>NC_045632.1:30029588-31229588 GCF_009829155.1 Mustela erminea | reverse complement strand
GCAGGAGAGTGATATTAATGCTGAGGAACTGAGTGAAGCTCTCCTGCTTATAAAGGTAACTTTCTGAAATTCACCATGAATTTCATGTCTACATATAACTGTTTCAGCATAATGATGACCCTTGTCTGTAACCCTTATACTTGGAGTATGAATTATTCAGGAAAGTGGTCAGGTGACATTTAGTTACAGCATATACATATTTCATAATGACATCAAAATTACATTAAAATAGACCTCAAAAACTCTTATTTAAAGCACTTTCTCCAACTGTAACAAACATTTCACTTTTACACGCCTCGCTATAAAACTAATCAATAATTTTCTGTCCTAAGAGGCCTTGGTACACCCTATTTTCTTAAATAAAATATTGAATTATAAATGTTACCAGAAGATATTTTTCAGTTCTAAGATAATCTGTTATTTATAAGACAACACAAGAAAATACATTTCTTTCCCTTTAGATCAACAGTGTAGCTTTTAATCAGTTGAAGAAATGGAAATAAATGTACATGATTCTTCTTTATGTCATGAAGTAATAAACTGTTTTAAGAATTCTCTGTAATTGTTCCAGATGTCTATCTAAACACATTTTCTGTATCAGGATAGTTTTATTCCTGATGGAAAACGGAAATATATCTGTTTTCAATTAATGATTGTTCCTTGCTCTATCTGTATTAATTCACATGATTACATTTTAGAAACTCTTATTTCAGTAATAAAATATGTTTTTATTTTAGGCTCAAAAATCACAAAAAAACGGAGACCTTTCCTTTTTAGAGAAAGTTGACAATAAAATTAACAAAGATCTAGAACGCTCCATGAGAGAGCTACAAGCAACTCATGCAGAAACAGTGCAAGAACTTGAAAAGACACGAAACATGCTAATTATGCAACATAAAATTAATAAAGATTATCAGGTAATGTGCTGCACAAGATGGGAGAATAGGCTTCCTATGATATTCTACTGATGATTACTTTTCAGAGCAGTATTATGTATTATCATCTGTTATCATCTCTTATCATATATTACCACATGTCTGGAATTTGGCCTTGTAACTAGGTGCTTAGAGTAAATAGTTTAAAAACAAATTTTTTTTTAAAGCCCCTGGTTTTTAGAGCAGAAACAGCAGCCACGAATTCGCCTGTGCTGCTATTAGCACATTCTACAAATGTATTGTAGCTCTCCTACCACAACCACATGTTATCTTAGCTTTTAACATACAGGAAAGTCACCTATGTGAGAAGGAATCTGGGGTCTTGTTAATTTTGTTTCTGATTTATGAACATTGCCAAGCGTAATTTTCTAAACTGTAAGCTATTTGAGGTCAGAAAACCACGGTTTACATCTCCTGATAATCACCCCCAAGATCTAGGAAATGCTTGACTCAGAGTTGCTTTAAAAAATGAAAATGGAACTAATCCTAAGTATTGAAACTTGTTATCTCTTATTTTTTAGATGGAAGTTGAAGCAGTGACCCAGAAGATGGAAAATTTGCAGCAAGATTATGAACTCAAAGTGGAACAATATGTTCATCTTCTTGATAGCAGAGCTGCACGCATTCAGAAACTAGAAGGTACAATTCCTTGTCCACGGTACCTAGATGAATGGATTTTACAATAGTTGAAAATGTCATCTAAATCCACACTCACAATTTCCTTTCGCTCTGTTTTTTTCTAATTCATAGCTATAATGAGAATTTACCAGAAAGGTTGTTTTTACCTGATTCTTTTTTACTTAAGAATTTTTAGTAATTTTCTATTGCTTTCCAGATTCAGTGCTGCAGGCAAAATTTCAGAGTACTTTATGGAGTCCTGCAGAACTAACTTCACCACCCCATTCCTCATTTCTCTTCTAAGCAAGCTATGTATCTCATCCAAACAAATCTGCTTGCTCGTTTGCAGATTCGCCTTTCTCGGTCCTGCCTCTGTACCTTTGCTCCACCTTTATATCCAACATATGCCCTTTATACCCTGCTTTGAGTTCTAACCAAATGCAATGCACACCTCTGCCAGGAAGCTGGCTCCAATCACTCCTAGCCCTTCCTCTACTTGAAATGTCCTTGCAATGTGGTTTCCAGACTTGAATAAGTATGAAAATCACATGAGGAATTTGTTTCAAATGTAGCTTCCTGGGCCCTACCCCTAGAGATCAGGGGATCCGTGGTTCTATAGATTTAGAAATAACTCCCAAGTGATTCAGATGCAGTTGCAAGACTATACTTTGTAAAACACTACCTCAGTACTTCCCATTTTTCCTCTTATGTACTCAAAAATTATGTGTGGGGATTATATTATATAAGTGTTCTTCACTGTTCGAGTTTTGCATATTCCCTGTGACTGCGATATAAATTCTATGAGGCTCAGTACTTAGTCTCTCTTTCATGTCCTCTGGCATACAATGTTTAATTCAAATGATTGATGCCAGCAGTAATTTTACACTCTTGAAAATTGCTGAGGATCCCAAAGGCCTCTTGCTTATATGGGTTCTACTTATCATATTAAGAATTGAAAGAGAAATTTTGAAAATATTTATTTTATGTCATGCTAAAATAATAATAAACCCATTACATGTTAACATAATTACAGTATTTATTTTTTTAAAGCTGTATTTTCCATACAGAAAAATAGTGAGAAGAGTGACATTGTTTTAAACTGTTTAACATTTTTTTAATTGTTTGACATTTTTGCAAACTTTTTGGTGTGCCCCTTAATAGAAAACAGCTGGGTTTTTAAACCTGCTTTCTGCATTCAATCTGTTATGATATCACACATTATGTAGTCTGGGGAACTCCATTAAACACTTGTGAGAGAATAAGAATGAAAAAGACAAGTGACATGTCAGGATTATTTTAAAAATAGTTTTGACCTCACAAACGTTCAGAGCAGTTTCAGGGACCCTCAGGGTTCCCAAAGCACACTTTAAGAACCACTGCTCTAAGTAGAAGGGTTCAGTAAATATTTTTATCTGCCTGAACAGGGTTTTCCAAAAGTCAAAGAGCAGTATATACCTTTTATTTCAAGTAGTACTCAATAAAAATTTGCTTACTAGAATTTTCCTGAATAACAAGGAGGTCACATAGTTTAGGGTTTTCTTTCCTTTTAGTCTTACTAAATCTTCACCAATAAATTTCATCTGTCCCCTAAATTTATTGATTTATTCCTTAGACATACTCAGGCTCTTAATGCATCCGAAGCAATGTGCTAGGGAGGGAGAATCCAAATAGGAAAAAAAAAAAAAAAAAGCTCAGGTACCACCCTCAAGGAATTCATAAGATGGAGCACATAGGATAAGGGCACCTGGGTGGCTCAGTTAGTTAAGCGTCTGACTTTGGCTTGGGCCGTGATCTCATTGGGTCCTGGAATCTCCCTGCTCTGACGAATCGCCCTGCATTGTTGCATCCGTCACCCTGGCCCAGGCTCCACACATAGTGGGGATTCTGCTTCTCCTCCCTCTCGCTCATGCTCTCACTGTCTCTCTCTCTCAAATAAGTAAATAAAGTATTTTTTTTTAAACAAAGAGAGAGCACATAAATAGTCATACTTGACCATGAAGAATGTGAAGCTAGGAAAATGCAGGTGATAACAAGGAAACATGGAGGCGAGAATACCTATTTAAACCTGAAGATTCAGGGAAGACTCTGCTAAGTAAGTTTGGAATCTTAAAAGATGACAGAATTCACCACTAAGTAAAAACAATGAAAGGCATTCCAGACAGTAGAGGATTCATGTTAAATGCCTAACTGTGAAGCACTGCCTTTCATTTGCCAAACTGCACGCAGATACGTCTAATTGGAAGGCAGCTATGCTCACCACTATACCACCAATGATGATCTGTCTAATTGGAACTCGTAGTTAGTAAAGGGGGAGACTCTCTCCAGTTAAGGCTGGGAAGAGCCAGTTCATGAAGGCTCTGTTTGCCACCTTGAAGAGTTTGAGTTTGACACTTGATAACCTAGAAGACCACTAAGCAGTTTTTAAGGTAGGCAATAATTTACCCAGAACTGCATTTTGGAGATTATCCTATCATTATTAGAAAGAATAAGATATGAAGGAAGGAAGTACTTTGGGTTCCATGATAATCTGGGTAATAAACACTGGGAATGTAGGTAAAGTAGCATTAGTGGACAGAGAATGGACAGGGACAAACTTAGAAAGACTTAGGAGACAGTGTTGAATTGTAGTGACCCTGTGGATGTGGGAATAATTAAGAGAAAGAGAAACTAGACCAATTCTGTGGCAACAGTTGTAAGCAACTGGATGAATGCTAACACCAGCACTTGAGATGTCGAGTACAGAAATACCTGGAAGAGAATACTCTACATTGGCTCTATGCTCTTTTGGATATGTTGAGTTTGATGTGGCTAGGAGATAACTAGATAGAGGGCCCAGCAAGCCATGAGATATATGGATTTGGAGTTCAGGAAATAAATCTGAAATAAAAATAGAAAAAAGAGAGGGGCGCCTGGGTGGCTCAGTGGGTTAAAGCCTCCACCTTCAGCTCAGGTCATGATCCCAGGGTCCTGGGATCGAGCCCTGCATCGGGCTTTCTGCTCAGCAGGGAGCCTGCTTCCTCCTCTCTCTGCCTGCCTCTCTGCCTACTTGTGATCTCTGTCATAAAAAGAAAATTAAAAAAAAAAAAAATTAAAAATAAATAAATAAATAAGATCTTAAAAAAACAGAAAAAAGGAAGAAAAAGAAAAAGGAGAGTCTTTGTATATTGATAGCAGAAATCATAAAAGATGGAGGTTGCCTATAAGAATATATAGACTAACAAGAGGATAAAAATAGAACCCCCAGCAAACTATGAGAAAAAGAGAAAACCCTTAAAAAAATAGAAAAAAGAAAAAACAAGAGAGGTAGAAGATAAAAAAGTAGGATAGCAGTTCATAAAAGGGAAAGTGACCATCAAGGAAGCATTGCATTCCGTCAAGGAAGCAAAGAAATCAATGATACAAAAACCAAAGTCTATTCCATCTAGTAATTGATTTGTTATCTATCGGTAACCTTTTCTGGAGCAGTTTCATGAGGAAAGTAAGGCAGATATTCTTTGCAGGAGGTTGGAGAATGTCTGTTGATGATGAACTGTACACACAAGCATATGTTACTTTTTCCGGAAATTTGGATGTAACATGGGGATGAAATGTGTATCTAAAAAGACATACCGGGGCACCTGGATGGCTCAGTGGGTTAAAGCCTTTGCCTTCAGCTCAGGTCATGATCCCAGGGTCCTGGGATCGAGTCCCACATTAGGTTCTCTGCTCAGTGGATAGCCTGCTTCCCCCTGGTTTTCTGCCTATTTGTGATCTCTCTGTCAAATAAATAAAATAAAATCTTAAAAAAATAAAAATAAAAAATAAAAAAAAGACATACCTTTTTAAAACACAGATTTATAGAAGTACAATTAGCATACTTTAAACTGCACATGTTTGAGGCATACAACTGGGTGAATTTGGGCCCATGGCTACACTGTGAAACAATCATCACAATCAAGGCAATAAACATACCCATCACCCCAAAAGTAGAAAAGGAGAAGCTTTAGGAATCTGAAGAGAAAGAGCCAGTGGGAAAAGAAACTGACTTTAAAGGAGTGAATATAATAAAGCAGAAACAGCAGAATAGGGAGAATCCAAATATTTACTTCAGCTCTTCGTTCAAAAACCTTTCTTTCTTTTTTCTTTTTCCTTTCTCCTGGTACAGACTGTATTATAACTTGAGTTGTAAGTTTCTTGTTAATAACTGGTGTCAAAACAAAGGATGAATTTTTGTAGACTACAATATTACCCACAGAAAAACCATGTAGTCATAGAATTTAAGATTGAGACTCTTCACCAAAGCAGTTAGACTTCATACCACTTCAAAAGCCAGTTTGTATCTTCATATGTCAATATTTAAAAAATATCTAAACTGTGTGTCTTCTCTTGCAGCCCAATTAAAGGATATTGCCTATGGCACCAAGCAGTATAAATTTAAACCAGAAATCACACCAGATGACTCCATTGATGAATTTGATGAAACTCTTCACTTAGAACGAGGCGAAAACCTATTTGAAATCCATATCAACAAAGTAACCTTTTCTTCTGAAGTTTTACAGGCATCTGGAGATAAAGAACCTGTCACTTTCTGTACCTATGCTTTCTATGATTTTGAGCTACAGACAACTCCCATTGTGCAAGGCCTTCACCCAGAGTACAACTTCACTTCTCAATATCTCATTCATGTTAACGACTTATTTTTACAATATATTCAGAAGAATACTATCACTCTTGAGGTCCACCAAGCTTACAGCACAGATTATGAAACAATTGCGGCAGGTCAGTTGAGATTCCATGAAATCCTAGAAAAAAGTGGTCGAATATTTTGCACAGCAAGTTTGGTTGGTAAGTACAATCTTATAAGCTTCGGACATTTGAATCGCTAATCTGGTTTATATATTAATATGGTGTTCGACATTACTGCCTTCTCTAGGGATTCAAGATGCCCTGAGGGTAGGACAGTGTCCTCTTATTGATCTGCCCACAGTTGGTTAGACTATCCTAAATGTCATGGGTGATGTCAGTGCAATGGCTATTAATTTTTTAGAAATTTATAAGTGCAAATATTTATTTACCATATTAACACCCTTTTTTTGATTAAGCGTTAACTGTAGTACGTTCATCAAAATTTTTTTTAAGATTTTATTTATTTGTCAGAGGGAGAGAGCACAAGAAGGCAGGGTGGCAGGCAGAGACAGAGAGAGAAGCAGGCTCCCTGCTGGACAAGGAGCCCAATGTGGGACTCGATCCCATGACGCTGGGATCATGACCTGAGCTGAAGGCAGCAGCTTAACCCGCTGAGCCACCCAGGTGTCCCATCAAATATTTTTTAAGAGCTGATGGTATCACTGTTAGTAGGCATTGGAAATACAGTGCTAAGTAAGCCAGACAGAGCCCCTGCCATCATGTAGCTTACCTTCTAGAGAGGAAGACAGTCCATAAAACAAATATATATCTCATCAAATGAAGAAAAATAAATAGACTAATGAGAAATATGGAAGGTTGCTAATTCAGATAAGAACTTCTCTGGTGGTTGACATTGATAAAGACCTGAGTAAAGATCCATGACGGGATCCAGGGGAAGAATGTTTCATGCAGAGGTAACAGCAAGTACCAAGTGGAGGGACAAACATGACATGTTGGAAGTACAGCAAGAAGGCCAGTGGCTAAAGCAGAAAAGTGATTAAAGCAATAGAAGAACGACTAAGCAAAGTCAGTCAGTTAGAAAGGCAAATACTGTATGATTTCACTCGTATGTGGAATTTAAGAAACAAAACAAACGAGCAAAGGGAGAAAAGGGGGGCGATGGCAAACCAAGAAACAGACTCCTAACTCTAGAGAACAAACTGCTGGTTCCCATAAGGGAGGTGGGTGAGGGATGGGGAAATAGGTGACAGGGATTAAGGAGGCCACGTGTCTGTCGTGATGAGCCCTGGGTGATGTATGGAAGTGTTGAATCACTAAATTGTTCCTGAAACTACTATTGCACTGTTACGTTAGTTAACTGGAATTTAAGTGAAAACTTTTAAAGAAAAGAAAGTACACTTTAAACAACAACAACAACAAAACAAAACAAAAAGAGTGGAAAGACTGGATCATGCTCTAGATACTTGTAGGTCATGGTGAGGCAAATGGATTTTTTTTCTCTGAGTGATGAAAGTCATTGGAGTTTTGAGGAGGGAAGTGATGTGATCACACGTAGGTCTTAGAAAAACCACTCTGGGTGCTGGGGGAAGAATAGTCTGTTGAGGCCAAGAGGGAAAATAAGGATCATTATCAGGCTATTACATTAATCTAGAAAGATGATGATGGTGGCTTGGAATAAGATGGTAGTGAGAAGAGTGATAAGAAGTGGTTATTTTCAGTTTATGTTTGATTAACTTTAAGACTTGCTTATCAATTGAATGGAGAGTGAAGGAAATGGAGGAGACAAGAATTTCTGGCATGCACAACAAGGAGAATCGTGAACCCATTTATTGAAATAGGCCTGGGAAAGGAACAAATCTGGGGAAGAAAATCAAGAATTTTATTTGAACAAGTTAAGCCTGGCTGCCTGTTGGATAGCCAAATGGAGATGGCACGTGGTCAGTGAATACACTAGCCCTAACCCCAAGGTTAGGGATAAACACATGAAAGGGGGAGTTGTTACCATATGGAATATATTTTAAGCCTTTGGCCTAGATAATATCACATAGAGAGTGAATGTACACAAAGCAGAGAAAGTGGCCAAGGACTGAGCCTTGGAAAACCTCACAACTTAGAGTTCACGATGAAGAAGAGACACCAGCAAAGGAAACTAAAGTGATTGGAAAGGCAAGCCAAGAGCATATAGAATCCTAGAGGACAAATAAAGAAACCATTTCAAGAAGAAAAGAGGGTGACTTAGCTTCTCGGGAGGGATTTTATTTTATTGATTGATTGATGATGGGGGGGTAACATATTTACATGACTCATAAATCAAAATGTATAAAAGTTTATACTTTAAAATCTCTCTCTCCCATTCCTCCCCCAGCTACCCTAGAACCTCTCACCAAAGGCTGAAAATTCTTCCAAAGAAATTTTAAGCATATACAAGAAAATATCTATATGTATATGTATATGTATTAATATTCTTGTTCCAGGACTTTTTTTAAAAAAATTATATCAGATTTGAATCATGTTTGCATGTTGATGAGAATGATCCATCAGTGAGAAAGAAATTGATGAACTAGAAGAGAATGGGGAAATAGTTTTAATAATATATGTTCAGGAAAGCTTACATATAGAATATCTTCTATTCAACAAATATTGAGTACCCATTGTATACTAGTCCCTCGGGTAGGAATCTATCAATGGAAACCACAGTTCTTGCCCTCAAGAAATTCATAGTGTGGGTGGAGAAATACACTGGTGAACAGAGAGTTATGAGAGAACGTTTTCCTCCCCTCTTTGAAGGGAACAGAGAGCCCTTAAGTCCCCCAAGAGCTATAGAGGAAATCTTCACAGAGGAAGAGAGATGAAGAGCTGCCCAACTTGGAAAGAAGAGTGAGGGTATATAGGGCAAACCTCATGCAAGCGTGAATTACATCCGGCATATTTGTCCCTGTACTTGTGGCCCAGTGGAGAAGTGGGAAGGTGCCAAAGACGTCTTGAAAGTTGAATCATAATGTGGAATTTCATGTTTATAATTTTGAGATTTCATATTGTATCTGTCAGTCTACATTGAGTACAACTTGTTAAAAACAAGCTACTATAGCATCAAAAAGAATCTGTGCAGTATTTAATACAGTGTTTAGTTTTTTTCTTTATATTTTAGAAGGCTTGCAATAGCATAAGTTGGAATATCTCAAACATAATCTGACATAGCTCTTTAATAATACTTAACATATAATGAAACTCATACTTGCAGAAGTAACTTGATTTTCTTCAGCTCTGTTCTTTGCCAATCACACATCATTTGTGCAAGTCATATATTATTTTACTCAGTATAAAACTTTAACAGTGAGTTATGCATTGGTTTGTAGGAACTAAAGGAGACATCCCAAATTTTGGCACAGTGGAATACTGGTTCAGATTAAGGATTCCCATGGATCAAGCAATTCGACTTTATCGAGAACGAGCAAAGGCTTTGGGATATATAACATCAAATTATAAGGGGCCAGAGCAAATGCAATGGGTGAGCTGGTTGGACTTTAAGACATATTTATGATACAGAAATTTTATAATATGTCTTTTTATGTTATGCTTTAAACCAAAATTATTTTCTTTCACAGCCATCAAGTGACTCTTTTTAACTTTTTATTTTGAAAGAATTATAGATTTATAGGAAGTACAAGAACTGTACAGAGAAGATCTATGTACCCTTCACCCAGCTTCTCCCAATACCTTTAACTAGATTACAGACCTTATTTGTATTTTATCAGTTTTTACATGCACTCGTGTGTGTGTGTGTGTGTGTGTGTGTGTGTCCTATGCAATTTTACCACCTGTATATATTCATGTAACTGCCACCACAAGGAAGACCCAGAGTTGTTCCATCACCACAAAGGAACTCCTTGAGCTACCCAGGGCACTTTTGAAAATTGCAGTATCCTGAGCTGCAAGTTTAAACATAATTCCTCAGAGCAGCATTGCCCAAGCTGTGTTTCATGTAGTCTTAATGGCCATACTTCCAAAAGAATTCCATGATCCAGTGAATGCAGAAAGCACTAAAGTGAACCAAGTGAAATAGGGTCCTTGACTCGTCATGTATAACAAGAATCCCAAGAGGAAAGCTTAAAGTATGCACTTGAATTGAGTAACAAAGGGATAAAATATAGTTGAAACATATTGGAATGTCTGCTCAAGTCATAATTATCTTTTTTCGTTTGGACCCCTGTCGCTCCCAGTTCATGGGGCTGGCCCCGCCAGAGGCCAGATTTATGCCCAGTGGTCCTGTCCACTGCCACTCTCTACTCAGTTATGGCTTCTGATTCGGGAGTGTCCACCTGACCCCAGTTAAGCAAATCGGATTCTTTTTTCAAGGGAAAGCAAGATTTTCCCTGCTTGGAACATGTGAAATTGGGAGCTGTAGGGCAGCCATCTTCTACCATGTTAACCCACAAAGGAAAGAAAATGGGTCTGGAGAGAAAGAACAATGAGCAAGCATCCAGAGAAAAATGGGCACTAGATCGAGTGTAAATACTGGCAGTTTTCCAGTCCTCTTACTTTCCTAAGGCCCACCCACATTTCTGCTATACAATTCTATGAACTAACCACATGGACTAACGTTAAAGTCTCTTTTTGTTGTGTTTGCTAGGTGGAATTAGTTTCCATAATTTTCAATTAAAGAACCAGGACTAATATAACATTAATTCCCCAACTTACGAAAGAATGACACCTGTTTCCCCCAGATCATCTTTCTGGACTAGTATTCTTCAGAACATACATTGGGAAATGCTGTAATGGAAAAGAGAATTAAAAATAGACCAGGTTAGGGTGCCTGGGTGGATCAGTTGGTTAAGTGATTACCTTCAGCTCAGGTTATGATCCTGGAGTCCCAGGATCAAGTCCCACATTGGGCTCCCAGCTCTGTGGGGAGTCTCCTTCTCCCTCTGACTTTCTCCCCTCTCATGCTCTCTCTCTCAAATAAATAAAATCTTTAAAAAAAAATTGGACCAGTTTATTTATTTAGTTTTGTAGTTTCATTGTTTTTAGACTCCCATTTTCTGGCTTGGGTGAGTCAATTATCGAATTCCAGCTTTTGTGGGTAGATTTGAAGTGAGAAACAGAGGAGGTACTTCTTAAATCATTGCACTCAGAGTTCTGTAGCTGAATACAAACCATCCCTGGGATAGCAGTACTGGGATCCCCTTCTCCGGTTTCTCCTCACCACACCACCAGATGTCTCTGCTGAGGCCATGATGAGTTTGGTTCTATTTTGCCTTCTCCAGTAAACTTGCTGGAGTCAGAGGTTCCAGATTCAGAAAGGCAGTTGAAGAGGAGCCCCGCTTTGTGGAAAGTAGAGAATGGTCCAATGCTAAACTAAACAAGGCCCTCGAACACTAACATTTCTTTGTCCAGGTCATCAGCTATGGTGGGCTTCACAATTAGTACAGTTGTTTGTTAAAATACTTACGCACTGGCTACCTGAACAATAGTTTCATAAGGGGCCATGGAGTATCATCCAGCTCTGCCTAATCATTCCTTTCGCGCATCTTTCTTCTGAAATGTCCTCTCAATCCTAACTTTTTATGCCCTCTGGTGTTTATCTCTGACCGTGGTCTCCTCTTCTCATAGTAGTTGAACTTCAGTATGCTGGCTAATCTCGACTCAAATATCTGCTTTCCCAAACACCATTGGTTGAAGAGGAGGACCAGCCCAAATATAATGAAATAATTTCTCTGGGTGGACTCCATCAAATTCACTGGATTCTTTTTTTTTTTTTTAAGACTTTATTTATTTATTTGACAGAGATTACAAGTAGACAGAGAGGCAGGCAGAGAAAAAGAGAGAGAGGGAAGCAGGCTCCCCGCTGAGCAGAGAGCCTGATGTGGGACTCGATCCCAGGACCCTGAGATCATGACCTGAGCCGAAGGTAGCAGCTTAACCCACTGAGCCACCCAGGTGCCCCAAATTCACTGGATTCTTACGTAAGAGTGAGATAGGATCACAATAGCTGGAGTGCTTAAGGAATCAGCTCTTAATAAAATTGTGACCTAGAGGACATTTGTCTTTGGATCCATCTGTTCACATTACTCATTAGTTATTAAATAGAATTAGACAATAACAATTCTTGGTTTTAACAACAGTCTCTACATGTAAGCTCAATCATCTATATTTATCACTAATAGCTTAAGATTACCTGTTCATACATTTCTAGGGAATACTAGTTTTGACTAAGAATCTGGTTTTTTACTGAGAAATTCACTATGAAGTGTAAATATCCAGCTTTTTGTTCACACCAGATTATTTTGTTTGGGGTTTGGCAGCTGCTATTTATCTTTTCAATGTGTTATTACTATAATATAACTATGTATTTTTTTCCAGTCAAGTCAGCCAGCACCCAAAACTTCTCAGCCCAGTTCTACTGATTCCACAGATGGCAACTTAAATGAACTTCATATTACAGTCAGATGTTGCAGCCACTTGAAGTCCCGAGCAAACCACCTTCAGCCACACCCATATGTTGTGTACAAGTTTTTTGATTTTGCAGACCACGATACAGCCATCATTCCCAGTAGCAATGATCCACAGTTTGATGATCATATGTGTTTCCCAGTGCCGATGAATATGGATTTGGATCGGTACCTTAAGTCAGAGTCTCTGAGTTTTTATGTGTTTGATGATAGTGATACTCAAGAGAATATATATATAGGAAAAGTCAATGTGCCTCTGATTTCATTGGCACATGACAGATGTATCTCAGGTAAGCATATTTCTTGAATCTATGAAGTTGTAAAAACAAACCTAAGTTATACTTCAATTGTGGATATGACTAACCTTTCTAATATTCTCAGATAATCTTAAACGTTGGGCCTACAGTTTTTTTCCTGGTTATTTTCTTAGTAGTTCAACAGATTACGGTATGTGTCTTACCACTCTAAAATTATTGCTAACAACTCCATCAAAATATAGAAAGTCTGCCCCAATATAATTCCATTTCCACCCATCTCCTTTGGTCTATTATTATCATATAGCTATATAAAAAATGCCTATATATGTTATAAACCCAATAATACAGTGTAATAATTATTGCAATCTATAACTTTTTATTTTTTAAAGAAGTCAGGAGAAAGGAGAATATCTATAATTATAGGAGAATTTCACATTAACTTATGTGTTTACCATTTCTCGTTTTCCTTCCCCCTCCCTTCATCCCCCCCTTCATTTCTGGTATTCTTTATTTCTTCCTATGGATTTGAGTTACTGTCTGGTGTTATTTCCATACTCCAATATAACTCCATTGCCCCTCTCTCCTTTGTGCTATTATTATCATAAATATTTTATCCTTATGTAAGTTCAACAATATCATTTTACTAGTATTGTTTTATGCGGTTGTCTTTTAAATGAGGTAAGAAATTTGACTAAATTTCCTTACAACTAAATTTCCTTACAACTATTTGACTAAATTTCCTTACAACCTGAAGAACTTCCTTTAATATGTCTTATAACTCAGGTCTGCTGGTAGTGAATTCTCCCAATTATTATCTAAGAATGTCTATTTTGCTTTTATTTTTTAAAGGATAGTCTTGCTGGGTATAATATTCTTAGTCATCAGTTATTTTTTTCATTTGTACTCTGGGTGTATCAGATGACTAATTTCTGGCTGGCATTATTTCTAATGAGAAATCAGATGTTAATATTATTATGGTTCCCCTGTACTTGGTAGTACCTTAAAGATTTTCTTTTTAGTATGTGTATGTATGTATGTATGGCTTTAAAATGACTATGATGTGTATGATGTGGATCCCACTGTGCTTATCCTGCTTAGAATTTGTTGAGCTTCTTTATGCACAGGGTGCTGTTATTTGGAGCGTTTTCTGCTGTTATTTCTTAAATTTTTTTTCTGCCCTTTCTTCCCTCTTAGACTCCCAATTACTTGTACATTTGTGTTTAATGGTATCCCACAGTTATCTGAGGTGCTATTCATTTTTCTTTATTTTTTTTTCTCTGCATATTGGATAATCTCTATTGGTCAGTATTCAAGATCACTGATTTTTTTCCTGCCATCTCAAATCTCGTATTGAGAACCTCTACTGATTTTTTTCATTTTAGTAATTATAATTTCAACTCCAGAAATTTTTTTAGTTCTTTTTTTTTAAATTTCTCTTTATTATATTCTTTTTTATAAATCATTGTCATCACATTTTCCTTTAATTCTTTAAATATCATTTTAATTTTTGAACATATTTATAATAGCTGTTCTTGACCAGAAGCTGGGCCACCTTGACACTGAGGAGGGCACCACCTGGGGCACAAGTGTTCTGAGGTTTTTGTCTGCTAAGTGTAACATTGAGGCACCCCCACAAGGTGTCAATTGACGACCTTTTTCCTATGTATACGGCATACATTCCTGCTTTTCCACAAGCACCATGATTTTTTGTTGTTTAAAACTGGACATTTTAGGATACTTTATTATAGCAGCTCTAAATTTCAACTGTCCCCTACTCCTCAGGGTGGTTCTCTTACTGTTTTTGTTTGGCGACTTGCCTGAACTAATTCTGTATCTTCCTCTCACTGTTCCCACTGATGTCTCTGCTAAGTTTTTATTTATTTAATTTTAAGCCTGAGTCAGCATTGTTTAGTGGTCATTGATTGGTCAAAGATTGTACTTAAATACCTTGAGCTGATAGGCTTCCCCACTTTGTCTGTGGATTAGTGTATGTGTTGGGTAAAGAGTTTTCAAAGTTCAGACAGTCTACAGTTCTCCTGTTCAGCCAGGGAAGTAGCTTATTAGAGTCTGTTCTGACTCTTACTATTGTTACTGAGTTTCTGTAGATTCTTATCAATAAATGTTCTCAATTCATTGTACACCTTTGTTCAATTTCCAGAACACTTAAGTAATAGGGGTTTTTTTAAATCATTTTGTCCAGTTTTATCAAGTTCTTCTTTTTGTAGAAAGGATTTACTGAGCTCTTCACTCAGCCATTCTAGAAGTCCCACCTGTGCCTGTAATAGAAGTTTATCACCTTCTATGCCATCTATATTCTTTTGTTCTAAAGTCTAGAGTTGTTAATTTCTTTCCCAGCCGGCCATTAAAAAATGTATCAAACACTTGAGGACCAAGTAAAGGATACTACTCCTAAACAAGAGTTATACTTAATACAGGTTTGTTTTTTCTAGTCTGGAATTTTTCATACTGAAAAATTCAGTGCAGGGCCACCTGGGTGGCTCAGTTGGTTAAGCATCTGCTTTCAACTCAGGTCGTGATCCCAGAGTCCTAGGATCAAGCCCTGCATCGGGCTTCCTCACCCCACTCATGCTTGCTGTCTCCTCTGTCTCTCTGTCTCTCTCTCTCTTTCTCAAATAAATAAATAAAATCTTTTTTAAAAATTTAGTGCAATGACTAAAATCTGTGACTCTTTATTACAGTTACAGCTAGGTGATACTTTTTATTACCGTTTTGGACAGTTTATTTTCTGGACATTTTTTTGTTGTGCTAGTGTTAATTTGGAGTAACTTAACAAATCCCAGTAAAATATATTTAAAATCTTGATTAAATTACGTGGTAATTCCTTACATATATAAATTATTTGAAATTGTGAACTTTTAATATATTTTTCTAAAGAGACAAGTCTTTTCTGAGAATATTTAAGGCAAAAGGAGGTTGATACTTAGCTCTAACCCAGATAATGTCTTAGAGGAAGGTTAAGAATTCTGAATAATCTCTGAATTTAATTTCAGTGAATTAAAATATTTATAAGTTAATTTTCTCACCTTGGAATCAGCATTGTCATCACTGAGGACTTAATTTCTGAAAGCAGTCTGCTTCAGAGATGAACCTATCATAGATGATTTTGTCTTTATTCTCTAAGCCATTTGAGGTGTGAGTAAAAGGTAAAGTTATTTTTAAAGCTGTGGTAGTTCTCTTTGTTCTTTCATCCTTATGGTAATAAAACTTCACTCTAGCATTAATTAAAATTATTTTGTAACTTGACAGGAATATTTGAGTTAACAGATCCTAAAAAGCATCCTGCAGGAACCATCCATGTTATATTGAAATGGAAATTTGCTTACCTTCCACCAAGTGGATCTATAACAACTAAAGACTTAGGAAATTTTATACGCAAAGAAGAGTCAGAAGTTGATCAAAGAGTACCTTCAACATCCTCTGTTAGCCCATTAGTTGTTGTGAGTAACACTGATTTTGAATTTCCTATAGAACTTAAGAAATAGTATTTAGAAAAGAAAGAAAGAAAAAATAGCTGAAGTCTTATCTAAGTATATGTTCATCATACTCAGTTTGACATATTGATTTATCTTAGGCACCAACACCTAAACCAAGACAGCGTTTAACACCTGTAGATAAGAAAGTGTCTTTTGTGGATATCACACCACAGCAGAGTTCTGTAAGTAGTAAACACTAAAAATACTGATTTTTTTCCTCTCATACCAAGTATTTTGAATAAACGATGTAGGCGTAGTATACTCTACCTGATTTCAAAGGAAACAAGTGAATAAAATACTTTTTCCTTTAAATGTTAGCTTTGCAATTTGGCACTGGGTATAAATGTTAACTCTTCTTACTCTTTGATCTAAACCCTCCTTTGACTCCATTTATAACTCCAGCTACAGCCCTAATCCTCTGCTTCTATGTTTTTGGGGTGGTAGGTGGCCGGCAGTGCAGGGAGAAACCTCTTCAGAAAGTCTTAATTCTGTTGCCCTTTCTTCACACTGTTTCTTGAACTCAGTCTAATCAAAATTCATCCTCATTAAAACCATTCTTGCTAAGGTCGCAATGACTTTGACTTTGCCATGTCAGTAGTCAATCCTCAGTTCCCATCTTTATCTCCCAGTAACATTCGACACAGTGGAATACTTGCTCCCTCTTCACTGGGCGTCTGGGACACCATGCCTTTCCAGTTTCTCTCCAGCTTTACCAGTGATTCTTCTCCCTGTCCTAGACCAAATCTCTCAATGTAGAGGTGCCTCAGCAGTTTCACTGCAGACCTACACCTCATCTCACTCTATATTTCCATTCAGAGGTCTTCGCCAATCTCATAGTTTTAAACAACTAGAGGTGGTGACTCTCATATTTATAATCTTCGGTCTTGATCTCACTGTCAAATTCCAGATTTATTTTCTCCCTGCTTATTTCATATGTACTATATGTGTAATAGGGATCTAAACTTAACATGTCAAAAACCAAATGTGACTTCTCAGCCCTCTTCCAAAATGTTTCTTCCATTGTTTCCCATTCTCCATAAATGACTAACCATTCATCCAGCTGCAAAATCAGTGCATTGTAAAGGCTTACCTTTGTCATTCTCTTTTTCACACCCTGCTTCCAGTTTATCCACAAAACCTGTCAGCTATACTTTCAAAATATATCCTGTATTCACATCATCTCCACTGTCACCACTCAAGTCACCATCATCTCTTTTGGAATTAAAAAAAAAAAAATAAAAACATTTTATTTGTAATTGAGGTGTAACTCCTAAATAGTTAAAGGACACAGAACTCAAGTACCCAGCTCAATGAATTTTTAACTATGTACACACCTGTGTAAACACCACCCAGATCAAAATATTTTTTCTTAGGTGCCTAGGTGGCTTAGTCCATTAAGTATCTGTCTTCAGCTCAGGTCATGATCTCATTTCTAGGACTGAGCCCCACACGTAGGGCTCCCAGCTCAGTGGGGAGGCTGTTTCCCCTCTTCCACTGCCCCTCCACCCCACATCTAATCTCTCCCTCCCTCCCTCTATCTCTGCCATGCTCTTTCTCTCAAATAAAATCTTTAAAAAATAAAAACATTTTTTCGTCTCAGAGCTGAAGATAATACCTGGCATATACAGTGCAGTTAGCATATATGTACTAAATACATGAATTCAATAATTATTATTCAGGCCCTGTTTAATAACAAACATTTATTGTGTGCTCATTAATGTCAGACACTGAACCAGATGCTTTGTGTCCACAAACCGATTTAATCCTAAGAACAATCTTATAATCATACTAGAATTGTTCCCATTTAAAGATCAGGAAAGTAAGCGGTGTCTGGGTGGCTCACTCTTGTAAGCATCCAACTCACGATTTTTGCCTCCAGTTATGGTCTCATGGGTTGTGAGATGGAGCCCGCTGTGAGGTGTGCACTAAGGGCAGAGTCTGCTTGAGATTCTCTCCTTCTCTTTCTACCCCTCCCCTACTTGCTCTCTCTCTCTCTCTCTCTCAAATAAAAATCTTTTAAAAAAAGAAATAGGTCAGGAAAGTAATATGTGCAGAGCTTAAGTAACTTGCTCAAGGGCAAAATATTAGATCTGGAATTTGAACATAAGTAACTGGATTCTTACATAAATGATCATAAATACAGAAAAGACATACATGGAGATGTTTATTGCAATGTTAGTCATCACAGTAACTGAAAATGGTGAATTAGTTAAATGTCCAACACCAGGAAAATGGTTCATTAAATTATGATACATGCATTCATTTTAATATTATATTGTATTAAAAATGATGTTTACCCAAAAGTTTATATCAGGAGAAAATTTTATGACATAATACTAAGGTTTTTTAAATGTAACAAGATACATTGTATTTATAATATAATTACCACTATGTAACCAAGAAAGTTTTTTATTTGCATTAAAAATGAATCCTAAAGGGGCACCTGGGTGGCTCAGGCGGTTGAATATCTTGACTCATGATTTCAACTCAGGTTATGATCTCAAGGGATCGCACTTACCAGGGAGTCCGTTTGGGATTCTCTCCCTCCCTCTCCCTCTGTCCCTCCCATCACTCACTGTCTCTCTCTCTCCCTCTCAAATAAATAAATAAATTTTTAAAATCAACTTGAAAGAAAGAATTCTTTTAAAAAATTAATTATAGGGGCACCTGGGTGGCTCAGTGGGCTAAAGCCTCTGCCTTCAGCTTGGGTCATGATCCCAGGGTCCTGGGATCGAGCCCTGCATCGGGTCCTCTGCTCATCAGAGAGCCTGCTTCCTCCTCTCTCTCTGCCTGCCTCTCTGCCTACTTGTGATCTCTGTCCGTCAAGTAAATAAATAAATCATTTTTTTTAATTAATTATAGGGGTGCCTGGGTGGCTCAGTGGGTTAAGCCTCTGCCTTCATCTCAGGTTATGATCTCAGGGTCCTGGAATCAAGCCCCGCATTGGGCTCTCTGCTCTGCAGGGAATAATAAATAAACAAAATATTTTTTAAAATAAGAAATAAATAAATAATAATTAATTATAAAGAAAAAGGTGAAAAATTGTAAAGAAATCTGTTACTAATGGATATTATCATTGGGTAATGAAAATATGGATTTGTATTAATTTCTTCTGGTTTTGGTTTGTCATTCCCATTTCTCTATTGGACATATTTACTTTTAAAGTAGCAAAAGTGGGGGTGCCTGGGTGACTCGGTGGGTTAAAGCCTCTGCCTTCAGCTTGGGTCATGGTCTCAGGATCCTGGGATCGAGCCCCGCGTTGGGCTCTCTGCTCAGCGGGGAGCCTGCTTCCTCCTCTCTCTCTCTCTGCCTGCCTCTCTGTCTACTTGATCTCTGTCTATGAAATAAATAAATAAATAAAAATCTTTAAAGTAGCAAAAATGGGAGCACCTGGGTGGCTCAGTTGGTTAAGCAACTGCCTTTGGCTAAGGTAATGATCCTGGAGTCCTGGGATCAAGCTGCACATTGGGCTCCCTGCTCGGTAGGGTGTCTGCTTCTCCTTCTGACTTCTCCCTTCTCATGCTCTCTCTCTCATTTTCTCTCTCTCAAATAAATAAATAAATAAAATCTTCAATAAATAAATAAAGTAGCAAAAATGATAATCTAATATTTTAAAAATAAACATGAGTTTATGAATCCTGGAAAATAGTTGACTATAAATTGATATTTGATAGAGTTAAAAAATAATGTTGATCATAGAAAGTATATATCCTCGCATATGTAATTTTTTAATTACATGAGTAATGTATAATCATCATAGAAATACTAGAAAATACAAATAAGCAAAAAAGAAATTAAAAATGAAATTAGGGTCCTGGGTGGCTCAGCAGATTAAGCCTCTGCCTTCAGCTCAAGTCATGATCTCAGGGTCCTGGAATCGAGCGCCCCATTGGGCTCTCTGCTTGGCAGGGAGCCTGCTTCCTCCTCTCTCTCTCTCTCTCTGCCTACTTGTGATCTCTCTCTGTCAAATAAATAAATAAAATCTTTTTAAAAAAATGAAATTAAATTTCCCCAAATCTATATATCAGCAATGGAATTTTAGTGAATTTCCTTCCATACTTACTCCCAATGGGAACATACATGTTGTTTGCTTGCATGTTTGTTAACAAAACAGTATACAACTATATGTATTTTTCTGTAACTAGCATTTTTTACTCAATAGTATATTGGATATTCTCTTCAGTGTGCGGAAGTACAGATCTACGTTATCATTTTTTTCATGGTTGCAAAGAACTCAAGTATTTGGATATACCATATTTCATTTAATCCTATTCTGTTGGATATTTGCATTGTTCTCACTTTTTTTGCAATTATAAACAATGCTTCAATGAATGATGTTTGTAATTCTTTAATTACATATATAAATACCCTGATGACTATCAGCCATTTTACTGAAATACACTAACTAAATTTAGGGTCATATGGGTAACTACTGTATTTACTCCCTTATATATATGGAATTTAATAGTAAATACAAAATAACATATATTCATGTTTTTACATCAATAAAAGGAGATAACTACTCCTCCTGAAGATGTGAAGGAAGTTTCATCAGAAGTTGAGCATATGCCAGAAATAGAAACTGACATGCCAACTCTTTCACATGGTCCTGAGGTATGTATTTGTATTAAAATTATTTTGAAAGGTTTGATTTCATTCTTAAAAGACTTTGTACTAAAATGGATCAAAAGGGCACCTGGGTGGCTCAGTGGTAGCCTCTGCCTTCAGCTCAGGTCATGATCTCAGGGTCCTGGGATCCAGCCCCATGTCAGGCTCTCTCCTCAGCAGGCAGCCTGCTTCCCCCTCTCTCTCTCTCTGCCTGCCTCTCTGCCTACTTGTGATCTCTGTCTGTCAAATAAATAAATAAAATCTTTTAATAAATAAATAAATAAAATGGATCAAGAACTCATAAAATCGATCCTATTTTTATGTAGAACTTCCTGGGAACAGAAAGATCAAAACTATGACCAGTGTTGCAATTATGCTGATATTAGCAACTAATAAATAGATATGTGAATTAGGGTAATAATGTAAAATTCATTTTTATATTAATGTATTTTTCATTCTTGGCTTATAATAATATTTTCATTTATCTGCCTAATATCATTTGTCTGTGCAATGTTAGTGACGGTTTTTCTAATGAATCACTTACATATTCGTATATTTAAGTCTCGGGCTTACAGGCTTTCTGAGTCAGGTGCTTCAGCAAGTGCAACACATGTGATCAAAGCGCCAGTGTTATCAGTATGCTTGCATTTCTTCAGGTTTCTCAAGAAAGCGGTGGAGCTAAGGTAAAAGAGAAAATACAGCAAGGAAAAGATGATGATGTTTCTTTCCTGTCTGAGGGTCAGCTAGCAGATCAAAGCTGGACTTCTTCTGAAGATGAAACAGAAATAACTGAGGAATTGGAACCAGAAGGTGATTTTTTTTTCCTTTCTTGTTACCATTATTTACTTAATTCTGTGTTTTCTTTAATCTGTTAGAGCATGCCTCCTAGGACATCTTCACATAGTAGGGGATCTACTTTGTGATACCTGTTTCTTGACCGAAATGACGGGACACGGTTCAGTGTAGTCAGCTACGGGCTGGCAGAATTGTCGCACACCTTCTTATCTCAACCTGCCATGCCACAGTGGAATTCAAGTCTTGCTGCTGACCAAGGTCCCAGTTTATGTATTCAGTGGCTTTATGTTCTCTTTGGGTTTTATACTATCATCTGGATTATTCTAGAAAAATTAACTTTTAAAAAATTAAAACTAAGAACTCAGACAAGACAACTCTTGACAAGATTTAATTTATATAATATCTAAAAGAGGTGACTACAGTGACAAAGCATTTAGGTGGTGCCTAGGGGAAGGTAAATGGGAACAGGAAGATACAGAGAAAGAGTAGATTACAGGGGGCATAAGGAAACTTGTGGGGTGACAACGGATGGGTTCACAATCTTAATTGTGGTGATGATTTCACAGAATTATACTTATGTCAAAATATCAAATTTTGCTCTTTAAATATGTGCAGTTTATTATATGGCAATTTTGCCACAATAAAACTACAAAATTTTTTAAATGTTTCTAAATAGTAAGAATAACTTGATTTGCACAATATAATTTATTAGGCTGTTAGAAAATACCCTTTACTCTGTCCTCTTTAAAAGACTATTTTTGAATTTCAGAGCAAGCTATATTTTTATTATCTTTGTTTCTACTAAAACTAAACTTGGAATTTTCAGTCATTTTTTATCTTTTCTAAATTATAATGTAAAAACAAATATCTTTGCTGCTGAGAAACGTCTAGACATGATTATCATATTGTCCTTTTAAGGTTATCCTTATAACAAATGCTTGTAACAAATTGCTCCATTTCTCAAGGTATAAATATAATTGGTTTAAGAGACTTGAGCCACTAAAATCTTATTTCTTAACAGATGAGGAAGAGAGATCAGCATCTGACAGCGACGAGTGTATTATTCCAGGTCCTATCTCCAAGAATATCAAACAGGTCAGTAGCTTGATGCCAGCTAGAAATGTTGCAAAATAAAGCTGCTGTTCATTCATAGTGTATCCATCTTCATATATGAAAATCTGAAGGCAAAAATATTTCTGGGAAAACTTTATGTATCCTCACAATCTTACCCATGTAATCATCTAGTACAAAAAGAAAATTTATATGTAGTTTCATTATGTAATGGGTCATAACTTGTATTATTTTTGCTTACATGTTAAGAATACCTATCAACAGCAGCAATAACAGTTACTTGCTAAAACCAGTTGACTTCCCTGACTCCTTTTCAGAATGATTGTACAAAGATGTGTTAAATCCAGTCTGAGGGGTGCCTAGGTGGTTTAGTAGGTTAAGCATCTGACTTTTGCTCAGGTCACAGTCTTAGGGTCCTGGAAGCTAGCCCCTCGTTGGACTTCCCACTCAGCAGGGAGTCTGCTTGTCCCTCTCCCTCTGCTCCTACCCCTGCTCATGCTCTTTCTCCCTCTCAAATAAATAAATTAAATCTTTTTAAGAAAGAATGCAATCTGAGCTTTAAGAATTCAAAATGGGATATTGCATTTAAAACATTAATACTTTCAAGTGTGAATTCATTCATATGCTAAAATATGTCCACTGATAAACTATTAAAGTTATTTCATTTCCACCAAAACAGTAAACCTTCATAGAAGGTAATTAATCTTGTATAGGTATACTTGTTTTGTAGCACGTTGTTGAAAAGCAGTATGCAAATGGAAGTTTTGAAAACAAAATTATAGGGGCGCCCGGGTGGCTCAGTGGGTTAAGCCTCTGCCTTTGGCTCAGGTCATGATCTCAGGGTCCTGGGATCAAGCCCCGCATCGGGCTCTCTGCTCAGCAGGGAGCCTGCTTCCTCCTCTCTCTCTCTGCCTGCCTCTCTGCCTACTTGTGATCGGTCTGTCAAATAAATAAATAAATAATCTTTAAAAAAAAAAAGAAAACAAAATTATACTTTATATGAGAAGTATACTACTTACCAGAGCTTTTTTTTTTTAGGAGGGGGGTAGTTATTCTAAAGTAAATGTAAGTGAAGTAAAAAGGCTGTAGCTTTTTCTATTCATCTACATTAATTTTCCTGAAATGATTAATTGTATTCCTTTTTCAGAATTTCTGTTTTATGGGTAAAAATTGGAATAATTTTTTCAACTCTTAAAATTATTAGCTTAACCTCTCTGCAGAACAAACCGAAATACAAACAAAAAAATGATAAGTACAAGCAAAATAGTTCATCTGTCCAAAGTTTTATTATCATTATTAATTATAATATCACCTGACCCATGGCATCCTGATATATGAATCAAAGTTTTATTATCATTATTAATTATAATATCACCTGACCCATGGCATCCTGATTTATGAATCAGTAAATCAAAGAAAGAATCTTGAATATGGTTGCCTGAAGACTTCTAATTATAGCATTTAGTTCAGTTTAGCTTTTTTGCTTCATCAAACCTGAAATTGTTAAATTATTTATCAAACTAATGAATAGTAATTCTCTGGTCTCTATTAGAAACTTTTGATAATGGGACTCAAAGGGAAAATGAGTCCCTTGTGTGGGATTTAGCTCCTTAGCCATTTGTATTCGGGTTTTTCAGGAAAACAGAACAAATAGGATATATACGTACAAATATGTACATATAAAAAGATTTATTATAAGGAATTGAGTCACGTGGTTATAGAGACTGGGAAGTCCCAGGAACTGTATTCAGCAAGTTGGAGACCCAGGAAAGTCAATGGTGTAGTTCCAATCTGAGTCTGAAGACCTTAAAATTAGGAGTACCAATGGCATAAGTTCCAGCTAGAAAGCAGGCAGACTGGAGACCTAAGAAGAGCCAGTGTTTCAGTTCAAGTTCAGAGTCAGGAAAAGACCAGTGTTGCTTCTGAATGCCATCAGGTGGAGGATTTCTCACCACTTTTGTTCTAGTCAGTCTTCCAACTGATTGGAGGATGACCCATCCACCTTGGGGAGGGCAGTCTGCTTCCCTCAGTCTACCACTTCAAATGTTAATCTTATCCAGAAACAGCCAGATGGACACACCTGGAGTAATGTTTGATCAACGGTCTGAAAATCTGGTGGTCCAGTCAAGTTGACAGGTAAAATTAACTATCAAGGGTTCCCTGGGTAGCTCAGTCGATTGAACATCCAACTCTTGGATTCAGCTCAGATTATGATCTCAGGGTTGTAAGATCAAATCAAGCTCCACGTTGGGCTCCATGCTCAGACGGAAGTCTGCTTCCCCTTTCCCTCTCTGTCTGCCCCTCCCCCTGCTCACACGCAGCACTCTCTCTCTCTCTCTCTCTCTCTGTGTCTTTCAGATCAGTCAATCAATCTTTAAAAAATTTAACTATCACGTTATTTTATTAAGAGCTCTCCGTTCATTACATCAAGAGTAGTAAGACTACATGTTTGAATCAGACATTTCTTTCTCACTTATCAATAGTTCTTATGAAACACTTTGCCTACTTCATCAGGATTTTTGGATACCTATATGATTTAGCCTTTTGAACATTAGAATGAGAATGAGATACTGAATCAGGCCTGGGGTTTAAGAAGGCAGGCAGTAAGGGATGTATTTATCTAGTCAAAGTACAAACAGCACTCATGCCTCTTGTCATAACACAGTGATTCCCAGGGATTCAGTGTCTGCAGTTTGTCAACACTTCTCCTAAGGAAGTACATATAGTATTCTGGTCCTGCCCTCTGAGGACATCTACATTAATTGGGAAGATGTGTTCATGAAAAGTCAAGTAGTTATTTGGCTATTAAATTACAATATAAAACAATGTCAGGTGACAGTACCAATAATTAATGTAATAGATATTTGAGGTAAAGAATACTCAGCTGTTTTCTTGCCTGCTTTCTCATCTTTCAAATGAATAAACTGAGGTCTTGAGCGAGAAAGTGACTTACTGGTAATCTTCCCACTAAGTAAGGAAGTTCAGAGGAAGGAGAAATTTGAAGTAACTCTTTAGTAGACTTTATGGAAGGTATGCCCAGAGCTGGCCCACCTGCCCTCTTGTGGGCTTCCTGTCTATTTTTTCCTAAGTTTAAGCTGACTTGCCCTGCTTTCTTTTTTTTATTACCAAAGATAACGATGCAAACATGCCCACCCCGGAGGAGAAAAATCTAATTAACCATGCCTAGCCTCTAGGTTGGATCCATCTTTATCCGTTGTATACACTTGACCTATTTGGCTATGGCCAGTCACACAGTAAGAAGGAGTGTTCTGCTTTAACTGTGACATCTCAAAGATTTGGATATATGGCAGCAGAGAGAAAATCATGTGCAGGGATGCATATGTGTTTCAGAAGTCAAGAATACGCTAACTAGAGCAGCCTTTTTTTTTTTTTTTTAAGATTTTATTTATTTATTTGACAGAGATCACAAATAGACAGAGAGGCAGGCAGAGAGAGAGAGGAGGAAGCAGTTTCCCTACTGAGCAGAGAGCCCATTGTGGGGCTTGATCCCAGGACCTTGGGATCATGACCCGAGCCGAAGGCAGAGGCTTTAACCCACTGAGCCATCCAGGTGCCCCAAGCAGCTTTTTTTATATAAGAGGATAGAAGAGTTTAGATATAATGCTGAAAGCCAAACATTTTGGATTTTATCTAATAGATACTAGGGAGAAATTGTAATAGTTCATTTTCTTTTCTTTTTTTTTTTTTTTTAAAGATTTTATTTATTTATTTGAGAGAGAGACAGTGAGAGAGAACATGAGCGAGGAGAAGGTCAGAGGGAGAAGCAGACTCCCCATGGAGCTGGGAGCCCGATGTGGGACTCGATCCCGGGACTCCAGGATCATGACCTGAGCCGAAGGCAGTCGTCCAACCAACTGAGCCACCCAGGCGCCCCTCATTTTATTTTCTAAACATTGTATTCATCATTCAAAAGTAACTTTCAAAGTGTGGGAAAATGTTACCTAAATTATAGCACCTTAGACCAAACAATTTTTAACTGGGGGGAGGGGTATTTTATCCCCCAGGGGACATTTGGCAGAATCTGAAGGCATTCTGGATTGTCACACTGGGCGGGACTGCTATTAGCATGTAATAGGTAGGGGTTAAGGTTAAGGTTGCTGCTCAACACGCTACAATGCACAGGACTCGCAGCAAAGAACTATCTGGCCCAAAATGTCAATAGTGCTGAGGCTGAGAAATCCGTCATTCAGGGGAACCGTGTGTATTGGCAGCATTGCTAGCATCTCAGCGGAATTGTTCAACGCCCTTGACTAAGACAGAATAAGGAACTTCGATTTAACAAGGAAGTTTAGTGAAAGAAAGAACTACTCCTCTAAAATATCCAACTAATTCTAATGTACACATCTATTTTTTCCTTAGAATAAACTGGCTTTTTTTTCTTATTATTCCTGGGAAAGTAATTTGTGTTACTTCGCTACAGCCTGCTACAGTCTTGACTACCATTCCAAATGTGATTTATTATAATGGTTTAAGATGCTTTCTCCAATGTGTGAATACCATTTAAAGGAGGCAACTGCTGTATGCAATGCTTTATGCCTCAGTAACCCTTGTTTTTAAAAATTCTACTTTTAGTAGAAAGTACTAACCAGTATTTTATATTAATAGGTGATATTTAATTGTGTTCAATTATTTACCAAATAGAGGGGCACCTGGGTGGCTCAATGGGTTAAGCCAATGCCTTCAGCTCAGGTCATGATCTCAGAGTCCTGGGATAGAGTTCCGCATCAGGCTCTCTGCTCAGCAGGGAGCCTACTTAACTCTCTCTCTCTCTCTCTCTCTGCCTGTCTCTCTGTCTACTTTTGATCTCTATCAAATAAATAAATAAAATCTTTTAAAAAAAATTTTTTTAAATTATTTACAAAATAGAATAAAATAGTTTAATCTGTAAACATAGGAACAAACCTCAAGAGGTCATCATACTCATGAAATAAAGTATTTTCTAGTGATTATACCAGTTTTTCTATGTGCTACTTTAATAGTCATTCAGTATGAGTCACAGAACATTTTTCTTTAAAAATCCCAAAAGTAGTACAAGGAACTCCTAAATATACTTCACCCACATCCATCAACTGTTAACATTTTGCTACATTGTTTATCATTTCTCTTGTCTCTCCTATATTTGTATATGTGCACCTACATACGTATATATACACATTCTTGCATACGTAATTATAATGAATCATTTCAGTGTTGCAGAAGTCAGGTTCGTTTACTCTTAAATACTTCAGAATAATAATATAATACCATTATTTAATCTACAGTTCCCATTAAAATTTTGCCAAATGTTCCAGTAGTATAATTTATAGCCTTTGATTAATCTGGTCCAGGATCCAATCCAGATTGCACGCTGTGTTTAACTTTCCTGTCTCATTAGCCTCTGTAATCCATAATGATGGTTGCAATCTTTCTTTATGTTGGTTCTTTCAGATTAACATTTTTTCAGAATCCAGGCCATTTATATTGTAGACTATCCTTCAGTTTGGATTAATGTGATGTTTCCTCATATTAGATTCAGCTATGTGTTTTGGTGGGAATACGACAAAGGCAGGGCTATGTCCTTTCCAGGGCATTATGTCAGGAGGAACAGGATGTCATCATTGTCTGTTGAGGATGTTAACTTTCGTCAGGGTGTTGTTAGCGTAAAACCTTTTTTAAGCTTAAAAATCCTTCTGGCTCACTAGTTTCTTTCTTTACCTCTTTCTCAAGAACTGCTTCAGGTTGAAATCTTAGGACAGTGATACATGGCTTTTATCAGAAGGAAAGTAATACTAAATGGCTCTCATGTGCTAAATTAGCACATCCTATAGAATATGTCCTTTAATTTTCACAGTCCTGCGTTCATTAGCATCTGCTGTGTGTCATAAAAGAAGCAGTCCCTGGCTTCAGAGAGGTCACAGTCTACAGAGGAAACACAATCAGTGCACAGTGGTTAGCACGAGGAGAATGGAAGGCACAGGGTGCTATGGGAACTTTCAAGCAGGTACCTAACAACGTGAGGGACCCTCATCAAGAAAGACTTCCTAAAGTCAGTGAAGTTTGAGCCAAGTGTTTAAGGTGATTAGGAATTAGTAAGCGTCATGGTGGGATCATTACAGGTCAAAGGAACAATTTAAGAATTAGGGAGAATGTGGATCATGGCTCTTTCTGGAAATCAGTGGTTTTCAGATGGTTTCAGTGGTTTTCTACGTTATAGCACACCTGTGGAGGCTCAGGAGAAGATGCTGAAAAGATGGGCACGTCCTGACCATTAAGGCCTCTGTGTATCATCTGAGAAGGTTAAAGTCTATCCTGAAGTTCTATGGGCAGCCAATGAGGGCTTTTAAGGGAGGGTGAAGATCACTCACTAATTAAACCAATACTTAGCATTTGCTGTGTTCCAAGCTTCTAGGCAGTGAAGAAGGGAAATAATCCTCTTGCTCTTAGGGAGTTTACACTCTTGAATCGCATTTTAAAAGAGCATGCTATCAATAATGTAAAGAATAGATTAGAGGCACAGAGACTAATTAAAAAGTAATTAGAGAACGCTACTCTGTGGTTATCCCCACTTGATAGATTTTTTTTAATTGCCTCTACCCTATAATGTCACAAAAGTGAGACTAGAAGTAGTGTCCTAGATAAGTATCATTTATGCCAGTTACACTGTGAATCTGAATTACCTGCTAACTGCGTAAGCAATTTAAGATCACACAGTTTCTTTTTTTCATGATTCAGAATCTCACAGCTCCTAGTTATCTCTTAGAAACGTTGATCCTTAGAAGGAATCTAACAGATTACCCAGGACTTAGACATATTACTTGGTTCTTCCTCTTTTCTTCATGTCTGTGATGTATAATTAATCATAGATTACTTCATTTTGTTTCATTTCATTTACAACATTTATGAGCTTCGCTTTGTCAGAGTGAAATGCTTGTCCCCTCCTTTTCTTTCCAAAGTGGCATAATTAGTGTTAGCATCTTTTTTAACAGGCTACATAAAGTTTAGTGGCTGGATTAAATCAAGTCATTAACATAATGTGCTACCCAATTTGCCCCTATCTCTCTTCGTTTCCAGGACATCAAAGTGCCACAGAGCACCAGTGTAATTGGGCCTTGCTGGCCTGTCAGATTCCGTCAGCCTGATGACTGCTGCTTTTACTGAAAAGCTTCTAGGCATGATAATTAAGGGGGGGAGGGGAGGAGCCTGAGAAATGTAAAACTTTGGACATTTTTCTATGAATATTTTATTAATTTGAATAATCAGAAGTTAACAGTATCAATTTGATGTATAATACATTGATTAAAAGCCTTGTTTTAGGTCCTTAAAATAGACATCAAAACCAAAAATTTGCATCTGCCATGGCATTAAAAAAAAGAATTAACAATCCTTCTTGCAGAGTATTTCTAGTTTTATCACTTAAACCATGGAGCCTTCCATTTTCACAATGAAATGTACAACCATCAGCTTACAGATTTCTTCAGGTGTGTGCACAGGTGAGAATGGGAGCTCACGCTGGAAGAGCAGTGGACTCTTCTGTGCATGACATATTTACATCTCTCTGCTTCTACACTAATAGCAGTTTGTAAAAATGTCATATTCAATTGGGCTAAATTACAATTCCACCTAGAAAGCAAGTCCTCTTGAACTATATGAGCTGGCATTCCCAGGCGATTGCAATAATGATCTTCAGCAACATATGTATTAAAGATTTGAAGGGCAAAATGGCGTAAAGCAACTCATTACTTTTAGAAGTCACGTATTAAAAATTACTAAATCACTTCAGAATCAAATATGATATCCTATCGGTGGGTAAAGTAATTCCCTCCCAATAGTTTACATATGGAAGCTTAAGCTAATAGAATAAGTTTCAAAATATATTTTAGGTTAAAACAAGAAATGTTGAATTACTTCCTGGTAGTAATTACTTCCAAAACTCTTTTTCATGTTTTGCAACTTAATTATCTCTTCCTAATATACTAGGGACATCTTTCCAATAGCAATATACTCCATTTCTTTTAACACATCCATAATATTCCTACCCCACAGCTCTACCATATTGACTTAAACCCCTTTTGGTGGACCTTTAGTTTTCTACCAGTGTTTTCTAATACAAACATTTCTGGTTAAAGCAACAATAGATATTAATTTCTGCTTCCCCACATCACACCTTTGCCAAACTGATGGTTAAGAAATTATAACTCACTGATAATTCCATTACAAAGAAGCAAAAGAGGGAAAATATTTGTATCTATGTACATATGTACTTTTACATGAGCATACAGATACAACATTTAGGTTTATGTAAGCAAAGAAAATGTCTAAAAGTATATAATCCAAACACCATTAGCAGTATCTCTGAGACATGGCTCAGGGTGGGGGTCAGAAAACTATAGCCCATGTCAAACACATCCCTCTACCTGTTTTTGTAAATAAAGTTTTATTGGAACAGAGCCACACCCATCACATGTAAATACATATTGTCTATGTTTTGTACTCATTTTACAAGAGCTAAATATTTGTAACAGAGACCATATGGCCTGCAATGCAAAAAATATTGGCGGTCTGAGCCTTTACAGCAAAAAACTGCCAACCCCTGAGTTGGGAGGAAACAAGGAACTTTTCTACTTTACTTTTTAGGATTTATATTGTTGGATTATTTTTAACGATGAGTATAGATCGCTTCTAGAAGGTAAATAATGTGTAGGCTAATTCTATACTAAAATGTTAAATAATGATTTAAACGATACTAAAATCGTTAAAGAACGATTTAATATGAATATTTTAGAAGTTTTTTTAAAAGATTTTATTTATTTATTTACTTGTTTGTTGATTTATTTGATAGAGGGCACGAGCAGGGGGAGGAGCAGAGAGAGATGCAGACTCCCCACTGAGCAGGGAGCCAGAGGGGCTCCATCCCAGGACCCCGGGATCATGACCTGAGCCAAAGGCAGACACTTAACTAACTGAACCACCCAGGCATCCCTTTAGAAGCCTTTTAATAAATATTTTAGAAAGGGTCAACAAATGTAGGTTGAATCTTTTTTGGTTTAGTGCAGTGATTCTCAAAATTTGGTCCCCAGACCAGCAACATCAGCATCACCTGAGAACTTGTGAGGATGCAGATTCTTGGACCCCACCCCAGACCTCATGAATCAGAAACTCAAGAGACTGGGTCCCAGCAATCTGTGTGTTTGTAATCAAACCTTTCAGGTTATTCTGGCTTGTGCTAGAGTTTGCCAACAACTTGAGGGAAAAGCAGTACTTCTCACTGTGACTGAACACTAGGATCACCTAGAGAGCATTTTTAAATGCCAGGGCCCAGCTCCATTAGGATCAGCTAAATCCAAATTTCGTTTAAAGCTCCCCCGGTGATACTAATGTTCAGCCAAAATTGAGAACCACTGTACTATAACATCTGTTTTCAATGATGGTGGAAAAGGGATGGCATATCAAAATCACCTGAAATTGAGGGTAATTTTTAAAATTCTCTCCTTCCTTCACATGAACTGCCATAGTAAGCCACAGTTAATGATGGAAATGTGTCATATCCCTCAGGTGTATTAGGACAGGAAAAAATATTCCAACCATTGCTTTAGAACATGTGGTAACAAGCTTCTATAATTTGCTGACCCTTATAGATGCAGCAATTTACATGGTGTATGAGGGAGACCATGACAGTATTCTAAAAATAAGCTCTCTAAACCCTAGCACCATTTTTTTTCTCCACCTCTGAAGTTTTCAATATTTATAGTAATTGTTCAATATAGGTCTTTCACAGAACCAATGAGAAAAGATAGGTCACTGCTGGGGTTTTTGATTTTGTTTATTAAAAACATTGTTATCTCAACAGTGGGAGTTTCTCTTTACTCTTATTTCTCCCAAAGAGCTGGTATAGATCATCACCTTCTACTTCCATTTTGTATCTGTCATTTCACTATAAAGTACCAAGTTCTACCTATGGTGGCTCCTAAGAGGTAGGCTTTGTTTCTATTTATTTACACACATACACCCCCTACACACACACACACCCCACACACATTTTTATGGTGATAAATATAATACTCATGTAAATTCATGTAACCATTTGAGGAGTAATTTGAATTTCTCATATCTCTCACTTAGCAATTCTCCTAAGAGAATCACTCACATACGCAGGAAAACAAAGGGATGGACAATGCGACATTGTCTGTTCATAACAAAAAATTGTGAACAACTCAGTTGTTTATCAGTAGAGAAAAAACTGGACTATAGATTGTGTATGCAATATGAATGGAATTCTGTATAAAGTATGATTGAATTCGATTTTAATTATAAACACAAATTTCTAAATATAGTATTGAGTAAAAAAACAGAAGTTGCAGAATGATTAATAGAGGAGGCTATCACTAATATGAAATGTAAAAACAGAAAGCAGTACTATCTGTTAATGGACATATACATATGTTGCAGGAAACATACCAGCATGATTGGGAGTGATACACATCACTTTCAGGATGCTGGTTTCCTCTGGAGGAAGGAGAGAAAGGAAATAGGTGGGGGCTTTAGCTGCATCTGAAATGTTTTATTTCTTCATTAACAACAAAAAAGTTTGAGTCAGATACAGCAAAATGGTAACCTCTGTTTAAGATGTTGAGTCCCTGAATATACCAAATTACTTTCTATACTTTATAATTTTACAGAAATGCTTATTCTGTAGAGATTTAGAAAGAAATAAAACTCACGTGTAATCTCAACCGAGTTAGAGTTAAATCTAACTGACTGATACAAGTTGCAAAACCTTTCTCATAGGCCATTCTCAATTAAGGAATACTATGTTTAAGGGCTGTCAAGTATAATTAATTTTTAGGAGGCTAATAGTTCAGCTCCAGTGTAGCTGCTCTGATGTTGGAAGAATTCGGCATGATCCTCTAAGTAAAACAAAAAATTTAAACATACCAATAAAAGCTTAAGTAAATACTATAGAAAAATATGGCCTAAAAATGAATTAACATCAATCAGGAAGCAATAGTGGAATTGAGCCAAAATCATGAGAGCTGTAACTTTTTTTCTCTGGGAGTAATACTAGCTGTCATCACATTTCTAGATCATTCAATCATATAATATGTAGTGTCCATCTATACAGACAACTAAAAATAAGTTGCTTACAATTCATTTTTGAGTGACTTCTATTACTTCTGTCACCACAGTCAGAATTTTTAAATGCTCTTTTTATATGCCGACATCAACATCTTTTCTAACTAGGGAAGTTAATAGGGCAGTTGGTGAAGGAGACAAAAAAAGTAACATCATACTTAGTAACAAACGCTCATACATACAGAAAACAGGAGGGATGCCTGGGTGGCTCAGTCCGTTAAGTGTCGGATTCTTCATTTCAGCTCAGGTCATGATCTCAGGGTCATGGAATGGAGGCCTGAGGTGGCCTCCACACTCAGTGTGGAGTGTGAAGAGATTTTCTTTCCCCCCACGGGGGCCCCATACCCTGCATGCGAGCTCTCTCTACAAAAAAAAAAAGGAAACAGGAAAAGCCTAAAGCCTAGACTGTATGGCAAACTTCCTATATGTGAAGGCTATTAATGTCCTGCTCAAGAGCCTCTGTCATGTTCTAGTGATACTGAAGAGACATTACTGTGCGTCTATCTGCAGAGGCTTCGCTTCAGTCATCCAAATATCGTTATCCCTTCCCAGGCTCCTAAAGGAACTTTTTTCATTGCTTTATTATGAAAAATTTCAAACATACAAAAAAGCTGAAATAATAGTAACCTGCCATCTCAGTTCTACAATACTGACCTGTCTTTGAAATACTCTTATTTAACTTAAATCTAGAACAGCAAGATTTCTGAATGTTTTTCAATAGTTATTCATCACCAGCTTACCAAAACTGGGAAGACACAGTAAATATTTGTTAAAAGAGAAAATACTAATAATTGCCGCTTCACCTATTTCTGGCAACATACAAAAGATAATCTGAATATATAAAAGATGTTCAATCTCCCTTGACTCTGTATCTTTTACTGACTATTGAGGGCCTACTATGTGCCAGATAGAATGTCGAACAGCAGAAGAGTAATAAAGATACAGCTCTGGCCTCCAAGAGCTCACAGTCTCCAGAAGAGGCAGGTGGGTAAAGAAATCCAGGCAGTATAATGTGACTGAAAAGTGCAGTGAGGGTCCAGTGGGGGAACCAGCTTGCTCTGGAAGATTTGTGATGCCATCGTAAAAGGACAGCATGTGTGGCCCAGGGCCTAAAATAAGCAGAATTTTGTCGGATAGAGAAGATTTTTGACAGGAAACCTGAGCTCTATAAACAGCACACCCCTGGTCCAGGAAAATGGCTGGAGTGAAGGTTCATCCGTTTTCAAGCAGAAAGGTGATACCTGATTTGTTTTTAGAGGGAGAATTTAGCCACAAGAAGAGTAGTTGTCGCTGCAGACAAGGGATTAGGGCAAGAGTGCCTCACCTCTTTTCCAGTCCTGAAATTAGATCCACTTTGCAGAAAGAAACCACATGCGGTTTTGTCTTTATCTCCCCAGTAGCTGATACAGTGTTGAAATATCATAAGCTTTCAATAATTTGACGAATCGTTGAGGTATTTAAGAAGTAAAATGAAGGGACGCCTGGGTGGCTCAGTTGGTTAAGCAGCTGCCTTCGGCTCAGGTCATGATCCCAGCGTCCTGGGATCGAGTCCCACATCGGGCTCCTTGCTCAGCAGGGAGTCTGCTTCTCCCTCTGCCTCTGCCTGCCATTCTGTCTGCCTGTGTTCACGCGTGCTCTCTCTCTGACAAATAAATAAATAAATAAAATCTTTAAAAAAAAAAAAAAAAAGAAGAAGTAAAATGAACAGGAATGGGTCATCTGTAGGATGTGGTGGGTATGAAAACTGGGGATGGCAGAAGTGGCCCCACAGTCTCCTGGTTGTCTGTGACCAGGTGGATGGCTGTGTCACCTGAGATAGGAAGCTGCAGAGGATGAATGGAGTTTGGGGGAAAGGAGAGAATTTGAGTTCATTTCTGTCACTAAGTTGGAGTTGTCAGTTATACGGTTGGAAGTGCTTCCTAATCTTCAAAATTTTAATATATAATCTAGTTGAACTTGCGATGCACAGAGGCGAGAACACACCAGAATTGTTCCAATGTTGAAAAATAAATTGACTTGCCCGGTAGCCAAAATATATCATGTTTGGAAAATTCTTTATTCAGAGCATGCTTCCCTAAATACATACAGTTTGGATAATTTGGAACTTATCCCTTTTTTGATGTATTTTAAGTTGGTTTATGCAGCGTAAAAAGAACAAAAAAATGATAACTTCTGTTTGGAATATTAGAGAATGTAGAAGGACATAGGATAGAGGTAAGGAGGTTGGGGTAGGATAGGGGTGGGGTGGAAAACAGTAACAAAAGACTGGACCAGAAGAAAGGAGGGGATGTCATGTGAGGAATTTTAAAGCTCTTTTCTTTATTTGTATAATACAGTAGGTTTTCTTTTGGTTTGTTTGGTATTGAAGTTTTGGTTTGTTTCTTTGGCTGTAATCTACTTTCATTTAGAATTAGATTTTTATATATAGTCTTATTTAACAACCTAAATACAATCTTAGAAAAATGCAAGTTTTCATATGGGAATGATATACTTAATATATTATTAATAAAATAACCAGTTAAATCAATTCGATTCCTCTGCTGTTTAAAAGTTCATTCGCCTCTTCATTGAGTTCCACGATAAACAACTTTAAATTCTTCTTTTCACAATGTAGAAATAAACATGTATATGCCTCTTTTGCCTTTTTATGGCTAATTTCCTTTAATTCTTTTGGGCAGAAATGAAAAGAATGTTTTATAAGAAGTTATTGTTATAACAATTCTGAGTTTTTTCAAATTACAAGCCATGTAAAAGGCTTAATTATGCATCGTGCTGCATTTGAAGCCGAAATGTAAAATGGGTGTTCATGTGTGGTATTTTGACAACAACCATACATTTTAAGGAAAAAATAATATCACTTAAAATATTTTCTTTACCACGTTAGTCTTCGGCAAGCAGAAAAGGGCTTTTCTGAAGTGAGGTTAGACAATGGAGCCAACTTCATTTTTTATGCACGTGAACGGAGAGGGCTTGAGGTTATTAGTTGAAACCGAGTAACCTTTCCAGGCTTTCATCTCTTTCTTTTCAAATTTGAATATGAAAAGCATATTCAAGTCAAAGACCATCACTTTAATGACATTTGGCAGTCATTTGATTTATTAGGTTTTAGAAAAAATTTTCCTTTAAATATTTCATCATACTATGCTAATCCTAGTAATATTGCCAGCTGCAGCCTTGTACCTGTATTAGTGGAGACAGAATGGTGTGGAATTTTCTCTGTCATCCTAGTAAAATTTCCATGAATCTACTGAATAATAAAATAACCTTATTGAAATATTCAGATTTGGGTTTTTAGTTAAAGTGTCTTAGAATACATAATAAAAGAAAATGTCTTTTGAAAGAATGGGGTAAAATTACTTCATCAAATATTGAGGGGGTTTGACAGTAATAGAAATTGTTCTTTATGGGGATATTGTTACAATAGGATAGTTATGCTTTTCAGTTTGATTAATTACATTATATGCTTTGAAACATCTAAGTAATCACTGTGATGAATTTGCACACTGATTTATGTTTGACAGTGAGTTCCTAAAAGTTGGTCATATAGGCAGGTCTCAGTTTCAGGATTTTCTAATTATTATTTGAAGTTATGTAATCTACAGTAGCATGCTTCTGAATTTAGTAAAGAGGGATTTAGTAAAAGGGAATGAAGCACAAATTTAAAATTGTAAGAAACAAACATTTAAGTGAGGGGTTATCTTGGTGTGATCTAATTTTTAAGTCCTGGTCTATAGTTTGTTTTAAATCGTTACTGAAGGGAACATGTATGGCTCATTTAGTAATGTCTGTGACACCGAAAATCTATTAAGGATTTAAGTGAAAAAACTACACAGTAAAACGAATATATTTTTAGCTGTTAATTCTGTAATTACAAGGAAATACGTTGTAAATTAGATAACAATTTTGTTTCTTTTGTTTGAAAACATTTCTTACTGAATGAAATATGTTGTGGCAGAATATATAAGAGGATGAACTATAGTTTCTGCTCTCCTTAATATGGATTCATATAGCGACATTTATTAGCATAATAGCTATGAAGTATTCAACAGGCTTTGATCTCTGCATAACCGAAACTTCTCAGGTACTGTAGATTAAATAAAAGCAGTGATAAACATGTACTTCATTACATAGTTTGAAATAAGGCCAACTGATACTTGTCATTCTGAGAGCAATCGGAGATGAAGATCTCATAATCTTCCCCCCTGATAGACTACTAGTGGGGTATTTATAGCCTCAAATGTAAATCAGGAGACTATTGCCATGACACTGTTAACTTCAAACCCTGGGGCATTAGAATCTCATTCTCTCTCTCTCTGTCGTGAATAATCTATCATGTGTAACTATACAGTAGTGTACAGTGCGTTCCAAAAAAGAAACCCATTGGCCTTCATGTTTTATTTAAAATTGATAGTGAAAAAGAGTAAAGGGGCTTGTGCTCATTTGTTTTATGTTTCTTTGTTGGTTTTCCTGTTTTTGCTCTTTAAACAGCCATCAGAAAAAATTCAGATTGAGATCATAGCTCTAAGCCTTAATGATTCTCGAGTAACTGCAGATGACACTATCCAACGGCTGTTCGTGGAATGCAGATTCTACAGTCTTCCTGCTGAAGAGACACCTGTGTCACTTCCAAAACCCAAGAGTGGGCAGTGGGTCTACTATAATTATAGCAATGGTATGTATGGTTCCTTTATAATTCAGACTTCCGTTTTTGTCTTATCGGTGAAGGTAGCTGCAGGAACAAGGAGAAAGTGTAATTCTCTAATGTTCGCATAAAGTCATGAAAGTCTCAGCAGAATGGATTAATAAGTAAAATAAAGTCAGACCTGTAGCATAAGGATTAAATTTCAAATTTGAATTGAAATTAACTCTTCAAATTAACTTTGAAGTAATACTAAAGAGAAAACAAAAACAGTGTCTGTAGACATCCTGCTATTTTATAGTATCAATAGAAAAATGTCACCTGCGTCTACAACTGAACTGAATCAAAAAGTGTAATATTTCACAGGGGAAAAAAGTACTACTAGCTTTTTAATCATATGATTCAAACCATTCAGTGACCTAATATTTTCTACCTTCCTGGTCAATGTCATCTCATGGATGTTTTTACAGTATACACATATCTCTCTCCTAGTGTCTATATGTTCAGTATTTTAGTTGAGTGATATACATTCTTAGAATACCTTTTCATGATTTAGCCCACACATGCACTGATAGCTCCAGGCAGGTTTTCTCTTTGAGGGCTTTATCTATCGGCTAGTTGACATCTAAGTCAGACCCAACTGGTACCCTGTAAATTCTTCAATCAGCCAACTTTAAGATGTTTTAAATAATAGTATATATCAGTGTATAATCAAAGAGGAGTAAAAATCATCATATCAAGCTGACATGACCCTATGTTAAAAGCCTTAGGGCTTACTAAGTTCTAAAGCCATATATTAAAACAAACCATAAAGATGGAGTATTGCATTATCTTTTTAGCAAAACAGGCCATTTTATGCTAGTTGAACACTAATATTTTTTTCTCACCAGTTTTATAATTGTATTTTAATCAATATATGTAATCATGCTATTGACTGTATATATATCATGCTACTGATTGATCATGCTTAAAATTACAAATGCTCATGGTTACTTGTGCGTGTGCATGTGTGTGTGTGCACATGTGCACACACCTGCTATTTTTCGAAGTGTGGTCATAGCTTGAGACAATAATTATGAGTATCTAGAAATCTGTTCTAGTCTTCCCTGTATCCACAGTTCTTATTAGTTATATGAACTTGGGCAAGATGTTTAAATTTCATGGTATCCTGTTTTCTTACCTATTGAATAAGGGGCTCTCTTAGATCCCCTGCAGCTCAAATTCTATAATTCTATAATGACAGATAGGTTGAGAAATCACAGGGGAAATAAATAGTGTGGTCAGGACAAGAATCTGATTCCTTCTTCCACTGACCTGATATAACAGAAACATTTCCAAAAATATTTTTTCAAGCTTCCTAGAGATCTTTTACCTGCAAAGTTTCAGAAAAGTAAACCATGTCAAAATACTATAAGTAATGGAAGAACTGATTAGACAACTAATTGTAATGAAGATACCCAAGCAAAGAGACAACCTTTTCTGGCTTTTGTATTATTCTTTTTAAAGGTCAGCAGTAGAATGCTTGGTTAGACTGACAACAAAAGAGCTTTTTAGAAATCCTACATTGAGAAATTTGGCCCGCTGCACAACAGATTGTTTTTATTTGCATAAGCGATGCAAATCATTCTGGGGTTACAACCTGTTAACCCGTCCTCAAGTGTCCTGCATTTTGTAACGTTCGTTCTCAGGCTTTGGGGGGGCTTTTTATTAGTTGGTTGGCATTGACTCAGGTATATTTTTTCCTTTTACTGCAAGATACCTTCCTATCTAATTGGCATTTTAAGAGCTACTTATGTTTCTAATGAATAGTCATCTGAATGCAACAAGAAAACTAATAATTTATTAGAAGTGAATTCCATAGAAATGTTTACTATACCTTTTCTCAGCTTCTCTTCCTACCTACTGAGATTTGACTATGAGAATTTTAAAGGCTAATTGAAAAGAATTGTAAGTATATTTAAATGCCCTCCTGGTGGGAAGGGAGAGAAATATATATTATGCTTCCAAGCAAAATAATGCTGTTTTTATCTATTATATCTAAAAAATGTAGTCTTAGGTCCTCAGCAAATTTGAGAAGTAAGATTAATCTTGTAGGAGGCTTTATTTTATTTTTCACTTAATTATAACATAGTAAAAATGTTTATTTTTAAATTATTGGATTTACATCACCTTCAGTGCAGGAGAATCTCCTTGAATCTTTGGTTAATAAGTAACTATCTCATCTAATTATTGTAATAATTTGCCATTCACTTGTGACTTGATGTAAAAGGTCAATATAATGTAGACTTACATCTTCCAAATCTTATTAAATGTTAATGAAAGTAATTTTATTTCCAAACTGACTTTTTAATTCAGATGGAAAATCTAAAGGACAATTAGTACATGCTATCTTCTGTTTGAACACCATACCAGTTGAGAGGTTGATGGAACCTCACAATGATTTTTACCCCGCATTATGGCTTGAATCCTTTCAAAAGGGATTTGTATCCTGAGGCCTAAATTAGGTACATAAAAAGAGAGGTTTAGTCTAGTGATTCCCACAATTATTTATAGCCTGATTCAGTCTTTATTAAGAGATGTTAATACCAGTTTCACTTACACAAAAGATATATCTTCTTAAGGCTGGAAATGGTGGGGCGGGGGAAGGTTGAATTCACTTGCAAGACATTTGTAGCATGAACAAAACGTTTGTATTTTATTGGGCCTGAAAATTTTGCTTAGAGCATGCTGAGAAAGCAAGAAAATAGTTTGGAAAAAATAAGATTAATGGTAGGTTTGAAGAATGTTGTCTGGGCTGAATAAAGCCTTCTAGGGAATTGACAGTGGGAAGGAAAAGATTAATGAAATCGTCCAAAGTTTTTATGAGATTTATACAGTTCTGGGTCCTTAGTCTCTGAGCACTGAACAGTCTATGTTTTGGAACAAAGTTCAATTTGGAAGATGAAAACAATGCAGAATTTACCTTTTGTCACTAATAGGAAGAGAAATTTGGCAAAGATAAGGATTAGGGGAATGATGACACTCCAACACAAAAAGTTTTCTGAGATTGAAGTTTATCAACCCTTTGTAATTAAGCCATCTCCATTTCTTCTGCCAAATGACACTGACAAAGAATGTAAGGATTTTTCCAAACTGCAGAAGTGATAGGTTTTTAATGGTACACAATTCAACATCAGCTTGTGTTTTTGGACTACTACTTTGTACCTTTTTTGAGTTATCTGTTTTCAGTAAGTTTTGTCTAAATCCAACAAGTCCTAAACAATTGTCCTTTCTAATGAGAATAAAAGATGAATAGCTTAATTTTTAGAGAGTTTTGATACTTTTCAAATCACCAGAATTGTCTTTTAAAAGATCTATTTGAAATTTTTGAAACTGTAGGTTTTGTTTCTGTCTAGTTCCAGAACATCAAATGGATGTCCTTAGGACTGTGATCTAGAGGTAGCCCCAGTGTCCCGATTCTCACATGTTCAACACAAAAGTGTTCACTGGTTGCTGATCCTACTCAAAAATTATGCAAAGGGATGTTGAGCTACACAGTGGTTCTCAGTGTGTGACATCCTGATCAGGAGGAGCAGGAGCTGCTGTGAAGTGAAAAATGCACATTCTCAGGCCCTAACCCAGACCTGCTGAATTGGAAACTCAGGGTGAGCTCGTTAATGTGCATTCTAACCAGCCCTCCCAGGGATGCAGGCGCACATTAAGATGCCTGTATTCTAGGCATTTCTTATGCAAGCAGGAGAGCTGGACTTCACATTTGGTATATGTTTGGAGAAGTAAGCTGATGGGTAAGGAGCTTGAGTTTTTTCAGAAAGCAATTTTTAAAAAGTGTTCAGCCCAAGAGAGTTGTTGAAGGCACCTGGACCAGCTGTACCCAAGCAAGATCCCTTTGTGAAAGAGTGAAAGGAGGATCAGGTGGCTTCCCTTGATAAGGGTATAGAGCGCTCTCTCTCACTCCCACCTGTGCTGACAATATGGTTGCAGCTTAAACATCAGGAAAAGTTTTGGCTTCATATAGAAGAAGGAGAAGTTCTAGCAAGGAGGTTAGGAAGGTAGGCTCTGGAGGTAGGTTTTGATGGATTCAGAGTCTGGTTCTGCCCTTTTCTCAATAGGTGAGTTTGGGCAAATTATTTACCTTCTTTGGGTCTATTTAATCATCTGTCAAATGTGGGACAGTATGGTTCTTAACACATGTGATTGCCATAAGAAAAGTATTGAGTGTAGTACTTAGTACTACTTAGTGTACTTAGTGTAGTACTTAGCACATAAATATCACTCACTAAACGATGGCTGTCACTGTTTGTATCATTGTTAAGAGAACAGGAAATACGGTGTGCTGGCCAGCTGCAAGAAGCAGAAGCAGAAGGTGGCCCAACTAGACCATTTTGTTTTTACCAGTTTCAGTGAAAAAGATGTTTTTTTTTTTAATTTTAAACAAAGAATTGCCATATGGTACAGCAGTTCTACTTCTGTATACTTACCCAAATGAGTTGAAAGCAAGCATTCTGACAGATGCTTGAATACCCATGTTCATAGCAGCATTATTTACATCATTTACAATAGCCAAAAGGTGTTCACAACCTAAACAACCCAAATGTTCATCAGCAGATGAATGGATAAACACAATCTGTATATCCAAGCGGAACATTATCCAGTCTTAAAAAGGAGTGAAATTCAGACACATGCCAAGGATGAGCCTGGAAAAACATTATGCTAAGTGAAATAAGCCAGTCACAAAGGGACAGATATCGTATGGTTCTGCTTAATAAGAGGTACCTAGAAGAGTCCGGTTCGTAGAGACCAACAGTGGAATAGAGGTTACCAGGGCCTGGGGGATCCTGAAAAAGAGTTTAGTTTGGGGCGAAGGAAAAGCTCTGGAGCCGGATGGTAGTCATGGTTGTACAACAGTATGAATGTAATGTCACTGAACGTATGCTTAAAAGTGGTTAAAATTATAAATTTTATGGCCACATTTAAAAAATTAAATTAATATGACCAAATTTTTAAAAAATGAAAAAAAATTTTTTCAAGCTATTGAGATTTGTCAGAACTGGCCTAATTTATTTGGAAAACTATCTGCATGCTGGACTTTGAATTCAGTCTTTTTTGTTTTTAATCACTGAGATAACTCATGTCTTCAAATAATGTGGAACACTATAGTTAACAAGAGACTCTACTGTGTATTTGAGAGTTGCTAAGAGTGGATCTTTAAAAAGTTCTTACCAGAAGAAGAACTTATTTTGGTAATCATTTTGTAATATGTACATATTACATATCATATACATATCACATCATTATGTTATACACCTAAAATTAATACAATGTTTTAAGTCAATTTTATCGCAGTAAAACTAGGGGGGAAATTATCCAAAAAATTATCACACACACAAAAAATAATAATGTAGACCATGATGACCATTAAGCTTTAAAACTCGAAGTCAAAAAGATATGCTCAACTGCACTTCGAATTGGTGATTAACAACAAAACCAAAAAAAAATTTCCATTTGGCTTGGTGTACTGGTGGCCAGAATGAGTCCAGTCTCCCAGCATTAGTGGAACTCATCTCTTAGAAAACCTTTTTAGCACTGATAAGCAAAGCACTATACTTACAAAATACTCTGAACCCTTTGTCTTTTCTGACTCCTATAAATCTCAGTAACCTGTATAATTAGTCACATTTACTGTTACTGCATCGTGGGAACAGCAACAAGCTAAGAGCTGCTGTGTGACCTTGGTTCTCACTTCTCTTAAGCCCACGCCTAGACAGACGCCGATATGTCTCCCACCCTGCGTGCCTAACTCCGTGCCCAGCATGTCAGCTGAGCCAAATGATTAAGTGAACTATATCATCATTTGAGATTGGACTAAAATTGTCCAGGGAAACATTCTCAGGATGAAATATGTTCATTCCCAGTGGAGTCTGGCTTTGGAATTGTCACGGTATCTTTCACCCTTCGTGTATTTTTTATCAGGGATAGTCTCTAAATTGAGGTCTGGTCACAGGGGACACTTTACCTCCAAAATGGCATCTGAAAAAGAAATGTCTTCAGAAGCTAAGGCATGCTGAATGGCTGCCGAGCTGAGAAAAAATAATCAGGTTGAAAATTGGTGTTTGCTCCCTGAGATGCCATTTTCCCAAAGGGCAGGCACTTATTTACAGTTTTGAATGTTCATCGCCTTCTTCCTGGCGGGACTTTAGATCAGCTATCTCATCTCTTATTTCGGCCTAGTAAAGTCTGGCCACATTCCTTCATGCCAACGTGTACCTTTTTTTTTTTTTTTTTAAGATTTATTTATTTAGAGAGAGAATGCATGCAAGTATGAGCAGAGTTGGGGCAGAGGGAGAGAGAGAGAATCCCCAAGCAGACTCCCCACTGAGTGCAGAGCCTGAGGCAGGGCTCCATCCCATGACCCTGAGATCATAACCTGAGCCCAAACCAAAGGTCAGATGATTAACCAACTGAGCCACCCCAGCGCCCTCCCACCCCCAATACACACCATTAAAAAACAAAGATGAACTTCTTGCCCTGAAAACCCTCTCCCTCTTCCCTGCATTTCCCTCCCCCCCTCACCCCAACACCAGCACACGTCAGCCTATGGATTTCCTCAACCCAATACACCAGATGCTTCTTTTATTGCATGTTGTGGCAGGAAAGAAGGATTAAATTACCGAGGCTGTCAGGAAGGACAAGCTCTCTGCCATACATTATCATTATCATGCGCATCCTGGGTGAGAGAAAATGCAGTAAATCCCTCAAATACAAAGCAATAAAGACCGCTGGCTTTTACCGTCTTGACTGCCAGTGTCATTAACAGGCAGTGACAGCAATGTGGCACTCTTAGATGTTGCTCGTATCCTTTCTGACAGCATGCACATAAACCCGCCCGTGACATGACTTTAGATCACATGACTGCTCAGATTTGATTCTGGTTTCCAGAGCTGCTTTTCTTTTCCCAGGCATACAAGTGAGGTGGCATGGCTTGTGTCTCTAAAAACAGGTATTCATACAAATACAGAATGGTACTAAAGTAGCATATTCCTGAGTGACTTCTTTCTGGGGATTTTTTTTTTTTGTACAGTGATCTACGTGGATAAAGAGAACAACCAAGCAAAGAGAGACATCTTAAAAGCAATACTACTGAAACAAGAGCTGCCATACAGAAGGTACATTTAAGCACTCTACGTTATTGGATGGTTCCTGTGAAGTAGGTCTCCGTAGCGTGGTGTGGTGAAAGAAAGCTCAAGAAGCGGAATCAGAACCCCTGACTTCTCTGATTCACCCTGTGTCCTGGGATGAGTGTGTTTCCTCTCGGTTTCTTTCTTCCTAGAAACAGAGTAGCCCTGCGTACCGTGCAGAGCAACTGTAAAGATCTGACAGTGCTTTGCAAACCAAAACACCATACAGTGTATATCTAGTATCCCATTAGAGTTCAAGTTCAAGTTTAACTGTAAAGAGCGTGACACAGTTGCAAGGAGGGTGCCCTCTGGAGCCACGTGGCTTGAGCACAGATTCTTGTTTCATCACTTATAAGCTGACCTGGGACAAGCACCCTCCGCCTCATGTTCTTCATCCGGAAAATGGAGATGATACCAGATAGGGTGGTCGAGAGGCTTCAGGGAGATGATAGAGGTGGGATGGCTAGAATAGGACATGGCACAAGAGTATGGCACAAGATGACATCATGGTCATTGATGTAAGTAGTAGCAGCAATGTCAATATTACTACATGTACTAGCTCATCAGCCTTCCAGACTCATTTACTATCATTGTTTAATTATTCATCATTTCATGTTATTTTTAAATCTTTTTTTTTAATTTATTTATTTGAGAGAGAGACAGTGAGAGAGAGCATGAGCGAGGAGAAGGTCAGAGGGAGAAGCAGACTCCCCATGGAGCTGGGAGTCCGATGCGGGACTCGATCCCGGGATTCCAGGATCATGACCTGAGCCGAAGGCAGTCGTCCAACCAACTGAGCCACCCAGGCGTCCTTCATGTTATTTTTAATGCCTTTTTTTTTTTTCCAAATCTGAACAGAAGATTTTGGATTCTAGTTCGGTAGAGTAATAATACCCCTGTAAGAAGGAAAATCCCTGGTTTTAGTAACTTCCTGCTTTCGTGCGAGCTCCCAAGTGTACAGTTTTGAGGAGTTTTGTAAGGCGCTACCCATCAGCCCGTTTGCTGGCTCTCCTCCCATGGCCAGGGCGGGCCCTTTAGCTCTCTGTCGTCGTCTTCCCCTTGCCTTTGTGGCCCACAGATGACTCCTAGTGCCTCCGAAATAGAGCTCACCCCCGTTCTTCGTAGAAAGAGGCTTAAGTTCTCCCCTTTCTTAGTGGGCATGAAGGGAAAGTTAAAGACATTCTATTTTTCTCTTTTTTTTTTTTTTTTTAAGTTTTTATTTTTGAGTAACCTCTCTACCCAGCATGGGGCTCAGACTCACAACCCCGAGACCAAGAGGCACATGCTCCACTGACCGAGCCAGCCAGGTGCCCCAAGACATTCTGTTTTTCTCTTTTCTTTTTTTCTTTTTCTTTTTTTTTTTTTTTTTGGACATTCTGGTTTTCAAAAGAGCTTGCAAACTAGCATTTGATCTTCCCTTTCAAGAAAGGAGACTGGAATTCTTAGCTCTTGGGATCTGAGAGTAGTTTTTTTCATTAACTCCTTAAAATACATATATCAATTCTTTGGATCTGAGTTCTGAAGAAAGTATGCTAAAAACCTTGTTAATGAGACTGAAGTTCTGTCTTGCCCAGCATGGTAGGTAATCATTCAGGTTTTACTTATTTACTTTGTATTGTTGAGCTTCTTTGCAGACCTCCTCATTGCCATCAGAGTTCCAGGGCTGTCCCAGGTCACCAGTGCTTACACTGCACTGACCATGTCATCTGCCTCTCTGCGGCCAACAGGCTGGGTCCTTACTGTCCGGGACTGAGCTCTGTTTCCATGGGCAAGCGCTGGGCTGGACTTCCCAGTCTTCGCAGTCTGATTGTCCACCTGTGTGTTCACTTTGTTTCTGGAAGGTTAGAACATATTGTAAGTAGCACTCCTCATCAGGGAAGAGCAATTTTGTTTCCTCAGAAGTGGGTATTTTTAAAAAGACAGATTCCGCTTTAAACATAGACCTGCCTTTCCTCAGTAGACCTACTTCCTTGTAGCAAAATTGTTTTAAAATTTCTTTAAAAGTCCACAGTAAATGTAATGACTTCCACTAACCCATCCTTGTTTCTCTAAAAATCTCTAAATGACCCCCAGAGACACAAATGTTCATGTCATTTTGAGAAAGACCAAAAGAGGCAGCGGAGGCACAGAGTGATGACAAGGGATGGGAGCTGAGTACATGCCCAGAGCGCTGCGGTGCCTGCCACTGCCCACACCACTGCCCACTGTGGCAGGAATGGGGCCATCACAGGGCAGAATGGACACGCCTGCTTTTCTCCCTGACAGTATCATTTTCTTCAGGAGAAAGGGGGTGTTTATTTACATGTTCCCACAGCCAAAAGACAGTCGTTACTCCCATGGGTGTTCTCACCTTTTGCAAAAACTTACAGGTCCTGCTACTTCACATGGTTTAAAGTACCTGCTAGTTTATAAGAACTCATGTTCTCAGGCAGCAGCCCTCTTGAATACTGGAGACAGCTTACAAGGCACAGTTAGAGAAGTTGGCCAACTTTCCTGACGTGCATACATTTATGTACAACGTATAACAAATTACCTACAGTACCTTTGCGCCTGGCCCTGCCTATATTTGTGAGTATGCAAGTGTCACCTTCAAAGGAACATAACTCCTTGAAGCAGGACTTAAAAATTATTTGAAGTCATCATGTTGACACTGACTTAAGGTTCTTTTTTGGTTTCCTTTCTTTAACCTGTGCTGTTGAGCAGATCCACCATAACCATCAGCATTCCAGTAGGTAAAACTCAGAGGTAACCCTTAGGGTTGTTTTCTATCCTGTTTTATATGAAAAGAAATTATTTCAGAGAATCAAAAATGCTAAACAATATAGGGAGTTTTCGTGCTTTCTGACTTCCTAAATAGCAGCAGGTGACATTTGAGGTCTGGATCTTGATGCCCAGCCCAGGGCCTGCCTCCTCCAGCAGACCTACTCCAAATGAGCCAGGCTTCAACAAGAAGCATTCGTGTAGAGGTTCAACAATCTTTATGATCCCCTACATAAGCATCGGGAGCGAAATGCTTGACAAGGCGGTGCCCCTGCACTTCCAGGCGTTTCCAGCCCGCTGAGGATGACAGACAGCAACAAGTAAACAAATAAACCAATTACATTTTACAGTAAGTGCTAAGAGAAAGATTAAACAAGTTGCTCACATAGCAAGTAACAGTGACAGCGAGTCTAAGGAGAGGACAGTAACCTGGATAGTGAGGGGACTAGAGGACCCAGTCTGATCATGAACTGCACAAAGAAGATCTTCGCTGGCAGAAGGAACCAAGGGCCTGCAGGAAGACATAGAGGTCTCTGTCTAGGACCCGGCAAGGGAGGTCAGCAAGGAGAGAGTTCTGCAGGAGGGAGAAGGGGAGGCAAGAGCATCTCCTGAGGTCCTTCCAGTCCCACCTCCCTGCGGGTATATGACATCTACACCGGCTGTCTGCCCCGATCCTCCAAGTAGCCTGGAAGCCTCTTCAGGACACAGAACAAGCAAGATATCCGCCTCTTTGTTTGGCAGGCGTACAGGTGAAACACAACATCTTATGTGCTGTTGAGCCAAAGCCAAATTGTAGCTTTCAGATTATTTGAGCGTACATTCTTCCCTTTTTAGCTTAACTTCATACTTTCTTAATTTCATATTTGACATCTCATTTTGCTCTCCATAGAATTTGAAGCTAGGAGTACCGAATATTGGTTTCTAACCCTTTCCTTGGCATTTAGAAGGGCTTCCCCCCGCCGCTTTTTGTCTCAGAATTCTCATATATTCAGTGGAGGTAATGGAATGCGTTTGTAAAGTGATAGAGATGTGATCCTTAAATGTGACACGTTATAGGAGGAGAACACTTAACAATATTAGTACGATCTGCCTAGCCTCTATCTTTTCTGTAAGTCTTGTGGATGTAAAATGTGCATCAGATATCACTTGTAATTCCTACTCTTCCAAGCATATTCATTTTAGGACAATTACTTTCATCGCCATTCTTCTTGTTTAACTGACTGATACAGTCATTGTATAATTTGGCAATCACAGTTTTCAATTGAAACAAGTCTTCCCCGTGTCTTCTTTTTCTTTTCTGTTAGAAATGTAGACGCTTAAGCAGCTCTACCTAGATTAAAAATCATAGTAATAAAAGAGCAAACATTTCCTCGATGTTTCCATGTCCCAGGCACTGTTTATATGTATCATCTCATTTGATCCCCAAAAGAGCCCTTCGTGTTCTACAGATAAGAACAGAGAGGTTTAGGGGCTGAGCCTGGGTGGCTCAGTCAGTTAAGCAACTGCCTTCGGCTCAGGTCATGATCCCAGAGTCCTGAAATCGAGTCCCACATTGGGCTCCCTGCTCGGCAGGGAGCCTGCTTCTTCCTCTGGCCTCTCCCCTCATATGCTCTCTCTTTCCCATTCTCACGTTCTCTCTCAAATAAATAAATAAAATCTTAAAAAAGAAAAAAAAAAAACAGAGAAGCTTAGTAATGTGTCTAACATTATACAGCTAGTAGTGGGATAACTAAATTTGAACTCACAATGGATGCCCTTTAACCATTCCATCTTAATCCCTTTGTTTAATGCATCATGTAATATAGTCATCCACTTACAAATCAGGATCTGTATTCTTCACGATTATTGTGTGAGTAAGTGTTGCCTGTGGTTTCAGGGGAAGGGATTTCTATTTTCTGTTTGTTTTTTTTTTTTAAGATTTTATTTCATTTTTTCATCAGAGAGAGCACAAGCAGGGGGAGTGGCAGACAGAAAGAGAAGCAGGCTCTCCGCTGAGCAGGGAGCCCGATGCGGGGCTTGGTCCCAGAACCCTGGGATCATGACCTGAGCCAAAAGCAGACACTTAATTAACCAGCTGAGCCACCCAGGCATCCTGGGATTTCTATTTTCTAATCAAAGTTTATTGCTGGCTGAAAACAGGGTCTCAGTAAAGGAATGAAATGTCAAATGCTTACTTTCAGCAAATTAGTTAAAAATACCTTCATGTTTACCTGTAAGTATTTGGAAAGGATTTTATTTGCACGTATTTCTCAAGGCATGATTTCTCTGAGACTTAGATTTTCATCTCAAAATGTGATCTAAGAAACAAGTTTCTTGTTTGGTTTCTGATTTGGGATAGCTACATTTTGAAAATGGTTAAAATGGTAGTTTACAAGTATCCATGGTTTAAGCTCCCTTGCCAAGACATATCAAAAGAGTACTTAACTGTAAATTCCTGTCATTTGGTCAATCCAAGTGTGTTTGGCCTCAGCACAAGCCACTAATTCAGATCAGTTCCATCGGAACCCTACAATTATGTCTAAAAGTAAAATAAAATTTGGATGCTAGGATTGTAAGTTAAAAGATTGCTGAAGTAGTACAAACATTCCATGTAGCTGTTGGGCAGAGCGACAGTATTTATCTAATTTGACTCAGAATGTTACTGGGGAGCATGGTCCCTGCATTCCAGAGAATGCAGAGAGTTAATAAATTGCTTGGTAGCCACTCTGAAGTTGTACATTTCTACACTCTGAAGTAGAAAATGTTGCATTTCTTTTGAAAATGGTGCCCTGATCTCCACAGTCTTTATTCACTTGATCCTTTTAGCCTTAAAAGTCGATGTGTCACAATACAATCAGATAGTGTGTATTAGAACATCTGGTTCTTCTCTTTGCCTAGTAATTTTCTCAGATTCTAGAGTTAAATGTTAATCGGCGCTCAGAAAAGTGGATTTATGTTCATTTGAAGGCTCGGCGTGCTATAATAATTCTAGTAGTTCATGCAATAACTTATCTAACCTCATGTAATTTGCTTTTTATTGGAATAATTGGAAACTTCGAGATTTCATACTTAGTGATAAAACCCCATTTGGGAGTTGTGTTTCATGATGATTTTTTCCTCACTTTGTGGGGATTTTCTGGGTTTTTTTCTTCCCTTCTCAGTGTCCGCTTCACCGTGGTCAGTGACCCTCCAGAGGATGAACAGGATCTGGAGTGCGAGGACATTGGCATTGCTAACATTGACCTCGCTGACATGTTTCAGGAAGGGAGAGACATCATCGAGCAAAATATCGATGGTATGAGTGAAAGTATTGCTCAATTTGTACAACAAATGCTGAAATCCAAATTCTTTATTAAAACCTTCTTTTTTGCTGGCTACAGGGACGTTGAGTCCCACATTGGTTGACTCCTTTGTAACTCCAGCTTTTTTTTTTTTTTTTTTTGAAGCCGGAAGCTTTTCACTCCCTCCCTCCCTTGCCCTCTCCCTCTGCCTTCCTTTCAATCAACAGAAATTTTAAAATAATTAATTGCACTTCACAAGGAATTGTTCATTTTGTTAGTATTGGGGATGAGTGTGTGACAAAAATGTGGCCATTGGATTTTTTTTTTTTTAATGCTGTTTATGGAAGCTTCATGCTGTCAAGCCTTATTTCAGCCAAGGCATGTTATTCTGAGTCATCATTATGGTGTCTTTTGTAAGGCTTCTCTTTAATTCAGTGTTACAATCCAGTGATACAGCCACTGCAAATGACTCCGAGTCATAATGGTCACTTACTTCCTAGCAGGATGCTGAGGGGAGAAAAGGATTCCCGACAAAATGTACTCTCCTGGATTGTTGCCTCAAAGGCATGAGTCCCATCAGGGCTTAGTTTCTACCCTCCAGATTCTCATCAAATATACTTGGAACATGCTCAAGGAATTGTGCTTTATGAATCAGCCGTTTAACAGTCATAATGAGGGGGCACCTGGGTGGCTCAGTGGGTTAAAGCCTCTGCCTTCGGCTCAGGTCATGATCCCAGGGTCCTGGGATCAAGCCCACATCAGGCTCTCTGCTAGTGGGGAGCCTGCTTCCTCCTCTCTCTCTGCCTGTCTCTCTGCCTACTTGTGATCTCTGTCTGTTAAGTAAATAAATAAAATCTTTAAAAAAAAAAAAAAAAAACAGCAGTCCTAATGAGGATAGCCAGGGCTATACATAGTAAATGGACAAATGAGGCTGAGTCTTAGTCACATTTGCCAAGTGAGCAGAGCATCTCCCGTAGACTGTACACGGCTGATTTCCTCAGCTGTTCATGCATCCAGTGAACACTTATGTGAGCATGTGAGCACCTCTTAAGTGCCAGACGCTGTTCCCCCACAGTTCAGCTGCGGTTCCCGTGTCAAGCTCTCTGTCCTGTATATGTGCCACCTACTCACAGGTCAGCATCAAGCCAGATGATTAACCAAACTGGAAACCTATCCTGGGAAATCTTTCTAAACTACCCATATCTAGCTACGTGACAGTTTGTCACAACTTGGGCACAGAAAAAGATGAGAGGATTAAAATATTAACCTAAACCCTCCGAAAGACAACCAGAACCAAGAAAACCTGAGAAAAGCAATGAAAATGATCTAGGCTTTATGTTCTTCAGCTTTTCTCCTGTTCGTTCTGGTTAGCAGCCCATCTTCCCATTCTGAGAATTCACGTGTGGCCACACTAATCTGTCCCAGACAGCTCCTGTGGCTGTGTTTTGAAGGAGAGTCAAAAAAATTAAACACTTGGGTGTCAGGTCAGGATTTTAATGCTGTGTTTGGTGCCAGACAGAGCAGTGAAGAGTCCCAAAGAAGAGGTGTAAGGAAACTCGGGATCAAGCTGGGGAACCCCTGGTGCCCAATGACCTCCCTGCCTGCTCAGGTCTCTACCCAAGTCTTTGTATACCCAGTTATGTTTCAAGATTTCCTTAAAAAAAAAATTGGGGAGTTGTTGTATCTTATCCCTTCTAGACTTTATTTCTTCTAACTTAGAAATTCTAAGCCTGTGTGGGACTCGTCATCCTACAGCCTTGCCACGAGGTCAGCTTTAGGAGCGAGCAGGAGTCTTAACTCCACAAGCAATAAGTATGTACACACGTGATAGACCTGAAATGTGTATCTTCCTACATGTAGGACAGGCTTTAATTTACAGATTTCTTTTTTTTTTTTAAGATTTTGTTTATTTATTTGACAGAGATCACAAGTAGGCAGAGAGACAGGAAGTGAGTGGAGGGAAGCAGGCTCCCACTGAGCAGAGAGCCCAATGCGGGGCTCCATCCCAGGACCCCGAGACCATGACCTGAGCTGCAGGCAGAGGCTTTAACCCACTGAGCCACCCAGGTGCCCCTAATTTACAGATTTCTGAGGTGCCAGTGAACTTTGGACTTTTAAAGAGCCGTCTTCGTGTTTGCAATTCCCATTTCAGGTAGTCTATCTAAAGAAAAATCTGTTGAATGACAGTAACACTTTTTGGCCATTTTTCTCCCTAGTCTTCGATGCACGGGGAGGTGGTGGACCTATCGGCAAGCTCAGGGTAACCATCAAAGCACTCCATGCCCTCCGATCCGTCTACGAGCAGCACAGAGACGACTTGGAGGCTGAAAAAAGCCGTTGCAGAGGCGTGTCCTGCTCCTGAGTAAACGCTCACGTGAAAGCTCTGAGAGGAGGTTTCTCTAACTACTCCGGTGTATATCATCTAGAATTCATGCGACACAGGCAGGGGGAGCCCTGGGTTTGTGGGGGTCAAGTTTTATATCCTTTTCCATCTGTTTATTTTTCTATTCCCTCCTTCCCACGACTGCCACCCCTCAGGACTTCAGTTCTCCACCATGGGCAGTACCTCCTCAATAATTTATACCTACATGATAGCATGAGAAAGCCTATTTGCATTTTCAACACTTTCGTATGAAAAACCGACATGCTAGTCCCATTTTTATTTTTAATAAGCAAAAAGGGTAAATCTTAGAAAACCTATGAAAAGAAATACTTTTATGTTATCCCTAATCGTCCCACTAAATGGAATGCCTGTGATTAGCCTCATTAAGAGTTTTATACTGTGAAGATTTTATTAGAAGCAATATATGAAAATTACTTGGATTAATGTGTTAATCTTCCTCTTTAAAATGCTAATATCCATTTTATGCACATTAAAGCTCAGTATGCATTTTCTTTGATGCATGCAGTTTCTATCAATTAAATATAAAGAATGAAACTTGGCACCAACTTATTAAATAACTGCAAGTTCTTGGTTTTCTTTCCTAAAAATCACACTTCTTCCCATTTGTATGGTTTTTATGGATCTGTAATGCTGATATGGGATCCAGGGATGTGTGTGTATAAAGAGGGGGGATAGACAGGTGCATGTATGTATATACATGAAATTCATGTTTTGAAAACTTAGCTTATGATACAGAAAGAAATTATTAAAAGTATGACTCAAATTCTGATATGCTTAGTTAGACCTGAAAGGAATATCTTTTTTTATCGTTTTTAAAATTTACATCAAGCTTGTACAATGGTGGGGTGTATCTGGATAACCAGATCCTCGAAAAGCAGCTCAGAAAGTTAATTTTCTAGCTTTTACCCAATCTCACTGAAGGATTTAATTGATATTTTTAATGGAGCTGTGAATCAATGCTGCAAAGGAATTGTCTCTGGAGGTCTAGGATATAATGCATTTCATTTTTTAATTTACTTTTTTATTTGTCATTTTCTTCAAAGGATTTTTATAGGCTGTGGGTTTTCACTGTTTGCAAACAGGCTATGTTCCTTCTTAAGCATATGTAAAGTATTCAGGGAGATAAGTAATTTATTAAAATCTACCTAATTTGCCGTGATATATTAAATCTCTGCTTCAGTGATCACAGACCATTTCATTTAGAGAATTAGGCATTCCCTCTTTGTGTGATTAAAGCTCTGGAAAATGAGTTCTTTGCTCCTATTTGTGAACATTCAAAGCCTGCTAATGGCAAGAAGATGGAATAGATTATGAGACAATTCATTACAGTTCAACAGAAAAAAAAAAAGCAGCTATAATGCAAAAATGCAAGTATGAATATCTGCATATAGTTTGAACCATCTGTGCTCTAATGGCTTCAATAATGACTCTCGTCTTTAGGAGGCTTTGAAATGACATCCGTACAATATTAATTTGTTGATGTACATTGTGGGACCAGTAGAGTACGATCTGACCACAGAAATCTATAAATTCTGTCTCTACCATTGGGCCTCCCTGTCTGGGGCCTGCCATCTCCAAGAAGAATCTTGCTCTCATCAAACTCTGCAAATCTTCATAATAACTCATTCCTCTGGAACCTTCTAGAGACCACAAACATCTGCAGACTAAACCTCTCCAATCCTAGTAAACAGCCACATGTTTGTTGTCACTTCAGCTGGCTCTGAGCTCATCTTTTTGGCCTCGCTTTCTAGCTTTCTTTGGCTTCATGCAGTTACGGTGTCATTAAGGACCATAATATTCCCTGCAGTAATTTAAAACAGCCGAATTATACCCTGGGGTTAACTGAGTGGTTTTTGAGACATTTATTGTGGTATTCTCCCAGGAGGTTTGTATTATTGTTTTAAAACGTTACATCCCAAACTAAATACTCTTTCTGCAGGGAAAAGAACCGGATTGCACTGACTTCTTATGATCTTTAAGTAGAGAGGGGGAGTTTTTATTAGGGAACTTCTGAGACCTCGTCAGCTGGGTGGAATGTATACCTCAGATATGATTAGAGAACTAGCCATGTTTCTGTCACATTCATGTTTGCCGTAGAGATTATTAAAGATTCCTTTTCTCGTTTTAAAATAATGCACCTTCCAACTATGTAAATTCTTACAAAGCTCATCTTCTTAAGTAATCGGATAGCTGCTGCCATATTTTTTGAAGTGGGGTAAATGGTATTGAAAGCCATCGTATGGATGCTTCAAGTGGGTTTCATAATCTGTTCGAGAAGAGTTTTTTATGCTGTCTTGTGTTGACCCGAGTTCATTGAAAAAAGCTCACCACCTTTTTGGATTACAGAGCAATGGTTTTCTCTCAGTGCGCCAAGCCTGAACCATTAAGCATGGCAAGCAGGAGAGGGGGCACCCACGGTGGCCTTAGCACACTAATACCCCAGTTGAAGGCAAGATTTTTATGGACTTACAGCTCTTGGTGTAAATGTACACAGTACACTCAGCACTTTTGGGGTCTGTAATGCTTTTAGTTTGGAAATATAAATAGAGATGTGATGTGGTGTGTGGGAGAGTGTATTTTACATGGTTTTTTGCCTACTGTAGTAGAAATGTCAAATTCCCAGCCACTGTCACGAGAAGCAGTTGACAAAAATAAGTTTTATGGTTTACAGTGCGGTTTACATAGAGAACATTTCTCTTCACTCTCGATTTCAACATGTTTTCTAAATTATCATGGTTTATTGCCATTTAAGTTAAATTAGTTTTTTTAAGAATAAATAGAGAATATATTTAATCAAATAAAGAACAGCCACATTGAAATTCTGCTGTTCCTGCCGTTCATTCGTTACCACAAAACACAAATACTTTTTAATGTGTTATGAAGAAGTGTGGGCTCAGAGGTGGTCATGTGACTGGGGGGGGGTTCTGCGTGCACCCATGTTCCCACAACAAAACATAAATTATTTAAGTAATCTGACATCAAGAGCTGTGACAATGAAAACCACTTCTTACACATGTTCTAACAAGAATCTGATTAACATTTTTGTGGATATGGAAAATAACTTTTTTTAGTCAAGCTGCCACCATTGCTGAATTTGGAATGATTTCCTTATTCACTAGATGGCAAAATGTGAATCATGCGTGTGACCAAATATGAAAATAAAATGCCATCTTTGTGTAGTACAGAACAACCAAGGGAGAGCTCTAGGGATATCACATTATCTAGTGATTGACAATATCAGGATGATAATTTATCCCCAACTATGAGAGTACATTTCAATAAGTCACTCATGCCTGAAGGCCTCTGACTACCTTGACAAAGAAAATCTAAGCCCATGATTTATTATAGATTGGACAACATGCCTAATTAGATCCATGAATGGAAGCAAACAGCTTTACGTCCCCTTTGTTCAGAACAAAAACAACCTCTAGGTCAACCAGAAAGCTAAAAAATATCAAAGATATAGAAACAAGTGTTTTAAAAACTAAAAATACAGAATTAGAAATATCTCTCATCCTAATCTCTTTTATCTTGCAAGATAGATTTTTTGTTGTTGTTGTTCCTTTTCGAAGAGCCACCACTGGACTGAACCTGACAGTCTAACCTCCTGGAAAAGTGAGCCCATGTTCCTGGTATTGTTACACCTTCTGTTCTTACCCTCTCATTTTCCACCTAACAGACTTATATCTTTAAACCATGTTTCTCCTTCAGTTTTTCTGAAGTAAAAATCTGGTTCTCTCAGATTGTGGCCTCTTTTCTGTGGTGGACACCCGAAGGCTTCTCTTCTGCCTTTTGCCCCTTCTCACTCTCTGTCGAGATTGACCTCTCTCATCCCTGTAACAGCATCACCCCTCTTGAGTGAACACCACTGGTTTTCTTTGTAAGTCAAATTCGCCATCTTGATCTTCCTCTTTCTGTCATCTGTTCTGTTTATACCTATATTCTCCCATCTGTTTGTCCCCCTACTAATTTTTATGTCAATCAAGGCACATGTTTTTCCTTTCTCTTATCTTGGGCTACAACCACTTCTTTAGATACCAGCATTGGTGAGAGCTCCAGTGACATTCCCAAAATGTGCCTTTGTGTGAAGACTTTTCTTAATTTAACATGACAAGAGCACTTTTAGTCAGCCATTATGAAACTGAGCGAACAGCAAGCTAATTTTTGTGTCTTTGCTTTTTGTAGTGAAGCAAAAGAGACTGGAACTCAGAAAGCTCTCAGGAATCACTGGTAAGGAACTGAAGCATAAGGACTTGTTTTTTTAAGGAAATGTGTCATTAAAAGCAAACTTTATTTGGCATTAATGTGTTTTGTCCGAATTACACGTGCTATCATTAACAGTAGGAGAAATTGGATAATTTGAAGAAGAAAACAGACTACACATAGCCCAAGATGAGGGAGCCAAGAGAGCCAAGACAACCTATAAAACGAGATAGATATCTTCTGTTGACATTGAAGCAAGGTAACAGGCAAAATAGAATGCAAGGTGGAAAACAAAGGACAAAGAAGGACAATTTATACCAGTAAAAGGAACAACAGGTCAAAGATCTAATGAACTTGAACATATGTACACTTAACAGTATAGCCTTGAAGTACGTGATGCAACAAGTTGATAGAACTATGGACAAAATATTATGGCCACATCAGTTTTACTAGATTGTAATTGTGATAAAAAAAAATTAAGTCTAGAAGATGTGCTTAATATATTTACTAAACTCAAGCAAATATAGAACACACGTGGAACATTTATAAAAAAAAAAACAAAACACAACCATGTATTCAGCCACAAAGGAAGTCTCAATTTCCAAAGAATTGAAATCCTTTAAACTGTTTCACTAAGCAAAATGCAATACAATTAGAAAATAACAAAAAGATAACTAAAAAAAATAACACTATCTAAAAGTTAAAAATATGTGTTACTGTTCTGGGTTCTAACAGAACAAGAAATTATCCACTCCTACTATATAACTAGGAGAAGAAAATTCTACAAACTTCATTTTACACTAAATGGGGGAAGTAAACATCAGCCCAGAAGCCCACACCCAGAGGGGGAGTAAGGTAAGGGTTAGACATAAGAGAGTGTGACAGGATTCTAGTGGCACTAGAACACAGATAACATGAACTCAAGTTCCCTTAGTACGACAAAGGCCATGTTCAGTAGGGAAATGCTGAGAACAGTTCTGAGGTCTAGTGGGTCAGAGTTATTCGCTACTCGAGAAGTGAAAAGGGCTCGGAAAGTGAATAGAACCAGAATTAGTAGCCTTGGGAAGACACCTGGAAGAGAATGACACACTTTGAAAGGGGGAGGTATCCTTGGGAGATGTGGCAGTGAAAGAAAGAACCAGCTAACACTATGGGCCCCAGTGGAACAAGAGAGTATCATTCGGTGGTATCATTCTCATTAAAAGGAGGCCATTTGTTAAAGCAACTTCACTGCAGCAACAGAAGAGGATACTCTTGAGCTGAGAAAACCTGTAAGCTACCCAAACCTCTTCCCCACCTATATGATTATCCTTCCCGGCCTGTCTAGGAGAATTGAAAACAAGTAAATTTTACTCTAACTATCCCGTATCCATATTACATAAGAAAATAAGGAAACTTTTTGGCAGGATAGAGTTCTACCCTAGTAATGATGAGTTGGATAGTTTGGACCAGCATACCTGTTGAGAATAACTAGAAAATCTGACTTGATACACACACACATTATATATGAAGCATTTGAAAACTCAAAATACCACCAGTGACCTGGTCTATAAGGAATCACCGGAGCAAGATCTGGGAACAAAATGAAGCCCAGAGGTTAACCCAGAGGTTAAAGCTGATTTGCTTCTAGAGGCAGCTGCCAATTTAAAAGCATGGGTGTAAAGCGGGACAGAGTTTTCAACAGACTCATTGGGATTTGAAAAACAAAATTTAGAAATTTAGAGTCCACCAAAGATGAGATTTTAAAGCCCCCAGTAAATCCTTCAGGCTCAAATTATCCCTGCATTTTTTATGCACAATGTTTGATACACATTAAAAAATAACTAGGTACATGAGAAGACAAGACCATGTGACTGAAGACTTAGACAACAGACAAGTGAAACTCCTACAAGTAATTCAGAAAATGAAGTCATCATCTGTGAACCTCTAAACAATGTTTAACATGTTCATAGAGTTAGGGGCATCTGGGTGGCTCTGTGTGTTAAGTGTCTGCCTTTGGCTCAGGTCCTGATCCCAGAGTCCTGAAATCAAGCCTCACATGGGGCTCTTTGCTCAATGGTGACTCTGATTCTCCCTCTCACTCTGTCCCTCCCCCAACTTGTGCTCACTCCCTCTCAAATAGATAAAATCTTTTTTAAAATGTTAATAGAGTTAGAGACAATCTTGACAAATTTGACATAGAATTGGACATTATTGAAAGATAACTGTAAATATTATAAATGAATGTTGACTATAATTACAATAAATGAAATCAAGAATTCACCAGGTGGATCTAACAGCAAATCAGACATAATTGAAAAGTGGCTTACTAGACTGTAAAAAAATATATTAAAAAAAAAATACCCATTCTGGGGCACCTGAGTGGCTCAGTTGACTGTCTGACTCTTGATTTCAGCTCTGATCATGATCTCTAGGTTGTCAGATCAAGTCCCACATTGGGCTTCCCACTCAGTATGAAGTCAGCTTGAGATCTTTCTCTTCCTCTGCCTTTGTCCCTCCCCCTCTAAATTCTTGTGCGCTCTCCCTTGCTCTCTGTCTCTCCCCCCCCCAAAAAATAAACCTTTTGAAAAATGTATCCATTCTGAGGCATGAAAGGTAACAAAAAAGGGAGGGTTGTATTAAAAGACAGGGGATTGTGTGGAAAGTTATACTACACAATTATACTTCATAACTGAAGACCCAGGAGAAGAAGAAAGGCATTAGAATCAATATTCCAAAAGATGATGATTAAGACTTTTTCAGAATACATATAAGGCACAATTACAAGAACAATCTCATTCTGTATGCCCAGGCGGGGTAAGCACAAAGAAAACCACTTAAGCCACATTCTAGAAAATCTGCTGAAAATAAAAGAAAAAAAAAGTCTTGAAAGCAGTCAGAGACATAAGACAACACTAAGACTGAGAGCTGACTTAAATGAAATAAGAAATTTAGAGTCTATTTAGGAAATAGTGTGAACCCCTTCTTGGGCCCTACCTTACATCCTCCTTCTTCAGCTTTTATTTACAAACAAGGAAGTCAACACCCCAGGAGACTCGACCAATGGGAGAAGGAATTAATGCATAAATAGTCCCCCATCCATCCTTCCAGTGAACAGTCCAGAGGTGCATTCTGTAGGATTTAAGCAGGATCAAGCCCCATCACTCATAGAGGTGATCAGCTTGATAATACAATTTTTCACTGGCTTTTCCATTTTCTATCTCCTAGTCTATCCTCCTTCTTCGGGGATCATTTCCCAAATACAGTTCCCACTTGCAACTCCTTGCTTCAGACCCTGCTCTTGAGGATCCTGGGATGAGAGTATGTATTAGGAGTGACCCTAGAAAGAAGAACATTTGGATAGGACTCTGAAACTTGGTCACTCACTAATCAGATGGCAAGAAGGATGACATTATTTATGGAAAGTGATGCAGTAACTCCTGGCATGTGATAGACGCTTAACAATGGTGGATTAAGGCAAGTGAAGGGGGAACGTGAAATATGAGGTTATCAGCTACCTACATTTCTGAACTTACATTATACTTCCATCTTTTTAAAGTTGAAGAAAAACTTCAGATGAAAAACCCCAGAAGGAATCAAGAAAACCAGCCCTAATGCAAAAGAAAATATAATACTTGATTCCAACATAAACTACTTGTAATTAAACAAACATTTACAGATGGGGGGAGAAAACATGGATCAAGAATTTAAAAACTCAAAATAGAAACTGACAAACTGGAACTAATGGGAACTGACATTAGGAAAGAAAAGAAAAATTAACCTTGAGATGGCTAAATTATAAGGTACTTAAGAAAAAATAAATATGAGTGAAAACCAACAATAGAACATAATGGGTAGAAATGAAAGGACCCAAGAATATGAAATGAAAGAGGCAAAAAGAACCTGTGAGAAAATGATAAATATAATAGACGAATATATGTATAGTTAGTGATCCTGAAGAGAAAACAGTGAAATAGGACAAACTTACTATATTGCAATTCATAGGAAACTCAGCAGTGGTCAAATAGTTTCACCAAGAACTCAAAGTGTCAACCAAGGAATTTTTTTTATCCAACTCAGACATTCTTTCAAATATGAAGGCTATTGAAAAACAATTTTTACTATGGTAAAATTCACATAATGTGAAACTATTTTAAAGGGAACAATTGAGTGACATTTAGTACATTCACAATATTTCTCTATCTAGTTCTAAAACACTTCATCACTCCAAAAGAAAACCCAGTATACATACAGCATTTACACCCTGTCACTCCTCTCTCCAGCCCTTGGCAACCACCCATCTTCTTTCCGTTCCAAAGGATTTGCCTGTTTGGTATATGTCATATAAATGGAATCATACAATATGTGACCTGTGTCTGCCTTCTTTCATATAGCATACTGTTTCCCCAGATTCATCCACACTGTAGCATCCAGTGCTTCATTCCCATTTATGGCTGAATAATACTCCATTGAATGGATAGCCAACATTTGTTTATCCACTCACCCACTGATGGACGTTTGGGTTGTTTTCTACCTTCGGACTACTTTGAGTAGTGCTGCTCTGAATCTTTTGATACAAGGATTTGTCTGAATACCTGTTTCAACTCTTTTGGATATATATCTAGAAGTGGGTCATTGGATAATTCTATGTTTAACTTCTTGAGGATCTACCAAATTGTTTTCTATAAGAACCGAGCGATCTTACATTCGTACTAGTGATGTCCAATGGTTCCAATTTCCTCACTTCCCAGCAACATGTGTTGTTTTCCTTGTTCCATTTTAATAGCCATTGTGAGTGTGAAGCAGTATCTCATTATGGTTTTGATTTGTGTTTCCCTAATGATGTTGATCATCTTTTCATGTGCTTGTTTATAGAGGAAGAAATTAAGACAAGCAAGAATTTGGGGAGCTCTTCATGAGGAATCTACTCAAAGACCACCTTCATCCAATTAAGAAGTGAATGAAAAAACTGTTAGAAGGACTGTGGTAAGCACTGATTATATTTAACTACAGATCTTAGAACAGCCAGAGATGGAGAAAAGGTGGAAGAATAGTATGTAGGTGTTATGTGCTCTGATAACATAATTTCTTAATGATAGGAAAAGGGGAAAAATGGGAAAGTAGAATAAATTCATTGATTTCAGATAGATTATAGGTAAGGACCAAAGACACCATTTCATACAGACAAACCAAATAGTAGAAGCCTAAATAAAGAGAACATGGGCATTATGTAAATATATTATTGGAAAGATAGCTACTAAAACAAAAGCACAAATCGTTTTAATCACCAACATGTTTTTTTATTAAAAAGCAAAGAAAACAGACCAGAGAATGGAAAGCACATGGTAAAAATGCAGAGTAAATAAAACATTAAATAATCACACAGGATTAAGACCAAGTGTTTAAGTTGTAACAATAAACATGAATGGCTTTAACAAACTTAGGAAAAGAAAACTGCTTTCAGATTATCTTGCGAGGCAAAGTCCAACTCCCCACTGTAAGAGATACTTCCAAAACAAAGTGCAATAAAATGAAAAGGATGGGCAAAACTTTACCAGACAAATGCATGTAAAGAAAGCAGGGATTATGAACTTGGCTTCTGACAAGATGAAATTCGTGGAGGAGGGAAAAGAGCTTAATGAGACAAAAGGACACTTTTGTAATACTGAAGGCCATACTTCACAGTGAAGATATAAATGTATCCACAAGTGCATCAAATAACACAGCAGCAACCTTTGTAAAGCATAAATACAGGAGAGAAGGAGAGAAATACATGAAAATTAATTAGAAAAGACCACAGATATACTCTCGGTTCAACACAGGGGCAAATTGGAAAAGAAAAGAAATTATGTAAATATACACACACATACGTATATATAACCTAAACAACATAATCCCAAGATAGATGTTATGAATACATATTGAACCCTTCACCCTTATGAAAGAGAATACTTCTTCTTTTCAAATACATGTGGAACATTCATAAAAATTGAACAAACTTCAATAAATTCTTTCAAATAAAAATAATGTAAACCAACAACATTGTCTTATCACAATGTAATAAAATGGAAAAATAAAATCAAAAGGCACAAGTTCATTTCCATCTGGAAATAAAATGTTATTGATTCCTTAGTCAATGGAGAAATATAAATTAAAATTGAACAGTTTCTTTAAAAAAGATATGAAAACCCTATATTATCAGAATCTTTGAGATACAGGCAAAGCAAAGAAAATGCATAGATTAAATATAAGAATGAAAATAAAAGCATAACAATAAGTGAATTAAATATCTATCTTAAGAGTTAAAGAAGAAACAAAAAGCAAATCTAATAAAAGTAGAGAGAAGGAAATAATAAAAATAAAAGCCTAAGGAACTGAGTTAAAAGCCAAATAGTAGAATTAACAAATAAAATACTTCTGTGAAAGAATCAACAAAATGGACCTAATCATTGTAAAAGAGAGAAAACACAAGTACAAATGAAATAGGACAATGGGAGATCGACTACTGAATCAAAAGTTATTTTAAAATATCATGAGTCTTAATTGTGTAATTCTTTGAAAATACATTGGAAACCTAAATGAAATGGATAATTTTCTGAAAAATATAGCTTACCAAAATTGACCCTGGTAAAGAAAGAAAGCTTAAAATATCAATTTCCACAGAAGAAATAAAATGTTAAAAGTGCTAATTCCAGGGGCATCTGGGTGGCCCAGTTGGTTAAGCTTCAGACTCTTGGTTTCAGCTCAGGTCGTGATCTCAGAGACGATGGAGTCCCACCTTGGGCTCCATGCTTTGTGTGCAGTCTGCTTGGGATACGCTCTCTTTCTCCCTCTGCTCCTCCCACTCGTGTTCTCTCTCCCTCTCTCTCAAATAGATAAATAAATCTTTTTTTAAAGTGCTAATTCCAGGGGCGCCTGGGTGGCTCAGTGGGTTAAGCCTCTGCCTTCGGCTCAGGTCTTGATCTCGGAGTCCCGGATCGAGCCCTGCATCAGGCTCTCTGCTCAGCGGGGAGTCTGCTTCCCTCTCTCTCTGCCTGCCTACTTGTGATCTCTGTCTGTCAAATAAATAAATAAATAAAATCTTTAAAAATTAAAAAAAAATAATAAAGTGCTAATTCCAAAAAGCATCAGGCTCAGAAGGTTTTACAAGGGAGCTCTAATAACCTTCAAAGACTGAATAATTTTAATGGCTTCACAGTGTTTCAGAGATATAAAAAGAAGAAAAACTTCTGAAATCTTTTAAGGAACTGGATATATTATTGATCTGTAGACCAAATAAACACTACACACACACACACACGCAAAAATCCTGAGTAAAACTTAACAAATAGACTAGAACACCAAATTACAAATATAACAAGTCATGATCAAGAGGGGCTTATTACTGGAATGCTATACGACTCACAAGTTCTAAAAAAAACAGACAACACTGAGAAGAATTTGACACCTCAAAGGTGGCATACCAAGTTAGCAGAGGGAAGTAGACTACTTGACAATGGAGTCAGAATCACTAAAAATGCACCTAAAAAAATTAATTGGATCCCTACTCATTCCTTAAAGCAAAATAAATTCTATAAATATTTACATGTAAAGAAATGAAACCATAAATGCACTAGAAATAAATATTTTTACCACTTCACAAAACCCAGAAGCTATAAAAGAATATAGTACATAAATGTGTATACTTTATATATAAATTTATAAAATATTTGTATATCTATATATTTATTTTATATTTATATAATTTAATAATAATTTTATTATTTATATATTTTATATTTATATATCTATCTGTAAATATATAAATTTGACTAGATCCAAACGTAAAATTTTCTTCATAGAAAAAAAACCCCAACCATAATATCAAAGGAGCAATGAAAAACTTGGGAAAATATTTGCTAAAAATGAGCCAAACAGTTAATTCCCTTACTAGAGCTCCTAAAGAAAACAATAAGAAAGAGACCAAAGCCCATAGAAAAGCTGGTAAAGGATATGAACAATTTACAGAAAGTTCAAATGACTTCATGAATGAATGTAACATGAACTTTATTGCATGTGTTGTTATTCGATGTGGAAAAGATGCTTAGTGTGCTCACAATAACAAAAATGTGCATTACAACCACAATGCAATTTAATTTTTCAACTACCAGATTGACAAGATCAAAAATGTAACACATGGTGCTATTGGGGCTCTGGGAAACAGACACACTCACCTATTGTTAGTGGGAGGATAACTTCCCACCAACACTGTGGAGATCAGTTTGGCAATTCCATCAAAATAAAAAGAACATCTATCCTTTAATCCAAGAATTCCACCTCTAGGATTTTATCCCATTTTATCCCAAATATGTACTCACAAATATGGGGAATGATGTACAGACAAGATTATTTATTTCATCATTGTTTGGAAAGGTGAAAATTAGAAATAAATCGAAAAATTGGAAATAAATTGGAAAATTGGAATTAAATTGGAAAAAAATTGGAAAGAAACCACCTACCCATTAACATTCATTCTCCATTCCCTACTGCCCCACACCTAGCCCCAAGTAACCACTAATCTACTCTCTGTCTCTATGGGTTCATCTATTCTACACATTTCACATAAACATGATCATGCAATATTATATTTTTTGAAACTGGCTTCTTTTCATTTAGCATCAATGTTTCAAAGTTTATCTACCTTGTAGCATGTATCAGGATTCCTTTTATTTTATTTTTGCTGAGTAATATTCCAATTGTATGACTGTACCACATTTTGTTCATTCATCAGTGAAAGGCATTTAGGTTGTTGTTGGGTTTTTTTCCACTCTGGGGCTAAATAATCCTGCTGTGAACATTTACATACAGGTTGTTTGCGCGGATATGTGCTTTCATTACTCTTGGGTATATACCTAGGAGTGAAATTTCTAGCATATAGTAACTCTGTTTAACTTTTTGAGGAATTTCTAGTGTTTCTAGTGTTTGAAAGTGACCACATATTTTGAATTTTGAACCAGTGCTCACTTTGGCAGTACATACACTAAAATTGAACTTTGAACCATGTACCAGTATTACCTATCCATGACAATTAATAAGATTTTTTTTTAAGATTTTATTTATTTATTTGACAGAGATCACAAGTAGGCAGAGAGGCAGGCAGAGAGAGAGAGAAGAGGAAGCAGGCTCCCTGTGGAGCAGACAGCCCAATGTGGGGCTCAATCCCAGGACCCCAGGACCATGACCCGAGCCGAAAGCAGAGGCTTCAACCCACTGAGCCACCCAGGTGCCCCTAAGATATTTTTTAAATAGTAAATTAGAACTATACCCACTGAGTTGAAGAAATTTCTGCTATGTATTATGAAGGATATAAAGCAAGAATCCATAAACTAAGAGAAGTATCTATGATTGCACTTTTGTAAATTGAAGACCAAAAAATGTGGGTGTGTTTGCATATGGAACTTGTATCAGTTATAAATGCTTTTGAATGTCAGATAACAATCAACCAGATTAGCAGTGGTTTAAACAAAGGAGTTTGTTTTTCTTCCATGAGATGTAGTGTGAATATAGACAGTTTCTGGCTTGTTTCAGCAGTTCCACAGGGCTCTGGAAGACCAGACCCTTCTTATATTTCTATCCCACCATCTTTTTCACTGCATGGCCAGAAGACGCCTATGGCACCTACAGGCATCATATGTGCATTCGAGGCAGGCAGAGGGCAAGGGGCAAAGACTCTTCTGAATGAATCATCCAAAGTTTTCCTGGAAGCCCCACCCATAGCTAATATCTCCTTGGCCAGAGCTGGGTCATGTGGCCACCTCTAGCTGCAGGGTAGGTTGGCAAATATGGAGAAAGGATTATCATTATTGGCTTGGACCAATCATGACATATTGCCAGGATTAAGCACACTGCATTGTAAATAAAGTCAAGCTTCCACTAGCAAAAAAGAATGGGACCCTGTAGGACACTCTGTACATACAAATGAAAGACGACTATATGAGCGAGGAGATGAATGTAGAAGGATGCCCATGGGAGTGCTGACAATGCTTTGGAAGGGGTTGCAGGAGAAGACAAAGCAGAGGGGATGGGTGGGAATAAAATATGATGCATTAATCCAAACAAGCAAGGACTCAGAAACTAAGCCCAGACTCCAAGATACATTCTAACCTACATTGGGTAGAACAAGGCCAATGAAGAACACTGGTTTGGAGTTATTATCAGTTTCTTAAAAAGGAGGAACTAGAGACTTGGAGACTGATGTCAGGAACCCACTGAATGTCTTTGGGTTTATACTGATATGATGATCCAGAGTAAATGGAACAGAGTTTTCAAATTAAAAAAAATTCAGTTAGGAATTAAAAGAGGACACTTTGGAACTCCAAAACCATCTTGCAGGAATACAGAGGAGAAAACTCTTAGCATATACACAGAAAGAAAAGCCTTAAAAGGAGGGAGCCACAAACAATGAAATAAATCTTGGAATGAAGTATTTTAACACAGGGAACATATAACAGCATCACATGTTTTCTCAATGGCTCGATATCCTCCAACGTCTCTTGCTCAGTATTCCCAAGTCTAATCATTGTGTTTTCTCCCCAAACTGACAGTGACAGAACCAGAGACTCTAAATCAATTGGAGATAATAGAACCAAAGCAGATGAGGTACATTTTGGAGGCCTGTGGGTCCCTTCTCCTGTCCTCTCTGCCGCATCTCAAATTCCAGCTGTGGCTTCCGTGGCCAGTTCTATGACAGCGTCAACTGTCTTCACTCTAACAGCGTCTTACCCCAGGGACGTAATGTGTTTTTTGTCCCCTGATCTGCAACTTCTCCAGAAAGAAGGAAGAGTTTACTTAGCCTGTAGACATGCTACAGCAATTTTTTGCATAATAGTATGGTACATTTGGAATCAGGCCCAAGAGTCCTGTCCAGACAGCATTAATGCCCCAAAATAGGGGGCTCTTGGGTGGCTCAGTACATTAATTGTACTGAGAACACCATTAATGCCCCAAAATAGGGGGCTCTTGGGTGGCTCAGTACATTAAGCATTTGCCTTAGGCTTGGTCATGATCCTGGGGTCCTGAGATCGAGTCCCAAGTCGGGCTCCCATCCCATATCCTCTCCCTGTCCTCCTAGCTTGTGCTTTTGCTCGCTATCTCTGTCTCTCTCTCTCTCTCTCTCTCAAATAAATAAATAAAATCTTTAAAAAAAAAAAAAAAGACCCCAAAATAGATGGTTTAAACGTCATCACTTGACTGGGTTACACCAGCGCCTCTTCCTAAACTCACACATATGGTCTCATGGGACAGGTCAGGTGTCCACTGCAACTGGAGATCAGAGGAAGTAGAAAAGTCTCTAGATTGCTTTATGGATTAACAGGCCCAATTTGCTGATGTGAGCGGAAAACAGATTTTGCTGCCTCTCTACAATCTCACTTAGAGATGGCCAACAAGGATGGGAATGGAGGTTATGCATGGGCCCAATATGATGGACTCCCTCTCATCAAGACTGGTTCTAACCACTGCACTGTTGAATTCTCAGCTTGCCAGCAGCACAGACTAACACCAAGCCCTCAGAACAGTACCACCCCTCAAGGAGACCAGCGAGCCATTGATGGCAACTTGATACATTGGACTCTTGCTTTGGAGGAGGCAGTAATTTGTTCTTACTGCAGTTGATACCTTCTTTGGATATGTTTGCCCTCCATGTCCACAATGCCCCTACCAATATTTCCATCAGAAAGAGAACAAAGTTTGAGCTACCAAATGACATCCCACACAACATTGCCTCCGATCAAGGGACCCCTCTTATGGAAGAGAAGATAGGACTGCTTCAACCAAATATTGCTCTGCCCAGAGGCAGCTATCCTAATAGAATAATGGAATGTCCTCTTATGGGCGCAGCTGAAGAGCCTGCTCAGAAGCAGCTGAGCAACTTGAAATGCTATCTTCCAGGATGCAATTTACATACGGAGTCTACAGCTGATAAGACGCCTTGTGCCCAGTAGGGAAACTATGTGGATTCAGAAACCAAAAGGTAGAAGTAGGAATGCCCCTTCACCTCCACTCCTGCTAATTTGTGGAATATGTGCTTCCCATCCCTGCCATTTTAGATTCAGTGGGGTCCTGGGTCCTAATATGGGAACCATTTCACCTAAGACAACATAGTAAGAGTCCCACAGAAGCCACAGTTAGTGCATCATCATTTTGGGCTCCTCACACCCATGGACTAATAGGCAAGGAAAAAATAGTCATTATAATAGGTGGTGGGTTAATGATGGCTCAAAACTGCCCCCATCAAGAGCTGGGATCCATTTTTTCTCCTCCTTGGATCTGGGCTATGCCTGTAACTACATTGATCAAAAGAATTATAGTGGAAAAGATTCTGCGTCAGTCCCCATTATCCTCTTTAAGAAGTCCCTTGTTGCCTTTGAGCTCTTCTTCAGTTATCTATCCATTTGAGATCATTGGCTGATAAACACCCAGTCTATCTCTTAGACCAGGAATGCCAATATCTTTCCCCCGAGCTCTCCCTGATACATATTTCACTGGAGTCCAGCTCCTTGCAGTGTGATTGTCTTGTTACTATCATTGCCATTTCTTGCCATAGTATAGCAACTCTCTTATACCATGATTAACAAATTCTGATATTTAACATGAATGTGGAGTTATAGTCATTAGCATCTGTGGTTTCTGCTACTGGAAACAGAGAAGGAAGGCATTCTTCCATGGAGCACCATTACCAGCTTCCCAGGGAATGAAAAAAAACACCTGTGTTGATAATACTTGGCTTTGAGTTCATGCAAGATGTCAGGAACAGCAGCTTGGGAAGTGGCTGCTGCCTGCTAATCTCAGATCAGGATTGACATACGCAGCCTGGTCTATTTCTACTGAAGATATTTCATTTGATATAGCTACATTGATAAAGTAATTGTGAATGTGTATTTTTTCATATTACATGTGGGAATGATTTGCATGGACGAATCCTTAAATGGCAAATAAAACATCATCATCAAGCTCTAGTCAATACCATATAATTGCTTTTATGGCAATTAACATCCCACCTTGGGTTAGGCTTGTTATTGTCACTGTTTTTGTTATTAAAATCAGTGACCCCCAAATCAAAGGCATAATCCATGAAAGAAATAATTGAGAAGCTGGACTTTATTAAAATTGAAACTTCTGCTCTGCAAAAGGCATGTCAAGAGAATAAGAAGACTGGGAGAAGATATTTGGAAAAGAAATGTCTGAAAAAGGACTGTTGTGCAAAATATAAAAGAACTCAAAACTCAACCATAAGGAAACAAACAACCTAATTTTAAAAATGGGCCAAGGATCAGGACACCTCATCAAAGAAATATACATATGGAAGATAAGCAAATGAAAAGATGCTCAACATATGTCATTAGAGAATTAAATATTAAAACAACAATGACATGCCACTACATACCTTCTAGAATGGCCAAAATCTGGAAAATTTGTAAGAATTGACAAGATTGACAAGAATGTAGCACAATAGTCACTCTCAAACATTCCCAGTAGAAAAGCAAAATGGTATGGCCACTTTGTTTTTGTTTTTGTTTTAAGATTTTTATTTATCTATTTGACAGAGAGAGCACAAGCAGGGGGAGTGAGAGAGGGAGAAACAAGCTCTCCACTAAGCAGGGAGCCTGATGCAGGGTTTGATCCCAGGACCCGAAGATCATGACCTGTGCCGAAGGCCAATGCTTAACTGACTGAGCCACCCAGGTGCCCCAATATGGTCACTTTGCAGGACAGTTTGGCAGTTTCTTACAAAGTTAAACATATTCTTATGGAACAATCTGGCAACCATCCTCCTTGATATTCACCCTAATGAGTTGGAAACTTATGTCTACACAAAAACCTGCATACAGACATTTATAGCAGCTTTATTTATAAATGCCAACACCTGGAACAACAAAGATATCCTTCAATATGTGGATGGGTAGATAAAGTGTGGTACATTCAGACAACAGGATATTATTATTCAGCATGAAAGCCATGGGAAGACACAAAAGAAACTTCGATGCATATTACTAGGTAACAGAAGCCAATCTGAAAAGACTATGTGCTGTGTGAGTCCAGTTATATGACATTCTACAAAGAAAAAAACTAGAGAGTATGAAAAAGCTCAGCGGTTGCCAGGGTTAGGAGGAGGGAGGGAGGAATAGGTATAACATAAAGGATAGTTAAGGCAGTGAAAGTATTCCGTATGGTGCTATAATGGTGGATACGTGTTATTAACATTTGTCTAAACCTATAGAATGTCCAACATCAAGAGTGAACCCTAATATAAGCTATGGACTTTGAATGATAGTAATATGTTAATTTAAGTTTACCAGTTGTAGCCAACATCCCAGTACAGGATGTAGATTGTGGGGAATAGTGTGCATATAAGGGAGTGGGTGTTGGGGGAAGGCAAGAGATTTATGTACTCTCTGTCCTTTCCACCCAATTTTGTTATGAACCTCAAACTGCTCTAAAAAAATTACAGTCTTTTTTTAAAAAACTGCAGAAGAGACTTACATTTTCACATTTCTGCTTTTTTTTGAAGCCCTGGAGCTGTTTAGATATAAGTTCTTTCATATAAGATTCTTTGGTGACAGTAGAAAAATATAGCCTCAAATTATATGAAAAGAGAGACAGCTAAGTCTGCTGAACAAGGTTGATTGGTTCTGCTAGTAACCGACAGCATGTCCATAATTAAACCAACTTCCTTGGATCTTTTACCTTAACCTGATGTGAGCATATTGAATTAGATAGTTCTAAAATCACCTGCATCTTGAAATTGTGATTCTTTTATTTCCATTTTCTATTTTTTTATTTCCACATACAGATAGTGTGGTTTCAGGACCACTGTCACGCTGGACTCAATTATTTTAGAGAGAACTTAACTTTGGAAGTCAAGCAGTTACTTGTATTGAGTAAATAAGAGGAAAGATGTTGCAGGATTAGAGACTTGCATTAAAACACACACACACACACACACACACACACACACACAAACACACACTGACCCAGGAGATAGGACCCAGCAGACTTGGCAGTACTCCATCCTTCACAGAGGAAAGATCCAGAGCTGATGGGACATCCATTGTGATTCACACAGAGAGGTTCTCCCCAGTATGGGAAGAATTGAATGATTCAGTATGGATATTCTGAAGGGACATGGCTGTAACAGAAGACACGTGGAGAAGATACTTATGAAATGGAATGAAAAAGATCTGTGAACACTTAACAGATTTTATAGTCTTTTTTTTTAGATTTTATAGTCTTAAAAGGTAAACAGAGGATTATACTTTGAAAAGATTTAAATACTTGATAAACTTTAACCCAGATTCATCAAGAACAAAAGAGAGATGCCTCAAATAAATAAAATTAGAAATGAAGGAGGAGAAATAACAGTGAAAACCACAAAAATACAAAGATTATAAGAGAATACCATGAGAAATTACATGTCAAAAATTGGACAACCTGGAAGAAATGGATAAATTCCTAAAAACATATAACCTTCCAAAACTGAATCAAGAAGAAAAGAAAATTTGAACAGACTGATTACTAGAATTGAAATTGAATCATTAATTAACCCCCCCCCATAAAAACTCCCAACAAATAAAAGTCCAGGACCAGGTGGCTTCATAAGTGAGTTGTACCAAACATTTAAAGGAGTCAATACCTATTCTTCTCAAAAATATTCCCCCCACAAAAAAAAAAGAAGAAGAAGAAGAGGAAAGAAAGTTTCCAAATTTGTTCTATAATTCGTTCATTCTACATCTATTACCATAATACCAAAACCAGATGAAGATACTACAAAAAGAAAGAAAGAAAGAAAAAAAGAAAGAAAGAAAAAAGAGAGAGAGAAAAGAAAGGAAAACTAAAGGCCAGCATCTCTGATGAACATAGATACCAAAATGCTCAACAAAGTATTAGCAAACTGAACCCAACAATACGTTATAAAATCATTCACTGTAATCAAATGGACTTATTTCAGGAATGCAAGAGTAGTTCAGTGGTCACAAATCAATCAATGTGATCTATCACATTAATAAGGAAAAGCATAAAAACCATATATGATCATCCCACTAAATGCAGAAAAAGTACTTGACAAAGTACAATATTCATTCATGTTAAAAAACTCTCAACAAAATAGATACAGATGGAACATACATGAACATAATACAGGCCACGTATGAAAAACCCACAGCTAACATCATACTTAGTGATGAAAAACTGAGAGCTTTTTCTCTAAGATCAGGAACAAGACAAGATGTCCACTCTAACCATTCTATTCAGCATACTACTGGAATTCCTAGCCACAGCAACCAGACAGTGTAAAGAAATAAACACCCAAATTGGTAAGGAAGAAATAAAACTTCCACTTTCATATTTGCAGATGACATGATACTATATAAGGAAAACCCTAAAGACTGTACCAAAAAATTGCTAGAACTTATAAACAAATTCCATGAAGTTGCGGGATACAAAATTAGTATATAGAAATCTATTGAATTTCTATACAGTAATAATAAATTAGCAGAAAAAGAAATTAAACAATCCCATTTACAATAGTACCAAAAATAACAAAATACTTAGGAATAAAGTTAGCCAAGGAGGTGAAAGACTTATACTCTGAAAACTGTAAAACATTAATGAAAGAAATTGAAGATGACACAAACAAATGGAAAGATATTCCATGCTAATGGATTGGAAAATACTGTTAAAATGTCCATACTACTCAAAACAATCTACAGATTTATAATGCAATCTCTGTCAAAATACCAGCAACATTTTTCACAGAGCTAAAACAAATAATACTAAAATTTGTATGGAACCACAAAAGACCCCAAATAGCCAAAGCTATCTTCAGAAAGAAGAACAAAGATGGAGGTATCACAATCCCAGATTACAAGATATACTACAAAGCTGTAGTCATCAAGATGCTATGGTATTGGGACAAAAATAGATGCACAGATCAATAGAAGAGAATAGAGAGTCCAGAAACAAACCCAGGCTTATCAATTAATTTATAACAAAGGAGGGAAGAATATACAATGGGGAAAAGAGGGGCACTTGGGTGTCTCAGTTGTGAAGTGTCTGCCTTCAGCTCAGGTCATCGTCCTGGGAGCAAGTTCTGCATCACATCGGGCTCCCTACTCAGCAGGAAGCCTGCTTCTTCCTCTCCCACTCCCCGCCGCTTGTGTTCCCTCTCTCTGTGTCTCTTTGTCAAATAAATAAAATAAAATAAAAAAGAATTTCTTCAACAAATGGTGCAGGGAAAACTGGATAGTTATAAGCAAAAGAATGAAATTGGACGACTTTCTTACACCATATACAAAAATAAACTCAAAATGGATTAAAGGTCTAAATATGAGACCTGAAACCACAAAACTCCTAGAAAAAAATCATAGGCAGTAATTTCTTTGACATTGGCTACAGAAACATTTTTCTAGAAATGTCTCCTCAGGCAAAGGAAACAAAAGCAAATTAAATTATTGGGAATATTCCAAAAAGCTTTGCATAGCAATGGAAACCATCAACAAAACTAAAAGACAACCTACTAAATGGGGAAAAATTGCAAATTTTATATATAATAAGAAGGTAAAATCCAAAATATATAAAGAACTTATACAACTCAACACCCAAAAAATCCAATTAAAAAGTGGGCAGACAACATGAATAGACATTTTTCCAAAGAAGACATATGGATAGCCAATGGGCACATGAAAAGATGCTTAACATCACTCACCATCAGAGAAATGCAAATCAAAACCACAATGAGATGTCATCTTAGACCTGTCAGAATGGCTAGAATCAAATAGACAAGAAATAACAAGTGTTCATGAGGATGTGAAGAAAAAGAAACCCATGTGCAGTGATGGTGGGAATGCAAGTTAGTACACCCACTGTGGAAAACAGTTCCTCAAAAAATTAAAAATATACTTACCATATGATCCAGTAATTTTACTACTAGATAATTACCCAAGGAAAATGAAAACACTCATTTGAAAAAATATGTGCATCCCTATGTTTATTGCAACATTATTTACAATAGCCAAGAGATGAAAGCAACCAAGTTTCCTTCCATAGCTGAATGGGTAAAGAAGATAAGATTCATATACACAATGGAATGTCACTCAGGTATTCTAATTTTCAGCCATAAAAAAGAATGATATCTTGCCATTTGTAACAGTATGAATGGACTTACAGGGTATAATGCATAGTGAAAGAAGTCAATCAGAAAAAGACAAATACCATACGATTTCACTCGTACATGTTATTTAAGAAACAAAACAGACGAAGGAAAAGAGATAAAAACAAAAACAGATTCTTTTTTTTTTTAATGTATGTATTTATTTGACAGACAGAGTTAGCAAGAAAAGTAACACAAGCGGGGGGGAATGGGAAGGAAGAAGGAGGCTCCCCACTGAGCAAAGAGCCCCACGTGGGGCTCGATCCCAGGACCCTAGGATCATGACCTGAGCCAAAGGCAGATGCTCAACCAACTGAGCCACCCAGGTGGCCCCAAAATAGAACAAATGGGTGGTTCCTAGAGGAGAGGTGGGTGGAGAAGGGGTAAAATAGATAAAAGTGATCAAGAGTACATTTATCTTCATGAGCACTAAGTAATGTATAGAATTATTTAATCATTATATTGTACATCTGAAACCAGGATAACACTCTATGTTAATTCTCTTCATTTTTTTTTAAGAGGATTGCACTGTAGTAATGGCAGAATAATAACTAAAACCTCTGGATAAAATATAAAAATACAAATATCTGAATGTGCTGGAGGAAGTCCCAAAGCAGGCATAAACCAAATAAATGTTCTCTTTCTCTCATTCTTATTCTCTTTCTGTCTCTCCTTTTCTCTCTTTCTTTCTCTCTCTCTCTCTATGTCTCTCTCTCTCTCTCTCTCTTTCACAGACACACACACACACACACACACACACACACACACACACTCACACCTGAACTCATTTGCCTGAGGGCAGGCCTTAGTCAGCCACTACAAGTGGCCAAAACTCAGAGACCTTCAGTTTAGGAGTCATGAATATTAAGAGAAGTTTAGGATGACCACAGCAGTTGCAAAACAGTGTGGGGAGGATTGTGAAAAGAAGAGATCCACAGAGGGAGAGCCTAAACTCAGTATATAAACCCTGCTTCTATCTCTAGCTGCCCCTGACCTACACATTCATGGAGCAGATTTCGATCAGTCCAATGAAGATTACAATAACTCAACTGAGATTTCAGTTGCTGCCCACCACAGAAGAGAGAGAATTTGGAGTTTGAAGTAACTGCTAATTAAGAGGAACAAAAAAAAATCAAGAATCTTTGGAGGAAAATAACCCAGGGACTTTACAAGATATCATTCATAAAATGCAAGATATTAACCAAAATTACTAGACATAGAAAGGCACAGGAAAATGTAATCCACACTCAAGACAGAAGGTAGCAAATGAAGACATTAACCCTAAGAAGACCCAGATATTGGGATGAGCAAACAGAATTTTAAAGGAGCTAGTATAACTATGTTCAATAATGTAAAGATATGCTTATAATAAATTAACAGATAGGAAATCTGAGCAGTGAAATAGGAACAGTTGAAAAGGACAAAGAGGAAATTCTAGAACCAAAAATTAAAATCTGAAGTAAAAAATGCAGAGCTGACCATACATAACAAAAGAGTCAGTGGGTTTAAAATGTATCAATAATAACAGAACATATTTTTTTTTTTAAAAAGGGTATCAATAAGGGGTGCCTGGGTGGCTCAGTGGGTTGAAGCCTCTGCCTTCACTCGGGTCATGATCCCAGGGTCCTCGGATCGAGCCCCGCATCGGGCTGTCTGCTCAGCAGGGAACCTGCTTCCCTTCCTCTCTCTGCCTGCCTCTCTGCCTACCTGTGATCTCTGTCTGTCAAATAAATAAATAAAATCTTAAAAAAAAAAAAGGTATCAATAAGAACTAAGGAGCACCAAGGATAAAAGATTTTTAAAGTGAACAGAGGTCACTGGTCTGTGGGGAAATAAAGAGTAGAGAGAGAAAATGGGAAAAATATTGGATACACCAAAGCAGGATACATAGAAAGTAAAGCACACCTAAGCATATCATACTCAAACTGATGGAAACAAAAATGCAGAGAAAATATTAAGTAGTCAAAGAGAAGGCAATATTACATATAAAGGGGCAAGGCCACAGATAACTTCTGGCTCATCACTAGAAAAAGATGGAGGCCAGCAGACAGTATAACCAAACTTTAAAATACTGAGGGGGGGAAAAAAATTGTCAACCCATCATTCTATATCCAACAAAAATATCCTTCAAGAATGAGGCAAAATGGGGTGCTTAGGTGGAACAGTCATTAAGCCTCTGCCTTCGGCTCAGGTCACGATCCCAGGTCCTGGGATCGAGCCCTGCATTGGGCTCCCTGCTCCACAGGAAGCCTACTTCTCCATCTCCCACTCCCCCTCTCTTGCTGTGTCTCTCTCTGTCAAATCAATAAAATCCTTAAAAAATAATGAGGCAAAATGTAAACCTTTTCTATAAATAAAAGATAAGAAAATGTCACCTGCAGACCTGCTCTACAAGGAATCCTATAGGAAATTCTTCAGGCTGAAGGGAAAAATACTGGCTAGAAACTCTCCATTAAACCTGCCATTGGGCACCTGGGTGGCTCAGTGGGTTAAAGCCTCTGCCTTCAACCCAGGTCATGATCCCAGCATCCTGGGATCGAGTCCTGCATCAGGCTTTCTGCTCAGCAGGGAGCCTGCTTCCCCCTCTCTCTGCCTGCCTCTCTGCCTACTTGTAATCTCTATCAAATAAATTAAATAAAATTTTTTAAAAATTAAAAAAAAACCTGCCATTAATAATATAGGGGAGCTATGACCAAATATTACCATGAACCCATTCCACTCCCAACAAAGGTAACAGAACATTAGGTAATCATTGCCGTTTATAAAATATTTCTTATTTTCCTCATTTTAGACATATAGATAGAATTACCGGTCTACTTTTTGGGGTTGGATGTGGCCGTATGACCTCCTTTAGTCAATGAAATGTGGCAGAAACTTTTTCAGAGTGTAGATTTTGCCTCCTTTTCTTTTTCTGACCTTAACAATCATGCAAATACAGAGATGGCCTAGACTGTAGACAACCTTCAATAGATGTAGAGTATGAGGGAGATTATTGGGGTTGTTTATTACCACAGCATAACCTAGCCTCTCCTGACTGTTACAGAAATTAGTACCTAGGAAATGATGACACCATCGCAAAGGAAAATACATGGCACTGGCTTAGAGGTCAAACATTCAACTGTAGAACAACTGTTTTATTGGTGCCTGGAAGGTGTGCGGTTCAGGATTGCAAAGGCAAAACATGGTAAACTATGACCTGTGATAACTTCAAAGGTAGAGAATTTGTCCAATAAAAACTCTTTTCTTTCTGACACGTAATCCAGCAGGCAATGTTCAAAATAGTGGATATGCTATGAGTCTATGTTCCAAAGTGAGGATGTGTGGAACAAGGTGGACATGAGAAATAAACCTGTTTTTTTTCTTAAGACACTGAAATTTGGAGGTTGGTTTTTGTAGCAGAATTCAACCCATCCTAACTGAGAACAGAAAGTGGCACCACCCAGTCCCCTTGAATCACCCGGTCATGCTCATGGAGTACGGCTGAGGTTGGTGGGCCAACTGCTGTTTTCACAGGCAGGTGGGGGACCCAGGACCGTGGGAACATTTACGGCTCTTTACAAACTGAAAATACTCCCACTTCTAGCAAAAGGCCAAAAGCAAAGCTTAGGATCCTCCTTGATAGAGAACAAAGGGCAGAAGAATATGCACTTGATGGGTCCCCAGCTCTGATACCCTGAAAATTCTGTGTTTATTGAAAGGAATTCAAATGAGAGCCTAGCCCAGAGAGAAGAGTCATTGCCAATATCGGCATGTTCTCAAACAATGAAAGACCAGGGAATACAACAGTATATACTGTGTGACCCCATCTTTGCTATGGAGAAGAGCTACTTTGGTGTGTACGTACTCATACAAAAAGTCTAGAAATGTGTATTCCCAAGTGTCAGCGGTTGGCTACCTCTAGAATTATAGGCCATCTCTATTTCTCCTTTTTTCTTTATTTGCATTTTCTCATTCTTCTAAAACAGATACAGTATTTGTGAGATAAAGGCTTTAAAAACAAAGTAATAAACAAACACAACCACCACAAAACGAATGTTTGGCAGAGAACATGTCGGAAAAGTCAGATAAATGACTGTGTTGTAGAAGGAAGGCCCAGGGCCAGTATCACACCAGGTCCGCTGGTGGACATGGAAGTTCCCCCTCAGAGAGTGAACGCAGAGAGAATTCTGTCGAGTGTGCAGGTAGGGGCTGTTCCTTGTCTGGCCCGAATTCACCAAGAGAAGAGTAGGTGTTGTTACAAGCTGGTTAGCTTCCAATGTTCAGAGTTTCACAAGGTTCGTGACAAATGTTTCTGGAGCTCTTTCAGGCCCGTGTCTACACATGGAAAGCTCTTCCGACTTTAACTCACCCTTTGGCAGCATGAAGCGTGTTAACACCCCATTTGATCACCTTTAACAAAAAAATTAGAGTTCTTCTGAAGTTCCTTCCAGCCCTCTGTATGAAGTCCAAGTGTTTGCAGACACCGTGTGACGCCAGCCTGAGAGAGGCAGTCTTGCGAGGGATAGAAAACCATGAATGCTCTGAGGTATTTTAGTCACCTCAGAGTTGTAGTTGAAACCACCACCCATACCGTTCTCAGTGTCTGTCAGAGACACTGCTCTCTCATGCAGTGTGTTAAGGGAAAAAAATGAGAGAAAGAAACCAGGTCTAGAATCCTAGGTCTTGAGTCCCCTTGCAGAACGTTGCTTGCAAAATGATCTATTTCCACCTCCAACCCACTGTGGGATCCTTTCTCTGATGGACTCCTTTCCCGCACAGTACTATGGGGAGAGTGTAGGGGTGGCCGAGGTGCGGACTGTAATGTCCAGCATTGGAGAACCTGAGTCTATTTCATGGCTTGTTGGCTGAAGAGGAGTCTCCAAAAGCTGCGATGAACGATGGACTCCCAAAACACGCTTTCATCATGAAAAAGTGGGGCAGAGCTGGTGTTGACCAAGATGCAAAACAAAACCCATTTATGAAAGAAATAGGCCCCATTCAAAGACATAAATCATCCTTCCTGCTAATACATTTCCTGTAGTACTTTCCCTCCGAGCTTTGTTGTTCATTTTTCTCACCATCAATAAATAAAGATTGTTTGTTACATATGTAACAACTTAGTGTTTTTCTTCTAAACCACTGGGCTCTGTGTGTTAAGGGCACATATTCTTTCCACCTGTTCTGATCGTCACTGGTGTTATTAAAGAAAAGAAAAACCCTTTCCACTTGGGTTTATTCAGAGAGAGTTAACATCTGATTTTACATGGAACTATTTAAAAGTAAAAGAACAACATGGCCTGAAGCCGTTCTAGCATAGGGTGTGGAAGTATTTGATGTCCTGGTGCTTGTTCATAAAAGAATGTTGTTTTGAAATGTGCAGTGAAGTCAGGGAAAGAGATCCAAAGAAAGTTCCCGTTGAGACAAAATGAAATCAACCCGCTTCTACCCCCCCTCCCCCACCAAACACTTCCCTCATGGATTGGGGGGGGGGGTCCCTTGGCTCAGTGCCCACCATCTGTGCCCGGGGAGGCCTCAGCTTTGCTGCCTGCAGTGATGTGTGAACATGGGTTTGTCGCAGTCCGGGCACTGATAAAGGTCATTTGTGGATCGGGACCCACAGAACAGAGGCCACCCCAGTGGCCTGGCCCACGTCACAGATCTACACCTAAGTCAGGGGCGCTTAGGGGAAATGCCTTCCTGCCAAGGAAATGGAGCATCACCAATCACAGTCCTCCGACTCAACTCGGGCTAACTTACCTTCCCATGGGAAAGTGGGTCACCCTAGGCAAGGTGGGCCCACCTTGCCCTGCTTCTGCCTTGTCTCCCCGACCTCTCCATAAAGCTCGCATTGTCCCAAAGCCCCCAGGAAGAGGACTCTACTGCACGTGAGACACTGTGCACCGCCCCCCATGAATGGACTGTCGGCTCTCGGATAAAGGACATCTGAGTCATTGCTAAATTGTTTTATTTTTGTCATTTGTCAGCACTAACAGGCTGGAGGCGAGACATGTGTCAGAGCTGACCCAGTCTCTGAAGGGATTCTGCAAGAGTGAGTATCACCCAGGTGGTGGCCCTTCCCCATGAACCCCCAGGCTCATGGGTTACCCTTGAAATAAAGCCAAATAAAATGTCTGGAGCTGCCAGGCAATGCCAGGAGACACTCGCCCGGGCACAACATTTCATGGGGTGCCAAAAGCTCAGCCATCAAAGGAAATCATATTTTAATGCAGTATTTTAAAAATCAAAATTAATGCAGAAAAAATCCAGGATGAATAAATTACCAGCATGATAAATAAAGAAGGCTCCAGAACAACGCATTGCTCAGCTATACCAGAGCCGGAGGCAAAAGGAAAAATTAGTCGTATACTGATATCCTGTCTGTATTTAAAATTGCGGGAGTCTGTTCATCATAGATTTTTGTACTTGGGTTTTTTAAACATTGCATGAAAATAGGATTTCTCTTGACAGCTGGGTCTTGGAGTGCAGACTCTCGAAGGTGCTGGGGCAAGTGGCTCTCACCTACCTGACCCCATCCCAAACCCGATCCTTGCGTTGGAAAGTAACAGGATCCAGCCTCTATCTTCCCGCCCACCCTTTCCAGATTCACCTTCCAGGATGGTGGAGGAAAACAGGATTTCTTAAGAATCAGGGTCAGGGGCCCTGCAGCCTGTCCCTCTGTGGTCATTCCTCTCCTGATGGTTCCCTGGCCCACCTCCGGCCTCTGCCACAGGTCACTGGCTGGGAGGGCACTACCAGTGCCTGTGCACTACTGTGGGGGACCCACTCTTACTTTGGGTCTTGGGGAGAGAGGATCAGGGGAGCAGCAGATGACTAGAACCAGTAATTACTGTGCCAGCAGAAACCAACTTTAAATTGGAAGTTTCTAGGGGCACCTGGGTGGCTCAGTCAGTTAAGCATCTGCCTTTGGCTCAAGCTAAAATCTTGGGGTTCCGGGATCGAGCCCTGAGTCAGGTTTCCTGCTCGGTGGGGTGTCTGCTTCTCCCTCTCCCTCTGCCCCTCCCCCGGCTCATTCTCCCTCTCTCTCTCTCAAATAAATAAATAAATAAATAAATAAATTGGAAGTTTCCAGTCCTCCCATTGTCAAGAGCTCATTAGCCAGTCAGTGCCTGCCTCAGACCCTCACAGGGAATGGCCAACTGAAGACAGCACTGGGGGCCCTTCAAATCCCTTTCCAGGACCCGAAAGTCCTTCTCAAGGTCCCACAGAAAACCCCAAAGTCCTGCTCTTTTCCATGAGGCCTGGTTGGACTCTCTTCTCTGTCCAAACCTCCTCCTCGAGGGCATGCCCAAGGGGCAGACACCTTTCTCAGTCCGCATTGAAGAGGGATCTCCAAATACCAGAAGGGTTTTCCCTCTGTGTGCAACTCTGCCAACATGCCGGTGGGCTACAGTGGCCCCCACCTTCCCACCAGCCTTTTCGCCTCCCCACATCACGCATGGGATTCGGCACCTGTGCGCAGGTCTGGGTCACCTGTACTAAGGGCCATGTGCTTTCACCTCTGTTCTCAACTCTGAGTGCTGGGCCTGGTGTGGAGCCAATGCTGGGGAAAGATGCTCCAAGCTGCCACATCCCTCCCTTCTGGGGTGGGCAGGGAGCAGGGAGTGTGAGCACGGTTGGAAGCAAGGATGGGCACACAGTGGTAATGCTGCTCATTCAGGGTTTCCGGTTCCAGAGCCCCAGGGGCTTCTGGGAAGCATCTGATTCCGGCCCCTCCTCCCTAAGTATTGCTGGTCCCCTCACCAAGACCCCTTCCCCAGAGGGGGCTCAGCAACCGATGCCACAGCACGAACCCAAAGCCCCTGAGCGTGTAAGGGCGGGGAGAGAAGCATTTGGATCCCAGTCCCCTCTGCTCCCTGGCGACACGACCCAGTGCGTGTGTCATGGTCTCTCCAGGCCGATTTCGCCCTCTGCAGAGTGAGCATCATAAACAGCGCTCGTTCTGGGTGGCTCAGGGGGTTAGGCATCTGCCTTTGGCTCAGCCCGTGATCCCAGGATCCCAGGACTGAGTCCCCTGTGTGGCTCTGTGCTCAGCAGGGAATCTGCTTCTCCCTTTCCCTCTGCCCCTCCCTCTGCTCATGCTCTCTCTCTTAAATAAATAAATAAAATCTTTTAAAATAAATAAATAGTACTACCTCCAGGAGGCATTACTGAGGGGCCAATGAGTCTTCCACGCGGAGCACTTAGAAGAGTGCCCAGCACTCACTAAGCCCTCCGTGGCCATCAGCCACTCTTACCACCTCCTAGCCTGTGGTGAGTTTATTTTTTTGGCATGGAGTAGGCGGACAGGGCCCCTGGTCATCTCATTGTGCCTGAGGCACGGGGCTGAGGACGTTCTTGGACTGACTCTGAGGGGCACTGGATGCTTCCATTCTCAGGAGCACTGGAGGGATTGGAAAGTCCCCGGGAAAAGATCCCTTTGCTCCAAAGAGGGAGCAACTTTGGGTTTTTAAGTGTAAATGACCTTGAAGACCGGAACAGTGGGAGTCAAGTGGGCACACATGTCCCTTGGCTCAGATCTCCTGGCTTCAGAGGAAAACCTCCAAACTTCCCCTGACCCAGACTGGACCTGGGATGGAGCATGTCTCGTGATAATAATGCAGGAAGACGGCCTTCTTCAGTGTTTGCATAAAAATTGAGCTTTAGCGCATTTATTTTTTGTTTCCAGAGAAGAAGTCTTTGTGCAGGTAGTGGGTCAAGAATGCCTTTTCAAAGCTTGTCTCACACCTCGTGTGGAAGAGGCCCCCAGGGAGGGCAAGGTTCCTGCAGAATGCTTCGCAGTAGGAGGGAGGCAGGAGCCCTCCCCTTCTGTCCTCTAGGTCAGTAAGAATTCTTTCCTTCCAGGGAGGATGACTTGCTTGAGGCCTGGAGACCAGCTCTGGCTGTCAGACCCACCCCAAGTTCCATCCCCAGCCCCATCTGCCTGTCCCCCATCCTTTCCTGGCTCGAAAGACCCTGTCGGTGTCCAGAGCCTCCACGTGGGCCCCCAAAGGACCCGCTGGGACTCCGCCAGCCGGCACCATCACCTCCCAGGCAGCAAACAAGACCCCAAGACACAGGCTGACATAAGCTTTACAAAATTCTCCGGAGCCAGCTGGCCTCACCTACCCCAGAACCAAATGCCAGGAAACTCCAGCTGGCCCGCCAAGTCCCCCAGCCTGAGGGATGTAGGACTTGCTGACATGTGCCTTTGTCCTTCATGGTCAACTCCCCCTCCTCCCTGCCTGCATGGGGCACCCCAGCCCAGCACGGAGGTCTGAGTCCGTGCAGCTCCCTGCACGAAGCAGGGAAAGCTGCTCCCCCAGCTGCTCGGTGGGGGGTTTCCTGCAGGGCCCATTTTCCACACACTGCTGGGGGGGACGACTGACGGTCCCGGATCCCTGGGCCGGGGCGTGGGAGGGGGGCCGAACCGGCGGCAACCAGGCCATGAGCCACTCCTGGTCCTCCAACCACAGGCCATAGCTCATTTTTTAGGGGAAACCTGTCTCCCAGGTTTCTGCACTTTGCCTTTCTTCCCTCTTCCTGAAGGGTGTAACGTCCCGACAGCTCTAACCCAAATCTATTTGCATTTGCTCAGGGCCCGCCATCCATCAACATCACGACTCTTCAGTGTCCCATGCAACAACCAAGAGCGACCTGGAAGCAAGTACCTGCTTCATCAGGGGCTCTGGGGAAGGCTCAGAGAGCGTCCAGAATATCCAAAGCAAAATGTCTCCTCCCCATTGTCTCCCAGCGCCCCACCCACCCACCCACCAGGGCAGCCTTACACCTCCTCTTTGTCTTCTGAGCACACTCTATAGACCTCTCCCTTGCCAGAGACCTGCTGCCACGGAGCCAGTCTCTCCTTCCTCCTAGAGAACCCGTCCTTTAAAAACCCCCTACCGCAGGTTGCTTTGGCTGTTACGCTCATCCGCAGATCAAGAGGCTCGCAAGCCTGGTGCACAGGCACCGAGTTTTCCAGCTCCCACCCCATGACTCCCATCCTCGGTAGATGATCTTGTCTGTCTTTACTTCTGTCACCCCTTAACTTGTCGTGTGCAAGCCTGCGTTTTCAAATGATGCAAAATAGACCCAACACCTCAATTCTGGAAGCTTACGGAAGTTCAGTCAGACGTTGACTCAGCCATTGAAACTCCCTGTGTTGGAGTAATTTACATACGTATCTGCGAGGAAAACGGAAGAGCCTGGTAGACAGCATTTTATGGCCTTTCTCCATTAACTCGAGTAGACAAAAAGGAAGCACCACGGCCAAACAGAACTATTCCCTCTGGTCTTTCTCCCTCTCCCAAAGAAAACAAAGAACAGAAACACCTGTGCTACCCCCTCCCCAACCTCACTTCACAGAGTCTGGGGAGCCCCGGCCGGCATCAGTGAGGAGGGGGTCACCCCTGGACTGAAAATCTCAATGGCCCGGATCATCAAAGTCCCTCATTTCTGTGAGTTTTGACTTGAGCTGAGGTCAGTGCAGGACAGGGGTGGGAAATGTGACTGCCTGGAAGGGCTTTTTCATTCTGGAGTGTCAGCTGTGGGTCAGACAGTCTCAGGGAATAAGCTGTAAGTGGAGGTGAGTCTTTCCATATGTCTTGCATGAAAATTGAAAATGATCATCTAATGTAGTCCAGAATCCCTCCAAAACAGTTTTATTGTTTTGAAAAAGAAAAGGAAAAATGTGAGCCAGGTCGAACGTCATGGGGTCTCTAATCCAAATGAACAAAGCAGGAGAACAGTTCACCCCTGAAATGGAGTCAAAGAGGGATCCCAGCGGGTAACAGGTGGGGCTGTGTGTCCAAGTGGACATTTCATAAGGCACAATTTGATGAGGATGATGGCATGGGATAGTCACAGGAATTCCAGACTTCCCATTTGCTGATGAGAGGAAAGAGGCTGCTGAACTCCTGAGAGATCTTTAAAATAATTTTTCAGTACTTACTGAGGGATTTGATGTATAAGTTACAAAAAAAAAAAGAAGCTGGGGAAGGTAATAGACAGCTATTTACCCTACAGGACTGACAATCGACAGTAGAGTAGCTGACAATATTCTCCCATTCCTTGCCTCAAAATAGAGCCTCTCTCGCAGATATGTGAAATTCCACTGTTAGAGATTCTTTCCTTTGTATTAAACATCCTCAAGAATCATGAAGGGCAGCCTTCATGATTCATTTGGTTTCATCCCAATCCCTCGAAGACTGAGTTACGTATCATTTTCAGCCTATTCTGCTCGATAGGAGTGTATGGGGGTATTTAGTTTCAGGATGAGTCAAGTAATTCTTTTTATTTCTAATTAGAAATGTGAAATGCTTTACTGAACCAAATGAGGTCGTGTCTTGGATTTGCTTTAAAATAAAAATAGGTGGGGGGGTAGGTAGAGATACGGAAAAAAGACTGGCTAGGCTGATTATTGTGGTAGCTGAGTGATGGGTATGTACGAGTTCATGTCTCGTACTCTGGGCTGTTATATATGTTTGCAGTTTTCCATAATAGGACGTATTTATTTCAGAGAGGAAAACAATAAAATCTTGCTAAAAAAAATGAAAATGTTTTGTTGCATAATATGTAAAAGCTATAAAAACCACTGGAGTAGACAATTAGTCTTCTGCACTCCTCTCCCTTCCACCAGAGACTACAGCTGTAAACAACGAGTGTCTGTTCTTCCAGACTTTTTCTTTTTAAATCCTAGGATTCTAAAGCCAGAAAGAACCACAGACACTATCTAAGGGGGTCTGGTGTCTTCTCTTGTGAGGAAGAGGAGGGCCAGGGCATTGTGGGCAGGGATGGGGGGCAAGAGTGCAAGGTAGAGTCCAAACTGGGGTCCAGGTCCCACTGCCCCAGGGTCAGTCTCCAGTGAACCCCTCAGGGGACGTGGTTTTCCAAACGCACACTTGTTGGCTTCTCTAGCTTACAGTCTTTCTATGGTGACCAGTGAGAGACGTGAGACTCAAGGCCAAAGTACTGGAGGGCTTTTTACCCACGACAAGAAGTAGATCCCACAGAGCTCGGTGACTAAGGCAGGAAACCACCTCCCACTTCCTCCATTCTGGGGGCTGGACGATGCTACTTACCCTCTGCGGGGACCAGCGTGGGACCTCCTGTCCCTACCACAACCCCGGACATAATTGAACAGCTCCACTGCACAGCTGTCGCTACCATTAGCTTATGAATCTAATCGAAGCAGAGAAGTTTGAGAAGGAAAAGCAGTATTCCAGTCCTAGATTCCACGGACCTGTTGCTTGGGTGAGGAGGAGCCCAGGAGCACAAGGAAACCTGAAACTAACCCCTCAGTATGTCTTCATCCCACTGGACTGAACGATGAACTGGATGGGGCATGGTCGGTCATGCTCATGGGCCATTTCTCCAACCACACAACCAGATGTGCTGGCACAATCCTGGGCGATCCCTGCCGAAAGCCACAGGGAAGTGAGCAAAGTCAGCAAAGAGTGCTCAAGCTCTGTGATGCGAAGTCCTCCCCAGAGGTCACCTCCTGTCCCACCTCATCGCGGCATCCTACTAAAGCCACCTAAAGCCATGCTGGATATGAAGCCACGTCTGGGTGCTTAGGGCTTGAAGGAGCTTCCAACTTTCTTCATCAGCAAGCCATCCTGATAGGGAGCCCTCCTCTTCTGACCCCTGTGCCCCGTAGGACAGACAGAAGCCCGCAGGGCGTTTCTAGAGAGATTGCATTTCATGATATCAAAGTTGCCATAAGGAGTGGCCCTCCCTGGCCATAACAACCTACTGATCAGCTTCCTGTTGCTGTTGTAACGAATTACTTCACAATCAGTGGCTTAGAACAACCCAAATTCATGGCCTCGTAGTCCTAGTCACAATTCCAGGTGGGTTTCACTGGTGTCTCGGCTCAGGGTCTCTCAAGGCCAAAACCAAGGTGTCGGCTGGCCTGGCTTCTTAATCTGCCTCCAAGCTCCTCCTCGTCGCTGGCAGAATTCAGTTCTGGGGGCTGTGGTCCCTGTGCTCCGTGCTGGCCTTAGCTGGGGACCTCTCTCTGCAACTGAAGGCCTTTGTTGCCAGGGGGACTGAATCGGGCTCAACGCGCCTCCCTTGTGGACGCTCCTGGTGCATGGGAGGCTACAGGCTGAGCACAGCCCATGCCCTGCCCTCCAGCAGCAAGAACAGAGAGGAAGGCCACTGAAGAGGGACACCAGCGGGGGAGGCAGCCGCAAACTCACCTTGTGATTTCCCTCCTTGGACAAATCACTAATTAAAAGCACACACACCCCCATCCGCTTTCTCCCTTGTTACCCTGAGTTTCTTGAGGGAGGGTGGGGCTTAGGAGACAGGCCCTGGGAGGAGGGCATGTCGGGTCACTGTGGCCTCATTAGAGCACGGGATCTTTGGACGTGGTCCCCAAAGCCAGCGGGCAGGTGGCAGTGAGGCAGGGCCAGAGCGGGTACCCGTGACCCAGCGGGCTACCGGAGCTCAGTCTCCCTGGAAACCACATACAGTGACTCCCTGGGAGGGGAGGAGACCTGGGGTACTGATCCCCCAGCTCTGTCCGTCCTGAGGTGAGGACTGCCTGGAATCAGATCCCCAGCACTCTGGCCTGGCCTGTGGGAGGGCGGAGCTACTGCGGAAACCCCGAGGCCAGAGACAGGCAGGTGCTGTCCGCTGGCGGTACCGCCCAAGGGCCTGTGGCGGGGGGGGGGGGGGGGGGGGGGGGGGGTGGGGGGGGGGGGTGGGGGGGGGGGGTGGTGGGGAGGTGGGGGGGTGGCCACAACCGCTTCTCAAGGACCCAGAGGCATCTGTGCCCCCATCTTCTTCAACTCTCCCTCTGCCTTCCCCGCCCTGGGCCTAAGGACTTGCCGCCTCACCTCAGGGAAGTGAGGATGTCCTCTAGACCCAGCACCTGCCTGAAGCTGTCATTTTTGCCAGAGACCTTCCCATCCCCCAACGGATAGGAAGTCACTCTGGCAGCTCATGGTCCCTGATATACACCCTTCCTTCTCTTGCTACAGGAAGCCTAGGAAGAGTGTCCTGAGGGAATGGGAAAGGCCCCTGTGTACGAGGAAACACAAGAAATCCTTCACATGATTCTTATATACAGACGTGCACCCAAGTGGCCAGAAGCCAGGATGAATACGGTATGTGCGCCTTTGTGAAGTCCTTCCCCAGGAGAGAGAGAGGAATTCCCATTGGAGGCAAGCATGGAAGCCTGCAGGAAAGAGGGGGCATGTGAACTGGGCCTGGAGGAGCATCAGGGCAGGCCCGGTGGGCCTCAGCTCCCTTGGCCTGCGCTAGGGTCCTCGGGCCTGGGAGGGGTGATCTGTACCCCGGCCATGCCAGACAAGGCGGGCGAGACAAGACAAAGGAGAACGAAGGGCGCACCCCGTCTGGGAGGCTTCTAAAGCCAGATCATTTCAGGATCCTCCGAGGGCCAAGTGTAGGCCTCTCCGTGGGAACAGGAGGGGCGCCCTCCCCCCAGCTCGCCGAGGCCACCCGACCTGAGCTTCACTGGGGCCAGGTCACCAGGTGGGTCTGGCGGGGCTCCCCTGAGAGGGAGGGCTGAACTTCTGCGTGAATTCCTGCCTTTCTTGTCACAGGACAAGACCTGGGACGACAGCCCGGGATGCCCTGGAGCAGAGTGTCAGAGAAGGAGGTGAGAGCCCGTGAAAATGACCGGGACAGGGAGAGTGCAACCTACCCAGCCAGTATCTTGGCTTCTAGGAGCCCGGTCGGCTTCAGAGAAAATAAGAAACTCTGAGTTTCCTGGTTATTCACACTCAGAAACTAAAGCCAAAGAACTTCCAAACATCTGGCTTTGACCGCACGAAACCCCCACCGTGCCTGCTGGGGCCCCATTCAGTGATGTTATGGCTCCATCTACAGCCGGAGGAAGGAGCTCGTTGCTGGAGTCTTCTGTGAGCCACCGCCAGGCCTTTTGGAGTTTCACAGGCTCCTTGCAATTAATGCTAATAAGGCCCTCTCCCTCCCTAGCTGCGCACTTTATTCAACACGGCTTTGGAACTACGCTGGAAGTTATTTATTTCAGGCTGTGTCTACAACAGCAGCTGTTCAGAATATACTAGAAACGCTTTTAGCCAAAATTGGTTTGGAGTTTCTATTTTAAACCACTGTTTGTAATGAACAGAATTAAACGGGGTTTTTTTTTTTCCTCCTCCACTTTTTTTTTTTTCTTTTTTAACAACAGAACAAATAAAAGCCCTTAAGATAGCAAGATTGCATTCTCTTTCATTCACTGAATAAACATGTAATTAGCCACCTTCCCTGCGTCGGCCTCTGTGATGGGCGCAGTGCCCCGTCAGGCCAAATACGTCCCATAATTGACTCATCAGAGAACGCCTGCTACTTCCTCTGGTTGCCTGGAACCCCCACATGGGTCAGAAAAAAGGCAAGGAGAAAGCCCAGGGACACTAGCGGAGATGGAGCTTAGGAGGCCTCCGAAACCTTGTGACGCGCAATCCTTTGATTGCACATGACAGAATGGAAGCTGGGCGTTGGTTCCATACGGGTGAGATTTTTGTCCTTTTCCATTTTTTTCCTCAGAAGTGTAATTAGCTTTTTCCTGTTAAAAGAAAGGGACCACAACAATTACTGTTTGTGCGGAAAACTTGGAAAACAAGACAAAAGGAATAGTAAATCTAAGGCGTTAATCACCCCATCCGCCAAGGATGACCAGTTGGTGGTTGACCAAGCTCAACATGGCCCGGAACGAACTTTGTCTTTCTGCCAGTGGTTCTCCAGTCTCTCTGACCCACAGGACCTGAACATTCTTCACGTCACTGCATATTCTTCTGCATAATTTTGAATGGCTTCAGAGAATCCTTTTATATAAATGTACCATCATTTAGCCCAGGCCAGAGTCCTCATATCTCACAACTGAAAGCTTCGTACAGACGATATTCCTTCAATCGAACCGCGCTGGCTGTGGGAGTGCTTGGCCAGAGGGCACTTCCCATGGAGGCCTCCGACACAATACATCAAATCGCCATCCAGGGTTGATCTCCTAGAACTTCCGTCATATCACCACCAGCATCTAGGTGAAGAAGCGCCAAGTGTTGGCCATTCAGAAGGCGGTAAGCGTGATGGCGATGGCTGTGTGAAGGGGACCTTGGCTGAGCCTCAAGGACCCAGAGGGAGGGAACGAGAGCCATTCGGAATGGGGTTTTTTTTTTTTTTTTTTTTCTTTGGTACATTCTGTACCTCGTAGGTGATTCAGACTGGAATGCCTCTGGAAGACAGGCGGCCGGACATGCTTGGAACTGCTAAGGATTTAGCCAGCAGAGCATTACCACAAGCTGGGCAGATGAAGGGACAGAGAGTCATGCTAGCTCATCACCCATAACTCACTGCTGGCCAGGATTCAAATCGCCGCTCGTTCATTTCTCCTTCCACATCCTACCCACCATTTGTGTTCACAGGTGCTTCGCCTTGCCCTGCATGGTTTGCAAGGTTGAGCTGGGCTCCTCTGGAGGCAATTACATTCATTAGGTCTTTGAAAAAAAAAAAAAAAAATCCTGGCGCCTCTCAAGTGTGAGGTGTGATCTACGGAATCCATACGTGGCTTAGGGAAGACGCGCAGATCATTTTCTGTGGATCTGAGACGTTCTTCCGTATGCATCCCCCCAGTTGTTGGGTTCATACGGGGAGGAAACGACTCGAGGGATAGTGAGAAGCAGATCTTACCCAGGGACTGCGCAGCTAAAGTCATTTGGGGTGAGTTTTGGAAAGAGAAGAGGTGGAAATAACCAGCTTCAGCTGAAAAGGAGAAACTAAATTATGTGTCTTTGATTTTAGGGGGTACCTAATAGACTCTCTCCCCTTAGTCACAAAAAGAGGGAAAAGAAAGTAGCAGAGAGCCCCCAGAATGTTAGGGCCTGATGTCAGCTCTAGGTGGAAGGGGATACAGTGACAAGGGTCGCCCAACCAAGGTCATAGGCTTTGGGGTGGGGATGGGCTGGAGCCCTGCCATCCGTGTAGCAGAACAGGTGTTTAGTCCTTAGGGAGCAAGAAGACCCCCCCCCCCCCGCCGCCCATAAAGGGCAGATGGCAAGGGGAGTTAGGAGCAGGAGAAAGTAGACCTTGCTCTTTTCTGTCTGATTCACACTTCTCTTAGGAGAACGAGATGTATGGTTCCACCCCAGGTGCCTGGCCCGCACGCGCAGCTGCACAGAGCAGGGCCGTGTGGGCGGATGCCCGGGGCCTCTCTGTTTTTATGGAATATTCTCATCACCTTGGCATCCTGGCAGTTTCCCTTTGTTGCACATGCGTCATGCTGAGAGCATGGGTGAGGCTCAGACTCTGGGTCACGCGGAGATGGTGTTGTCCTAGCTACCCCGGAGTGTGGGCCAGCATCTCATGGCACCCCAGGAGCACCCCAGGGGACCACCTGCCAGGCACCCTCCCTCCACCCTCATACTGAGGGCATGCCCCTGTTGGATGGAACTGCCCCCAGGCTTCAATTCATCTGTTTGGGCTCCCACCAGGAAAGCTCGAGGCAGCAAGGATCTCCTTATTACTGATAGACCGGAGGCAGAAGTAATGGATACGCCACACAGCTCAGAGTGGGACCCTTGAGCGTGCCAGACGAAACGGCCAAGATCTAATTACACCGACAGAAATAACTTACGCGGTCACCTACCTTCTGCCTGTCCATCTCCAAACCAGATAGCCTTTCGCTTCAAGCAACAATGCAAGTATTTTGAGGTTGACATTTCAGTAGGTCCAAGGTCCTGAATGCAACTGAGCAACTCCCCATACTTTTTCTGGGCCACGATTTTCCCAGCACCAGAAGAGGGTCCATTGTACATTCCAATCTCTAAACGTCTCCCCAGCCTCTGGCTCTTCCTCATTCTGACAAAACAAACAAAATCTCCCGCCACTGAGCCAGGCAAAGAAAGAGCTTTTAAAGATAAAATGGGAAGGTTTTAACTCTGTATTACACAACTGAGTGTTTCGCTTGTTGGTATCCAATGAGACCTTGCAGCAGTACAGAACTTTCCAAATTACCATGGAGTGATGTGCTGATAAACCCATCCCAAAGGGGCCCTGGGTGGCTCAGTCAGTTAAGCATCTGCCTTCATTCAGCTCAGGTCATGATCCCAGGGTCTTGGGATCAAGCCCTGAATCGGGCTCCCTGCACAGCAGGAAGCCTGCTTCTCCTTCTCCCACTCCCCCTGCTTATGTTCCCTCTCTTGCTGTCTCTCTCTGTGTCAAATACATAAAATCATAAAAACAAAGCAAAACAAAAAAACATTCTAAGATGAAGATGTCTGTAATATACCTCACCTACACAACGTTGTCGCTCAGCCTAGCCTACTTGGAAACGCTCAGAATACCTACCCTAGCCTACAGTTGGCCAAAATCATCTCCCACGGAGCCCATTTTATAATAACGTGTTGGAAATCTCATGTGAGTTACTGAAGGTCGCCCTGCAGGTGACAATCAGAATGGATGCTGGTGTATTGGTCGGTTGTTGACCCTCATGATGGTGGGGCTGCCCAGCCTTGCAAGAGAGGATCCTAACCACATATCGCTAGGCCGGGGGAAAGACCCAAATTCAAAATTCCAAGTACAGTTTCTGCTGAATGCATACCACTTTGGCAAAATCTAAGAGTCCAAAAAATCATAAGTCTATCCATCATAAGCCGGGGAACGTCTTGTCTAAGCGTTGATGCCATTCACTTGCCAATGTATTTGTCAACTTCAAAATCATTCAAGTAATTGTGAACTATCCACATTTTTTTCCTCTGGCAAAGCATCCCAGGCCACTCAGCCTGGTGGTGTGGACAGCATGCCTCTGTCAGATGACGCCGGGCACCAAGCTGAAAGTTCTTCCCAGACCCGGATCGATATGTACCCACCTCACGGTTGGAAAGGTTTACAAGTTTGCCAATTTGGAAATCCCACTGTCAATTATAAAACAGACCTCCTCCGCACTGAGAGGAGGGTAAAATGCAGAGATGGATATGAAAATCCGAAGGGCTGTATGGTCTAAGAATAAAATGTTTTCCAAATCAAATTAAGCGACACAGTGGAAATTGAGGAGAAAGTCCTTAAGGTGACTTTTGAATGAAAATGAAATGTCTGTTAGTAAGTTACAGAGGTGCACTGATACCAAGTGGCAGCCTTGTATCTCATTAATTTCAAACATAGATTTTTATGTGAGGCTATTTGATTATAATTTGATTATCTGACCCTGTAATTAAAGTTTATTGCCAATTTGGAAGCTTACATGTAAAATGAACTGGTTTTCTTCAAAGCAATATACAATCCTTTGGACTCATTGACTCCTGGTTTTGCATTTAAATGGAAAAGTCAGTTATAACGTGACAAACAGGTTGGGGTTTTGATCATTAATCCTGCTAAAGCAATATTCATAAATTCAATTCTGAATCAGTTGGAATACTTTTCTTTTATTAGTTTCTGTGTTATTAAATGAGATTGTTTCTGACTAATATATTTCTGGACTCAAACTGTAGCTCCGAGCTGTTATTCAAATCAAATAACATGCCCCTTACTTGTGCCTCGCACTAATAAATGCCAGCTTGTGATACATTTGCGAGAGACTGTCAGCAATATTAAAGAAGGCAATAATGCCATGGAGGTCTCGAAGTGAGCTGATTTTTCTAAGGGCTGATATCCGTCATTTTTCTTCAAAACAAAACAGAACAGATATTCAAACCTTAAAGCCAAAAGCATACTTTGATTCCTATAAACACAATTCGCGAACACCGTCAATAGCCAAGACACTGGCATTAGAAGACTCGTACTTTGGGGTCCTGACTCCGAGAAGCAGGAAGCTGACTTCAGAGCAAAATCAAAGTTCTATTGGGAAGGAAAGAGGGCTGCTTTAGCTTGGGAAATGCGTGAGTTTCTCTTTCCAGTGTGTAGGTGGGAAGGAGAGGCTACACTGTTTTTGAAATCAGGAAAACTGTTCGCAAATCACTGCTGGATTCCCAGAGCAAAAGCGGGTTCTCAGGACCCTCTTCTCTCTTCCCTCGCCCCATTTTACAGATGAGGAAATAGGCCCAGAGAAAAGTCAGCTGGCCGGCATCACACAGCGAGCTGAAGGTAAGTCCCAAACAGAATCGCTCCCTGTCATTTTTTTCTGACAGCTTTCCCACCAGCTAGCCCACAAAAGACTTGCGAATTTGTGTGGAAATTTCCCTGGGCTGGCACCAGAGGCCCAGGGCTATCATTCTGGCTGACCGACCTTCAGCCGTTCACTTAAATACCATGAGCCGCCAGCCCCCTCAGATGGAGCTCATTCTCGCCCTTTCTCCTTGCTTCCAGAAGTAAATGAGACCTGGTAAGTCATCTCTAAGGGTCCGGTGACGTATCATAGCTCAGCTTTTTAAGGACAAACGTTTTATTCAGGTACTAAAAACATATTAGAGGTTTCTCCTAAATAATCCTAACACTGAACTTTTCATTATTTCGGATGATTTCCCCCTGGATTGCTGTATGCGGGCCTCAGAGACCATCATCCTCCGGCCTAAAACGTCGGTGGTTCTCTCTCCCTCCTTCTTTCCTGAGACCCCGCACATGCGCTTTGCCCCCCCATCAACTGGTGATGGATTCGGGTGGGTACTCCTAGGAGTCCGCCTTCTCACGTGGTCATCAAGGACCAGAACTGGCTCACGGCCCCAGATGGAAATGGTTTCAGCTGATGCTAACACGCCAGTGTCTCCGAGCTTCCTCCAAGGGATCTTAGAACCTGCCCTTTGCTGCCAGCTCCTCTCTTGCCACCCGCTCCACAAAGCCTTGATTCCGCACCCTCCCTCCAGATGGGCCACGCTCTCGGGTCCCAGGCTGGTCCCCAGGTGAGAACTCCTTGCTGGTGCCTCGTGGAGCAGTGGCTAAGTGCAGGGACTGACCAAGCCGGCACCGACCCGGAGAGCGCTGCCGAGGCAGGTGTTGGCCATGATTGTTACCATAGAAGCAGGTGCCACTCTGAGCATCTGCTTGGCGCTTTTGGCCTCTCTCCTAGTGATTTGCATTATCCCGCTTCCTCTTGCCGACAGTTTAAAAGCTGGCGTCGTTAGCTCCCGGGTCAGCCGGGAAGGAATGGAGGCTGGTTGGGGTGGTGAGTGGCCCACAGTCTTCCTCCCGCCCTCTGGCCCTGCAGGAGAGAGCTTCAGGGAAAGGCAGTATGAACGTTGCAGGCGGTAAGTGTGACCCTGGAAAGGGGTAGGGGGACTGTAGATTCGGGGGTGTCCACGAACCTGAGTCTGTTTCGGCCCAAGCCCAGTTCCCCAGGGCACTTGCCTGGGTTGTGCCTCTCGTAGGTGCAGATTTCTCCCTTCCCACCCAATATGGCACTAAAGAGCCAGATGGTCCTGGCCCCAAGGCTTTGGTGCTGGTTGCTCCAGGCAGGAAATGGTGGGTCCCCATCCCTGGCTTTGTCCTTAGAAGGACTCCTGCCCTGCATGGGGTCTGCTAGGGGAGAAGGTGTCACTGCCTTGTTGGTACTAAGTGTTCTTATCTCCTCTTTGGGGGGAGGCTCCCCACTCCCATGACCACACACCCAGCCCAACTGTGGCAGGGACTGGCAGGTCCCCACCCCCTGCCGCCAACCCTGGGCAGCTAAAGAGGCATGACGTCATCTGTGGTGGACTTGGACTCCAAGCAGGTTGTCACAGGGGTCCAGAGATGATAGGACCGCTCATGGACCCACGCTGGGGCCCCTCATTAACCTAAAAAAGCAGGTGATTGAAGTCCCCCGGGGCCCAGCCCCCGCTGGTCACTGATTCCATGGCATGGGGGCTCTTACAAGATGGCAGCTCTCAGACCTTTCTCTGCCCCGGTGGTCATGACTTTGCCACTCCGCAAGTGTGTGTACCCCCCCCCCACCCCCGCCCACACAGCTGCGTGTCTGCGTGTGGGCAGTCACAAGCCTCTACAAACTGCCCTTTTGAGCATCTCTGTATAATTTCCATATATTTTCCAGTGTGAATTTAGTAGTCCTATATGCACAAGGTTGTGCCGCCACCACCACCACTGATTCTAGAACATTTTCATGACCCCCAAAACGCACCCTGCCTTTTGAGTGGAGATGGGTCAGAGTAGATGCACCTGTGGGTATGGGTAAGGATGGTGTCCCCGCCTGTCGAGCACTTGCTGTATACCAGTGGCTGTGCATTATGTTTTCCGTGTTTCATTTGGTCGGCATCCCACCCAGAGACGGGCGGACCCAGCTCCCCTCCTTTTGTTTACAAGGGACCCGAGGTGCAGATGGCGAGAGTGAGTGGCCCATCATTGTGGGATCTTCCCCTCCATGGCTTCTGATGAGTCTGTTCCCTGTGAAGTCTGGAAAGTTCTCTCTGTGCCTGCCACTGTGGCTTGCTTTTGTTGTTCAGTTCTTAATTTTTTAAAATGTGGTAAAACATCTACAACACCAAACTGATCACTTCTGCCATCTTTACGCGTACAATTCAGCGGCGATCCTGTGCGACCATCCCACCACCCGTCGGCGGGACCTTTTCATCGTCCCACACAGAAACTCGGTACTCTCTCAGAAATAACTCTCCCCTCGCTCCTTCCCCAGCCCTTGGTAACCTCGTCCACCCTGTCTCCAGGAAGTTGCTTCTAGGGATCTCCTAGACGTGGAATCCTACAGTATTTCTCCTTCCGTGTCTGCCTTTTCACTTGGCATAGTGGCCTCAGGGTTCATCCTTGTCATAGCTGGGGTCCGAATGTTGCTGCTTTTAAGGCTGAATGACATTCCGCTGTGTGGGGACACTGCATCCTTGTCTATACATTCATCGCTGCTAGGCACTGGGTTGTTGCTACCTCTTGGGAGCTGCGATGAACACCTACAGATGTACTGGCTTGAAGCCCTGTTTTCAGTTCTTTGGACATGTACTTAGCAGTGGAACTGTGGGTCCTAGAGTAGTTCTAGATTTCTCTGAGGAGCTGCCATGCTGTTTTCCAGACCAGCTGTGCCATTTTACATTTCTAACAACAGGGGACGTACAAGGACACCAACTGTTCTGTATCTTCACCAACACTTCTTTTTCCTTTTCGGGTCATACCCAGGCTGATAGGGGTGGCCTGGGTGTGAAGTGGTATCTCGTTGTGGTTTTGCTCTGTGTTTTCCTCAGGATGTTGAGCTTGTGGCTTCTCGTGCCGCTGGCTTATCTGTGAAGGACACAAAATGGAGAAGAGGGGTGGGTTTTGCGGGATACAAAGTTATCCGGGCAAAAGGGGGCCAATCTGGTGATGAGCAAAGGCCTACGTGTGGGCCAAGTCTACCTCTTTATTTCTGAATTTTCTGAACCACCTCCTCAGACTTGACTGCCTCTGAGAATCGCCTGGGGAGATGTTTAAACCTTGAAGGCCAGTCACACCCCCAGAGCTTCTGCCCCGAGCGGTCCAGGGGGTGGCTGACAATAGAGGTTTCTGGAGCCCCACAGGTGATTCTCATGGGCAGCCACTGCTCCAGGAAAACTTAGCCAGCGGTCATCCCCCATCGCCCTCCCAGCTGGCTTATAAAACTTCATGCCTCCGTGCTGCGTGTGTGTGTGTGTGTGTGTGTGTGAGAGAGAGAGAGAGAGAGAGAGAGAGGTTTATTGCGATATCACTCCTATACCACATCTATTCTAGAACCTTCTCATCACCTCAGAAGAAAAGCCCATGCTCTTTAGACATCCCCTCCCCCATCCAATCCTCCTCCCAGCCGCTGGCTACCGCTAATCTGCTTTCTGTCTCCTCAAATCTGTTGTTGCTGTTGCGGATGTCCCATATGAATAGAATCAGAATATGCGGCCTTTTGTGTCTGGTTTTCTTCACTCAGCACAGGGTCTTCTGCATCTGTGCTTTATTGCTCTGTGTGGCTGAAGCGTTCTCTCCAGTTTGACGAGGCCACCTTTTTATCTAGCTAGTCGTGAGTCGGTGGTCATTCGTGTTTCCACTTTTTGGCTACAATGAACATGGTTGTCTGAGTTTGTGGACCTCCAGCCTTTGAAGGCCTCTCTTTACTCAGTTTTGTCCCCTTACAAGGGAGCCTCAGCTCTAATTTTTCTTTAAAAAAAAAAAAAAAGTGGACACCCCAAATTCCATGTCTTTAAATAAATAAAAAAAAACCTCTTCTCCAAAATTTTCACTGCTTTCACATGTTCCATGTAACTACTGTTCGGCAGATTTAAAAAAAAAAATTTTTTTTTAATTTATTTTAGAGATTGAGAGTGTGCATGGGTAGGAGGAGTGATAAAGGGAGAGGGAGAGGGACAACCAGACTCCCCACTGAGTGCCAACCACAATGTGGGACTCATCTCATTCATGGCTGTGAGATCATGATCTGAGCTGAAATCAAGAGTTGGATGCCAGGGCACCTGGGTGGCTCAGTGGGTTAAGCCTTTGCCTTTGGCTCAGGTCATGATCTCAAGGTCATGTGATCGAGTCCCGCATCAGGATCTCTGCTCAGCAGGGGGCCTGCTTCCTCCTCTCTCTCTCTGCCTGCCTCTCTGCCTACTTGTGATCTTTGTCTGTCAAATAAATAAATAAAATCTTGGGGCGGGGGTGAAGCCCTGGATCAGCAAAGGACAAAGTTGTTCCATTTTCAGTGATCTTTGAAGACTTCAGATAAAACAAGGAGAATGGCTCAGTTGGGTGCTCGTAGATCTGTAATGTCTTTCTTTTTTTTAAAAAAAAAGGTAGATCCAAGTCTCCAACCCTAATGGTATTGAACCCAAAATTGGAAACATTGCGTTCACTGTATTTATTTTATAGTTGGCTTCAAATGGACGAGTCTCCCTGATATGCCCCTGCCCTTGATGGAAAATTCTGGACATTTTCTTTAGGTCCACCATGGTGACATAAAGTTTACTTTTAAAATAAACATACTTAAGTTTAAGTTTATAAAAAGGGCTTTCGTTTGAAGGAAGGGAGTAAACAGTCAAGCAGGTGGCTGGCAGATGTGGCAGACATCAGGAAGCTGGCACACCGGTGGCCCTGGGAGGTAGGCAGGGATGTGCTCAAAGGGTTGAGGGAGGCCCCAGCTCTGCCTGGGAGTGAGCAGCAGCATGTCCTTAAATCACAGGACAATGGCTAATAACTTGTAGATGGAAGAGGCCTGAGAGGTCGGGTCCCAGCCCCAACTTCTGTAGGGGAGAGACACTGAGGCTGCGAAGCTTGGAGGGTCTAGGGTCACCGAGGTGTCCGTGGGGAGTCAGCATGGGACTCTGTGGTCATGGACCCGCTGCCACAGATCATATCAGGCATGTGCCAGCTCATGCATATCATGGCTAGGTCATGTCACAGGGCATTCTCTGTTCCCAGCCGACCAGATAAAATAGTACATTTTGCTTCCAGTAACGTGACTAATGAGGACTACGAGTTTTATGGTTCTCTCTTCACCCCTTTGCCAATCGCCATGGAATGAGGCTCCTTTGCAGAGAATAATAGAATGTTCTCTTGCTTTCTACAAGTAAGACAACAACATGGTCATAACTTCTCCAATTAGTTGTTCGGCCTCTTCAATATCTCCAGTGTTCCGTGCAAACACAGCGTTAGCCTATATGTCCTCGCCCTGGCTGGGTGTGGGCATAATTTGTGACCCAGACTGGATAACAGGTATGAGGTCTGGCTCCCACTGTGGGATAATGCATCAGCAATGTCCCTACCTGTTGGTTCCTTTTCATTGCTGAGCAGCACAGCATTAAATGGTTGTGCCATAGATCATGTATCCCTTAGCCGTGGAGGATTTGAATTTTTCCCTATTTGTTGACAGTTATGAATAAAGCTACCAGGTAGTATGGTCTTGTCTTCAAATGGCTCTTAGCATAAAATGGGTTTCTCCCCAGGATCCTCAAGGCCTGGTGTGTTTTGGCTCATTGGGCACTTCTCCCTCTTAGGGCTCCCAGGACTCCAGTCTTATCTGTCCGTAGCCCAGGGGCTTCCCCGACAAGCTGGCTTTGATCTGGCGCTTCCCACGGCAGGCTCTCCCTGCTGCCTCAAGGGCCTTCCTTGACCTCTCTCGCTAGCCTCACCCTCTGTCCCCAGCAGGTGTCCTCCAACACCTCCTCTGCGTCTTCATAGCCCAGACAGCAAACCTGTAACCCTCTGCGTGTTGACTTCTTCATCTCCTACTGGAACCTACATTCCAGTAGGAGGCCCTGAGAGAGGCCGTGGTTGTCTTTCCAAGGTCTGAGCCCATATTCTGTTGTTTAATAGTTATTTTCTGATGGAATGATGGGATAAATGAAGAATAAAATTAGAAACATAGTATAGGTTTGGCCTCCCTAAGCCTTGAGTGCCCAGTTATGAAGTTTGCTCTCCGTGCAGGCGATGGAAAAGCAGGGTTCAAAATGGTAACTTGAGAAAATTTTCTTCATTGGAAATAGTTTGGGTTACAGTAGGCTATAAAGAAAGCAGGGATTAGTATACATACATCTTATAGACATTGAATAGCCTGCAATTGTGGTTTCCAATTCTGTTAACTGCCATTTCCCTGTGTTCTTACGTTAACATTTAAGATATATCTGACTGATTTTTATCCCTTGAAATTTCTTAGAATTTAAAGACCTATTATTCCAAAAATATATAGCCTTATTTTTCCCTCTGACCAGTATTCAAAATTAAATAGGGAATGATATTGTTGTGTGTATTCTGGAACAGAAGGGCATAAAATACATTGATGGGTGTGTATCTCACATGTACTAGCGAGAAAGGTATGTGTGTAAAGACACAGCATGCAATTCTCTGATGTAGCACCATGTAAACCATACATGGCTCTTACAATGGACTCTTCCAGAACAGCAATCAAAACTGTTTTATTCCAAGATTCATTCATCCCAGGTGTCTGCCTATTAGCAAATCCATAGGAAGACAAACAAGAGGTGTTTTTAACTTATTATAATACAGTGATGTGATGTATTTGGAGTACCTCATTTAACAGTGTACCCTGAAACCCATTAACTGTGTGTGTATATATATATACACACACACATATATAGATGATTTATATAAATGAACATAATTTATATGAACATAAAATTTATATGAATGAACATATAATTTATATAAATGAATATATATAGATAAATACATATACAGAGTGAGGGAAAAAAAGGGGAGATAAGGTGGGAAGGGGAGAGAGAGAATCTTAAGCAGACTCCATACCCAGCACAGCTTGACAACATGGGGACAATTCCATGACCCTGAGGTCATGACCTGAGTCGAAATCCAGAGCTGGATGCATAACCAACTGAGCTACCTGTTGCAAAAATATTCTAAAATATGGAAGGCCCTTCAATTTAAAGAATTATGAAGGCCCTTCAATTGGGCCATCTCCCACTAAGTCCATACTAATCCCACACAATCTTAGAGAGGGCCTACCCCATGTCCCAGAGACTCTGCTAGGACTGCGTGCATGCTATGACTAGAGCAGATGTATTCTCCGCCCTCCTAAAGCTTACAGTTGAGTCCTCACCAGGACTGTGCCAACCTCATCCCGGTGGAAGGGACTCCAAGTCACTTGGCTCTTTCATGATCTCATGTAGACTTGCTCATGGAAGCCAAGCAGGGCTCATGTAGGCCTCAGCAACTGGGGTGCATGACGGAGGCTTCTCTGAGGCACATCGGTTTAGTTCTGTGTAACTCTTGAGACCATGTGTGGCTCAGGCCCCGTGGCTGCCTGTGGGCGGCTGCCTAAGTGAGTAGAAGGTTCAGTGAGGGTGACAAGAGAGGCTTGGCAAGTCACCCTCTTAGACAATCAGCATGCCATAGGAGAAGCAGCTTTAGCAATAAGAATCACCTTTTCAAAAAAAAAAAAAAAAAAAAAGAATCACCTTTTCTCTTTGGCCTTTCTGAATGGAATGCTCTGGAGAAGGTGGCAGGAGTCCTCAGTCTTACTTGGAGCAGAAGGAGAGGTCACAATGGTTTACAGAAAAGGTGCAAGAGAAGAAGAGTCCTGACTCTCAATTTGTTTTGCATGGCAAGCCAGACTTATGCTGCGGAGATTTTCTGGCTTATCTCCTTGGTTAGCAGATCAAGAGCTGAGCTTGGAAGCAGCCATGTCTGGGGGGCCTCCCAGGACGGAGGTTATACCCCGGACACCCTTGACCTGTGTAGCCTGTTGCTCTGGGACAAGAGAAGAGGATGCAGGACCATGACTTGCAAACGTGTTTTCTATGATGCACAGTAAAATTTATTTCACATTTTTAACCAGAACACATACACACACACAATCAAAACACATTTCACAGAACAGTTCTTAGCCTTTTTTGATGTGGTATTTTCTCACTTTTAAAATTGTCTTTGTCCAAAAAAAAAAAAAAAATTGTCTTTGTCTTTTTAATTAATGTTGGTCAGGAAGTACTGACTTTATTTCATCCCCAACCACTGGTCATAGGTCACAGTTTGAAAAACACTAAGGTGGATAAATTGAACCGGCCTTGGCAGATTGTGGAGGAGGAACGTGGGAAGGTCAGATAGATGAAGCAGTCTGTGTGTCTCTAATTAACCTGCTCCATATTCTGGCCTCAAGAGGGAAAGATGAGGCCAAAAGGAGTGGGGGAGGTATTTCTCCACCAGCTCTCCCGAGGACCTTGAAAGCAGATCCCCCGTCTCTGCATGGATCTGGATTAGGCCACAGCACAGTGAAGTGGGTGGTATATGGTCCAGCAAAGGAGCCCAGTTTTCCACAGTAGCCTTCCATGCACTTCTGTCATGGTGTAGGTGCAGCCAGGAGCCTCCCCCATCCAGGAAGGACAAGGAGACTCCATGACAGAAGACAACTGGCCTGCCTAAGCCAAAAGGTTGTGGGTGGGAGGGGCATCTACCCACCAAAGAGGAGGCTGACCAGACCAGAGGGGCCCAGATCGCTAATTCCAACACCAGAATGTCACCAAGGGCAGTAGTCGCCAGGGGTCAAGGGACACCATCAGACAAAGAGGCCAGCCCTCAAGACACCTGCCATCACCCACCCCGTTCACTTGGGTGCTGCCTCAGAAGAGAGGTGGGAGTCTAAGAAATCTGAGCCCCAATTCTTTTCCCAAAAAAAGAAAATGGCCTAGAGAAGTTGTTAGAATTATTGTATTAGGTGGGACTTAATTTAGCCTTTCCCCACCCCCTTCCTCTTGCTTTGCACCAAACGCCCATTGTGAAGACTGGATATTTACCAGATAAACTGTGGTCCGTGTCCAAATAAGGTTATGCCGGTAAACACAGCAACAACCCAGATGCTTGTGGAAAGTAGACTCTCCCCTACCCATACCTTGCTGGGAGTCTGCTGGTGAAATGCTGCTAAAACGTCTAAAAACTGGTTGGTGGAGAAGGAGCTCTGATGTAAAGTGTTTGCCAATTTCCGCGGTGTAAATCCTCCCCGCATGGTTAATTTCATGCAAAGAGCGAGGTCTCCGATGCAGTTAGGAAGCTTGCAAGCGTGACCCGGCTTCCTCCGGCCCATCAGGCTCTCCGTCCACCTTGAGTTAGGAGACCAGACTTGCGGACCTGCCCAGAACACTGAGAAAAACCCCCTTCTCTGGACGCCGGGTCAACTTGGACAGCCCCTCCATTCCTCAGGTCTCTCAATGCCCGGTTTGCTCCTCCAAGCTTCTCTTCTAGAACTTCAGAGCCTACCCGCGCGCCCACCCACCAGTCAGCCAGGAGTCTTTGGTTCCATCCAGCCCGACTGACAGAATCAGAGCAAACCACCCCCTGGAGGGAGCTCCAGAGGTCATCGCGGCCGGCCCCCTGCCTCCAGGCGGGTCTCCCCTTAAATCGTCCTAGACAGGGCCCGCCTGGCGCGGGTGCGCTTGCTCGGAGCGCCCCGAGCAGCCGCGGAAAGTTTTGTGCTGACTCGGTGGAGCGGCGTCGGGGCGCGGCGCCGCCCGTTCATAAGGGAGTCATTAGTGCAATGCAGCCGCGCGGAGGGCCCGAGGCCTGTGGCAATTAATCACCTCTCCTCCCCGGCAGCACCAGCTGTCTCAGATGCAGCCATCCTCCAGGTAGCCCTGTAATTGTCCCCGGAGAAGGCAGGTGGGTGAGGGGCCACCTGAGCTAACGTTAGCCGCCAAGCCTCCCAAATAAAAAAAAAAAAGAAAAAAAAATACATTTTTTTGAGTATTCAAATATTTCTTACTTACTTTCCAGAGTCTGTTATTGGTATAAAGGTTGAAGCTCAGGCAGCTTAACCATTCTGTGGAATGACCTTTAGTTTTAATATTAATATATTATCGTAAAGTCTGTGCGAATCACCGATGCAATTTTGGTATTCATATAAAATGCCATACGCTGAACCCATTGCAACTTTTTTTTTTCCGCGCCCCCCCACCTCCCGCCCCTCCAGGAGGCTGCCAACGAGGAGAATTAATATGCGTTCTCTTCCTCTCCCCTTTATTTACTTAGAGAGGGTGGCCGGGCAACTTTATCAAGAGTAACATTATCAAGAGCTTTTCTGCAAGCTTCTTTATCATATTCACATCCGCGTCTGCTCGACACTTGTCAGTGTCAATCAAATCGCAATAATACGCAGATGATTTGCTCATTTGGTTTAATAAAATCTTTCTGCTTATTTGCGCTAGCTCCATTACACTGCGTAATTGCCGTGCCGCGGAGGTTCCAGGCAGCTAGTTGCCTGGGGGATAAGAGGAGACCGTCGCTATATGAAGGATTTGTTTCTTTGCCTCTGTCTGTCCCCAGTCACTCATATTCCTAAAATTAATATTGTATTTGAATCCAGCCCTGCTATTCTTATGCAGGCTAACATTGTTATTACTTATTATTTGGATGTGAAGTCATTTATTTTTAGTTTTATGTCCAAGCTGTCAAGCTAAATTTCATTGTGAACTGCCACATACAATTTTTAACTGCCATTTAAAACGAGATTCAAACTCTAAATTATGGAGTGAGCCCGTTCAAAGGGCCGGCCTGACAGGGAAGTGCAGCCAGGAGCCCCGATTTCGCTGCAAATCAAAAGGGCTCCCGGTGATTATCTCTGTGGGAAGGGCTGCGGGTGCGGCCTTAGTCCTTGACGATCACCTGGACGGTGGCCGGACCCCCAGGTGGGTGCGTAGCCCCGTCTCGGCCTGCCCAGGAAGGTCTGCCTAAGCTTGGGGAGAAGCAGGTGGGGCCTGCGCGCCCAGCGTGAGGCTGGGGAGGAACTGCTGTTAATTTGAAAGTTGGCTGTGCCTTCGCTTTGGTGTTCCCACAAAGGATGGCTTGTGTGTGTGTGCGCGCGTGTGTGTGAGCACAAACATTCGTTAGTTTTATCTCTCCACTCCGAGGCTTTAATCTTGCTGGCTCAGCTCAAGCCTGGTCATGTGGGCAGCGACAGACCCGGGGACCACGTCCCCCACTACCCATGCTCACAGCCAGTATAAGGGGAACAAATGTGCTTTACGTGAATCTGCTCATTAAACAGCCGTGAAGACACCATCTGGGGTCAGTCTCATGCCTGTCCTGCTGATGACAAATGAAGATGCTGAGCTGTAGGCCGTGACAGTGAGGGCTCTGGGAGCTCTAGCTCTGGCCCAGGGGGCCAAAGGGAAGGGGCTTTGCCAGGAGAGGACCTGAGAGCAAGCCAGGGCTGGGAGAAAGAGGCAGCTGCCCCCAGCAGCCCTGGGACCGCCATCGTGTCTCCACGTGCCACCAAGGAGCTGGGCTTTCTTTGCGAGGAGCCCAGTTGCAGCCAGGGCCCGGGGACAGCTCCCATCTCTGCCCTCCTCCGTACCTATGCGGTTTGGAGCCAAGCCAGGGACTCCAGCAAAATTTCTGGGCCCTTTGTTACAAAGTGTCAGTGCTTGGTGGGGTGCCTGGGTGGCTCAGTGGTTAAGCTTCTGCCTTTGGCTCAGGTCATGATCTCAGGGTCCTGGGATCAAGGCCCACATTGGGCTCTCGGCTTGGCAGGGAGCCTGCTTCCCCTCTCTCTCTGCCTACTTGTGATCTCTCTGTCTCTCTCTGTCAAATAAATAAATAAAACTCTTTAAAAAAAAAAAGGGGGGGGTGGCCTTAATTCTAAGTGTGCACACTTTGTCTTGTGTGCTGGCTTGAGTTTATGAAATAAACTTGTTCTCGGAGGACAGAGCCACTGTGGTCACTGGAAGGCAGAGGGTGTTGTCCCGGCAGGAAAGGGTGCTGGTAATGTCCCTTTCCTCATTCCTTTCTTATTCAGGCGCCTCAAAGAGGCTGGTGTTCTTCTCAGAGGTCCTGTTTCTTGAGCTGTTGGTGGCTACTTTGAGGTGCTTCTAGTCCTGGGCCTGCCCAGTCCAGGCCCATCATCCATCTTCTCCTCCTGCCTGAGCGTGCGTCTGGCTCTAGGTTTTTGGTGCGTGAGTCTTGGTACCTGGAGGATCCTGAATCTTCCAAGGGTGTGGCACAAGCTTTTTCATTTTTAAATCACTTTGGTAAGATGTAATTCACATAACCCTACCATCCTCCCATTCAAAGCGTACAATCCAACGGATTTTGATCTGTTCAAAGTTGTGCAACCATTGCCTGTTCTAGAACATCCTCATCATCCCCAAAATGAACCTCGTCCCCTTTAGCTATCAGCCCCGTAGTCACCCCACCCCCAGCCCCCACTCAGTCCTAAGCAACTGCTAATTGGTTTCTACAGATTTGCCTGTCCTGGTGATTTTAGAGAAATGGCATCCCGTAACACGTGGTCTGTGGCTGGCTTCTTTTGCTTGGCATCATGTCTTCCAGGCTCATCCGTGTCATAGCAGGTGTCAGTCAGCACCACGTCCCTTTCTATGGCTGAGTGATGTGCCATGTTTGTTTTATCTGTTCATTCGTTCGTGGGCATTAGCTGTTTCCACCTTTGGATTTTGTGAGGACTGCTGCTATGAACACTTGTGTACAAGCTCTTGCCAGAACATCTGTTTTCAATTCTTTTGTGCATATATGCATCTATACCTATGAGTGGAATCCCTGGGTCTTTGCCCCCAACTTTGGATCGATATTTAAAACTAATTTTGGCCACAGAGACTCATGTCCATTGACTCCTTTCCTCCTGCAGACTCCTCCCTCTAGAGATGACATCCACTGGCACAAATACATTGGGTAAAGATTTTGTATTCAGACCAAGGAAGGGATCCATGAGGAATGCCCCCAAGTTCCTGGTGAATAAAATTCCTCATTTGGCCTGCTCATTTTGTCGGCCCCTCCAGCCTTTCCTCCCCCTCCCTTCCCACCTCTGTCTCCTCATTTTGTTCCTTTCTGATGCACTCACGTGGGATGTCCCCTCCTCCAGCTTGCATGCCCACATAAACTTGTGTTTATCCTCTTTAAGCAAAGCAAAGGCCACTGAAGGCCATACAAGAGGAGAATAAAGCTGAAGTCAGTAAAGCAGACCCTTCAGTTGCTGGAATTCCCCCTCCTTAGGGAACAGTGGAGAGGAAACACAGTTTTTCCCAGAGCATTACAAACACACGTAAAGCCCGTCCCAAGGACCTCCTCTCTTCAGCTTTCTGCAAGGTCCAGGGTCCATGCAGAGGTCTCCAACCAGTGACCCTTAGGATGGGTTTGATTAAACCTCAGTGTCTGAGCAATTTCTAGGAGGTGTCCCATTTGAAAAATGAGATTTCTGGTTTCCCCAGAAAGAGCAAAAGACCCAACTGTGGTGAGCCACATCATTACCTGGCTGGCTGGAGAGAGCCTGCCCCTTTGGCTGAGCCTGGCCCTTACCCCAACCCAGGCCTGACCCATATCCCTCATTTCCATGTCCCATCAAGCATCTGTGGGCATTTGGATTTCTGGCACATGCTCTGTGGTAACCCCAGTGCAGCACCAAAGAGCGAGCTTCCGGGATTAGGGATACGCATATCTTGGCCACTGAGTATGGTCAGGGTGATAGATGGTGTAGAAGGTGCCCTACAGATGAGATGCATGAGCCACAGAGGTGCACTTAAGCCCATCAGAAACATTGCTGGGCAATCTGTTGCTGGGCCGAATACGTGGATGATTCATTTGTCCCACAAACACTTACTGAGCATCTACTATGGGCTAGGCATTATTGTAAGTTCTGGGGATTCCTGCCCTAGTGGCGCAGACATTCAAGAGGGAGAAACCGATAATATACAAGATGGATAAGTAAAACCCAGGGCTTCTTGGTGAGCAGGGAGATGGTAAAGCAAGGGGGGGAGAAAAGGGGGAGAGTTAGGGGAGGTAGAAGGAGGAGGGTTGTAAATGTAGGTAGAGTGACCAAGGTAGACCTCACTCAGGAGGTGCTGTTTGAGTAAAGACCTGAAGGAAGTGAGGTGAGCCACATCATTGTCTGGAAGAAGAAATTTCCAGGCAGAAGGAATGGCAAGTGCAAAGGCCCTGTGGTTGGCATATGTGAGGACGAGCAAAGAGGTTGGTGTAAATGGAACAGCACAAACAAGGGGGATGCTGGTAGGAGATGAAGCCAGAGTGTAGGGCAAGGACAAGGGATTACAGAGGGTCTCAGGGGACACTGCAAGGACTTTGGGTTTTATCCTGAGATGGGAAATCATTGGGAGTTTGGAGCAGAGGAGTGTTATGTTCTGAGTTGGGTTTTCACAGACTCCAGCTGACTGTGTTTTTGGGGCTGTCGGGGACAGACCAGGCAGGAGGCTTTGACAGCAGTTCAGGCCAGGGTGGAAGCCAACCAGGGGGTTACACTTGGGTGGATTGGGGCTATGGTTGGAGTTGGGGTGACCCAGGTTTGTTGATGGGTTAAATATGGGGGGAGAAAGGAGGGAGAGGAGGAAATACCTTAAGATTATGACTCAGGAGACTGGTAGAGGGTCACATGCTTGGGCCGATGCTGTGGCATTGGAGATGACCATGTCTGAGCACGGACGTGGGATAAGCAGCTGACGCCACAAGTCTGAAGCTCAGTGGGGAGGTGCAGGCTGGAGACAGACTGGGAGGCTTTAGTGCATAGACTGGATGAGGCCCCTGCTTGTGCGAATGTAGGCAGAGCAGAGGGGGTCTGCGGCCTGAGGTGAGGGACTCATGCACATACCAAAGAAGGCAGCAGGTCCATTATGCCCCAGAGTTAGAAGTCCCTCCCCATCTAGTTCATCTTTCCATCAAGGAAAGTTGGGTGCCATCAACAGGACCGAGATACAGAATTTTCTCTCTACTGGTCTGGTGCCAAATCTGTAGCTTACATTTATTACGTTTTTGGCAGGAGAGATGGCATTTCTCAATTCACTGAAATTTACACCACCATAAAAATTCTTCTTACTCTTGTTTCTCGGCCTCCTTACCCAGGGTCAGCCAGGTCCGCACTGCCTTGCACATCCTTCCAGAACTGATCTTAGCACAGGTGTGTTGTGCATACCCCTGTCTCACTTTGCCCATTTTTACGCGAACGGCAGCATCTACCTGGGGCTCATTTAATACATCTTGAAGAACATTCCACAGCGGCACATGCAAACTTCCTCATTCTTTTTCTATGGTATTTCATTTCCTGGACATGCTGTAATTGGCTTAACTGGCCCCTCACCAAGGGGCCCCTACGTTGTTGCTAATCTTTAACACAATTACTAAACTTGTGAACTTGAAATTTTGTACCTGTGGGAACACAGATCTGTTGGATAAATTTTTAGATGTGGAATTGTTAGGTCAAAGGGCATGTGTATTTGGATTTTTAATGGTGTCAAAGGAGGTAACCGTTGAAGGTCCCAAGAGCCCCAGATGAGAGCGCATGTGTATTGGTACATTTTCCAACATAGTGTTACCAAATCGTCTGACCTTTTCAATTGGAGAAGTTTTTTGTTTTTTGTTTTTTGTTTTTTTAAATGGAGTCATAGTCAGCAGGCAGGATTACCCACAGGTCTCTAGCCAGCTCCTAGAATTGCCACAGGACAGACTTAGATGAGCAAAGTCTGTACTTGGTGGCTTTTTCTCTGCCTCTTCTGCTAGCCTAGGCTCTTCTGGCCTCCTATGCCTGGAGGAAAGAGAAACTTACTCCCTTAAGGGTTTTTACCATTGGAAGTAGGATTGTCTCTGAAGTTATTTACTTCCAGAACAGAAATGGAGAAGTAATAGCAACCAAAAAAAGGTAACTAGTCTATGGTGGTATTTGAGGCTGTCTACCATTCACTCATTCAATAATTCATTTCTACTCATTCATTCATTCATTGAGTTCAACAGCCTGGGTTGGTTCAGGCCCTGGGCTGGACTCTGAGGAAATGCGTGAGTTCAGGTGGCCACAACTGAATTAAGTCAGGAGGCCAGATCAGGCAAGCAGTGCAAGGACTCCAGGCTGTAGGGAGTCCCGCGAAGAAAATTCAGTGGGTCATTGTGACATTGACCTAAGAGGATGAGGTATCAGAAGCCCCCGGGGAGGTGACATCTCCGCTGAGGCCTGAAACAGGGAAAGATGGTCACACAAAGATCTAGAAAAGAAGCATTCGAGCCGAAGGAACAGGGCGTCCCAGGGAACATCCAAGGAGCCCACGTCAGGCTTGGGAGACAGTGCAGAGCGGGCAGCAGGCAGAGCCGGGGATGCCGCGGGCTGGAGGGAACGAGTCCGCCGCCTGTGAGGGCTGCACTCAGGAAGCCCACGGAAGGCTGTGGGCCGTGACGTGCTGGTACAAGTTCAACCACAAGCTGGGGAGCTGGGCCAGCACGGCAGACCAGCACCCATTTCAATGGTGGGAACTCCCCATCTCAAGGAAGCAACTACAGTGAGGTCACTGAACTGGGAACTGGAAAGAGATGCCCACAGGTGATGCATGGTGCCAAGGGTAGCTCGTTGCTCCTCAGGACTCGTTTTAATGAAAGCCTTCTGCTTTCTACCCATTAAAGGGCATTTTCTAGGGGCGCCTGGGTGACACAGTGGGTTAAAGCCTCTGCCTTCGGCTCAGGTCATGATCCCAGGGTCCTGGGATCGAGCCCCGTATCGGGCTCTCTGCTCAGTGGGGAACCTGCTTCCCTTCCTCTCTCTCTGCCTGCCTCTCTCTCTCTGTGTCAAATAAAATTTTTAAAAAATAAAAAATAAAGGACATTTTCTAGAACAACAATTGACAAGCTAGTAAGAGGCAGCTCCCATATCCCAGTGGCTCGAGCTGGAGTGGGGTCCCCCTTGGTCCCCATTAGGAAGATCCTTCTGGGTGCCATGCAGGCCTTTTTGAGCCCCACAAAGCACAGGTGCCCCTGCACGGCCCGCCCTCCAGGCCACCTGGGCCGCCGCCCCCCCAGACCCGCCTGCCTTTTCGGCGCAGGTGCACGCCTCCGCCTCAGGTCTTAGCTTCAGTTGCAACAGGCACTTCCTCCCTCTTGACACTGACTCATTCCAGCACCAAAAGCTGCTGCTTTAACTTGCCCTTCTCTGGTGAGGAGCAAGTCCGGGGCAGAAAAGCTCAGCTCCTCTGACGTTCCTTGGTGTTTTGATTTTGCCGGCCGCAGATGCTGGTTGTCTGGAGCTGGGCGTGGGGTCCTGCCTGGCCTTCCTTCCCCTGCTCCCGCAGCCCCCAGCCGCCCCAGGCCCCTGCTCGCGCTCAGGGTCAGCCGCTGGCCTCTGTGCTCAGAATATCCTGTGTGGGAATGGAGAGGCCCGTTTCTTTCTCATTTCCATGCAGCCTCCACACCTAATTTAAGGAGGGGGTAAAAAATGTAAACAATTTTACGATGTCTCGCCATCCTTAAAATTCTGAAATTACTTTGGTCTTTGTTGGTCAGCAAATAAATTAATTTTCACTTGAAGAAACATCATTTTTAATGCCTCTCATTCTGGCCTGGCCTCATCCCATGGTCCAATTACCGAGGTAACTATCACCGGCAAGACTACCGCGGGGGCCGTAGATCAGAAAATGTTTACCAGACTTGCGGGCATCGATTTATTCAAGCTCTCTGACACAGCTGATCATATTTTATTTTCCCAAATCTTCTCTCTCAAATTGATTTTTTCAGAAGGTTTTTTAATACAGGTTTATTCACCTGGCTAATCCATTTATCTTCGGTTCCACCTGTAAAGTCGAGCAAATCTCTGGGGTGATCTGGGTGAAGGAAGGCGACCTCCTCTCTGGACCTCGCTCGCCACCTCCCGTGCTGTCTGACCCTTGCCGCGCAGACCAAGCACGCCCCACACTCGTGTGTCACACACTCGGACCCACACGCACACTCAGGCCCACGTACACACCCACACCACACACATGCCGCTGGAGCCCTGGGAACCTCCCGACCGTTCCCCCCACCCCCGGCTTCTGTTTCCTCTGCAACATTGGAGGATGGCACTATTTTCCCTTCCAAGTCCTTTCTGACTTGAGATCTTGAGAACGAAACGGTTGAGAGCTGGAAGGCATGAGAAACTCGAGGCCAGTCTCCTTCCACGGTTTGGAAAGTGGTGGCTCTCTTGACCGGGCTTGAGGTCCGCAGCATGCTAACGGTGGGTGGTGGCAATCCTGGCAGGACAGGGATTGAGTTGGGTTTCTGGACCCCATCCCCATGCCCCCAAGGCCTCCCTGTTTTCAAGTACAGAAAGGCTTTTAGTTGTAGAAACCAAGACCCTCCTCCAGGGGCACCTGGGCAAGTGGCCTGTGGCAGGTGTCCTTCTGTTGCTGCTGGAGCGATTGGGGCGGGGGTGGCGGCGGAGAAGCAGGTGGAAGCAGCAGGTCTGGGAAAAGGACACCAGCGGCGTGAGGATGCGGAAAGGCTGTGCGCTCACGAAGACATCATCCGCGAATTTTGGGACGCGTAGCCCTGCCTGTTCCAGGCTCCCTGAAGCTCAGGGGCCCCGGGAGACAGGCACACTGTGGTGAAAATGGGCATGGGGGAGCTTCCTTGTGAGATCAGCCCATGGGTTTGCCTACGTGCACGGGTCCAGGGTGAGCCCCCCTCGGGGAGGAACCCCCGGTGGCGGCAGAACTAACAACCTGTAGACGCAGCCCAGCCAAAGGAGCAAGCAGGGCTGAATTATGCAGAAATGGCCTGACAGTTCGGAGGCAGAGCCTGTTTGATCCATCCCCATCCTGTCTCAGCTGGGGCTGTCCCCTGGACACCCATCTGAGCCTGGCTCTTTTGTTCCGGGGGGACTTGTGACACGTGTCGTTTGAGAAACAAGATGGGGCAGGGGGTTGTAGGGTGAGCGGTCGGTCACCAGAGGATCTTCACGTGGTCCCCATGGCTGTCCAACCAGATGTGATGTCATGGAGGGGACTTTATCGCCCACCATTTGGGGCTGAACTCCATCTCTTTGATGCTTTGTGTTAGCAGAGGGAGGAGCAGTGAGCCCCCGACCAGAAACACAGGCTGTAAGAGGCCTCCCCCAGGCTTACTTGTCACCAAGGCACCCCTGTTCTCCCCTTAGCTTCTTGAAAGCACTGGCCCTGTGAGCATTAATTGTTCATAGAGCTTCTCTCCCAAATCAGGTAGAGGGGGCAGGGCTGCAGACAGAGCGTAAGTGCACAGAAGGCCTCGGCTGAGGTCCAGGCCCTCCTCTTCCTGTTCTTGTTCTCTCGTGTGTGTGACTTGTGGGAAAATACCGGGGGTGGTGGCCCTCCGCCCGTGAGTTTGCAGAGGGCTCAGTGGGAAGAAAACAGAACCCTTCTCTGGAATAAAGAGAGAGATCGTGGATGCTGGATCCTGGAGGGAGCCGCTCAGCCCGGCAGACAGGACTACGGGAGGTGGTTTTTATTGTGTGTGTGATGGAAGGATGTCGCTCTATCCTGTCCCCAGGATAGAGCCTGTCCTGTCCCGCTATCCTGTCTCATACTTGCTTAGCCGTATGAGAGGCCCAGGGCCCCTTAGTAACGTGGTCCCTGTGGCCATCTGCCTCTGAGACCTCTCATGCCTCTGCTGGAGCCCAGCGGGGGCTCATCCAAGGAAGGGACGATGCGCTGACCCCTCTCTTGCAGGTGTCAGATAAATCTAGAAGACGAGTGAAGTAAACGCAGAGTAGCAACCTTCCCATAATTGATAAGACACTCTCTTTGACTAGATTGTTTGCTTTTTAGAGTCAAAGGCTTTATCTATGCCTTATTCATCCGTCACATAAGAGAGGACATATTTCTGGGGCAGCTGGGTGGCTCAGTTGGTTAAGCGTCTGTGTTTGACTCAGGGTATGATCTCAGGGTCCTGGGATGGAGTCCCGCCTCAGGCTCCCTGCTCAGAGGAAAGCCTGCTTCTCCCTCTCCCTGCTGCTCCCCCTGCTTGTGCACTGTCTGACAAATCTCAAAAAAAAAAAAAAAAAAAAGTGGGGGGAAAGACATATTTCCTAGGCCTTTGTTTCCTTGGTGCCCTCTCCCACCCCCAATACATAGAGACTGATGGCCGATTGATTGCCCAGAACTCCTCCTAGGAATGTGTATCCAGCCTAAAGGGGCTCTATTTAGCTGCTCTGCAGGGGTTGCAAACTGGCAGCCTAGGGCCATTTTTGATCAGTTGTTCTTTGGCCCACCTTGTTTTAGAAGCAAGGACGCAAGCCTTGCATGGCTAGGCTCCCACACCCACATTATCTGTGGGGCCACAGCAGAGAGGATTCTGCGAACACATTGTTGGCAAAGACAGATCAAACAATCAAGGCAGACAGAAACTGGGGCCCAGCTGTTGGGGCCCATTTTTACCCATGGAAAGGTTGTGACCATCAAGAGATTGGACCTTCATTTTATCATTTCCTGTTTTCTTGGCATCCGTGATTGATGTTAAAGGGGGCTTGGTGTGATGTGCAGTGAATACCCACCTTAATACGGGAAGGAGAAAAACAATGAAACCAACCCCCAGCTGTGACAAAAGCAACCATTTCAGGCCCATGGAAGGCATGCATTGGGTCAGCAAATATTTACACGCTGTGTTAACTTGCTCTGGCTCCTGTAACAAAGTAACACAGTCTGGCTGCCAGCCATAGCAGAAACTTATTTTCTCACAGCTCTGGAGGCTGGAAGTCTAAGATCAAGATGCTGGTAGGGTTGGTTTCCTGTAAGGCCCCTCTCTCTGGCTGGCAGACCGCTTCCTACCTGGCGTAAAAACCTACAGAGCTGTGGAACAGAATCGAGAGCCTGGAAATCAAGGGACGTGTATACAGTCAGCTGATCTTTGATAAGGGCGCCAAGAAAACCCAGTGGGGAAGGGATAGTTCCCCTCAATAAATGCCATTAGGAAAACTGGATATCTATGAGCAAAATAAGGAAATTAGACTTTTATCTCCCACCATACACAAAAACCAATTCAAAATAGGTTAAAGACTGAAATGTAGGTCCTGAAACCCTAAAGTTCCTAGAAGAAAATGGGAGGGAACAAAAAACGCCTTGACATTGATCTGAGCAATGATTTTTTGAATATAACACGAAAAGCACAGACACCAAAAGCAAAAAATAAACAAGTGTGACTACATCAAACTAAAATGCTTCTGCAGGGCAAAGGAAGGGACCAGCAACCTGGAGAAGCAACCAAAGGAGCGGGAGGGAATATGTGTGAGCCACATAGATGCTCAAGGCTGGTGTCTGAAACCTAAGAACTCCTACAATTCAACAGCAAATACACAAATAACCTGATTTTTAAAATGCACGAAGGACCTGAATAGACCTTCCTCCAAAGGAGACCTACAACAGACAGCCAACAGGTATATGAGAAAGCGCTCCACGTCACTATTAGGAAAATCCAACTGAAAGCCATCATGAGCTAGAACTTCACACCTTGAAGGTGGCAATTCGAAAAATAAGCATCAGTGGGGATGTGGAAAAAAGGGACCCCTTGCGCACTGTTGGTGGGAAGGTAAATTGGTGCAGTCACTGTGGGAGTCCGGATGGAGGTTCCCCAAAGGATTAAAAATAGAACTACCCTATGATCCAGCACTCCCGTTTCTGAGTATTTATCCAAAGGGATTAAAATCAGGATTTTTTTAAAGATTTTATTTTTTAAAAATATTTATTTATTTGACAGAGATCACAAGTAGGCAGAGAGGCAGGAAGAGAGAGAGGAGGAAGCAGGCTCCCCGCTGAGCAGAAAGCCCGATGTGGGGCTTGTTCCCAGGACCCTGAGATCATGACCCGAGCCGAAGGCAGAGGCTTTAACCCACTGAGCCACCCAGGCGCCCCTAAGATTTTATTTTTGATGAGAGAGCATAATCAGAGGAGCAGAGAAGGAACAAGCAGACTCCAGCCTGAGCAGGGAGCCCAACTCGGGGCTCGATCCCACCACCCTGAGATGATGACCTGAGCCAAAATCAAGAGCTGGATGTTTTAACCGACTGTGCCCATGTAGCCGCCCTTAAACTCCGGATCTTGAAGAGCTGTCTGCACTCCAGTACTCATTGCAGTATTACTCACAATAGACCCAAAACGGACCTAAACACCAACTGGTAGAAAAAAGGATGAAGAAAACGTAGTATTTACCTACAATGGGGTATTATTTGGCCATAAAACAGAATCTTGCCATTTGAGACAATATGGATAAATCTAGAAGACCAGTGAAATGAGCCCGACATCAAAGAACACCTAATGCCACACCTACTGCCATACTGCATTGTGTTAGAAATCTGAACTAGTCAAAATCCCGGAAGCAGAGAGTAGAGTGGTGGTTAGTGGGGGCTAGGGGAGGGCGAAACAGAGAGGTGTGGTCAAAGGCTACAAAGAATCCGTTATGCAAGATGATTAAATCCTGGAGAGATGCTGAAGAGCAGCCTGCCCCTACCTGACAATCCATTTTATTTTATTTTATTTTATTTTATTTTTTAAAAGATTTTATTTATTTATTTGACAGAGAGAGAGATCACAAGTAGGCAGTAGGCATAGAGGCAGGCAGAGAGAGAGAGGAGGAAGCAGGCTTCCAGCTGAGCAGAGAGCCCGATGCAGGGCTCGATCCCAGGACCCTGGGATCATGACCTGAGCTGAAGGAGAGGCTTAACCCACTGAGCCACCCAGGCGCCCCTATTTTATTTTTTTGACAGAGAGATCACAAGCAGGCAGAGAGGGGGGAAGCCGCCTCCCTGCTGAGCAGAGAGCCAGATGTGGGGCTCGATTCCAGGGCCCTGAGATTGTGACCTGAGCCGAAGGCAGAGGCTTAACCCACTGAGCCACCCAGGCGCCCCTCCAGTTTACTTTTAAGTATAAAATTTCTATACTTAAAACTTTGCTAAGAGGGTAGATGTCAAATTTTCTTGTTAAAAAAAAAAAAGTGGGTGGAAACTTCTGGAGGTGAGGATCGGTTTATAGCTTAGGTCCTGGTGATGGTTTCATAGGTGAATACTTAACTTCGGACTCAAGTTGAATGCATGAAAATAGCTTTTTGTGTATCAGTCACACCTCTGTAAAGTAGGTTTTTAAAAAGGAAACTATATAATGTTAAAAAAAATCAGAACTACCCTTCTATATGGGTTTGTGGAACTTTTACTTGTGCTATGCAAATTTCTAGTTCCCGAATACAAGGAACTGAAAAAAATCGTTACTCACAATTATGTCTTAACGAGACATTTTGCCATTTTAATCTGAAATACTGTATTATAAAAATAATTGTGTTTTAGCAATTGTTTTGGTAACTGTGGTATTTGATATCAGCAGAGATGGGGAGATTTCAGCACAGCTCTTGATACCATTTAAGAACAAAATAGCCAGTCATATCACTTTTCCTGTATCAACACTGATAACAGCCCACAATGTAATAAGTGCCATGTTCATGACTGGGGGGAAAAAACTGAAGTAGTAAGAGAGTAAACCGCATGGATATCTGGGGACAGAGAAGTCCAAATATAGAGAATAGTGAGTGCAAAGGCCCTGGGGCTGGCACCTGCCTGGCCTATTCCAGGAAGAGTGGAGTCCATTGAGGCTGGAATGGAGTAAGAAGGGGAATCATTTTAGGGGATGAAGTCAGAGAGGCAGCAGGGGCCAGATGAGTGGGTGGCAGGGGCTAGATTACCTGGGATCTCCTAGGCTGGGAGATGGGAAGCCAGTGGAAGGTTTGAGTAGAGTGACACAGCCTGACCTGAGGCTTAATGAACTCTCTCTACCCACCCTGTTGAGAACAGACTGAGAGGAAGCAGAGGAAGCCAGAGCCCAGTGAAGAGCCTGATATTGTCATCCTGGTGAGAGGTCAGAGGTCATGGTGGCTCGGACCAGGGTCCTAGCAGTAGAGGCATACGGATGAATTAGGGATTGTCTGTTGTGCAGAATAGTCCCTTGCTCTCCTTCCTCCCCGTGAATGTGACCTTGCAGTTTACTGCGGAGATTTCTGACCAGGATCCAATAGCAACACACCCTCTAATCAGCTACATTTATACAGAGCTGTACTGGGTGCAAAGGGCTGTGTTAAGTACCTGTAGCTCTTCCAGAAGGGAGGAGAAAGAGGTGGACCCCCAGGTCGTGGCAGATGGGGTCCCTGCACCCTTTGCTGTGTGGTTTCAGGTAGAAAGATCACAGTCAACAGGGATACTGAGATACTGGTTTTGCAGATACGGATGGATGGTGGTTGGGGGTTGCAGGTCTTCTCCCAAACTTCTCGGTCATTAGGATTTCCCCCTAACCCCAGAGGGCTCATCCCCTGGGGCTAATCCGCCTTCTGGAAGGAGCCTGTGGATTCCACCAGCCTGGGGCGACTAGCACAGCTTTGACTGGAGGAATGGTTAAAGTAAATATTTGTCCTGCGAAGCTGGATCCCATGACCCCCCGGGTACCGGCCTGACTCTTACAGAACTTGGATCACTAGGAGTGTGCTCGCTCCTCCCTGGGGCCACTGACCTAAACACATACCCAGTCGGTGACGCCATTCCCCCCAGGTGACCCAGCCTGGCCTTTCGTCCCATGGGTATGTTCAGGGCTGGTCTTCTACTGGGCAGTGGCTCCAGGGGAGTGGCCCTGGGGAGGGAATTGCAGTGACCCTCTTCTCACTCCCAGCCCTCAAACCTTCCTAATCCCATCTCGGTCCCCTCATTTCCCAGCCTGTCCCTGGAGGACAGACGTCATCCCTGGGCTCCGGCGGCCCATGCCGGAAGTTACTGTTAGTGATTCAACCCTTTGAGGCTTTGAGGCTTTGAGCCCTAAGCAGGGGCGGGAGGGTTGAGTCGTGGCTAGTCGTTTCTGTTTTAGGGAATGAGGATTCCACGTTCTGGTTTTGATGGCTGGAGGAACGTTCGGGGGCAGAGGGATAAAGCCAGTGACAGGGGTGCCAAAGGAGAGGCTCTGTGAGCTAGTGGCATGAATTTTCTTAAGCAGGACAGCCCTGAAGAATGGTTTCTGAGATGATACCTACAGGATATTTAAGGTATCTTAGAGGAAAGGGTCAGGAATCCGTTTTGAATCTATTCCTGTTCTCTGTGTGCTTGAGGCTCCAAAGAAAACATTCCCCGGCTTGACTAGTAAGTACCTGGTCTAAAGGAAATAGAAAACTGTTTTAGGCAAGATATTTTTTTTTTTTTAGGAATTCAAACATAGATGCAGGATTTTTTTTTTTTTTTTTTTAAGAAATATGTGTGTTTTTGAATGTACTAGTCATCATTCCAGAAACAGGCCAATTAATTCGGCTTTGCTGCATGCATTCTTCCCGCTGCCCACCAGAGGGCGCGCGACCATCCACTAGGAGGAGGGCAGGCCCTTCCCCACGGGTTATTTAAACTCACCCAGCGCCTTCCCAGGCTTAGAGCCAAGTTAGAGCAGAGAATGGCTTGCTCTTTAGCGTCCGTTGGAAGGGAAGGCCCGTGTAAACGGTGTCAGGAGAAACTGCCGCCTGTTACTGGGGAAAGTAAAAACGCATTGCTGGGAGCCGATGGGGGTCCTCAGTGCCCGGCTCTGCTGTCCCATCCGCGTCCCGCACACAGAGCGGTGTACCGGGCTTTCCCGTTCCTGGGCAGCCTCTGTTTTCATTCTCACACGGTAAGGGATGAGAGAGAGCAGCGTACAGTGTACCAGGTAGCAGGGACCGGAGGCCCCAGTCGGGCTCCAAGGAGGACGCAGCAAATGGTGAAGGGGGAAATCCATCATCAACATCCCTCCTCGGGCGTCCCCTGCTTGCCCTCCCTTAACCTTCGCTAGCCGGGGCGCCTGGCTGGCTCAGGTCGTGATCCCAGGGTGCTGGGGTCGAGCCCCACATCTGGCTCTTGGCTCAGCAGAGCGCCTGCTTCTCCCTCTCCCACTCTGCCTGCTGCTCTTCCCGCTTCTACTCTCCCTCTCTGTTAAATGAATAAATAAAACCTTAAAACAGGGGCGCCTGGGTGGCTCAGTGGTTAAGCCTCTGCCTTGGGCTCAGGTCATGATCTCAGGGTCCAGGGATCGAACCCTGCATCGGAGGCAAGGGATTTAGAAAATTTTCTCAAGGGTGACTGTGGTACTGTGGTTCCGTAGGGAAATGTCTGCCCTTAGGGACAGACATGCTGAAGTATTTAGGAGTGAAGGTCAAGATGACTTCTTATTTATTTATTTAAAGATTTTATTTATTTATTTGACAGAGAGAGATCACAAGTAGACCGAGAGGTAGGCAGAGAGAGAGAGAGAGAGAGAGAGAGAGAGAAGCAGACTCCCTGCTGAGCAGAGAGCCCGATGTGGGACTCGATCCGAGGACCCTGAGATCACGACCTGAGCCGAAGGCACCAGCTCAACCCACTGAGCCACCCAGGTGCCCCGATGACTTATTTATAAATGATTTGAGAAGGAAAAAAATTAGGAAAAAGAAATACAGCACAACCATTAACCACTGCTGAATCGAAGTAGTGAATAGAAGGATAATAAACAAGAAAAATAAATTATTTTTCATAATAAAAAGTTGGAAGAGACGATGGGTGACCATGTCATTTCCTTTGCGTGACAGACACTGAGATCCCTAAGGTGTCCTTCGTGACTCACCATTCAACAACTGTAAGAAAGGAAGGTGTCCAAAAAAAATTAAAATTTAAAAAATTTAAAATTAATAAAGGAAGGGGTCTTGGGGCGCCTGGGTGGCTCAGTGGGTTAAACCTGGGCTCAGGTCATGATCTCAGGGTCCTGGGATCAAGCCCCGCATCGGGCTCTCTGCTCAGCAGGGAGCCTGCTTCCTCCTCTCTCTCTGCCTACTTGTGATCTGTCTGTCAAATAAATAACATCTTAAAAAAAAAAAAAAAAAAAAAGGAAGGGGTCTTATTTGGAACAGTGCCCTCCCCTCAGCAGACCCTGAATTATTGAGCAGTGGATGAATATCGCTTTCTCTCTCTCTCTCTCTCTTTTTGGTGGAATCTGCCACTCCAGCTGAAGTTAAGACTTGATCATCTTTCCAAATGCTTTGCAACCACAGAGTGAGGTGTTTTTGCAAAGATAACGCCAATCAAAGAGAAGAGTGTTCTTGTGGCTGGCGGTGGACTTGGCAGTGAGCGTGGAGAGGAGTGGGTGGTTGTCTACAGTGTTCTGTGTGTTCAGATCGCTGCTAGATCATAAAAGGAAATCTCTTCTGCAGCCCGCTGTGAGCACGCTGCCCTAGGTTGCTTGCCTTTCCTTAAAGCATCAATATTCACAGTGGTCCGTCAGCCAGTCTGATTTTTGATTTTAGTATTTGTAGTCTGTCTGTAAAACTCATCTCTTCATCTACCTAGCCACCATCCCCCCATCTGTCCATGTAGCCACTCAGCAGCTAACGGGGAAGAAAGTTCTGGGGACTAGGGCGGGGGAACAAAATATGGTCCAACCCCAAACCATGAATTGTGATGTGATGGCCAGAATTGTGACGATCCGTGAAGGTGCAGAAAGGACAAAAGCCACGTCATCCCTCCACAGCAGTGTTTCTCAGACTTCAGTCATTGTCAAAAATTCATGATTTCTGTCATCTCTAAGGATCATTGTTGATTATAGGATTATTGAGAGCCTCCCTTGAACCCACTCACTTAAAAAAAAAAAAAAAAGACTACAGCCTCGTACTAAATGTTACGATCCATAAAATCACAGTTTTGCTGTGTTAATGATTTTTTTTCTGACCTATGAAAGTTTATAGCTATGGAATCATCTCCTATATCTTAAGATTTTTTTAAATTTATTTGACAGGCAGAGATCACAAGAAGGCAGAGAGGCAGAGGGAGAGAGAGAGGAGGAAGCCGACTCGCCGCTGAGCAGAGAGCCCAATGTGCTCAATCCCAGGACCCTGGGATCATGACCTGAGCCCAAGGCAGAGGCTTTAACCCATTGAGCCACCCAGGCACCCCACGTCTCCAGTGTCCTAAATAACAATTGCAGTGACTCATCTACCACATGTAATAGGAACCCACCTTTCTGAGGAGTCAAGGGCAAGTGGGTTGAACTAATGATCTTGGGTCGTGCATGCATGTGTATATTTCAACTAAATATCATTTTAGGTCTTCCTTCTGTTAAGGCCCTCCTTTAGTCGTAAATCAGTGACCTAAAAGCTTTGTGCAAGTAACTTCTGAGGGACCAAAGGAAGAAGGGATTCAGTGAATATTTTGCTGATTAGAACATGAGCAGGAGACCCGAGTGCCCGTAGAGCCCACATACTCAGTAAGTTCAACAGCAATGGGGGCGCCTGGGTGGCTCAGTTGGTTAAGCTTCTGCCTTTGGCTCAGGTCATGATCCCAGGGTCCTGGGATCAAGCCCCATGTCAGGCTCCCTGCAGGGAACCAGCTTCTCCCTCTCTCTCCCTCCCCCTGCTTGTGCGTGCACTCTTTCTCAAATGAATAAAATCATTTTTTAAAAGTCTGACATCAAGGGCGCCGGCATGACTCAGTTGGTTAAGCAATTGCCTTCAGCTCAGGTCCTGATCCTGGAGTCCCAGGATTGAGTCCTGCATCGGGCTCCCTGCTGAGCAGGGAGTCTGCTTCTCCCACTGATTGCTCTCTCTCATTCTCTCTCTCTCTTTCTCAAATAAATAAAATCTAAAAATAAAAAGGTCTGACATCAAGAAAAATTTATTTTTTGATACCAATACCAGATATGTTCTAAAAATTTAGAATAATGAAATAATTGAAAATGTTCTATAGGTAAGGTTTAGACTCAGGTGGGGTTTTTCTCAGCACTTTATATACTTTAATTTTTTGTTGTTTTTTTAAATATTTTTAGTTATTTCACAGAGACACAGCCAGAGAGGGAACACAGGCATTGGGAGTGGGAGAGGGAGAAGCAGGCTTCCTGCTGACACAGGGCTCGATTCCAGGACAATGACCTGAGCCTAAAGCAGACGCTTAATGACTGAGCCGCCCAGGCGCCCCTCAGTACCTTATATATTTTAATTTTCTGTTTTGTTTTTATGTTTCCTTGGTTTACACGTAAATAAAAAGGCACTAGACCAAAGCTTTATAACACAAATAAGAAAACACATTAAGTATTATTCTAAAGTGCTAATAGATGTAGCTACTAAGATTTTCACTTTATTTTTTTTTATTATGATAAGTGCACTCTTTATTCCCCATCCCCTATTCCACCCAGACCCCGCCCCCCACCACGTACCCTTCTCCACTCTGGTAACCATCAGTTTCCTCCCTCCAGTTAAGAGTCTGTTTGTCTCTTTATTTTCACTTTAGCTTATTTCGGAAATTCCTCCTATATGAATGAGATCATATGGTATTTGTCTTTCTCTATTCCACTTAGCGTTACACTCTCTAGCTTCATTCTTGTTGTTGCAAATGGCAAGATTTCATTCTTTTTGATGGCTGAGTAGTATTCCAATAAATAAATAAACAAGCAAACACACACACGCCCGCCACACACACACATATTCTTCATTCATTCATTTGCTGATGGACACTTGGGCTGCTTCCATATCTTGGCTATTGTAAATAATGCTGCTATAAAGACAGGGGTGCTTGTATCTTTTTGAATCAGTGTTTTTCTCTTTGGGGGGAAATACCCAGTAGTGTGATTACTGGGATCTTAGAGTAGGTCTATTCTTAATTTTTTGAGGAAATCTCTATACTGTTTTCCATTGTGGCTTTAACAGTTCACATTCCCATCGACAGCGCGAGCATGTTCTGTTTTCCCCACATCCTTGCCAACACTTGTGGCTTCTTGTGTTCTTGATGTTAGCTGTTCTGACCAATGTGAGGTGGTAGCTCCTTGTGGCTGATTGGCATTTCCCTGATGACAAGTGATGTTGGGTATCTTTTCAAGTGTCTGCTGGCCGTCTGGATATCTTCTTTGAAGAAATGTCTGTTCATGTTGTCTGCCCATTTTTAAATTGGATTATCTGCTTTTGGGTGTTGAGTTTTAGAGGTTCATCATTGGCTGTGTCATTTGCAGATATCTTCTCCCATTCCACAGGTTGCCTTTCAGTTTTATTGACTGTTTTCTTGGCCGTGCAGAAGCTTTTCATTTTAATGTTATCCCAATAGCTTATTTTTGCTTTTGTTTCCTTTGCCTTGGGAGAGGTATCTGGAAAAATGTTGCTACAGCTGATGTCAGAAAAATAACTGCCTGCTCTCTCTCTCTAGAACTTTTATAGTTTCGGGTCTTGCATTTAGATCTTTAATCCATTTTGAGTTTATTTTTCTATATGGTGTGAGAAAGTGGTCCTGTTTCATTCTTTTGCTTGTTGCCGTCCAGTGTTCCCAACACCATGTTGAAGAGTATCTATTTCACTCTTAAGAAAATGGTGCCTTGGGGCACCTGGGTGGCTCAGTAGGTTAAAGCTTCCAGCTTCGGCTCAGGTCATGATCTCGGGGTCCTGGGATCAAGCACCGCATCGGGCTCTCTGCTCAGCCGGGAGCCTGCTTCCTCCTTTCTCTCTCCCTGCTTCTCTGTGATCTCTGTCTGTCAAATAAATAAATACAATCTTAAGAAAGAAAGAAAAGAAAAGAAAATGGTGCCTTGAGGCTGCTTCATTTCTCTTGGAGTCCCATCATCCTTGTTTTCATAATGACCTACTCTTCTTGATGCAAAGCTGGGGGCACGCAGGTTTTAAATTTACTTTAGTTGCTTCTGCCCCTCACTTGTCAAATATTCTTGCATACCTACTACATCCAGCCATTGGATTGGCTGTCGGGGAGACCATGAAGGGAGAAGCACACGGTCCCGACCTCGTGGAGCTTCCTGTGTAGTGAGGGAGACAGACACTAGTAGGTCCTCTCCCCAGAATGGAAAATCTCCCTGAGGAAGTGGTGTTTCAGCTGAGATCTGTGTAGGGGAGAAAAAAAGAAGGTTCCAGGCAAAGGAGACAACCAGTTCAAAGGCCCCACCTTTGCAGTGGGGTGTGGTGGGAGAGTATCACACCTTAGAAATTAAAAGAATGCAAGTGACTACAGTCTAGGGCAGATGGGGCTGGACAGGTGCTGTCCCAGTCGTGCCACTAGTCTTGTCCTAAGAGCTATGGGAAACCACTAAAGGGTTGGACTCCTCAATAAGCATTGAGGACCTGTCAGCAATGAAGAAGAGGGATGTGGATATCAGGTACACAAGTAACAGTACTCATAGAAACACCCCTGACATTACCCATCGCATTTCCCACCCTCCCATAAACAGCATGGCTTACGGTCACTCATCGTGGTGAATGTTCTCACCATCCACCCCGTAGCTCAGGCCAAAAATCTAGGTGTCCTCCATGATACCCTCTGTCTTCGTATCCCTATCCCCCGTGTCTTATCTCTGGCCCAGGCTTGTCCACTCCACCTCTTAAATCTCTCTCCAATGCATCCCCTTCTCCTTCTCTACTATTATCTTTGTGCAGCTGTCCCTTGCTCAGCAACTGCAATGGCTTCCCAAATGGTGTCCTCCTCTGGTGGCCTTCTCAAAATGCAAATGTGATTATGTCCCCACCTTCCCTAAAGAGCAAGTACACCTTGACTAGCTCTGGCCCATCATGGCAGTCTCATTCCACTTGCTCTTGACTGGTTTAGTTGTGGATGGAGACCCAGGGACTCCTCTCTGGTCACTGGAACGCGGGCATTCTTCTGGACCCCTTCCGGGTAAGGTATTCTTGCTCTTTGGAAAAGGTTGGAAGAAAAGGATCCTTTCACGTTGCTAGGCATTGCCACATTTGGGTATGCCTCTGTCTGAAGCCCAGGGCACCGGCCCCCAGAGCCCGCCCTACCTTGTGAGATAAATCCCCCTTGCTATGGAAGCCAGTGTGAGCTGGGTTTTCTGGCAGGTGCCACCCCAAGGATTCTAACCGATGCTTGCCTGAGGCATCTAGGGCGGTTGTGGGCAATTGGTTGTGAACGATGGAAGCTCAGTGGAGAGCTCTGGGCTGCAGTAACATACATGAGTCCTGGGGGAAGGAAGGAGCTGGCGAGGCAGAGAGTGGAGGGTAACATCAGTCTGGGAGAGGATAATGAGCCTGCAAACAAGGTCGGGAGGGATTGGGCCATGTAGGTGCCAGGGAGACCACCTGTGGCCAGAGGAAAGGATTTCCTGCTTGCCTCCCTCCCTCTTCATACGGACTGACTCTAATACTAAGGGCAGGACAACACTCCCAAGTGTATTCAGCCTGGACAAAAGTGTTTTTCAGCTACGGGAGGAAGTCGGGTTTCAGAACCAGCCCTGGGGATTAACAAGAGGAGAGTCTGGCTTCCTGCCATTCGAGGTCATTTCTACCAGGATCTCAAAAGCAACCCCAAACGGATCAACCTGGTCAGAGAAGCCTTCTCTTCTGAGCACTGTAAGACACGGAGTCAGGTGCAGATGGGAAGGGCGCCCCGAGAAAAGGCACCATCCTAAGAAAAGGGCAGCCGTCACGGAATGGGGCTGGCGACGGTCGTGGGAAGTGAGAGGGGACCGTGAGGAGGAGGCCGGCGCCGGCTGTGCCTGGGAAGGCCGGCTGAGTCGAGATCTTGTTTGCAGCCGGGAGTGGCTTCCGAGGCAAACTGTTGAGCAGTAAACGGTGAGACGGGGTGCAAGCGTTCTGGATCAGAGTGAGGGTTTGTGGGGTCAAAAGACTTAGGAGTCAGGGACCAGGAGCTCTGTTGCCATGGAAGAGGTCCCCGGACTTCGGCACGCACCAGAGCCACCCGAGGAACTTGTGGCAGATGTGACTCCCGTCGCTCAGCGCCCCCCTGGGTTCGGGTTCTGTAGCTTCAGTCTGACGGGTACATTCTTAACAAGCTCCTCTGGCAGCACTACCGCCAAGCGCGGACAGGGCTGAGCTCCCACCGCGCGCTCCTCCATTCTGTGACCGGTAACACTGCGTTTCTCAACGTTACATAAAACCTTCCAGTAGGTTCCCCCGTCCTGTCAGCCACCCTGGTGCCCCCTCCCACCACTCCGGGGAGCTGAGGGGTCTCAGGGCTCGTAGCGCCCCCCGCCCCCAGAGTAGGGAGCTCCCACCGCCGGCCGAGCCCTCCCTCAGGTCTCTCTCTCGGGGAAGCTAGCCCCGCCCTCGCCCTGCCACCGCGGGGACTCAGAAAACCCGCAGTCACTGCCTCTCTAAATGGCTGCAGCGGCCACGCACAAACCTGTGGGCGGGCCTCTATGATGACTGACGGATGTCATCGCCAATTACGCTCAGGTGCTTGTTTGTTTCCTCCCCGTCCCTCCCCCGGGGCTGAGATTTCCGTGACTGACAGTTCACTCTGGGCGCTGTTACGTAAGGGGAGGGTCAAGTGCTGCCCCACCCGAGCGGAGCTGACTTGATTGGCAGAGTGGAGTGCAGTCGCCCCAACGCCCCCGGAAGAACGTGCTTGACGGACTGGTATGGCAGCCACTTGGCGCCGGGAGGCTGGGCGGAAGCGTCCTGGCCCAGGGGCGTGGGGCAGAGGGCGGGGCCCAACACCGAGAGCAGGGCGGGGCGGGGAGCAGGCAGGGGCCGGGCTGGCGCTGCGGCCAGAGATGCTGTGGGGCTGCGACGGCGCTCAGCTGCCGGGAGCACTGCGTTGAAGACGCCGAGGTGAGGTGCACTGCTGGGAGGGACGGGAGGCCCGTGGAATCCTTAAACCTGAACCGCTAGCGTCCTCGGCCCGGCATTTGTCCGCCCTACCCGGAGCTCTCGACTCCGTAGCGACGGCGGCCGCGCTGGGACACGGGGGCGGGGCCGGGCACCTGTCCGGGTTTGCAGGCACCTGCTGCACCGCGGTCCGCGGGCCGGCGCTGGGGCTGTCCGGGTGCTGGGCCCGGCTGCCTGAGGAAGGGAGGCGGGCCCGACTGGCTCGCCGAGTCCCGCGGCCCGCCCTCCCCGCCTCCGTCCTGCGCCCTCGTTGTGGTGGGGGGGCGTCCTCGAGCCCTGGAGGCCCTCAGCTCCCCACCGGAGGGGCTTGCGGGCCCGGGCCAGCCTCGAACTAGCTGCGAAGCTGGGACACGGCCCGCGCCTTGCATCACCCCGAGACAGGTTTGTCCGGATTCCGTGTGTGTGTGGAGATGGATTTCCGCCCTGGGCGAGGGTGCCGGTCCGGGCTGTCCGCAGCGATCCCGGCCAGGGCCAAGGTTTTTGGTCCTTTCTCGGTGCCGTACTCTTGCCTCCTCTTAACGCGGAATTTAAGGCTTTTAAGTTAGTGCCTATTTAGGGATTGTGGCACGTAGGAAAGCAGCACCCTTCTGAGTTTGGGCTCAAGCCATGTTCAGATCATTCGTGCAGGTCCAAGACACTGATTTCTCAGCTGTATGACGTAAAGGAAGACCGTCCTGTTTGGTTTGTATGGCCAAAACAGGAGAAATTCTCCAATTGTTCCCTAGGGCTTCCTTCCGTCTATGTCACTCCTATTGGAAAATGCTGAACCCTGTCTGGGTAGACTAGACTTGTAATAAACCGAGTAGTTAATCTTCAGGTGATTATGGTGCTACTAGAAACACAGGCAAGCAGTAGAAACTACCTTTTGCTTAAAGGTAACAGGAGCTGGGGGGGCAGGTTTGGATTCTTAAAGGCAGAGTCATGGAATCTTTAGGTGTTAGATTTGGAAGGGACCATACAGGTGAATGAATCACTTCAGGAAATTTACATGGTGGTGAGCACTGCATCCCAAGGGGAGGGATCCTCTGTTAAGTCAGATGTATCCTAGATGACAGCAAGGTGCCGTACATTACTCTGGATCTGAAAAACCATCAATTTCATTTGGGCCAAACGGGAAGATGCCAGCACACAGTTTTGAGGTCCCAGTCATTCTCCTCTGTGCCCTAGTCACCTTTAAAGGCAGGTTTGTGGAGAGCTCTCTACAAAAAGTTGCTCTATAGTAGGTGTAAGTCAACAGGTTAGTGGAAGAACCAGGAGCCTCATTCCTTTGATTTAATTACTGGGTGGCATTATGCCGTGGCAAGGAAAACAGCAGTAATTGGCACCGCTGAGGTATGGACACTTGGTACCCACCTGCGGATATCATAGGCTTGTCATAAAAATTTTTGCTGTCGGGATTTGGTACAGGTTTTTCTCATGATATGCTTCTTACGAGTTTAGCAGAATGTTGCTAAGTTTTGACCCTTTTAACCTTCAGCCTTTTCATTTGGTGCAAGTAGGAATTCAGAGAAGGAGCTGTGCTTTCCACATAACCGAGCTTGGAGAAAATCATCAGAGCGGGGAAGTTTTTCTTACAGCTTGACTTGCTGCTTTTCCTCTGCCTCTTTCTCTGTATTTTTAGCAAATGACCCACTGACTCTGTGACCTTTGAGGCATACTTTCTTGTCCAGTACTTGAAGCTTTTCTGGGAGATTTATTTGTGAAATGTCTCTGCACTCCTCTCTCGCATTTGTATGTACCGCTTGGCCATTCCTTCAGCATCTCATCCTGTAGTTTCCACACATTAAGCACAGAAAAAGACCATTTCTCAGGGATGATCCTGCCAGGACCCAGTTATCCTCGCTCTCTTACCTGCTCTACCTTCTCTCTGTTATGTCTCTGGCTACTGGTTTTGCGGGGAATAATAATTTTATACTTAAAACAACTGTTGTAAGACATAAATAAACCCCTTGGCTCTTTAATTACCATAACTCTGAAAAGTGATAGACCTTTTGTGTATGTGGGTTCAGTGTTCCCTGCCCGTGCCTGTCCCTATAATCGAATGCCTATGTATGCTAGTAGCAACTGTTGTAGTCCATCCGTATCCTCTGGTTCTGGCACCGAAGCTGAACTGTGTCACTGAATATTCTGAATCCTGGCCGAGGACTCATTACAAAGATTCTCATAGGCATTTAAAGGTGGGAAAGAAACTGGATTCAGAAGAAGGAGGGGTTTGCTGAAGGAAACTTTCTGAAGACTTTTTTCCCCTCATTTTTATAACTATATATTCTAGAATGTTATGTTGAATTTTTATTTAAGAGTGTCAAATTTAGTATTTAACTGTTTTGGAAATCTTAACTGTTGCTGTTGGTATGTTTCTGTGTTTTCCCATCTCATTTTTAGGTAAAGTGACTTCTGAGGACAGAAGTTTGATGACACAGACCACTGAATTTCTTTGTTTGGAGTCCACGTTATGAACCCTTTCTGGAGTATGTCTGCAAGCTCTGTCCGCAAAGTAGGTATAGTTAATAAATTTAACAAGGAGGGGCGCCTGGGTGGCTCAGTGGGTTAAGCCGCTGCCTTCGGCTCAGGTCATGATCTCAGGGTCCTGGGATCGAGTCCCGCATCGGGCTCTCTGCTCAGCAGGGAGCCTGCTTCCCTCTCTCTCTCTCTGCCTGCCTCTCCATCTACTTGTGATTTCTCTCTGTCAAATAAATAAATAAAATCTTTAAAAAAAAAATAAAAATAAAAATAAATAAATTTAATGAGGAAACCCATTTGAGTCAAAGTAGAGGTCAAGAATAATTCATACTAAAGTTGCCTATAATCTTAATGAAATTACCTGGCTTTGCTTATTTTGTTTTGTTTTAATTTTATTTATTTATTTATTTATTTTTGTAATTTCTGTACCCAATATGGGGCCTGAATTAACAACCCTGAGATCAAGAGTCATATGCTTTTCCAACAGAGCCAGCCAGGGACCCCTAGTTTTTACTTTTGAGAAATAATTTATTTTGCTGATTAAAGTTAGCTTCTGAGAGTTGGATGGCATCAAATTGAAAATCATCCTGGTAATCACAATTCTAAGATTATTTTTTCAGGTATATTTACACAGGATGAAATTTGTGACACATTATTATAGTAGTTTTTCTACTAATTTGCAAGATTCCACAGTCCAAGAAGCTTTGAGAAAGACCAGTCCAATGTAGTCAGCTCAGACTTGAGGGTATGGATTATTTTCTCCAAACAAAAGGTCTTATTTTTAAATCGCAAAACCAATACATTTTAAGAAAACTTTAAAAATGCAGACAGAATGAATATAACCTGTAACTCCACCTCTAAGAGACCACCTCCAGGAATCCTCTTTTTTCCTATGTACGTGATACCCATTTTTAATGCAGGTAATTTAAACAGCCTTTGGCTCTACTTGAGCCAAGGAAGTGCCCATGAGATGGTGGTTTCATTTCTGACTCATGTAGACCTTTGTCTTTGACTTAGGCTGACTGACTGTGCTGGGCAGAGTCCAGATGGAGATCATCTCCATCAGGGACAAGATCAGAATCAGAGCAGCGCAAGGCAGAGCATAGCTCCTTCCGCTGTTTCTAAGCTCTCGAGGTGCTCACACCACGTGGTGTGACTACAGTTTCAGTCACCTCTACTGTTTGCTTTGAGCTGCTTCTGCAGGACCTAAGAGCCAAGGGACTCTTCTCTTATGGTTGTCTAGTTGCTAAGTAACCCCTTGCCCTCTTTTTGGGGTCACCAGAAGAAACCATTTCTTTGTCTGTTTCGTATACATCCTGTAAATACTGGCGTTTTCTCAGATGTAGCTTTAAATTTTTTTTTTCCTGTTGCTTTAGTCTTCCTTCAGCTTTGCTCTCTTTCTAACCAGCTGCCTACTCAGAGGACTTCCAAGTCGTCTTGATTGTGATGCTAGAACTTCCTTGTGAAAGAGTCATTCCAGCTTTCAGGTCAAGGATAAGAGTACCTGTACCTGTGATACAGGTACTCTTGTGATTTAAGACTCATGCTAACAGATGTTCTCACCACTTCATCTCGAACAGCGATCTGACGGTGAGGAGAAGGCATTAACAGGGGACGTGATAACCAGCCCTCCACGTGCTGCTCCAAAGAAACAGCTGCCTTGTATTCCCAAAAACGCTTTACCCATAACTAAGCCTACATCCCCCGCCCCAGCCGCACAGTCAACAAACGGCACACATGCTTCTTACGGACCCTTCTACTTGGAATACTCTCTTCTTGCAGAATTGTAAGTGCTGAAGCTGTCTGGTTAGATTCTGACTGACCTTTGAAGGTGAAAAGGGAAGGTTATTCCGGTGCACTCCGTAAACGCCTGCGTCATTCAGTCTTAAAGCTCAGGTGCATCCCCCTCCGATATCCGATAAATAAGATTGAAAGGCAAACATGGGTTTGCATTTTCACGTCTGTTTTGGAAAGCAAGGGGAAGACCCTGAGACTGAGCACTTAAAGTAGGTCAAGAACTGAGTAACTTAATTTTGGTGTGCCTTGGCAGGAGGTGAGGAAGTCCCCTCCTGAGGAGCCGGTTGTGGGGAACGGGACAGTGGGACGCAGGAATCTGTTCTTGGGTCAGACCCAGCTGGAGCTTGGGCTCCACTGTGGTGACCACCTCGTAAGAGGCATCCTGACAGACTGAGGAGAGGCTCCCAGTAGGCAGAGGTCAGGAAGCCAGACCTTAGGAGCCAGCAATGGAAGGAACTGGAACTGCCAACTCGGTGAAGAGACCACGTAGGAAGTACTTATCAGAGCTGCCTTCGTGTATTTGAGGGCCTGTCATTTCACAGGGGACTGGACTCCTGCAGAAGCAGCAGTAGGCAGTGACAGGGAAGTCCCAAAGGTTCAGGCTCTGCAGGTGAGAATCACACTAGTCCCAGAAGCTGAAGGTTGGACTGAAGTCGCAGCATCCATAGCGGGAGGCGAGGCGCGCCGCCCAGAGTGCTGGTCACACCGACCTCGGGGGGCTGGCGGGCTTGTGTTCCCGGGGCCGAAGTGTGGAGGAGGAATTCTTCAGTTGTGTCATGGTACAGCATCCTCAAGCGTTCCCTGACTCTACTCGTGTCGTGCCGGTTAGAGGGTCTGAAGCCCCAGCGCTGCTGGCAGAGTGTGGTTTGGTGACAGTGGTCCCTTTGGCTTTATAATGGAGGCCTTGTGTTTGAGGCTGGGCCGTGGGCCGGACAGGCGTCTATTTTGGCCCAGATCTGCTGTCTGTATTAGAACACCAAACGGCCTCCCCGTAGTAGCTACATCTGCCAGCTGCGCATGCTGACGTGCCGAGCTTTAGGGAAAGGATCGCAAATAAATGTGATGGTAAACAGGTAATACAGACAGACAACTAAGGTTCAACACGTTGTTTCTTAATAAAATCCAGACTTGGCAGTTTAAACGTATTTTAAAGCCCGAAGTCAGCACTGTTCCAGGTCTGATCTCAGCCTTGTGCCTTTAGGTGCACGGTGACAAGGTCCCAGAGAGCCCGTACCACCTCTGTCAGGGCCCTTGTCCTCCCTTGCTGTGGGGCCCACAGAGTACAGGCACCTGGGTTGGGGGGTCGCTTGAGGGGGAGAGCAGAGTGGGGAGCGCCTCACGCACATGCCCGCCTTCGCCAAGAACGCTACAAGTCTGAACGCAGCCCTCTGCCACATGGACTGGTGTTCACAGCTGAGATGACACCTAAGTGAGGGCAGTTGTGGGGAATTTTTATGCTTATTACCTAAAATCGTGCTTCAGGAGGCTTTTGAACGTGTGTGGGTGAAATCTATTGTCCATAGTCACAAAAGCAAAAATTGTACATCTTTTTCCTAAAATTTAACGTCCAGAATTTAAATCAGTTTGCATTGTTCAGAATTACCTACTGGTTGGTTTCCAAGGTGATGTTTTGGGAAAGTTGATTTCTGGGAAGAAAACTTGATTCTTTGTGTACCCCTGCTTGGCTTGACTTTCTTCGTCTGGGGCCGGCTCTGGCTCCTGTTTTCTCTGTGTGAGCTTGATCTGGAAAGCTGGGACACGGGTACGAGCCTGGGCCGGGTGAGATGGTGAGGACTTGGCTTGTGTGGTAGCTGCTGGCTGCCCGTCAGGGGACTAGTGCTTGTCTCGAAAAGTGAATGCAGGGTGATTTGATCTCTATGTGTCATTTCTAGCCATACAATTTTACTATTCTTCTGTTTTAGTACCTTGGTCGTGAAGCAGAAGCTGCCGGGTGTCTATGTGCAGCCGTCTTACCGCTCTGCATTAAGTAAGGAGGATTTGTTCTAAATTTATAGCATATTTGGTTCCTCTGACACAAACTTGGGTCTTAACCGTTTATTTTCCCCCACAGTGTGGTTTGGAGTAATATTCATACGGCATGGACTGTATCAAGACGGTGTGTTTAAGTTTACAGTTTACATCCCTGATAACTACCCAGATGGTGACTGCCCCGTAAGTAAGGTGTCCAGTCTGCCTTCCTTTGCTGGGTCCGAGGAGGACTTAAAGAGCTTGAAAGATTCCTTGGTTCTTTTCCTGAGCTCATTTTACGATTTCAGTTTCCCAAAATGTTTTGTCTATGCAGTCGTTTTTGGAGGGGATTTTTGTGCTTTGTTGCATCTTTTGCCACGCCAACCTCTGCCCTTAGTGTCCCTTGTTTCTCTGCTCAGGGTGTGTGAGGGAGGCTGGCTGTGCACACGGCAGTGTTGTGCTACAGCAGAGCAAAGGGTGCCTGCCCTCTGGTTGCAAAATTGAGTTTTACAGGAAAATGGTGGAAGTTGTTACGTATCCCTCTTGAGGCAGCTCTTTGACTTAAAATACCATGAGTGCCTTGTCCTGAAGCTCCCCTTACACCTCTCTGAATGGGTCCAGTAAGCTCCCTGCTTCCACTGAAGGACACGTCTCTCTCTTTAAATACAGCGCTTGGTGTTCGATATTCCGGTCTTTCACCCGCTAGTCGACCCCACCTCAGGGGAACTGGATGTCAAGAGAGCATTTGCAAAATGGAGGTTAGTAAATGAGATTTACTTTGGTGACCTACGTCAGCAGGACGATACTTTAGTGATCCTACGTGTTTCTCTTTAGGCGGAACCATAATCACATTTGGCAAGTTTTAATGTACGCAAGGAGAGTTTTCTACAAGATTGATACATCAAGCCCCCTAAACCCAGAGGCTGCAGTTCTGTATGTTCCTTTGCTTTGTCCTTTTAGATACATTTGACAGTGCAGCTAAGTAGATTACGTTGGTAACTTTTTGAATTAAACTTTTAATGCAGGTATGAAAAAGATGTTCAGCTTTTTAAAAGCAAAGTGGTGGACAGTGTTAAGATGTGCACGGCTCGTTTGTTTGACCAACCTAAGATAGAAGACCCCTACGCAATTAGGTAAGTGGCTCACGATCTAGATAAACTGCACTTTTGCCATCCTGTAGTTCCATGTTTCAGCTGGTCTTAGAATGGGGATTTAAAAGAGTGTATCATCTGTTAGCCTACAACCTTTATAATTTGTTGGCAGCTCGCTTTCTGATACCTCTTAGGTATCCCTGAAACAGAAAGCTTTACGTCGGGGCACCTGGGTGGCTCAGTTGTTAAGCGTCTGCCTTTGGCTCAGGTCCCAGGGCCTTGGGATCAAGTCCCGTTTCGATCCCGCTTCCCTGCTGGCGGGTAGCCTGCTTCTCCCTCTCCCACACCCCCTGCGTGCATTCCCTCTCTTGCTGTCTCTCTCTGTCAAATAAATAAATAAAATCTTTAAAAAAGAAAAGAAAGAAAAAAAGAAAGAAAGCTTTACATTGACTGGCATATTGTGCCAATAGCAAGCTATTTAGTGACTTTGATTTCCTAAGGATCCTTGTTATGTGCACGTTCAAATGTCCAGACTTTTCTTTTCAGCTGACAGTTTTAGCTGGAACCTCTCTTAAACTGCCACATCACCCACTAATGCTCAGATTTGGGGAAAGGGGGGGAAACCGAATAGTGTGAATAGCGCGTTCCTTTATCACTATGATATTTAATCTTGGAAGCGTCTGAAGGATTACTGAGACCTGAGGAATTGGTGATTTAGCTCTCTGGCAACACGTACTGCTGGAAGGCTGGTGGTCCAGTGGGTGAGAGGCCTGGCCTCTGCGGACAGACTGGCTGGACTTTGCGCTTACTGACTTGGGTGACTCAGAGCAGTGACTTACTTTGACTGCCACGCTTTCGTCATCTGTAAATAATAATACTTCAGGGATGGTTGTGAAGCTGAAATGAGCTGACGTGACACGTGTAAGTGCTTCCTAAGGGAGAGTTACCCTATAAGAATCATCTAGAGTCACATCTAAAACTTACATGTTGACAACTGGTTATTGCTCCTTGTTAAGTTTTGTTAAGGGAATAAATGGATATTCTACAAATTTAGTAAGCCAAAGCAGTTTTTAAATATTTCTCTCTTCCTTAAGCTTTTCTCCATGGAATCCTTCTGTACATGATGAAGCCAGAGAAAAGATGCTGACTCAGAAGGTGAGTACTTAACCATTTTTGAAATCATTAATGGTTTCCTTTCTGAAATGTCTTCGCTGGAGATTACTCATTATATACAAGTAACTTTTTGGGAAATGAGTTTGTACAGGACCGACTCCATCAGTCTTATGTTAATGTCTGTTTTTGATTATGCCTAGAAGAAGCCTGAAGAACAGCACAATAAAAGTGTTCACGTTGCCGGCCTGTCATGGGTAAAGCCTGGTTCAGTACAACCTTTCAGTAAAGAAGAGAAAACAGTAGCAACTTAAGCGCTGGTGAATCTGGTGCACCGTGCACTTTCCTGCCGGACTCGGGCCTAGTTAGAGCTGACCGATGGCAAAGGACTGCCGGAAGAGTAAAACTGTGCGAACGAGGACTGGTATCAGTGTGTCCGTGTGTGCGTGGGTTCTAACAGCAAGTTTTGGAAACCTCTCTCTAAGTAATGCATTACTTCTGTCAGAAGTGTCTTTAGGGTGGTTATCTAGTTGAGTACTCCAAATTATTGGGGACCTCGAGGCTTAAGTATTTTTCTGAATATAACGCTAAAGGTAAGTTACGTTCATTTAAACTAATAGAGTAGCAGAGTTCGGCACTCTCGTGACTCTGACATGCGTGGTTTCAGTTGTATATAATGTCAGGACGAGAAGGAGGTAGAGAGAACAGGTTCCGTAGCTGATGAGCACTTGGAAATGGAAGATCATCCGAACCTCAGTCCTCAGTCTGCTGTCTTACTACTTTACAGACTCCTGTCAATCACTGAGGTACACATTAGGTGAGTGAGAGGAAACCAGAACACTTGTTCATAGCTGAGGTTTTTTTTCTTTTTTTTTAAAAGGAAATTACTTACTGTATTTTTATGGCAGGAGGGAGAAAGTGTTAAAACGGTTTCTAATGAAGTCAGATATTTAAATGATGAATGACTAATGTGTTTTGTAGAAACAAAAATAAACCAATAAATGATTGTTCTTTGTCATTTATGCAGGAAACTAAATAGCCCTTTCTCAATATAACTAAACAAAGATTAACTTATAAATGCTTTATTGAAAAATACACTTATTTTCATATAAAATTACAGTAGCAGTAAGTATCTTAAAGGTTTTATAAATATTTTTGCACCACTATTCTAACTGAACAGTGTAAGTTCCATATTTCTTTCAGAGCAATATGAAGTTACCCAGTAACTTGGTTTATACTGATTCAATTTACAATTGAATTTTCTCCCTAATAAGATTATTCGTTCAACTTTAAAACTGCTGGAACAATAGTGATTAATAAAGGTATATATAGATAATTCAATAGCTTGTTAAATAACATTTCTAATTTTTATAAATGGTACTAGGTACTAATAAAAACCGAAATTCTCCAATCTATTTTTTAAACTGCCAGGAACACACCCAAAGATATCTTAAATTTGTCACCTTAATAGACACATGTCTTTCAGATAACTACCTCCTAAATAAGAGGTCATAATTTTCCATATTGCCTTAATTCAACTTGATTTAAAATCTTTACTTAGCTAGCTGATCCCTATTAACAACAAAAAACTGGAGAATTTAAAACACATGCCCAAAGGTGGCTACTGGGGCTTGAACAGTTTAAAAAAAGTACAAAAGCATCAAAGATGATATTGCATGTTTAGCCTGGAAGTTTTGTACTCCATGAAGTTCACATTGTAGAAAGTGCCATCGCAAATATACAGCAAAATCTGGGTTACAAAATCATGCTTTTTACAGCCCTAAAGTGCCACTTCTTATACAAATTCACTCACACATTGCACACCAAACAATCCAGCACTTACCACACTGTACCACACCTAACGGGGAGAGGGAAGAATTACATAAGGGGAACGGGAGATTTGGGATAATCTAGGAGCTCCAAATCTGGGCTCTCTCCCTTGTTCTGTTTCAGGAACCAAAATCCTCCTAACTCCTACCAAACGTTTTGGGACAAACACCTCTTAAGTTTTTGTTTTTGCTTTTCATGAGGGCCAGAAGCTGACCACAAAACAGGTAGGAATGAACTGACAGCCAGTCCCTCTGCCAGAGCACGTCAACAGAGACCTCTTACACATATATTTGAGCACGCTCTGTTCCCTGTAATACTTGCAAAAGCATTGTTGAAGAGTTAAAAAAAAAAAAAAAATCCTGTCTGGATTCTAAGCAGCCTTGATGGCAAGCACTGAGTGATAGGAAAAAGGCAGTTGGGATGAGTAGAGATATCCTAAGGATACTGGAAGATTAGGAAACGAGCCCCATAATCTAGCATGCATTACCGGTGCTGCCCAACAGTTTGTGAAAAGACCGTTTCAGTACAACCGACTAACCTCAGTGAGAACCTCGGTCATTAGCTACATCTTGGAGACGACGTAATAAGGCAGAATGATTTTCTGGGCAAATTCTTTTTGCAGGTGATTCACTTCCATCTTCCAAAAGAATCCCTCTCTTTTTGGTTGGAGTTTCTCCTGTTCGTATCATACTGTTAATTTCTCTCAGTCTCTAGAGTGGGGGGAAAAACATACAAAACTTTAAAATGCTCATACGTCAAGTTCAGTGATATGTCAGAGAACCTCAAATGAGTTTCAAGAGTTCGAACATCTTGGGGAGCCTGGGTGGCTCAGTGGGTTAAAGAGTTTGAACATCTTTATAAAGAAACTAACTACTGAATTATACCTTTACAATTTTACTTCTCAGCTGGCTGACACTGATGACTGACTGGGTTGGAGGGCAGAGTGTTTCTCTTTTTTTAACAAGCTCCAGGGGTGATTCTGATGTAAACTTTTCCAAAAATAAGAATTCACGAATTTGTGATTTTGTTGTTTTACAATAGTTATGGAGCATCACCTTGCTGTGCCTTAGTCAATTCCGTATGTCTCCATTTTTCTTTTTTAAAAAATAGTGTGCTTTTACACAGTATTATGCCCCTTTCAGTCTAGTGTTACTCATTTTTTAGCAGTGGTTCCAAACTGGAATTTCACAGGACAAGTAAACCTTAATTCCCTAAAGTATCCATTATAAGTAATTTATTAGTATGATCTAGAAGGTACTAGTTATTTTCTCATCCATCGGAGAGTTGAGAAAAATTTGACAAATTTGTCTTCTGTGGTTAATGTGAGGAACCCTGATTGAGGAAAAACTGCCAGGATGCCAGCAAGATTGGACGTATATATAAAGCCTTCAGCACTAAGTTTCTCCAAAGCCCCAAAAATCAGTGGCCACGTTATTTTCTGGCAGTTTGTTGGCCACATTTTTTTTTTTTCACACGCTGCTTCACTCTGTCTATGTTTCCTTAGGGAAAATATACTCACCACATTCACCCGCACTTATTACATGAACTCTCAAACAGGAAAGCAGAGAGAGGGGGGTAATGAACTCTGCCCTAGTGATCACCACACTGGGCCAGTTTTGGTCCGTCATGCTTGATCTATACCCTCATTCATTTCCCATTCACCAGACTATCTTAAGGCTAATCCTAGGCCTATTTTATTCATATTTTATTCTTTATTTTAAAATAATTTTTCTGAGGTTTTAAATAAAATCAGTATTCTTTATTACTAGCATATGCACCCTCCCAAACCTCAACCACTCTCAGGAAGCTTTCCTTTGACTTTCTCTTCTACCCTCTTGCATTCCTAAACTCTAGTCTCGTATTCACTTGACTATTCCTTAAATTGTTAGGTGCATATAATGTATACATATCTTGTGAAATATATAGTATATAACTATATAACAATATACACAGCACATTTATGCCATATATAATGTATGTAATGTGTTAAATACAATTTATATACAATTCATAGTATCTTACACAATTTGCACAGGTACATATTTAAAATACAAATTCTTACTCCCCCCAAAAGCTCATACAGAATATGCTGAGACTTCTTATCCTCACCAAATTCCTGGGACACCCACTGTTACTTTTCATTCACTGGACTGATCAGGCTACTGTAGAGCCTCTGCTTTCTATCTACAAATGCACTCACTAGAAATGTAATACTGTCTACTAAGTGGGGTTTAAAAAAAATTTGAAATGGCAGGGGCACCTGGATAGCTCAGTTGGTTAAGCATCCGACTCTCGATCTCAGTTCAGGTCTTCATCTTGGGGTCATGAGTTCAAGTGCCACGTCTGGCTCCTTGCTGGATGTGGAGCCAACTTAAAAAAAACTGAAATGGCGTATTTTGTGTGTTGTTTGGAACAGTTGCTCAGTCAACACTGCATCTTAGATCTTTCCGTATCAGTACAGATGCACATCTCTTTAGCTGCTGTGTGCTGTCCTCGTTTAATCCCGTTCATGTATGATTTCCTCCCACTTGTTTAAGACAAGCAATGTTCTAATACTTGACAAGACTGTACCAATATGCCGAACTGCCCTGATAAATGTTACTAATGGTCCCCAATCATGTTAATTACCTTGTGTGGTATTTTAGAATTCTCTTCTTATGGTGGTGTAATTGGTTCTAGACCCGAGGTACTTCTGAGCTCAGCTATCATCTACTCAGTCATGATGACAGATGTTTCTTCAGCAGTCTCATTTTGTTATTTATTGGAGAAACTCCCAATTCTCTGCAAAAATTTTTCTGAAACCTTTCCAGGTGGTGATAGGTAAGATTGAAAGCCACTGATTTAGATGGTTAGTCTGACTTTTTTTGCCCAAAATGTCATTTTTTAAAGGTTTACTTACAGTAAAACTCACTCTTAAAAATATATAGTGGTACATATTTTGACAAACACAGCCCTGTAAGTACCACAATAAATAAGTTTCTTCGTTCCCCCCAAATTCCCACATTGCTAGTTAAGGGACACAGCTCGGGGGCCCCCTGCCAGCAAGCCCTGATAATGTGTTCCTTGTCCCTATAGTTTGCCTTTTCCAGACTCTCTCAGAAATGAAACCCTATAGTAAGTGGCCTACCGAATCCAGGGGGTTTCACTTAAGCACCAACGCATCTGAGGCTCATCCGTGTTGCCGGGTGTATCAGTAGTTAGTTCCCTTTTACGGCAAAGTAGTTGGCCATCACTCAGGCATACCACAGGTCTGCTTATCCACTGGCCAGCTGGAGGACATGTGGGTGGTTTCCCACTTTTTGGCAATTAGGAATAGTTTTAAATGTCCATGTATGTGTTTTGTATGAACCTTGGGTGAACATCTAGAAGTGAAATTATTGGTTATATTGTAAGGGCATGTTTGTAAGAAAATGCCAAACTGTTTTCCAGGTATTAGAGCTATGCTGGATCATTTTGAATTCCCACCAGGAATACATAAAAGTTCCCAGTGCTCCGTTATCATCGCCAGAATTTGTTACTAACGTTTTCTGGTTTTAGCCATCCTAACAGGCATGTAATGGATGAAGCATGTTTGGATCTTTTGCGTAGTTTTAAATCTGGTTGGTTGGTTTTCCTTTTGCATTTTGATAATCCTTTATATGTTACAGAATTAAATCCTTCATCAGGTAAGAGGTTTGTGAACTTTTCTCCCAGTTTGCAGCTTGTTTTTTAAAGAGCAGGAATTCTTAATTTTGATGGAAGTCTGATTTATCAGTCTTTTATGGATTGTGCTTTTGATTCTGCTACCTAAGAAGTCTTTGTGTAAACCATGTTCACAAACATTTTGTTCCCCTATGGTTTCTCCTAGAAGTTTTGTAAGTTTTACACTTAGGTCCACGGTCCATTTTGATTCATTTTTTATGTGGTGCAGAGTATGGGTACAAGTTTACTATTTGTATATGGTTATCAAGTTGTTCAGCACCATCTGGTGAACAACTAAATTACTTTTGTACCTTGGCTGACGATCCGTTGACCATGGATAGGTAGTCTATTTCTGGATTTTATTCTAGTCTATCAATCTGTATGTCCTTTCACCAATAACACAGTGTCTTGATTACCACAGCTTCATAGTTAAGTCTTGAAATCAGTGTGGGTCTTCCACCTTTTTCAGAATTGTTTAATCTAGTTCCTTTGGATTTTCATATAAATTTTGGAACCAGTTTAACTTGCACAAATAATTCTGCTAGGATTTTGTCAGGAATTGGATTGAATTTATAGACCAAGTGGAAGAAAACGGACATCGTGAAAATGTCATCCAATTCATGAACATGGAATTTCTCCACTTTCAGTCGTTCCTTCACCAGTGTTCTACAAATCTCAGGATGTAAGAGTCTTGTACACCTTTTGTCAAAACTTATCCCTAAGTTGTGGTCGTGTTTTTTGTTTGTCCAGTTTGAGGCTTGAGCTCAAAACCCTGAGATCAAGATCTGAGCTGAGATCAAGAGCTAGGTGCTTACTGACAGAGCCAGTCAGGCACCTCCCAAGTATTTAGTGTTATGGTGCTTTAGAAAATTTTTACTTCTCATTACTTGTTGCTAGTATATAGAAATAAAGTTAATTTTTATATATTAGTCATATAATTTTGCTAATTGCTAATCTTATTCCACTAGCATTTTTTAGATTTTCATCTTTCTGTATAGAAAATCATTGTGAATGGAGATAATTTTATTTCTTCCTTTTCGGTCTGTATGCCTTCTTTATCTTGCCTTATTACATATGCGAGGGCCTACAGTTACGTTCAATAGGAGTGGTGAGAGCAGATATCCTTGCCTTGTTCCTGATCTTCACAGTGGAAGACTGGATGCCTTCTCTCTTAGTGTGATGGTAGCTGCAGATGTTTTTGGTATGCAGTCTTGATCAGATTGAGCAAGTCTCCTGAGAGGTTTATCATGAATTTTGCATTCTGTCAAATGTCTTTTTCTTCAACTAGTGAGATGATTTATCACCTTCACTTTTTAGAAGAGTTTGGATGGAACTGGCGTTACAGCTGACTGTTGAACAACATGGGTTTGACTTGAATGGGTCTACTTATACTTGATTTTTTTTGATGATTTCAGTATTTTCATTTACTTTATAGTATGTACTATATATACAAAGTATGTGTTAGTTAGCGGTTTTTGTTTTCAGTAAGGTTTCTAGTCAACAGTAGGCAATTAATAGTTAAGTTTTGGGGAAGTCCGAAGTTATACACAGATGTTCGACTGCATGGGGTATGGTGTCCTAACCCCCGTGCTGTTCAAGGGTCAACTGTATCTTCCTTAAGTATTTGGTAGAATTTACCACTGAAGCCACCTGGGCCTACAGTTTTCTTTGAGAGGATGTTTTTAAATTATAAATTCAGTTCGCTTGATACAGGGTCACTGAGACTGCTTGTTCAGTATGTTTTAGAAGTGTATGTCTTTCAAGGAATTGATCCATTTCATCTGCATTATTACTTGTATTGGCAAAAAGTTGTTTAACCTTCATTATATATTCTTAGTATCTGTAGGACCTGTACTGATAACTCTAATTTCTGATCTTGTTGATTCATTTATTAATCCTGATTAGTCTGTGCAGAGATGTATCAATTTTTTAAAACCTTCTAAAAAAAACCCTGGTTTTTCATGGCGTTAATTTTCTGTATCTTAAGCTGTTTTACAGATTCCTGCTTTTTTCTAGTTGTTTAGGGTGAAATCTTAGGTCACTAATTTGGGACCTTTCTTCTGTTCTCGTGTTAAGTATTTTAGTGCTATAAATTTCCCTCTCTTAACATTGCTTTTGCTGCATCCAGCAAATTTTGGTATGTCAAGTTTTCATTTAGTTCAAAATACTTTCTAATTTCTTTTCTTTTTTGAATTAATAGAAGTATGCAATTTAGTTTGCATAAATTTGGGGGTTTTCCAGGTATCTCTGTTACTGATATCTGATTTGATTCTGTTGTAGTAAAAGAAAATACATTATTTGAATCCTTTAAAATTTACCGAGACTTGTTTTATGGTCCTCAGTGTGGTCTGTGTTGGTAAATGTTCCAACTGATGCTGTTGGAGTGTTCTATAAATGTTAGTTAGCCAATTTGGTTGTTCACATCTTGAATATTCTTATTGATTTTTTCTGCTTACTTGTTCTATCAATTATGTTGAAATGTCTTGATTATAAAGGATTTTATGCCCTATGACTGGGAAATGACCTTCTTTATCAGTGGTAATATTCTTATTAATGACATGAAAGCTGGAGTAGCTATAGTAATTACTGTTAGCAGAGTATATATAACGTTTTCCATTCTTTTGCTTTTTTAAAAAAACTACCTTATTGGGATATAGTTTACATACCATACAATTCAACCATTTGGAGCTCACAAAACCATGGTTTTTGGTATATTCTTAAGAGTTGTGCAATCACTGCTACATTAAATTGTGCAATGCATTACCACATGTGCCCAGTAACAGAAACCTTCCATTCCTTCCAGGCCTAAGCTATCACTAATCCATTTTGTGCTTCTATAAATTGGCCCATTCTGGACATTTCATACAAATGGCATCATATAATATTTATCCTTTTTTTTTTTTTTTAAAGATTTTATTTATTTATTTGACAGAGATCACAAGCAGGCAGAGAGGCAGGCAGAGAGAGAGAGAAGCAGGTTCCCCGCTGAGCAGAGAGCCCAATGCGAGGCTCAATCCCAGGACCCTGAGATCATGACCTGAGCCGAAGGCAGAGGCTTTAACCCACTGAGCCACCCAGGCACCCCAATATTTATCCTTTTGTGGCTACTTTAACTTAGCTTGTTTTCAAGGTCCACCCATGTTGCAGAATGTGTCTGTACTTTTTATTGAAGTAATACTCCACTGTGTGGACACTTACTGAGTTATCGTCCTTTTGGTTTAAACTGTCTGTGTCTTGATATTTAAAGTGGGTTACTTATAAGTGGTAAATAGCTGGGTCTTGCCTTTGTGTCCAGACTTCCAATTTCTGGCTTTCAATACGTATATTTAGACCACTTACATTAATTGCTATTTGTGTACTATTTTCCCATGTGTTTTTTCCTTTTTCCTCCCTTTTTGTCCTTCTTTTAAATTGAGTATTCTGGCTTATATTACTGAGTATTCATTTTTTCCACTTAACTTTTATTTAATCCAGATGGAATTTATTTGGTTATAGGGTGAATATCTAACACAGGCATACATAATGTGATTTTTTTTTTTTTTTTTTTTTTTTTTTTTTTGGTGGCTCCTACATCAAACAAGTGCATCACTGACACTTTCCAGGGGGGTTTGCTTTGTGTCTTTGTATGAAATTTTAGTAATTCTCTCAAGATTTTGAAGTTTTTCATAATATCTGTAAAGGTGATCTTTGGTGATTAAGAGTCACTGAAAGCTCAGAGAAATGGTTAGCATATTTTTTTAATTAAGGTATGAACAGGTTTTTTTAGATGTAATGCACAGTAACAGACAACAGTATAGTATAAACATAACTTTTATATGCACTGGGAAATAAAAAATTTCATTTAACTGCCTTCACCGTAGTGGTCTGGACCTGCACCTGCAGTATCTCTGAGCTATGTCATCTGTTCCAGTTGCTTTTTGGGGCTATTGATGATTTATGTTTCCAGCTTTCACGATCCCACTGGCAATATCACTGGAATCAGATCAAACCTATGCAGTGTCTGGAGAAAACTATGTCTTCACATATTTGGTTTTCCTATTCAGAAACATCAGTATGTCTTCATTATTCAGGTTAACTGAGGTTTCTGCAGGGGATAAGTTTACTCAAAGGTATGTAGCACCTTCATTACTACCGTAACAGAAAAATGGAAGAGATTTTCCATTTTCTGAGAGTTTTGCTGCTTTGTTTTCCCCCAACTTTTTATTTTAAAAGTTTGTTCTTAAAGAAAAGAACACCCAGTTATCAGTCAGTAGCATTTTACCACATGTGTTCTCTATGTAATTTTCTTTTTAGTTGAACCATTTGAAAGTCAGTTATTCACACTGGGACATTGTACCTCTGAATACTTTAAACATACTCTCCTACATAATCCAGTACTATCATAAATACCAAAGGAATTAAACATAAATTTAACGATAAAATTTAACACTGAAGTCCCCATTACATTTTCCCCACTCGTCCCAAAAATGTCCTTGAAAGCTTTTCTGTGTAGGATGCAGTGCAAGATCATGCACTGCATTTATTTGGGTGTCCTCTCTCTCTAGTTCCCTCCCCAGCTAACCTCTCCTTCATGGTACTGCTGACACTGCTTTGTTTGTTTTTGAAGAGTCTCTCTGTATTTATTTTTTCCATTTAACTCTTATTTAATCCAGAATTTAGTTGGTTGTAGGGTGAGTATCTAACACAGGCATATTCTCCTTTTTTGTGCTTCACAGATAATGTGACTTTCAGTTGTTCTATGTTTTTCTAAGCAATCTTTATGCATACAAGCATCCCATAAGGGGCTTTAGGATCAAGTTGTGCTCCTAAATGCAGCACCTGATTCCCAGTGATCTAGCCTTACTGCCTCAAGGATATTTTCTTCTTTACTTTTCTGGTGCCTCCTGGATATCCCCCTTCCTTCCACACCTCCGCATCTTGCTAACTTTTCTTCTGTTACGACCTGATGCAGAATTCCCTCCCCACCACAGACTGGTTTGGCAGCGTCTGCCTCACCAATCTCTCCTAAATAGGACTGTCCCACTGACCGGTACAAACTGCTGTTTCTCTCCTTAGACAAAGAATCCAAAAGGACAGAGACACTACCTGTCCCAGAAACAGACAATCCATAATCAGTTTAGAAATCCAAATTTTGTTAGGAAAATTTGCATTTTAAATGGTGTAAAAACCATAAAACTCCAGATTTACAGCAGAGTGAACTATATATGCACAAACAGGAAAAGGAATAAAAATAAATCTAAATCCTTTACTCTATTTCCAGCCTTAAAGTTCTCCCACCGACCCCTGTATTTTGTTCCACTGGAACTTACTAGTCACTTTCCCCTGGTAGTTCCCATCATTGAGGTGGAGTACTGAGCATTTCCCATTAACCCCAATTCCAGCGTCCTAGGCATTCTGGGGTTAATAAAGGCCAAGATTTATATTGGGCTCACCTTTGAAGGACTGTTGCTGAAGTAGTAGAAAATCTTTTCTCGAGGAGAAAGCACTGTTTCATTTTTATGTGGAGAAATGTAGACCGGATGATTCTGAGACAGCTGTATCCGGCGAGGAGAACCTGTCCTTACAAATGGATAGGGAGAGAGTGGAGGAGCATCCATCTGTTTAAAAAAAATAATAATAAAACAAATGTAAAAATCCATATGCCTAAGAAAGGTAACAAAATTTCTAGCCAGCTATTTTTTTTATGGAAATAGTTATTTTTATTGACAGAGTGGTGAGGTATAATAAACCCGTAGCTTTTTGAAGAGTAATGCATTAGCAGCCACAATTACACTTGAAGAACAAGTGACGCTTAAGTGCTTATTTTATGCCAGTCACTGTTTAAGCATTTTTAATCCATTCTGGCGTTTAATCTCCACAGCAACCCTATAAGCTAGAGTCGACTCCTATTCCCCTTTGATATACGAAGAGACAAGAGGCAGAGAGAAAGTTAAGTAACTTGGAAGGTTACTGTAGCTGGTAAGTTTGGGACAATGTTGATGCATGCTCTCTAGCGCGCGCGTTACAGTAATTTGTAGGGAATCCAAAAACCATCTCTTTAAATGCTTCACGATAAAAAGAAATTCTGTTGGTTAGGCATATTATGTCTCTTAGAGATTCCCTCAGTTTTATTTAACAAAAGAATGATAGTTCTAAGACTAGCTCAACCTAAGTTACTTCCCTTCCCTCAGAGGTGAAAAAGAGTATGACATAATCCCTGTCAAACTTACTACGTTTGCCTGTGAGTACTTCATGGCAAATGTTTTAATCTGCTTTATGTAGATATTGTTGTAGAACTGAATGAGGTCTCCCCTCTCCTCCTCTTCCATGTCACTGTTGGCGCCGGTGAGGCGAGTTGGGGTAGGAGGGGCGCTGCTAGGCTGTGGAACCGGCAACGTGCTGTTGGACCTCATGATGGGACTGGAGTCTCTGCTGGCTGCAGCAGGTAGAACAGAGGGTGTTAAGCAGAAAGCCCGCTAGTGCAGATTGTTTTTTAAAGGAAAGTTCAGTGAGAGAAAGGCGAACAGCTACCTGCTGTACGTGGGCACTCTCTTCTTAACCCCAGGGAGCAAAGCACAGACACTAGTAAGTATTAACTTTACCCCCTGCCATGCAAAGGCTTACTGAGTAGTTCTAATAAATTATACCACATTTTCTAGGACCTGTGCCCCGCATTAAGTGATGCAAATCAACCATTAGTGGTGGTATTTCCACAGCACAGCTTCAGTTGGCATACCAGACTTTTCTGGAACTCAGGCCAACAAATTCCTGCCTGAAACCTTCTCTAATTTCCCTGGAGAAAAATGCTATGCACAGTGTGCCTTGAAGCTATGGGAGGAAGGACAAACAACTTTGCCACCAAACTTAGGATTTTGTTTATTGTTCCAACAAATTTTTTGCCACTATTTTAATATAGCTGTAATTTCATTTAGTAATCCTTAGGCCTAAAAAGTGAGAAGCTCCTAATTTTGTTTTCTTAGTGTTCATAAAGACCCTAAACACTTACTTCTGTCTTTGTTTAGTTCTGTTGGAGAGTTCTGATGGCTTCTGCTATCACTGCTGCCAGAATTTCTTCTTTTCCTTTTTCCTTTTATCAGAACACTTCTATACACCTTTAGAGAGACCATGAGAAAGGGACAGATCTGTTGAGCACATCTTGGACTAAATGACCTTGACATGTAATTAAATTCTCACAGTGGCTCCATGTAGTAACAGTTATTGTCCTCAGGGAAGTTAATAGATGCAGCCAAGGTCATTTATCTGTTAAATAACAGAGCCAGGATTTACACTGGGGCCTGTCGGGCTTCAAATTCCAAATATGGCCTATAATACTGTAATATAAAGGGCAATACTAGCACCCAACCATAAAATCAAGCTATTCTCAAGCAAAGATTTTACATACCTACCCCTTGAGATAAATGAATAGTATTAAAGATAAAATGAGTTTTAAATTTTCCTTTAATGTTGTCTTGGTTAAATGTACAGTATTGTTTTCTAAAGGTGACACAGAAACCAAATAACTTGATAAATTCTCCCTTATGATTATCTAAATTAAGAAAGAATCAAAAATTTCACCTCCACTTCCTCCCCTTTTAGAGAAAAGAGGACTTAAACTAATCAAGATGTAAAGTTGGGCGCCTGGGTGGCTCAGTGGTTAAGCCGCTGCCTTTGGCTCAGGTCATGATCTCAGGGTCCTGGGATCGAGTCCCGCATCGGGCTCTCTGCTCAGCAGGGAGCCTGCTTCCTCCTCTCTCTCTCTCTGCCTGCCTCTCTGCCTACTTGTGATTTCTCTCTGTCAGATAAATAAATAAAATCTTTAAAAAAAAAAAAAAAAAAAAAAAAGATGTAAAGTTGTCAGATTAAAGAAAAGACTTCCTTAAAGTAGAATCTTAGCTTTTATCTTGGAGAAAAGGCCACAGAATTAACTGTGGTTAATTTTTTATATTTATCAAAGACGTTAAGCTTTATTTTCAGCCCTGAGAGGAAATGTAATTACCTGGCTGCGGGCCTGTGGCTGAGTCCTATAACAACGCATAATATTCTGGAAGGACTTGTCTTCTTTTGTGACCTGGCAAAGAATAAGAGTATTCTGAGAGAGAAATGGACTTCAAAATATTTTAAAGAGCTCTGTGAACCTACTCCCCAGTGAAACTGGTGACAATTATAAAAACAGTCATTTCAAGTCTCTAGAAATGGTCCTAAGGACATATACAAAATGAACAATCTATTCAAGAAAACATACTAAAATTCAGCAACAAGAGGGAGTGGGTGGTATCTGAACACAGATCTGTAATAAAGTAGTACAGTTACCAAATGAAAAATTCACCAAAAGGACAAAACAGATCTAAAATGGCAAAGAAAAAATGAATTAGCCAACTTGGAATAGACTGTGAAACCTGAAGAACACAGAGAAAGAAAGGAAGAAAAATTAACAGAGCTTCAGGGGATCTGTGAACATCATTCAGCACAGAGAGAAGCAGAAAAAAAAAATGATAAAGGCTGAAAACTTCCCAGGTTTATTTAAAAAACAGTAACCCACACATCCAGAATTCCAAGTCTAAAATAAACGCAAAGAGATCATACCCAGGCATAGTAAAAATGTTGAGAGCCAAAGAAAGGGAGAAAATCTTGACAACATCCACAGAAGCCCAGTAAAGTAAGAGGCAACTTCTCATCAGAAACGACTGAACCGAAGAGGCGGTGGAACACCATATTCAAAGTGCTCAAAGTAAAAAACTAAGAATTTGGTGTCCAACAAAGTTATCTTTCAAAAAGGGAAATAAATACAAATAAAAACAATTTGCTGCTAAAAGACCAATCTTACAAGAAATACCAGAAGTTCAAATTAAAAACAAGTGACCCCAGCAATTCAAATACACATTAAAAAAAAAAGAGCCCTGGTAAAGACAATTATGTAACTGTAAAGACAGCATAAAATGTGTATTTCTCCTTCACTGATTTAAAAAGCCATTATATAAAACTATATATATATATATATATATGTTATTGGGCCTGAAACATACAGAAATGTGATATATTTGCCAAAAACAGCACAGGAAGAGGAGGAATGCTGTACTGGGCTAAGAAAATGACTCCAGATGACAACTCAAAACCACAGGAACCAATGAAGAGAATCAGAAATGATAAAATTAATAAAGGCTATACATTATATTTCTTCTCTCAGCTCCTTTGGAAGTCATAGAATTACAAATAACAATGCAGTTGTTGGATTTATAACACTTATGGATGTAATACGTATCACAATACATCTCAAAAGATTAAAAGGAAACAGCTACATAGGACACTTCCTTTTCCTCACTGGAATTAAGTATAAATCTGAAGCTGATTTTAATACATTAAGATGCTGGGGGGTGGGAAAACTGGGGCGATGCTGGTCAAAGAGTACAAACTTCCAGTTATGAGTAAGTTCTAGGGATTGAGTATCTAGCATGGGGACTACAGTTAACAATATTACATACCGGGAAGTTGCTAAGAGAGTTGATCCTTAAATATTCTCACTACCTAATAAAAACAACTGGATAGCCTCCTGTGAAAGAATGAAGTTGGACTCCTACCTCCATGAATAAAAATTCCTCAGAATGGATCACAGACCTAAATGTTAAAACCTAAAACTATAAAACTTTTAGAAGAAAACAAATATTCATGACCTTGGATTTGGCAATGTATTCTTTTTTTTTTTTTTAATTTTTTTTTAAAGATTTTATTTATTTATTTGATAGACAGAGATCGCAAGTGGGCAGAGAGACAGGCAGAGACAGAGGAGGAAGCATGCTCACGCTGAGCAGAGAGCCCGATGCGGGGCTTGATCCCAGGACCCTGGGATCATGACCTGAGCTGAAGGCAGAGGCTCTAACCCACTGAGCCACCCAGGCGCCCCTTGGCAATGTATTCTTAAGATACGAGAGCAAAAGTACAAACAACAAAAGAATAAACGGACTTAATCAAAATTAAAAATTACTATGCTTCAAATAACACAATAACATCCAGAAGTGCAAAAACAGAGAAAATATTTGCAAATACCTGGCAAGAGAGCTGCACCCAGAACATATAAAGAACTATGGCTCAATCACAAAAAAGCACGAACCATCCAAATTAGAAACGGGCAAAGAATTTAAACGAGTATTTCACCAAAGAAGATATACAATGACTGGTATACAAATAACTGGGATGGCTAGAAGCAAAAACTCAAAAAAACAGCCAATAAGCACAATAAAAGACACTCAACATCATTAGTCATTCGGGAAATATATGTCAAAACCACCAGAATGTATCAATACTCACTGGGACGGCTATAATAAAAGAGAGAAAAGAAGCTGGCAAGGATGTAGAGGATTTAGAACTCTCATGCACTGCTGGTGGGAATGTAAAATGGTGTAGCTGCTCTGAAAAATATGGCAAATTTCTCCAGCAATTAAGCACAGAATTACCGTATGACCCAGCAATTCCACTTTTGAGTATAGAAACAAAAGAATGAAACTAAAAACTTGAGAGATATTCATACACTCGTGTTCACAGTACATTATTCACAATAGCTAAAAAGTGCCAGCCACCCAAGTGGACATCATTGGATGAATGGATAAGCAAAATGTGGCATTTAATCAGCCTTGCAAAGGAACAAAATTACAACTCATGCTACAACACGGATAAATCTTGAGGACATTATACTAACTGAAATAAACCAATCATAAAAAGACAAAAACTGGGCGCCTGGGTGGCTCAGTGGGTTAAGCCGCTGCCTTCGGCTCAGGTCATGATCTCAGGGTTCTGGGATCGAGTCCCGCATTGGGCTCTCTGCTCAGCAGAGAGCCTGCTTCCTCCTCTCTCTCTTTGCCTGCCTCTCTGCCTACTTGTGATCTCTCTCTGTCAAATAAATAAATAAAATCTTTAAAAAAAAAAAAACAAAAACTATATGACTCCTAGAGGCACCTGGTACAGTCAAATTCATAGAGACAGAAAGCAGAATGGTGGGTGCCAGGAGCCAGTGGGAGGAGGAAAAATAACCTACTTAATAAGTAGTTTTACTCTGCAGGGATGGAAATGTTTTGGAACAACATAAAGATTAGGTGTATAATACTGGGAATGTACCAAACACCACTAATTGTTCATTTAAAAATGGCTCATTTATGTTATGTGAATTTCACCTCAGTAAGTTATTTTAGAAAACAATGTCTAATAATAAAAAGTGCTGAAGAGAGGGGCTCCTGGGTGGCTCAGTCAATTAAGTATCTGCCTTTGGTTCAGGCCATGATCCCAGGGTCCTGGGATCAAGCCCCCCACCAGGTTCCCTGCTTAGGGGGGGCAGCCTGCTTCTCCCTCTCCCTGCCACTGCCCCTGCTTGTGCTGTCTGTTGAATGAATAAATAAAATATTTAAAGAAAAAGTGCTGATGAAAAGGTAGAAAAATGAAAACCTTCATATACTAATGGTTGAAATACAAAATGGTGCAGGGACTTTGCAAAAGCAGTCTGGCTGTTCCTCCAATGGTTAAACACAGTATATGACCTAGCTAGCAATCCACTCTTAGGTACATATCAAAGAGAAATGAAAACATGTCCACACAAAAACTTGTACACAAATGTTCACGAAAGCATTATTCATAATAGCCGAAAAGTTAAAATACCCAGATGACCATCAACTGATGGATAAACAAAATATCATATACTCATACAATGGAGTATTATGTTCTAAAATTTACTGTGGAGATGGCTGCACGTTATCTGTAAATGTACTAAAATACAAGGAGGTGTACATTTTAAGTGAGTGAGTTAAGGGGTGGTTGGGTGGCTCAGTTGGTTAAGTGTCCCAACTCTTGATCTCAGCTCAGGTTTTGGATCTCAGAGTTGTGAGTTCAAGCTCCACGCTGGGCTCCATGCTGGGTGTGGGGCCTACTTAAAAGTGAGGGGAGTTAGAGAGAAGGGAGTTGAGGGCAATTGGAAGGGAAGGTGAACCATGAGAGACTATGGACTCTGAAAAACAATCTGAGGGTTTTGAAGGGGTGGAGGGTGGGAGGTTGGGGGAACCAGGTGGTGGGTATTATGGAGGGCACGGATTGCATGGAGCACTGGGTGTGGTGAAAAAACAATGAATACTGTTACACTGAAAATAAATTTAAAAAAATTTTTTAAAAAGTGAATGAAGTGATTGTACCTCAGTAAAACTGTTAAAAGTGTTCTGAGCTAGTATCTTTACTTTTTCCTTTTATATTCCAAATGGTGCTTACCTTTGCCATCACATAAATGGCACACATCAACAACTGGTCCAGATGTCGGTCCATCATAAGTTCAGGACACTGAATTATGGAGAATTCAAAACAGGTCCAGATTTTTTTCCTCAGTTCATCGGAAATATCCAGTTTAGCACAAAGATCCCGAAGGCGGACTCCTGCCAAGTGGTAAACCTGGTAGAGAAACAAAAACATTTCCAATTTTGTTTACCTAATACTTGTATTTCCCAAGCTTCTGCTCTGGCAAGGGTACATGAAAAATTACCTTTCTAAAGAAAAGCGATAAAGAGCTGGTCTTCCTCGGTCTAATACTGCTGCCAGTTGAAGGTGGGCCTTGTTTCTGCTGGTGTCCACCTGGGGAAATCTGTTGAATGGCCACCTGACCAGGGACTTGCAACGTTGTTCCTGTCACCTGTTGAGAGCTCAAGCTTCCAGCCAGGGCCTGAGCACTCAGGGGCTGGATGGAGCCAGTCACAGCCTGTGCCTGCCCTCCAACATTGACCTGGACCGGGAAGAACGTTATCCCTCCATTTTCATTCGCAATACCTACAGTTTGTTAGGGAGAAAAGGAGGATGATGAAAGGCTCTCCAGGCATGGGTGTGCAATTTCTCCCCTCCCAGCCTCCTTCCCCTGCTCCACTCTTATCTGACGTTGTCATTCCAGCCAAATCTCAGGTGACTTTCCATAAAGGCCACCAAGAAAGAACTCAATATCCAACCTGCCTTTCTTACCTTGTACGGGAATGGTCACTGTTTGTCCATTGTTGGCCGTGACAGTGGCTGTTGCCATGGTGACCAAAGTCTGTCCAGGAACTGGTGTGACAGAAACCGCATCCCCAGATACATTCTGCACAGGGACAGCATTGACTAGGGGTTGGGGGGGAATGCGCCCAGGTGTCCCTCCATCAGAGGGGCTATCGTTCTCAACAAATAGACGCCTTCTGGTAGAGCTGGCTGCTGGGGAGCTGTATCTGTCATATAGTGTGGCTGGAGATGTTATGCCTATAGTTAAAAACAAAAACAAAAACCCATCAAACCAACGGTTTAACTCAAGACAACTCAGATCTAACTTCTGAATCCAAGCTCTTATGTTCAAAACTAGTGTCTGAAATACTTCATAAACAAAAATTACAGGGGTCATATTACAGCAATAGTCAACTAATGAAAATTCAACCAGACATCATTAAGAGCAAAATTTAAACACAGGAAAATTTCTCTATTTGTTGCACAATGCTCCCTACATTATTCCAGCTTCTGCTAAATCAAACCAAACTCCACATTCTGTTGCTACAGAACCTTGATGACTTAGGGGCAATTTAAAGAATTATTCTATTTTCCTATGATATTTCTGACGATATTCACTCACGTATGATGTGATTTTACCGTAAAGCCACTACTCAAGGGGACTTGATATTACTGTGACATCATCCGGGAGCATTTTACCCCAGTTTTATTAGTTTTCATCTTTATCTTTTTTCCACACACAGAAAATTACTAAAGCTCAGTAATGTTCTTCAGCAACATTGGATATTATGTGTTTTAGACTCAATTAAGCTTAGTTTATTATATTTCTTAAACAACTTTATTGAGATATAATTCACATACATTTTAATCATTTAAATTGTACTATTCAATGGCTTGGGGTGTATTACGTTATTAGTTTCTTTAATATAAATATATATAACATGCAATTTGCCATTTTAACCATTTTTGTGTGTACTATTCAGTGGCATTAATTCCACTCACAATTTTGTGCAATCATCACCACTATTTCCAAAACTTCATCATCCTAAATAGAAGCAAATTCTATAACCATCATGGCATGGTCTGTTGTTAAACATTCACATCAAGGAGACTGAAGTTTCAAGCAGCATATCCAACAGCACATCAGTAGGTTATTTAAGTTTTAAAATGTATGTAGGAAGGTCATAAGGGGATTGATAGGAATAGTTCTGACAGCCTATAGCTTAACATTTCAATTTCTCAATGGTACAAAAGCCAATAAACTCACTAGCTTTGTATTTGGAACAAAGCTGCAGTCAGAAAGAATGCATTATGACTGATGATTATCTTGTAAGGCATTAAGAGACCTTGAAATTGGAAAAGTGGAGTACAAAGAAAATAAAGCTTAAAGTCAGGTCCCAAATCCATAGACTAGGGAAGGAAAAAAACTACAGAAACAGGACTGAGGAAGACCAACTGTCAGATCTATGGGTCTGAAGCAGGTAAAAGCAGAAAAATAGTTAAGCCAATATACCTCTTCCAAAAAATGAGGACATTTTCATATAGTTCATCCATACTTATTGAGTATGCACGGACATAAAGTGATTACTGATTTTAAAACTGACCTTTCGTCTATAGCCAGTACTTATCTATTATATCAAAAGGTTGATCTAGAAACAACAATATCCTTCTAATGGCATCCATGGATTTAGAACTCTGAATTTACAGAATCACTTTTTTAAAAAGCAGTTTTGTCTCAGCTGTATAAACTTAAACCTTGCACCTGGAAGACATTACAGAGAGCTAGCTGCCTGAAGGGGCTCCTGGCTGGCTCAGCCCATACAGCATGCGACTCTTGATCTTGGGGTTCTGAGTTCAAGCCCTATATTGGGCACAGAAGTTACTTTTTTTTTTTTTTTGAAGATTTTATTTATTTATCAGAGAGAGAGAGGGGGAGAGAGCGAGCACAGGCAGACAGAATGGCAGGCAGAGGAAGAAGCAGGCTCCCTGCTGAGCAAGGAGCCCGATGTGGGATTCAATCCCAGGATGCTGGGATCATGACCTAAGCCAAAGGCAGTTGCTTAACCAACTGAGCCACCTAGGCGTCCCAGAAGTTACTTTTTTTAAAAAGCCACCTAAATCTAATCAGATGAATAGCAAAACTTCTCTTTTCTCTATTTCTTGGGCCAGCACTACTAACCAGTATAGCACAGCTTGACTGCCAGGAGTCAAAGCTGAACTCGCTCTGGCCATTCACCACTTTTAACTCACTTGTCTATACCTAACTGCATCATACAGCTCTACAGCCCAGTCATGGGTATTAAGGAGGGCACAGATTGCATGGAGGAATGGGTGTTACATGCAAATAATGAATCATGGAACACTACATCAAAAACTAATGGAAAGGGCGCCTGGGTGGCTCAGTGGGTTAAGCCGCTGCCTTCGGCTCAGGTCATGATCTCAGGGTCCTGGGATCGAGTCCCGCATCGGGTTCTCTGCTCCGCGGGGAGCCTTCTTCCTCCTCTCTCTCTCTCTGCCTGCCTCTCTGCCTACTTGTGATCTCTCTGTGTCAAATGAATAAATAAAATCTTTAAAAAAAAAAAAAACTAATGGAAGGACTGTATGGGGACTAACGTAACCAAAAAAACGCTGTTCTGATTTTTTTTTAAAGATTTTATTTATTTGACAGACAAATCACAAGTAGGCAAAGAGAAGGAAGAAAGAGAGGAGGAAGCAGGCTCCCCGCTGAACAAAGAGCCTGATGTGGGGCTTAATCCCAGGACTCCAGGATCATGATCTGAGCTAAAGGCAGAGGCTTAACCCACTGAGCCACCCAGACACCCCCTGAGTTTTTTTATTTTTTTTAAGATTTATTTATTTGAGAGAGCAGGGGGAGGGGCAGAGGGGGAGAAACTCAAGCAGACTCTGTGCCAAGCATGAAGCCAAACTTAGAGCTCAATCCCACAACGCCAACATCATGACCTGAGGTGAAATCAAGAGTTGGACGTTCAACTAACTGAGCCACCTAGGTGTCCCTCTTCTGATTTTAGAAGAAATACATATTCATCTTAAAAATTTTACAGAAAGCAGGGGCCCCTGGGTGGCTCAGTCATTAAGCCTCTGCCTTCTGCTCAGGTCATGATCTCAGGGTCCTGGATCAAGCCCCACGTAGGGCCCCCTGCTCCGTGGCAAGCCCGCTTCTCCCTCTCCCACTCCCCCTGCCTCTGTTCCCTCTCTCGCTGTGTCTCTCTCTGCCAAATAAATAAATAAAATCTTAAAAAAAAAAAAATTTTACCGAAAGCACCAGGAATTCTATCATCCAATAATAATTGTTTTAACAGTTCCGTTTTCCCATTTCAGCTCTTCTATATGCTTATATATAAACACACACTTCAAATGTAAGAATCACATTAATACACAGCATTCTCTTTTTATAGTCACCTGTTACTACATGCCTCTTCCTATGTTCTTAAATATTCTTCAAAAGCATTACTTTTAAGTGATCCATGTACTACTATAAAGCACAAAACATTTCTTCTATATAAACTCCATTAACTTCACTTGTAGTTTTAGATAGAATTTCAATTCCCAGATATTAGGCTCCCAAATATTCCCTCTGCTACTTTAAACTTACTTCTTCCAAGTCCTCCAGTATCAGCACGAACTTCACTCACCCTTCTGGGAGTCAAAGGAGAGCCAGCAATACAAATATCATCGGCTCTTTCCAGATTCTGAGGTGGCATAACCTATAAAGAATGATATACACAGAGTGTCATTATTCGAAAAGGCAGTTTCATTAGAAATACAGTCACAATCTAAGGCAAAACAAAACATGCTCACCAGTTACTCGACCTAAATAAAATCAGCTGTCTTCTCCAGTTTCATACTGAAGTTGAAAAAAAAGTCTGGCAGGCTTAAAAAATTCAAAGCTAATAGCTGAATACTAAATATGAATCAGTCTTCATTACTGATTTAGAGAATCCGAATACCAACCATTCTAAGGTACAGAAACTGTACTAAAAATTAAGAGAGAACACTGAATTCTTACTCTGGCACTGAGCTTTACAGCCATCAAGCATTATTTCTGACTCCTAGACTTAGAGGATTTTTCTCAGATATAGAGGTGACTATACTATATTAAACCCAACTGCCACCCTCCCACTTCCCATAACGAAGACACCAAGTTTAACTGCTCTCAGTGAACAATATAAACTGACTAGTTACTGATGTACTTTTGTTATAGAGAGATGTTAAGGTATTTTCACAAACCTCTTCACAAGTAGGAACTCTGTTTTCATTGTCTCTAATTCTGTCCCAGAGTGGAGACTCTGGTTTCCATGCCAAATGATCCAAGATCTGTTCTTCAATCTGATTAAGGTGTTTTACCACCTCTCTACAAAGACCATCTTCTGCTCTAATGAATACTTCTATCACCTGAAATTAAAAAATGCCCTGCTTCAATAATTATTTTTGTCACCAAAAACTTAGTAAATGTGAAGCAAAATGGGTACATTTTGGTTTTTTACATATTTATAGATAAAACAGGTAATTAATCAGAAATTACAAATCTAAGTAACAATACTATTTTGAAACAGTTGGTCTTCCCTTCACTGTCTTTATAAATAATTATTTAAAATTCATGTAGGAATTATAGAAAATCTTCTAATGGCATATTTTAAACATTTTTCAAAGAATAAAGATGCCTTTTCTATTAAGCTGAAAAATATTACTCTTAAAATTTCACATTTAAAAACTCTAGGGGCACCTGGCTCCTCAGTTGGTAAAGTATCTGAATCTTACTTTTGGGACTGTTAAGTTCAAGCCCCATGTTGGGTGTAGAGATTACTTAAAAAAATAATAAATACATCAATAAGTAAATAAATAAATAAAACAAAAATTCTAAACATTCAATCCATGCCACTTAAAAACACTGATTTTGACTACTATATTATAATTAAGACAAACCCATACACTAAATCCATATCAAGACAGAAATAATTACCAAATCAATGCCATCACTCTGCACTTCTATATAACAGGGAAAGAGAACTTTTTTCTTCTCAAAGACTTTCAATGTTATTTCCATAAAGTAAAAAAAAGGTTGGGACACCTGAGCGGTTCAGTCAGGTCTCTTGATTTTAAGCTCAGGTCTTGATCTCAGGGTCATGATTTCAAGTCTGGAGTTGGGCTCTGCACTGGGAGTGGAGCCTACTTAATTAATTAAAATAAAATATGTTAAAAGGTTGCTATATAGGATTAACTACTGGTTTGCTACTTTTTTTGAAAGGTTTCCTAGACAATAAAATCAAAGTATCCTAAAGGTCTATAGCAGATAAAAGGAAGAATCAAATAAAGCTTTTACCGTAAATTGGCCTTTATACTGTTTGAGAAGAATTTAAATAGTTCTTAGGACTCTTCTATTTCTTCTCCCCAGATAGAGTAAAAACTATTAAATATATAATTAAAAAGAGAAGAGACGTACTTAGGTAGCAAAATGAATTAGCCAGCTAACAATAGGAAGATGGTCGCATCTACAATTTCCTCATCAGTAACAGATTTTTAAAATACCTTATAAAAATGATAAAGTGGCACATCAAATATTTCAGTAATAAATGGAAAATTCCCAGGAGGCTTGTAAGAAAAAGTAACGACCTCAAGGCAGCAGGCCAAAAGCGATCTATGGAATGCATCTTGCTCCAGAATGCCCTATAAAACAAAGTTATTAACATTCAGAAACATTAGCCTACTCTAACAAAGACATTTCCTACCCAGTAAAGTTAAATAAAAATATGAAAGGAAGTCTTATTTTCTGAGGTAGTGAGAAGTATGTGCTTACTTTCTTTTTTTTAAAATTTTTTATTTTTTATAAACATGTTATTTTTATCCCCAGGGGTACAGGGCTGTGAATCACCAGGTTTACACACTTCACAACACTCACCATAGCACATACCCTCCCCAGTGTCCATAACCCCACCCTCCGTGTGCTTACTTTCTTATAGAACTTTTCTTAGCTTGATAAATAAGCCCATGTTTTAGCAAAACAAATATTAAAAAAATGTGTAAGAACTTTCAAAAACCTTACATTATTATGAAATACAGCTGATAAAATATTATATCCCTAACAAAAATATACAAACACCCTGCTGCTTAGGGAAATAATAATGTGGAAAGAGGTTACAAAATGGTATTTACAGTTGGAGGCCACTGTCAGAGAAAGACAGCTGGAAAGCAGGTGACTAGCTGCATGATCACGGGCCACAAGTGCACATACTTCTCTCAGGAGACATAATTACATTCCCCCCCTTTTTTTATTGGTTATTAATTTTCCAAATCTGTACATAAACATTTGCTTTTTTTTTTTTTTTAAGATTTTATTTATTTGACAGACAGAGATCACAAGTAGGCAGAGAGGCAGGCAGAGAGAGAGAGAGGAGGAAGCAGGCTCCCTGCTGAGCAGAGAGCCCAATGCGGGGCTCGATCCCAGGACCCTGAGATCATGTCCTGAGCCGAAGGCAGCGGCTTAACCCACTGAGCCACCCAGGCGCCCCAACATTTGGTATTTTTGAATTAAAAAGTTACTTAGACACCAAAAACACAGGAAACAGGAGAAAAAAAATAAATTGGGCTTCATCAAAATTAAAACCTTTTGTCTATCAAAGGACACTATCAATGAAATAAAGACACAACCCACAGAATGGGAGAAAATGTTTGTAAATCATATATAAGGGATTAATATCCAGAATACGTAAACAACTCCTACAACTTAACCAAAAAAAGGCAAACAATTATATACTGTTGATTATGAATAATATTCTGAATACTGTTCAGCCTTGAAAAGGAAATTCTGACATGCTAAAACATGGATGAACCTTGAACACGTCATGCCAAGTGAAATACACGAGACACAAAAGAATACTGTATTATACCTAGAAGAGGTTAATCTGTAGAGACAGAAAGTAGAGATTACCAGAACTCAAGAGAGGTGAGATGGGGAGTCATTGCTTAATGGACACAGACTTTCAGTTGGGGATGATGAAAAAGTTCTGAAGATCGCTGGTGGTGAGGGTTGCGCATCACTGTGAATGTACTTAATGCCACTGAACTGTACACTCAATAATGCTTAAAATGCCAAATTTTATGTTATGTATATTTTACTACAATAAAAAATTGTTTTGTAAGTTTTTGAGGTGGGTATAAAGGTATCTTCTTCTTATCAGCCCCTAAACTGCAGCTGTTTTATACACCCTTCTGTATGTGTCTCAAAATTTAAAAATTTGTCTTAAGAGCTTTTTTTTTTTTTTTTAAAGATTTTATTTATTTATTTGACAGAGAGAGATCACAAGTAGGCAGAGAGGCAGGCAGAGAGAGAGGAGGAAGCAGGCTCCCCGCAGAGGCAAAGAGCCCGATGCGGGACTCGATCCCAGGACCCTGAGATCATGACCTGAGCCGAAGGCAGGGGCTTAACCCACTGAGCCACCCAGGCACCCCCTGTCTTAACAGCTTTTTAAATTCCTACAGCCATAATTTCATGTACAAAAATAAAAGTAAATAGAAGAAATTAGAATAATTATTGGTCAGCTTTATAATTTTCTCTAAAATGTTATTTTAAAAAATAGTTTTAAAAAATCATTTTTATTGATGTCATTAAAAGTAAATACTACTTATTTCAAAACCAATTTATATTTCTTAACTAGTAAAATCTGGAAAAAATCATTTTCTTAGTCAAAGAGCAATGGCTGAATATTTATGTTAAAGTCCTATCTAGTCAATGCTCAACTTACTCTTGCTATGCAAGGTTTGTTTGGGGAGCGTGCCGATTAACAAGTTCATGCACCCTGAAAACTCAATTTACCTTAAGTCTGAATGATTCAGTCTTTGACTATGGAATCTTAACTGCCCACAGAAGCCATGAGTTCTACTACACAGCCTGCCACACTGAGAACAGTAAGTGGGGGACCGGAAGCAAAGACACTCAAGACACGAGTTTCCTCAGCTGCCAATCTTACTCCCTCAAAGCTACGGTTTTATCTTTGTTTAGTTTAGTCTAGGTTTTATATGAGTAGGGCTGAAAGGAAACTACATTTTTATTATGCACCAATGCATTGGTGATTTACTCACAGATAAATCCATGTCTCCCAGTCTTTTCTGTTCCTGTTCAATAACAGATTCTAGTACTTTATAGTAAAGCATCTCCGCAAAACGAAAATGTTTGCTGGCAATTTCTGCATAAATAAAAGATAAAAGTCACATGCAAAGAACACACTGTAGAAAGTGAGAGTCTACTCCATTTGCTGCCCACAAAATAAAATTTAAAAACCAACCAATAACTTCATATATATATGCACTTTGTACAGCTGCTGTTCCAATCATTCCTATGACTTCTTAATTTTCTTCATGGTAACCACAGTAACACTAACATTTTTCTAAAACTGTGAAATGAATTTAAAAAAAGATTTTATTTATTTATTTGACAGTGAGAGAGAGAGAGGGAGAGAGCACAAGCAAGGGGAGCAGCAGAGAGCGAGCGAAAGAGGAGAAGCAGCAGATGCTGAGCAGGGAGCCTGATGCAGGACTCAGTCCCAGAACCCTGGGTCCATGACCTGGGCCAAAGGCACTTAACCAACTGAGCCACCAGGTGTCCCTGTGAAATGAAATTTCCACTTAAAAAACTGTAATAGCATTCCATTAAGAGTCATACTTTTTTTTTTTTTTTTTTGGTAAGTTTGAACTAAGCAGCTCTATGCTAAAAGGTATATATAACTTGTTTACTATTCCACTCATACCTGTTTCTACTTCATGACATCAGACAACTTCTAGGGCAGGTCTGGGCATCGAACAGCTCTATCTTCTGAACTTATTCTTCACATTTTGAAGAATCACTACACTTCTGAATCTAATAATACCCAGTCTACAAATGGAACTAAAGATTTTGCCAACAAAGTACCACATATCAGTCTACATTTTATCGTATGGAGAAGGGGCCAGAAACCACCTGGTTAACAGAAAAGTTGGACATTCATATTGTAGCCATCCATCTAAAGCCCTAAATCTATTCTTCGTATTTCTGATTCACTTACGAAGGACAGACTCCATGTAGTTAAACTTCAAAGATGAGAACAAGATGGACAGTATGAAGCCTTACCTTTGGAACTACTGAAATCCTCATCTGGCTGGCAATGCTGAGAATATATTTCACACATTTCTTTCAATCTGTTGGCAATGGCCTGTGTTGGATCTCTGGAACATGTCCTAAAAAAAAAAAAAAAAGAGTAAGAAATTATTCAACTTAAAGGTCTAGCCCAGTCACAAAGTAATAAACCATTTACAACTCTGTAATTTAATTAACCTGTAAATATAAAATACTTTGAACAAAAACTAGGTGCTTGGGTGGCTCAGTGGGTTAAAGCCTCTGCCTTCGGCTCAGGTCATGATCTCAGGGTCCTGGGATCGAGTCCCACATCCGGCTCTCTGCTCAGCAGGGAGCCTGCTTCCCCTCTCTGTCTCAGCCTGCCTCTCTGCCTACTTGTGATCTCTGTCAAATAAATAAATATAATTTTTTAGAAGTCTTAAAAAAAACTACACACTTCCCAAATTATTCTAGGAAATTCCATACCTCCTTATCAGAAGTATTGGTATAACCATTTTGAGTGAAAAAAATATTTCTTCCACGGAACTGTACCTTCACTGCAATTAAGCTTATTAGCCTTCTTGACTGGCCCTCATCTACCCTCCACATCTGCAATCACTGGTAACAAACAAAACTGCCTTCTATCCTTTTCCCAGAGGGCAACACAACTCCCATTAGCAACTCCTGGAAGAAAACAGAATGAGGAGGTATATAAACTATACTACAGACTCATACAAACCATTACTGCCACTCTACATATTTTCCTCCAAAACGAGGTTTATTTCCTTTTTTTTTTTTTAAAGCTAGAAAGGCAATATATATTCAATGCAAAAGCATTATCTGCATCGTGCCCTAATCCATCATGTGGGCCTGTGGAATAACATTTTCATCTTTTTTTTTTTTAAGGGATTAACACACCCTTTTAACTTATTTTTAAGTATTTTTAAGGTTTATAATTCCTAGTACGAATTCCTGGTAGGAAAACATGATGTGAATGGATACCCACTGGCAAACCACTACAAAATGTCTGGGTTGCACATGGGGCTGAGGGGTAGGGACTCTTCCCAGCACCCCAACATTCCCTCCATGAGGTCAGAGGCACCCTGTATTACTATGACATCCATCACGTGATCTAAGTTGTTTTTCCTTCAGCAAGGGTTTTATCTGAAGGGCATTATGCTTGACCTCCAAATCTGACAATTTACTGACGAGATTCATAACCTTTGGGTTGCTCTGATATTTGCCACATTTACCGGGTTCTAGGCCACATCCCAGAAGGCCACCATAACTTCTGGATCCTGAGTGGCTGCAAGGACCTTTGTGTCACTAAGAATTTCACTGAGCCCAGGCATCCCTTCCATTCCTGGCTTGCCCCACCATTTCACACATTTCCACGGGAATGACACCTAGAAAAGAGTTAGTCTGGTCATCTGGCTTCTTCCTCCCTCTGAGGTTCCTCATATTCTTCCCAAACCTTCTTAACCCTTTTCTATTATTTGATCTTTCATGCTCACTTTCTCACTCATACCTTCTCTCTGTTTGGCAATTTTCTGGCCCTCGGCTGAACTTCTTCCAGCATATGTCAGGCACCTTCATCATAACCCAGTTCACCAGCAAGGGCAAGATCATGTGCTGCTTCTTCCCATTGGCCCAGAAGTCTGTGTGCTTTCCTTCGCCCCTTGTAAGGCTGAGCTGAATCAGGATTTATTTCTTTATTTATTTCTATAGCTCTGTCACAGTCTGAGATGGCAGCATTTGGGTTCTGTAATTTGATGACCACACCAGCTCTCTTGGCATACAAAATGGCCAAGCGAGGATTCAGCTTGATGACCTCAGTAAACAAGCCAATGGCTTTCTGTAGCTCACCATCATTTAGGGCATCAATGGCAGCCACTTCTTTATCACTTGCCTGATCTATCATTTCCCCAGTCACCCCTACACTGTCATCTCCCATTTCTTTCTTTCTTTTTTTTTTTTTTTAAAGATTTTATTTATTTATTTATTTGACAGACAGAGATCACAAGTAAGCAGAGAGGCAGGCAGAAGAGAGGCGGGGGGAAGCAGGCTCCTTGACCAGAGAGCCGGATACAATGCTGAGCTTGATCCCAGGACTCTGGGATCATGACCTGAGCCAAAGGCAGAGGCTTTAACCCACTAGCATCCCAGGTGCCCCCTAGCTCCCATTTCTTCAGGGGTGTCAGTTTCTGGTTCAATCACACCTTCACTATCAATTTCTAGACCACTTTCCTCACTTGATGGTTGTTCTGTCTTTAAGCTTTCCTCCACCTTCTGTTTTTTCTTTCTGGGTATTTTCTTCTGATTTAGTTTTATGAGTACCAAGTAGTATTTTACTCTCCATGCTCTCCACTCACTCCTTCAGGAAGCACATTTCCTGTGTGTGCAGAATGCTTGGATTCTGCTACACATTTTCACAAAGACCTGAAGCTCACTCATTTTGTGGGGGTCCATGGTCCAGAGGTATGGGAAGAGGAGGGCACAGCAAGGATTGCAGCCCTATCCAATTCCAGGGGCCGATGCTAGCTCAGCATGACTGTGCTGAAGGAACTATGTTTTTTTTTTAATCATGATCATAGACATACATACTCATTGTAAAGGCTTAGCAAGTTTAGAAAATTACAAAGAAAACAAAAATCAGCTATAATCCTCCAAAAGTTAGCTACTGAATATCATATACAAGCAAAATTTTATTTATGAACACACACAGGTACCTTTCAGAAAACAGGACTCTTTGGTTTTACCTAGTATTTACTGGTAATATTTAACCCCACTAATGGTGTTTAAGATTAAAGAAGCTGCTACACCTGGTTAGGGATGCCAAAGTGATCTGTAAGATATAAAGACTAAGTCAATCTTCTAAAATGTATTTATAAAATGCTTCTCTATTCTAAGTATACAAGGTCTGAGAAACACGACTTAGAAAGAGGCCATACAACATGGCCTACTGGGTATTAATCACAATCAAGTTTATAAATAAAGCAGACTTCATGGTTTAGTAAGTCCAGCTGTGAAAAAGAAATTACTCAAGTGTGTATACTGGACCTTCTTACACTTTACCACCAGAAACAAAATGGGCTCCTACAGGGTCTATGTCAACAAATCCTATACTTTTTAGAACTAGGAAGGGCCTTGAAGGTAGTTTTTTCAAATAAATTTGCAAAAAGTATGCACAGGTCATGAGATCAGTCTATTATGCTTTTCACCAAAGCTCAGTGATATTCCCACCAGTCTTAGGCAGATCAAGGACTAAAGGCAGTTAACGTCGTTTTCAGGGGAAGGGTATTCTATGGAGCTTACAGAAGTTACAGTGGTATGACATTAGTTATAAATATTAAGGGTTTATCTTTTCAAATCTGACCCAACCCCTCAGGAATTTGTTCAGGTTCAATCCTCTGCATGGAGTCCTTTGACAACTCCCAACTTTACTGATTCCCCCCACCTTTTTTAAAGACGTTATTTATTTATTTGACAGACAGAGATCACAAGTAGGCAGAAAGGCAGGCAGAGAGAGAGGAAGGGAAGCAGACTCCTGGCTGAGCAGAGAGCCTGACTCGGGGCTCGACCCCAGGACCCCGGGATCATGACCTGAGCCTAAGGCAGAGGCTTTAACCCACTGAGCCACCCAGGTGCCCCTATTGATCCCTCTTTCCCTGAAATCTTAAGATAGAACTTGGTAGTAGTCTGGTGCTTTAATCTACAGTGCATAGTGCTGTTAGTTACCATCTCCCAAAATACGTAAGAGAAATCTGAATGCCATGGACTGAATTTTTGTGTTCCCCCTCCAAATTCTTGAAACCTAATGTTGAAACCTAATCCCCAATGTGATGGTATTTGGCAGGGGGCCTTTGGGAGGTGATTAGGTCATGACAGTGGAGCCCACATCACTGGGACTAGTGTCCCTGTAGAAGAGGCCCTAGAGAGCTCCCCTGCCTCCTCACAGCATGTGTGGACAGCAGACAGACAGACCAGGAAGCAGTTCTCACCAAACACTGCACCTTGGCACCTTGATACTATTGCTTTTAAGTCACCCAGTCTACGGTGTTCTGTGGTAACAGCTGGACACATTAAGATACTGAGGAAAAATGATCACCTTCCATTCATACATCCCATATTACTAGGTCCTCCACAGACTAACAGGGTCTGAGCATGCAACTGGTATATGATTAATAATGAGTGAATTAAGGCACTAAAAGTTAAAAAACTGAAATAGAAAATGGTCAACGATCAAATCTTAGAAGGAAAGAAGGGCTCAAACTAACCTTAGAATCTGTTCCAGTTTCTCACTTGGTGCATTCCTGAGGCCTGTCAGCATGGTGTGAAGACGGCTCAAGCTGTGTGTGGCCGTAGACACTGGGGTCACACAAGGGCTGTTATCCTTCACGTACCTCACCCCGGTAAGTGGTGTGGAGATTCTAAGTGCTTTAGACTAAGTTGGGGGAGGAGAAGAACATCACTTTGCGTCAGAAGGACTTTCAATGAGAATTTAAACCAATCAGACTTTATCAATACATTTTAATGAATCAAATATCACCATTTTTGGAATCTAAACATAACAATGCCACAAGGAGCTACCGCCCTCGCCCTCCGTGTGAAGCTGTGTGAAAGGACAATTTGTATTTTAGCCCACAAGGACGTTCATCTCTTAAAAGTTAAACCTTTAAGGGATGCCTGGGTGGCTCAGTAAGTTAAACGGCTGCTTTGGCTTCAAGTCACGATCTCAAGCTCCTGGGATCAAGCTCCACATGGGGCTTCCTGCTCAGCGGGGAGGGGGAGTCTGCTTCTCCCTCTTTCCTCCTCCCCCTCCCCCCTCCCCCCCTGCTGGTGCTCGCTCTCTCTCACTCACTAATAAATAACAAAACCTTTAAAAGAAAAAAAAGTTAAACCTTTAAGATAAGGCATAGTTCCCTAGTATCCCTACTTCAAACCTAAGCCGAAAGGCACAAATAAGCAATATAACTTTTTTTTTTTTTAAAGATTTTAATTATTTATTTGACAGAGATCACAAGTAGGCAGAGAAGCAGGCAGAGAGGAGGAAGCAGGCTCCCTGCTGAGCAGAGAGCTGGATGCAGGGCTTGATCCCAGGACCCTGAGATCATGACCTGAGCCAAAGGCAGAGAGGCTTTAAGCCACTGAGCCACCCAGGCGCACGAATAACTAATTTTTTTTTCTTTTTATTTGACAAATTGAGAGAGACCGACTGGCAGGCAGAGGGAGAGGAAGCAGCTTGCTCTCTGCTGAGCAGGGAGCACAATGTGGCATTCGATCCCACAACCTTGGTATTATGACCTAAACTGAAGGCAGCCGCTTGCCCAACTGAGCCATCCAGGAGCCCCAGCAATAACCTATTAAGAATATCCCTGAGAGGGGCGCCTGGGTGGCTCTGCCTTCAGCTCAGGTCATGATCTCAGGGTCCTGGGATCGAGCCCTCTGCTCAGCCGGAAGCCTGCTTCCTCCTCTCTCTCTGCCTGCCTCTCTGCCTACTTGTAATCTCTGTCTGTCAAATAAATAAATAAAATCTGAATATCCCTGAGAAACAGAACTTCACAGCTCCCATCTACTACTTTTTTCTGACTACTCAGAAAAAGAAAAAGAAAAAAAAAAGCTATGAATTAAACCTGGCCCAGATGAATTCCATGATTTAACAAAAGCCCATCTAAGTCATCAAATTTGCTTTGGAGAGGTGGAACAAAACAACACTCTTGGACGAGAAAACAGCCTGACCCAGAACAAGCAGCTTTCTTCAGCCTTCCTGCCCCTCCTCTACCTTTAGTTACAGGAATCTGTCTTTTTCCCTGTAAAGGAGACAGACCTTCAGGGAAATACTTTTAAGTCAACATTCTTGAATATAAACATGAAAAATATATGACTTAATGTCTGAGAATTGAAGCATGAGTACATATGCCAGTGAAACATCTTTTCTATTTTTTCTAATAAATTCTGAAAGGTTAAGATAGCTTAAGAGCGTTTTTTCAATATTCAAGATAAACTATGTTTCCTATGTAGTAAGTATATTTATTCTAGAAATACTTGTAAAAACACCTAGCAAAACTTTCACCCGGCAAAACAAACTACTCAAGTTTAGTGCAGTATAGACAAGCACAGAAAATCGCCATAGACATCTATATGCTTCCTCTGTGATTTAAACAGGATAGAGCCAAGACTTCCACTTGGTTTCAAAGAAATTAATTCTGTAATTTTTTTTAGATCAATAAAATGATCTGTGTAGGTTAACTACATTCAGAAGACTACCCCTGGAGCCAGCTCCCTCCCTGTAAACAAACCAGTGCTGTGCTGGAAGGGGTATACACCTTGCACCTGTACGGGAAAGCAACAGCAGCCAGCAGCATTTCACATCGCCCACAGGGAGCTGTGCCTCTGCAAAGGGAACCAGGCAGGACTCCCACATGGTCCTCAGGGTCAGCGTGCGGCTTCTCGGCAGCACTGTTCAGTTCTTGGCTTCAGGCAACCTGTGCATTCTGACCAATAGGAGTCTTTCTTTGACTCAGGTATAAATACAGGTATTTTTAAATAGTAGGACAGTCCCTCTCCAAGTAAAGACTTCTAAATTTTGGAGTGCCTCAGAACTCTGGCCTTAGACCTCTTATTCTCCATCAGCTTATACTGCCAGGTGACTTCTCTTCATTCCATGGCTTTAAAAGCCACCTATATCCTGATGTCTCCTGACTGCATACACACAGCCCTGACCTCTTTGTGAACTCCAGTCTTGTATACATAAACTGCCTACTCAGCATCTCTGCTAGGACACCTAAAAAGGCATCTCAAACTAACATACCATCATAATACGGACTCTGGGTTTTTTCCCTCAGACTCACTCTTCCCCCTGAGTAAATGTCAACGTAAATATTCACGGACTGCCTACTACCTGCCAGGCACCAAAGACTCCTCACGCCCTCAGGAAGCTTATATTCTAATGCAGGGAGATGCATAACAAACGATTCTCTTTTTTTCCTATCTTTGTGTCTATCTAGTTACTGTCAAACAATTCTTTCAACCCACCCACTTATCTTAAGACAGAGGAACACTAATTGCAGAGTAAGCGGAGAAGGAAGTGCTGAAGGGAGAGGTGGTTATTTTTCTGTCTAGCGGTAGGTGGGTCTATCAGAGATCTGAATGAAGTGAGGAAGTAAACCACAGGAGTATCTCAAAGAAACATGCTCTAGGCAGAGGAAACAGCAAGAGCGCAGGCTTGGAGCTGGGCTATGCTTGGCACACCTGAGGAAGGAGGACAGAGGTTTATGTGGCATGAGCGCAGCGGGTGAGGAGAAGAGTGGTAGGAGATGAATTCCGAGAGGTAACAGGGCTGGATCACTGAAGACGTTAGAGGCCGTCATAAGGACTTCAGCTTTCACACCATGTATGCACCTGGAGTCATCACTGTCGTCCTTCTCTCACACCCTGGATCCGAGCCATCAGGCAATCCTGAGGCTGCCATCTGCACAATACAGCCCAACACAACCACTGCTCTGGCCAAACCACCATGAGCTATCACCACAACTACCGCAGCAGCCTCTTAATTCCCTACTTCCACGGGGCCCCCAAAACACCTCCTCAGGAGACCTTTACAAATGTCAGACTGATTCAGTCACTGTTTCCATAACACGTTCCTAATGGCTTTACTCCCAGTCAGAGCAAAGACAAAAAACCTCACTACAGCATCCAAAGCCCTCCTGTCCCTTGTGTCCACTTGCCCCTCACTTTTTAATCACTCCCACGCACTCATTCATTTACTTTATACCTACCACACACCATTCTCAGTTTCTCCAAAAAGCCAACCGTGCTGCCACTAAAGGCTTGGCACTTGCTGTTCTCCGGGCTTCCAAAACGTCCCCAAACTTCCCAGCTCCTCACAGGACTTGCTTCTATACTTACCTTACACCCCTGCTGACGTTACCTCCTCAGAGAGGTCTTTCCCCTCTGGCCTAGCTCTAGCAGCCCAAGGCCCACCCGTTCTCCCTTCTCCCCAATACGCTGTACTACTACTCTATTTTACTTTTCTTCATGTATCATTATCTGATGTCCTATATATTTACTTGTTTGGTTATCGATCTCTCCACATTAGAATATAAAACAAGGTATTCATGGCTGTTTTGTTCACTGAAGTATCCTCAGTGCCAGGACTGTATCTGGCATGTAGAATACCTTCAGAATACTTGTTGAATGATTAGCAAACCAGCTTAAATCTGATCTTACAGGTGGGTTACCCTTAGGAGTTACCCACAACGCCTCTGCAGGCACTTGTCAGAAGCCATACATTTCCTGTGAACACCATAGAACTGAAGGAAAACTCTGAAGTCCCCATCACCCTAAGTGGATGCAAGAAATAACACCATGATCCTGAAACTCAGTTTAACAGAATTTTCCTAAAGACAACAGATTCTCAGTTTCTCTACCATCTAGATGAAGACAGCACTCAGGTCAATTGACATTTTCTATTTCTACTGTGTTCAGTAAGTAATGACTGCATATTTCTGGTCCATTTTTTCAAAACCCACAGCTATCAGCATGATACTGTGATATCATGAATCACATGTGATACTGTGATACTGTGAATCAGTATGATTCATTTAAGTTTGTATCTAATGCTTTCTCTCAGATCCAATCAGTAAACACAGAGACAACTTTTTCATGTAAGTATGACAAACATTTTTTTTTCCATACTGGAAGAGGTATGATGCGTGTGCACACACGCACACATGACTACCCACGTAAAACAGATCATCTGGCATGTTTGCTCCTGCACTTCCGCTCTCCTGGTCCCGGCCAGCTCACCTTGTCGAAGTGCTGCTGCAAGATGTTTTTCATCTGCACCCTTTCAGCAGTCTCTGTTCCTGAACCAGAATTCAGACACCTGGAGAGAGTCCCAATTTCCTCTTCAGCATCCTCTCCAAGAAATATCCTTTCATCTAAATTCCCAACAGATAAAACATACTCTTCATAGGCCTTATTGATGGCTTTACTACAGGGGGAAAAACAAAACAAAACAGACAACATATACACTCACAGAACTGCCATTTCAGTTCATGTTTTAGGCCATTTAATTTTTACACTTTTTTTATTTACTAAGAAGTTCTACTAATTTTGTGAAAACTAAACTTCAGTTCACTGCTAATTATAAAACCCTATGATACACAAGCTTGCTACACCACGTCAGTCCTCTGTACAGCAGGTGCATTCTGTGGACAGTGTTTCAGGGTGGGTGCCCCGTGCCAGTCGGACTGGGAGGTGCAGTTTCTGGATATGCTAAGTTATCCTTCCTAGCTGCTGTAGGCTCTGTGAAGACCTCACTACTTTCATGTCATGGTTTTTAACCTATGTAGTTCTGAAATAATTTCTCTCAAAAATTATGATCCAAAAGCTTAACTATTAAAGCTTTAAAGAACAGCCACACAATTTTCAATAGATTTAAAACCATGTGCTTAGAGTAACAGTTGATGTAATTTGCTATGATCTCCTACAAAACATATTCTAAATTTCCAGGGTACAAACAATAAAAACAGTAAACGCTGAGGTTTTCTAAGTACGCAATTTAAAATATTAAAACAGTGTGATTACAGAAGTACTCACAAACTCTCTCCAAAATTCCCAGGTTCTAAAAACCCCGTAAGATTTTCTTCTTTTCCCTTAAGGAGCTATGATGAAAGAAAAGATCCTTAAGTCATCATATTAAAACAAATCTTCCCCAGAAATTATCTTCAAATTATTTCTTTACTACTTACAAACCTTTTTTTCATAAAGTTTCCTAATGTAGGGTTTCCAGAAGTGTTCTTTTATTCCCTTTGCTTCCAAAACTAGGCCATCATGTAAGGAACAGAGTTTCTCAATGACACAAGGTGGATCAGAGGAAGGTTTAGAATCCTTAGCATGAAAATCTTCAGACAGGCCTACAATGAATAAAATCGCAGAACAGAGGATCAGGTAGCATTCAAAACATCAAATCATAATAAACAAAAATACATAGTCTAATCAGCATGTGACTCAGCATGTAAGTATACAGCAAACAGTGTATAAGGGCCTAATTTGACTCTATATATACCTCAAAAGTAGCAAACAGACAAAAGAAAACATAGGCAGTAATCTCTTCTGACACCATCCTTAGCAATGTATCTATGGATATGTCCCCTTATGTAAGGGAAACAAAAAAACAAAAATCAACGATCAAGATAACACCAAAATGAAAAGCTTTTGCACAACAAAGGAAACATCAACAAAACAAAAAGCCAATGGAGCTAATGGGAGAAGAAATCTGCAAATGATTTATCCAATAAGAGGTTAATACCCAAAATATATAAAGTCCTACAACTCAACACCTAAAAACCAAATCATCCGTTTAAAAAATGGGCAGGGGACCACGATAAACATTTTTCCAAAGAGATCCAGACAGCTAACAGACACATGAAAAGATGCTCAATACCACTCATCATCAAGGAAATGCAAACCAAAACCACTGTGAGAAATGACCTCACACCAGTCAGAATGGCTGGTATCAAAAAGGCGAGAAGAACAAGCATTGGTGAGGATATGCTGAAAAGGCATTTCTCCTGACCTTTCTGGTGGGATTATAAATTGGTACAGACACTGGGGAAAGCAGTATGAATTTCCTCCAAAATTTTAAAATAGAAACACCTAAGATCCAGAAATTCCACTGGTATTTACCCAAAGAAAATGAAAACACTAATTTGGAAAGGTATGGACTCCCATGTTTACTGCAGCATTATTTACAAGAGCCAAGTATGAAAGCTATTCAAGTGTCCATTGATAGATGAATCTCATTCTCTCTCTCTCTCTCTCTCACACACACACACACAGAGGATATTACTCTGCAATCTTGCCATTTATAACAACACGACTGGACTTAGACGGTTAGTACGCTGAATGCAGTAAGTCAGTGACAGACAAGATACCACGTGATTTCACTTATGTGTGCAATCTATAAAGCAAAACAAAGAAACAAAAAACAGACTCTCAAGTACAGAAAACAAACTGCAGAGGAGAGGTGGGGGGGATGGACAAAACAGATAAAAGAGATTTAGAGGTACAAACTTCCAGAGATAAATAAGTCATCCCCCCCATGGAGTACTGCTGGGCCTGCTGGTCTGTGGTGAGCTGGAGACGCCAGTCTCTGTTCTGTAGGATGATGTTTATTAAAGTTGTCAAGAATAAGGCTTGCATCAAGAGATACCAAGTGAAATTTAGAAGGTGAGAGGGTAAAACAGGTAACTGTGCTCAGAAATGCTTGGTAATTCAGGATAAAAATAAGTATAACACATAAATACAGAATGATGGTCCATGTAACCAACAGAGAGATCATTTATCACACTGCTCATGCTCAGACAGAAGGAAATATGATAGCTTGTGCAGCTCTCATGCTCATGAACTCCCAAAATATGGTGACGGCTGGCCTGACAAGTAAGCTGCTGCACTGTAGGCTTCTCAACAGGTTTGGCAGAGACAAGATCTATGAAGGCCAAGTGCAAGTGATTAAAGACAAATGCAACGTGGAAAGCATGGATGATCAACCTGTGCCTTCACTTGCTATCTGGATACAGGGCTGGCCAGAACTACTACTGGAAATAAAGTTTTGCAGACCCTCAAGGGAGCTGTGGATGAAAGCTTGTCTGTTGCTCACAGTACCAAATGATTCTTTGGTTATGATATGAAAAGCAAGGATTTCAACGCAGAAGTACAAGGGAAACATGTCATGGGTCAGAACACTGCAGATTAGATGTGTTACCCAACGGAAGAAGGTGAAGATGCTTACAAGGAACAATTCTGTTAATACATAAAGAACAAAGAACCTCTAGATAATGCTGAGATGTATAAGAAAGCTCTCGCTGCTACATGACAGAATCCAGTCTATGAGAAGAAGCCTAAGAAAGAAGTTAGACGGAAGAGGTAGAACCATCCCGAACAGTCTTTTGCCCAGAAGAAAGACCAGGTAGATCAGAAGAAGGCAAGCTTCCTTAGAGCTCAGGAGCAGGCTGCTGAGTGCTAATAAACCAAACCACAATTTCTATGAAAATTTTTCGGATAAAGACAATAATGAACTTATTCATCAAGCAGCTTAAATAAATATAGTCATAGAGATGAAAAGTGCAACATAAAGAATACAGTCAGTAATATTTGTAATAACACTGTATGGTGACTGATGGTGACTACACTTACTGTGGTGAGTGCTGCGTCATGTACAGAATTGGCGAATCACTATGTTGTACACTTGAAACTGACGTGACATTGTATGTTAATTATACTTAAATAAGAATAAATAAATAGGAATAGAAGTAAAGTGTATCAGTACTCAAAAGATTTCAGTTATTCAGTTATTTATCTAGAGACACTTGAAGAAAAAAAAAACTAAAGAAACAATTTTAGTATACTGCTGTGAGATCTAAAAAACATAAAAATAAAATATAACTTTGCAAGTAAGTCAGACATTCAAATAAAAAAATACAACTTTGGAAAACAGTACTAATCAAAGTATATATAGTTTATATGCTTTCATTCCATTACACTGGGATGTATTTAAAATACTGATTTACAACTTATTCTTGCCCTAGACTCAGTATAAGAAAAGCTAAGTAAGAAGGGGAAAAATGAAAAGCAGCCACTATGTAGAAACATAAAAGGGACTCAGGAAGGAAATGAGAGAAAAAAACATTAAATGAAAAATATTACATGTACCAAAGCAGGAGCAACTAGGTAACTAACTCCATTAACTTTAAAATCTACCTTGCAAGTCGGACAACCTAAAATTCTAATTATAACCACCCCAAAATTGAAAATCACTCAGAATCCTACCATGGTATTATTCAAAGAGCATAGCATTACATACTAGCTCTATAAATACTGTTTAATATTTATAATATTAACTGTAAGTTATGATTTGGTCTCTTACGGTAACTCATTCGTAGAAAATATGTCTTAAAACCTGTTAAATCCATTGCCAAAATAATCATTTCTATTCACCTTTCAGTTTAAGAGTTAAAAATTTATTTTACTTATTTACAACCATTACTACTTCTCCTCTGTAGGAAAAAATTTGAAATGAAGAGTATTTCAAATTTGAAATGAAGAGCTCCTACTGTGTATCAGGCATAAAGCCTGACAATGTAGAAAAACAACATCAGTTTTAATGTAACTTTGCTACCCTGGGTTTTTAAATTCCTTCCTCCTGTTGAGTATATTCTGCAGAAACTTCTCAGGTTGTCATGTGAGACTTTACACTTTATAATATTTGCAGTTGCTTTTTCCATAGATATTTTTACAGAGAGCTCAACTCCTAGTGACAAGTAGTTGTAAGTGCTCTGGAGAACCATGATGATGGAGTTTTTCAAAGCACTTCTGTTCTCGGACGCTGGAAACCTGTGGTATGTGTACAACTCCCAAGAGTAAACACAACGTAAAAATGTGAGTTGTCCAATAATCTCTGATTTATAATCTTACCTTTAAAATTAGGGTTTACCAGCTCTTTACGATTGGAACACTGAAGGGCATTTCCATAGACCAAGTCCAAAGCACACAGCAGAAGATGGTAAGAATTGACCAAATCATCACTAATCATGGGGAAATTACCTACAGGAATATAAACAGTTATCGAGTATATCTGCATCAACTTTATAATATTTTAAAAGTAATTTATTCCTTTATTTAAAATGACATTATACAACACTGTACCAAAGTTGACTCATGAGCTACATGAAATGTTCTGGCAAATTTACATTTTGAAATATTACTCTTAAAGTCTAATAAATTTCTAAAAGTTTACTAAAAACAACATTCATTCACTCAAAATTCATTAAATAAGCATTAAATTCCTAGTAGCTGATCCAAATTTTATCATTTTCTTTCTTGAAAATTCTAAACAACTTCATAAATTATCTCAAACTGTAGGAAATTCTTTGTGTGAAAATACTCCTCTGCCCAGAAAATTAGTAGATATCATACACCTAATTAACACTGTATGTTAACTATACTGGAAGTAAAATTTAAAACTTAACTAATTAAAAACAAAAAAGTAAAAAAAAATAAAAATACATGAAGACAAACAATGGTCCAACATTTCTGGGATGCAAAAAAATAGTTCTAATAGGAAAACTCATTAAAAAAAAAAGATTAATAGAAAAACTTAAGATAGGAAAAGCTGAAAAATGACTTTTTCATGTATATACTTTAAAAAGACCAGAACCTATAATGAGAGTCCTAGTAGTAATATTTTAGATACTTTCTACACAATACAAACTCATGCAACCAGATCACAATGGAAGTCTAGAGCTAATATCCCAGGAGTGATATAGATACATGGTAACAAAGAAAAAAGAAACCAAAACTCAAACCTATAGAAACATGTCACTTCTGTAATGCTAGCTTAAGTCTAACACTGAAATCGGTTTTTACAGTCAGGTAAACAGTTTTATTCCTAGAAATTAAGAAATATTTCCAGACTTCTTTTATAACTTTGAGCATATCCCTTTTCTCATTCAACACTGCATACACATGCTTCCTAGTGATTATACATTCTTATAACATCACATAAATTCAAGTTTAATAGCTAACATACATCTGAGGGATTATTTCTAAACCTCAACATTTTCACATGTAATGCCTGCCCAAATACATGCAAACATGTATGTATGTACACACACACACACATACACACACACACACACTGCTTTGTTTCAGGCTTTTTTTTCCCTTTCCTTTCCTCCAAAGAAAATTGCCACTTACCTCTACATATCAGGATAGCTCTCTTTTTATAAAGATGAAAACATTCAACAAATCAACTTAAATGAATTAAAGAGAAATTTTTTTTCTGTTGTCATGAAGACAAATAATAATTAATAGGTTAAGTTTTGCATTGATACAACCAAACTAACTTGCTTGGTTCCACTATAAAGATGTTTCATAGTAAAGGGTACTCAGTTTCTCAAATGTAAAAGAGGAAGTGGAAACTACTGGTTTCAAGCTACAAAACCCATCACATCGACAAGCCTAAACTTGTTACTGGTTTGTACTTGCCATAAAGGGAAAAAAAAAAAAAAAAAAACCCACAAACCAGCAGCACTGTAACTTCTAACACAAAAACAGGCCCCTGAAGATCAAAATCTTGAATTCCCAAGACTGTCCCACATGACGTACAAATCCTGACCTTAGAAACAGATCTCACTTGGTTAAGATAAGTTATCTTTCAAATAAAGATAACTTGTTTAAACTCCAAAGTTGGCTTTGGAGGAATGAGGAGATTGGAGAGTGTAAAACAGGAAGTGGCACCCCGAGTGGTCTTCAGGCCACAAAGCTCTTCATGGTAACAAGCCCAGACTTGTCACTGGTGTATACTTGCCACAGGAAGTCAACAAAGGTAAGAGGCAGAAAGTTGGCTTCCATATCAGGAATGAGATCATCTGGGATTGCCCATATGCTACAGGGAAGTCAGAGGAAGGTGGCTACAGAAGAGTACAACTCTCTTCAAACAACTAAATCAAGAACTGAATAAAACAAATTCAACAACTCTATGAGAAAAGTTCCTGGTGAATCATAAAAGATCATAGTGTCAGAGAGTGAGGAGATAAAGACTCTTCAGATTAAGTAATTACAGATGGAACAAATAATAAAACACAAACACTGAATTAACTGCAGAGACAAAAACACATGCCACCCCAGGTAATCAAGTGAGACCAAAATGTAAATAAGGACAATAAAATTGTTTGTAAATAGTTTATAAAGTACCAAACACATTCACTCCCAGGTACACATGCACCATAAAAGACATAAAAAAAACAGATAAAAATCCCAGAAGTCAACATATACCTGCCCACAATCGAATGACAACATTAATACCGTATAGAATACCAGCCACGGCAAACTAAAAGTGACAGCAAGGGTGACTGCCACTATTAGAACAGTTTATATGCTCCTACGCCTTTATTTTGTACCACTTACCCTATCACCTTTATCACTACTAAAGAAACATGCCAGTGTGAGGGAAAGCAAAATAACTAGCAGCTTATTTTTGGCAAAAGAAAGATTTTTCCTTTTTTTTTTTTTATTTATTTGAGAGAGAGACAGTGAGAGAGAGCATGAGCAATGAGAAGGTCAGAGGGAGAAACAGACTCCCCATGGAGCTGGGAGTCCAATGCGGGACTCCGGGATCATGACCTGAGCCGAAGGCAGTCGTCCAACCAACTGAGCCACCCAGGCGTCCCGATTTTTCTTTTATTTAAATTCAATTAGCCAACATACAGTAACATCATTCGTTTCGGATGTGGTGGTCAATAATTCATCAATTGCATATAAGCCCCAATGCTCATCACATCACTTGCCTTCCCCAGTGCCCATCACCCAGGTGCCCCATCCTCCCTACCTATCCCCCCACAACCCTCTGTTTGTTTCCCAGAGTCAAGAATCTCTCATGGTTTTTCTCCCTCTCTGACCTCCTCCCATTCAGTTTTCCCTCCCTTCCCTTATGATCCTCTGCACTATCTCCTAGATTCCACATATGAGTGAAACCATATGATAACTGTCTATCTGACTGACATTTCACTTAGCGTAATACCTTCAATCAACCATAAAGCTCAAGAAGGAAGGCTGAGCTCTCATTTAACTAGCTAGTTAAAACTCATTTAATCAGTTATAATCAGACACATCAAACCCAAGACCAATGGAGTGATGCATCCCTGCTTGAGAGCCTTTGCCTCTGGCAAGAAACCGAGAGCTAGATCTGGGTTCAAATCCTAGCTCTGTTCCTAGCAGCTAGTTTTTGGGCCTCAGTTACCTAACCCTAAAAGTAAATTATTTGGGCTACTTGATCTAATAATGAGAATCTCTTACATTTACAAAATTCCAGCTCTGATTCTTTGGTTACAACTCTGTATTTTATTGGGTTTTCTTAATAGCAAAGGCATTCTACATAGTCTATATAATTAATGTAACTTGTTTTCTTCTTGAGATTACTAAGAATCATTTCTACATAGAAATATGGAGAGGACCTCCCCCCCCAAAAAACACCATCTTTCACTGAATATAGACCTTGGGTAAGTTAAGGGAGATGAGAAGGGGGAGGAAATAAATTGTATCCAAAGGCATTAGAGCAAGTGTCTTTATCTGAACAAGATGCAAAAAGTAGGGCGCCTGGGTGGCTCAGTGGGTTAAGCCGCTGCCTTCGGCTCAGGTCATGATCTCAGGGTCCTGGGATAGAGTCCCGCATCGGGCTCTCTGCTCAGCAGGGAGCCTGCTTCCTCCTCTCTCTCTCTGCCTGCCTCTCTGCCTACTTGTGATCTCTCTCTGTCAAATAAATAAATAAAATCTTAAAAAAAATAAAAAAGATGCAAAAAGTAATCCAAACTACACATACTGAGATGAGCAGACACACTCAAAGAAATAAGACATGGCTCATGAAAAATACAGCTGAAGATACCAGTACAGACCACTAATGTGTTTTCAGTCCGTAACTCAGAAGAAGAATAGCTTTGAGCAGAAAAAATGTTACATAAGAACAAAATTAAGGGATTTTCCACTTTTAATAAAAGAAGTTCTGGACATTATAAAGAAATTTAAATCTTTTATGAAAAGGCAATACTCAAAAATGAATCTGAGACTAAAACCCTTAAGAAATTTTTCAGTGCACATCTTTCCCTGATACACATTACAGGTTGACAAAAGTACTATGTGAACATTTAAATAAGCTAACATCTAGGTAAATATTGCTCTGTCTTACCTTTTGCGTATATAAAGAGCACCCAGCAAAAATGGAAAACCTCTGACACGGTACAGGGCTGTCGCCTTTGGGGGAGAAAAAAAAAGTCAGGAGATAAGAGAAGCATGCAAGAAAGACACCACAAGTGACTATAAAGTAGGTGAGACACCAAACCCACAGTTAAAGGGAATAAGAGCAGATTTACTTCACACAGAAAACGTGCAAGTTCTGCTCCAACCAAATCCTGGTAAGGACAAAGCCAAGGAGAGCTCATTGCAGAAAAAAGAAAATTCTGAAGAACTCTAAAAGGTTTTCAAGGTTTCAAGGTTAAGATAGGTAAGGCAGAAAATGAGTGACAACAGTTCTTCTAATGACATCTGCAAGGCTGATGCTGCTTTCCGACCTTTGTATGCTGATTATTTCCCCATTTTTTTTCCTTTATCACAGCTGATAAACTGTAAACCCATCCCTCCCTCCCTAAAGACATTGCAGATTATGTCAAGTCACAAAAGGACTATTTGATGTAACTTCTGGGCTTCCTATAATTTTTTATTCTTTATCGCTAAGACGATCCATTCTATTTTGTCAATGCTGTCTGTTGAAGGGAGTTTCAGACCTGTTTTAAGCTCTTGTCTTTTCTACCAGAATCCCCTGCAATGTTTAGATAAAACATCTATGGTCTCCACATCACAACAAGGAGCTCTAAGAAGAGCAATCAGGACACTGGGGTTTAGTTCTCCCACTGTCCTTCACAAGGCAAATTTGCTGTCCATACGCCTCGTCTCTTCATCTGCTGAACGATCATTCTACTTGGGCAGAGTTCTGTACTTAAGTCACCAGTCCATGGCGACATTAAATGTCAGTGCCCTGCTTTTTAAAAGTGGCCTCTGGGGCACCTGGGTGGCTCAATTGCTTAAGCCTCTGACTCTTGATTTCTGCTCAGGTCATGACCTCAGGGTCATGAGACTGAATCCCTTGTTGGGCTCCACACTCAGCACAGAGTCTGCTTGAGATTCTCTCGCTCTGCTCCTCCCCACTTTCGTGCATGTTCTAAGATAAGCAAAATCTTCTAAAAAATTAATACAAAATAAAAGCAGCCTCTGTGCCACAGGCACATGAGAACTATTCAGTTTTAATGTCTACCAAGATAAAAGCCAAACTTTTTTTTAGCTTAACATTCAAGCCACTCTAAAAACTGAATCTTTAACTTGAGAACCCTAGAGTTTAACCTACTAGACCAAACTGCCTCTTATTTTGCCACTTCGGTATATCCCTTCTTCATCCTATGCTATGAAGGCTCTATCTACATCTCCAAATTCACCCATCGAAATCCAACCCATCATTCCTTACTTCATGGATCCTTAGCTGACTGGCTCATGTACAGTGGTTTAATTTTGGCTCAGAAGTTGTACGTTTCTATTGTCTTTCACATTTCTACATGCCTCCTCTCCACAACTATAAACTCTCAAAAGACAGTGGCTGTGGGGTTTTGGTATTTTTTTTTTTTTAAAGACTTGTGTCCTGGGGTACCTGGGTGGCTTAGTTGGTTAGGAACTCAACTCTTGATTTTGGCTCAGGTCATGATCTCAGAGTCGTTGGACTGAGCCCCGTACTGGGTTCTGCGCTAAGCATGAAACCTGCTTAAGATTCTCTCTCTCTCTCTTACTCTCGCTCTCTCAAAAATAAATAAATAAATACTTGTGTCCTATATAATACCTAACAACATACTTCACACTAAGTTCTCAACAAATACCCAGTGACAAATTCTCAAAGTATGTGTGAGTACAGAGTTGTGATGAAGCACATGGGTTCTACAAGCAGACCGCTAATTTCAGTAACAGCTCCACACTTACTGTGTGACCCCGACCAAATTACTTAACCTCTCAACAGCTTATGTTTCTCCACCTATAACAACATCAACCTCATATGGCTGTCATATAGATTCACTGAATACAGATTTATTTTTTTTTTATTTTTTAGTATTTTATTTGAGAGAGAGACAGTGAGGGAGACCATGAGAGAGGAGCAGCAGACTTCCCATGGAGCTGGGAGCTCGATGTGGGACTCGATCCTGGCACTCTGGGATCATGACCTGAGCCGAAGGCAGTCGCTTAACCAACTGAGTCACCCAGGCACCCCCTGAATACAGATTTAAATCTCAGAACAGTCCCCATAACAAATGTTCAATAAATGGTGTATGTTACTACTATTAGCCAAAAGTACTAATTAATGCATACAGAGTGATCTAAATGTAAAACTTTTAGAATAAAGTTATCTTACAATTTTCTTAACTATAATTAGGTAGTACAGATACCCTACTAAATATCAAAGCAAGTACAATCTAAAATCATTTTCTACAACACTACAAAGACAGAAGATATTATCTCTCTTTCTGTAAATGATACAATCAACCTCACTCAGATTTGGAACAAAGCATCTATCCAAACTTTGGAAATAGTTCTCCAAAACTACAAGCAAACTACATCGGCTGCTTCCTTAGCAGTGGGGTCATCTAAGAAAGTACAGAGATTCTTTTATTTTTAAAAGCTATTCACTTGGGGCACCTGGGTGGCTCATCAGTTAAGCATCTGCCTTCAGCTCAGGTCATGATCTCAGGGTCCAGGAATCGAGCCCCATGTCAGGCTCCCCGCTCAGCAAGGAATCTGCTTCTCCCTCACGCTCTGCCTCTGCCCCTGCTCCATTTCTCTCCCTCTTATTTCCTCTCTCTCTCAAATAAATAAATAAAATTAAAAAAAAAAAAGCTACTCACTTACTTATGTAAACACCTTTCATAATTTGAGAAAAAAAATTTATATTGAAAGAGAAGCAAAAATAAAAAGAGAGAGAGAGAGCGAGCAAAAGAGGCAAACATTATTCATTCAAGTATAACAACTCCTTTTCCCTGACTTGTCAACATTCTTCTAGTTTAGTTTAAAAACAATTTCCAGGGGCGCCTGGGAGGCTCAGTCGGTTAACAGCTGCCTTCAGCTCAGGTCATGATGCCAGGGTCCTGGGATCGAGTCCCACATCGGGCTCTCGGCTCAGGGGAGAGCCTGCTTCTCCCTCTCCCTCTGACTGCTGCTCGGCCTGCTTGTTCTCACTATTTCTCTCTCTCAAATAAATAAATAAACAATCTTAAAAAATTTTTCCGATTCTACTTTATGAAAAAGTGTTCATGATAAAGGTAGAGAATTTACTTCCCAAGATTGCCTTTATTGGGAAAGATGCAAAACACTGAGCCAGAGGAAGTTTACAGATTTTGCAGACATGATCAGAAAGCACAAATTCAAAAAAGATTTTTTAAATTTCCAAAAAAAAAAAAAAAAAGAAAAGACAAGAAAGCACAAATTCATGATCATTTTAGGTCCCCTACTCTTCCCCATCTAATTTCTCTACTCTTCATTGACTGTAAACTTCAAAATGACACATAGAAGCCAGTTCAGGAGGATTATATGTCACTAAGCTGGACATAAAAGTCAAATAATACAAACAGTCAACATAGTCAATAAGAGAAAATCGAGGAGTCAAATTCTATATCCAAGGCGGCCAACTGGCAAAAATATCTAAGATCTGACTTTTGCATTTTGGGGTGCTTAAATGAAAAGGTTAAGTTTACAGAAATAATAATTCCATGCATTTCACAATATGAAGGAAGCCCAATTTTTCATAGCTAACATGAATCAAGAAGCAAGAAATTATTATTTAAAGAGAACTATTGGAAAGAAAGATTATTTATGAAATCACATTTTTTTTTTGTTTTTTGTTTTTTGTTAGCAAAATAGGGGCGTCTGGGTGGCTCAGTTGGTTAAGCGACCAAATCTTGATTTCTGCTTAGCTCATGGTCTCATGGCCTGTGAGCCCCATGATGGCCTCCTCCCTGGGCCTGGAGCCTGCTGAAGATCCTCTCTGCCCCTCCCCCCACACCCAGTGCAAGCATTCGGTCTCTCTCTCGCTCTAAAAAACACAAAAACAAAACAAAACAAAAACCTAACAAAATAAACTGAGGGACACCAACTGAGGGATCAGAACTGAAGCACAGATCAAAAAAAAAAAAAAAAAAAAAGTGTATTCCTGACTAACAAATATAAAAACATACCGCTGTTTTCTTCCTCTCTGTTGACGAGGCTGCTCCTCTTGAGGATATTTAAAAATGTCCTGAAAAATGGGTTCATATTTCTTAAAAATTACCGCTGAAACAGTGAAGTTTCTTTCTAATCTCTCAGTACGTTCTCTGAAATGTGGGGGTAGATTTGCCATGTCTTCCCACTTCTTCATCTTGTTAAAAAATTCAATTAAGCTGATATTAAAAATAAAAAATGAGATATTTTCAAAATTAACACAAAGGTGGGGTACACAAATATAATTAAATAAAAAATTTAACTAATTATATTACTTTAAAATGGTGATAAAATCACACCTCATGCCTCTGACTAGCTTAATCTCTTAGATTGGTTTATTTCTCTGATTTTCCTAATCTGTTTTTCTGAAATTATCAGAAAGCTTTATTTTTTTATTATGAAATAAATAAAAATAGTAAATAATTAGAGTAATGTAACCAATATTTAAGTATTCAACTGCCAAATTTAACAAACATTAACATATTGAAGAAATTTTGCCATGTTTGCATCAGATCTACGAAAACAGCCAAATTCCCGTTTGTACTCTTCCCCAAACCCATGCCCCTCACTGCCTGCTCAAAGATAACCACCATTCTAAAGTTAGTCTGAATCCTTCCCATCCCTGTGGCTATACTTACAACTTAGTATAGGTACTATATGGATCTAAATGTATCCATAAATAGTCAGTAGTATCTTTTGCATGTGTGGCTTTAAGATTTTAGATAAATAGTATCATATTGTAAGTAGAATTCTGCAACTTGCTTTTTCATTCAATGTTTCTGAGATTAACACTGTTAGATGTAGATCTCATTGATTTTAACTGTTAAAAATATTCCTTCATATGAACTACGATGACTTTCTGCATTCATTCCCCAATCAATGGAAACTAAGTTTACATGATGACCCCAAAATGCTGTAATCGACACATTCTTGTACATGTATGTAAGAGCTTCTTTTGGGACACCAGTAAGTAGAACTGCTCAGTCGGAGACTGTGCATCTTCAACTTCACTAGATTTGGTCAAATTTCCCATTCAAGGGGCCATGCCAATTTATACTCTCACCAAAATACAACAGCAATACAGAGTTCCCATTTTCCTACATAATGACCAAAGTTGGTTTTATCAGACTTCAAATTTCCCCAATCTGATGAGAGTAACGGATACCTTGTTTTTAATTTGAATTTCCTTGGTTACTAGTGAAATTGAACATCTTTACATACATCGATTAGCTATGTGAGTTTTGACCTTTAGGAAACCACATTCTTTACCCCTCGTTTAGTGGCTGTTTGTCAAACGTGCAACCATTTGTTAGTAGATCTTTATATAAATCTGGATGCTGATCTTCTGTCAGTTATACACATTGGAAATACCCTTCCTGACATATTCTTTGTTTTTAACCCATTTTAGTCCATTATGTCAAAAAAGTAAAAAATCTGAACTCAAAGGTAAAAATTTAAAGATAGAAACTGAGTTTCTGAAATGGAACTACACCTGAAGCATAGGACTGTATTACTTGCACTAAAATGTTGGATAAGTCGATTTACTACGATTTATGATGATGATTCCATAATCTGACCTTTGCTTCTAAGGTTCTAAGTCCACTTTATGCAGGTATACAGTTCAGGGGTTCAACTCTTTATGCACTGCCTCTTGTTCTTAGGCCGAAATATAATTTGGGATGGAGTTCAAGGTTAATAGACTACAGCTTAAATATTACATTTCTTCTTATTTTAATAGTAAGTGATTTTTTAAGCCATTAGGTACATAAATTTTGCCTGTGGCATTCTCCCCCCACAAAGTGCCAAATAATCTTTTTCCACCAATCTTTAGTAAGTCATAAAAGAAAATTCACCCAAATGGCACAAATGATAAATGTAATCAATTCAATTATACAGCAGATAGAAAAAGCAATTTCTGCCTCTTCTTTAAATCATTATTTGGCCCTTTCAGTAACTGATTGTAAGAGTGTTGCTTATCCCCCAATACAGGAAACAGAGAAGTCTTTACACACTCCATATATTAAAATACAAATCCTGTACATGTAGTTTTAAGTTTAATACCATATTTAATTACCTCTACAATTTAGAGTATATCCTAAAGTTTCTCAATATCCTTATTTAGAATTCTCCCAATACCGCACAATAAGTCATAACCTTCAATAGGAAATTCTTCATATAAATGCCTAATACATTAAAATTTCAATACTTTTCACTAAAGAGTAAAAATATAATAGATACTTATATGTAGTAAAGGAAAACCATGACCTAACTTCTAAATTCAGCACTCTATAGGTACAAACGCCTGGGAAATAATGAGAGGATTCTTAATATCACTATGATTTTTGAGCTTTCATATTTGTCACATTCTACCTTTCAAACTCTGACATAGTTACCTCTGCTCTGAACATCGCAGGATTCTAGTTAAAGATACATAGTTTCCTTCAACTGTCCCTTTGCTTACAGTTGGCACAGATTTTCTGCAAGCCACATATAAGGCACATGCTAACCAGTGAAGATCATTTCCCTGTAAAAATAAAAGAAAACTGAGTTTTAGCTAATGAGCTATATAAACATTTCAATATAATAACCTTTCTAGATTAAATGGAAGGCACTGTTTTTATGTTTGCAGGAAACTGTATTTTCAATGATAGCTCTATCTATCCCATGTGCTCCTTATACTGGGACATTAACATTTTCACGCTGGGAGATAGGAATCTGTGTTCCATTCCCTCATTTTCAACTGTCTCAACTAATAGCACAGGTGAAAATGTTGCTATGTACCTTGCAAGATCAGAAAGGGCAATAATGATTCTACCTGGCTCACTCTCTCAGCATACATGCCCTGGGTGTCCCACTCTGGGACAAATTAACAGTCACAGAGACTCAATTTTCTTATCCGAGGGCTGTGAGACTGAAATGAGTTACAAGTATAAAGCCCAGAATATACAAGAAATCAAAAGATAAAATTCTATAGCCAATACTCTGTATTCAATATCATATTGAGGGGAGTCTGGGTGGCTCAGTCAGTTAAGTGTCTGCTTCCACTCAGGTCATGATCTCAGGATCCTGGGATTGAGCCCTGCATCAAGCCCTGCATCGAGCTCACTGCTCAGTGGGGAGACTGCTTCTCCCCCTCCTCCATGCTCTTTCTCTCTCTCCCTATCTGTTACTGTCTCTGTCTCTCTCTCTCTCTCTCAAATAAAATATTTTTTTAAAAATATCATGAGTCTTGGGGCGCCTGGGTGGCTCAGTGGGTTAAAGCCCCTGCCTTCGGCTTGGGTCATGATCCCAGGGTCCTGGGATCGAGCCCCACATCGGGCTCTCTGCTCAGCAGGGAGCCTGCTTCCTCCTCTCTCTGACTGCCTCTCTGCTTACCTGCAATCTCTGTCAAATAAATAAATAAAACCTTTAAAAAAAAAAAAATAAAAATAAAAAAATAAAAATATCATGAGTCTTATTTTCCATTGTACACTTCCATGAGACTGACAACCCACGTTATCTTAGAGCATACCTGACTACAAGCTCCACAACGGTGGAGATTTTTAAGTTTTGTATGCTGCTCTGTCCCCACCATGTACAACAGTATCTGGCAAAGAAGAGGTGATAGCGGCACCTGGGTGGCTCAGTTGGTCAAGCCTCTGCCTTCGCCTAAGGTCATCATCCCTATCCATGCATCAGGCTCCCTGCTCAACGGGAAGTCTGCTTCTCCCTCTCCCTCCGCCTGGCATTCCACCTGCTTGCGTTGTATGTGTCAAATAAATAAAAATCTTAAAAAAAAAAAAAAAGAAGAAGGGGTGATAAATATTTGACAAATGACTATTCGTTCATTCACTGGGTAAACTGAGCTAAGAATCTGAAGTCCGAGTCTCTAAAAAATTGAGTAATCACACATGTGTTTTCAGAAATAATTTACTAACCATCAATTGTTTGTCACTTGCTCATGTAACACGGGGCTTCATACAACTTAACCCCTCTGAGTTGAAATACCTCAGCTGTATGGTGATAATTACTTGTTCTATGCAATTTAAGAGAAGATCGTGAGGATAAAATAAGAGCTTTTTTAAAAGCACTACGCCCATCACCAAAGAACCACTGGAACCACTGACCACAGAACCACTGAGAAATAAATATGACCTATTCAGCCACAGCCACATCACCTAAGCAGAGGAAGGAGCTCTGTAACTCTCAAGCAGAAGCAGGGTCCATGACCACCTTTTGTGCCAGCAACTACACATGATCTTATTAAACCTTCAGAACAACTCTGATGGAGGCACAAATTATCCCAGATTTACATATCACAAAATTGAGTTTTGGAGTGGTGAAGCAAACTGTCCAAAGTGACCTAGGCCTGTCGAGTTCTGAAGCTACTATATTACTAGCCTTCCCCCCTCCCTCCACCTGTAGATGTAACTACGGGGAGAAGGAATTGAAATAAGATTCTATTAATGCAAGAATAAACAGAAAGTAACCTTAGTGAGTCACACATAGGCAAAAAAAAAAAAAAAAATCCTATTATTATAATTAAACAATACCTTGCTTAGGCCTCCTCATTCTACTGGCCCCGCTCTTTCCCCAAATTGTAAAACAACTTCAGAAAATCTCTCGGCCTCCTGTTTAATGCCACACACAGGCAAACAGCTGGTAAACAATCCAGACTTCCGTGTCACTTCCCATTGGTCCATAAAGGGGAGGTGCCTACAGAGTTGAGCCTCACTGGCTAGAAGGGCCAGTTTTCTCATCCCCCAAGCCCCGATCCGAAGAAAGGGACATGACAGGCCGACATCACAGAGGGTATAGAGTCCCGGGTAACGTCTTGGGTGACCAAAAGGTCCTCGAGGGCGTCCCAGGCCGGACTTCCCAGGGACAAATGGGGCGCGTGCATCTATGTGCAGATAAGCAGGAAGCCCGTTTCGTTTGCCCGCAGGAAGGTTCGCCTCGGTGTACCCACAAACCCAGCCCGAAACTTAACGACGCGCTTACTCCACGGATGCAACGCCGGGACAAAGGCAATTTGGTACAGCAGGAAAAGAACTGAAGGAGCAGCCTAGCAACCGAGGCGCTAAAATCGGGCTGATCTCCGTGGGAGCACAGCCAAGTCCCCTCCCCTTCTCCTTACGGCCTCCACGACTGCACCTGTTCATTCCGCCAGCAAGGTGGTTGTATTTTTGCAATCATGACCCCAGCACGACCTCGGCCTCGCGCTGCCACTTTAGGGCAAGAGGTGTTCCCCACTCGGAACTCGAAAGAGAACAGCTGCGAGACGAGGGTCAGTCGCAGGGCCGCTAAAAGCTTCCCGAAAGCCAGGTCTCCAGGACCGAGATGCCCAGGGAGGAGTCCCACGGCTCTGCAGGCTGGGGACCGGAGACCCGGGGCCTGCCAGAGGGTCCCTGCAGGGCGCCCGACCCGGGGAGGGGAGGGGCCCCATTCCCGCGGTGGGGCGCGACGACTAGGCCCGGAAAGCCCCACCTCTCTTCCCCCGGGCGCACCTCCAAAGTGTAGCTCTCGCTCATGTTGCGGTAGCTGTCCCAGGCCTCGGCCCGCGCCGCCTCGTCCATGTTTAGGCGGCTGCACAGCTCCTCGAACCGCTGCTGGGTCTGAGGCGCCGGCGACCGGGCCGGCTGCGCGGCGTCCTCCGCCTCCCCATCGTCTTCCTCCTCCTCATCCGAGGCTGCGGCCGCCGGAGGAGGAGGCGGGGGCGGCGGCGACTGGTCGCCTCCCGACGGCATAGCGCACCCCTGGGCAGCGGGTCCTCAGGTGAGCTGAGGGCCGGAGCCCGCAGCCATTCAAACCGCGAAGCGCCCGCCTGTCCGCCGTACGCACGGCGACTGCGCCGCCACCACAGTAGCGAAACCTTTTGTAGGCACCCGTAGTTCCGAGCGTGGCCTGCTGGGAAATGTAGTCCGAGCCGGAAGCCCACGGGGGTCAAAAAGCATATTAAAAAAAAGAAAAAGAAATCAAATTTCTTGAGCTAAAATAAAAGCGGCTTTGTTAGTTTTTAAGTACGTCCCGTAGTGGACCCATTGGCAGAGCTGTATTGAAGAGAACACAACCAAAAAAACATTTTGTGATGGTTTCGTATCCAATGTATCTCCAAAATTAATACTCATTATCTGGGTGTCCTTATCTCTAAAATAGGAACAATAGCAAACAAGGGCCTGTCTGCCTAAGTTGTAATTTCAACATCGCTCCTAATTTCTCTTTCTTTCCTATGTTTTAACTTTATGTGAGCCTTTCAATTAAACACTGGCTTTTTTAAAAAGCAGTAATTCTTTTATTTCCCAAAGGGCAAATATACCTTCACTCTAAGTGATACGTTTGTACTATCCTCAGCTGTCTTAACTTTATTCCTTTATTTTTACCTTGCTTTTTCTTTTTCTTTTTTTTTTTTTAAAGATTTTATTTGACAGAGAGAGATCACAAGTAGGCAGAGAGGCAGGCAGAGAGAGAGAGGAGGAAGCAGGCTCCCTGCTGAGCAGAGAGCCCGATGCGGGACTCGATCCCAGCACCCCAAGATCATGACCTGAGCTGAAGGCAGCGGCTTAACCCACTGAGCCACCCAGGCGCCACTACCTTGCTTTTTCTTTCAGACTTGAATCACTTCAATAACAATGCTCTTTGATTTATAAGTGGGTATAGTATTGGGCATTTTTGCACTTGAGGAACCAGTAACGTATTGCTGATTGCCATGGGGTCACTTCCTTCTCTCTTCAGTGTCCCTTTGAGCCCAGCCATCATACTGTGAGGAAACCCAGGTTACTTGGAGCAGCATCTTATCAGTGGTAGACAAAACTGAGCGTTAGTTAAAGGGGTGAAATCAGATTTTACTCAGACACTATTGACCGACCATAAGGGAGAGAGCTGAGCTCCATTCCAATCTGTGTAGAGGTGGTGGCGTGTCTTAAAGGGAGAATGAAGAACTAGGGATGGGAGAGAGTGGGGCACCTGGGTGGCTTAGTCGATCATGCATCTGACTCTTGATTTCGGCTCAGGTCTTGATTTCAGGGTCGTGAGTTTGAGCCCCAAGTTGGGCTGTGGATGGAGCCTACATAAAAAAAAGAAAGAAAGAAAAAGAAAAAAACCACCTATGGCTAAGACATGTTACCTACCAACTGATTTTATAGGAGCCTCAATTTTGCATGTGTAAAATTCTTACCCTTGTTGTGATATGATAGCCCAAAGGAATGTCGAAGCCCCTAAATGGCAGTTATCTAGGAGAAAACCTTATTTTTCCTCAGTATATATGACCTTAAAATACATGGCTTAACTGTGAATATTCACATAAACTTTTATAAGACAAAACAAGACAAACAAAAATGCAGTGGTCTTGAAACTTTTTGGTCATGTCCCCCTAAAAGAACTACCTTCTAGCATATTTTAAATTTGACATCTAAATTTTTCATTAAAAGTTTAATCAGGTGTAATATCCAACATGCAACTATAAACCTTTGAAAACAAAACTGTTATTAACCTATATCCAATGGATTCATAACAGTTTGATACTCGCTATCATCTATTTCAAAAATCCATGAACAAAACTTTGCTTTAGCAATTAGAAGTTTATATCCTACCTTTCTCTCCTTTACCTCATATTCCCATTCTACTCCAGCATAATTTTATCCTGGTAAGTTCTGTGTTCAAAAGTTCTTGAGGGATTCTCTTCCCATTTTCTTTCAGCAAAAACATACACAGAAATGAATTTTTTCAAGTATCTTCTGTTTATTCTTTTACATCAGATTCATTGAGGTATAATTTGTATGTGGTAAAATTTACTCTTGTTCAGTATACAGTTCTACGAATTTTGACAACTACACAAAGCTATGTTCACCACAATCATACTAGAGAACATTTCCATCGCCTGAAAAGCTTCCTAGTGCCCCTTGTTAGTAAATCCTTGGCAACCACGGACCAATTTTCTGTTCCCATAGTTTTTCCTCTTTTCCAAAATGTCACATGAAAGCCATCATACAATATATAGCCTTTGAGGGGCACCTGGGTGGCTCAGTGGGTTAAAGCCTCTGCCTTCGGCTCAGGTCATGATCCCGGGGTCCTGGGATTAAGCCCCATATCGGGCTCCCTGTTCAGCGGGAAGCCTGCTTCCCCCGCCCCTCTCTGCTTGCCTCTCTGCCTACTTGTAATCTCTGTCAAATAAATAATAAATAAAATCTTTTTTAAAAATATGTAGTCTTTGAGTCTGTTTTTTTTCAACTTAGCATAATGCCTTTCAGATTCATCCATGTGCCTGTAGTTTGTTCCATTTTATTGATAATATTCTACCATATGAATGTCCCAACGTTTATTTATCCATTCAACAGTTGAAGACAGCTTGGTTGTTGCCAGTTTGGGGCGATTGTGAGTAAAGCTACCACCACATTTAGGTAAATGTTTTTGCAGAGCATACGTTTTTTATTACTCTTGGGTCAACACCTAGGAGTGTGTCATGGACTAAATGTTTGGGTCCTTCCCAAATTCATATGTGGAAGCCCTAACCCCCAATGTGATTGTATCTGCAGATAGGGCTTTTAGTAGGTATGTAAGGTTAAATGAGGTCATAAATGTGTGGCCTCATAAGAAAGTCACATGTACAGATGGAGGAAAGGCTTATATGGGCACACAGGGAGAAGTCTAGCAGATGAAGACAGAGCAGTATTACTCGGTTATATGGCAAATGTTAAACTTTATTTGTAACTGTCAATTTTTTTTTCTAAAGTGGCTCTATCATTTCCCACCCACAATGAAATTTACATTTGGGGACTAAGTGGTATAAACTTCCAATTAAAAAATAAATAAGTTATAGGTATGTAATGTACCACACAGGGAACAGAATCTATAATAATCTAATAATTTTTTACAGTGACAGGTGGTAACCAGAATTATCGTGAGGGCCATTTCATAATGTATAAAAATAACAAGTCACAGCAATATACACCAGAAACTGATAGTCATTATTCTTAAATTTAAAAAAAAACACACATTTAAATTTATTTTCTATGATCATGAAGCTATAAGTGTTGTATTCCTTTCAGATGAATGATCAGATGTCTTTTACAGCTGCTATGGCTTCGATTTGTGTTTGGAATTTGTTTACATGTCTCCCACAATTATTCAAAGAAAGAGGTGTTGGTACCACCAAAAGCCAGTTGAAGGCGCCATTGACTCAGGCAAAGCTGAGACCAATGTACTTTTCACCTATTATGTGAGGAGCCTCCGGTTGAGACCTGAGTTAACTAGCACTTTACCTGTGATTAATTTTAGTCAGGCACCTGTGTCCCTTATGGGCCCATACTATAAGCCCTTCAAACCAGCTTTACCTGCTGCTAAAAATTCAATTCACAGTATAAACTACAAAAAATAGCTAGACTGAGGGGCACCTTGGTGGCTCAGTCAGCTAAGTGGCCCACTGGATTTCAGTTCAGGTCATGATCTCCGGTCCTGGGACTGAGCCCCCCACATCAGGCTCTGCACTCGGCGGCGACCCTACTTTCGGATTCTCTCTCTCTCTCTCCCTTTGGCCCTCCCCCAGCTTGTGCTCCCTTTCCTTCTCTCTCTCTCAGGTAAATAAATTAATCTTAAGCAACAAACAAACTACCTAGATTGAATATACAGGGAAGCCTTGGCAGTCTGGAATGAATGCAACCTGTCTCTTCAGTCCTCTATAAACAATTATAAACCATCATTGTCTTCTGATGCCTCCCAGGTCTGTTGGAGTAGGTATTGGGTTACATACATTCAACTGCTTTGTACTGTTGAGTTTTAAGACACTCTGTCTAATTTGTGAATAACATGTTTTTTCTCTCATTTGTAACACTCCATCAGTAATTTAATTACAAGATTTTTTTAAAAGATTTTATTTATTTATTTGACAGACAGAGATCACAGTAGACAGAGAGACAGGCAGAGAGAGAGAGAGGGAAGCAGGCTCCCCGCTGAGCAGAGAGCCCGACGCGGGACTCGATCCCAGGACCCTGAGATCATGACCTGAGCCGAAGGCAGCGGCCCAATCCACTGAGCCACCAGGCGCCCTAATTACAAGATTTTAAAATAAAAAATAAATACTTTGTTTATCTTTATCTTCCTTTCTGAATTCAGGCAATAAGATGTTTCTTTTCACTGAAGTCACCGTATTACCTGCTGATAACCCAGGAGGAGGGCTTGCTAACAGAGTAGCCCACCCGGAGGTGGCTGGGAATGTGTCTGTCAAGTAAATGACCAACAGGGCATGAGTGAGGGAGGGCCTTGCTTTGAGTGGAGAGCACAGACACTAATGACTGAGTTTAAGAAATCAATCTAGACCACAAAAGACGCCCTGGAAGCCAAAACAACCTTGACAAAGTAGAACAAATTATACCACAAAGCTATAGTAATCAAATCAGTATGATATTGGCCACAAAAGGATAAATATTGGGATGCCTGGGTGGCTCAGTGGGTTAAGCCTCTGCCTTCGGCTCAGGTCATGATCTCAGGGTCCTGGGATCGAGCCCTGAGTCAGGCTCTCTGCTTACTCTCTCTGCCTGCCTCTCTGCCTACCTCTCTGCCTACTTGTGATCTCTGTCAAATTAATAAATAAAATCTTTTAATTAAAAAAAAAGAAAAGAAAAGGGAAACTACAGAATGGGAGAAAATATTTGCAAATCATGTATCTGATAAGGGATTAATAGCCAAAACATACAAAAAACCCACACAATTCAATAGAAACAAACAAAAAGTTCCAGTAAAAAAATGGAGGATCTGAATAGAATTATTCCAAAGAGGACATACAAATGGCCAACAGATGTATGAAAAGGTGCTTGACATCATTAATCATCAAGGAAATGCAAATCAAAATTGCAAGATAACACTTCACGCCTATTGGAACAGCCATTTTTTTTTTAAAGATGTTATGTATTTATTTGACAGAGAGATGGAACACAAGCAGGGAAAATTGGAGAGGGAGAAGCAGACTGCCCACTGAGCAGGTGGCCTGACGCAGAGCTCAAACCCAGTACGCTGGGATCATAACCTGAACTGAAGGCAGACACTTAATAACTGAGCCACCCAGGTGCCCCTGGAATGGCTATTCTTGAAAAGAAAAAGCATGAGGATGTGGAGAAAAGGAAACCCTTGTGAACTTTGGTGGGAATGCAAAATGGTGCAGCTGCTTTGGTAGACAGTATGGAAGTTCATTAAAAAAAATTGAAAATACAATTACGAAGGGCTCCTGGGTGGCTCAGTCATTTGGGTACCTGGCTCTTGATCTCTGTTCAGGTCTTGATCTTGGGGGCCTGAGTTCAAGTCCCGCGTTGGGCTCCATGCTGGGTGTGGAGCCTACATTAAAAAACAAAACAAAACACACACACACAACAAAAAAACAAATGACTCAACAATCCCACTTTTAGGTATTTACCCAAAGGAATTGAAATCAGGATCTTGGGGCGCCTGGGAGGCTGAGTGGGTTAAGGCCTCTGCCTTTGGCTCAGGTCATGATCCCAGCATCCTGGGATCGAGCCCCGAGTCGGGGTCTCTGCTCTGCGGGGCTCTCTGCTCTGCTTCCTCCCTCAGCCAGCCTCTCTGCCTACTTGTGATCTCTGTCTGTCAAATAAATAAATAAAATCTTAAAAAAAGAAGAAGAAGAAGAAGAAGAAGAAGAAGAAGAAGAAGAAAGAAAGAAATCAGGATCTTTTTTTTTTTTTTCAGCATAACAGTATTCATTATTTTTGCACCACACCCAGTGCTCCATGCAATCCGTGCCCTCTCTAATACCCACCACCTGGTTCCTCCAACCTCCCACCCCCCGCCACTTCAAACCCCTCAGACTGTTTTTCAGAGTCCAGAGTCTCTCATGGTTCACCTCCCCTTCCAATTTCCCCCAACTCCCTTCTCCTCTCTAACTCCCCATGTCCTCCATGCTATTTGTTATGCTCCACAAATAAGTGAAGCCATATGATAATTGACTCTCTCTGCTTGACTTATTTCACTCAGCATAATCTCTTCCAGTCCCGCCCATGTTGCTACAAAAGTTGGGTATCCATCCTTTCTGATGGAGGCATCATACATAGCGTATATAGACCTTGATGAGATATCTGTACCCCCGCGTTCACTGCTGCACTAAGCACAACAGCCAAGACATGGAAACAACCTAAACTTTCATCAATGGATGAACAGGTAAAGATAATGTGTGTGTGCATATAAAATGGACCATTATTCAGCTATAAGAAGAAGGAATTGAATTCCTGCTCCTTGCAACAACATGGACGGACCTCAAGGGCAGTATGCTAAGTAAAATAAGTCAGACAGAGAAAGACACATACTGTATGATCTCATTTATATGTGAAATCTAAAAAACAAACAAACTCATAAATACAAAAAAAAAAAAAAAAGGGTGGTTGCCAGAAGCAAGGGGTAGGGAGTGGGCAAAATGCGTGAAAGTGGTCGAAAGATACAAACTTCCAGTTATCAAATGGATGAGTGCTTGGGATATAATGGAGAGTATCGCGACTCTACTTCATGGTGCTCTATTGCATGTTTGAAAGTTGCTAAGGGAGTAAATCTTAAAAGTTCACATCACGAGAAAAAAGTGTGTGACTCTGTGGTTGTGGGTATTAACTAAAGTTACTGTAATAATCATTTTACAACATGCACAGACACCGAATAATTTTGTCATACACCTAACATAATACAATGTTATATGTCAGTTATATCTCAATTGAAAAAAAAAAAAAAAAAGAGGGGCGCCTGGGTGGCTCAGATGTTAAGCCTCTGCCTTCAGCCCAGGTCATGATCTCAGGGTCCTGGGATCGAGCCCCGCATCGGGCTCTCTTCTCAGCAGGGATCCTACTTCCCCTTTTCTCTCTGCCTGCCTCTCTGCCTACTTATGAGCTCTGTCGTCAAATAAATAAATAAAATCTTAAAAAAAAAAAAAAGAGAGAGAGTAACTAAATGTGGTTATGGATGTTACTAAAATTACGGTGTTAACCATTTCATAATAGATACATATATCAAATCATAGCTAGAGGACAGGAAGGAGGTTTGGTTTCCAGGGGAGAAAAGAGCTTATGCAAAGACCTTGCATCAGGAAAAGACACGGGTCATTCAGGGAATCGCAGGAACGAGAATGTGGTTTAAGAGTGAAAATGGAGAAGAAAAGGCATGAGGGGGATGCCTGGGTGGCTCAGTAGGTTAAGCAGCTGCCTTCGGCTCAGGTCATGATCCCAGGGTCCTGGGATCGAGTCCCACGAAGGGCTCCTTGCTCAGCAGGGAGCCTGCTTCTCCCTCTGCCTCTGCTGCCATTCTGTCTGCCTGTGCTCGCTCTCTCCCCCCTCTCTCTCTGATAAATAAATAAAATATTTTAAAAAAAAAAAGGCATGAGGTGTGGATAGAGATGAAGTCAAAGACCTGGGAAAGATTTGGGACTTGATTCTAAAGCTGAAGCCACTTAACCTTTTTAGGTTAAGGAGGGCAGTGACACACCTCTATCCCTGAAACCTAGAAGCGTGTTGAGCCCTTAGTAGGTGTTCAACAAATATTAATGAACTAAACACCTAGCTTGATTTCCTGCCCAGCGTTCCCCAAATAAAATTGATTGTGCTGATTAGATTGATTTCTTCTGTCATCATTAAGAATGGGACGCCTGGGTGGCTCAGTCGGTTAAGTGGCTGCCTTCAGCTCAGGTCATGATCTCAGGGTCCTGGGATCGAGCCCTGGATTGGTCTCCTTGCTCAGCAGGGAGTCAGCTTCTCCCTCTGCCTGCTGCTCCCTCTGCTTGTGCTCTCTTGCTCTCTCTCTGTCTCTCAAATAAATAAAACATGAAAAAAAAAAAAAAAAAAAAGAATGTAAGGCACCTTGGGGTGTCTGGGTGGCTCAGTTGGCTGAATGGCCGACTCTTGGTTTTTGCTCAGGTCATGATCTCAGGGCCATGAGACTGAGTCATGTATCAGGCTCTGAGCTCAGGATGGAGTCGGCTCACGTGTCCCTCTCCCTCTGCTCCTCCCTTCACTTTTGCACTCTCTCTCTAAAAATAAATAAATACAGCTGTACTTTTTCAGATTCTATTCATTCATTTGACAGAGAGAGTGAGCACAAGCGGGGGGGTGGCATCAGAGAGAGGGAGAGGGAGAAGCAGGCTTCCCGCCCAGCAGGGAGCCCAATGGGGGCTTGATCCCAGACCCCAGGAGCATGACTGGAGCCGAAGGCAGATACCTAAGGACTGAGCCACGCAGGTGCCCCATAAATAAATAAATCTTAAAAAAAAAAAAAAGAAGAAAGAGAGAAAGGAAGGAAGGAGGAAGGAAGGAAAGAAAGAAAGAAAACAAAAGAAAAGAAGAATGTAAACCTTTCTAGTTATCTCACTCTGTGTGGCTTCAGCCAGGATGAAATCTCCCTCTCCTTTACTGTCACCTGTCCTTTTGCTGTGCCCTCTGGAGCCCTCAGCATTTCCTTATATCCCACAGGCTTCAAGGCCCAGAGGAGGGACAGTGTCTTGTCCACTGCCCACTGGGCCCACCAGAACCTCACTCTCCATGTCATCAAAGCTCATGCCCTTGAGGCACCTGGGTGACTCAGTGGATTAAGCCGCTGCCTTCAGCTCAGGTCATGATCCCAGGATCCTGGGATCGAGCCCCGCATCGGGCTCTCTGCTCTGCGGGGAGCCTGCTTCCTCCTCTCTCTCTGCCTGCCTCTCGCTGACTTGTGATCTCTGTCTGTCAAATAAATAAATAAAATAAATCTTTAAAAAAAAAAAAAAAAAAAAAAAGCTCATGCCCTGAGCCCATCATTTCCATTTTTTCCTATCAGAATATGATTTCGACATTGTTCCCGTGGATCAGGCCAAAAGACTTTGGTATCATCCTTGATTCCTCTTTCTCTCACCTCCTGCATTCAACGCACCTGCTATGTCTGTCAGTTCAGTCTTCAATTATTCAGGACCTAACCAGTTCTGATATCTTTCATTGCCAATCCTCCGGCACAAGCTTCCAGCATCTCTTACCAGCATTATAGCAATTTCCTCCCAACTAGTCTCACCGTATCCTTCCTCCTACAGCAATTTCTTCTCAATAGAGAAGCTGTGGTGGTAATTTTATGTGTCAACCTGGCTGGGCCAGAGTGCCTAGATATTTGGTCAAACGTTATTCAGTGACCTGTGGGGATAATTATGGATGAGATTTACATTGAAGTCAGTGTACTTTGGGTAAAGCAAATGGCCTTTCATAATGTGGTGGGCCGCACCTAATCAATTGAAGGCGTGATTAGACCAAAAAGACTGACCTCCCCCACGTAAAAGAGAATTCTGGTAGAGACAGCCTTTGAACTTTAACCCATTGGCTCTTCCCTAGGTCCTCAGCTTGCTGGTGCACCTGCAAATTTTGGACTTTCCAGGCTGCCTAATCGTGTGAACCAATTCCTTAAAATTGATCAATCTCTCTCTTTCTCCTTCCACACCCCCATCTCTCTCTCTCTCTCTCTCTCTGACTGTTTCTGCTTCTCTGGAGAACCCTAATAGAGCACCTAAGATAACTTCTTTTGAAAAGTGAGTCATATCCTGTCTCTCCTCTGTTCAAATTACCTCAATGCTTCCCATCTGACTCAGAGTAGAAGGCAACCTTGAGAAAATGGCCTTGTAAGGTCCTTCTGGATCTGCCTCATCTACCTACCTCCTCAAGCACACCTCCTGCTACCGTTCCTCTCTCTATTTCTGCTACGGCAGCCTACATAAATAAAGACGCAAAATGCAGAAATGTGTGATGTGTCAGGCAGAGTTGGTGTTTGTAAAGCCATGAGATTGGGGTGGGATCACCAAGAGCATGAGTGGGGAACAGAGGAGGATGAAGGACCTCTGAGCCTCCAGTGCTCAGAGGTCTGAGAGAAGAGGAGGAAGAGAGGAGGGAAAAGGGGTGAGTGCCCCTGTCTAGCGACACCGATGGTGCAAGAAGATACACAAACGGTCGCTGCGTAGGTGACGACGTGGTCCCGTGGGCCAAGAGCAGTTATGGAGACCACGGACCCATAACTAGATCGAGGCAAGTGGATGAGGGTTTGGGAGGAGAGAAATCAGAACGCAGGGAATTCTTGAGTTTTGCTGCCAAAGGGAGAAGAAAAAATAGTACAGAAGTGGGGAGGGACGGCAGGTGAGCAGAGTTTTGTTTTGTTCATTCATTTGCTGTGGCATTAGGACAAAAGAAACAAGGGGACACCTGGGGGGCCCCGTTCCTTAAGCTTCTGACTCTTGGTCTTCTGTTCAGGTCGTGATCTCAGGGTTGGGAGATGGAGAGAGGCACCGGGCTCTGCCCTTAGCGCCGCGTCTTCTAGGCATTCTCTCCCTCTGCCTCTCGCCCCACCTGCACGCGCTCTGGAGCTCTCTCAAATTAATTAATTAATTAAATCTTAAAAGAAAGAAAAGGAGAGCATGTTTGGTGTTGGTATAAATGACTGGGCACCAGCACGCCCTGGTCCTCCTGATTCCTGGTTCCTGGAGAGAAGGGACTTCTCTCCAGGAAGAACCAACTCACTGCCTGTACCCAGGTCGCACCCCCCCAACCCCTCACCCCTGTCCAGAACCCCCTGCCGTTGATGACCCCTCCCTCACCACGCTCCCATCATAAAAACCCGCCCCCGCGGGTGTCCCAGACTCCCGGGGGGAACCCACCGTGGCCAGCCACCCAGGGGACTAGCCGCGAAGGAAATCGGTTGCTGGACCAAAGTCTCCCCTCCCTGCTTCCCCTTAACGCTGATCTGACCTCTCCCTGCCGCTGTCACTTTCTTACCTCCCACTCTGGGACTTCCATTTCCAAGTTCCTCCCCTCTGTCCGCCAGCAGCGTGGGCAGGAACCACTGTCTCTCCCCCAGAAGCTCTTCCCGCACTTTCTCCCTGGCCTCTAGGAAACCCACCGTCCCGGCTTCCCTCCTACCTGTCAGATTTCTCCGCGGCTGTCCCCTTTGGGCCTTTCTCAGGCCTCCGTCCCCAGACTTCTCTTGCCACTCAGCCTTCCCTTCCCAGGCAAGCTCACCCATTCCCTCGGCTTTGATCTCCAGCGCGCAGCCACTGCCAAGTGCCTCTCTGGGGTGCACCTGTCTTCTGAGCGCCTCTACCTGCGGGGCTTGGGAACGCCGCGAGATCAACACGGACAGAATACACTCAGGGTCTTCCTCCGCAAACCCGCTTCACCCCCAGCCTCATTACGTCTCCTTACTGGAACCTCCACCGCTCACCCACTCGCTCCAGCCAGAAACCTGCAGCCCTCCTTCGAGTCCCTCATTGTCACCAAGCCCTGTTGAGTTCACTGTCCAGATAAGCAGAGGATTGGGTTCGGTTTTCCTAACAATGGCAGGAGACATGCTGTTCTAGATAGGATGGTCAGAGCAGGCCAGTGACCTTGGCTGAAGTCAGTGACCCAGCGAGGCAGAGATCCCGAGGGAGAGCACTGCAGGACAAGAACTAGTGAAGGCAAAGGGCTTGAGGTGGGAGGGTGAGTCGAGTGTCGGAGCAATGGCAAGGATGTTAGCGTATCTGGAGCTGCACGACAAAGGCAAGAGTGGTAGGAATCCATGTCAGAGGGGGATGGGGAGGTTGGTGTAGGGTTTGGCTGTCACTTTGATGACGGTGGGTGCCAGAGGAGGGTTTTGAGCAGAGAGCTGACGTGGTCTGGCTTACGATTTTATTTTATTTTATTTTATTTTACTTTAAAGATTTCATTTATTCATTTGAGAGAGAGTGCACACAAGCAGGGGGAGCAGGAGACAGAGGGAGAAGCAGGCTCCCCACTGAGCAGGGAGCCCAACACGGGACTCAATCCCAGGACCCTGAGATCATGACCTGAGCCGAAGGCAGACACTTAACCGAATGAGCCACCCAGGCACCCCACAATTTTAAAAGCTCACCTTGTTTGCTGTATGTAAAATAGACTGAATTAATGGAGATAGTAGATAGAGGTAGTGAGCGCCCAGATTCCGGAGATACACACACACACACATTTTACTATGAAATAATTTATACACACAGGTGTGTATAAAACAAGGTATATATACACAAAGAAGTTGAAAGAACAATAAAAAAAACCCCATACTCAGGTGCCCACCACCCACGCTGAGAGCTATAAATACTTGAGCAGGGCCCCACAGGCCATCTACAATAGTATTCTCTATTCTTTAAGACGTAACCACTAACTTAATTGTTATGCTAATAACCCCCTTGCTTTTCTTTGCAGTTTCACTGCTTATATATCTCTCTCTCTAAACAATAGGGTGCTGTGTTTCGAGAGACTGGGAGGCAAACACAAGCGTAACAGTGTCAAGGAAAGGGGAGTCCTGCCTCTCCTTCCTCGATGCAGGCTCCCAGGAGCAGGGAAATGGCCTCAGGGACTTGGTCTTGACTTGACTGTCTGGAGGCTTTCTAAGGCCTCCTGCTGGGAAGTCAGTGAGCAAGGTCAGGAGAGCTGGAGGGTCTGGTAGGGTAGGGATGAGTCAGGGGCTGATGTCCAGGAACAGTCCGAGGAAGTGGGCTTCTCTGTAGGTTCAGTTGTAAGCTTCTGACTTGTGTCCTCCACTGACTGAGGTCAGCAGGGCATAGCCTGGGGCTCATCCGCCACAGGGAGAGGAGGACATCATCAGCCCACGGTGAAGACAAGCCAAGTGCAGAGAAGAATCTGGGTAATTTATCAGTGCATCCTGTCCCAGAATCACGAAGGGAGTATCACAGCAGCAGGGATCTTTGTGATGACAAGGCAGTTTCTTGAGTCCTGCTGCTCCAGTGGGACGGGTGGCTCTGTCCTACCTCCATGCGATCCCCATGTCTGAAAGTATTACACTCATGTTTGGAAATTGTTTGATGATCCGTTCTGGTGTGGGTTCATTTTTATTCGTCGTGCTGGACATTCAGAAGTAACTCATGCCCTCCAATCTTGGGAAATCTTCTTGAATTATTAAGTTCACAGATATTTTCTTTTGTTCTCTGTATTGTCCCTCTTGAATATTGGACCTTCTAAATTGCTCTTTGAATTTTTTTTTTAACCTTCCGTCTCTTTGCCTGCTTCCTGAGACATTTTCTTATTATTCCTATTGAACGGTTCTGTTGAATTTTCGTTTCTGCTATCCTGTTTTTACTGACTTTTTGTTCTCTTAATTCTATATAAATATATTCTATTGCTAATATATATTATACATATGCTAATATACATTTTTTTCCCTCTTCTTTTTTCTCTCATGAATGCAATTCTCATCTCTTTGAAAGCTTTTGGAAAGATTTCCTCTCTGTACTTTCTGTTCCTTGCTCTTTGTTTAGATTTCTATCTTCTGTGTTAAAAGTTTTCCTCTGGGGACACCTGGGTGGCTCAGTTGGTTAAGCAGCTGCCTTCGGCTCCGGTCATGATCCCAGCGTCCTGGGATCGAGTCCCACGTCAGGCTCCAGGCTCAGCAGGGAGCCTGCTTCTCCCTCTGCCTCTGCCTGCCTGTGCTCACTCTCTCTGACAAATAAATAAATAAAATCTTAAAAAAAAAAAAAGTTTTCCTCTGATATCTCGTAGATCTTGGCAATCGGCTCATAATTAGAAATTAGAGAATAAAAATCTTTTGGGTGCAAATGGACATGAAGTTTCTTTTTAGGGTGATACAAATGTTCTAAAATTAGATTGTGGTGCTGGGGTGCCTGGGTAACCCAGGAAACCTAGAGTCTTGGGATCGAGTCCTGGTTAGGCTGCTTGCTGGGATGGGCCGGGCGGGGGTGGGGGTGTGGAACCTGCTTCTCTCTCTGCTTCTGCCTCTCCCTGCTCGTGTGCTTGCTCGCTCACTCTCTCCCACACAAATACATAAATAAAAACTTTTAAAAAAATAAAAATAAAGTATTTTCTCAGTCTCCAGTGAATTGTCTTTTAATCTCCTGCTGTGAAATGTAAGTCTGGATGCCAGAATTCTGGGAGCCAACTAGGGGGAGATGGCTCAGGATATTAAGTTGCGGTGTCAGTCACTTAAGCCTTTGGTTTCCATGTGGTGCTGACTTCCTTGCCCGAGCCAGGGGCCCCCCAGTACAGAAACAGCTTTCCACGTAACAGACCTCCAGACCTCTGCAGAGACAGGGCTATGAGTGGGGAAGTAGTTCTAAGACTTGTACTTTTTCTGTTAATAGTCGCTCTTTTATCCTTAGTTGTAGATGAATTTAGTTTGCTAATTCTTAAACTTTTTCAGGATAAAGAAAGGTAACTTGGGGGGCGCCTGGGTGGCTCAGTGGTTAAGCCTCTGCCTTCGGCTCAGGTCATGATCCCAGGGTCCTGGGATCGAGCCCCGAATGGGGCTCTCTGCATGGCAGGGAGCCTGCTTCCTCCTCTCTCTTCTCTGCCTGCCTCTCTGCCTACTTGTGATCTCTCTCTGTCTGTTAAATAAATAAAATCTTTAAAAAAAAAAAAAAGAAAGGTAACTTGGATTCGTTTTCAGCTTTCCTTTCTCTTTCCTCTTTTCCCTTTTCTTCCCTTCCTTCATCCCTCTTTCTCTCTCTTTCTCTTTTTCTTTCTCTTTCCTGAAGATCAGATGAGTTTTCCTAAGCAATGCATCAATCTGGCAGCATCCCATTTAGCAAAGAGAAAGGAACTCCCAGTTTTCAGCGTCTCCTACTCCCAGTTCGGGATTTAGCTTTTTTGCAGACTTGTGTTCATTTTCAGTGGTCTGCTTCAGTTTCCGAAATTTTGCAACTGTCTGCCCCCTCCCTGCCTCCATTCTCCCTGTACTATGGGTTTGTCATTTAAAAGAATTTCCTTAGAGCTCCTGGGTGACTCAGTCAGGTAAGCATCGGCCTTGGGCTCCGGTCATGATCTCAGGATCCTGGATCAAGTGTAGGCAGGCTCCCTGCACCTCTCTCTCCGCCTCCCCTCGGTTCCCTCCGGCTCATCCTTGAGCTCTCACTCTCTTCTTACTCTCTTGTGTTCTCACTGAAATAAGTAAAATCTTTTTAAAAAATTTTAAAAATCGGGGCGCCTGGGTGGCTCAGTGGACTAAGCCACTGCCTTCGGCTCAGGTCATGATCTCAGGGTCCTGGGATCGAGTCCTGCATCAGGCTCTCTGCTCTGCAGGGAGCCTGCTTCCTCCTCTCCCTCTCTCTGCCTGCCTGTCTGCCTGCTTGTGATCTCTGTCTGTCAAATAAATAAATAAAATCTTTAAAAAAAATTAAAAAATTTAAAAAATCAATAAAAGAATTCCCTTTCCTGCAACTTAGTGGATTTTGTGGGAATGCAAAATTATAGGCATATGTTGAATTCATTCCCTGCACCTAAAAAAATGGAAATACAGAACGGGATTTGTTGATGGATTGGATACGGAGGGGTGGGGAGGGGGCAGTGGTCAGGGATGACACATTTTAGGTCTGAGCAGCTCAAAGTGTGGAGAGGAAGAATCAGGAGTCTGGGTTTGCCTGTGTTAAATTTGAGATACCATTTGGACAAGCACATGGAGGTGTCACGTAGTAAATCCGATATTCTAGGCTGGAGTTCAAGTGGAGGGCAGGGAAGAGATATAAGATTCCTGGTCTCACCTTGGAAGTAAACGCACAGGAGAGCAAAAGAGGTTCCAGAACTCTTGCTTTTCTTCTTGGCCCCCAGGGCCTGCTCTTAAGTAGCGGAACTGCTAGGCAGTCTGAGCCTCAAGGATCAGCAAAAGTTGTAGGTGGAGGGAGCAGTGGCTTCCGTAGTCTCAGGAGCTCCGAGGAGGCCCGTTGGTGTGAGATACCTAGGGAGAAATGATTGAGCTTATTGAGGCTAAAATTTAAAAGATTTTACACTGAGTTTGTAAATTTCACCTTCTGTGGATTTGTTTTTTGTTTTTTGTTGTTGTTTTTTTTTAAAGATTATTTATTTATTTATTTGACAGAGATCACAAGTAGGCAGAGAGGCAGGCAGAGAGACAGAGGAGGAAGCAGGCTCCCCGCTGAGCAGAGTACCCATGTGGGGCTCAATCCCAGGACCCTGGGATCATGTCCTGAGCCGAAGGCAGAGGCTTAACCCACTGAGCCACCCAGGTGCCCTCACCTTCTGTGTTTTAAAACAACTTTATTGAGACACAATGCACATACCATACAATGCACCCCTTTAAAGGATACAATTCAGTAGGGTTTTGTTTTTTTCTTTTTAAGATTTTTTTGTTTATTTGATGGAGAGAGATACAGCGAGAGAGGGAACACAAGCTGGGGGAGTGGGAGAGGGAGAAGTAGGCTTCCTGCCAAGCAGGGAGTCTGACGTGGGGCTGATCTCAGGACCCTGGCAGACGCTTAACCACGGAGCCACCCAGGTCCCCCAAGTCAGTAGTTTTTAGTATACTCATAATTAAGCAACAACCTAAAATCTGTTCTTGGAACATTTGCCACATTTTATTAAAAAAAACAAAAACAAAAACAAGGGGTGCCTGGGTGGCTCAGTGAGTTAAGCATCTGCCTTCGGCTCAGGTCATGATCTCAGGGTCCTGGGATCGAGCCCTGCATCGGGCTCTCTGCTCGGCAGGGAGGCTGCTTCCTCCTCTCTCTCTGCCTGCCTCTCTGCCTACTTGTCAAATAAATAAATAAAATCTTAAAAAAAGCAAAAAACCATACCCAGTAGCAGTCCAACACACTCAGCCCTGGGCAACCATGAATCTACTTTTTATCTATACAGAAAATTTGCCTATTCAGGGCACTTCATATAAATAGAATCATACAACATGTGGTCTTTTCTGACTGGCTTCTTTCACTTAGCATAATTTTTTTTTTAATTTATTTTTTTAAACTTTTTTTTTTAAAGGTTTTATTTATTTATTTGTCATAGAGAGAGAGATCACAAGTAGGCAGAGAGGCAGGCAGAGCGGGTGGGGTGGGGAAGCAGGTGCCCCGCTGAGCAAAGAGCCCGATGCAGGGCTCAGTCCCAGGACTCTGAGATCATGACCTGAGCCGAAGGCAGAGGCTTAACCCACTGCACCACCCAGGCAGGTGCCCACTAAGCATAATATTTTAAAGATTATCCGTGTTGGAGCATGTATTATATTTCATGCCTTTTATTATTTAAAAAAATTTTTTTTAAAGATTTTATTTATTTGACAGAGAGAGCACAAGCAGGGGGAGACGCAGGCAGAGGGAGAGGGAGAAGCAGGCTTCCTGCAGAGCAGGAAGCCTGATGCGGGACTTAGTCCTAGTACCCTGGAGTCATGACCCGAACCAAAGGCAGATGCTTGACCAACTGAGACTCCCAGGTGTCCCTACTTCATACCTTTTAATTGGTGAATAATATTCTATTATATGGATATATCACATTTTATTTATCCATTTATCAGCTGATGGACCTTTGGGTTCTTTATATTTTGGGGCTATTATGAATAACACTAATGTGAATATTTGTTTGCAAGTATTTGCATGGGCATATGTTTTCATTACTTTGGATCTATAATTAAGAATAGAATTGCTAAGGGGCCCCTGGGTGGCTCAGTGGGTTAAAGCCTCTGCCTTCGGCTCAGGTCATGATCTCGGGGTCTTGGGATCGAGCCCCGCATCGGGCTCTCTGCTCAGCGGGGAGCCTGCTTCCCTCTCTCTCTCTGCCTGCCTCTCTGCCTACTTGTGATCTCTGTCTGTTAAATAAATAAATAAAATCTAAAAAAAAAAAAAAAAAAGAATAGAATCGCTGAGTCATACAGCAATACCACCAGGGATTGCAAAAACGTGTTCCCAAACTGTCGCACCATTGCACATTCTCTCCAGCACCATATGAGGGTTCTCACTTCTCCACATCTTTGCTGATACTTACCGCCTGTCTTTTTGATTCTGCCCATCCTGAGGGCCATGAAGTTCTAGCTCTTTTTAATTCTGATGGGCATTTATCTGATAGATAATGATACTGAACATCTCAGGTGCTTATTAGCCATATGCATGTCTTCCTTAGAGAAACGTCTGTTCAAATCTTTTGCCCATTTCACAACTAGGTTTTTGTCTCCGTTGCTGGGTTGTAAGAGTTCTTCCTATTTTCTGATACAAGGTCTTTATCAGCGACGTGATTTGCAATATTTCCCCCAGTTCCGTGGGTTGTCTTTTCACTTTCTTGAAGGTACACTCTGAAGAACTACATTTTCATTTGGATAAAGTCCAGTGTGTTTATTTTCTCTTCGAGTTTTGGCCTAACCTAAGATCACAAGGATTTGTCCCCGAGTTTTCTTCTAAGAGTTTTACCTTTTGCATTTAGGTCTGTATCTATTCTGAGTTACTTTCTGGGTGTGGGATTGGGAAAGGGTGCAACATTATTCTTTCGTATGCAGAGATATAGTTGTTCTGAATGTCCTGTCTCCCACTGAATTGTCTTCGCATCCTTTTGAAAGATGAGGTGACCTTAAGTGGAAGGGTTTATTTCTAAATTCTCATTTCTGTTCCATTGATCCTTATTCCTATCCCAACTTCTATGCCACACCACCTTGAGGTTTTGAAATTAGGAAATATGAGTCCTCCAACTTTGTACTTTAAAAAAGAATCATTTGGGGGGCTCCTAGGTGACTCAACTGGTTAAACGTCTGCTTTCCGTTCAAGTCATGATCCCAGAATCAAGCCCTGAGTTAGGCTCCCTGTTCAGTGGGCGTCCGCTTGTCCCTCTCCCTCTGCCCTCCCTACTGCTTGTGCTCTCTCTCTGTCTCAAAAAAATAAATTTTTAAAAATATGTTTTTTAAAGATTTTATTTATTTATTTGACAGGTAGAGATCACAAGTAGGCAGAGAGGCAGGCAGAGTGAGAGAGAGAGGGAAGCAGGCCCCTCCACTGAGCAGAGAGCCCGATGTGGGGCTCGATCCCAGGACCCCAAGATCATGACCTGAGCCGAAGGTAGCGGCCTAACCCACTGAGCCACCCAGGCGCCCCCAATTGATTTTTCTATATTGAACTTGTATCCTGCAGCCTTGCTGAAATTGTTTATTAGTTTCTAATGACTGCTTGTTTTTTAGTGAATTTCTTAGGATTTTCTATTTACAAGACCATGTCATCCGCAAATAGAGAGTTTTCCTTCTGGCTTCCAGCCTGGATGCCTTTTTCTCCTTTTCTTGACTTACTGCCCTGATTAGAACCTCCAGAACAAGGTTCGATGAAAGTGCCAGGAGTGGACACACTGGTCTGGTCTTGACTTAGAAGATACTCAGTTGTTAGGGCGCCTGGGTGGCTCAGCAGGTTAAGCGACTGACTCTTGATTTGTGGCTCAGGTCTTGATCTCAGGGTCCTGAGATCAAGCCCTACATGGGGCTCTGCAAGTGGAACCCGCTGGAGATTTCTCTCTCTCCCTCTTCTTGTGCCCCTTCCCCTCATTTACTCTCTCTCTTAAAAAAAAAAAAAAAAAACAAACAATTCAGGGGCGCCTGGGTGACTCAGTGGGTTAAAGCCTCTGCCTTCGGCTCAGGTCATGATCCCAGGGTGCTGGGATCGAGCCCCGCATCAGGCTCTCTGCTCAGCAGGGAGACTGCTTCCTCCTCCTCTCTGTCTCTCTCTGTGTGCCTCTCTGCCTACTTGTGATCTCTGTCAAATAAATAAATAAAATCTTAAAAAAAAATTCAGTCTTTATTAAATATGATGTTAGTTATGGGTATTTTATAGATGCCCTTTATCAGCTTGAGGAATTTCTCTCCTGTTCCTACCCTTTCTGTTTTTAAATCACGAAACAGTGCTGAATCTATGAAATGTTTTTTTTTTTTAATCAATAACTTTTCTTTTTAGGTTTTATTTACATTCCTGTGTTAACATAGAGTGTATTATTAGTTCCAGAGGTTGAATTTGGTGAATCATCACTTGCATACAACACCCAGTGCCCCTTACAAGTGCCCTCCTTAAAGCCCAACCCCCACTGACCCCATGGCCCTGCCCGCTTCCCTTTGAAATGGTTTTTTTCTGCTTCTATTGCGATAATTATGTGGTTCCCACCCCCCTTTCTCTGTTAATAGTACATCGGTTGCTTCTTGTCTGTTGAAGCAATTTTGCAATCCTGGGATAAACCAACTTGATCAGGGAGTATAATACTTTTCGTATGTTGCCGGATTCAGTTTGCTAGCAATTTGTTAAAAATTCTTGCATTTTATAGTCGTAAGGGCTGTCCACCGGCAGTTTCCTTGTAGTGTCTTTGGCTTTGGTCTCAGGATAATACTGGCCTCATAAAACTAATGAGGGAAAGGTGCTCTTTTTTCTTCTCCCCTCAGTGAAGCCTCCTCATCCAAGGATTTTATCATGGTTTTTTTTTTTTTTTTTTTTTGCTGTTAGTAATTTAATCTCAGTACTTTATTATACTCTTTGTTATAGTCTCCACTTTTTTCTTGATTCGGTGTCACTAATTTGTGCCTCAGAATTTTCCATTTCATCTAGTTTTATCTAACTTACTGGCATATAATTATTCACAAGGTTCCAAATGATCCTTTTTATTTCTCTAAGGATGGTAGGAATGTCCCCTTTCATTTTTGAATCTAGTAATTTGAAGCTTTTTTTTTTTTTTAAACTGATCAGTCTAGCTGAAGGGTTTTCAGTTTTGTTGGTTTTTTTTTGAAGACCTACCTTTTGGTTTTATTTATTTATTTATTTGTAATTTCTTCTTTTTTTTTTTTTTAACAAGTGGTAACTTTTTTTTTTTTTTTTAAAGATTTTATTTTATTTATTTGTCATAGAGAGAGAAGCGAGAGCAAGCACAGGCAGACAGAGTGGCACAGGCAGAGGCAGAGGGAGAAGCAGGCTCCCTGCCAAGCAAGGAGCCCAATGTGGGACTCGATCCCAGGTCGCTGGGATCATGACCTGAGCCAAAGGCAGCCGCTTAACCAACTGAGCCACCCAGGCGTCCCTACCTTTTGGTTTTATAAATTGTCTCTACTTTCCATTTCATTCCTCTGGCTCAAGTCTTTATTTCCTAACTCCTTGCTTTGGGTTTAATTCTATCTTTTCCTAGTTTCTTAAGGAAGAAATTTACATCGATTTGAAAAAAAATTTTTTTTTTTTTAAAGATTTTACTTATTTATATGACAGAGAGAGACACAGTGAGAGAGGGAACACAAGCAGGGGGAGTGGGAGAGGGAGAAGCAGGCTTCCCGCTGAGCAGGGATCCCGTTTGGGGGCTCCATCCCAGGACTCTGGGGTCATGACCTGAGCAGATGGCAGACCCTTAATTGACTGAGCCACCCAGGCTCCCCTCAAATTTTTTTTTCTTGATGTAGATGTTTACACTTACACATTTCCTTTCACGCACCATCTTGGCTACGTCTCTATGTTTTGGTATGTTGTGTATTTGTTTTCATTCATCTCAAATTATTATTATTATTTTTAAAGATTTTATTTATTTGACAGAGAGAGAGAAATCACAAGTAGGCAGAGAGGCAGGCAGAGAGAGAGGGGAGGAAGCAGGCTCCCTGCGGAGCAGAGAGCCCGACATGGGGTTCGATCCCAGGACCCTGGGATCGTGACCTGAGCCGAAGGCAGAGGCTTTAACCCACTGAGCCACCCAGGCGCCCCTCAAATTATTTTCTAACTTCGAGATTGAGATTGCTAGGACCAGGTTATTTATGAGTGTGTTGTTTCATTTCCATGTGCTTGTGAATATCCATGCTTTGTAACTGATTTCAAATTTCATTCCATTGTGGCTGGAGAATATACTTAGTATGGATAAATCTTTTAATATTGGACACTTGTTTCATCTATTCTGGAGAAAGGTCTCGTGTGCCCTAGAATAATTTTTTTTTTTTTTTTTTTGGCTATTATTTGGTGGTGTGTTCAACAAATGCTTCTTAGGGCCAGTTGGTTTATAGTGTTGCTTGGGCTTCTGTTTTCTTGTTGGCCGTTTGCCTACTTGTTCTATCCATTATTGAAAGTGAGATTTTGAAGTCTCCAAGCATTGTCATTGAGTTTCAGTTTTGTTAGTTTTTGCTGCTTGTGTTTTGTCGATCTGTTGTAGGTGTCTATATGTAAGTGTTATATTTTCCTGATAGAATGACCTTTATAACCATATAAAATGTTCTCATTTAATTTCTAGCAACGTTTGTTTGTTTTTAAGGTAATCTTTTATTAGTATAGCCTCTCCGGTTTTATGTTTACTGTTTACATGATATATCATAGATACATCATGCATATTTATATGACTTAAATCATTCATATATATCTAAATAATTCACATATACCTACATGAATTATTCAATTATGATCAATGAAGGCATGTCAAATCAGTGGAGACATTATATATTAAATAATGCTGGGATACTGCACAATTATTAATAAGTTCAAATTAGGATTCTTATCTTATACCATATGTATATTACTAAAATAAATTCTAAGTCAAAAAAGGTACTAGATATTAAAAAAAAAAAAGGCAAACATGTATAGAATTTGGGGGTAAAAGGATTTTTCTGTGGAAAAACATCAGGAACTTAAATGTGGAAAAAATGGAGTATCAAAATGACCACATAAAAATGTAAAACTTGCACATTAAAAAATAAAGCAAAATTCATAGGCAAATTGGGAAAAATATTTACCTCTTATATAACAGATATTGCACAGAGAACATGAACAATTAATACACAGCATACAAATGGCCTTATGAAGAGATACGGAAGACTTTATATTACTAATAATCAAAGAAATGTAAACTAAAACAAGAATCTATTTTTTTGTCTATCAAATTGACAAAGATTAATAAATATTCTAATGCCCAAGGGTGCTAAAGAGACACAGGGAAAGAAGTAGTTTTATGCTCTGCTGTTGGGGTAGAAAACAGTACAATCCAATTGGCCTTAAATTCAAACTATTTCATGCCTAGGTATTTTTTTTTTAATGAAAAAATGTATGAAGAAACTTAAGTGTATGAAGAACTTAATTACATACATATCATTGTTTAGCCCCAAACTGAATTCTAAGTGCTCAATAATTGGGCATTATACAGATTATGTTGCATGTATATAGTGGAATGAGAAAGTCCTTAAAAATGCTGTGGAAGATTCTTTAATGACATGGGGATATTATCATGATATAATAAATGAGAAGTTACAAAATGTATGTACAGTATAACTCCATTCTTATCAAAATAATATATAATATGTATATGCAAAGAAAAATGACCCAAAGGTTAACAGTTATCTCTGAGCATTCAACATCATGAGGGTTTTGGTTGACTTTGTGCTTCTCCAACTCCTCCTCAACCCCCACCTCCGCCGCCTCCCTGTTTTCTAGAATATGTAGGTCTTATTTTTTAGTAAGAAAAAAGAATAATTTAAGAATTCATCAAGATGGTACTTTTTGCCTATTAATTTGGCAAAGATTACTTCAAAAGACAATACACAGTATTGGTAAGATTTTGGGGTGAGCTTACACAAAACGTATGCTGATGGGGTAGTATAAACGGCTACACATCGCATCGTTGTAAACTTGGCGGCACAAATTAAAATCCTGAAAAACAGAGGAAGTTGTTTCACTTCTAGGGATTAAGGAAGTCCTCAGGATGGACACAAAAGATTCATATTTAAACCCCAATGTCCATTTTTAAGTACATGGTTAAATAAATTACTTATGTAGGTGACAATAGTATGTATTAAACATCACAACACAGGATGCTATTGACATGGGTCAGTATGTTAAGGTCAGAACAGTAAATATTATGTCCCATATAATACTGCTTTAATAAGGAAATGTGTAAGTTTCCTAGGGCTACCATAACAAAGCATCACAAACAGGGTGGCTTAAAATAACAGAAATTTATTCTCCCACAATTCAGGCCTGAAGTCCAAAATCCGGGTGTTGGCTGGGTTGCTTCCTTCTACAGGCTCTGAAGGAGCATCTGTTCCACGCTGCTGTCCTAGCTTCTGGTGGTTGCTGACAATCCTTGGTGTTCCTCAGCTACATCTGTATCACTCCAATCTCTGCTTGTTGGCTCATGTCCTTTTTCCCTTGGACTGGGTGTCCTCTCTTCTTATTGGGAACCAGCCACCGGATCTAGGGCCCACCCTCACCTAGTGTAACTGCATCTTAACTAATTACAGCTGCCAAGACCCTATTTCCAATTGAGGTCACATTCTGAGATTCTGGGTTGACACAGATTTTTGGATGACGCGACTCAACCCACTACTTGAATATAACATCCATATAAAAACATCGGGTATCTCTCTGAACAGTATTGATCTCAGGGTGGGTTTATGATGATTTAACTAGTTTTTCTTTGTGCTTTTCTGCATTTTAAAATAAAAAGCTTATGTACTGAGTTGTATTTACATAGAGACTAAGTTCTAAATTTGTTGTACAGGATGAACATTACTTGTAGTCGAAAATGACTCTCCCTCCCTATAGCTCACAAAACACAGAATCCATCATTTTGTACTTAATATACGTTCTTTCAGAAACATCTAATATAGCTGAATCTTCTTCTAGCACTGGAACAGATTACTGTTCCTCTGGGTGAGCACTAGACTAAGTAATTGATTTGTGTTTATATGCTACATTGTACAAAAAAGGGGAAAAAAAGGTTTTCTAAGCACAGAAGTAAAGGGAAATGGGTTCCAAGTTAAATGAGTGTATGACGAGACTCTACTGTTCTCCTTTTCTAATCAGGGGAAAACTAAATTTCTTTCATGTTTACAAAAACGCTAAAAACAATAGTGATGAATTAGGAAAGACACTTAAGACCAAGGGGAAAAATAATTACTGATATCCAAAATGTACTCCTTTATGAGTTTTGGTACATCTCTTGAGTCTTTCTGGACATTTTTAAAGGTCAGGGGAAGAAAACTTAAGGAAATAATGATACAGTGGATATAACTATAGCTAGCTTCTGTCTTTTAAAAATTTTTCCAAGGTGGGGCGCCTGGGTGGCTCAGTGGGTTAAGCCTCTGCCTTCGACTCGGGTCATGATCCCAGAATCCTGGGATCGAGCCCCACATTGGGCTCTCTGCTTGGCGGGAAGCCTGCTTCCCTCTCTCTCTCTGCCTGCCTCTCTGCCTCCTTGTGATTTCTGTCAAATAAATAAATAAAATCTTAAAAAAAAAAATTTTTTTTCCCCCAAGGTATAACTTTCCTTTTGGAGATTTAGGACTAGGGTTTCTTTCACAACTGGATTAAGATAAATTATAGATAAAAGTCAATTAAAAAAAGGAGTATTGTCATGTACAGAGGCTGACATCATGGGTAGTCAAAGAATATGTTTAATAAAAAATAATTAAACTTCCATTTGCTCTATAGAACATCATAGAAAGTAATTTAATAAATTACAAATGACTTTTTTAAGACGTTTGCTCAACTACAGAAAGCAAATTCAGACTACACAAAACACAACTGGTAAATATTGCAAATGTCCAAAAGAAGAATTGGACTAAGACTTGAATCATGAAACCTGAAACAAGGGCTATAAATACAAGGCAATAACAGCTATAATTCTTTTAGTAACTACCAACACATACTTGGATATCCTTTTAACTGCAACTTTAGTATTATGTAATTCTACTGATTTTTTTCCTTATAACCCTTATCTTTACACAACCATATTTGCATTTTTTTTAAGCTGACAGGTGGAAAACTTTTCCCCAATCAATACTAAATAGAAGTGTCTTGAAACCCGAGAGAAACTTTAAAGTTAGTATTAGCCTTAATGCTTTGAAAACTGTAATTGCCTTATTACGTAGAAAGAGAATCACTAATATGTTAACCAAATTCGTCTGATCATAATTAGGAAAATACTTTATCTCATAAATTTGATATAAATTAGCTTTTTAGTGACAAGATCTAGGGCTTTTTTTTTTCCCTTTTTTTTTTTTTTAATTGGGGAAAGAAAGGAATGAAGATTATGTGGACAGAACTAGAGGGAAAGAGGGAAGTATGGATGGTGTTGAAATACCCCACCAGCAAACTAAGTTAACTGTGTTTGAAAAACTTTGGCTATCTCATAGGTGTGTTCTAGTTAAACAAAAGTGCAATACTGCAAAGGGAAGATACTAAATATGTAATATATCATTTTCATGATGAAGAATTACTACCCACTTCTCCTGGATGACTATTGCTAAGACATTGCATAAAGAACTATCAATTCAAAGTACTATTTTGGGAAAAATACAAAAATGAATACAATCTCAATGGAACTTAAATGACTTTGTAAATACATGTAACACTGTCTCTCTAGTGAGGGATTAGTTATCTTACATACAGAAACATAATTTACTGGTAAAGATCTGGGAAAATCCAATATAATTGTTGGATTTATGACGAAACAACAAAGTTCTATCAAAAAGTACTGAGTTATTTTTTTCTGTGGGAGAGAAGTGGGGTACTTTCCCCCTAAATTTAGCCCCTCGCAAACTTTATCACTGACTTATCCAAGTATCAGAAAAATGCTAACATCTTTCTCTCCTTAGGATGTAAATGGTATTTTATGTCCAATTCAGTTCTAATTGTTTTTAATGTACATGAAGGTGATCCTGGACCTCTCTATCTTGTCGGAATTAATAGCAGCTTTAGCAGGAGAAACTGTATCACAAATCAAATATCAAACAAATTTTACATGATAAAGGGTTCTAAGAAATTGATCAGAAGCCTTGGGCTTCATTTTTGTGGTTGACAGGTATAACTTGTATAAATTTTTTTGAGATCATTCAAAGTGCATATTCAAAATGGGCCAACTCAGTATATTTAATATAAACTGATAACCCAACACTGATTCTGGGCAACATTTAGTCTGCTTATACCTAGCAACTTAAAAAAAAAATGAATTTAGACTATTCTGCATATTACTTTATCACTAAGACCTGCTCATGTTGGAACAGTTCCATGACATAAAACACAAAGAGAAATCTACACGAATAAAGCAAACCAACGGTTTCTTTTACATGAAGTATGCTGTGTGGAAAGATCTTCTCAGTGGTATTTCATGAGTTTGCCTTTTCTGAACCCTGGAAACAGACATTACTCATCAGAGACAGAATGATTTCTTTAGAGGAGGCCAAACTTTGAAAAAGTAAAACTAAGTATGTCTAGAGGGCGCCAAAGTCCCATGACACAGGACTCTTGTAGGACTTAATTTTACTGATATCAGAGTTAAGCTCAGCCGAAAGCAAGTCAGATTTCTTGCCAGATCAACATGATATAGAGGATGCGTTTAAAAAACCCCTGAAAACAAGTAGAGAATTAGAAACGAATGTAAACTTCCTAAACTAACTCAGCTGAGGTAACAGGTAGCCAGTTCAATTGGCTGATTGGGAAACTTATTTCTTCTTTAAAACACACTTGTACCTGAATTGGAAACGTCAGCAGTGCATCACGACACGAGAGCGTTTTCATGGAATTAAAGCAGTGGATGGTGATGTAGACTCTACAGCTTTCATGACATTCATTAGCTGCCCAAATTATTGCTGAGTTTTGATCTGTAAATTATAGGTGTCAAGGAGGCTGTAAAACTATATTCAAATTAAATCAGTAAATATGCATCAAGTATGCTGTGTTCTCTGCAAATATATTAAATATACAACTCTCATGGAGCATAATTTTCATAAAATTAACCCCCAACAAAATTATAATGCCTTTTTGTTGTAATTTTACACCTTTATGTATTTGATAGTACATACGAGTTCAGAAACTTATACGGATCTTAAGAAATAGTACATGCAAAACGTCTCTGAAAGCAGTTTGCACTTCTAAACAAATAACTGAAATGTTCGGTCAGTAAGTTATTGATGCACTCAACACTGGGGTATTTACAATTCATAATTAAAGAAAAAAAAATCCAAAATCAGTTCATAATTTAAGTGCAGTCTGGGAGTCAGTCTTCGTTACTCGAATCTGAATCCTCGGATGATGACGACGTACTGTCGGATCCAGACGAAGCATCAGCTTTCTCTGAACCCTCATCTGTGCTGTTCTCGTTGAGAGGACTTGCTTCAGTTCCCCCTTTGTCCTCCTGGTCTCTACCTCTGGACTCTTCCTCCTTTACTTCCTGGGACTTAGACGAGCCCAAGTCACTGTTTCTGTTTTTCTGTACGTCGAAAGTATTGGACTGGGACGAAGTTGGCATGTGGAGATTAAGGCCTGGAGTGAGCAGCATCCCTGGGTAGAGTATATTAGACAGCAGTAGTGGGTTAAGAGCTAGCGGGTTGGCGGCTGCAGCTGTACTTAATGCAGCGGTAGAGGACGTGGAAGGAGAACCCGACACGGAGTTTTCTCCCCCGTTCTCTGAATTTTGACTCTCTGTCCTTTCTTTTTTTCCTTCTAGCTCCTTCGAGTCATTTCCCTTTTTCTCTTCGGTTCCAGATTCAGTAGGCTTGGTCAGGAGGCCCCCCATGCCCAGCAGATTTGGTAAGCCAGTCATTCCTGACAGCAGCATGGGGAACATGGCGGCCACGTTTTTAGCTTCTCCTCCAGAAGAAAGACCGGCAGGCATTCCCATCAGCCCCGCGGTTACTTGCAGAGACTGCAAGTTTTGTAGGTTTTGTTGTAAGGCCTGAAGGGTTGTGAGATCCACACCTGGAAGTAATCCGTTGGCTAACAAAGGATTGCCTGACACGCTGGTGGCAGTTGCTGCCGCCGCCGCCGCCGTGGCCTTGGCAATTCCACTTTTAGGCCGTCGCCCACGCCTGCTGACTTCTTCTCTCACAACAGGACCGGTGAGAATGCGCTCAAACATACTCTCTGGAAGAAATCCCTGGGGAAAAAAAATCAGTAACAATAGCTACATAAATAAAATAAAATCAGTAGCGATCACATTAAAATTGGTAATTATTCATAGACCGAGTCTGTACTGAAAGAACGTAATCAATTATGAAAGAGACAGCCTCTTTCAGATAGTGAGGAGGGGTGTGAGACAGTTCCTCCGCTTCTCATTTTCTCACAGGGTAAGAAAGCAGGAAGAGGCTTCTAGCTTTCTTCCACGTGGTGAGGCATACGTGTGTAGAAGAGTTCTAGGGAACAGAAGGTCCAAAGACATTTTCTCATGAGGTTACTTCCGCACCCTCACAGTTTCGCATCATCAGTTACTCCTGAAGACTACAGAAGTGCCCCTCGTCCAAGTTAGGAGAACGATAAGGAAAGAACAGAGGAAGTAAGTGAAAGGTTAAGATTACAGTGAGATGCTCCATGTGAATCTTTGTCACTTTGGGAGTAAGGGAGGGAGCTAGCACCATGCTGATAAAGATAGTTGAGTGATTCTCCCATGACTTTCTGGGCCCAGAACTCCTAAAAGTGGTAGGAGTTGTAGAACTTCTAGGCTAGCAGGCTCCAGCAGAACTATAACGTAAGCCACATATGTAACTTTAAATTTTCTAGCAACCGTATTAAAAAAGGTAAAATAGAAACAGGTGATATTAATTTTAGTAATATAGCCTAACATAATTATTATTATTATTTTTTAAAAGATTTTATTTATTTATTTGACAGACAGAGATCAGAAGTACGCAGAGAGAGAGAGAGGAGGAAGCAGGCTCTCCGTGGAGCGGACAGCCCGATGCAGGGCTCGATCCCAGGACCCTGGGATCATGACCTGAGCCGAAGGCAGAGGCTTTAACCCATTGAGCCACCCAGGTGCCCCATAGCCTAACATAATTAAACCAAAATACTACCATCTCAATATGTAACCTATGAAAATAAAGATATTTTCTATTTTTTCCAAACTTAATCTTCAAAATCCCAAACCAGGGTGGGGAGATGGGCACAATGGGTGAAGGGGAATGGAAGACATAGACTCCGGTTATGGAATGAAAAAATTAGGGGATAATTTTTTTTTTTTAAAGATTTTTAATTTATTTATTTGACAGAGAACACGAGTAGGCAGAGAGGCAGGCAGAGAGAGAGAGAGAAGCAGGCTCTGCATTGAGCAGAGAGCCCGATGCGGGGCTTGATCCCAGGACCCTGGGATCATGACCTGGGCCGAAGGCAGAGGCTTTAACCCGCTGAGCCACCCAGGCGCCCCTAGGGGATAATTTTTAAAATTAATTAATTAATTAAGGGGGGCGGAACAGAGGGAGAGGGAGAATCCTAAGCAGGCTCCACACCCAGCGCAGAGCCTGAAGCGGGGCTTGATCCTGTGACCCTGGAATCATGACCTGAGCCAAAAATCAAGACTTGGCCGCTTAACTGATGGAGCCACCCAGGCGCCCCGAGTCACAGGAATAAAAAGCACAGGGAATAAAATCAGTGAAGTTGTGACAGTGTTGTGTGGTGACAGACGGCAGCTGCACTTGTGGAGAGCACAGTATAGACCTGTCCAATCACTGCGCTGTACACCTGAAACTAATGTAACATTGTGTGTCAAAAATACTCACCCCCCCCAAATCCCAAACCAGTGTTTTATACTTCTTAAACAACCTAATTCAGGCAGCTACATCTCAAATGCTCAACAGCTGCATGTGTTTAGTGACTATCATTTGTGACCCCTCTGCAGAGCAGTTTCAATACCTCTCTCTCTCTCTCTTTTTTTTTTTTTAAAGTAGGCTCCACACCCAACATGGGGCTGAACTCACGACCCTGAGGTTAAGAGTCACATCGTCTACCGACTGAGCCAGCCAGGTGCCCCTAGATGGCAGTTTCAAAGACTCTCATGGTACTATTTTAAAATTTTGTTTTGAATTCATCAACTTAATTGTTTTCTTCACAAAAGCATTAGGGTTCACTGCAGAAAACAACAACAACAACAACAACAACAAATATACAAGGGAAAAAAATCATCTGTAATTTCACCAGAGAAAACCATTGCTAATATTTTAGGGTGTGTATTTCATTTCTCCCTTGTTCATATAGACAGATTCTACAATTCTCCCCACTCCGTTTCTAAAATAAATAGAATCATAATGAACATAGTTTTATAGCCTGTCCTTTTCATTTGGACACTTGTGGAAATAGTAGCTATTCTTTATTCAGCATTTACCACATGGTCAGGCTTGGCTTTTCCGAGGGCTTAATTACTACTCCATTTAACACACCGTGACCTTTCCCTCCCTTGTCATTGGATGTTCTTCTAAAATATAATTTTTGCCAGTTGTATAGTTTTCCTATATATGGATGGACCATTAATATATTCCCAATTTGTTACTATTATATATAATATCCTTATATGTCTCTTTCTGCACATCTTTGCTTAATCTTTGTGGCCTTGCTCAAAGAGTTATCTTAGACGTTAAAATAAAAACAGATTAATGATCAGTATATATTGATTCTGCATTCTAACTCAACAAACATCTGAGAAATTTGTAATGTGTACTGCAAAATAAAAACTGTGAAAACACTGGCACGTTTACACAATATTGCTAATTCTTTCTTTTCTTTTTTTTTTTAGATTTATTTATTTATTTATTTGATAGAGATCACAAGTAGGCAGAGAGGCAGGCAGAGAGAGAGGAAGGGAAGCAGGCTCCCTGCTGAGCAGAGAGCCCAGTGCAGGGCTCGATCCCAGGACCCTGGGATCATGACTGGAGCTTCGGGAAGGCAGAGGCTTTAACCCACTGAGCCACCCAAGTGCCCCACACTGTTGCTAATTCTTAATTTAAAACTTCATCTCTGATATCATTAAATGGCAGGTAATTTTCTTTTTTGAGTATAGGTGACACCCAATGTTACATTAGTTTCAGGTGTACAACTTAGTGATTCGACAGGTTTACACAGGCTGCCGTGACTTATTCATCCCATAACTGGAAGCCTGTACCCTCTTTCCCCTTCATCCATTCGGCCCATCTCCCTACCCACCTCCCCTCTGGCAACCATCAGTTTATTCTCTGTATTTATAGATCAGAGTCTGCTTTTTGTTTGTTTTGTTTTCGGTTCTAGATTCCACTTATGAGTGGAATCATATGGTACCTATCTTTCTCAATCTGACTAAATGGTGTCTAATTGTTAAGATGATGTGTGAGTTAGTATTTATGAAATTACTCACAGACTGCTTAACAACATCTCCCCATTCAGGAGCTACTCCGTATTCCGAATTTTCTTTTAGGAATCTACATAAGTCTTTCAAAGGGGGAGCAAATGCACCTCCAACCTGTAAATGAAAAAGACTGTTAGACACTTAAAAATTAAATTAATTTTTATTATATATATATTATATATATTAAATATGAAGACCTTCTTGCTTTTATTCTGTGCTATACAGAGTTTATTTAAGACATATGTGTTTCTTGAATTACCTTTGACGTTCTCTACTATATTTAAAAGGACTACCACATGCCAAAGGTACTGCTAATATACCGTACAGACATGTGGTATGTAAATTTTAAATGCTTTAAGTAACTAAAATAGTAAAATGAATAACCACGGTTTCCTGTGCACTTGCTATGCTGGATAGGTCATACAGCCTCGTTAAGAGCATGTGCCCTCCGGAGTCAGACTTACCAGCTACTGGAACTGGGCAAATCAGTAAATCTCTCTGAGCCTCCATTTTCTGATCTATAAAAAGGGGATTACGACAACACTTTCCTCACAGGGTTTTTCTAAGGATAAAAATGAAACCAGTTCAAGTGCCTTAGCACAGCATCTGGTGCAAACAAACACCAAGTTCTCCTTCTTCTTCTTACATGCCAAGCATCATGCTAAGGACTTTCAGTATATAAATTTACTTTAGTTCTCACTATATCCTTTGAGAGAGTATTATTTCTGTTTTTCAAATGAAGGAATTAAGCCTCAGAGAAGTTAGGTAAGTCACCTAAAGCCAGCTAGTAAGCATTAGGGCCAGCTTTTAAACTCAGGTTCCGCAAAGTCATGCTCTTACCTATTACGTAACCTGAAGTATAAAATTAAACACATCTTTTGCATGTGAACAGTGATATAGCCAACTAATCACAATATGAAAAAATTTAAAAACTACATATGATAATTAGTAGGACATTAAAACAAAATATTTTGAAACTTCAATGATTTGGATCTACCAACTTAATGTTCCTTTGGTGTCTAAAGGTAATTCCTCTTTCCATACCTCTCTGAACATATACTATCTCTTGGTAGAATACAGACAGGACTTTAATGTCGCTACACCACCTAGAAGTTACAGGTATCTATAGTTATAATACCTTAAGCACTCTTTTCTAATATTTTCTGTAGTTTTTACTTAGTTTCTGTTGCCTTCTCCTTTTCGTTACCCCCTTTACTAAGCTCCAGTGTAAGCGGAGGCCCTTTGGGTGGTGTATAGGGATTCGGCAGGTAGATTCTTTTCAATCCTTTAGCCTGTGTACTACAGACTCAGAACAATAAATAATATAAATTACGGGAGATGAACAGACCCCTTGTCAGGTTATAACAATTAGATAAAATTAGGAGTGTTTAATATCTAATAAGTAAAACCACAAAATTGTTCCAGTTCCTTAAAACTGGCTAAGACTAATTTATTCCTATCCAGTAATGCTAACTTTTGTTAGAAGATGAAGTGCTAAGATTTGTAACACCATCTATATAATCACAAAATTAAGTAAAATGCTACTAAAATGTCATCTTGTCTTTTCCCTAATCCCCCTATGACATCATTTTAAAGTACAAAGAAATGCTGAATAAGCTCTATAAACTTGGGGAAAATCAGTATTAATTTTAATGAGCTAGTGCACATAACAATATTAAAACAACTGTTAAGGTAATCTGATTGTGACTGAAGGAACTCAATGAGAAATTTGCTGTTCTTACTCCGAGGCCATCTTTTTCTCTTTTTAATTTTATTTTGTTGCATGCTTATCTGAGTAAAAAACAGAATAAAAATATCAGAGCTATAGGCCTACAGAAGGGTGCCGTAAGTGTTGTATCATTTACTTTTGAGGTGAAGGAGACATCTACCAATCCATAAACGAAAACAATTTGGGGAAACAAATGTTGAGCCACATTTGGTTAAGAAACAGAATTTAGAAAAACTGGACTCTTACCATTCATCAGTCAAAAAAGCAGTAAGATAAACACAGCAGTGCCTTTTTTCTATAAGGTACCTTTGTTTAAGACATTTTACTTTCATCTGTCAGAAAATTATGTACTAGGCTCATTTAAAGGAACAAGATACTTTATGGCCATCTGATGGGAAATTTCAGTGATAAAAATGTAATCTCTGACGGCCTAATGAGAATGGTGGCTCTCTCATCAGCTTCTCACCCTCAGCAGTGTGGCCTTTCTGGGTGGGTGCTATGAGGGACTGTCTCATGTGCGGTAGGAAGTTCAGCAGCATCCTGGCCTCTACCTGCTGGATGCCAGTAGCGTCCTTTCCCTGCCTGCCACCTCCTCACCTCCCAAGCTGGGACATCCAGACATTACCAAATGTCCCTGCAAGACAAAACTGCCCTGTGCTGAGAACCGCTGCTTTGAATGTCAGGCCCTTGGGCAATGTCACATGGCTTACACACAGATGTGTCAAGTGACTTATTTTTATCCCACGGCTTAGCCAAAGATGTGGGAATTGAAATTAGATTGCATAAAATTATAGTCCATGTCTTTCCCCACAAATCTGCTAGTTTTAACCCATCTCCAGGTCTGTTTATAAACAATTAACAATAAATATACACATACCTTCCTGGCATTTCTTCTGTTGATCAGCTGAACACGTTCGTCTCCAGTAAGACTATTAACATCGAGTTTATTAGGGTTTCTGCAACGATGCCTTTTTTGTTTAGGCCTCCCTTCATGGAGCTGCACTCTCTAAAACATATAAGTAAAGAAACAGCTTTAAAATCTTTACTTGTGCAAACAGTACAAAAAAGCTGATCCAACTAATTTAATTCTATAATACTGAAGATACATATAATATATATTTTACACTGAAGAATATATATTTAATATATATTATACACTGAAGATAATATATATTATACACATATTTTACCTTTAGTATATAATATATACATACATATATATTAAAGAATTTACCCATTACACTTTAAAAATACTTAAACTTTAAATATTTTTATATTTAACACAGTTGACCTTAAACAATATGGGGGTTAAGGCTACTGCCCCTGCATAGTCGAAAATCCACATATAACTCTTGACTCCCCCAAACTTAACCGATAATAGCCTACTGCAGATCAAAGCCTTTCTGATACTATAAATGGTTGATTAACACATATTTAGCATGTTATATTTATATTATATCCTGTATTCTTACAACAAAGTAGAAGTTGTTGAACCTACTGGTACAAAGTAGGCTGAAGAAAAGAGAATGTTCTTAAGAAAATCGTATTGAAGAGAAAATACATTCTCAGTACCATACTGTAAAAAATCCACGTAAAAGTGGACCCACACAATTCAAGCCCAAGTGTTGTTCAAGGGTCAACTGTCTAATAAAAATATTAAATATGACTTTAAGAAATATAATATAAATCTTTTCTTCAAATTACATATTTGAAAACATATTCAAGGCCATCATATGATTGAAACACTATCATTCAGCGTGCGTTCTCGCTCCTGAAACGAGGTCTTTCCTGAAACGCTCTCACAGATCACTGTGTTCCTAGCATTGTCTGAAGGAGTTACCAGTAACACTGGAGCAGCCTCCTCAAAATCGTACAGTTCTTCACTTTTTCTCCTGATAAATTTCATCTGAAACATCAGATGTTTTTGCGCTGGTACAATCCATGTTTGTGCCAGCTGTGGCTTTCCTCTTCTCTTCGTCTCACTACTAGTCTTTCTTATTTCCCCTCAAGTAACCATCACGATATTAAAAGATATTCTTATATTTTACGAATGGGAACCAAAGCTTGGAGAGGTTACCTTCCTCGAGGTCATACAACCAACAAGTGGTAGTATCTGGTAATGAAACTCTTTCCAGCAAACCATGCGGCTCACTTCTATCATTTAACAAAGCAGGGCTTGGTGTGTGTTTCCGACCAATGAGAACAATGCAGGAGAGGAATGCTCAGACTCCTCAGCGTGGCAGACCCATCCCTTCACAGCCTGGACCTCAATTTACCTTTTCTATCCTGTTACTATTACCCCACAGATTTTCTCACATACCCCGCAATACCAGACTGGCCGCTCTTTTATGAATATGCCTTAGAGTCCTATCCTTTTTAACTCTTCCTACTCATTTTACAATGCTTAGAATATCCTTCTCTTGTGTTAACCTGGTCAAATGCCTACTTATTCTTTATCATCCACCAGTCACAGACGTCATCTCTATCTTCTTTCCACATTTCCCCAGATACTCTGCCTAGGAAGAATCACTCATTACTCTTTTTTATGTCTCCACAGTACTCTATACATAACCTCGCTATTATATATCTATATGTTATAATTATTTAGCTATAGGGATACAACAGAATGTGAGAGCTAAGAAATCATTAATGTGAGATATCCTTCAGAAACCAAAACTAATCATCTTGTATTATCACAACAAATGCTGTTTTAAAATCTTAATATTCTATAATGTTACCTAAAAAATTATGATAATTTTATTAGCAGTGAAAATGATGAATGGCTTTTAAGTTTAAAAAATTAATAAAGATTCCTTTGCAGTGATGAGAGAAAGACAGAGAAACCCTACAGACTACAGTGGAAGTACCACAAGGGCAAGAACTTTATACTGTTCGCGGTTTTATCCTCCATCCCTTAAAAGAAGAACTAGCACTGAGTAGTTAATGCAAATCTACTGACTGAATAAAATGTTATTTTCTAACATGTTAAGTTACAGGGTTAAACTAATGATTCTTATTACTGTTAGAATTGCAGTATTCATTCTATGCTTACCCATCATATTTAGTGAAAACTCCTCCCCTCATAATTATAAAAACTTTGTTTTTTTAAAAAATCAAAAGTATTTAAAGTTTGAGAATTAGTGGCATCCTTAGAGAAGACCAGGGAGGGCGCCTGGGTGGCTCAGTGGGTTAAGCCGCTGCCTTCGGCTCGGGTCATGATCTCAGGGTCCTGGGATCGAGTCCCACATCGGGCTCTCTGCTCAGCAGGGAGCCTGCTTCCTCCTCTCTCTCTCTGCCTACATGTGATCTCTCTCTCTGTTGAATAAATAAATAAAATCTTTAAAAAAAAAAAAGAAGACCAGGGATATGAAAGGCATCTGAACGCCAAGCCTGAGGCAGTCTGATGGAGACGACCAGGTTATTTCCTGATGTCAATAATAGCGATGTAAAATTCTAGACAAAGTACACATTACAGACACAAAGACCACTGTAGGGACTGAAGTGTGGAGCTTCTGTGGTTCCTTAATGTAAAAAAGTAACAAGGTAATTTTTTTCTGTTAATAAAATAACAACTTTGGGCGCCTGGGTGGCTCAGTGGGTTAAGCCGCTGCCTTCGGCTCAGGTCATGATCTCAGGGTCCTGGGATCGAGTCCCGCATCGGGTTCTCTGCTCCGCGGGGAGCCTGCTTCCTCCTCTCTCTCTCTCTGCCTGCCTCTCTGCTTACTTATGATCTCTCTGTGTCAAATGAATAAATAAAATCTTTAAAAATAAATAAATAAATAAATAAATAAAATAACAACTTTACCTTTATAGAGTAGTTTTTTGTCTTCAAAGGACTTTCAGTTTTTACTCATTGGCTCAGTAAATGTTTATAGGAAGCTAGATACTATTCTATGGATCAGGAATTATGTACTAAGTCCTGGGGATACAAAGGTGAATAGGATATTGTCCTTCAGAAGCTCACAGAGTACTAGACAGCTGCGCTAGGTTCTCCATTCTAATGAAGGCAGATACAACAGGCCTCCTACCTTTGCTCTTTGGGGGATCTGATGCGAATTCGGTTTATCAGCACCTGATAGTAAAGTACTGCAAAATGCAGTGACAGATTTCTGTGAGTAAGAAAGTCATATGCCTATGAGACAGGGAGCACAGAGTATCTCAGGAGACAAAAAATGCAAATGAACTAAAACAATTCTCGCTCTGATGAGAGTAAACTCAGTGTGCACCTGCAGAGACACAACAGCAGTACTGCGGCAGCTTGAAGAAGAGCTTACGAGTAGTAGTTTGGACACTGGAGTTAAGACTGTGCCCTGGACTACTTACTTCCAATTTCAGTGTTTTAATTTATCCAGAAAATAGTTACATTTATGCCATTCTGATAAAGGTGTTAGGAGTGTTAAATGAGATAATGTATGTTAATAAAATGCCTGGCACACGGTTAAGTCTCAATAAATGTTTAATATGATCACTGGTATCACTGGTATTTTAAAGTAAACTCCCTAAGGAAAAGGACTGGAAATTTTATACCTTTACAACCTACACTGGGTCTAACATAGTACTCTGTATATTGGAGATAATTTTCATTATTAAATGCAGAATGGAAAAATAGAAATGGCACTGTGTTCTATCGGGGGGGAAAAACGGTCATTATTTATTTTTTTCTGCTTATTTTCCTTACCCTTGGGCAGAACACATATTTACATAAGTGGGTAAAAACATATGCTTCATCATTATGGATTTGATAAACCACAGAAATAAAATATACCAAGATCTGTAAGGCATCACCTACAGGAATAAAAGCTCCTAAATCTTCCACATAACCTGGGTGCTCCTTAAGCCATTTTTCCAAATCCTTTCTCTTTGGCGCATCATCGCCTGCAAGTCTTGTCCCGTCTTTGAGGTTAATGACTGGGACTGGACTTTCTGTATCAGGAATTCCTTGAGGTTGAGTGTAGGACAGTGCTGGAGTCATCCCTGTAGAAATCTGTGAGGTGGTTAAGCCCAAAGTAACCTGGAGAGAAAAAACCAAGTGAAAATTTTATTTCTATGCTTTATCATTCGATTTTTTTGTCCAGTAAAGAAAATCTTTTTGAAGAGGAAAAAAATAAGCTGTTTAAAATTCTGACAAATTTTTCAAGTTTAAGATTTTCACGAGTCTTGGTCAGTGCTAGATTCCTCTGAGATATAATCTAGAAGTACACTCTAATTTCCTAATTAATATTTTTACTCTCTAAGACATTCGCAAAACAGCAATATATATATTTACATACTTTGGACTCAAATTTTGAACTCAAAGATCAGTACTTTTTACTTACATGGTTAGGTGGTTTATTTCTGTTAAAAAAGAGGATGTCAACACCTTCTACATTCTTCCTTCTTCCCCGCCTTTTTTTGACGATAGGCTGGTTGTCTAATCTAACGCCATTGGCACCAAGGGTTGACTGAATGGAAGTACCTAATCAAATAAAAACATGTAAAATAGTGATCAAAATTTAGATCTTAAGTAAATTAAAAGTACTTACTTTCTAAATATATGAAAGTGTTATTTCTTATTTTACAGGTCCTAAGTCCAGCAATTTTTGGGCTAAAAACACCCCCATTCCTCATTTAAAACGATAAGTAACTTTTTGACTGTCTCTTCAAATTTTTTACCCGGATATTCACACATCTTATCTTTCCCTTTTAGAGGAAGAAGCAAGTCTTTCTCATATAAAAAGACAAATCCTTCCTTTTTCTTTGAATCCATTAATTCCTACATTTTCTGAAAGCTTGTTTTTTTAGCTATCTTTACTTTCTTGTGCCTTTTTTTTTAAATTAATTTATTTATTTGACACAGACAGAGAGATCACAAGTAGGCAGAGAGGAAGGCAGAGAGAGAGAGAGAGAGAGAGTGAGAGAGAAGCAGGCTCCCTGCTGAGCTGAGAGCCCAAGGCGGGGCTCCATCCCAGAGGCTTTAACCCACTGAGCCACCCAGGTGCCCCGTGTGCCAAGATATTTTATTCTAGAGTCTTCTCCTCAAATTAAAAACATGGCCTAACTCAAACAAAAAATAAACCTCTTTCAGCCTTTTTATAACTTTCAAAACTTTCGAAAGGTTGGTCTTTGTTGTGCTCCTTTTCTTCATGACCAGTGCATTTTTCAATGTCCCATAGTCCATTCCCGTGCCAGCCAACTTAAGGTATTTTAAGATCACCACTAACTTTTTAGTTGCCAAGTCAAATTGACCTTTATCATTCCTCATTTCCGTAGATTCAATGAAAATGCATCTAAGAAGTATGAATGATACTCTGATGGTTCAAAGATGGGTTAAACGCAGTTCCTGTCCTCAAGAAGTACGTAATCTACAACTCTCTTATTAAAAGAAAATATTGGGGTGCCTGGCTGGCACAGCTGGTTATGCTCCGACTCTTGGTTTTGGCTTGGGCTGTGATCTCAGGGTCGTGAGATTGGGTCCCCCAAGTAAGACTGCTTAGCATGGAGTCTGCTTAAGACAATCTCTCCCTCTCCCCCTCTTGTGTTCCCTCTCTCGCTGTTTTTCTCTGTCAAATAAATAAATAAATAAATAAATAAATAAAATCTTTAAAATAAACAAACAAACAAATCTTGGGGCGCCTGGGTAGCTCAGTGGGTTAGAGCCTCTGCCTTCGACTTGGGTTATGATCCCAGGGTCCTGAGATCGGGCCCCACATTGGGCTCTCTGCTCAGTGGGGAGCCTGCTTCCTCCTCTCTCTCTGCCTGCCTCTCTGCCTACTTGTGGTCTCTGTCTGTCAAATAAATAAATAAAATCTTTAGAAAAAATAAAATAAAATAAATCTTAAGAAAAAAGAAATTATTAAGGATGAAATTTTTTTTTCTTTAAAACATGTCACAGCTTATAGTGAGAAATACATTTTGAATCATTCAAGAATTTTTATTTTTTAATTTTTTAGACAAATTTGATTGTCACTCCCTTTATTTTATATTATTTTATTAAAGATTCTATTTACTTACTTGACAGAGACAGAGACACTGAGAGCAGAAACACAAGTAGGGGAAGTAGGGGAGGGAGAAGCAGGCCTCCTTCAGAGCAGGGAGCCTGATGCGTGGCTCGAGCCCAGGACCCTGGGTTCATGAGCTGAGCCAAAGGCAGATGTTTAATGCTGAGCCAACCAGGCACCACAAAGGAGAATTTTTAGAGCAAGTCCAGTGTATCCCTGAATAAGAAGTAGCCTTTTGGCTGGTCATGTAACCTTATGGAGGCCACTTATATTCGCCACATCTCAGTTTCAAAATGGTACCTTAATTCATATGGTAAGGAATAGCTAGTTACAATAATTAAAAACCATGTTTGCATATAAAAACACAACAGGAATGTCACATAACTTTTTAATTTTAGTAAAAAAATTTTCACTTTTTAAAAAAATTATTATTTTTTTTAAAAATTTATTTATTTATTTGACAGATAGAGAGTACAAGTAGGCAGAGCAGTAGGCAGAGGGAGAAGCAGACTCCCTGATGAGCAGGGAGTCCCATGTGGGGCTCGATCCCAGGACCCTGGGATCATGACCCAAGCCAAAGGCAGTCGCTTAACAGACTGAGCCACCCAGGCGCCCCTAAAAAAATTATTAACATATAATGTATTATTTGTTTCAGGGGTACAGGTCTGTGATGCATCAGTCTTACACAATCCACAGCACATCCCCCTCCCTGGTGTCCATCACCAAGCCACCCTAACCTCTCAGCCCCCTCCCCTCCAGCAACCCTCAGTTTGCTTCCTGAGATTAAGAGTCTCTTATGGTTTGTCTCCCTCTCTGGTTTTATCTTGTTTCATTTTTTCCCCTCTCTTCCCCTATGATCCTCTGCCTAGGAATGTGACATGACTTCATTAAAAAAAAAAAAAAAAAAAAGGAAAGTTTTCATTATCTACAAAGTGAATTTCATTATAACCAGATTTTATAAACATGATTTAAAAATACTTTCACTGTAGTACCTTTTAGCTATAATAATAAACCAACTTTCCCAAAGTATCATTTTTAAAAGTATCATTATATTTTATAAGACGTTCTCATGGTTTCTTATTCTAATATGAATGAGATGGCTTTCATCAGCCCCTTTCCTGCATGACCCCCCCACCCCTAATTCTTGTCCCAGCTCAGTTTTCATGTTGTCTATAATGTGGATTCACCTTTTCTAAGCAGGCTCTGCTTTCATACAAAAATCTCTCTCAGTAGGAATTTACACACTAGCTAGGTCAGTCTTATCCCAAAGCCACACTATTAAGCTTGGGCCCTTCTCCCCCTTCTCCCATGAACGTCACTTTCCACGATCTGACCTTCCTCTTACAGATCCTGTTCGCTTCTACCTCTTCCAGAGGACTTCGCCTAAGTTCCTACACAGCAGTGACTTCCCTCTTCTCTAGTACTTTTTTTTTTTTAAAGATTTATTTATTTATTTGACAGACAGAGAGATCACAAGTAGGCAGAGAGGCAGGCAGATAGAGAGGGGGGAAGCAGGCTCCCTGCCCAGGACCCTGGGATCGTGACCTGAGCTGAAGGCAGAGGCTTTAACCCACTGAGCCACCCAGGCGCCCCTTCTCTAGTACTTTTTAACTGTAATGTGCTGTGTAGCAAAACATATTATCTTATTTTTTTAAATATCTTGGCTAATATTTTAACATTTAGGTCTTGGTCTACCAAGTAACTGAAAGGTAGACCATGTCTTACTTACTTTCTACTTTCCCTTTATTGCTATTCCAGTGTTATATAAATAAGTACTTACTATAATTCTCTCTGGAAAGAACAATTGTATACATACCACAGTGTACATTTATAAACGTACTCTATTTGGCCAGTTAGGTACTATCGTAATGTCTTTTATTTTCTTTCTTAAAAAAAAATCCAGCTACTGGGACACCTGGGTGGCTTAGTCTGTTAAGCATCTGACTCTTGGTTTTGACTCAGGTCATAATCCCAGGGTCCTGGGGATGGAGCCCTCTGCTGGGCTCCCTGCTCAGCCGGGAACTTCCTTCTCTCTCTCCCCACCTCTCATGCTCTTTCTCGCTCTCTCTCTCAAATAAATTCTTAAAACAACAACAACAACAATAACAACAACAACAAAACAAAAAACAAACAACCCAGCTACCTTGACTTATTTCTAAAAGTGATTTTTAGAAACATTATTTGTTTATTTTAAGCTAGAATCCAAAATGGAAAATTTAACCTATCTATTCTATAAAGCTTGTATTGTACTTATCTTAAATGTAATTATAACAATACTAAAAATAGCTTCTTTTCGCTGAATGCCTACTAGGTGCCGTACACTGAACTAGGTTTAACAAATGTTTTCTTAAATCTTCAAAAACAAAACAAAAACATAGAGTATTATTAAGCCTATTTTATAAATGAGATCAGAAACATTAAGTTTTACTAGCCCTATGTCACAGCTGGTAAATGACAGAATTCAGCCCCAGGCTGTGTGGCGGCTCTACCATCTTCTTCTGTTCACTTTTCTAGGTAGTTTCTGGAAAGGGTTCTTTAGTTTTGTCCTACTGTAATTTAATGCTATTTTACTCTTCCCTTCATTATATGAAAACTTGTATCTTTACTTGAAACTTACAGATACAATTTAGAGGGTACCCACCTAAACGGAAAAAGGGTTTTGGCTTTGGGACATTAGTAACTATAATAGTAGCATTTATTCAGTATCTAATTCTAAAACCTGTGAGGTTTTGGATTTTAACATCGGTTAAATTTTAACATCGGTTTAGCATCTAATTAAGTGCCAGGCTCCGTAGTAGCCACTCTCTATATATTATTTAACCCACCCAACAAGGCTACCTCTCTTCTACCCCAATGCCTCATTTCATAGACAAGAAAAGGAAGGCAAAATATTATTAACAGATTTCCTAAGAGCTGTGTTGGAAGACAAATCTAGATTTCACATCTGCAATTATTAAGATGGATGAGCTGTAATGCTTAGATAATAACTCTATCTGGTTTTAATGTTTAAGGCTTTTAAATATTTTGATTTGCTGCAGACTGTGTTACAATAACTGCTAATACTATTAACGATGATGTTATTTACCCAAAGGTTACTTGAAGGTGAAGGCTGTACAACCTTCAGCTGCAATAGCAGTAAAATATTCAGATGACAGAAGTGTCAATCCCATTTATAATGGTGGTATCAGAGTACAAGCAGTGGTATTTCTTATTTTTTTAGAATTTTATTTATATTCAACTAATTAACATACAGTATATTAGTTTCAGAGGCAGAGTTCAGTGATTCATCAATTGCATCTAATATCCAATGCTCATTACCTCCTTAATGCCTATCACCCATTTACCCCATCCTCCTACACTCTCCTCTCTTATTTGATTTTAAGAATTTATTTATTTGAGTGGGAGAAAGAGAGAGAGAGAGAATGTGCTCAAGCATACAAGCAGCGGGAGAGGCAAAGGGAGAAGCAGGGAGCCTGATGTGGGGCTGGACCCCAGAGATCATGACCTGAGCCAAAGGCAGATGCTTAACCGATTGAGCTACCCAGGCACTTACCCCGCCCTTTTCTAAAAAAATCAGAGCTCCCCTAAATACAATACCGTCAAGGAAAACCACAGTTTGGGGAAGTTACGTTTCAGTGACAGAAGCAGGGCTGGGTCATATTTGAACTGCAAGCTACGCATCTTTCAAAGTCTAGTAACTGGAGAATTACAACGAATGGTTAATGAATCTGTAAGAGACCAAAGTAATGATGATGATACTAATTTATAATTTAATTATAATTTATAATTAAAAAGTCACGGTAGCAGCAATTGGGAATAGCTATCAATTTAACACTTATAATAAAGCATTATGTTCCCCAGTCCTAGGAATTCCACACACCGTGCACATACACAACAGGAGTTCTGAAATGTTTCCAAGTACTGCATGGCAACCGGATTTAGCAGAATACTGAAACAAACTATTGAGCTTTATGTATATGGAAGGTATAATGGAAATTCAAGTCATTAATGGACTTTAATCAACACCTTCCACTTTTTAAAGATTCAGCTGATCATGAGTAAAATTCTCAATTTTTTGATACCACATTTTATAAAAGGGACACAGACAAATTAAAGCACATTATACCAAGATCAACAAAACAAGCTTCTTATTGATTCCTTAATGCCTACAGAGCACACAACTCATGGCTCCAATTTGGTATTTAATAAAAACTGTTGATTCAAAGTGTCAAAATGTTGGAAGAGAGACAGTCCCAATTTGGGAGGAGGAGATACAATCATTGCTTTCAAAATGTGAAGACTATCATGGAGACATGGGAATAGGCTGATTCTGCAATGCGTTTATAAAGACCGAATTTCGGTCATTAAGAAAAACCAACTGCAGGCAGAATTTGCTTCCAAGTAAGAAGGAATTTTGTGATGATCCGAGCTGCCCAGTAATAAAAAGGGCTGTTTTAGGTCAGCACAATCTTCCTGCAAATATTCCACGAGAATGAAGTATTATCTTTCAGGGATTAGTTGTAACAATTCCTGTATCCTGTAGATGACTGAACTACACTATCACTAAAGTCTTTCTAGAACTTCTCATTCTAACTTCCTCTACTAATCATCACTAATTTGTGATTTAGGTGTTTGCCTTTTACACTGACTATCTGCTTTCATGTTGAAATGCTGTCTGAACTTGTATCGATATAAAATGACTTGACAGTGTATTTCCAGCCAAGTATTTAGGACCCCAAAACAAAGTTGCACCCTGCTTTAAAATACTATATTAAAAGCCTCAACAGGTATTTATTAAGATCTAAAGATCTAAAATTAGATTATATACAGAAACAAATAAATAAAAGAGCATCTGGAAATGACAGCAGGAGTATTTCATGCCTAGACAGTTATTGTCGTCACACTCACCTGATACTGGTGTGGATTTGGGGAAATTGGCGAGGCTGGTCTCCGACGCGCTCTGCAGTTCCCGGAGCCGAGTCAGATACTGCTGCTGTCCCAGAGCACCGTCTTCACTGTCCAGTGGTCTCTTCTGAGCAAGCCCTTGCTTCTGAAATGTCAACTTCAAACCACCTTCCTGTTAACAAACACCATTATTGAGAAAGAAACAATTAAAAAACTCATTTTAGTTATTAAGAGAATTTTTTTTTACTTAGAAAAAGTGAAATAAAAACACTGAAACATTATTTAACTTCTCTCCTTATTCAGAAACCAACTTAAAAAAAAAAAAAACAACTCCTTTCTATAATGAGTATTAAGTTTTCTACCTTAAAAGAAAAAAATCCAGGTACTATACACATTTGTCTGAGCAAAACAAAGCTGTTCATGTGACTAGTACCTTATAACACGATCAGCTTCGGACATACATCTCTAAGTAACATTATTCAAATGACATTTCAGAGGATGTTACCCACGTATCAGACACGGAGTAATCCATTTAGCTTCAAAAATCATACTGAAAAATGAAATGTTACTGATAACAGGGCATGCTAAATGTTTAAAAGAGGAAATGCACTGACATACCATTTAAACATTATATAAAAGAACCAAAACAATTAGAATTTGTCAGACTGTTTAAGAAAAGCATTCTTGATCGGCAGAAGGACTATGTTCAGAAGTATAGGTAGAGAAACATATTAAATGACGATCCTTCTAGTAGAATATTCAAGTTTAATAACCTGGATATCAAAAAGAAAACAATCCAAATACCAGAAAACAAGTATGTGAAGGAAGTAAGAGTGAGAGCAGGCAGCCACTTGCAGAAAAAGCATGCTGCACACGTAATCGCAATCGGGTCCTAGGGCAATAAAAATAAACATACGTCTTTGATTTTCACTGTAAACTCCTTTTCTCGTACATGCTTCTTCACCTTTGACATCTGTGTTGACTGATCGTGTTCTTCTTTAACACCGGCACCTGGCGGAGTGGGTACACTGGGTTCACTGTATTCTGTAGCTGCGCCAGGACTGTCCAGCAGTTTTGTGGTATAGAAAGAAGCCACTGTGTTGGCATCATAACTTCTTCTAGCTGAAGGCCACTTCCCTTTCAGCACTGTTTGACAAATACTGTCCAGCCGGTTGATCATCACGCGGTCCTGGAAGAGCATGTCACGTCAGAGTGTGATTTTAACAATCAGGCCAGACCCTTGGAGACAAAATGGCTCAGGGCCTTGATGGATTTAACCCTGGTACAACATATGTGCATTCGGTATGTATATATAGTTGCACACCCATATCATAATTCTGTAAGAATTCAAGTACAAATTTCTACCGGAGTTCAAAAATGTTTATGATATAGTCTTCTGTTATTTTTATAACTATACAATACAGGTTCCTTGTAAAAATTCAAACGACTCAGAACTAGATGAGAGTAGTTCTCCTAAAGGTAAGTACTCTTGTTCTAGCTAGTCACATACTAAAAGAATTGTATGAATCCAGCCTGAACTTCTACCACTGAAAGCCTACATACCTAAGTGAACTTTTTTCCCAAGTCACCAATGACTATGATAAATTTCTCCGAGGAGACTCAGCTCAAAGCACCTATTTCATAACTTGTACATGAACCTAAGTGTTCATTATCTCGTATTCTAAACATTCTAAGGTTAGGTTGAGAAACATACACATTCAAGTACACCTATTTACTTGATGACAGCAGTTGATACTTTTGATGCTAACACCAAAATGTGGCCCTCTGTTTTATGGCAACCTATCTTTCCATATGAGAAGAGTTATCTCCCATTAAAGCAACAAGAAAAATACTCAACAAACAACCTCTTCCAGCAGGACAGTATTCATTTACCTTCGGCCAATATGAAGCTGCTAGCATGTATCCCCCTTGTAAGATGTAAGCGGATTCTGGTGTCCCATTGTTCATCTGGAAACTATCCTGGGTCTCGTCCTGGGTAGTGCTCAGTGACGCGACACTCTCCTCATCATAGGCTTTCACGTGAGGGGTACCTTCTGCTAAGAACAATTATAACTGTTTCAAAAAGACTGCATAAAACAAATTTATATATACTTTTCAAAACTTATATAAATATTCAGATATATTTAAAAAGGAAAAAGAAGTCAAAACAAATGGTTGGAAAAAAAGGGAAAAAATTAACCTAAAATACAATTAAGTATTCATTGTTTAAATCACCTAAAATACAATTAAGTATTCATTGTTTAAAAAATTAGCACACAAGCAAAATAAGGGCATTAAGGAGCTTGACGGGAAAAGGTTAACAAAACATCCCTTTCTGCAGGACAATGTGACCTTCAGTAAACTCTATAGGTCTGCTTGCTGGACAGACACACACTCCTGACTGATCAATTGCATTTGGACTGGGGACCATTTAAATACCTGATGGGTGTACTAACGTTCTCTAAGGAGGGGATTCCTACGATGGGGCATATCCTTGTGGCCACCCTGAGACTTACGTCTCTAGAGTTGTCACAAGGGACTCCGGCTCCTGCACTCCCTAGTGTCAACTCTTCTCTGCACATGAACTGTGGGCTGTGGCACCCACACTCAGGAGAGGGCCACCTGACACAACCCTGGGGGCGAGCTGTAGTTCTATGCCATATTGCTCTGAATAGAGAGCTGCCAAACGGCGCCTAGCATACTCTTGCTGGTCTGACTGCTTAACTTAAAAGTCCTGGTGGCCGTTAGAGAACATAATCCCGATTCGTTCACTGATCAACTTGTTCAGAAAAAAATATAACGCTAAATTCAAGGTAATGACAAAGAACTAAGATTAGTGTGTAAAATGCCTAATTTCTGTTTGACTAACCCATTTTGCAATGTCTTGAATACTGAAGAGGGAGTGTGTACCAGTCATGCTAGTTTCCTTCTCACTCGTGCTTCTCTAGGCAAAGCCGGACATGTAACATTGCGGTCAACAGTTTTAAACAAGCTTAAGTTATCTGAACCAAATGCTTTTCATTTTCACTTGAAATGTCTTAAAACAGCAAAAGCACTTTATGCATATACCTCGCTTTTGGACTTCTTCTTCTTCACTGTCACTTTCTTCTGATGAAGATGAGGAGGAGGATGATGAGGAAGAGGATGAGGATGAGGATGAAGACGATGCTGAAGAACAAGAGGAGGATGAGGAAGAACTAGAGCCTGATCGAGAGTGGGAGCAAGAGGAGGAGGAAGACGAGGAAGAAGATGATCTGGAAGAACAGGATGATCTCTCAGAATCAGAGTCAGACTCAGAACTAGATTCGGATCCTCTTTTGTGGACTCGCTGTTTCTTAGAAGCTGGGTTTGGAGTGAGGGGTTCTGTTCTGGCTGCAACCATGCGTCTGTCTGTTTCACCTTTTCCACCAGATTTCTGGTCTCCAGTGGCCTGCGGTAAAACACCGTTCTTTGGACTTACAGGCTCAGACTTTATTAGTGTCCTGGTTTCCTCAGAAGACATAGATTCTTCTTCAGAAGACTGAGGCTCCTCTTTAAGATTTTCACTTTTAACTTTCATATCCTCTAGAATAATACCTTTAGCATCTAGGAGCCTAGGTAGAGAGGTAAGAGGAGAAGCAGAAAGTGCTACTTGATATTGCTGTAAAAGTGGGGTAGAAGTCCTTGAATGAGCCATCTTACTTTGACTGTAGTTCCTTTGAGCTGCCATAAAGGAGAGTTCAGGATCACGAAGAATGTGATAGTCTGTTCGGCTCACCCCGTGTTTAGCAGCTCCGATGAGCAAGTCCCTATCGTGAGGGCCACATTCCCACCAGACTGGTAAGTCTGGATTTGGATGGCAAAGCTTCAAGCGTTCAAACAGTTGCGGGTGCCGGAGGGCCTGTTCCCGTACTTTCCTTAGAAGTTCAATACGGTACAAAGTCCTAGAAGCACGTTCTTCTGTGATTGGCTGGATAAAAATATTTGGATCCACCAATTCTATGTTAAAATGAGAACAAAAGCATTAACCTCAAAAACACTTTGCTGGGGAGTTAGAACAAATAATGCAACTTCTAAAATGTACCTCTACTCAGTATCATTGTGTAGTTTCCAGAATTTCTTTTTAATATTTTTATATGAGGAAAAGTAGAAATTTTAAAAAGAAGTGCCAAAATCCATACATATGATATGTAACACTGGATCTTCTGAAAGTAGGTAAAACATAATATTTTTTAGAAGTATGTGAATATAAGAATTTAAGAAATCCCCTAGGAGCTGTCTTTATTACTCTGTGTCTTGATCAAAGAGAAAAACACTTACCTGAACTCATTTATAAATACAAATGACAACTGTTAAATCCTACCCCACAAACAAACCGAAGTCCACGTATCCCTAGCTGCCCCAAGAAACTCAGTGCATTAGAACTCACAGGAACACCAAAGGCTTTCTTAAAATTTGAGGGAAATGCAGGAACATCGTCAAATGCTATGTGAAGTAATGGCTTGAGCTGGTTCAGTTTCAACATTAGATCTTGTGCTCTTCCTTCTGATGGGGTTATATCTTTGTGGGTGGAGATACTGGCAGTTTAGAAATATTCAAGAAAAGATAAGGGTTTGTTGAAATAATGCAGGGGTCACTGAAAGGAGCTCATACAATTTGAGCATCAAAATAATGAGAGTACTGGGTTATAATCTGTAGGACAAAATAAATATCTGAGTCCATTCTGATATGAGTAAGTAATTGAACAGCAGATGAAACGGAAGCAACAGTCCTTGCCTGCAGCAGAATTCCACAGTAAAAACTGTTATTATACACAAGGACCTACTCATGGATACTTAAGTCAATGGGTGAAAAATCTGAGGAGAAACAGGATTTGTGTGGTCTCAAAGTATCTCAAGATATCTTTTAACTGCGGGGGAAAAGGTAGTGATTTTACACCGGAGAAACGGCAAAAACTATTGTAACCAAGTGATCGAGGGCAACACCATCATTCTGAACCCATGGTACTTTCTGAGAAGGACACACCACTTCTGTGTTGCAACCACATGAAAACATAAGACAAATCCAAACTGGGGGATTTGTGGCAAAATAACTGATCAGTATTTTTCTAAGGTATCAGAGCCATGAAAGACAAGAAAAATTGAGGATCTCTTTTAGGCTACAGGAGGCTAAGGAAGAAGACCAACCAAATAGAATGTGGGATCCTGGAACAAAAAAGGACATCAGTGGACAAACTGTAAGATCTGACCAGTTTTACAGTTTAGGTAATGCCATTGTACTAATGTTAATTTCCTGGTCTGATAATGATACTATAATTAGTCACACGAGAGGCAAGGTTAGAGATACAAGGAAACTTCTTAAGGTTTTTGCAACTTTTCTGAAAATCTAAAAGTAGTTCAAAATAAAATTAAAAAAAAAAAAAAGAAGTAATGGAACAGGAAACAAGAGTGGGAGTATCCATTCTATCTCCAAGGTTTGAGAGATGTATGGTGCCTGTAGATGTACACATCTCATTGGTAAGTAAGTGTGGTTATTTAAGAAAGTAGTATTTTTTTCTTCAATTTATATTATGTTTTCAAACAATCACTAGACTGTTGGACATAAATACTTATTAAGTTGTTTGGATCTAATTATTCATTAAACAGAACTTCTGGCCTTAGGTGTTGCAAAAAATTAGACAGTGAGGGCTCTGTGACCTGAGGAAGTTTGGAAAACTGATCTAAGTAAAACTTCACTCCCATTTCCAACAGGAAAATACTATGTTTTCAATCATTATTTAGTAATTAACTCTTCCTTTTTGTTTTAAAACTGGAGTCCAAAGTGGTTAATTTTTTCACTGCATTTTGCAGTGTTGATGGGAATTAAAAAAATAAAAAAAGAAATGAGGGCCTCTTGGCAACCATAAATAATAGAAGACACAATACTTTGCTTTATCTGTCTTTTTAAACCCATTGCTAGTCTTACAAAGACATTTCAGTAGACGAAAACCTACTCTGAATCATCTGGTATTTGGGTAATCAAGTAATGGGCTACTCTATTCAGCCAACTGACAGCAGATCTGTTAGGATGTAAAACTAAAACAGGCAAACAAACTCACATGAAATTTGTGTCCTTTTATTAGCCATTTATATGTTCACTATGAAACAGGGAGTAGGAAGCCACTGGGTTTAGCAGTCAGAAATCATATTCAACAAAGAATGGAGAGAGTGGCTTATAGCAGCAGCATCAAGAGGAGCTGCTGACGGGATGAGTTATGTTTATGGGCTTCGAAGACAATGAAATTCACCCCAGAACAGGGCCTTGGTTGAGTATCAGCCCAACTGATTAGGTTTTTTTTTTTTTTTTTTTTTTTTAAGGGTCTGGGTGATTTTTTTCCTCCTCCTACTAAAACTCTTTAAAATGTTCTTTAAGCGAAGGACTCATTCCTTACAAGATTATTCATGTAAATAAGCCCTCCAACACAGTTCCTAGCAGATGGACTAAAAACTACCGTATCATAACTACCTCCCCCGATCATCAGTCTAATACTGAATAAGCACTGGCTATTCCTCAAAACTAAGGGTATTAACTTTATTCTTTTTAGATCTCATTTTAATAGCTGGATTTACAAATAGGGAGATCTCTGAACATAGTTTATTTACAATTCTGAAAAATTACTGATGTGCTGAATTAGACAGTGCAGAAATAAACAAGTTGGAGATTTCTGGATTTTAGTACTTTTTGCTTCTTTGACCCAAACCAGGAAAGACAGAAATTTTATACCTACCTTCTTTGGAAGGAAGACGACAAACCCTCCGACACATAGACATGAATGCGTACAAATACTTCTCCAAGCTATCATCGGTTTTCTTATGCAGCCTAGCCATAGCTCTAAATTTTGTCCAATCAAATTGGCCTCTATCAGGGTCAAATACCACTCCAAATGTAGACACTACTCTATAAAAGTCAGCTTCTTCTCTTCTTGTCCATCTATTTTGAGTCAGATTAAAGAAAAAGTCACAATGGTTACTAAAATATTTATTAATGCTGACTATAATGACTATAATAAAATTAAAAACATTTCAAGTATCTAATACTTTAAAGGATTAAGTGCAGGATACTGTCTTGCATATACATTTAAAAATGCTAGTTGAGGGGTACCTGGGTGGCTTGGTCGGTTAAGCGTGCGACTCTTAGATTAGGCTCAGGTCCTGATCCCATGGCTCATGGGATTGAGCCCCGTGTTGGGCTCTTCGCTCCGCAGAAGTCTCCTTGGGTAGTCTCTCCCTCTGCTCCTTCCCCTACTCGTGCGTTCACACACTCTCTCTCTCAAATAAATAAAGTGTTTAAAAAAAATGCTAGCTGACTCATCTATGCAACCCTACTTCTTTTCCTTCAGGTAATAATAGTTTTTTGCACACCTACTCTGTAAGAAAATATGCAGGGGATACAAGATTATGTAAGACACAATGACCTTACCTTTAGGGAAAAGATAAAACATTTCAAAGACATTTCTAGCATAAGGTAGTAGGTTATAGTTGTATGCGTTATAGAAACCAAGAATTTTAGGAGAGCACAGAAGACAGGAGGACCACTTCAGACTAGAGTGATGAAGAAAGCATCACAGAAATAAGTGGCTTATGAGATGGAACAAGGCAAAGATCAGCTTGGGAATTCTAGGAAGAGGTCACGGTATAAGCAAAGTAGGAAGTAATCTGCATTTTGGGCGTATGATGAGCATTCCAGATTGACAAGGATATGGCTCATATTGGGGACAGAAGGAGATAAAGTTGGGGTCAGAGTATGAAACATTCCATATACTTGGCTAAAAACAGTCTCTGTTCAGCTTTAAGAGGGCAATATTATCCTCACACACCAAAGATCTCCAAACCCAGTCTAATTTATGGACACTTTTTCCCGGTTAAGTTATGGAATTGTGTGAATGAGAAAGAATGTATGACACCTTTGAAAAACACCAACAGGTCGTTTTCATCATAGTGCTACCTTAAGAAGATTAATGTAATACTGATGTAAAAAGAGCCTAAGAAACCAGTCAAATCGTAAGAAACTTGCATCTGGGGGACAAAAGTAGGAACAGAATACAAAAGATGGATTAAAAGATCACATAGGACACATAGAAATGTGACACAGTATCCACCATCAAAGAGTTTATAACTTAGAAAGACAAGACATAGAAAGGCAAAGATCAATGTCCTTAACAACATTTCATATTAGTGTGACAATGTGTAGTTTACTTGGATAAGTGCTATCTGAGTGCAGTAAACAAGAACACTGTGAGCTGGACTGGTTGAGGAAAAAATTATTAGAAGAGATAGGAGAGATGTTGAACTCTGAAGGAGAGGTTAGGTTTGGAGTAAGGAGTAGGAAAAAGAGTGTCCCAGGTGATAGGAACAACATCAGCTGTATTGAGTCAAGAATACATAGGACATTATGGCCGAGGGAACAGTACTGTATAGAATTAGAAATGCATGGTGACGCTGAAACTGAAGAGACTCTTGAACCGAAGCTTAAAAACAAACTTCATACCTGTAGTAAATAAGGAACCTGGACTATCACGACAAAGCTAGATTTTAGGAAGATTAATCCAGAACCCACCAGCCAAGGGAAAATGCACGTGGGAGGTTAAAGATGGCCATGAATTCCCTGCCACTCTTCCCACGCAATCTATTTCCCTCTCCCTTTAATCTTGGTTGGCCCTGTGTCTTTTTTTGACCCACAGAATGTGGCACAAGTAACACTTTGTAACCCTGAGGCTAGGCCTTAAGAAATCCCAGTGTCTTCTGCCTTTGCCACTGGGAATGCTCCCTTATTCAAGCTCCCAGTGCCAACTGCCAGCCATGTGGGTGAGGCCACTTTCTCCGTCTGGCCCTCTCAGCACTCCCACCAACACCATGGGGAGCAGAAGAACCACCTGGTCAACCCACAGAATCGTGAGAAATAAAAAACTGATGTTTAAGTCACCATATTTTGGGGTGGCGGCTATTATGCAATTATAGATAACTGAAATAGTGTATTTGTTGAGGTGGTAGTATTTGAAGAAGATTATGCTTAGGACATTTAAAAATCTTAAGTTTCAGACTAACTAAATTCTGGTTACAATGAATGCATTGCAAATAATACAAAAGAAAAATGATGTATTTTCCAGAGAATATCCAAGGACCCAGGCTTAACACATGGAGGCCAGGTTATTACAGAATGTTGTTATTTTTTTCAACATTCTCTAACCTTTTTGAGAAGTTAAAGCTTTTGGGAGGAAGAAGTGTGCCTGTCTTCTTAACAAGTTCTCTTGCAAAAAGGTCTACATTTGTTCCCCTTTGATATCTGTAGTTCCAAGGCTTCAGCCTCTGTATAAAGCATAAATGGACTTGTCTTTCATACATTCTTCTATTTCATAAATGTCATAATGTAAAAATAAGGTAGAATGAACTTTATTTCATGTAATTTAAATGTATGCTTTATTAATAATTTAATTCTTGAGTTTGCTTTGCAACTTCATTAAAAAAAAAAAATTTATTTATTTATTTATTTATTTGACAGATACAGAGAGAGCAGCAAGTAGAGGGAGAGGGAGAAGCAGGCTTTCTGCAGAGCTGGGAGCCTGATGTGGGGCTTGATCCCAGGACCCTGAGATCATGACCTGAGCCGAAGGCAGCCGCTTAACTGACTGAGCCACCCAGGCGCCCTGCAACTTCATTTTTTTAATAACTCCCTGTTCGTAAGCATGACAAAATAATGACTGAATATGAATCACGGCCAGGAGCTATAAAATGCAATAATCTTTGACCATATTTGTTGTGCACATGCGTGTGCATGCATAAAACACTTCGCTTTGGCCAACTTCTCTCCCTATATGTGTTTTTCACAAAATGAGATAATCACACTCTAACAGCCTTCTGAATGAGTAACTATATTTGTAAAATTATACTAATATTAAAAATTTAGTGCTATTGTCTTACCTCTGCTGTCTTTCTATCTTGGCTGCCATTTTAGGATTGAGAGTGGCTTCTTCGTAAAGAGGCTGCATTACACTGGCAGGCACTGAGAAAGTAGGCTGTATCTGCTGGATTTGTCTGTTTTTATTAGTACGCTGATATGCAGTGATGAGACGCCTCAAACGAGTAGTTAAAGCTGACTGAGTCGGCCAATAAATTTTATCACCTTCCATCAGCTGACCATCTATATTTAAAGAAACTCATGTCAATAATAATTTAAAAAAACCCAGCTGAAAACCAAAAACAACCCCGCCCCCGAAGACTAAATAGATACTGAAATGAAACTCATAAAAACAGCAAAATTCCCTCACTCAAAATCTTTTTCTTTCCACCTGAGTATGTGGGGAAAAACCCACACAAGCCAAACCTCTCATTATAAAAAAGTTTTCTTTTAACTACAGCTCTAAAAACATTACAACAAACTTAAAGAACAGCTCAAAGTCAGTCAGAGGGCACTAAAGAACCATATAGTATCTACTGAACATCCCTTGCACAGGAAACACAACTCCTGCATTTCCAGGTCTAATACATTTTACTGGCTGGCAAATATTCAAATGCCTTACATTTAGACGAATTAAAAGTCAAATGAAATCCCTGAGAAGTTGAAAACTGTAAACTCTTAATTAAAGCCGCTTTCTATATTAAATTTATCTCCATTTATGTGAGAATCAAAACAATTTTAAAGGTCATTAGTGAGGAACATATATTATAAAAAATGCCCTATGACAATGCTATCAGTTTTAAGCTTTTATTCACCTAATAAAGTAGAGGATCTAGCTCTCTATTTCTAGGGTATAATCTTATAATTACATATACCATAATTAAGCGGTAATCATTCATGCTGAGCAAATACTACTCCTTCCTTCCTAGTCAAACTATGAAAGGATGAGGCCCTATTCCACTTGGGTGTTAGCCGGGAGTGGGTGAGTGTACTCTGTTGACAGCCTGTTTCTAGCTTGATAATCAGAAGGAAGTAGAAGCAAGACCCTGTAAAGAAAGCTGTGCAAGAGGGGTGTAAGAAAAGTTGGTTCCTAATATGGTTCCTAATATGGCACTAATAAGCTGTTGAATGGATTACTGAATCAACATGTTAATGATGAAATCTGATACATAAGTTTAATAATCACGCCATAAAATCATCAAAGCTTTGATTCTGTAAAAGCTCAGTGAGTCATGGCATAAAGATCTGCAACTAAAAATACTGCTAAATTCCCAGTCAACTAGTGTGTCCCATAAAGATTACGATGGTCTTCAATAAAAATTTCATACACATCTAAAACATCATAGAAGCGTAACAGTTTATTGATTTAATGGTATCCTGAGACTGCGAGTTTCCACTAAGTAAAAAAGAGAGAAATGCAATTTACCTCCATCTGCTATAACAAGATCTCCTGGTGAAGACACGTCATCCTTTTAAAAGAAAACAGAAATTTGTCATAGGGTGATTGGGTCACAATACATTAAAGAAGCAAAGGGAATCAAGCTTCTTAATAGTAACAGAAAACTTTTTGCAACAGAATTTTTAATGATGTATTTATCAAAAAAAAATTAATATATTGTTCTCAATCTCCACCCTTTTACACTTCTCTATTGCCTTGTACACTTCAGTCCACTTATTTTCCACTAGAACTTTCCCCTTCCATGATCACGCTTAGGCCAGGTGCTTTTCCTCCAACCTTCCTCTAATTGCAAATACACCCTAGGTTTTATTGATAACAGGTTTTTTTGTTTTTGTTTTTGTTCTATATACCAACTCTCATAGCTTATTCATTCTTATATTTGATTATCAGACAACCTGCAAATCTTTTCTCTTTCAGCCTTGAACAGTTTGCTTGTACTATACATCTTGTTTTTATCTGTCAAGAGAGCATCTCCAATCAGGTATTCCAACATTACTGTAAACACAGTCACTACTTGGAATAGTAGTTTTATTCCAATGACTACTATTTTCTGTCGTTTTAGAAAAGCCTGAAGTTAGAATTCTCATCATTCCTTTGTAAGTGGGACTTTTTTTTCTGGTTGCTTTTAACATCTGCTCTTTGTTTGGAATTCTGTAATTTCACCAGGATGATTTTTGGAGTGGATTTAATTTTGTTAACCCTGTCAAGATTCACTTTATTTCTTGAATCTCAAGATTCGTGTCTTTAAGCCTGAAAAGGTCTCAGCCGTTACCTCTCAGAGCAGGTCTTCTCCCTTAATCTCTCTGGTCGCTCCCTCTGGGCTACCTATTAGACATGTGCCAGGAATTATTATGCCATCCTCTTTGTCTCTAAAGAGTTTTTCATACTGATTTACTGCCTCCCATACCTTTTACTGGCTCTAAGAAAATGGATCTGGGCTCTTTAAATATTTTTTGCCAGCCAGTATGATGTTAAGCTTTCTCAGTTGTGGCAGCCAGAGAGGCACGGCAGGAAGAAAAGGGTTTTACTTCTCTGGTTTGGGTGAACTCCTCCCTGGTTTAGCTCCCACAGCAGAGAAGCCTCCCCAGCACCCATCTCTCAGCTTCTTTACATGCCTACTGGCCAGCAGCTTTCCCTAGCAGCCTTGGCCTCAGTGGAGTTCCTTCCGTGAGACATTTCCCCAGGAAAAGCTCCCTTAGCAACCCTGGAGGGTGGATTTCCAGCAAGTTGTGCCGGCAGGGCATCCCAGTAACTGTTCTGCCATCCAACGAGGTGTAGCCATGCCCTCTCAAAACCAAACCAAACCAAACCAAACCAAACCAAACCAAACCAAACCAAACCAAAACAGCATCTCAGCCCTGCCAGGGACAGGGCTCTTCCTTGGCTGCTCTGACAGCCCTAAGTGCAGTGGCTAGTCCTCACTTCAGTCCCCCTACTAGAGTCAATAATTCTTTACATTGAACTTTCCCTATTTAATGGACTAGGTGGTTTCTCTCTCCTAACTGGGCTAAACTAAGCCGTCATGCTACCTTATAGATCCTTTCCTCAAATCTGCTTTCTAAATCATTTCTTCTCTCAAGATCTATGTCTAATCTGCTTCCCCAGCTCAATGTTTAATCTATTTGTTGAGTTTTAATTTTCAATGACTGTATTTTCCATTTCTAATGTTACACAAAATCGTTTTTTCATATATCCCTCAACTTTTAAAGTCATATATCTTTCTTTCTTTTGTTCTTGTATCTTTAATGTCTTTAACCATTTAAAAATTTGCTTATTTTCTACTTCAATAGCTCGCCATCAGAGGTTCTTAGAGGTCCAATCTTGTTTTTTGTTTGCTAACATTCACTCACGGTAGATTTTTCTCTCATATTTAAATTTTTGGATTTTGACCTCATTTCATGGACAGCTTTTACCTTTAGGACTCAAGTATGGTCTACGCTGATGCTGTTTCTTCCACAATTCTTTTTCTTTTTGTTTGTTTCTTTTTTTTTTTTTTTAAAGATTTTATTTATTTGTCAGAGAGAGAGAGGGAGAGAGAGCGCGAGCACAGGCAGACAGAGTGGCAGCAGAGGCAGAGGGAGAAGCAGGCTCCCTGCCGAGCAAGGAGCCTGATATGGGACTCGATCCCAGGATGCTGGGATCATGACCTGAGCCGAAGGCAGCTGCTTAACCAACTGAGCCACCCAGGCGTCCCTTCTTTTCATTTCTACTAGATACCTCAGGGTTATTACTAGCCTGGGACCTTTTCTATAATTATATTTTTGGTTCGAGAGTGCCTGGTCCACGCAAATGATGTAAAAGAATCAAACTGTAAGCTCAAGAGAAAGCACGCCTATAGCTATGATATCTCAGAGGAAACAATTTTTTCCCTAGCCATTGCAGATGAAGTTCCTTGCTGTTGCCCTAGGCTGTTTGTCAGAGAGTACCGCTCTCTGAGGGTTCTCACTGTACGCAGGATCTCCATCCTCACTGCCACACACTGGCCCGAGCCCTCTCTAGTCCTCATACAGGGATCGATAGTGAAGCCCTTTGGCCACCAAGACCAGCACACCCTACCTGATCGCTACGGCACCGTCGCGTCCTTTCCTATGCCTTCGTATTACAGAATCCCTCATCCCTTTTCACATCCTTGCCCCACGCCACAGAGTATTTTCACCCAACTCTGTCTCTTCCTTTTGACATTCTATAAGCAGAACACTCAGAACTATGCTTTAGCAGCTCAGAATTTCTATAGGCTCTACCCTCTTTTTTTAACCCTTTATGTAGGTCTAGTTTTCATCTGTTTCTGGGTACTTTCAGTGTCTACTTCTCCCTTGGCTTCTGGGTTCTGTCCCCGACACTGTGTACCTAGCTCCTAGTGGTGCAGCATGGGGGCAAGCTCCATTTCATCCACATGTCCACCTGGCCTCCCGTGTGTCTAGCAGGGAGATCAGGCATACTCTGAAGGACTGTTTGTGATGACCGTCAGCCTAAGTGGATCACTGATTTAGCTAACCTTCTGAAGGACAGAATTATGTATAAGGAAAAACATATGAAGGAAAAGCACACAAAAGAAACCATGGAATCACCAGAAATGAGGACTTTAAAGCTGGATCCAAAGCATACCTCTATATCATCTTTAAAGAGAGCTGGGGCAGGTTTGTATTCTGGATCTTCCACATCCCTGTAGAAATACCAACAGATGCTACGATTATTGTGCTGGACTTAAAATTTCTCCTGAAAGGACAAATGTGGAGTCTTGTTGAAAGGACTTTTTAGCATGTTTTCAGGCTGAAATTTCTGTTCGTTAACCTAAGGACCCCGAGTCACAGCATGAAGACGTTATATGGCAAGTCAGAAGAAACCTGCTTCTAACTGACTCTTACTACCAAGCTCGCTTTTAAATATGGTAATATTAACTTCAACCCAGTCCCCTCCTTTTCCCTTTTGGTGAGAAAACAAAGATAATAAAGACCTTATAACATTTACAATGAACAAACATCCCATTTCTCTTCAATTGTAATATTCTTTGTCTTCTTCCCTCTAATGCCCTTAGAACTTAATGGCTTTCATGGCCATGACTGTTAAGAATAGAAAAATGAAGGACTCACCACAAGGATGGGTATGAGGCAGGTGGAGTCTTTTTCTTGATCACACCATTAGATAAACACTAACTTATCAGAGTTTCATTAAGTCTTAGACTGTAAATTCCAATTCCCTTACTACTACTTTTTCTTTCTTTTTAGATTTTGTTTATTCATTTGACAGAGAAAGACATGGCGAGAGAGGGAACACAAGCAGGGGAGTGGGAGAGGAAGAAGCAGGCCCCCAGGATCATGACCTGAGCCGAAGGCGGACACCGAACGACTGAGCCACCCAGGCGCCCCACTACTACATTATTTAAAGATACACATAAGCAACAGAACATACTGCTGCTGACAGAGATACACGGAGAAATCAAGCCCCCGAAGTCACATACCCATCCATATAATCATTTGCCCTCTGTTCCGCAGCGACTGCTTTCTCATCAGGTTTTCCCACTCTCTCCAAGAAGCATAATGCTGGGTCTGCTCGGATGGTGTTATATTTTTCATAACCTGGAGGGATCACCAATTATGAAAGTAAAAAGGATAAGAAAAAAGATAGCTGAATGTAAGAATTACTCATATTTACAGTAGGTGATGCTCCTGGACAAAAGGGACCGTATATTAAAACAGTACAGGGTAAGGCAGGTTTTCTAGAAATTATCACCGAAATATTACGTGGTCTGGCATAGGTATATTTCAAAGTTTAGACTGAATTTATAGTTAAAATGAAAAAGAGGAAAACTGATCATATATAATACACTTACATAAGAACTCTTCCTGAGAGGAAGTTAGTGAGACTTCTGTCCAGGAGGGGCAGGTCATGTAGGCCACCCCCTTCTGTGAAGAAGTGTGAGGACTGACAGACAAAATTTGGTTGTTTGTGCTTTACATGGTATGTATAATAACATCAGTGCTACTGGAATGATGCTATATGTGGAAATCGTGAAACTGAGAGAATTACATTATACACAGAAGACAACTCTACCTACCTTCCTTCTCACTTACCATGTTTAAAGACTCCAATAAGAAGTGACTTATCAGCATCAAAATCCCACCATTCAGCAGGAACTTCTGAGTGGTCTGGTTCTGGGACCCAAACATCAATGTCACTTAAAAAAAAAAAATCACAGTACATGGCACTATGAATTATTACAAACAAGTCAAAGAGGAGGCAAACTTTACCTAGCCTGTAAAAAGCATTATGGCTTTTAAGAAAAAGACAGAATGATTTTTTTTTTTTTAAAGATTTTATTTATTTATTTGACAGAGAGAGATCACAAGTAGGCAGAGAGGCAGGCAGAGAGAGAGGAGGAAGCAGGCTCCCCGCCGAGCAGAGAGCCCGATGCGGGACTCGATCCCAGGACCCCGAGACCATGACCCGAGCCGAAGGCAGTGGCCTAACCCACTGAGCCACCCAGGCGCCCCATAATGATTTTATTTCATTGATTTTTTTCCTTATTTTCCACAATTACCATCAGTTAAAATTACAAAGTTGTACAAGATCAACACAGTTACTAAAAAAATGAATTAATATCCTTAACCTCAACAAAAGACATTTTTCAACAGGTTTACTTTAACTCTTAAGGAATCACACTCTTTCCACTGATTTCCTTTATACATAAAAGAAGTATTTTATGGGAGAGTACAGTCTTATGTCAGCAAACAGCTTGACAAAAATCAGCTGGTTCAAATATTTCATTTTGTGTATGAGGAGACTGGGGCCCTAGATGGGCAAACTAATTGCTTTAGGCTGCAAAACAAGTCCTATGTTTTCTAGACTGCTACTAGTAAGAAAATTCCACTGACAAATTAAGCATTGCTTACAAGCGGAGGAAAATGGCAAGTTTTGGATTCATAATTTGACTAAAACACTCAAAGTGCTATTTTTATGCTGTATATAAATATCATGCCTAAAAATGACAATATGATAAAGCACTAGAATGAACTATAATAAATCCATAATACTTTGGTAATTTGGCTGTTTTCATGAGTATTAAACAACCACTAAAGTGCACTTACAATTCTGCAAACATAACTTCCTTTGCTTATCATTTAAAATTATTATTTTCCCAGGAAGCTTTTATAATAACACATACATCACCACTAAAAATGAAAATATGCCATGCAGAGGACTGAAATGTTTACTTTTGTACATAGTGATTCACGTTATTGTCTCCCTTAGCCTACCTAGCATATATAGCTAACATCTGACAATAATTAATTAGCAAATGGGTATCATTTTTACACACACACACACACACACACCATTCTTATATTTTATTCAACAAAGAAGGCAGAGGGGTACCTAGGTGGGTCAGTCAGTTAAGCATCTGACTCTTGATTTTGGCTCTGGTTATGATCTCACGGTTGTGGGATCAAGTCCCACACGGGGCTCTGTGCTCAATGGGGAGTCTACTTTTTCTCGTTTTCCCTCTGCCCCTTGCCCCCTCAAATAAATAAATACATCTTCTTAAAAATTTTTTTATCTATTTGAGAGAGACAGAAAGAACAAGCAGGGGGAGGGGCAGAAGGAGAGAGATAAAGGAGGGGCTAGTTCCCAGGACCCTGAGATCATGACCCGAGCAGATGGCAGATGCTTAACTGATCCACCTAGTTGCTCCAGTAACTAAATCTTAAAAAAAAAAAAAAAGCCAGGTAGAGATTGGATGGGATAAATTATCTCGGGAAATCAAATTTTCTTTTTTTTTCTTCTTTTTTTTTTTGGGAAATCAAATTTTCCAGTTGGGAATTTAGCTATATGATATATGTGAATTATCAATTTTCAAAGAATGAAGATAGAACATAAAAAAATTAAGTAGAATTTCATCTCCTAGTCTTAGCACCAAAATTTCATGTTAATAAACAGGCCTATAGTTCTGAAAAAATGGGAAGTTTCCTACTTAAAATTAAGTTGTGTAGCAAAAATTCATTTGTAAGTTCACAAATTATATTTGGGAACTCAAAATAAATTTTCATATAGAAATAAATTGATAAATGGTCAATATGTTCCTGAGCAAGCCCACAAGAACCCGATATTTAGCTACTAATACAGCAGAAATAAAAGAGAGTGGCAATGAAAACAGAAGACTTACAAGTCCTGTAAGTAAATAAAACACGAAGTACAGATAGGAAATTACTTTTTGTTTTTCATAAGTGTTTACCAGCAGAAAAAAGTTTTTAGTCCAAGGAATATGGAGAAAAGGATGGAGACATTTTTCTAGGTTCTTAAAGAAAATTTCTGCACTTAAATGAACATCTACCTTTAATTTTTCTTAAAAAACAAAAGGGTTACCATCACAGTATTTTCTAGCTTACTGTAGGAAAATAGAGAAAGAGTGATTTTCCTGGGATACAACAAAAGCTTAAAAGGTGATAATGAAAAATACAGTTAAAGAAAGTATTTATTTTTGATTGATTCCCGGACCAGAACTAAAGAAAGCATAAAAACCCAAAGATGAAGGCAAGAGGAAACAAAATGGGTCACATAGTTACCCTCACCGACCATCAGGTGGCACTCTAAGCCCAACACACTGGGACGATCCTCAGCGGTGGAAAGATTTCCAGCTCATAAAGAGCATATACCCACCCAGCGTTCCAGTTTAAGTGCCAAGTGCATGCAAGTGTTGGTTAACTGCTAGGGAAAGGAACACAAGGTGCATGTGCTCCTGTGGTTGATTTCTGTTTTTATTTTTATTTTATTATTATTATTTTTTTTAAAGATTTTATTTATTTATTTGTCAGAGAGAGAGACAGGAAGCACAGGCAGACAGAGTGGCAGGCAGAGTCAGAGGGAGAAGCAGGCTCCCTGCGGAGCAAGGAGCCCGATGTGGGACTCGATCCCAGGACGCTGGGATCATGACCTGAGCCGAAGGCAGCCGCTTAACCAACTGAGCCACCCAGCCGTCCCTGATTTCTGTTTTTAAAGATTCAGTTCATGTTCTGTCTCTTGCAAAAAGCCGTCTTTAACTTCCCCAGACTAGATCATTGATGCAAAATATATTTGAGCAGCACTCATTATGTGCCAATAATAGAAATAATTGGGCAGACACTCCCTGCTCCTGTGAAGAGGTACCCGCAATACTGCATGGTGAGTGCTGTGACAGTCGACCTTGGATATGTGCCTGACCCGGCCTTAAGAGGCCAGGAAAGGGGCGCCTGGGTGGCTCAGTGGGTTAAGCCGCTGCCTTCGGCTCAGGTCATGATCTCAGAGTCCTGGGATCGAGTCCCGCATCGGGCTCTCTGCTGAGCAGAGAGCCTGCTTCCCTCTCTCTCTCTCTCTGGCTGCCTCTCCGTCTGCTTGTGATTTCTCTCTGTCAAAGTAATAAATAAAATCTTTAAAAAAAAAAAAAAAAAAAAAGAGGCCAGGAAAGGCTGAGCTGATGCCAGATAAGCATTGGGGTGGGGTGGGGGGACTATGGAGGCAAGGGGGGAAAGAAAATATTCCAGCAAGACTGCAAACGCCTGGGGTATAGTACAGAAATAAACTGACACCGCAGAAAAGATGACAGCATCCAAAAAAAGGAGGTGACAAGAAGAGGGCACCTATGAGAAGACATTTAAGAGACAGGTTGAAGAGGAACTGCAAAGCAGCAAGCAGAAAGCTAGAAAGAACCTCTCTCTACAGGTGAATGCTATTACAGAAGCATTTTTAAGAAGAGGGAAGTGGTCAAGAAGGGTAAAGTAGGACAGGGGCACCTGGGTGGCTCAGTAGGTTGTGCGTCTGACTGTTGGTTTCGGCTTGGGTTGTGGGATAGAGCCCCATGTCAGGCTCCATGCTCAGTGGGGAGTGTGCTTGAGAAGTCTCTCTCTCTGCCCTTCACCACCACTCTCAAATAAATAAATAAATCTTAAATAAAAAGAAAAGGGGGAGTAAGAAAAACACTATAATATATCCATGGGTTCAGCTGTAAGAATATTGGTGACTCAGACGTTAAGCCTCTGCCTTCGGTTCAGGTCATGGTCTCAGGGTCCTGGGATTGAGCCCTGCATCAGGCTCTCTGCTCAGCAGGGAGTCTGCATCCCCCTTCTCTCTGCCTACTCGTGATCTCTCTCTCTCTGTCAAATAAATAAATAAAATCTTAAAAAAAAAAAAGAATATTGGTGAGGAACTTCTTGGAGTAGGTGGTGAAGTGAGGGGCAGAGGCTAAAGTGTGGTGGGGAGCACGTCGTAAATGGGAGAGGAGAAAAAGCAGACACAGATACAGAAGTCTGGCTGTGAAATCAAGGAGAGTAATCGTGTGGCAGTGTGAGGAGATACTGGATCCCAAAGTGGGGTGTGTGTGTGTGTGTGTGTGTGTGTCTATGCTGAGGGAGATGTCAACATGTGAAAATCCAAACGAGAAGCCAGGTGGGGGAGATTAACAAAAGGGGAAAATGTAGGGATAATTCACAGAATGTAGTTTCTAGGAAATCACAAGTGGATAGGATCCCATCAGGCCAAGGGAAAAAAGGAGTCATTTAGTCAACAAATATTTACTGGGTGTTATATGTCCCAGATTCTAGGGGCTGTGAAAACAAAGATCAGTAAGATGAAAGATAGCGTATTTAACCTTCAAGAGGCTTCAACCATAATGGGAGGAGAAAAGACACACAAATAAATATAACTTTAATAGGCACCATGAATGAGATGAAGTAAGGTCAAGCAGTAGTGAGTGACTAGAAGTGGGAGGCCAGGGAGGGCCTCTGGGAGGGGGTAAAACGTGAACTGAGGCCTGGCCAGAGACAGGTCTGTAGAAGACGAGTGTGAGAGCATACCAGGAGGCAGAGCCCAGAATGAGCCTGACACACAGGGGAGACAGAAACACCAGCGTGGCTGCAGCATCGTGGAAGAGGGACCGAATGAAGGAGGTGGTCACAGGTTATGTAGGGCCACAGGGAGCACGGATTTTATTCTAAGAGAAATGAGAAGAATCTGGAAGGAGAGGAGTGCCATGACCTGATTTTCGCTTCAGAAAGATCACTCTGGCTGCTGTGTGAAGGTCAGCCTGTAGAGAGGAGGCAGAGAGACCCAATTAGGAGGCCGCTGCAAAAGTCTAAACGGGGCATAGTGGTGGCTGGCACTAGAGGTTTAGCAGAGGATGTGGTGAAAAGTGCTCAGATTTGGGCGTACACTGTACTTTGCAGAGCTCACAGGTCCTCTTGAGGGATTTAAGGGGAGGGGAGGCATCAAGAATGGCATCCAAGCATCTGGGTGGTCCGTTTAGCAGTTTGAAGAAGGCCTGTGTGTGGGAAGGTGGGAGGAAAAGGGCTGGGGGTGATCTGGCGAGCCAGGGAAACTCTGGGATGGCAATCTGACCGTCAAGTGGGAATATCAGGAGGCAGCTCTCAGATTAGAGCGCTAGGATGAACACCTAAGTTTGAGAGTCATCTGTTTCTTGACCAGATTTGGTCTGATGAGACTGCAGGAGTTTACTGAAGGAGAGTATAGCCGAGAAGGAGAGCTGAGGGCAGAGCTCCTGGACAATCCAATGTGAGAACCAGGAGAATGAAGAGGAAAGACCAGTGAAGAAAAAGGACACCTCGTGGGTAAAGCTGCATGGATGCCTACAGAAGACGGTGTTTCAAAAAAGAAAAGAAGGGGCGCCTGGGTGGCTCAGTGGGTTAAAGCCTCTGCTTTCGGCTCAGGTCATGATCCCAGGGTCCTGGGATCGAGCCCCGCATCGGGCTCTCTGCTCAGCAGGGAGCCTGCTTTCTCCTCTCTCTGAATGCTTCTCTGCCTACTTGTAATCTCTGTCTGTCAAATAAATAAATAAAAAATCTTAAAAAAAAAAGAAAAGAAGTTTAAAAAAAAAAAAAAAGAACACAGCATTGTAAGAAGGGAGACACAGAGTAAGGAGCTTAGAGACCAGGGCGTCGGACAGATCATATGTGGACATAAAAGTCAGTTGCCATAAAACCTCTTCCCACTGGATTAAGAAGGCAGAGAAAGAATGAGCACAGAAAGGTTAAGTTACAGATTTGGCGGCAGGAAGCTTACTCCTACTGCTGCTGCTGCTGCTGTTTTTGTTGTTGTTGTTGTTATTATTATTATTATTATTATTATTATTATAGCTTTTAGTGTGACAGAGCCTAAGACTGAGACTAATGGAGGAAAGGCTGTAAATTGGCAAAGGTGAATTCTCTACATTTGGTGGAATTTTCTTCTTGGGAACTTCACTGAATAAAAAGCCACTTAATGTACAATTTTCTGGTCCTATAATTTTTGCCTCATCATGTTACTGAAAATACCAGCAGGTTATTTAATTTACCTTGCATCGACTCCATCAAATACTTTCTGACACTCGTTTCCAATGACTTCTTGCTTTAGATAATACAGCATTCTTACACGAAGCAAAACCCTAAAAGTGAGGGAAAAGAAATCAAAAGACACAAAGATATTAATCATTAAAGAAAATTCATCCATGAGGTTAAAATTGGAAAAGAATTTTTATACAGAATTTTTATAATTAAATAATAATTATTTCTGATTAAATAAATCTCATTACTACCATATATAGTAAAATAGGTTTCTCCAAAATCTTCACAATCATCATAATTTAATATCCAAGTAAGATATAATGAGATCATTTGGAGGCCAGTTTTATTTCTCTCTCTGTTGATGAAAACAGTGACACAAGAGGTACCATGATTTGCTGAAGGATACCCTGTAAGATTAAGATTAGGATTGGTCCTAGACCACACTGTCTCTGTACTCAAAATCAGCATGCTTTAAGATTTTTAATAAATTCAAAAATATAAACTTTTAATGAGTCATGTTAAAAACACCCTACTACCTACTTATTACAGTGGTGTTTTATATGTTTTTTGTATCCTTCGTCTTGAAGTAGCTGCTCAGGATTGTATTTTCGAAGCCATTCTGCTTTCTGTATATCAAATGAGCTTGTCTGAGTCTTCACTTTCTTCCCTTTTCGACCCCTGGGTACAGGGGCTGATAGGCCTGTTAAAATGAGAAGGACACATGAAATCAGGGATAACTTGTATAAAGGTTTGTTAATTTGAAACACAAGAAATTTTTTTTCAACACAAGAAATTTCTGGAGACTTTCCAGAGGTCTGTGCAGGCTCTACAGAGATCTTAACATATTAAGTAACAATGCTGACCCAATCGCAAGGTTAAGTCAATGTGATAACAGTAGACACATATTAACAGTTTCCCCCTGCAAGAACCCAACAATTCTGTATCTGAAATTAATCATTCTAACTTACTTTTTGTTCCAAAACACATCATTTTTTTTCCAGATGTAAAAACCAAAAAGCTCAGCCTGTCCCTCTGCTTTACTTTTAGCTTCCCTAGTTATAAAATAGTAAGTTTTGGCCTCCTGATTTTCAAAACCGGATTAGGTTTAATCATTGTGGGTTCTTGTTTAAGAGAGCTAATTCATTTTATTTCTTTGAACCCTTTGTGAAATATTTCTTTGTGTGTGTGTGTGTGTGTGTGTATGGGTGTAAGATTTTAAGCAATCTCTATACCCAACTGGGGCTTGAACTTAGAACCCCAAGATCAAGAGTCACATGTTCGGGTGCCTGGGTGGCTCAGTGGGTTAAGCCACTGCCGACGGCTCAGGTCATGATCTCAGGGTCCTGAGATCGAGTCCCGCATTGGGCTCTCTGCTCAGCAGGGAGCCTGCTTCCCTCTCTCTCTGCCTACTTGTGATTTCTGTCTGTCAAATAAATAAAAATCTTAAAAAAAAAAAAAAGAGTCACATGTTCTACTGACTGAGCCAGCTGGGCACCTGTAACATTCATTTTTTTGAAGATTTATTTATTTGAGAGAGAGAGAGAGAGAGAGAGAACAAACAGAAGTGGGAAGAATAAGCACAGGGAGCGAACCCTCAAGCAGACTTCCTGCTGAGCACGGACCCCCACCCCCCGCAAGGTGGGTCATAAGATCATGACCTGAACCGACACCAAGAGTTGGACAGTTAACCGACTCAGTCACCTACGTGCCCCTGAAATAGTTCAGAAATACAAAGTATTCTTACTCTTAATCATAACGGATTCCATATCTGGTCCGTTTTTCATTAAAGGAAGTAAGTACACAGTGAAGCCCAACTCACTCTTTCCTTCCTAACTCACTATCCTGAGTTTGTCTAGTCATTCCATGTCCGTACGTGTGAGTTGGAGGAATATTTACGTTTTCAGACATTATATAACACAAGCAATTCGGCAACTTGTTGATTATGTTGGTATCTTTTTGATATTTATACTTGCTGACTCATGAGGCTATAATTTATCTATTTTCCTGCCATGTAAAAATGTACCGCATGACTGTCACTGCATGTATACCACTGCTTACCTATGAATCTTCAACGACACTAGAGCTATTTCACTTATAATTTTTAACAATTACTAAAAAATACACTTTTGATTCCTTTCAGTTCGTATCTCCTATATCTTTTCCTTGCTATACTCCACCAGCTAGGAGTTTCCCAACGGTAAATAGAAGCTTGATGTGGACTTGTCCATTTCTTCCTAAAATTCTGGCAATTTTGTATTTATATTTTGAGACTATTTTCTTTAGTGTATGAAGTTTGTATTTGTTATTTCTTCTTCTTTTTTAGGGGGGAGGGACAGCCAGGCACACCCTGTTATATGTTCTTTTATGGATCTCTTTTTCAACCTAATTAATGCCTTTCACCTTAAATTGTACTTCATACTCTGTTACTACAAATACTGTTCTATAGTCCAGTCCTCTTCTGCTGACATGAGATTTAGTTCTCTCTGGTTGGCTGAGTTAGTAGCCACTCATCTATTTTCTTCCAAAATTGTGTTGCTATTTCCTCTCCCCCTCTCGCTCTTCTTTTGAGGGTTTATGCCTATTTATTTTTTAATCATGGAATTAAGCATATTCAAATACAGACAGAATAATATGACAGATCACTATGTCCCATCATCCAACTTTAATAATTACCAGCTGATGGCAAGTTTGTTTCATCCATATACCCTGTTCACTCCCCAACCTTCCACATTATTTTGAAGTAAATCTAAGACATCACTCATTTTGATAATAAACATCTGAGTATCTCTTAGTGATAGTACATGGCCTCCTTTTAAAAAAACACCATGACTGGCCCTAAGAAATGCAATAATACTTCCCTAATACTTGATATTCACATTTACTATTATCTAATAAATAATAACAAAAATTTAAAAACAACTCTGGGTTGTTGGTCTTAGTCAGGATCCAGATCAGGCCCCCACACTGCAACTGGCTAAGGACTCGCAAATATTTTAGGTGATAGCAGGGTTGTCAGTCTCAGTACTATTGGTATTTTGAGCTGCATCATTCTTCATCATAGGAGGGTCTTTGCCCTCTTGGCCTCTACCTACTAAATGCTAGTAACATGCTCAAAGCAGTGACAACGCTGAATGGTGGCAGGACTGGGTGCAAAATCATGTCTGGTTGAGAACCACTGGTTTATAGATAGCCTCTCTATCCAACCCTTTTGTCTGTTGAGGAAACTAGGACTTTTGCCTGTAGAATAGATCAAGCGTAATGCCTTAATTTTTTTCTCATTATTGACATGTAAGTGGAGTTTCAAGAAAGAGTGATACACTTGGGTCAATCCTCCGTCTTTATCAGAAGTCCACTCTTCACATTACTAATTTCACTGCCCCCTATTAAGACAGCCTCCAGGGACCACCCTAATTCAAAACAGGTGCTTTCTGTTCTTCTCCATCTCAGCACTTACTTATTTCACAATGCTTAGCACATTCTGAAATTATTTATCTACTTTCTTATTATGTCTGTCTACCTGGCTGGAATGGAAAGTTCCTGAGCTCAGGGGTCTTGCTTCTTCTTCTCTTCTCAATACCTTGCACAAGAAGCATATAGGAGGCACTGTAGCAGGTATGTGTTGATTAAACAGAACAAAACTGTAACACAAATTTCAGGGCGTAGTAATCTTTTTTTATCTTTACAGAAAATTCAATTACTTTATGCTCTGAAAGAATTACTTCAAGCAGAAAAGAACATTCTATTAGAAACGATGTAGAGAAAAAATGCTTATATATGTATCTCTGACACAACTGTAAATTGGTACAGCCATATCTGGTGGCAAATTAAAGTACTGATGAAAACTTAAAATGTATATCAATGTTTCCCAAATTTAATATACATACTAATTGCGAAGAAACTTGTTAAAATGTAAGTTCTTTTTTTTTTTTTGAAGATTTTATTTATTTATTTGACAGAGAGTAGACGGAGAGGCAGGCAGAGAGAGGGAGAGAGAGGGAAGCAGGCTCCCCGCTGAGCAGAGAGCCTGATGCAGGACTCAATCCCAGGACCCTGAGATGATGACCTGAGCCGAAGGCAGCGGCTTAACCCACTGAGCCACCCAGGCGCCCTAAAATGTAAGTTCTGATTCAGTAAGTGTGCTGCCTAAGATTCTGTATTTTGAAGAAGCTCCCAGGAGATGCTGATACTATCAATCCCCAGACTACATTTTCGGTGTTAGGGATGTATAAATGCTGTACCTCAACAATTCCATTTCTTGGTAGGTATCTCAGTGGAAAATTTGTTCGCCATGCAGAAGGAAAACTGTCCAACAACTGGGGATGTCCTAAGTGCCCGTCATTAAAGCAGATGCTAAATAATTAGCTACAGGATGTCGGCACTACGAACTACTAAAAAGGAGTTTTAAAAATGAGGTGGATCTACATGATGACAGACGGGAAGACCGTGTGATGAAGAGCTGCAGGTAAAGCTGCATGGAAAACCCAACCAAACTGAGAAGTTGGCATTTTCTAAGTTGGAACTTGCATGGAGAGGGAAGTGTAAGGGTTCTGTAATGTTATCTATAGTGCTTCCATATTTTACAGGGTACTATGGTAAGTGCTACCTATATAACCAAAAGTAAATTTGCAAAGAAGCAAGAATCTTCTTACCTAGGTGATTCTGTAGCTCTCGTGTCTGCCCATCTTCCGTTGGAGTAATGAGATCCCATATGAAGCCTTTAATTTTCTCATCTCCTCGGTAGTGAACAAGGCAATATGCTAAAAGGGCTCGGCAAATTATTTCTACATCGTGCTCGTTCAGCTGTCTTTTAAAACGACCGTGAGACAGAATCTCTCTCCATCGGCCCCATCTGGTTAAAAAAGTATATTTACATTAATATTGAGTCAAGTTCTACAGAAAAACAGAACTCATGGCAAAGAAAACTGCCCACATGTTGGCATGAAAACCCCACATATTGTCATTAATAGGATTTATCTAATAAAGCCTTCCTCCCACCTCTGTGAGTAAAATGCAGAGTCATGGGAGAGTGATTTCAAGTGTATCTTATTCAGTAATGGATAACAAGATTATCCATTTAATATTACTAAATATGCAAGTCTCAGAAGAAGGAATTTGACTTCAGTGATACATTTATAATTTACAACTTAAGGATAGTCCATCATTCTGCTAATAAATATATGTTAAACATAACATATTTAGGGTACTTTAAACAGATTTTATTGATTCTAACAAGATAAAAAAATACAGTAGAATATAGTATATGTTTTCTGTAACTTCATATAGCATACTACTAACAAGAAACATTAAAAATAGTATTTTAATTGGGGAGGGTATGTGCTTTGGTGAGTGCTGTGAAGTGTGTAAACCTGGTGATTCACAGACCTGTACCCCTGGGGATAAAAATATATGTTTATAAAAAATAAAAAATTTTAAAAAAATAGTATTTTACCCATAAACTAGAAGATTTTTCTCTACTCTAAAGCATTCAGTTCTTCCATAGCCATTGGAACGGTCACAGGGTCTCCGGAGTTTGGGCTTTTCATCTCCTTCACTTTCGGCTTCAGATAATTCAGCCAATTCATCTTTTGTGGCACTAAAGGGTCTTGTTTGCTTCCTAATTCTTGGAGTGTCAATAACCAAGCTGTTCTGTAAAATTTAATAGGTATTACTTGACGGTCATTTTACTATTTTGCTTACAATGGTGTTTTTACAGTTTCACCTTTCCAATGGTACAGAGAATAATTATAGAAAGCCAGAAAACAGAAATTACTAACAATTTCATCAAGCTACCAAATCAACTTAAAAATTTTTATATTCCTTTATAATCCTTATTATCATATGCATAAAATATTGTGACTTTACAGTCACAGGATGGAAAGAATTTGGTATCTGGCTTTATTATTAAAATGAGTTATTGGGTTATGCTTCTATAATAACTATAAAATATATTATTAAACTACATTTATGCATCTTAATTTTCTTTATTTAATTTGCGGTTTAGATTGTTTTCAATTTTTTTAAAATAAATAATGCTCAAATAAATCTTTGTTAACCTTACTTTATCCCAGAGATAAATCCCAGAAAGGGGAAATATCCAGGACTGAAATATTGATCAAAGGATATAAATATTTTATAGATCCAGAAACATGTTTTAGTCATTTCCAAAAGTTAAATTAATATACAAAAAGCAAGGTAAATAAGTATATAAACCTCATCATGTTCATTCCATTTAATTCATTCAAAACAACTTTTAAGTTGATATGCTTTTTACCTTTAATGAAAAGTTTCTAAGTTAGAAAGATATACTTTGAGAATATATAAAAGGTCTGCTTCTCCTTCAGTCTCATCCATTAATTTTAGAATTCATCAATGGCCCGTCCACTACTGTTATGGCTGTGGTAGGCCAACGGCAGGATTGTTTTCTTATTCCTTCTGTATCTTATTCTGTTAACTGACCTTCTTCAGTAAGAAAAAGTTGTCCCTTTGCCCTGCCCCAGCTTCTTTAAAAATAAAAAAAAAGACCAAACAAAACAAAACCCTAACTGTATTTTTTGAGTAAAATTTCAAACATCTTTTGCCCACAATCATTTGAGATTTTTTTGATATGTTTCCTTTTTAAAGATTTATTTATTTGAGAGAAAGTGGGAAAACACGAAGAGGGACAGAGGGGGAGAGAGAATCTCAAGCAGACTCCCTGCTGAGTGCAGAGCCCAATGCTGGACTTGATCCCAGGGCCCCGAGATCATGACTTGAGCTGAAATCAAGAGCTAGACGCTCAACCGACTGAGCCATCCTGGTTCCCTTGATTTTGCTATGATTCTGATCACCTTATACTGGCTTTCATATAATAAAGATATTAACTTTCATGTACACTTCTGCTATAAATAAGTCTCACTAGTCTGACTGCCTTTCTGTTGTCCATTATATACTTCTTAGTCTTATATATGAATATGCCAATCATTTCCTTTGTGATTTTTTTAATAGATTTTATTTATTTATTTGATGGAGAGAGACACAGCAAGAGAGGGAACACAAGCAAGGAGAGTGGGAGAGGGAGAAGTAGGCTTCCCGCCGAGCAGGGAGCCCAATGCAGGGCTCAATCCCAGGACCCCAGGATCGGGGCTGAAGGAAGAAGCTTAACAACTGAGCCACCCAGGTGCCCCGTGATATTTTTTTAATTTAGAATGTTTTCTCACCAAGTATTTGATAAAACAGAAATCTAGTTTTTCTATTCAAAAATTTTTATTTTATTTGTTGTTGTTAAGATTTTATTTATTTAAGAGAGAAAAACAGAGAGAGAGAGCTAGCCAGCGCACAAGCAGGGGGAGCAACAGAGGGAGAAAGAGGAAGCAGACTCTTTGCTGAGCAGGGAGCCTGATGCGGGGCTTGATCCCAAGACTCTGGAATCATGATTTGAACCGAAGGCAGATGCTTCACTGACTGAGCCACCCAGGTGCCCTACTTTCAAAAAAATTTTTAAAAAATTCATCACAAACTGGAGTTTACTTGGCATGGAGTACATCACTATAATGTCCCCCCAGTGTTAAGTCAAAGTCCTAATCATGATTATTAAATAATTCCTTTTTCTCTAATTCCATTTCTTTACTAAAACATATAATTTGATCTTTTTCTGTTCTTTGTACTTTTTCTCAATATCATGCTGTTTTAATTATGTTTCCTTTATAATATTTTAATAATGGTTTAACATGTAGTAAACAACACTAGTCTGTCTTCTCTGTACTTAATTTTCAGAAAAACTTTAAATTTTTTGGTGAAATACAAATAAGAAAATGTAATTATACAAGTATTAAGTAAATACATGCATACATAAGTTTAGTTATAAAGTGCTTAAATCTTCAGGGTAATCTTCAAGACCCTATGCTATGACCCATACCTATGGTCTCTGACCTTGCCTATCACCTCCTCACTAACTGCCTACATTCCACCACAATGTCACTTCTATTTCTACACGGAGCTTATTTCCACCAGTGGCTCAATGCCATCCCCTGCACCTTGAAAGATTTTCCTTGAGTCTTTACATTGTTGGCTCTTTCTGGTCATTCAATCTTAGCACAACTGTCCCCTCAGTGACCTCCCCTGACCACCTGATTTCATGCTGTCACACCTCCCAGCATTCCCAACCATCTGACTATTCTATTTTCTTCCTTCTCTGATATCATCTTATGTATGTGTCTATTTCTGTCTCACCCACCAGAATCCGTAAGCTCTATCAAAGTAGTCATTGATCTGTCTTGTGCACATGAGCCCTACTGTGAGAATGGTCCTTGACTCACAGTATGCTCTAGCTGCACTACTGCATAAATACATAGGAATGTCTGTGGGTTCCCAATATCTCCTTTTGAAAAATCATAAATAAATATGCTATAAGCATCATTCCACATCTCCCTCTCTTTTAAAATTTAACTGTTTTGGAGGTCTTTCTGGGCCAGTAGTACATAGGGATATACATAATTATTTCTACTTATTGCATTAAATAGTAAAAGATGTATTAATCCTCTATCATAAGAAATTTAATTAGTTTACACATTTTTTCTAAAACAAAGAATGTGGCAATGAGCATCACTGTACTGTATCATCACTGAACATGTACGATTTTTGCTGAAAGACAGGTTCCTAAAAGTCTATTTAATATTTTTGACAATTCATTTTTCCAGGGGAAGTTTAGATATCATTTGGTTATATGAAACAACTGTTAGCTTTTAATTTGGGTTGCATTTCTATGCTTATAAATTCTAAAAATGTTTAAAATATGTAGTTTTCAATTTCCAATGGAGGAATCTTGCAATTAAATTTGATAATTCACTTTACTAAAATCATACACATCTGTCAGTAGGTATACCCCTAAATGTTTTGTAACTTTTTTTCTACAGTGAATATATGTTTTCTTCCATTGTATTTTTCTACTTCTATTAGTATTGATATTTAAGAAGACTAAATGGCGTATTTATTTTTCATCCAGTTAATTCATTAAATTCATTTATTAATTTTGATAATGGCTTTAAGATTTCCCTGCCTTTTTAGGCATATAAACATGCCATACCCAATGATGTTTTATAAATATCTTTTCAAATTTACTTATTTGTTCCATATAGAATTACTTCTATTTCTGAAATATATTAAGTAATAATGATGATGTATGGTAGTGGTGTTATTTCTCACTGTAAAGTTTTACATTTTAAAAGGCTGTTAAAATAGATCCCAATAATCAATGCTTAATATAAAATTCTTTTTTATATTCTTTTTTATATTATCTTGATAATGCGTAAGCTGCAAACACTGATTCCTACACAATAATTAGATGTCTTATGAAGTAAACAGTTATGTTATTATCAGTTCTACAAACTGTTCTTTAGCTTTTTGGTCCTTTCTTAATTCTAAGGGAAGTTACAAAAGAAACAGTTTAAAAATGTTTCTTTCTTGAGTGCATTTTTTTCTCCTTTTATATCTGACTGATCATCATTAATGGGAGCAGACTCCAAGAAAACAAAGTTAAAGAGCAAAATCAAAGTAACTGATGATTTAAAGACATTTTAAAAATCGAAAACATTGTACTTTTAAGAATATAAATATCCGGGGGCGCCTGGGTAGCTCAGTGGGTTAAAGCCTCTGCCTTCGCCTCAGGTCATGATCCCAGGGTCCTGGGATCAAGCCCCACATCGGGCTTTCTGCTTGGCCGGGAGCCTGCTTCCCTTCCTCTCTCTCTGTCTGTCTCTCTGCTACTTGTGATCTCTGTCTGACAAATAAATAAATAAAATTAAAAAAAAAAAAAAAAAAGAAAAAAGAATATACATATCCAAACTTAAACTTCCCCTGCATTACCACCAATCACGGCAGATATCGGAGGTATTAAACTGAAGTGGTGTCTGGCTCAACAGGTGCTCATTTTAATACCCCACATCAATTTAGTTATTCAGATAAATTTATTTCAGTAAGTACACAGTTGAATACCTTAAAATATTACAATAATATTACCGAAGTATCCCAATAGGTATTTTTTTTTTAAAGGGAAAGAAATACTTACTCTGCCACTGATGGCATCTATATCTATTTCTGCCTTTTTAGCCCATTTTTGCCAGAAGTTGGGATCATCTAAGGAAATATCTGTCCGATTCCCAGATGCCACAAAGCTTGCCTGAAACACATAATGGCAGTTTCTTAAAATGTTATGACGCTTAGAGGAAAATCTACCACAGTATATTCACAACATCATCTCTTCACATTTACTGGGGATAGAATATGAATTCATCATACACACATACATTTAAAAGATGTGCCAAATGGGATGGCCTGAAACGTAGCACAGCAAATGCTAAGGCAAAAGCCTCACTGCCAACACAGGCTGTGGACTTAGGAAAAGATTAAGTAAGTTATTACTCTTGTTAGCTCAAGCTTTTGGTAAGTAAGGATCAAATCCTTTTGGTGAAGAAACTACACAGGACAGAGATATGCTTTCTAGAAACACTATATGAGTATTAAGAAATTAGGTTAGCACAAGAAATTTCAAACCTGCTTGCCCCATACAGTTCATTTTCTGGTATACTACTTTATTTCTATCATATTTTTAGATAGATATGCCTCCTAAAGAAAATGTAATACAGGATATGAGGAAAAAAGTCACCATCTGTCTTTACATTAAAAATACTTTTCCTTACAACAAAAATACTGCATAGCCATTGTAAAAGTTTAAGAGATTACAGAGGAACAAAAGAAAAAAATAACTGATTTACTTTCTTAAATATTGTATAAATTATACAGTCTTTTAGTTGGAAGAAACTAGATATTTACAGCTCAACACTGGAACTTAAAAACTAATAACCATTATTTGCAACTTAAGTTCCTGAAAACAGATATGCTACTTCAAGGAAAGTCATTAAAGTGCTTTATAAAGTGCTTTATAAAGAAGTAGTGAAGATACATGGTGCTTTAAAAAAGAAAGAGCCTGGAAAACGCATGGTAACACTTACAAGAATTAAAGGGAAGAATACAGTCACATAATTTTCAAAGGAGAATATAATTCGTAAATGGCTTTAAGATAATGACTAATTATCTGGGATATAATCAAATGATAAAAATCTTCATTAAAAAACCCATTTTGATGGAATTTTAAAATGCAGAAAATTACACATTAAAGAGATAATAAAACAGCTATAAACAAGCAAGCTATTTATGACATTCAAAAGAAGTCTGGAACTCTGAAAATTTGAACACTGGAAAACCGATGATACGAAGGAATTACTGATCGAGATTATGACCTGAGCTGAATGAAATAAAGAGATGCTCAGCTGACTGCACCACTTAGGGGCCGTGATAATTTTATCTTTATTATTTCATTGAACTTAAAAGATCTTATTTATTTATTTAAAAAGATTTTATTTATTTATTTGCCAGAGAGAGAGAGAGAGAGAGAGAGAGTGAGCACAGGCAGGCAGAGTAGCAGCAGAGGCAGAGGGAGAAGCAGGCTCCCCGCCGAACAAGGAGCCCGATGTGGGACTCGATCCCAGGACGCTGGGATCAAGACCTGAGCCAAAGGCAGCCGCTTAACCACCGGAGCCACCCAGGCATCCCAAAAGATTTTATTTATTTATTTATTTATTGGAGAGAGAGACAGAGAGAGCAGGAGGCTGAGGGAGAAGAAGGCTCCCCGCTGAGCAGGAAGCCTGATGCAGGACTCGATCCCAGGACCCTGGGACCATGACCTGAGCTGAAGGCAGACGTTTAACTGAGCCATGCAGGAGACCCTATTTTTAAACATAATAATAAGTACTGTGGCTGTGTTAAAGAAATTTTCATAGATCTTATATATATGTTTGTATATATAATGTCTGGGATTTCCTTTAAAATAATATGAAAGATGGAGACAGTAATGACGAAGCAAGCTTGGCATGAGTTGATAACTGCTGATAAATGAAGCTAGGTGACAAGGGCATAGGTTTCATTATACCACTGTCTATATTTGTAGTTTGAATTTTAATATTGCATCTAACGAGTAGGAACAAAATTAAAATCCTAAGTGCTTCTTGCTGAACTTTAGGATTCTGTTCATGACACTGCTTACCAAGTAGTAAGTACGTTCCTTCCATCAAACATGCTTTTGAGGCTAGGTTATTAAGATGCTTGTGTACAGCAAGTGGTGAAATATTATAAATGTTAAATATGTGCATTTTGCTGGCATTTTTATGAAACATAAGTGATGGAAATAAATGTTTTAACGAAATGATTTTTTTTTTTTTTTTGCTTGTTCTAAACTATAGCTTTAATATTGGGAAACTACTAAAACTAGGAATTTTTTAAAATAGTAATTTTTAATTTGTTGACATGATGAGTGTGATAGGGTGAGTAATAGCTCCCAAAGATATTTAGGTCCTAATTCCTGAATCCTTGTGAATGTTTATGGCAAAAGAGACTTGGCAGATGTGATAAAGTTAATAATTTTTGAAATGGGGAGATTAGCCTGTATTATACAGGTGAGCCCTAAATATAATCACAACTGTCCTTATAAGAGGGAAAGAGGAAAAGACTATGTGACAACAAAAGCAGAGACTGGAATAATATGGTCACAAGCCACAAAATGCAGGCACTTGTAAAAGGTGGAAGAGATAACAAACAGATTCCCCCCTAGAGCATCGGAAGAAACCAGCCCTATTGACACCTTGAGTTTTAGCCCTACAAGACTCATTTTAGACTTCTGACATCCACAAGTATAAGAGAATAATTTGTGTTCTGGTTATTTGTTACAGGGGCAACAGGAAATAATACAATGAGATACCTCTTAATGATAAACCACTCATTATACAAACTCATATCCAACTGAAAAAGAACACAGGCTAACTAGCCTAATGAAATGAAAAGTAGTAGCCCTCATCATCTGCATGACAATCAAAGTGTTATGACTGAATATAAGGAACAGACATTTAACTTTACTCAAGTAATTCCTAAACCATGAGGGGATGTCTACTTATTAATTCAGAAATGAATTTTTCTTAAGTGAGGACATAGGACATCCATACTTTCAAATCTTCATTACTATAAACTCTTCAATTTCCAGAAACACTGAAAAGTTCACTGAAGTTCATAGGGTTTTATTTTATATTATAGTTTCATTGACACTTGCTTCTTGAGATTTAACAGATCTGGCAAATGAGCATCTGCTTTACATGGGCACTGAATACGAAAAGCTGTTAAAAGAGAAACAATTAGATTTTTGAAATCAAGCTTATGGTTGCTAACCTTAAAAAAATTTTATGTTGCAGTAGATAATTGCTTTTATTCTGCTACCACATAACTACTGATAATTAAAATAATTTACCTGGAAGAAACTATACATCACAATTCAGTAGCTTCTGTTATATTCATTGTAAGAAAAATGATATATTTATTTTTCAAATAAAATTAAAAAAAAAACTTCTAAAGAATTCTAGACACTATTGTTAAATGACATATAACTTATTTTGAAGATGACTTCCAAAATTCTCAAGGACTGTAATGAATGCCTACAGAAATAAAATTCCTATTGTAGATGTCATCGTACAGGTATACTGATTACTTCCAAATGTTAAATCTTAATATCCTAATTCCTCTAAAAATATTTTTCTTTAAATGTTTTCCCTCAATCATTAAATCCTTTTATTATTTACAAGGGAAGACTTTTTATTTTTATTATTATTTTTAATTCTGCTATGTTAGTCACCGTATATCATTTTTTTCTTTTTTTTTAAGATTTTTTCTTATTTATTTGACAGAGAGAGAGAACACAAGTAGGCAGAGCAGCAGACAGAGGGAGAGGGAGAAGCAGACTCTTTGCTGAGCAGGGAGCCTGACGTGGGCTTGATCCCCGAGATCATGACCTGAGCTGAAGGCAGAGGCTTAACTCATTGAGCCACCCAGGCACCCGCATCATTAGTTTTTGATGTAGTGTTCCATGATTCATTGTTTGCGTAGGGAAGACTTTTTAAATGCAGAAATCCATCTTCCTACATCAGAAGGTAGCAGAAGGACAGTGGGCGCCACAGAAGGGCCCTTACAAATAAGCAATTCACTGAAGCTTGATACATAGACTGCTTTGTTTTTGTGAATTAAGCAATTCAAAGTCTTGTTCTCTACCAGAAAATACAGAAATCAAATGAGAAAAATTTTCTCTATTTCTTGGGTCCACCTGATTGCCCTTACAAAACTATCTCAAAACAAGGTTTAGGTGATAGAACCACTTACAAACGAAGCTACCAATACTGAGTTTCATTTGCTGGATAGGTACTAAGTCTAAATAAAGAGTCTTACTATGTACTCTGCATATATAGAGCTTTTCATAAAAAAAAAACTTTGATAATGCAAAGAAAGACTGAAATTACTTCATGTATCCAAACCACTTTAAAACAATTAAACATAGAGGAAATCTTTGGAAATTCCAGAGAAAGTATAAAATACTATCAACTTTGCACCTTCGGTACCCCTGTACAGAGGTGCCGTATTCTAATATGCCAAATGTCCACCATACAGTGGCATTCGCTCACAACAGTGGAAATGAACAAATTCCAAGACAACTACAGGCAAACTCTCTGGACTTCCTCAACCACTGAAGTGCCTCTTCAGTCAGCCTTCTTTTCAAATGCAAATTACTCCATGGTCTGAGGGTTTTTCAAATAGAAATTTAAATGTTTAAGTATTTCACATTCTTACAGCACAGCTGGTTATGATTAGAGTATACTTGAATAAAATAATACTCATACAGCACTTTACTATAAAGTGGAAAAGGCCAAGCAAGATTATGACGCTCTCCTCTTTAAAGACAAGAAAGTCTCTTAAAGGTTAATTGTCCACAGTCACTCGGCTTATGAGTCAGAAATCAAACTCTAGTGTACTGGTTTTCCATAATGATTTTCACTAACACTGTACATGAGGAAACTTGGAATCACCTGTGGTCATTAAACACTTTACTCATGTCTACATTAATTAAAATAGAAAAAAAAACCTTTAAGGAGAGTATCTCTAGGCGCAGTGTAACCAACAAAGGTGATTTCTGTACTATCTGCACAGTATGTTGACAACTTGGGTATAGCCAAGGAATCCCAAGTAAACAAGATTTCTCATGAAAGAAGTTAGAGTCCAGTGGTGACCAGCTGTAGTTCTCAGCCTTATTCTTCTGCAGTATTCTTTTTGTTTCCACAATACTACTTTTTTCTGATTTCTTCTCTGTGAACTCTCAAATCTGTCTGTTTCCTAGGCAACTCTCCTGGACACCTCCACCTGAATCCCCTATAAGTGCCACAAATACAACAGCCTCCGGTATTTTGTTTTCTCCACATAAACTTCCTTCTCGTGAATTCTCTAGCTTACTTAATGATTCCATGACCTTCCATACTATTTAAGCCAGAAATCTTCAAGTCCCTTTGACTCCCCACTTCCATACATTTCTAACGGGTCATCAATTCCCGTTGATTCAAGTGGTGCTCCACTACCCTACTCACCCATCACCATATCCGATATAAGCCTCTTACCTGGTATCCTTGCCTCCAGTTCTTCTCCTTTCAAACTCATTCTCCACACTGTTGCTAGAGTTAAACTCCTCAACTGCATTCATTATGTCCATTTTCTGCTTGAAGGGATTTAAAAGCTTTTTAACTGCCTCAGGATCAAGTTCAAATTCCTCAAAATGGAATTTTTTTGAGCCCTTCACAATTTGGGTCTGACCTCCCTAATCCCTTCATTTTTATCTCCATTTAATTCACCCCGTGCATCTATAATGCCTGTACCATATTCCTTCAAATCTTACTTGTACTTTAGGAACACACAACTCATTTCTGTGACTCTCCCTTAACACAGTGAAACTCACGCTTCCTTCAAGACTTAGCTCAGATGTGATTTTCTCTGCAAAGGCTTTCCTGAGTCTCTGGCTCTTCTATTTTACGCAAAATTAATCATCTCCTTCTTTGCTTTTTTTCAGCAACTAGAATCCTTTCATTCTAGTATTCCCAGGATGTAGCAAGGTACCTGACACATGATTTCATTAGTTTGCTGACTGAATGCAAGAGAAAAGTTTTCACTGGAAGACTGATACTACTTTGGGTGCAGTATCTACAGTACTTGCTCTAAAACAGAATTCTCCTAAGGATAAAGAGACTCTTCTGGAGTGAAAGTGGAGAGGAGGCTACAGAAAGGAAAGGAAGGGAAAAGAGAAAACCTGTATGAACCACTGCAGGCGACAGAATACTGCAATAAGAAACTCTTCACATAAATACAAGATAGAGGTTTACCCCATATCTCTTTGTTAAAAAAAAAAAAGGGCGGGGGTGAATATAAAGGCAGTTAGTAAACTTTTGAAATGTTTTCCCAAAATAAGGTAGACTGTTATGAATACTTCCTTTCAAGACACAAATTTCGTTTTACCCTCCCCAAATTAGATTTAAGTATTTAAGATGAAATTAGAAATCCTTTCTCTTCTTTAAATACTTTAAATTATAGTCAGTTAATTTAAGATGAGTTAACCTCCTACACTATTACCCACATTTTGCTCTGGCTTCAGCATATATGTTCTTTAATTTCTAAATCTGGTTTTAAATGTTCTATTCTGATTAATGCATAGAACGATTTTTGGTTATTATACTTACGCCATTTCACTAGGATCAGAAGAGTGCATGTGAAATTTGGTATCAGAGGTCAGAAAAAAAAAATGAAGGAAAAGAATATATAACCTTCTGCTTCTAAGCTAATTTACTTTATTTAAATATTAAGTATGTTTAATATATACTCTGCAAATAATTAATAGACTAAAAGAGGGAAATTTTTTTAATTGTCAACATTACTAGTATATTTATAAAATATCACTCACTGTTACCTTGGCAAATGTTGACCCACGTCCTTCTGACTCAATTGTTATAGTTTTTGTCCGACGTAGTAAAATCTGATCGATATCCTCCTCACAGAATTTAGAGCCTTCATCTTCTTCCTCCATAATGGCACCGTAAGCACCTCTTCGAAGCAGATCTTCTATTTCCTTTTTGGAAAGCTGTTGAATCTAAAGAGAAAATAATTTTGGTAACAGTATTATTATGCAGTTCCTAAAATGAGAAAATCATCCCCCAAAATTTCCAAAATGTACACAGAGTCAAGTTTAAACTGCCTCTGGGGTTTATCATATATACAAGAGAGAATTCTCTGAAAGAACACATTGAAGCTGCTGACTTCTTTCTTATTATCTTTAAAGTAGTATTTGCCATGTGCCTCTAATAGCTTCAGTTATGACAAAGCCTATGGGGCAGATAACCTCTGAAGGTTCTTTTTAGTACTAGGATTCTATAGCTGTTACAAGCACTAGATATAGGGTAACAATCTTGAGGGGAAAACATGCTCCCCAAAATCATATAAAACAAAACAAAGCCAATGCCAGTAGTCTGACACAAAAATTTGAAAAAGCTGTTTATAGAAATAATGCAGAAAAATTCACAAATTCTGTTTTGCTATGCCATGATACAAACATCCTAAAAGCAGAGCAAAGAAGTTCAGCCTTGAAAACATTCTTAGAATTCATGAGCACTGGAGCAATACAGACAGGACAGAATTCATAAGCATTAACTAAATACAGGTCTATTCTGAAATGCCTCTTTACATGAAAGTATTTCGCATTCAGTATGGATCAAAATTAAATGATATACTACCTGAAGTTAAAATTAAATGCAAGTTAGAACACAAACACTACAAGTGAAAAGAAAATATACATACACCACCAACATTACTTTCTCTTCCACTCATGCTCTGTAACACAGCCTTATCTAGACCCAGTTTCAGACTGGCTCGGTCAAACATCTCTCTCTCATATGAGTTACGAGTTACTAGTCGGTAGACTTTAACTGCTTTATTCTGACCAATTCTGTGGCAACGAGCTTGGGCCTATAAAAAATGAAGTTACAGATTCAGTTTACTTTACAAAGTAGCACAAAGGGGATTACAACAAAAGGCATTTAACAATAAACTATCTCAATGGAATATAAAAGTATGGAAGAATTTTTAGAAACTCTTGCTATAGAATTAGCTATAACCTTTTTCTAGAAATTAAGGCAGTGCTTACTAAAATGAGAAATGATTCCATAATCAGCAGTAAGTTAAAATTTAAGCTTGTTATTTCAGAGAATATAAATAAATCCATGAAGAATTAATGTTTTTAAAGAGGGTATCATCAAAATACCTTTAGACAGGAATGTAAACTGCTACGAACAGATTATTTTTAGCTGCTGACAACTCAACCTTTATTTAAACTTAAAACATAACTCTGAATTTCTCGAGTTTTTTCTACTACATTATCAATAAACTTTTCAATACATTTTAGTTATGCTGGGTAATTTGGAGGGGGATAAAAACTTAAGGTGAGTATCTCCAGAGACATAATTTTACTTAAACAAGAAAAGAACTAATTAGTTAATATGCATATGCATTGGAAGTAGAGACCTCGGAGATTATATAAGAACTTTATTTTTTTCAGAGATGGGGGAGAAAGTGAGGGAGAGAGAAAGGGGGGCAGGGGCAGGAGAGGGAGAGAAAGTCTTATGGAGGCTCCACATCAGCCTGGAGGCTGAGGCTCGACAACCCTGAGGTCATGATCTGAGCTGAAATCAAGAGTTGGACGCTTACCCATCTGAACCACCAAGTGCCCCAAGAACTTCTTATTTTATCTTGGGGTTCCACAAAACTTAAAACTTATGTTTTAAATTTAGACTCTAAAGGTTTCAAGGAATCAGTGGCTTTCTCACAAATTGCTAATCACCTTCCCATTATCTTCAGAAGACTAAATTATAATTTGTGGCTTTAAACTTACAGGTGGCATTGATGCTATACTCTGCCGACATCTTTATTCTATCATATACTCTCTGTGCTTTTTACAACTCAGAATTGTGGGTGAACAACCTTGCTCCAGGTGTAGGGAAAGTATAAGAGGCCAAATTTTTCACTGGTCTATGAAGGCTAGATTTACATTAGCAGTAAGTAGGAAAAAACCAAGTGAGAGGAAGAAATTGGGGAGTCTGATATAGTTTTTCCAGTTGCTCCTCAGGTTCTATCATGTGATTTTATTTTAGATTAACTTCTAGAACATCAAATGTGCTGTAGGCTGTGTAAGTATAAACATGCATCCAAAAGGCAAAAAATTATAATTTGGGTTTCTCTTAGAGATTGGTAAACTACACCCTGTGGACCAAAACTGGCCTGCCAACTAAGAATGGCTTCTATGCTTTTAAGGGACCATAAACACAAATGACAAAGCACGTGTGGCAGACTCCTTATGTAATCCACAAAAGCCTCAAATACTTGCTACCTGGTCTTCTACAGGAAGAGTCTGTCGATGGTCTATTAATTTTGGATCTTTGATATTTTGAACTAGATTACATATAGTTACACAAATGAGAGGTTAAAACCTTATTTTTTATTGAGCTAGGTATATTCTCAGTAAAAATTTACCGTATTTGGTATTATAACAGCTTAAAGTAATAATATTAATTACAATACAACAAAGTCTACCATGAAAAATAAAAGAATTTCTTAATCTTTGTTCTCATATCTATCCCAGATGCTTATCTTCTACAAACTTTGATACTATTTCATCACCCTACTAATATTAATACTCCTGTTTCAATGAGGTCCAAGTACTATCTTAACTTAGACGTGTATCTTAAATTTTTACAGTATTTCATAAAAAGGCACAGTCTATTAGGTCTTAATTCTATGCAGATGATACTATATTGATAATTGAGAAGATGAAAGTAAGATAAGTGCTTATTTTTCAGAAAGTAAGATTCTGAAGTTTTTATTTATTATAAAGAACTTTAAAAAAAGGACTTACTTATTTATTTAAGAGAGAGGGAGGGAGAAAGGGAGGGAGAGAGGGAGGGAAGGGGAGAGAGAGAGAACGAGTGAGCGAGAGCACACACTTGTGCATGTGGGGCAAGGGAGGGGCAGAGGGAGAGAGAGACTCAAGTGGGTTCCACGTTGAGTGTAGAGCCCAAGGTAGGCCTCAATCGTTACCACCCTAAGATCAGCACCTGAGCTGAAACCAAGCAGACACTTAACCAAATGAGCCACCCAGGTGCCCCACAAAGAAGTCACTCTTAAAGCTTAGGCCTCTCTCAAATTTACATAATATACTTCAAACAAACATTGTACTCAAGTAGATAAACCTACTTAGAAGACACATAATCTAGATAAGTATATTTTCTTGTCATTAAATTAAAATTAAGATAATTTAATCTATTTGATTTGGCAGAGATATTCCTGAGGGAAACATACATGTTTGTTTGTTCAGAAAAAAACAAGAGGTTGAGGATCAAAAACAGTTCTAGGAATGAAAAAAGAAATTTAATTCTTTTGCCAAGCAATGTATTTACCTGCAGGTCATTCTGAGGATTCCAATCAGAATCAAAAATTATACACGTATCAGCAGCAGTTAGGTTGATGCCCAACCCACCAGCTCGGGTACACAGAAGGAAAACAAATCGATCTGAATCAGGTTTACTAAATCGATCTATAGCAGCTTGTCGAAGATTCCCTCTAACCCTTCCATCGATTCGCTCATATAAGTATCTATCAAATGAAATGTCATAAATTTAGTTAGATGAATATAATGAAAATAAAGACACACTTTATCAAATGTAAAGTCAGTTTCCTTGCAACATTATGTTTACTATAAAATTAAGAGGCAATATCACCCCAACTAGTTTCTACGGTTTTATAATTCTCAGTGCTGGTGGTAGGGAGGAAACACAAGTAATATAAAGATACAAAATCTTTGCATTCCTCTTGTATAGGTAAAATGCCATCACAATGAATATCATTTTCAGAAGCTGGAATTAAACACGCAAAAAATACCTTGCTGACCTCATTATGATATAGTATATAATGACTTTTTTTTTTTTAATAAAAAGCAAAGACTTTCATAGAAGTTTAAGAAGCCTACCAATGTTTCTCTGTCTCAATCATGTTAATCTCTCAAGATATACTTTATTTATTTTTTTTTTAAGATTTTATTTATTTGAAAGATCAAGAGAGAGCAAGAAAAAGTGCAAGCAGAGGGAGGGAGAAGCAGACTCCCAGTGAGCAGGAAGCAGAACCATGGGACTAATCCCAGGACCCTGGGATCATGATGTGAGTTGAAGGCAGAGGTTTAACCCACTAAGCCACCCAGGCACCCATCTCAAGATATACTTGATTGTAAACTGTATCTACCAAGGGTGAACTGAAATACTAATATTTTTTTCAACTTCTTAAATAAGTACTTATTGAAAGGATTTGAAAATAGTAATAAGGCTTTTTGCCTCATTTAACAGATTTTCAAGATATTAACAATATTTGAAACATTAAGAATTTAGGTAAAAAACCCTGTTGTCTAGAACATTCTAAAACTTGCTGTAGAATGCCATTTCTTTAGAGTGAATTACTGTTAAGCAGTTAATTTTTAACTTCTTTTATCTTTCCTCATTTACATAAAATTCAGAAATGGACAGCCATTAATAAAATTAAAATATATAAAAATTTAGAAACTAGAAGAAGAATACACAGGATATTTGCCACACCTCTTCTGGTTCAAGACACTTCTTTACAAAAAGAATTTATTAGAATCTCAGGAGGAGCTCACTGTTGTCTCCAGTACCTGTGAGATGGGGTGTGACTTCTAATAATGTGACATTAAAGATATTTGGGGTTTTCCATGAAGTTCATCTTTATTTTATGAAGTTCTTTGTATCAGGAAATCAAGAAAAAGTAAGAATAGGTATTTTTAGGAATACTGAAATTTTATCTTCCTTCTTACTTATGTGATATGAAGTTGGGAATAAAATACATTTTGGAATTAGACCAAAGAGTAAAACACTGACACTAAAAACATAACTAGAAATAAATGAAAAATAAAAATGAACTGCACAACTTCTGATAATCTAAATTACTACAGACCTTTACTTATATATATAAGGGTCAAAACCAAAATCTACAGTCACATCTTTAGATTCTCTAAATCTTGTCATGTTGGTATCTGACTGGAGCACTAACGTTATGAGAAAATAACCCACGATGAATATCCTGTTCATCTAGATGCTAGTTAGACAGTATTGAAGACTATCTTACCGTCGCGCACCAAAACAAAATCAAACCCCACATGAAACAAATGAGAAAAGACTAAAAGCATGAACAAGGGTCAAATGGTATACAGTGAGAGTCAAAGTGTAGCAAGTTCAGGTTCTCATTACAACAATGAAAGATGTGAAAAGGTACTGAACCTTTTTTAATTTTTGAAGACGGTTCATTTAAAGTGTCATTACTGTAAGATTTACAAATCAAGTAAGATGGACACTAATAAACCCATTCTTAAGTCAACAAATACTTGTCAATTTACAAAGGTTTCTTCATCAATCTCCTTAGCCCCGCCTACTATTTGCAACATATGTAGGTTAGAGGAACACCTGACTCGTAATCCTAAACTACCTTTACTCAGATTTAAATGGGTTCTTACCTAGATAAAGAGCAATAGATGCATAAAGACAGATTACAGTACAATGATGCAAAATCCTGAATAGCATATCCTTCGTGTAATTCACAGTATAATTCAGTAGATGAATCCTATGCCTTACCTTTTATGAATGAGATAGTCCTCCAGGATGTCCAGGCAGCGTACCATCTGAGAGAAGATGAGCACTTTATGACCTCCGGCTTTCATTTTGGGAAGCAATTTATCAATAAGGACCAATTTACCAGCAGACTGGATCATTGCTTGAAGATGAAAATCAGAAGCAGCTGGATTATATGTATCTCTAAATTCTCCAAGTATTTTCTCCTCAGCACCTGCCAAAGAAACGTAAGAAGATAGCAACAGTGCACAGATACAGACAACCCCTGGTTGCTTTCTTTTTTAAAAAATGGTATTAGTGCTCCTCTGGGCTTCTGTAATACATTAAAACTTTCTGATGACAAGTATACTGTTTTTTTTTTTTTTTTTATTAATTTGACAGAGAGAAATCACAAGTAGACAGAGAGGCAGCCAGAGAGAGAGAGAGAGGGAAGCAGGCTCTCTGCTCAGCAGAGAGCCTGATGCGGGACTCGATCCCAGGACTCTGAGATCATGACCTGAGCCGAAGGCAGCGGCTTAACCCACTGAGCCACCCAGGCGCCCAAGTATACTGTTTTCATTAGAATTATTTATGTTTGTGGCTAAACACCCATCAACACTAGACTATAATTCCACTGAGGATGTGGACAATGTCTTAGAGCAACTTTTGATCTCTCCAGACCTCTGGCTTAATGCCCTATATAAATTTACGTTTGCTAAAAGTTTAATGAATGCTATTAGGGAAAGAATTAATGAAAATGTGGTTCTAACCTACATGAGTAAACATGTATTTTTAAACAAACACCTCCTGTTTAAACACCAATAAAACAGTCATCCTCACGAAAGGGTGATCACAATCAATCTGGATGTGTCTATGGGTATCCTGCTGGCCATCAAAACAAGGAAACAAGTACAATTAAAAGGGAAGTCAAGTTATAGGTCTTTGTGATGCATTCTTCCTCAGACAGTCCAATCAGCACTAAAGGCTCTCTACCTTCCCTCCACCCATCTGGTCATTAAGTAATAGGATTGCAAGAGAGTGAGCTCCAGGGCTAAGAAACCACTGGTCCTGGATAAAGATGGAAATATATTCTCAGGAATGAGTGAAAAGATACACAGAGAGAACACTAGCAAAGAACCTAATAAGACCTTAAAAAGTAACATTACTATAGTCCAAAAGCTGAGACACTAACTGGAGACCTGGACTGGCTGGAAAGAGACCGGGGGGTGTGGGGGGAGGAGGAATCCAGAGGCCCAAAGGTAGACTCTGCTGTCTTTGCCCAGGAGGAGGATTCAACTGGAGAAGGAAATCCAGTCCAGGTTAGACTGAATGCGAGTCCAGTTCCAGTAGGCTGGCATGCAACTGATCATGGGGTGCCCTCATTCTGAAAGACCTGTACCCCCTCAGAGCACCAGAGTGGGGAGCTGGAGCATTGCTGCCTTTCCTTGTAACAGCCATTGCAGCATAGTAAGTTTTTTTTTTAATTTTTAAAGATTTTATTTATTTACCTGACAGACAGAGATCACAAGTAGGCAGAGAGGCAGGCAGAGAGAGGAGGAAGCAGGCTCCCCGCTGAGCAGAGAGCCCGACGTGGGGCTCGATCCCAGGACGCTGGGATCATGACCTGAACTGAAGGTAGAGGCTTTAACCCACTGAGCCACCCAGGTGCCTCCCGTAGTGGGTTTTTAAATTTTTTTTAAATTCATGAGTATTTGTTCAAGGAAATAATCCTTTTTAGCTACCTTTAATAAGATACGGATGATTACAGCACTTCCTGAGCTCCATCATGGTATTGACCAAGTTAGGGACATTAGTCTGCCCTGCTCCTTTGGATAAAAATGAGAAGTTCTTCTCCAAAATAGCCCGGTAGTATTTCTTCTGAATGTTAGTAAGTTCCACTTCAATGATGGTTTCTTCCTTTGGTGCCAGCTTCTTTTCCACATCTTCTTTCAATCTTCTCAACATCATTGGCTTTAGAATAGCCTGAAGTTTCTGCACCTGCATAAGAAAAGGATGAAAAGATGTAACACATATGCACATGAAGTTACAAACTCACATACACAATCACAGTGATAAGAGGGTTGATGGTCTTATTTACAAAGACCAATGAGGATACCTGCTCCTCTGTTTTCAGATCCCCAAATTCTTGCATAAATGTTGATTCAGAAGGAAACCTTAAAGGTTCCAGAAAGTGAAGAAGACTGAACAGTTCTTCTACTGTATTTTGGAGAGGTGTGCCAGTCAGAAGCACCTTGTGTTCCTACATAAATCAAGAATAATTCATGTCAAACACCACAGGACTAAAGTTATATGAAAACTGATATAGGTTATTAAATATTCAGTGTTTCAAAAGCAAGTATTTTTCTAACCACAATTTTTAAGAGTCAATTCAAAATACATCTCTACTTAAGAATCTTCATTAATTTACTTTCTTAATCACCTTTTAAAAACTCTGTATCATTCTTGTAATACTTGACTTAGCATGCTATTTCTACCTATTCAAGAATGCTTTTAAGAGAAAGGTTCTAAATAATTAAGCATATTTTAGATTTCTCAAAGAAACAGGCCTGAAAAAGAACAAAGAAGGTATTTGTTTCTTTTGTACTCAACAATTCTTGATATGGCAATTTGTATACAAAATGGTTCTCATTCTTTATAATTTGGTTAATCATCACTTGACTTTTCACACAAGGACAATTCTCAAATCATTAAGGCTATAATGTAACACTATGAAGAGCTGATTGGAATATGCTTTTACACTAGACTTGTATTATACCTTACATATAATAGTAAAAGAAATAAATATTTTTGATGATAGTATAAACTATCATTTAAAATTTAATAATATCTCTAAATATTTCTAAATATCTATCTATATATCTAAATATTCTAAATATCTCTAAATATTTAATATAAATATCTCTAAATATTTATTCTAAATATCTCTAAATATTTAACAATATCTCTAAATATTAAAAAGTAAATTAATAAAATCTCTAAATTTCTATATGTATGTGTTTATATGCATATGTATGTATATACTGGCAAAAGTTTAGCTTAGAAAGATACACATCAGTCTGTAAATCCTGGAGTGGGGAGTGAACTGGGGATGGGCATCAATAGAAAGGAAGTAAAAAAGGGTGCTTCCATGTTCTATGGAATGTAGTTCAGCATACTGGAGTTATTTGTGCAAGTGTTCATTACTAATTCTGTCATTGTAATTAAATGAAACTATTAAAAATGCAAAAGACTAATTTGGAATAAACAAACACACTAGTAAGAAGACTTTCAAAAATCTCATTTATTAATTATAACCAACATATGCAGAGCATATGGAATTTTTTTCCTTAGTAATTAAAACAAAAGAAAACGCAACAAAACTCAAAGATAAAATTCAGATAGATATATACTTTAAAAAGGAGTGAGTTTAATATTAGCTCTCTGTCTCTATCTGACCTTTCACTATGTAGTTAAGAAACTGCACTAAGTAATAATAATGGTAAGTTACTTACCAGATTCATGAGTTTCAGACCTTCTAGAAGTTTACAATTTTTATTTTTTAACCTATGTGCTTCATCAATAATCACACATCGCCATTCAATTGCATTAAGTTCTCCACAGCCACCAAGAATCATTTCAAAAGTGGTGATGATGGCTTGGAATCTGTAAGCTCCTCGAATGATACGCCCCTAGAAATTTATTATCAAATACAATAATTTGCTAGAATGTCTTCATCACAATTTTTAATTCCTGTCAAATAGCATAAAAATACATCTAATGACATCTGCTATAAAACATTTTCCACTTGAATTTTTATATATGCACACATGCCCTTTAAATGAAGGATTTTAATGTTAAAACTGTATGAAATTGTAGTGTTTTCAAGAATGTAAAAAATTGTGCCAACACAATTATTTAATTTATAATTATATTCAAATAAGTATTCTCTGATAAAGTGTTATAAATATTAGGTATTATAGTAACAATTTCAGATCAAGAAAGAAATGACCATTACAAAATTTGGACAATGAAATTTCAGTTTTAATGTTTATTACTTATATCCGTGAGTTTACACATACAATAGCAAATCAATAGTTACTATCAAAATTAGCCACCTGAGTAGTTTATTTAGCAAATATTTATTGAGTGTCTATGTGCCAGAACCTGTTCTAGATGCTGGAGATAATAGTAAACAAAACAGACAAAAATAATTATCCAAGGAGAACTTATAGTCCAATGATTCAAATGTAGGACATAGTCGATAAGAAAAAAAAGCAAACTAAAAAAAAAAGTCAGAAAGTGATAGAGCTGCGGAATAAAATAAAACAGGGATGAAGAATAAGTATGGGGTCAAAGGTGATCACTGAAATTTTACGGATTGGGTGGGAAGCCATGACTGAGAGGTGACTTTGGAACAAAGTCCTGAAGATGAGAGAGATCCTGAAGATCCAGGTGATACCTAGAGATCTAAGGCAGAGAATATTCTTGGAAGAAGTATCAAGTGTGAAGGCCCTAAAGTGGAAGTATCTGTGGCAATCTTCGCATGATAAGAATGCTAGAGAGGTTGAAACCCATGGAGTGTGGAGGGATGAAGCTGTACTGGGACTTGAAAGTGTGCCAAGGATTGGCTCCTTCTCTGTGCAAGAAGCTACTGGGGCGTTGTGAGACAAGAAGTGCTATGATTTGACATGTATTTTAATAGTCCCTTGCATTGCTGTAGTAAAAATTGTCGTGAAGAGGCCAAGGACAGATCATAGAGGCCAGTTAAGGGACTGTCATAGTAATCCAAGCAAGAGATCATCATTGGAAGCCATGAGAAGTATTCAGTTCTGAATGCATTTTAAAGGCAGAGACAATAGGATTTGCTAACGGATAGGTGTAGAGTGAGATAAAAAGAGGATTCAAGCTTAACTGTAAAATTTTTTCATCTTGAACAATTAAGGTGGTGTTGCTACTTACTTACAATGAGAAAATTCAGGATTCTGGACATGTTGTGTTTGAGTCAGTTAGTGGACATCCAAGTGGAACAGCTGAATAGGCATTTGGAGAGGACTTTGGAATTCAGGAAAGAAGTCAGAGTTGGTGGTAAGACTTGGGAAGTTTCTAGCAGTATAGCTGGTACTCAAATTATGTGACTGAATGAAACCTCTGATGGAATGAGTATGGATATAAGAGAGTCTGAAGATTGAGCCCTGGGGTCACCCCCAAGTTTAGATAGGGAAGATAAGAAGGAACCAGTAAAGGGAGCTTCAGAAGGAATAAGTGGTGATATAGGACAGTATGAAGTCCTAGAATCCAAGCCAAGAGAATATTTAAATGGGACTGAAAACTGTAAATTATCATGGACTACGAGAAATGAAGGGTTAAGAAAGATCATGTATTCTGATTTAGAGTTTAATTCCTACTAACTTAATTAGATTAATTCATATTGATTATATACAATGGCCATTACATTGAATAATAGATCCAGCAGAATACTATTAAAAAACGCATAAAGTGTATGTCTAGGCCATTTATACAGTTCTAACAACTGGGGACAGGATGCATTCAGTTAAAGTGATATCACAGTGTTTAAGAACAAAGGTTTTTGATTCTAAGTAATCCCAGTTTCGCCAGGATTTTGGAGGAAACCACGTAACTTTTTACCTCAGTTTCCTCATTTGTAAATGGGGCTAATGTTATTACCTATTTACAAGGTATGCATTACAAAGACTAAAGGAAATACATATCTAAAATATCTGGCATATTGCCTGGCACATGGTAAATACTCAATAAATGTGATTATTAGTGTTATTATCTTTACTTTTTTCAGGACAATTCAGAAAAATCTTAGCGTAATTTTACTACTGCTATGATATCAGGCTATTTAATAACTTGAAAAAGCAGAAGTTAAATATTCAATTAATTAATTTATATTAAAATTACATGAAAGAGTTAACTCCAAGTTAAATATGTATCCAAAGCACAGATCTATTTAGAGGAGACATTTTTTACCTTTTTAAATTTTAAACCTGTCAGATAGTATTCTTCTAGAGTATATAACATTTACCACAAAATATAATATTTAATATATACTATTCAGTTTTTAACCCATTAAGAATCTTTTAGCTTTTTGACTATTGTGTTTATACCAAAGTCATATGAGACATATATTAAAACTATAACCCTTTTAAACACTCAAAATCCCAATATTTTAATCATACCTTCTGTAAAAAATGAGATTGAACTAAGTCGATCATAATCATTTTTATGATCACCACACAGCTCTTAAATTCTACAGATGTATGACTGAGAAGAATAAAACACTATGGAAGGATATCAAACTATAATCTGAGACGTCAGAGGCTTGAAAGGTACAAAGGTGATAGTTAAAATAAAACTGAGGAATAACTAAAGGGTTATATAGATGCTTAATTTCATAGGAATGTAGTTGTTTCAACCATAAAGTAAGAGGGACTAAATCAATTAATTCATCCATTTTCCATTCTGAATAGGTAGAAAATCAATTACAACTGGGAAGAAAAGCAGTACAAGGCTAGGCACATTAACTTACTTCAACCTGCATCATATCACATGATGCTATCACATCAGATGTTATAATGACCCTTATAAAACAAAAGAATTAGTGAAAGAAAAATAAAGTATTAAGGTGCCACTGAAGCCAAATGTTAGGCAATAAACCTATTCCAATTAAAGAGTATAACTTTGTGTGAACTGTGTTTTTATTAATCTTGTTCATTATTTCTTAATAAAATTCTTAATTTAAGAGTCCTATTTAACTGCTCAAAACTGCAACTGGCACTTAATGCTTTCTAGATTTTAACTTTCTGCTAGAAAATTTTTTATTATAATGATATCCCTTAATTTTATGATGTGTGTATTTAGCTGAAAAATAAGAAATCTTCTACTAAGCTTCCTACTGAAGAGGCCAAAGTAAAATGGAAAATGTGCCTTCCGGATACAGAGGAGAAGAAAACCACCCTATCACCAGAGCACTGGAGTAATCAATCCGAAGGGGAAAACAACAGAGAGGTATGCTTGTATCTGCATACAAAACAAACAAACCAAACTTTAAGATGTGTCTAAAATCAAAATCCTTTGAACATGAAAGAGAACCTACGGTTTCATCTCAAGAGGCATTTAAACCCATGGTGTTCACTGAAGATTTGAATTTTAAAAATGGAGGGAGAAAATTGGAGTCTGATTAAAGAGACAGGTAGTATTCTAAAAAATAAATTTAATGTGTGTTTTTTTTAAAAGCAGTTAGTAAAACAATTATTCTAGCTGAAAAATTAGGGATACAATCAAATTAGTACATTTGTATAAATGAGCATACTAGATAGTGAACCAGAACGTGATCCTAATTCCTTGTCCCTGTTCTCTTGAGCTACTCAAGTTTATTGTAAAATAAAGATGATGAATAAAGAGACTGAACTAAGATATACATAGGCAAATAAAATTCATTCCAAATTTGAAAATAATGAATGCGTAATAATTGGCTTTGAATTTCAAACTTGGCCTTTCAAACAACAAACAAAATCACCAGTAACACACCTGTGAGTCCCTGAAGTACATCTCATATTGCTGTATCATCTGTCTGCTAATCAGGCTCCCATGATAAACCACAACATTAATATCAGTCCACGTACGAAATTCTCTCTCCCAGTTTGCAATAGTAGAAAGCGGAGCAATAATCAGGAAAGGTCCTCTTATACCAGTCAGAAGGATTTCGTAGAGGAATGTAATTGATTGAATGGTTTTGCCAAGACCCATTTCATCTGCTAAAATGCAGTTTCGTCTGAAATAAACAAATATATTATCCATGTATACAGTGGGTTTTTCTGTACACTATAACATTTTTAATGATAAATATATAAAAATAATCAAAGATCAAGTTAAATACTTGCATTTATAAAAACATAAAAATTGCTGAAGTGTAGACGAGGCAAATCCTTTTGTAAATATATGAAACTGTAATCTCATTATAATCCCGCAAAGGGAAAACTAGATTTCTGTAGCTCCAAAACAAAGATAACACCTGTTAGAGGTATGATTTTGTTAAAGAATGGCAGGAGTAAGACAAACTAAATATATTATTTATTCAGGAAGCATTGATTAAATACCTTCTCTATCTCAGGGACAGTATGAGAAGATGGGATACAAAAGAAACAGAACATGTTCTCTGCCTTCCAGGGGCTTGTATCTATTAGAGAAGCAGACATGCACATAGTGAATAAAAATCATACAGTGTCCTATCATGGAAGCACAAACAAAGCACTGGTTTTCAACTCTGGCTGTGCATTAGAAGAGCCTAAAAGCCTGAAGGAAACACAGATAACCAGGGCTCTCCCCTACACATTATGGAGTAGGACAAAGCAGCTATAATTTTTTTTTTTAAAGTTCCACAAGTGATTATAATATAGGCCCAGTTGAGGACCCTCAGGGTTAAGTTTATTAAAGAAGCACAGAGGAGTTAAGTGTCCAACTCTGGCAAAAAGAGATGGTAGGAAAGGCGATCTCTTTCAGGGAAGAGGTCAGTCATAGGTAGGATTTTGCCAGAGAGCACAGCAAAGGAGCAGAGGTGTAAAGAACACAATCAACTGGGAGACCACAAACGTGGTTTTGAGACGAGGGTAAAGGAAGGGGGCATCACTATGATACGAAGAGGTCACAATAAAGAACGCTGGACATCATTCTGTTATGCAATGGGAGTCACTTAAATTTTTAAAGAAACCCGACGCAATCACGTTTGTACTCTGAGGTTCACTCTGGCTCTACTGTGGATATTAGAAGGTGAAGTGAGTAGAAGCTGAACACTGAGTGGGAAAGTTAACTGCAGTAACACAGGGAACAATGGTGGGCACTTGGACTAAGAGAGAGGGGACCAGGAGGAGAGAATGGATTCCAAAGTTAACTATGACTGAGAATGATTTGGACTTAGTGACCAACCAGATATATGGGGTATTGGATGACAGCCAGATTTCAGTCTTGTTGACTAAATGAATCATGTTATTTACTTATTATTATTATTATTATTTTTTTGGTAGGCTCCATGCCAATGTGGCGCTTGAACTCATGACCCTAAGATCAAGAGTTGCATGCTCTACTGACCGAGTCAGTCAGGGGCCCCTTTATTGTGTTATTCTTAATTGAAATACAAAATATGTTGGAAGAACAAGTTTGGTACAGAGGAAGGGGGAAACGATAAGGTTAATTTTGAATTTTGTGTTGATAAAAGAACAGTGAGATAGACTGTAAAGTAGCAAGAGGCAAACAGAAATATGGGCTTGGAGTTCAAGTTAGAGATAAAGATACGAGACCATTAGGATGTTACTGATAAATGAAGGCACAGGCTGTGTAGAGTATGGCTTAGGATGAACAAAACTGTACTACAAGGAAAGAGCAAAAGAGCACTGTTAGGAGGAAAACGCAACACTGAAAGGGCAAGCAGAGGAAGGGAAACCAGCAGATCTCCAGGTCACAGGGTCTGGAGAAAGTCCCGCGGTGGAAGCTGCTGGGGGTGAGAACAGGGGAAGGCTTGCAGGAGCTACCACAACCCAAAGCAGCAGGGACAAAGCAAACTTGGGGTGAAAACTACCCCTTGGATTGGGAAGTTACACGTTTCAAAGACAAATTATCACATCGAAGCAAAAGGTTTAAAGCGAGCTGGCGATGAGGAAGCGGGAAGAGCTCCTGTTGGCTTTCTTCCACGAAACTGCTGACGGCTCAAGGGCGCTAGAAGGAAAAACAGAACCAACAAGAGAAGGCTTATCCTTTTCCTTCTTGCATTTTTATGAAAGGTTAGACCCAGATTTGTTTGCAGACTGAAGGGACAGCACTAGTCTTGGGAAGGCTTGAAGGTGTAAGAGTGCAGGAGGACAGCTGATGGAGTGAGGCTCTGAGAAAACTGGCTGTGTGGCATGTCAGAACAGAGGTGTGGATGAGTCTTGGTTGTGGAGGCACCTTTTAACTTCTAGCACATGAGGACAGCTAAGAAAAGCTACGAATGGAGATACGTTTGTTGGCCTGGCTGTGAGGGCAGCAAGAACTTGAACAAGCTCACCTACGGGCCCTGGGCTTCTCTATGGACCAGTCGCGATGGGGTGAAAAGAGTAGGGTTGTGATAGATGGCCTGAGGAAAGTGCTGGAAGTTTAAAACAAGCAATGTGGGCAATGAGGAAGGGCAGCAACGAGGGGATTCAAGCAAAACATATTTTGCCTGGAAGGATCTCTTAGGAAAAATGATGGTTAACATTTAGAAAATATAAACATTTAGAAAATGATGGTTAACATTTAGAAAATATAAACATTTAGAAAATATTAACATTTAGAAAATATAAACATTTAGAAAATACGAGCTCTAGAGGAAAGAGCTCAGTGTGGAGTTAACAGGTCCCCCAACTCCACATGAGTGAGTCTCAGGACTCACAATTACTGAGTGCAACGACTCAGAAGAATCATGCGAGAAGTAAAAACAAGGAAGAATGATTTTGAATAAAAAGTGTCATCAAACTGTCCTGTTATTACTCATCACAATGCCTTTGCTTGCTCTCTTGTATATGCCATTATACTTTCCAAATCATGGGTCCATTTTTCACTTCTTTTGCAATTATCTTTTCATTGTAAAAAAGTGAGCTAATGTTCCACCCAGCATTTTGAACAACTTGGAAAATAAACAATTAATAGAAAGCATAAATTCATTACTAGGTTCTTATATTTTGATTTCTATTCCTCATCAACTGCTGATAATCTGCTTCTCTAAAGACTTAAATAACAGACCTACTTAATTCTTACTGATATAATTGCTCACACTTTACTAACTAGATTCAATTACTGGCAGACAGCAGTATAAGCTGATAAGTTGAAAAATACCCCATAACATAACAAATGTTTTATGATGGTGAGAAAGGCATTTCAAATTTTACTATTAATCATCTTATCAACTTTCTTCTATTCTGACTGGCATACATTTAAATGAAGCAATTGAAGTCAAAATCCTAAATTATAATTTACACATCTTCCTGAGATAACCTCACTTTCAATAATAAAGACTCCATGACAGTAATAATATAGCAACACCAGTAACTATTTTACTTAACATATTTTGACACATACTAAAAAAACAACACATTAACTTTTTTCCTGTTGGTACACTACATACCTATTGTACCAATTGAACAAGAGCCAGTTGAGTCCTTCCAGTTGATATTCCCTGAGTTGATTGCCATTTTTATAGTCCCTGGATTGATCAATTTTTTTCCAAATATTAGCAGGAGGACGATCCTTTGTGGGAAAACAAAGAACAGTGTATTCCAGATTTTCTAATCTTGCACAAACCTCATACACAGTAAAAACACTGCTTTTAAAATAATTATAGAAGCATAACATTATACAGTGTTATGGTGAAATATTACAAATGTCTAAAGACCACATTAGTTCTCCACAAACTCTTCCAGAAAATTGAAGAAGATAGCATGTTCCAACTCATTCCATGAAGCCCAGGCACTAAAATAAAAGATATTACCAAAACAACAAAACAAAACAAAACAAAACAAAAAACCCACTATACACCAATATCCTTGGTATCATGACCAAGTAGATTTTCCCCAGGAATGGAAGGTGGTTTTATCCACAATATGATACTAGAACAATTGGATACCCATAAGCAAAAAATGAACTTTGATTCATATATGTACTATATGCAAAAATTAACTCAAAATTCATTATAGACCTAAACGTTACCTAAAACTAAAAAAACTTCTGGCAAAGATTTCTTAGCTATAGCACCAAAAGTATGATCCATAAGGAAAAGACAGATAAACCGGACTTCATCAAAATTAGAAACTTTTGTTCTTTCACACTGTTAATATAGTGAAACTACATGTCACAGACTTGGAGAAAACATTTGCAAATCATATATCTGATAAAGGACTTGCATCTAGAACATACAAATAATTCTTAGAGCTCAATAATAAGAAAGCAAACAAGCCAATAAAAAATAGGTAAAATATATGAACTGGCACCTTATTAAAGAAGATATACTAACGGCAAATAAGCACATGAAAAGATTCTCAACATCATTAATCAGTAGGTAATGTAAATGAAAATCACAATGTCATACCAATATCACAATGTCATACCATTATATATATACTAGAATTGCTAAGATTAAAAACACTGTTCCAGGGGTGCCTGGGTGGCTCAGTGGGTTAAAGCCTCTGCCTTCGGCTCAGGTCATGATCCAGGGTTCTGGGATCGAGCCCCACGTTGGGCTCTCTGCTCCGCAGGGAACCTGCTTTCTCCCCTCTCTCTCTCTGCCTGCCTCTCTGCCTACTTGTGATTTCTCTCTCTCTGTCAAATAAATAAAATATTTAAAAAAAACAACAACAACACTGTTCCAAGTGCTGACAAGGATGTGAAGCAATTAGCACTCTTACACAAGGCTGTTGGGAACGTAATATGGTATGACCAATTGGAAAAAGCTCAGTAGTTTCTTAAAAAATAAAACATATACCTAACATATAATCCAGCCATTTAACTCATAGCTATTTACCGAAAAGAAATGAAAGCACATGACTAGACAAAGACTTGTACACTAATGTTCATAATAACTTTGTTTATCCATTCACCTGTTGATGAATACTTATACTGGCTATCAGAAAAAGTTATTATGGGGGAGCCTGGGTGGCTCAGTTGGTTAAATGTCTGGCTTTGGCTCAGGTCATGATTCTAGGATCTTGGATCAAGTCCTGCATTGGGCTCCACACTCAGTGGAGAGCCTGCTTCTCCTTCTCCTTTTGCTGGTTTCCCTGCTTGTGCACTCTCTGTCAAATAAATAAAATCTTTTTTTAAAAAGCCCCCCCAAGGGCGCCTGGGTGGCTCAGTGGGTTAAGCCACTGCCTTCGGCTCAGGTCATGATCTCAGAGTCCTGGGATCGAGTCCCACATCGGGCTCTCTGCTCAGCAGGGAGCCTGCTTCCTCCTCTCTCTCTGCCTGCCTCTCTGCCTGCTTGTGATCTCTCTCTGTCAAATAAATAAATAAAATCTTTAAAAAAAAATAAAAAAAAAAAAATAAAAAGCCCCCCCAAAACCAAAATATGACTTATTTCATGAACAATTCTAATTCATTCCTTCTCTTCTGTTGCACCTCCACATTTTTCATGGCAGTTTTTCCTTACTCTGATGCTAATGGAAAAGTGCTCCTGCCTTTTCATGTATAAATTCCCTCTTTAGTGAAATAAGAAATTTCTATGACCAAATTACATTTGAAAAAGGACGGGACAAAATATTCAATAAAATCATAATAGGTCTCCTCATGGTAAATTTCTTTGGTTGGCTCCCCAAAACTGAATTCATATGACAATAATCCTATGTTTTAGGATTGAAAGTAAATAATTTTAGGAACTGAAAATAAAACATTAATTATCAACAACAGCACAACTTGCCATAGCCTTCTAAAATTCTATAGTTTCTGTACTAGAAAAGTTAATAATCTACTTTTTATTTTTTAAAAAATATTTTTAAGGATTTATTTATTTATTATTTGTCAGAGAGAGAGAGAGAGAGAGAGGTGGGGAAGAGAGGGCATAAACAGGGGGAGAGGCGGGCAGAGGGAGAAGTAGGCTCCCCACTGAGCAAAGAGCCTGATGTGGGACTTGATCCAAGGACCCTGGGATCATGACCTGAGCCAAAGGCAGATGCTTAACTGACCAAGCTACTCAGGTGTCGCATACTTTTTATTTTTTGACCAGGGAAAAGATATGCATGTAGTCAATAATTAAAAAAATAAAAATCAACATACTGAATTTATGTAGGCTTTCAACAATATTCCATATAAAAGGTTCTTTTAAAATAAAGCTACTATGGGGGCGCCTGGATGGGTCAGTGGGTTAAGCCTCTGCCTTCGGCTCAGGTCATGATCTCAGGGTCCTGGGATGGTGCCCCGCATCGCGCTCTCTGCTCACAGGGGAGCCTGCTTCCCCCTCCCTCTCTGCATGCCTCTCTGCCTACTTGTGATCTCTCTTTGTCAAAAAAATTAAAATAAAATAAAGGTACTATGGAAGGAGATGAACTGTAACTATTTAGTTATGGAGAATTAACTGGTTTTTAGAAAAGAAGGAAAAGGTAAGTATAATAAGGATTTTTCCTTATTATAGAGATAAGAGAATTAATTAACTCCAACTTGAGCTGAAACTGGTATTTTTGATATTTTTATACATGACCTGGGAAACTCTTAAATTCAGAGATGAGACAGAAGCATTTGGAACTTGCCGAGGGAAATTTGAAGGAAATACTCATCAAAATCATAAATGCACATATGCTCTGACTAAGTGATTACACTTCTGATTTGTCTTACAGAGGCTTGTACACATGGGTTCAATGTTCAGTGCAGGATTGTTTATGAGAGCAAAAAACTGGAACACAAGCTAATGGAGGAATAGTCAAATTAACATACATAAGATACTATGCGGCAATTTTTAAAGTAAGGTATTCATTGTACAGCAAAATCACAATTAAAAATGCAAAGATTACATTAAACCTGCTGAATACGAGAAGTGCTAAGATTTTATGAAGTTGTCTAAGACATGATTCTTACCAAATGTCTTGTGTCAGGCCTTGAAGCTTGTAACTGTTCAAACTCTTCTATTTTTGCAAGATCTACGTCTTCTTTTAGTTCCCATGTACTATCTTCGTATGGTAATGAGCACCACTTTACTAAGTAGTAAATAACAGGCTGTAAAAAAAATTTATTTTTTCGTTTTACTATTTTGAAAAAGAGTACTTAAAAACAGTTTAAATATACTTAACCTACATCAATAAAAACCAATGAAACATTTTTCAGTGTTTTTGAGGTCATTAATTTTTAAAAAGGAGTAAGTTTTAATATTTGGAAAGTCTGAGGTTCTTCCTAATTAATAAAATTTTTCCCCTAAATATTTACCTCACCAGTATCTTTATCTTCACAAAAAGAGACTTCTAATACTCTGTCTACTTCAACGTAGTCTGGGTTAAATGGTTCCTCTTCCATCTAAAATTAAAAAGTTAACTTAAGTGATAATTGACAAAGAAGTAGAAAGATAGAAGTGAAATAAACAAATTTACTAGCTATTTTCTAGAACAAGCAGAAGTTTGATTTCGATTAGGTTTTCAATAAGTGACTCACTTCCCTTTTAATTTCCAAGATATCTAGGATACTTTGTCTATATGATGAATCATCACGTTATGTGTAATAAAACCAACTGAATAACACTATGAAATAAGATACCTCAGACAAGTGACTTCCTCTCAAAGATACATTCTTTAAAATTGTCCTAGAAGAGCCTCTGCACCTTTCTTGTGCCACTTTCTTCAGGTCTATGCGTTGAAGACCAATCACCCCACCTCATCTCTCAGCTGCATCATTATTTTTTTTTTTAATTGTACTTATTTATTTGAGAGGGAGAGAAAGCACGAACAGGGTGAGGGGCAGAAGGAAGGGGAAAAGCAGATTCCCTGCTGAGCAGGGAGCCCAATGTGGGAATCAATCCTGGAGTTCCAGGATCACGACCTGGCCGAAGGCAGATATTCAACCGACTGAGCCATCCAGGAGTCCCTCTATCAAACACTATCAACTGATGACTCTTGGGCTCAGGACCCAGTTACTCCAGTGGATGCCAACTCTATCTGAGCTACCTCAAACTGCACTCATTTACTCTTCAACCTTTGCTTCTTTCCTATAGTTTCCTACTAGGTTAATGGTAACACGGCACCCCTTCCACAGTTTACTCCCAGTTACACAAGTCAGAAATGCAGAAGTCAGCTCAGAGTCCTTCTCTCTCTCTCTCTTTTTTAATCTTCCACATCCAGTAAGTCATCAATTCTTACAGATTCTGTCTTCAACTACAACTCAAAGTGGTTCCTCCTTCCTCTTTCTCACTGCTTCATCACTTCTTACTTGGATCTTAACAACCGCCTAATTTTCAACTACTTTCCTGCCTCCCTTTAGTCCATTCTCATAATGACCCTAGGGTGATGTTTCTCAAATATAAATCTTATCTATTCCGCTGCTTCAAATCCTTCACTGACCCTCCCTTGTTTGGGGATCAGGCCCACACTGGTTTTGAGGATCCTACCTTGTCCTCCAGCCTCATCTCCTATCATTGGCACTGGTACGCCCCAGATTTCATGCTTCCAAAGTACAAAAAACATGCTTTTCAAACTCCATGTTATGACACACCTCCATGTTTTTATACTCCTCCTTCTCTCTTCTGAACAGACTGCTGTTCCTTCTCTTGTCTCCCTGGCTGCTTATTATTCCTTCCTGAACGCCTCACTTTGAATAGCCAGCCTTCTTGGCTATCTCTGCTGCCTCTCCTCCTCTGCTTAACCTCTAAATACTGTAGAGCTTCACGGTTCTGTCTTTAGTTCTCTTCACTGTCTCAAATCCTTCCTGAACGACAGTATCATCTAAGGATCTCTTGATAACTGCCCAACATCAGAATGGTAACCAGGTACTTTAAGACAATCTGCATACCTCCAATTTACGTTGTACCGGAGTCAAGTAAAAGCTTAGTCTTTAAATTTTTGGCCTCCGAACACCCATAAACTGAGTAGGTCATCAAATTTTTCAAGGAGATTTTATAACTACAAAGGAAGTAACCATAACTTCATGGTGAAAAAATCTGCCAGAAACCACCATAATCGAGTGAGTAAAGTTACCACCACAGGTAATGGGGCAAACAGATTACACTCTCCTCCTCCTTCAGTGAGAAGGGTACAGGCATCATTTCTGTGGTGGTCTTTTATTTTTAAAATATTTTAATTCCAGTGTAGTTATCATTCAGTGTTATATTAGTTTGGGGTGTACAATAGAGTGATGGTCTTTTAAAAAAATGCATGACTTGAATCCTGAGGCAACATTAGACAAGCCCAAATTGAGGGACATTCTACAAAATAAACCACTTATACTCTCTATAAAAAAATGTCCAAGTAATGAAAAACAAAGAAGACTGACAAACAGAGACATGACAACTAAATTCAACATACGATGCTGGATTGGATTCTGGACCACCATAAACAGAAAAAAACTTTTTTTTGCTATAAAAAGTAGAACAATTAGTGAAATATGAGTAAGGTTGGTCTACAGATGAGCTAATACTATCTCAGTGTTAATTATACCATTATTATGTGACAGAATTTTTTAAAAAATTAAATACTGAAGTATTTGCAATTTACATTCAAATGGTTTAGAAAAGAAATGTATGCATGGGACAGGGAGAGAGAGAGAGAGGAGGACAGAGGCAGAGGGAGAACAAAGCCGACATGGTAAAATATTAACATTAAGGGAATCTTATCAAAATATATGTAGAAAAATAAAACATACAGCATAGGGAATATAGTCAGTGGTATTGTAATAGTGTTATATGGTGACAGATGGCAGTTAGACTTGTGCTGAGCATAGTATAATACACAGACTAGGAGAATCACTAGGTTGTATACCTGAAACTAATTTAACACTGTGTGTCAAGGATAGTGAAATACGCACCCCCCCCCACAACAAATGGGAATTCATTGTACTATTTTTGCAATTTAGATTTTTCAAAATAAAAACTCAAAAAGCTCTTCAAATTAAAACATCAAAAATTTTAGATGAATCTAAAATTGCTCTAAAACAAGCCTATTAAAAGAAAAAAGAGAAAAATTTAGAGCGGGAAAGTACATCAAAGTAATTGGTGAGGCCTTTAAAATGAATTATGCCTATGATGATTTGTTCATACATGCACAAACCTGGCACAGAAAATATGTAATGTATCTCTTAAAAATCTCAAGTTTCCATTCATTTGCTATATTACCATTTCCATTATTTGGGTAACTTTGCTGATACAATTCTTGAGATATTAACCCACACATATTCAACTCTAAGTACTGAAATACATGCTAATTTAAAAATACAAGAGTTATCTACCACTCCGAATTATCACTGTGCCTGTTTCAGCTAGTTTCCAAGCTAAATTTGGGGAGTGAAGTAGATAGCATTTGTATTCAAATATCAAACTTGGAAGCCTAAGAATTAAAATGAATAATACTTAAATTTTTGATAAATACTGCATGTGTTCAAAGTTCAACACATAATAGTTTCATTTATTTCTTTTTCTTACATCAGCAAAAAAATGTGCTCTTTGTGCTTGTCTCAATTTGAATCGTTTGATTTTCTGCTGGATCCTTTTATCTTTCAAAAGCTGCTGCTCGGTGGCCCACTCACAGTGAAGATAGGAGCTAAAATTTGTATAAAAGCAATATATTAGAATGACATAGAATAACACTTTGGTTTTTTATTTTTTTTTATTTATTTTTATTTTTTTATTTTTTTTATTTTTTATTTTTTTAAAGATTTTATTTATTTATTTGACAGAGAGAAATCACAAGTAGACGGAGAGGCAGGCAGAGAGAGAGAGGGAAGCAGGCTCCCTGCCGAGCAGAGAGCCGGATACGGGACTCGATCTCAGGACCCCGAGATCACGACCTGAGCTGAAGGCAGCGGATTAACCCACTGAGCCACCCAGGCGCCCCACTTTGGTTTTTTAAAATTTATTTTTAATCACAGCACTTAATACAGAGTATTCAACTTTATGAACAGGTAGCTCATCATTTCATTTAATGTTAACAGACTCCATTCAATTTATAAAGCCATGGTGATCACTGTATCTGAAGGATGTAGTATAAAGATGTACAATTTGCCACAGAGAAACAGAATGATAAACCAAATCACAAAGGTAACAAGATGTGATTTATCATTTATTTCCTCACTGTAGCAGTTTTGTAATGATCAGAAAGTTAACTTGTTTTGAAATCAGTGTTAATTCTTTTAAAAAGTTTTTCACCTAAGTATAGGAATAATGTGAATAAAATCTGAAAAATTCAACAATATAAATATAATAATGTCTATCATTTGTAAAAGAACATTTTATAAAGATTCCTGCATTTTGATGTTAATAATTAATACTACCTGAAAAAAATTCACTTAAATTTTACCACAAAAGATTTTGAACTAATAAAGCATTTTAAAATTCAGGTAAAATAAAAGAAATAATTTAACTTAATATGTTTAAGTGTATTTATATATAAATCTGCATTTTCTAACTCAGATACTTACTAATTCTTGTATTTTACAAAAAATTCTTCTGTATCAATCATTACTCCAGGTGATACCTAAGAAAATAAAATCAGTACTTATGATTTTAGGAATAAGGCCATGGAATATAAAGGGTAAAATGTAATGTGCGATTACTTACTTCCTTTTTTACAATTCTAGAAGATAGTATTTTGTCTACAATTGCAGCATCTTCTTCACTTGGATTCTCCTATGGGAAGGAGGAAAGAAGATACAATGTCACATTCCAAAAATTCCCTTAGCTGCCACTTTGTATGTTTATGAACACACTGAAACTCAGTTTAGTTAGCACATGTGTCAGGCACTGTGTCAAATGTTAGGAATAAAAAATGGAAAATGAAATCACTGCTGTTACTGTCCTCATCATCATGTGCGTCATCATCATCACGGTAAACACACTGCTGCTTAACTGGCTCAGCGTTATTATCAGCACTTGGCACACAATAACTAATTTAATCCTTGCAACTACACTGTGCCACTGTCATCTCTCTGCTGTACAGATTAGGAAGCTCAGGCATAGAGGACTAAGTACTCGCCCAAGGTGGCAAATCACTCAGTTGGCAGATGAGTGGTTAGTTCACAATCCAGATAAGGAAGATTAAGAGAGGAAATTGCAATATGCAAAGACAGAGAGTGCACCTATGTTCATAAGGTCCGAGGATTCAGTGCTTGTAAAGAAGTTGGACAGAAGGCCAAAAAAATCCATACAAAGGGCTTTATGTGATGTGCTAAGAAGGCATCATTATTTTTTCTAAGACTTGGGAAGCTCTAAGAGAAGCTTTAAGTAGGCAGTACAATGATCAGTCCTGTAACTTAGAAATATTCTACAGAAAAGATAGAATTTGGAGGAGTTTCAGAAATACATATTTAGGGGGTGAAAAATGTGGTGATAAACCGGATGACAAGGCAAAGGAAGAAAAATGAGAGGATGAATTCCTAGGTTTCTGATCTGAATAATTACTGGTTCTATGAACTAAAACGCGAAACCAGGAGGAAAAGTTAGAGTAGGTTTTAGGAGGAAAGATACTGAAAGTATCTTAAACTATGTTGATTTCAAATGATTTGTAGTCATAATCCAAATATGTCTTACCACAAATAACTGTAAAGGCTGTTCGCCAGGTAAAGGAGCTGAATTCTTTTTTATTTTCATAGAACCTTTAACCTCTTCTTCAGATTGCTTCCCTTCTGCATCTTCTGCATATTTTTTTCTTTTAATTTGACGATTTGATCTTCTTTTCTGCAATGAACCATAAGGAACATACTTATATGACCGATTTTCAAGGCGAGATTTTTAAAATAATTACTTTTAGTGTGGTAATTTTGTACATTAAATTTCTGAAATTGTGTTCAACCATCATCTTTTCTCATTTTTCCTTTCAATTAAAGGAAGATTATAACTTGCCCTTTGCCACAGGCTTAGAATCTTGTTTTACTTCCTAAAGTTTCAAATAACAAAGATTAGTAATACCTCGATTACTTTTCTTTAGAAATTGTTAGGAATAAAAAGATTTACTTTATTTAACTATTTCATAGCTTGGACAAAACCGAGTTTATTAGTAATAAGTTTATTGCTTAATTACCTCCCTTTAGAAACTATCATTATGAAGAGTAAAAACATGTTTTATTTAGCTATTTCACACTTTAGGCACCACGTACTTTAAACTGTTAATAATGTCACAGTTTCTGCCCCAAACCTTAAAAGCGCATCAGATGAATACTGGCTAAATAATTAATCGGGGACATAAAATTAGAAGAGTAAATCAAGTATTTGCCACAAAATCCCTGAACTGGTGTTTAAAACAAAAGAATATAAAATGTTTTAGAAGAGATACACAAAATAATCAAGTAAATCTACCAAATAATTAAATGTGTATGAAAGAGGAACCAGTGTTTTACTAACTTTACTAGCTTCCCTTAAAAATAAAGAACATCACTATCAAAACCAGAAGTAAGCCTTTTGAAAAGTATTACATGTAGTACCATAATTTTAAAATAAACTAAGTGATTTTAAATCATGTATCAAATATACATGGCTTTACTTACCTCCCTAAAGATCTAATATTTGATGTTCCTCACTACAAAATCAAAATCTCACGTTGGCCTGACAACTTCAAAAGACTTAGGTTTGTTTTTTTTCACCTCTTTAAAATTTCATGGGTGGAGGCATCTCAGCCAACTTTTCTATTGCTCAATATTTGGTAAATCTACCCCTTCTTCCTTTTTCTTTTACATTTTTTTTCTTTTTTTTTTCTTTTTCTTTTACATGTTTAGTAACTCCCATGACATTTCCCCACAATGTAACCTGCAAAATAACCCACGTATTTTCTTTTTGGTTTCTGCCAAATCCTCAATTTGGCAGGCCTTTCCTATTTCCACAGCCATGACAAAGATGGCTCAGTCAGTACAGAAGGCTGGGGAGAAACTGTTATCTGCATCCAAAAAACTGACAGTGGCTTTTAACCTTACTTTGCTTCTTTCTCTTAAGTTGTGGACTATGGTGAGAAAGAAAGGCACTAATATGGTAAGTTAGCTTAGCCAAATAGAGCAGATAACTTCATGGCTCATTTAGGATGGGTCTCACCATCTCTTGGCCATGAAGACATTTACATTTTCAAAACTCAAAGTTACACTTCTGTTAATATGGGAGCCACGGAAGGTGGCTATAAAAGTTATAATAAAAGGACTTCTAGAAACCCAAATTTTCCCACATCTTATTTTGAAAACAAAAACAAAAACAAAACAAAACACTAATTTTTATTATTACTTGAGAGAAAAAGTCTATGGATATCTAGTCTAATACAAGGCTACAGGAATATTTAGAGTTCTACAACAGTTATCATATGGCTCTGAATATTGAAGAATAGTTTAAATTAATAAACCCACAGTGGCATTTATTGTTCTAACAATAACATGTATTACCAATGTTATGTCTCACTGGGCATAAATCTTCTAAATAATGAAGTTTAAGAATAATTCAGTATACTTTTAGAAGATTCTGTCTCATGTTTTCAGCATTTAAGTTTCCTTTCTGGTCATTTAGGCATCTATTAGTTCTCTGAGATGCCTCACTTAGGTCTTCAGTAAATTGTAAATTAGTGGCCTGAAAGAATCCTTTGAACTCTCAAAAGTGCAAATTTAATTGATTCTTCACAAGATAAAACGAGAGCAATAAATTTGTAAACTGCACCCTCATGAAGACTTTATCAGTCTAAAAGATTAATTAAAAAGTCTGAGTTATATGATTATAGCTGGAATATTATAAGGTTATTATAGATATTATAAGATTACAGCTGGAATCATTACAATGGAATAAATTATATTCTCCTAAAGTACCCAGTTACACATCAGGCAGAGCCAAACGAGGCATCATTTTCATCAAATTACTTTCTCTGTCACGTAGTATCGCTACTACTTCAAAAATATAAAAACTTATTTGGTGTATACATTTTAGCTGATGTGCTTTTTTCTGGCTTTCTTTCTCTTACTGTTTTCAAAGTACAATTTAAAATAGTGACAAATTCTTTCTTCGAATGCCTTTTTTCCAGCTTTTTTTCTTCTGTCTTAGAGGCTTCAATGGATCAGTCCACAACACTTCATGTAAGTGGTCAGAAATACACTCGTATATGCCTAATACTTTGTTATGGTAACACATTGTTTCCTATAATAATCCTAATATAATGTGCTGCAGGTTTTTTTTTTTTTTAAAATGAAGTCTGCAAATACAGTCAGACTACTGAAGTACTGTGTATTAAGATTAAAGATAAAAAATTAATTATCACATTCAGATTTTTAGATTTCCACCGGACTCCAAGCCTGAAACTTAAATTACTTTTCAGCTTTCAAATCTTGATGGTCCCTGGTGGTTGAAAACGACACGGACCTCTCCATCATTCATATTATACATTTAAATATATCAATAATACAGATTTGCAATCATTTTCTATAAAATATTTCTTTTCTTCTCCACTTAAATTTCTGGGTTAAAGCAACATGCCTGTCAAACAACTAACACTGCAATGAAAGGTATGGAAGAAATGTGCACATTAACCTATTCTACCATTTCATTGTTTGGTAATTACATAATGGAAAAATGGCCAGCCTTATGCTAGTTAAAAATTAAACTGAATTTTCTCATGGTGAATAAGGTAACTGTAAGTCTGCCTGAGTGAAGGATAACATGTGACAAAAAAGCCAGGCCACATAATATTAGGAGCTCAGTTACTGCCCTTACCTCAACTCTTGCAGCAGCCCAGGAGCCTTGAGCCACTACTCTCCCATTGGATAAGAAGCTGCATAAGGAAGAAGAAAGGCCATTCAGGGGCTTTCTGGCCCCATAATTCAACAACTGCCACCACCCATACGGCCTAGAGTTGTACTTAAATTATTAGAGAGCAGAGGGTGGCCTGAATTATTATGACCTTCCCTATATAAATATATATAAATAAACATTTTTTTTTTTAACTTCACAAGGTTAGTTTGAATAACCACCTATTAAAAAAAAAAAGGCAAAATGCACAGTATGCTTGTCTACATTAGGGGATTTTTAATGGAACTGGTTATCTTTTCTTTGACAGAAGCAGACCAAAGGAATTATCTCTAGGAATGATTCGAGCCATTTGCTCTATCACTGTATGTGATTCTAAAACTAAGGATCTCCATCCTTAAGTTCATTCAAAAGCACTCTATAAGTACAGAATAATATCACTAGATATTTCTCCATGCTAAAAGCCATCAGGGACTTTGGACTATTACTTAACCTCTCCGGGACTTGGTTTTACTGTGTGAAAAATAAGGGTTTAGAGAGGGTACGTAAGTTTCCTCCCAGGTTGGACATTCTACAGTAATACTACTAGGAGCATATTATCATAATGCTGTCTTCGAGTTCTACCATCTAATAAAATGTAGTTTTCCTACTAAACTATAGTATAAATAACCATAAAGCAGTTTTAGGCTGTCTAGATAATTCTATCCGTGCTTCATTTCTCAGAAAACAAATGCAGTACTCACTTGAGAGTCTTCCTCTTTGCACGTATGCTGTGGCATCTGCTCTGTATCAGACATCTCATCTGAAGACTCATTCTTTCTTTTCTGTTTCTTACCCAATGTAATAATGAGTTTGCTGTTTCAAGAGGAAAAGAGTAAACAGTATGAACTCTCTGCCTTTTTCCATTTGTTGTCATATTAAGATTGCAATGATAAACTTTTTTCCATTTCATATCACATGAATGTTCAACCACAGAGGGTAATTATCATGAAATCCATAATGGCGTTTTCAAGACAAGAACTGCATTCTAATGGAACAAACACAAACCAATGTTACAGTTAACATACTTATAAGCACAGAAGGGCACTCAAGTTCTATCCCTTATTTCTCAAGCTCAAAATTATTTTTCATGGGAGAAGAAAGGTCAAGTGCTACAACCGTATTTAGTAATTAAAATAATTCGCTTATTGTCTTATAGATTTGGAAAGGGGTTTTCTCCCCTTCTACCCCTTACGAAATTCAAATTCCACTTAATGTCCTTATATCCCACTTATTCCCTAGAAGCCTTGACTATTTTTTCCCTAATTTCTCCCTTACTTACAACACTTTAAAAATGAATTGTCCTTTAATTATTTCATTTATGCTATGGCTTATCCTAGCTGTACTATATGTTCTTAGAGTTAAAAACTCTTTTTTCATTTTAAAAAATATTTCCACAGTTTGCCTGTCTCTCTCATATATATATGTATGTGTGTATATATATATATGCATATGTGTGTATACATATTAGTATGTATACACAGACACACGAAATACTAATGTTTAAAAAGAAAATGTGCTTTTAGTTTTTTTTCCTTATCAAGGTAGAAAGTACAGAGCTCTGACATTTCCTTATTCTGGTAAAATAGATGAGAGGGTATATTTTGAAGCACCATACTAATCATAAACCACGCTAATTGCTAATCAGGGAAATTCTATTTTAGATATTTATATTCCAAACAGAGGAAATTTCCCCAAATATTTTCAAGTATGATGCATCAGAAACATAGAAGAATTTTCTTCAACAATTACTTATTGATGTGGGAGACCTTGAAGGTTAAGAGCACACACTTTGAAATCATAGCATCAAAGATTTTTTTTTTTTAAAGATTTTACTTATGTCTTTGACAAAGATATAGTGAGAGAGGGAACACAAGCAGGGGGTGTGGGAGAGGGAGAAACAGGCTTCCCGCTGAACAGGGAGCCCGATGCAGAGCTCGATCCCAGGGTCCCAGAACCCAGGGATCATGACCTGAGCTGAAGGTAGACGCTTAACAACTTAGCCACACAGGTGCACCAGCATCAAAGATTTTAAATGTGATTCTACCATTTGCTTATCTGTAAGACACCTGGCAAATCGTTTGATCTCTTTTAGCCTTAGTTTCCCTTCCAGGAACATAGGGATCCTATAATAGCTACCTCTACTGTTGTTGAGAAGTAAGTGGGAAAATGCAAATGAGTTCTTAGCAAAGTCCTGACACGGTACTTTCTGAATGAACCTCTAATTATTATATGCCAGACACTTCCAGGTTCTAGGATTTGAAGATCAAGCAGACACAGTCCCTAATGTTAAAGTATCATTGTTAAAATATGAACACGGTTCAAACGCAGAACTGGAAGTTAGCACTGGATGGAATGTGAACACAAAAGAAGTGCTTCTGTCTGCTGTAAAGGAGTACCTTTACAGAAAAGGTAAAGTTGGAGACAGGAAATGAATGATAAAAGGGAGTTCAACTGGTAGTGAAAGAAGACAAAGGGTGCATTCCAGGCAGGGGGGTATTAGAGAAGAATGAGAGAAATACACAGGGACCAGAGCATGTCAGAGACCCACAAAGCACTGCAGGAGGAGGAAGCAGAGAGAGAGATGGTCATCTAGACAGGCGGACGATCACAGAAGATCCTGTATGACATGTAAGGAGTTAACATTTTAGCTTAAGGCCAGCTTTTAAGCTCCGCAGGGCAGGAACTGAAACAGAATGTCTTGTTCGCCACTGACAACAAACGGCTTGGAGACATTCTGAATACATGAAAAAAAGTAATAAAGCATTTGGAAGCTATGAGACTTTTACACAAATAGGTTCTACGGATTTAACATACAGCACGGTGATCACAGTTAACAATACTGCACTGTGTATTTGAAAGTTGCTAGGAGAGTGAATCTTCAAAGTTCTCGTCATGAGAGAAATATTTGTAACTAGTGAGGTGATGGCGACAGCTCTGCGATAGGAACATATGTCAAATTATTGGATTGTACACCTTAAATGAATACACAATGTTATACGTCAATTATACCTCAATAAAATTGGTGGGGGGAAGAATTTCAAACAAGAGAGCAATGCAACCAGAAGAAGAGAAACGCAAGGCAGGGAAACCAGCAGTCAGGCAGATGACAACTCGAGTGAGGTATAAAGAGTGCAACACAGGGCCACGCTGTGTGGATGGGAGGGGAAGAAGAAAAGCATAACTTTATTATGGAGGCACAATCCACAGACATGCTCACTGACTGGATGACTGGATACGAGGCAAGAAACCTCTGGAAAGAGTCACACCTACATGCTTCTTGTATGGCATGATTACCACCTTCAACAGGAGAAGGATGATTTTTACTGGGTATCTCACTTGCACTCTTTGGACTACGTGAAGAAAGCAAGTAAGAGCACAAACACAGCTCCTGTTGGAACTAGGAACTCAGAGGGAGTACGAAAAGATCTCCTGAAACAACATGAAGGAACCAACCATGCTTGTATTTCATTCCCTCTCACCACTTTCACTGGTCACTTCTTCCCTCTTCTGGTCTCTTTTCCTTACTCGGGTTTCCCTGCTCACATAAAACTCTCCCTTGAGGTCCTATCTACTGTTACGTATCACAGGATCTTGTTCTTCCTCCTCCTCGTCTGCCTATATGGACTATTTCATTTTCAGTCCTCAACCCACGGTTATCTGACCCCTTGGAACTCCTTTACATCTTCAAAGCTTCCATTTAGCCATTGTTTATGGAGGCGGTCTCTGTTGACTTTCACATGCATTCTCTCATTTCATGTTCATACCATTCCAAGAAGTGACTACAAGCATTTTATAAGAGGAGGAAATGGAGGCTGAGGAAAGTTAAATGCCTTGCTCAAAGTCACACGGAAAGTAAGACTAGAGATAAAAATTACGTATGCCTCACTCCAGAGCTTGAACCGAAGCTCTCAAAATGTTCCCAAAGGCAACCCCTCACTTTTCCTAAACCTGTCTTCGAATATGAAAGTATTATGTAAGTTCAGAAAAGTGCACACATCAAAAGAGAACAGCTTTGTGTATTTTCTGAAATGAACATAAATGTGTAACCAGTTTCTAGATCAAGAAACAATACTGGAAGTCTCCTCCTTGATGGGTAAGCTTGATGCTCCTTGTGATTACACAATAAAGCCCAAGGCACCTGCCCAGGTGGTATTCAGTGGCAAGATCAGGGATAACTCTTAAGTAAAATTAGGTAGTAGAAATATATATGGGATGCATTCTGCCATCTGCGCAAATATTTTTATAGATAAATATTACCTAAATCTCTAGAAAAGAAGTGCCGTGCCCCCCCTATGAACCTCAGATACCTACCCTTTTTTGCAGAGGAGGGTAGGTCCTAGTAAAAACATTGCCCATAATACCTTAGGATAAACCTTCATTATACTAATTACTTGAAAATGTTCTTCAAAACAAAAAAGGACCTTTTAAATTATGTTTTCCATATATTCTGTATTTTCTTCCAAGCTGTTCTACAGGCCTGGAAGAACATCTTATTTCATAAACTCATCAACCATTCTTAACCTATGCAAAAATCTTTTAAAAATCCTAACTTTGTAAGAGATATTTCAGATATAGTAGTTTCCTATTAAACCTTACAGAGTTCAAAATATTTACACATGTCCTTTCTGTTAAAAAATGGTACATTTCCATGGTAGGAAAAAGGCGATTCTAAAACATTAAGTCATGCTTGACTGATCTATTTCTGAGTAAAATACAGACATATTTTAAGATTTAAAAACTAGGGTTGCTAACACGGAACACTGACTCTTGAAAACAATGAAGTCATACTGGCTTATTGTACAGTTCTAAAATGGCATATAGGGGACACTACAAAGGGGAACAAAGATTAGACTGATATTGATGAGTAATTCCTAAATGTGTGAGAGCTAGGCTTCATTAGAAGGCGGTTAAAAATAAGGATTCCTAATCAGAAATTATCAGACAAACCCAAACAGAGAGGCATTCTACACAAACAAACACACACATACACACACACAAAATTTATAAAACACAGAGACTGAGGAATCATCCCAAATTGGAGGAGTGTAAGGAGGGATGACAACACTGTGAAATGTAGGATCTTGGCCAAAACAATGGAACAACTAACAAAATGTGCGTGAGGTATCAAAGTTAATAGAATTGCACAAGTGTTTTTTTCTGGGTTTTTGATAATCGTGCTTTGGTTATATAAGATGTTAACATTTGAGGAAGCTGGGTGAAGGGCCTAAAGGAACTCTGACCTATTTCTGCAATTCTGAGATTAGTTCAAAGTAAAAAGTGGGGAAAAAAGAGAAAGAAAAATACAGATTTGCTGGTCCCAACCTCAGGTTTCTGATCTAGTTAAGTGGGATTCCAATCAGATTTCTAAAAAATTCCCTAAAAGATTCTGATGTTCCACCAGGTTTGGGAACCACTGGTTCAGGGTTACTATCATAGAAAACTCTAAAAACAAATATTCAGGATAATATAGTGATTTTATATTTATAGAGCACTTAAAACACACCAAAGTGCTTTTGCCTACAGTATCTTGGTTGATCCTGAGAAAAGCGCTGAGATAGATAAGGTGCTAGTCCCAATATACTAATATGGAAGGTTTAGCTCCAAAAGGTGAAATAAAATGCCCAAGTCTCAAGTTTAGTAAAGGACAACAAAGGTCTCTTTATTCCTAGTCTACTATCTCCAATATCTTACTGATTTTATAATAAAATAACACTGTATTTCAACCAGTCAGCAGATACTTACAGTCAATAAATATACATAGCTTAAGGGGTACCAACAAATATGAAACTATTATTATCTCTTAGTAAACTATTAAGGTTAAAGTTTATCTGATTTTCAAACAACCAGAAACCTCTACTGCCTGTATTAGGACAAATGTTTGCCATAAATATTATGTGAGAGAAATCAGATAATCCAAAAGTAGAAAAATAAAATGAAATCAGCTAAATAAAATACCCAATTACCAAAGAGCATTCCATTCTTCCAACAAGGATCACAAAGAGTCTACTATACAAATTATAAAATATCATTATAAATGAAACTAAAAGTTCATTATAGATACATTCTTCAAATAAACTGACAGTTTGCTATTCTTAGAAATATCACCTAAGTAAAGTGCCAAATACAGAATATGTGAATAATAAAGGCTTTTTGCAAGTTTTGTTTTTTTAAAGCATTAAAGGGCTCTGTTATCAATGTCAGCAAATTGCAGCAACAGATACTCCGGCAAGTAAAAGAACTAAATATCAAAACATAGCTTGTTTCAGACAGCAAAGGGCAATTTCAAACTAAGTATAAATTTGAAATGTTAATTCATTTGCACTAGAAAATCTCCGTGTTTATACTTGACATCTATATTTGATTTTCAGATGTAATTTATGCACTCATCTGAATCCTGCCCACATGTTTATTAGTAGAGGCTGGGTAACAAGCTGCATTCTACAGTGTCAATCTGTAATTGCCCCCTGTTGATTCTCTCATTGCAATAATTGGACAAACAATGAATCTTCCCCAATTAGTCCATTTGTTGCAATTAATGCATCCAATTCATTATAAGTGAAGGGAACAAGCAAAAATACTATTTCACATTATAATTTTTTTTTTTTTTTGCAAGCCAAGTGAAAGACACTGTGGCTATTTTTAAAGTCATAAAATATAAACTTTTAAAAAAAGAAACACTTTAAATCTGGTGAAATTTCTCCATTTTAAGGGTCAACTCAAGACTCCAGCTTAAACTCCTCTGGGAAAAGCAAGTTTTAAAAGGGTCCTTTATTTTAGTTAATCCTTCAGTTTGTGAAAGTAACATTGTCTTGTATGCTCTTGGTAACTTGGACTATAAATTACTTCCTGTTTAAGGGCAGATAGGATTTTTTAAAAAGTTGAATTCACTGAGTTGTTTCATACAGTTACTAGGGATACAAGTATTAGCTAAGTATTAATAATCATGGTCAATATATTAACACAGTTTCTTATTCTTAAAAATTACTTCTTTTTTAAAAAGAGAAGGGTGTTTATGTTGAAAAATATGGACAGAGTAGGAGCATTAAATCAAAAACTTTACATGGTTCTAAGATACATATTTTCCCCACATATTAACATCTATGAAATCAAGATTCATTTAATACTCAAACATGAGCCATAGTTTTAACTGGCAATATTTTTTTTCTTTCTTACTGACACATAAAATAATGGCATGCCTTGGGGCGCCTGGGTGGCTTGGTGGGTTAAGCCTCTGCCTTTGGCTCGGGTCATGCATGATCCCAGGGTCCTGGGATCGAGCCCCACATTTGGGCTCTCTGCTCCACGGGGTGCCAGCTTCTCCCCCTCTCTCTCTCTCTGCCTACCTCTCTACTTGTGACCTCTGTCTGTCAAATAAATAAATAAAATCTTTAAAAAAAAAATAACGGCATGCCTTATAATCAATGACATCTTAGATTCAATGAAATATATACAACACATTGTTTGCTAACAACAGGCCTTACTAATACATTTTATGTAAAGATATAGTTCTTAAAAATGGAACTGCAAATCTTCATTGAATTCATAACAAATATTATAGGCTGTATCAATTCTTTCTACAGATGAATGTGTTTCAGATTTTCACTGAGTTTAAGCTTAGATCTAAGGAAGGAAGTCAATAGAACATTTTACCTGCTTGACATTTAAAAATTACAGAACCTCTAAAGACTATTAATTGTATATGATTAATAATCTTAAAAAATGTAATAAATTTATACCATATATTTTTCAAGGTTTTTTTGGTCAGATGCCAAGAAACAATTAGTTAATATATTTGTATTTTATCCAGATATTAAATTCTTATTTTGAATACATGCAATCAGGGTCTCATTTGTTACTTTATTAACAACATGGACTACGAAGTGAAAATTCCCAATTTCTGATGACCCATTATATTTTCCCTCAGAGTTTGTTAATTCATTTTCCCTTATATATTTTATTTAGATGTAAATGTATCTCTACAGACATACATATGGACAAACTGACATGTTAGTTTTATTTTAAAAACACACATACATATATATGTATATATACAATGCAAGGTAATTAATAAATGTTATTTTCCTTCTTTCTTTTTGGGGACTCAAAGAACAGCAAAAAAGGGCACAATATAATTTCAGAATTATGTTTTATTGTTTTTCCTTATAATATGATGTCCTTAATTTCCTTCTTCCCCCCTTTTTTTTTTCAAGATTTTATTCATGTATTTACCAGAGAGAGAGAGAGAGAAAGCACGTGCACAAGCAGGGGGAACAGCAAGCAGAGGGAGAAGCAGGCTTCTGGCTGAACGAAGAGCCCAATGCAGGACTTGATTGCAGGCCCTTGGAATGATAACCTGATAGAAGGCAGAGGCCCAACCAAATGAGCCACCCATGAGTCCCAACATCCTTAATTTCTGCATGAATTTGATAAATACTTCCTAACTCAGAGTTTTCTGCTTTCACTCAAGAGAAAAGCTACTTCTAGCCACCTGATGCCTAGCATACAGAAAGAATAATTATGAATACAAAAAAGAAAATAAGTCTAATCATGAAGGGCTGATTAAATTTATAGAGCCACAAAACACTTTAAGTATCAAAATCATTCTACCTATGCCAATCCAACAATCTGTAACACATAGAAGTAAGTTCTAATTGACAACATGGAAACATTAATTTAAATGTTAAAGTTATAAACCATAAATTTAAAAATGCTCTTATTAAATCATGTGATATACTACTATATAATCTCAAATAGAACCATAAGAAAATTCTAAAGTCTTAGAATGAATTTATTTTTGACTCTAATGCTCTACTATTACTTAAACCATTAGCTATGTCCCTGTGGTTTCAGTGAAGGATTAGCTTGCCATTTCTATTTTTGATTTAACAAATCAAATTCAGCCATTTGGTAACATTTAATATTTAATCTCTTACTCATTCATTCATTCATTCATTCCATAAAATTCATGCCATTCCATTCATGGAGCATCTTAATACTAAAGAAATATCTGCTACTCTAGTTGAAAGGCTGCTTGTTAGAACCTGACTGCCAAGATCATGACCAACATTAAAGTAGAAAAAGGCTGTTTCCCTACATCACTTCGTTATTTTACGCTTGCCATTTCAACTCACTCTCTTCCACATAATTGCAAATTGCAAATTGCAAATAAAACTTACCTCTCCTAAATGCTACCCTAGCTACCTGATAAATAGAAGCATGCTCGCATGCTTAAAAAGACATTAAAAAAGTTAAACTATTACCCCTCTTAACAATTAGCAACTGTTTTAGTTTTTCTGCTTGATTTTTTTTTTGTTTAAGTAGACGTGCTACCGAAGTGAACACTGTCTGCCTAACTTTTTAACTGGTCCTATCTTGGAAAAGAGCCTTAATGGAAAGAGAACTTAGGCAGACCGGTGAAACTTTAGGCTTGAAGAAAGGGGCGTGGCTCCTGGCCGCAGCCTTCTCCCTAAATAGCTGCATGCTATTTATGTTTTCAGAAAATAACGACTAACATTTATTAAATTCCGGGTACAGCTCCATATGCTTTAAATGCTGTTAAATCATTTCATCCCTAAAATAACACCATGAGGCAAGTACTATCATTATCCCCTTTTTACACAGGAAGAAATTAAAGGTTGGAGAGGTTAAGTATTTGTCCAGGGTCACACGCTTGTAGGTGACAAAACTGGGATTTGGACAAATGCTCCTGGCTCCAAAGCCAACGATCTTAATCCAATTAGCACACTGTGTGCCAATGTAACTCACAGAGGTGTAAAGATGAAAGGAGACTGTACTCAAGGGCTCTAAAAAGGGCCCTTTTCTCCTTGTATTCTTTTAAAAATTAATCTACAAGAGTAGCAGAAATGATAGAAAGGTTTCAAACACACCAGTAAGCAGAAGCAGTACTAGTTTTCCTCTTTCTAGACCATATCAAACTACAAGTGTGGGTGAAATGAACACCAGCTCTGACTATACATCAACCATAGCTTAGTGTTTACAAATTTAGCTACTCTCAGAATTTCTGTTTCACTGCTGGCGGTTAAGCTCCAGCATACATTCCCTTCAACTTTATCTGGTATTTGTCTTTTGATAGTGGCAATAGCCCAATTCTTCTCAAACGAACAAAAATAAAATTTTCACACACAAATATGTTTAATATATCATAAAATGATGTTAATTAAAATTACACAACCTAAGCTTAACTATTTAAATGACTTCACAGAAATTTAAAAATTGTCAAATTCAAAATTTAAATATACCAGCTTATTGGAAAGTACAGTAACATTTCAATTGACTAGGATAGGAACTCTAGGTTTTAATGAATTTCATTTCCAACTATGTTCCTCCAACATGATAATCTTTATCTGATAAAGATGACCAAGAAGTCATTGTTTTACTGCAACAGCTTATAAACAATATATAAGGCAAACCTCCATTCTACTTCCATTTTACTTTATGGGGCTGCAACTTATAAATTCCTTTATCAAAAGGATGCTCCTACACTCTCAATAAGTTTTTTTCTGGCAACTGTTCAGTGTCTTGCCATGTATTTATCCTTCCAATACAATTTTCACCTATTTTCTCACAAACACTCTAAACACAACTACTAAATTGATCAATGCTGTGCAATATTAAAATGTTCTTAATAATCTACCTATTTCTAACAAAAATATAAAGATCACAGAATAAGTCAGACATTCTACTGCAATATATTACTACTCCCTATCATATTCACACGTTTCAAAAATCCAGTTTCTCTCTGTTATGATTGTTTCTAAGTTCCCCTTATGTACATTGTTTTCTTGAAACACATTCACTTCTGGTATCTTTTGCCTCCACCTATTCCCTCCCAAATTTAAACTTATTGTAACTTTTGAAGTTTCCCTACCAGTTTCTCTTGGTTTGTGCACTATTTTTTTTAATGCCCGTCCAAATAGTGTATACAAGCACTTTGCCTATGTCTCCATATAAGTTGAAACTAGAAAACTTAAATTATACTAGTTCTTAATACATTAAAGGATTAAATATGGGATTTCCTAATTAAAACTAGACATAATATTGGAAAAATAAGATACTTTCATGCCAAAACCTTTAAATATAACAGGAGCACAAATTTAACTTTCAAATTTCATTTTTGCTGTCTGCAAATAAAATATGAAAATCACAAACATTACTCACTGCTCTATTATGACAAGAGAGCCCATGTTATTTAATGGTTTGGACTGAAAGGCCTCAGGATATGACAATATAATTCAGTTTGGTGGCTACATTTAAAATGCTGAGAATTAATTTTTTTTACAAATTTGTATTAGTTCTAAATATCTATATAATGTATCAGTTATTTCTTAAGCAAATGAAGATTTTCATAATAAAGAAATTCTTTACTATGTACTTTGTGTGGAAAAAAACCAGATTAAACACTTTATCTAAAATTTCACATAATGCCTTCAAAAATGACAAAATATTCTTGCAAAAATAATTCTAAACTGTTGAACGTTGGGCTATTTTTACCCTTGCATGCAAAAATTTAAATACAACACAAATATTAACATTTATTATATTTTATTTTTTGAAAATGTATCAGATGAGTAGTCAAATAAAAACACCAAAGATTAATGTAGCCTTCTAGAGCAATTCCTTGGCCTTATAATTGTCTTGGAGCATTAATCCTCACCTGGCCTTTTTATTACATAAAGTAAATCAGAAAGACAGTGAGGGAGTAGACCAGGAAGAGCTGAGACCTACTCAGAGTTGATTTAAATGGTCTTAGTTTTCTTGTCATTCCATTTAGTCCAAAGTTGTGGGTTTATGAGAAAAGATTGGATCTCACATTTCCAAACTATAAGCTGCCCAATGAAGTACAACTAAGAGGTAAAGAAATCTTATCCAAGATTTCAATGCACTTTCTGTCAAGAAAGTGAATTTGGAATGGGCACAACAATGGGCTTGGTTTTGTTTTCCTTTTTCCATTTTATGTATGAAATATTTTCCTACTTTAAATGCCTTTTACTAAGATTAACGTACAATAAGCTACGATAGCAGAATTGTAAAATTCAGTAAATCTTGGAATATTCCCCAATTCATTCAAAAAAGGAAATAAGGTACACACAAAATCTAACAACTTAAAACTTCAAAGAGGGAGTTAATACATTACACACAAATCAAAAGTAAAAGATGGAACAGACTGCACTTTGACAAAAAAATTCAAAGGAATTAAGTTTAATTCTCAACCAACTTACCCAATTTTTGTCTTCTCTTTTAACTTAGAACAAGTTTTTGTTTTTTTGCTCTCTTTGTCCTTTGGCTTCGATTTCATCCGTCTCCCTTTCTTTTCTTCTTTTCCTTCAACTGAAGCACTAGGAAAGTTTTCAGGACTCATTACTCGAGGAATATTGCGTTCCCCACGTTCCTTTGCTTTTGCTATGGCCTCTGATATTATCCGATTAGCCTTTTCTTGCTTGCTTTCTGATTCCACTTTTTTTCTCTGCTTCTTCTCGGACATGATCCTCACCTGGGTATTCTGCAACTTAGTATATGTCCCAGAACCATCACTCTTCTTGGAAGATGGAGGCTAGAGAAATCAAAATACTTTTTATACAGTGTATCAAAGTACACCAAAACAATTAACAATTAACATAAATAAACATTTAAAATTATGCTTCAAGTAAAATATGTGAGCCAGTATGTGAGTGCTACAAACAAATTTAAAATTAAAACAGTTTGCTGATCTGGACATTAGTGTAGGTATAAAATAAAAAGCTCAACTACTGCTTTTAAAAATGAAGGTTAAAGAAAGATAATGTAGATTCACTGATATTTTCACAGCGTTCTTGATTAGTTGATTCAAATTCTGTCCTGTAAACACTCTTGTGCATTTGAATTAAGTCTTTTCTTTCCTCCTCAGGACTCCAGAACTCTGAAAATTATTAATAAATTTAAAATAGCAATTTTAATTTAGAGTGACTACTCCTTGGTTTATTGTAATTTTTAGAAATCTAAAGCTTCTCTGTTTCACATGAAATTGGAACTAGAACCTGAAATCACTTAAATCATTTTTTAAATGTGCAATCTATGCAGAAACATAGCTAGTTAGTAAACAGACATTCCCATACTTAAAATTAGAGAAAGTTTTAGGTTTTCCGTGAAGGAGTTAGATGTGATTTTTTTTTCTCTCTTTCTATATCATAATTATTTGGCTCAAGCAATTCTGGAAAAAAACCCCAAGTTTTACAGTTTGACGTTAAAATTATTAATATTTTAGCAATATCACAGGAAGCAGATCAACAGCATTTTTAAAAAGAATCTCTTCTTCAAACACGCATTCACCCACAGAGACTTAGATCACAGTTTTGTTATGTTCTTACCCGTAAACATGCCTCTGACTATAGCAAAGGAAAAAACCACCAGGAATCTCCACACACATTTTCATGCTGGTTCCAGTGTGCTTCACTGGATATCTTTTCTATACCTGCCTCATCAAAGGTTTCATAGCAGTGCTGCAGCACTGGGAAAGGAAGGAGGGTTTAGAACGCTGACTAAAATGCCACCTTAAGGCCTACAGGCTATAACAAATAACCAAGACTCGAGAAAACAGCAACAAGCTCAAGATGGCGATGCAGTACGACTCCCGCAGCAGCAGCCAGTAATAAGGAAGGTTATTCAATCCCATTAGCCTTTTAGCCCAAAGAACCCCTCCTCCTCCCACTCATTCAGGCTTTCACTTACCCTTCCTCTTGGCCTCTTCACTGAAGACATTTTTGGCGTCAGACAAAGGCTTGCCCTCTGCTTTTTCACCACCCCAGGCAGTGCTCAAGAAAAAAGCATTGAAAGAAGATTCCTAAATGGCCTATTTAGCAAGCTGCAACCAAGAGATGCACAACCCTCCACAAACACACATTGTGATTTATCAACACATTTCTGCCTTGGCAAGTTTATATCCACTGTTCATCCTATTTAGGTATGAAAAAGGCCGTACACCCCTCCTGAAGAGCTGAGTTTCCTCAATAGCTGTAAGCAGATAGCCAGATTCCAACAAAGCACAGAAAGAAATGAATGCACAAAGCATCAAAATGCATCAGCATGAATATTAGAGATGTCGTTAAAAATACTGACTCCTTCTGCGGAAGTAGGCCAGCAGATGGTGCTACCAGTTATTATTCCATTAGACTCTGCAATTTAACCCCCGATGGACTGTTCTTCCCTCCGTGTAACACATTAACTCTTACTCTGCCACTTCTGCAGTCAAGTTTTTTTAAAAAACACCTAAAACCTGATTTTACGAGCTCACCTGAAAACTAAAACTGTGGTGAAACGGCTTTATATAGCTATCAATATTAACAAACAAAATCCGGTGCAATTTTTACTGGAGAAAATTACTTTTCTCCAGGATACCATAAAATACTGGAAGTAGGAAAATAGCTGACGAGGAGTGAAGGGTTAAGGAGCAGGTCATGCAAATGAACACAGAACAAGTGACTTCTCTTTAAGAAATTAGATAAGTTCTCTTCTGATTCTTCTAACAAAAAGCTAACAGACAGACGAAGCTATTTTCATTTAAATTCTAAAGAGAAGTTTAAGATTTCGATAAAAACACAGGAGAGCTGTCAGTACGCCCACAGAGAATAAACAACACTTAAATTTTTTCCTTATTTAAACCTGGAGAAATACAGTAGTTTATTTTCCTAACATAAAAAGACTGATAAAACCTTCCTGACCTTTACCCTTCATGATCTATTTTAACTGAACAGTGGAGTTTTTCAGATAAAATTCTAGTTTCAGTTGCTGGCTAAAAATAAATAACAAGTCCTCCTGAATTTGAGGAACTTCTCTTCCTGTAAAAAGTTGAGACTGTTTTAATAAGTAATGCCCTAACATACCTAAAACAAAATTTTCACTGCTTCAAAATTCAAGTTTACTTCTTTATTAATACCATGTTTTTCAGTTGGTCCTGGAAAGTTATATGATATTTCTATCAAAGAACATTTTTTTTTGTTTCTTTCCCTTTAAGCACCAAAGGTCTCAGAATGGAGCAACATTATATGACCAATGTCCAGGAAAGACCAATCTGGTCAGCAGGGGAAGAAATTAAAGTTTAGAGAACCACTAATGGCAAGGAAAGGACCTGACTGTCCTGAGGTCGTTCACAACAACCACTGAGTAAGGGCTTAACACTTAGTGCATACTAAGTGCCAGGTACTACTCTAAGTATTTTTCACATAATAACTCACTTAATCTGGAACAGTAACAGGGAAATGGAAATAATGGAGAGAAGAGGAGTAGCAAATGGTAGATGTACTCTTACAGCGGTATTACAAAATGCTGGAACAACCTGAGCACAAGCAAAAAAAGTCATAATGATAACAAGAGTAGTAAGAGCTAGCACATATTTAATCCTTTCTGTATTCTAGGCACTATTCTTCATTATATATGTGTGTGTGTGTGTGTGTGTGTGTGTGTATTCAATCTTTAAAACAACATATATATATATATATATATATATATATATATATATATATATATATATACACTCAATCTTTAAAACAACCCTGTGAGGTATATATATACTTATAGCTGAGGATACTGATACATGAAGAAATAACTCACCCCAGATCACCTGGTGAAGCAGGGATTAAAAGGCAAAGAGCCTCATGATGAGCACCAGCCTCCTAATCATATGTGGTTCAAACAGCATAATGTACACAGACTGATCTGAATACAAAAGAAGCCAAACGGCTTTCTCAAAATTGCAGAAACACTAGCAATAAAGCTAGGATGAAATGAATTTTTTTCCTGTGCCCTTTCCAAGATGTAGAAATCAATTAGATACAGGCAGGTGAAGAGCAGGGAGCGTAAATGCTTAGTTTCTAGACCAAGTGCTGGTTTAGCAGAAGGTAAAAGAAATAGGATATCTAGTCAAGAAAGGATGCATATATGTGTGCAGTAAGTTTAAAAGCTCTAGTAACTGAAAATTTGAAGACCAGATCCTCAGGGAGGTCAGGGCTGGAATGGAAGATGTCAGTTCTCTTTTGTTTTCTTTCAATATCCTTAACTCACTGATACTATCCTCAGAACCTAGGATGATTTCCAAAATATCTCATTTCTCCCATTAAAGCTTTTCCATTCTATTACTTGACTCAAAATCCCAATTATTTAACAATAAATCTTAATAGTAAACAACAATAACGAAATCCATGGTCAAATATTTCTTCTGCTATTAGAAGACAGTATTCTTTTTTAAGATTTTATTTATTTATTTGACAGAGAGAGAGAGATCACAAGTAGGCAGAGGCTGGCAGAGAGAGAGAGAGGGGGAAGCAGGCCTCCCGCTGAGCAGGGAGCTGGATTCGGGTCTTGATCCCAGGACCCTAAGATCATGACCTGGGCTGAAGGCAGATGCTTAACCATCTGAGCCACCCAGGTGCCCCGAGAAGACAGTATTTTAAAATTATATTCCCACAGAACATCCATACTGAGGTGTTAAGTAAAACATTTTTAATGTAGGTCATTTCCCAATCCACACATATATCACAAACATGCAAAAGGGTAGCTGATACGCTTTTTTCAGTGCCACAGTCTTTCTCTTTTCCCTTATGAGTGTTCACTCATTAAAATGTCAGCTCTACTTAATTGTATTTTGTTCTATCTTTCTCCCCATTCCACAGCTCCTGCTGTATCAACTTTCCACTTATTATGGTTATGCTGTAGTTATACAGAAAAATATCTTCCTTATCTGTAGGAAATACATATTAAAGTCTTCAGTGGTGATGTAATATCAGGTCTGCAATCTACTTTCCAATTCTTTACAAAGTGGAAGAATTTCTTTGTACTTCACCTGTGACTTTTCTGTAAGATTGTCATAGTTTCAAAATACTTTTTTTAAACAGAAGTTGTTTAGAAATCAAATATAAAGGCAGAGGTCATACTCCCCCCAAACCTATATGATAAATGACAAAAAAAAAAACACCCAAACATAACATATGATTTTAATATCATATCTAAATTTTATAAGACAAAGAAGTCAAAGTGAAACATAATGATGATCTCATATGTGATATATTAATTATGTTGATAGCAACTGAAAGGAATATATGGAAGATCTGATATATCATATTTTGTTATGGGGTAAACTCAAGGATTTATGGTATGAGTGTTTTTAAACCACAGCCACAGATCATGACCTAATAGCAACTCATGATATAAATTTAGTGGGTCCAGACCAGCACTAAAAAACATGAAATAGAACAGAATGAAAAAGTATGATCGCTAGCCTTTATGAATGCCACATATTAGAAAATTAAAAAGCTTTCATGCCACCTGTTATATCTTTTTTCCTTTATGACAGAAAGACGCAAAGAGATTTGTTCCAGAAATTAGATGTGCTAAAATCTGAGGGTGAAGTCAGATCTCTCCTTTCTTGATGGAATGATTATCCCACATACTCACCCAACCCACACTGGGAATCTATCCATTTCAAATATTTTAGTTGCATACAAATAATTTATTATTGGCAGGAATGGAAATTATAAATTTCCAAGAAGAAGGGGAGAATAATCACATGGCTAACTCACAAGTACTATAGGTGACAGTCTCCTCTGTTGGGCGAATGTTCTAGTTCACATATTTTTATTTATTTACTTACTTACACACTTATTTATATTATTTATTAGAGAGAGAGAACAAGCAAGTGAGCACAAGCAGGGGAGGGGCAGAGATAAGGAGAGAACCAGACTCGACTTGGGGCTTGATCCCAGGACCCTGAGACCATGACTTGAGCTGAAGGCAGAGGCTTAACCCACTGAGCCACCCAGGAGCCCCCATTTCACATATTTTTAAAGTAATATGAAAGACTACAAGGTCTCAAATATTAAAACAGAAGCAATTTCTTAGTAAGAATAAAACAAAGAAAAAGGAATTTTCAACAACACAGATAAAACTGTGTGATATCTAAAAATCTTCCAACCTTTCTCAGGAGAGAGGGCTGCTAAGCTTCAGGCCCAGGGGTGAGAGTGGACAGAGAGGCTCCAATGGAAGACAATTTAAATAGAACAGAGATAGCAAGCCATGAGTGAAAATGAGTGTTACTGCCTGCAGAGACAATGCGGACAAGAGAGCCAACAGGGAAACCCCAAAATACCAAGTTCAAGAAATTGCAGAAGAGGAGCTAATGAAGGAAAACAAACAGCAACCATAAGAATGGTAAGGTCAGTCTCAGCAAAAGGGTGGTGTCATGGAAGCCAAGAGGAGAGCATTAAAAATTCTGCAATCAAAAGGAAAGCAAATATAGTAATATGATATTAAAACTTACAAAGCATTTTAGTTCTCTTAAATTGTTTGTGATAAGCCAGTGTGCTAGTTTCAAACCTTTTTAAGAAGAGTTATATTATTGGGCTCCTGGGTGGCTCAGTGGGTTAAGCCGTTGCCTTCGGCTCAGGTCATGATCTCAGGGTCCTGGGATCGAGTCCCGCATCAGGCTCTCTGCTCAGCAGGGAGCCTGCTTCCCTCTCTCTCTTTCTCTGCCTCTCTGCCTACTTGTGATCTCTGTCTGTCAAATAAATAAATAAAATCTTTAAAAAAAAGAAAAGAGTTATATTATTTACTTAAATATTCATATAAAACCAACCTTCTAAAAACAATAAATTTGTAGTTTATCTTAATAGTATGTGCCAAACATTACTGTGGTGACTTCTTCTGGATTTTATTTATTGCATAGAACATGTTTTTTCCACAAACTACCAATAAAGACCTGCTTTAAATGAGAAAAGAAAGGGAAAAACTGGCCCAAGAGCAAATTATAATCTGTCAAAGACTATTTCTGAGTTTTACCCTTAGATCTATTTTCAGAGTTTTTGATGGAAGCAAAGCAGTTATTTTACTTGCTTTCTTCACATCTGTGAAGTGCCATGTTCACAAACTAAAAAGGCCTACTCTCATCTCATGACCTGTACTAGTACCCAGGTCTCCAGTTCTAGCTTACCATGACATTCCTTTCTTTTTTTAGTGTCATCTAATCTTGAACTTTACATCGATAAGGTAATACTATTAAAAGTATTGCCTTTATTGTAATCATCCACACAGCAATTCAGGCAAATAGTACATATTCACAAAAGTTATATTTTTCTTAATACTAATTTGTTTTATGACTTACAGCAAATACGGAGAGAGAGGGAACATGTTAGAGGACATCATTCGGTGTAATCAGCAAAATCCAGAATGTGGGAAACTCTACATATAAATGACTCAGTCTCTTCAGCAAAGGAACAAAACAAAGAGATTTAAGACTAAATGATAAAAGAGAAAAAAAAGAGAGACACTTAAAATACGTATCAACCAAATGTAATGAGTAGCCCCTGTTTTGATAGGTACCTGAAAAGATCAACTGTAAAAATACATTTATTAAACTATTAGGGAATTTTAACTTAGACCAGATACTTAATTATGAAGGAATTATAATTATTTTTTAGGTATAAAACTGATTTTACAGTGGTGTTTTAAAGACAAAAAGTGTTTGACTTCTAGCTATTTAAGTTGAAATATTTATAGATGAAGTGATATGACTGAGATGTGCTTCAAAATAATGGAGGGGGCACCTGGGTGGCTCAGTGGGTAAAGCCTCTGCCTTCAGCTCAGGTCATGGTCTCAGGGTCCTGGGATTGAGCCCTGAATTGGGCTCTCTGGTCAGCAGGGAGCCTGCTTCCCCCTCTTTCTGCCTGCCTCTCTGCCTACTTGTGATCTCTCTCTCTGTCATATAAATAAAAAATAAAATCTTTAAAAAAGAAAAAAGAAATGTTATATAATAAAGAAACTTAAAAAGTTATATTCTGGGAATAACAAGTAGCTTGACATAACAAGAAAAGGTACATGTAGAAAATGATAAGCAACAGGGACTAAAACGTAATAGTTTAGGTTATCAAAAGTGTTATATGTTATGTTAAAATATCTGGACTTTATGCAGAAGGAATGAGGGAATAGATAAATGATTAAATATAGAGAAGGGTATCCAATTTTTAGATTTAGCGTTGCTAGGCAGTTTTAGTAATAATACCTGAATACTTGATGAAAAATTTTATTCATTTACTTATTTTTGAAAACTTTTATTAAAAGGCCATACATGGGGACGCCTGGGTGGCTCAGTTGGTTAAGCAGCTGCCTTCGGCTCAGGTCATGATCCCAGCATCCTGGGATCGAGTCCCACATCGGGCTCCTTGCTCCGCAGGGAGCCTGCTTCTCCCTCTGACTCTGCCTTCCACTCTGTCTGCCTGTGCTTGCTCTCGCTCTCTCTCTGACAAATAAATAAATAAAATCTTTATTAAAAAAAAAAAAAAGGCCATACATGATATGAAGACAAGTAATATTTAACCTTTTATGTTAGTGTGTGTTGTTTTTTCAATGCTGTATTCTTTAGAAGTTCATCTTCTGCTTCCATCAAACCATGAAACCTCACAAAATTTACTACTTACTTGACAATATTAAATATACTGCATTCATCAGTCCATAAATTAGCTACGACACTACAAGTTATGCTCAGCATAATGTTGTTATTTAGAGAACAGGCTCTGGAGTCAGCCAGCCCCAGGTTCTAGTCCTAGTTTCATCATTTACTTGGGCCTCAGCTTCCTCATCTGTAAAATGGAGATAAAACAGCACCTACCTTGTGATACTAGGGCTGTAGTGAGGCCCAGCCGAAAATGTGCTTACTGTGGTGTCTGGCAAACAAACAATCAGAGATTAGTATTACTGTTGTTGCTGTGATGTGACACTGTGCCCGTCTCAGGGATCATCTATATCAGGGGGTGTATGATGTTAGTATACCTTATTATTCACTAGGAATGTTGACTTTGATTGCTTGGTTAAAGTGGTGTCTACCATGATCTCTACTATAAATCTTTCCTTTTATTAATAAGTATCTAATGAGAGTAAACAAATATCTTGTTTCTCATATACATTTGCCCAGTAATTTTAGCATGCATTGACAGTTGTTGCCTATAACAATTATTTTGGTATGCAAATTTTCTATTCCTATCATTTCCCCCACATTTTTAATTGAAATTCTACTGTAAATAAAGCTGTCTCTTCTCTCCATTCATTCATTCAATTATTTATATATGGCATATTATTATAAATTAATATATAATACCACATATTAATAATAATTACAACATATTAATAACATACATACTATAATTATACTATTATTATATTTATATAGCATATACTACACTATATAGACTCATGGATATTTATTTTATTCTATGGGTTACAATCTGGTACTATGATTATTTACTTGTTCAAATTGCCCCAGTTTTTGGCCATGTAGAATATGCATGACCATTGCCAGATAACAATTTAAAATATCACCCCAATTAAAAAATAAAAATATTACAGATAAGTATCACTTTGGTAAATCATATTAACTTCCTATAGCAACTTTCCTAAAATTCTTCTTAGGGGAAAAAAATTTAAAAAAAAAAAGAAAAGCTAATTTAAGTAGTTTCTGTAACCAACGTGGGGCTTTAACTCAGAGCCCTGAGATCAAGAGCCACATACTCTCCCGACTGAGCCAGATGGGTGTCCTGAAAAGAAATTTTCTAAAAACTTGTTGAATATGTTAATTTACAAACCATTTTACAGCCCAAATGTTTCCACAATTTCTGGTGAATTTTCTTATCTCATTTCATGATATTCCTATGTGCTTAAAAATAAAATCAAATCTTACTTCTAACTGCACATCAAAGAGGTCAGGCACAAATGCGATAAGTACACATCTATCACACTGGTACAAGAGTAGAGTTCAACTCTTTAAAAAAAAAAAGCACCATTTTATTAAGTATTGCCTACCATTCCCACATAGGTGACAACTGATCCAAAGTTCATGAAGCATTAAAATTTATGATAATCTGTTAGGAATCAGTAATCTTTCCAATTTCCAAAGCAGTTTATAAAGTCGCTGTCATTGGTTTTTTCCCTAGCGCAAGAGGCTGGGGGTTGGTGGTGGCATTCTGACAGAACCCAAGGTGAAGGACACTCTTACAGCCTGGATGGGTCCTGGTAAAGAGGAAAGGCAACAGCGTAAGGAAATTAACCACGCAGTTACAGAGTTGGCTTGGTAACACTAACCACCACAATCTCATTCTTCTAGAAACGTCTCTGAATGTATTAATAAAATAAATACCAAGGAAAACATCTCTTTCACGTCTTTTAAAGGGGAAATTGAGCATCAGTTATGTTGAAAGACACTTAGTTTTTGTATACACTACATTGAAAAACCAATGTTGATTTTCAGAATCCTAAGATAATTTCTAAAAAACTATTAGAATACTCAAATGATTGTTAACAAACATAAGTGATGTGAAGGGGAGGCTGATATAAATACGTCTGCAATAAGGACAAAATAAGGTATTTAAACCTCATCTACAGTCATAGGCAAAAGAAATAGAATTTTATTTGATGTCAAAGAGTAGCTATATACAAAGAGCCAAAAGCATTATAGATATCACAAAGTATATGTAATTTTGCCATATTAAAATTTCACCTTGCAGAATGCAAAGTAAGTAACGTGACGAATTGTGTCTCTAGATGCAATTCTAATCACAAGAGAAAAAATTACTCGTGGAAGCAGAAGTGATGAGAACTGAATGAGAATGATAAACAGGCCCTCCTGGGGTCTATAACCATCTAGGCATAGCAGTTGTGTGTCTCTGACTTTATAAAGGTAGAACTTTTAAAGTTAAAGAAGAAAAAAAGGTGTCATCATATGACCTGAAACTATAAAATGATGGGCAGATCAGTAAGGTAGGAACCTCAAGTCAGGACTCAAAAACTAAGTTCCAATACTATAAGCAGAAGTGATTTTAAGCTGAGAAAAAGCGTCTAAAAATATTGGTTGTAGCCATTCAGATTTCAAGGAGCATAGCACAGAAACAGAATTAGTAACTACATGAGAGGCACTGACTTGTAATACTGTTGATAAGTCCACAATGCCTTAAGGTTTGACAAATGACTAAGGGCAATTAAATGTTCCCCTCGTTGTTTTGAACCAGAACAGCTAGGATCTTGCAGGCATCGTGTGGGATGGCAGGGTGCATGGGAAAGGAAGGGTAGGGAAGGAGGGGAAAGAGGACAGAGAACATAATTCAGATAGGAAAGGGTGTCATCCTGATGTTGAATCCCAACATGGCAGAGTCATGCTACATTTCTTTTAAGAATAGGAAAAAGCAAACCTAATCTTGTCAAGTGAGCCCCTCCAAAATTTATCCAACTGATTCTACTTCCTCAGTTTGCACTAAACCCCTTCAAATGAGTACTTTCAGTTTAAATTTGTGAACTGGTGCCATCTGGTCAGTCTCCTGGGTTCCTACCCGCCTTTCATTTTAGCCTAATCTCTCCTCAGCCACCCTACCATTAGTTCTTGATTAGCCTTCCTCTTAGTGCATACCCAAAAATGCTGATTTAAAAAACGTCTTATGAGGCTGAATCTATATACGGGCATGCTTGCACACATACACAAAACAACTACTTAAGTAAAAAAATAAATGGGTGCATGCCTTAACAGCAGCTCATGTGAAAAATACCAGGGAATTTCAGCTCACTGTAAATGAAATGAGTGTATGGTATAATGAGCTTGCCAAAAAAGCGAATTCAATCTTAGACTGCACAAACAGAAATGTGGTATAATGAACAAGATAATTACAGTATACTCTACTTTCACCAAGAGAAATGTGTTGTTTTGGGTTTAAGAGGAACATGAGCTAGAGCACTCATACAGGACGTATTATTTGAGTACATACTACATGCCAGACATTGTTACATGTGCTGGGAATAAAAGAGTAAAACAAGATGATGGAAGTTGCTCCTCTAATGGAGCTCAGATTTTAGAGAGGGAGTGGAGAGAATAGGAAAAACATTAGGTAAAGGATATGAGAGAATGAAAACAGGATGATGTGATTAGAAGTGGTAGGGTGATCATTTTAGAGTGGATTTGGGGAAGGTCTAACTGAGGGAGGCCATTTTATATGGAAATCTGAATGAAAGGAAAGACTAGCCAAGCAGTCTCTGGAGGAAAGATGAAGCAGAAATCATCTTAAGCAAGTATGAGAAAGCAGCTACAAAGCAGAAAGAACAACATACTGGTTTTATGTCTTCCTAAGTTTCCCTACTGAATAATATTACTACTAGCCATACTATACTTCCCAGGCTGTTCATCTAGAGACTACCCCAGGGAAATGGGTACTTTTGCACCTCAATTCCTCCTAGTAAGCTGATTCCTTCTAGTAATAGGCCATCAGTATTCTCAATGATCTCACTGTTTAAGACAATGTTGGGGTTTTTAAAAAGATATTTATTTATTTATTTAACAGACAGACAGAGAGAGACAGACACAACAAGAGGGGGAACACAAGCAGGGGAAGTGAGAGCGGGAGAAGCAGGCTTCCTGCTGAGCAGGCAGCCCAATGTGGGGCTCGATCCCAGGACCCTGGAATCATAGCCTGAGCCACCCAGGCGCCCCAAGACGATGTTTCTGAACTGTGAGTTGAAATCTCCTTTTGAATCATTAATTCAGTGAATAGTCATTAACATTCTTTATAAGTGAAGCAGACCAGTGTTTTGTAAAATGTTGGTTATATCTTAATAGACACACATCCCTACAAATACATATTCCACAAACATTTTATAAAGACACTTCTATACTGGGTCCTAGTCAAAAAAAGTTTGAAAAACATTGTTATAATAGGTTAACAAATGTTTCAATTTCATTTCATAGGAAAGTTCAAACTAGACTATTGTTTTGGTCTATGGTGTTTTGGAGGTGTTGGCTAACAGAATCAGAGGAACAAAATCCTACACTTACACTAGGAAGCAAGCTCTACAGAGCAGGGATGATGTCTGTGTGTACCCAGAGCAACAACCTATATATCACACAGAATAAAAAAACATTTAATGAATGAATGAATGAGTAAAGCCTGAATAAACCTTGAGAAAACTTGTTTTTCTAACAGTAAACATAGTAAAGAATTTGGCCTTGCCCAAGGAGAGATGTGGTCTCTTCCCTTAGCTTCTGAGAGGTAACACAGGTCATACTTGATAGGAATGTCTTTAAGGTCAGGAGTTAGACATTTTATATCATATGGTGGGGCTGGTCACACCAGAAAGACCAATCACATGACTTGGGGGGAGGGGTTTTGAATCATCTATTATTAGTCAACCTGGAGGCTGACATCAACCATGTGGGCAATCAGTCATGACTATTCGAGGGACCTCCAATAAAAGCTCTTGACACCGAAGTTCAGGTGAGCTGCTGTGGTAACCAATACTCTATGTCTAATATCACACATCAATGCTGGGACCTGACTCCATGGGGAAAGCTTTGTGGAAGCACAGAGCTTCCAAGACTGCTCTATGGGCTTTTTTTGTGTGTGGCTAATTTTAACCTGTAGCGTACCCCATAATAAGCCATAACCACAAGTATAATAGCTTTCAGTGAGTTCTGTGAGTACTGCTAACATATTATTAAGACTAAAGGTGGCTTTGGGAACCCCCTGAGTTTTTAGTTGGTATCAGAAGTGTGGACAGGTTCGGATTTGTGTTAATTTTGCAGTGTGACTAACCATTGAGTAATACTATTCACTGAAAAAAGAAAATTTGATGAGAAAGAGATCTTTTTTTTTTTTAAAGATTTTATTTATTTATTTGACATAGAGAAATCACAGTAGACAGAGAGGCAGGCAGAGAGAGAGAGAGGGAAGCAGGCTACCCGCTGAGCAGAGAGCCCGATGCGGAACTCGATCCCAGGACCCTGAGATCATGACCTGAGCCGAAAGCAGCGGCTTAATCCACTGAGCCACCCAGGCGCCCGAGAAAAAGATCTTGATCTGAAAAGTATCTTCAAATGTTAGCTCCAATTAAAAAATTTTTCAAAAATTTTTTAAGACTCATGTAAGAATAAAAATTTTGATTGGTAATGATTCCATTTTACCAGAGGCTCATCCATTGGAAATCTGAACTGAGAAAACTACTTCCCTAAATATTCCTATGTAACAGTCTAAAAAAAAATCTGTATACAGCAAAACATCCATGTAACAAGAAACTGGGTGAAGGATCCACTGGATCTCTCTGTATTATTTTTTACATCTGCAAGCAGAAGTTCATTTGTCTTAAAATTAAAAGTTTAATTTATAAAAAACTAGAGGGCTTAGGCCTTTCCTGAGCTCAGAGACACTCTCCTGCTGGTCTTGAAGCAACAAGCTCCCATGAGTTCTACAGCTGCAAGGAAATGACTTCTGCCACAACCCTGTAAGCCTAGAAGAGGACCATGGATCTTAGGAGATTGCAGCCCCAATGCACATGTTGGGTACAGTCTTGTGAGACCCTGGGCAGAGAACCCAGATAAGCTGTTCCCAGCCACCTCACCCACGAAACTATGAGATAATAAATGCGTACCATTTTAAGCCCTTAAATGTGTGGCTAATTTGTTAGCAGACAGCATAACTAATACATTCATATACCTACAACTGAACAACTTCACTCCCAGATACATACTCAACACAAATGCATATAAAGTTTAATAACCAACAAAAAGAATCTATGAGTTCTAAGTCACAATGATGATTACCCTTAGGGCGAGGGCAAGTAGTGACTAGAAGGAGGCCTGGGGAGGCTTCTACGATTGTGATAATGTTCTATTTCCTGATTTGGGTATTGGCTATGTAGAGGAAGTTCACACTCTGGAAATCTATCAAGCTGTTCACATATAATTTGTGTACTCTTCTGTAGGTATATCTCAATAAAATTTACATTAAAAGATTATAACTCAAAATTAAGACTATTACTAATCTAAGTATTGTTTATGAGCAAACAATTCGTTACATGCAGATATTTAAGGAAAAAACTATTCTAATACAGTGATATATTGAACAAAAAAACAAGTAATTTTTCTTTCTTTTATCAGCATGATATTTCAAAATCTTTTTTTTTTTTTTTTTAGAGATTTCATTTGTTTATTTGACAGACAGAGATCACAAGTAGGCAGAGAGGCAGGCAGAGAGAGAGGAGGAAGCAGGCTCCATGCTGAGCAGAGAGCCCAATGTGGGGCTCGATCCCCAACCTGAGCCAAAGGCAGAGGCTTTAACCCACTGAGCCACCCAGGCACCCCAGCATGATATTTCAGATGGTTTTCATTCAGAAAAAAAAAAAGTAAAGAGAAATTTAATACTACATATTTCTTCTAATAGTAGGAGCAATCCATAAAATGAAGCAAGAGGTTTGAGAGTTACTTAGATCAACGTTATTAGTGATGAGAAGCGTGGAGCTGAAGCAAAGGAAGCTCCTTGAAACCCAGTCAAAACATGAGGGACAGAAAACAGAAAGAGAACACTGAAGCTTGTACTCAGTTATGAGGCTAGGCTTCTGGATAACACGATCATGTCTCTCTCTCTCTAGTTACATGTCCAATTTTCAAACACTTATTTTACTTTATATATTTATATACTTTATATAATATACTTTATATTTACTTTATATTTTACTTTATATTCCAACTGAACTACTTTCAGTTAAAAAACAAAAAAAACAAAAAACCAAAAAACCCCAAAAACCTCTTAAGGTTGTCTGGTGTGCTCTTTCCCCAAAAGGTAGCCTAGCAAACGTCTACTCAAAACTCGGTTCAGATATCACTTCTTTTTTCAAGGAAGTGATAAAATTATTTTGCTGCTCCATTTACCAAAGTATATTGTAGTCACTTATAAGTCAAGGTCATATTCAATGTGTATTTCTAAAACCTGGCCAGTGTTTGATATAGTTGCATCATCTGTATGAGGATAATCATAGTATCTAACTTAACCACTGTGAATTTAAATGAGAAAACTCAAGTTAGGGATCTTAGAACAGTATTTGACATAAAAAAGCATTCAGTAGGGCGCCTGGGTGGCTCAGTGGGTTAAGCCGCTGCCTTCGGCTCAGGTCATGATCTCAGGGTCCTGGGATCGAGTCCCGCATCGGGCTCTCTGCTCAGCAGGGAGCCTGCTTCCTCCTCTCTCTCTCTGCCTGCCTCTCTGCCTACTTGTAATCTCTCTCTGTCAAATAAATAAATAAAATCTTAAAAAAAAAAGCATTCAGTAAATATTAGTGTTAATCATTATGATCAAGATTAATGGTCCTTATATAAAGAAGTCTCCAGGGCGCTGGATGGCTCAGTGGGTTAAGCCTCTGCCTTCAGCTCAGGTCATGATCTCAAGATCCTGGGGTCGAGTTCCGCATCGGACTCTCCGCTTAGTGAGGAGCTTGCTTCCTCCTCTCTCTCTCTCTGCCTGCTTCTCTGCCTACTTGTGATCTCTCTCTGTCAAATAAATAAATAAAATCTAAAAAAAAAAAAAAAAAAAAAGAAGAGAGAAGTTTCCAAACTCCACAATATGAAAACAATTATTTCTTTAAATGGGCCAAAGCCTAAAGCACTTTAATGAAGATGACAAACAGATGGCAAGTAAACACAAGAAAAGATGCACATTATTAGACATTAGGGAAATGCAAATGCAAATCACAATGAGATACAACTACACACCTATTCCCATGGGTAAAAAATGAATTAAAGGGGACACCTGGGTGGCTCAGTTGGTTAAGCAGCTGCCTTCGGCTCAGGTCATGATCACAGCATCCTGGGATCGAGTCCCGCATCGGGCTCCTTGCTCGGCAGGGAGCCTGCTTCTCCCTCTGCCTCTGTCTGCCTGTGCTCGCTCTCTCTCTCTGATAAATAAATAAAATCTTTAAAAAAAAAAAAAAACTATCTTAAAAAAAAAAAAAATTCACGGGCACCTGGGTGCGCAGTGGGTTAAAGCCTCTGCCTTCAGCTCAGGTCATGGTCCCAGGGTCCTGGGATCGAGCCCCACATCGGGTCCCCTGCTCAGCGGGGAGCCTGCTTCCTCCTCCCTCTCTCTCTCTGCCTGCCTCTCTGCCTATTTGTGATCTGTCAAACAAATAAATAAAATTAAAAAAAAAATTCACAATACTAAGTGGTGTCATCTTACACACTGCTGGTGGGAATGCAAGATGGCACTGCCATTGGGAAAACTGTTTGACTGCTTTTTATAAAGGTAAGTGTAAGATCATTTAATATATGATCTCAGCAATCCCACTCTGATATGTTTGCCCAAGAGAAATGAAAACATTTAGTAACACAAAAACCTGTACACAAATGTTTATATAGACTTTTTCTTCGTAATTGCCCAAATCTGGAAACAACCCAGATGTCCTTAACCGGTGACTGCATTTATGATCTTTGGCATATTCCTATGAGGAAGTTACTCAGCCACCTGAAAGAACACACTACTGATATGTGCAACAAAGAACACATTATGCTCAGTGGAAGAAGCCAGACTAGAGAGGCAACATGTCACATGATTCCATTTGTACAACCTTCTCAAGAAAGCAAAATTACAAAGAAAGAAAATTAATTATTAGTTGCCAGGGCCTGGGTTTGGGGGAAAGACTAACTATAAAGAAGCATGAGAGAATATTTTGGGGGCTTATGAAATTCTCAACCTTGATTGTGGTGTTGTTACATGATGTGCTCATTTGTCAAAACTGAGAACTGTACATTAATAAAGATGAATTTTCCTGGATGTCAACTGTATCTCAATAAACCTGCAAAAAAAAAGAAGATTTATGTTCTTTAGACCTCTATTCCCATATTAAGAAGGTAATACTGCTAGTATTCATGCAAAAGAAATGAAAACATGTACACATAAAGGGTGAAGTTCAATGTTCACAGAAGCTTTATTCATTATAACCAAAAACTAGAAATAATCCCCGTGTTTATGAATAGGTAAATGGCCAAACCGTAGTATAACCATAAAGTGGAATGCTAGTCAGCCGTAAAAAGGACCAAACTACTAACTCACACAACAATGTAACTGAACCACAAATGGATTATACTGAGTAAAAGAAAGCTAGACTCAAAGGCTACATAATTTCATTTATGTGACATTCTCAAAATAGCAAAAATATAAGGGAAAACCTCAGGGGTTGTCAGCAGCTGGTGATTGGAGGAGGGTTGCTATGAAAATGGACAAAGGAATTTGGGAAGACTAGGGAATTATTCTGTAGCTTGATTAGTGGTGGTGGTTACTCACCTAAACATATTTGCCAGAACTATGTGCTGAAAAGAATGACTTTTTTCTATATTTAAATTACATCTCCAAAAAACCCCAACGATACATGGAAGAACACGGATAAATCTCAAAAATATTATGCAGAGTGAAAAAAGGAAGACACAAAAGGGTACACATCAATATGATTCCATTTATATACAATCTAAAACAGGCAAAACGAATCTATAGTGACAGAAAGTAGATCAGTGATTGCCTGGAGCCAGGGATGAAAGGATGACTACATGCAAAGGAGAAAAAAGAAACTTTTGGGGGTTATGGAAATGTTCTATATACTGATTGTGTCATGACTATATAGGGGTATACACTTGTCAAAATACATCAGATTACAACTTAAAATGAGTATGTTTTATTGCATGTAAATTATACCTTAATAAAATTAATTTTTAAAATGTACTTATCAAATGAACATAAGTGGAACAGGATTAATTTTACCCTCATTTATCTATTTAATAACTCTTCTTCCTTAATTAGTTTTAATTACTTCACTACAAACTAAAATTAGATTATATTATCCTAATTTCTATAATTTATGTTAGTCTACTGGCTAGTGGTAGATAACCAAGTTAGAAAATAGGTGGTACATACAGGCATTATGTTCAACAACAGACTCTCTGGGGGACAGAAAGAATTATGAGATTGAATGCTATCCACAAAAAAGTTCATGCTCTTACTGTATAAATTATATATTGATCATACTTCATATATAAGAAAAGGAAGCAAAACAATAATCAGATGTTTGGGGGAACAGCTAAATCAATATGAATCATAGAGGAAAAGGACATTTGGGTCTGTGTTATCTAGGAATAAGTTAATTTTTATAATGAAGAGATAATGAGAAGATGGTCCAGGGAGGGAGTAAGCATGAAAAAGGCATAACAACCGAAATAAGATTTGTGTAGAACATTATTTCACAAGCTGTATTCCAAGAAATGTGAAATGTGAAAATATTCATATTCAAGGAAGATTCTACAATGCTGCCCTGTATTTTCCCCCTCTTGGAGCATTATAATAAAGTTTAATTTATTAAAAGCTTACTCTGAGAAAGCCAAAGAAAACTAATAGTAATTAACCTTGAATAAATTGAGTGGGCAAAATTATGAAAATTTGTTTCTCAGTGTAAACAACAATGACCCTGTTATATCTTCTAAAAGCTATTTAAAAAAAAAAAAAAAAAGGTTTTATTTATTCATTTACCAGAGAGAAAGTACAAGCAGGGGGAGCAGCAGGCAGAGGGAGGAGCAAGCTCTCTGCTAAGCGAAGAGCCTGATGTAGGACTTGATCCCAGGACCATCCGAAGATGACCGGAGCTGAAGGCAGATGCTTAACCAACTGAGCCACCCAGGCAGCCCTAAAAGCTATTTTTTTTACAGTACAAAATGTTTTTAAAAGTTGAGAAAGAAATTAGGTTTGTCCCCACTCATCTCTACCCCCCCAATAGAAAGCTGTATTATGAACTGCTACTATCTTTAGTAGCAATAAAGGGATCAGTACTTTATCCTTCCGCATTGGAAGAAAGCCTGAAGAATGAGTTGGGGACCAATGTGTACCAGAAGTTTGTTGGTTCGAATCTAATTGTGTGTGTGTGTGTATGGACGGAGGGAGGAGGAAGTATAAACCACAGTTAAACAGGGCACTTTGAGAACAGGCCAGAGTATTTTTAAATAAGAGGATGAGAGAATGAAAAAAAATTTTTTTAAAGATTTTATTTTTATTTATTTGAGAGAGAGACAGTGAGAGACAGCATGAGTGAGGAGAAGGTCAGAGGGAGAAGCAGACTCCCCATGGAGCTGGGAGCCCGATACGGGACTCGATCCCGGGACTCTGGGATCATGACCTGAGCTGAAGGCAGTCGTCCAACCAACTGAGCCACCCAGGCGTCCTGAGAGAATGAAAAATTTAATATTAAAGTATACCCCTGTAATACAAATACAAAAATAACTAGGGGCACCTGGGTGGCTCAGGTGATTAAGTGTCAGACTCTTGGTTTCGGCTCGGGTCATGATCTCAGAGTCCTGGGATAGAGCCCCATGTTGGACTCTGTGCTCAGTGCAGAGTCTGCTTGGGATTCTCTCTCCTTCCTCTGCCCCTGCTCCCACTTCCACTCTCTCTCTCCTTCTCTAAATAAATAAAATAAAATCTTTAAAAAAATAACTAAATATAGGTCACAAAATATCCCAACATTTATTTTTAATCTACTTTGTTGATTCTAAATATTTAAAGAAAAATGAATTTATCTTTATACCTCTTCTATTCATCATCCCATAAGACATGAAAAAAACTGCACCATCTACAACTGCATTATATTCTGACAAAGGCTATAAAATACATTTTGCCCTGCTTCCTCCTCTCTCTCTCTGCCTGCCTCTCTGCCTACTTGTGATCTCTGTCAAATAAGTAAATAAAATACTAAAAAAAAAGTCGGGGGGGAAATGCCTGGGTGGCTCAGTGGGTTAAAGCCTCTGCCTTTGGCTCAGGTCATGATCCCAGGGTCTTCGGATCGAGTTCCACATCAGGCTCTCTGCTCAGCGGGGAGTCTGCTTCCTCCTCTCTCTCCGCCTGCCTCTCTGCCTACTTGTGATCTCTGTCTGTCAAATAAATAAATAAAATATTTAAAAATACATTTTGCTAATTATTCTGTTTAATGCAATCTTCCAGGAGTACCTATTAAAACCAAAAACAAACAAAAAATCCAAACACTGGTATAAATAATGGATTCAAACTATAGACCATTATCTCTTATTAATATAGAGACAAACACCCTTAACAAAATAATAGCAAATATATATAAGTATATATTTCATGAGCAAGTGGGATTCATCCAGGAATGCAAAGTACTTGAAAATCAAGTATCACAACACAATACATCAATGGCATAAAGAATAAAAACACAAAATCATCTTAAATAGTGTAGGAGAAGGATTTGATGTTGAAGACCAACATCTCATGATAAAAATACTCAACAAACTAGGATTAGAAGGAAACATCCGTACCTGCTAATAGACAGCTACAAAAAACTCACGGCCATTATCATACCTAATGGTAAAAGACTGAATACTTTCCCTAAGATCAGGAACAAAACAAAGATGTCTGCTCTTGCCACTTGTATTCAACACCGTACTGAATACTCTAGCTGCGCAATTGGGAAAGAAAAAGAAATAAGAAGCATACAGATTGGAAAGCAAAAGGCAACTCTATATGCAGAAGACATCTTTTATATTTTAAAAAACCTAAGTAAATATTTGCTAATCATGTCTGATAAGACATATCTACATTAACATAAAGAATTCCTATAACTCAATAATAAAATGATCCATAACCCAAATAAAAATGTGCAAAAGATCTAAATAGGCATTTCTCCAAAAGAAGAAATATAAATAACCAAAAAGCCCATGAAAAGATAGTCCTCATTAACCATCAGGGAAATATAAATCAAAGCCAGAATGAAGTGCCACTTCACAACCACTAGGGTTGTGCTGTACCAAAAAGACAGTAAGTGTTGTTAAGTATGGAGAAATTGGACCCCTCATACACTGCTGGTGGGAAATACAAAATGGCGTAGTTGCATTGGGAAATAGTCTAAACATTATTCAGAAGGTTAAACACAGAATTATATGATCCGGTAATTCTATTCCTAGACATATACCCAAGGGAAATAGAAACTTGTATGAATGTTTGTAGCAGCATTATTTATAACAGCCAGAGTGGAAACAACCCAAATATCCATCACTAAGGAATGGTTAAACAGAATGTGGTATAGCTACACAACTGAATATTTGGCAACTACAGAAGTACCAACACATACCACAACATAGATGAACTTTAAAAAACATTATGTTAAATAAAAGAAGCCTATTAGAAAGGGCCATATGTTATATAGTCCCATTTAGTTCAAATGTCCAGAATAGGCAAATCCACAGACATAAAGTAAAATTTGTAGTTGTATAGGGCTTGGAGCAGTGAGAGAACTAGAGAATGAATGTTAACAGATATGGGCTTTTTTAACTGGTGCTACAGAAAATGTTCTAAAATCAATCATGGTAATTCACAATTCTGTGAATATACTAAAAATTATTGATTCTTATACCTTAAGTGGGTAGACTGGACAATACATGAACTACATCTCAATTTTTGAAATAATTTTTTCAAAAATTATTTTTGAATTTTTAAAATTTTTTAAAATAATGAATTTTAAAATTTTTTAAAATAATGAATTTTTAATTCATTAAAAATGAATTAAAATTCATTTTTAATTTTTTTAAATTAAAAAACTAATTTTTAAAAATAATTTTTTAAAATAATGAATTCTATAGAAGCAAAATAACTTTATTATCATTGCTTTGTTGAGGATTACAAAGTTACACTGAATTTATGTTGTTACTCCCATAAAATATTGTTATGGTTGTTTACATAACCACGTTTGGGACACCTGGGTATCTCAGTTGGTTAAGCGGCTAACTTTGGCTCTGGTCATGACCCTGGGATAGAGTCCTGAATTGGGCTCCTTGCTCAGCGGGGAGCCGCTTTTCTCTCTGCCTCTGCCTGCCACTCTGCCTGCTTATGCTCCCCCCCACCGACAAATAAATAAATAAAATCTTTAATAAATAAATTAATTAATTAAATAACCATGTTCCTCTTTTTCTAATGTATTCTTTTAGTCACCTAAATCCTAACCGAGTTCACCGGCAATTAAAAGAAACTGTTCATTTACAGAGCCTTTCTACATAACCTTTATCTCAAATTAGAAGTTGCAACTTAAGTATATGGTAAAACGAAGTAAGACTGCAACTTACTCAAGTATATGGTAAAACGAAGTAAGACTGCACAAAACACCAAGATCAATTTCTTCTGCAAAAACACAGCATTATGCATTCTCTCAGTTTCCCAAAACAGTAATCAGAAGCTTGCTTGCTTACTTGCTTTTTTTTATGATTATTTACTTATTTGACAGAGAGAGACAGCAAGAAAGGGAACACAAGCAGGGGAGTGGGAGAGGGAGAAGCAGGATTCCTGTTGAGCATGGAGCCCAATATGGGCCTCCATCCCAGGACCCTGGGATCATGACCTGAGCTGAAGGCAGACACTTAATAGCTGAGGCACCCAGGCACCCCACAAGCTCTCAATACTAACTCTGTACATTATACATCATATTCCTGGAAGTTTAGAATACATATATTAACATTTAAAATACTCTACTTTCCTCATCTTTCAACCTTCAAGAATACTCCCTTTTTCCTTTCATACTGGATACCTCGTGAGTAGTCTACAGATGACATCCTGACTTTCTTACCACTTATAAATTCCTTCTGATTTGGTTCCTGTTCCTCCATTCTTTTTCTACAAAAAGTCCTTTCTTCAAGGTCATCAATTACTTCTCATAGCCCCTCAATAATCTTTTATCTGTTTTTATCCTCTTCATAATCTTAATTTTTGACACTGTTGCTCATCACTTTTTCTATGGCTTCAGAAATACCACAAGGTCTTATATCTAATTATTCTTTCTCTAATTCTTTGTTTCTTTTTATCTCCTGCCCCACAAGTACAGATTCCCCAAGATTCTGGCCAAAATTCTATGTCTTCTCACTTGATACTTTCTACTTCAGTGGCCTTATGATGTTGCATACCTTCAAACTATTACCTTGTAGCATATATTTGCAAGTAAGTATCTTCTGAAATCTAGTGTTACATTTTTCAATGCAATGTAGACTTCTTCACCTAAAGTAGTTTTACTGCCTCTGCTCTGTTTCACTCCAACAGTAGGTTAATCTGGTATAGGTTTTTCCCTACCCAAAGTCTTCACTTAGCCTTGTATTCAAGGCCTTACTCATGGCACCCAACTAACTTCTCAAATCATCTCTCATTACTCTAAGTATCACTCATTCATTAAAATAAAGGTATTTCCCTTCCTTTAAAAATAACAATCTAGGGGCTCTTGAGTGGCTCAGTCATTAAGCGTCTGCCTTTGCCTCAGATCATGATCCCGGGGTCCTGGGATTGAGTGCTACATCAGGCTGCCTGCTTCTCCCTCTCCCACTCCCCCTGCTTGTGTTCCCTCTCTCTCTGTCTCTCTCTGTCAAATAAATAAATAAATAAAATCTTAACAAAAAATAAATGAAAAATTTAAAAGAATATCAGTCTAAGCAGAAATCACTACAGATATGCAGATGCATATCCTTTTAGTTCTATACATGTTCTAGTGATTGAAAAATATTAAGATTAAATAGAATAATTTATAGAATTCAGAAAATAGGCATACAAAAAATATTAACTAAGTATCACACTAAGCACTACATAGACTAGCTTATTTTAATACTGAAAACAACCTGACATAGTTGGTACCAATATAATCCACCTTTTACGATGAGGATAATTAAATCTGGAAAGATGAACAAACTTGCCCAAGGTTACATGGCAAAAACAAGGTTTTTTTTGTTGTTGTTGTCGTTTGTTCTTTAAGACTTTATTTATTTACTTGACACAGAGAGAGAGAGAGAGAGAGCACAAGCAGGGGGAGTAGCAGAGCAAGAGGGAAAAACAGGCTCTCCACTGAGTGGGAAGCCTGATGAAGGGCTCGATCCCAAGACCCTGGGATCATGACCTGAGCCGAAGCCAGGTGCTTAAACTGACTGAGCCACTCAGATGCCCCAGAAACAAGTTTTAAACTCAAAGCTGACTAATTCCAAAGTCACTATTTTACTTTATTGTTAATGTTGAAATATACAATATTTCTAATGTAGGGAAAATAAGCTATTACCATGAAATTAAATAGATATTAATATCTGCCTTAGTTTAAATCTCTTTTATTTTTTTAATTTTTAAGGAATATTCCTTTTTTGTTGTCTTTAAGATTTTATTTATTCAAGACAGAGAGATACAGAGAGAGAGAGAGCATGAGCAGGGGAGAGACAGAGGGAGAGGGAGCAGACTCCCCACTGAGCAGGAAGCCGGACATGGGGCTTGATCCCAGGACCTGGAGATCATGACCTGAGCTGAAGGCAGATGCTTAACCATCTGAACCACCCAGGTTCCCTAATCTCTATCTTTTAAATAAAGTCATATAACTATCCCTTTTCTGCCCATTTCCTTCCTTCCCCAGATGTTTATAGATATATACCTTTGCAATAAAGTTACAGAAACACATATTGAAAAGATACATGGTAAATTGAGAATAGTAGTTTGCTCTGGAAGAAAGAGGAATGGGACTGGGGATCTCAGCAGTTATTCACTGTGTCTTATTCTAAAAAAAAACAAACATGTTTCAAACAAATACCGTATTTGTTAAACCTAGATGGTGGGTTTATGGGTGTCTGTATAATAGTTATATACTTTAATATTTTTGCACAGCGCAGTACCAAAATATAGGTTAATGCTGATTCACGACTTAGTCTAGAAATAGATATCTTTAAATGGCACATAATTTTGATCCCAATAGCTTAAAAAAAAAAAGTATGTAGTAGGTGGGCAATTGTTGAATATAACTGTTGAAAGGACTTGTGTTCATAAATCAAACAAAACCAAAGTTAGCTGATAAACACATTCTCAAATATATACTATATTAATTTAAAATATTTAATCTTACTGGGGACTTATAATTCCACAAATAAATTTTAATGAAAAATAGGTCTTTTAATATATTTAATGCTTTATTAACAGAATTAAGGACATGAATGTATGAAATCTCCTTTTAAATAATTATAAAAAATAAACTCATTTTTTTCCATCTAATTAGGCCAGATTTCTTCTTTGTGGCTCAAATTTCTATGTACATTTAAGTAAATATTGAAGACTGATTAATGAAGTTCTTTTCTAAACAAGAGAAATGTAAAAAACATTTGGCTCACCTAGAATATAAGGAACTTTAACTAAAATATACTATGGAAATGATAACACAAATTGCATAAACCCAAATATACGGTCCTTATTGATACTCTTCCAAAACAACAACAGTTTCTATGAAAACGTCTCCAAAATATTATCCTCTGAAGACTAACCAACTACAAATAAAATCAACAATTAAAAACAAAGTAAATCAGGGACGCCTGGGTGGCTCAGTTGGTTAAGCAGCTGCCTTCGGCTCAGGTCATGATCCCGGCGTCCTGGGATCGAGTCCCACATCGGGCTCCTTGCCCTCCGCAGGGAGCCTGCTTCTCCCTCTGACTCTGCCTTCCACTCTGTCTGCCTATGCTCCCTCTCGCTCACTCTCTCTCTGACAAATAAATAAATAAAATCTTTAAAAATATATATATTAAAAAAAAAAAACAAAGTAAATCCATCAAATTTTTCACAATAGAGAATACCCTGATATAATTAAAGTAACAAATTATAATGAGTGTACATGGTAAGTTAATTATGCATAGTAAAATATTTGTTTTACTATTTTTAATTAGAGATAACATTTCTCAACAACTTTTGCAGGATTATTACCATCAACTATAGGAATTAAATAGTGCTTTAGATGTTAACACATCCAATATCATGCTGCGACATTGAGCTTGTTTCACACAGAGAAAAATTTTTATTTGATTATCTTTTTAAAATATTTTTATTTCTTAGAGAGAGGGAGAGAAAGCAAGCACGTGCATGTGCAAGCATGCCCCTGAAGGGGTGGGAGGAACAGAGGCAGAGGGACAAGCAGTCTCTGTGGTGAGAGCAGAACCTAATGTGGGGCTTGAACTCAGGACCCTGAGATCATGACCCGAGCCAAAATCAAGAGTCTGATGCATAACCGACTGAGCCACCCAGGTGTCCCAGGAAAATAATTTTAAACAAGTATTTCATCTTGCTTCCTCCATTAAGCCAATTTAATACTCAGAAGTGTATCTGGGCTAATGTAAAAAAAATTAGTTTACAAAGCAACTGAGAAAAAGATATATATTCTTTTAGTTGTAATCTTTTCTAATGTTTGTATTGCTCTGCTTTTCCTATAACTGTCATATAAGCATTCCAACTTTTGCTTAAGTATATGAGTTATTACATGATAGTAATTACTGTTCTTAAAAAAATTTACATGACAAGTATAATTTATTTATCTCTGGCTTCAGCCAAAAATTAAAATTCTAAAACAAGAAACTCAAGAAATCAGGGCTTTCATACTCATTAAAGATGCCCATTTCACAACCATATCATTATTAATAAATATTGGGAATGATACTGTTGCGCACTTCAGAAATCCATAGTGCTGAAAACCAAATGTATCCCTTGTGTAAATTTTAACAAGTCTAGATGCTTTCTCCCCACCAAAGGTACTGTCATCTTTACTTCCCCTTGATATATCACTAAAACAGTTTTCAGATATATATCTCTCTCATTCTTCTCTACCCTCAAGGTAAAATAAATCTAGGAGATCGCTGGCAACTCACTTGTCTTCCTCAAATTACGCAAATCCCTTTAATTTATCCCAGTCTTAGCCAACATTTTCTCTGAAAGAAAAAGTAAATTTAGAAAGTACATTAAACCAAAGGTAAGGAACATATTTCAAGAATGTCAGAGAGGAACTCAGTCATTTACAGACTATTGCTCCTCAAAGGACACCCTGGCAAGGAGAAAATACACAAAAATCTGAATGCCAGCATACTTAGTAATTTTTTTAAATGACAAAATAGTAAGACTGGACAGATTTTTAATTCCCATATTATGATCAAAACTAGAAGGTTAAAGCATTTCATTGGAGTATTTTAAATGAAAATGATAAAAAATTAAGAAGCTTGTCCTAATAAGTGGGGAAATGGATATGAATCAGATTTCAGAGGATATGTAAAATTATTAATTAACAGGTATGATACTGGTTGCATAGAAGAATTTCTTCATTCTCAGGAGATGGATAATGAAGTATTCAGAAGTAAAGTCTCATGACTACAATTTACTTTCAAATCATAGAGCCAGAACCAACAAAACTAGGTACTCATCTATAAACAAAAATAAAAGAAACATGGCAAAATATTAAGAATTACTGAAGTGAAAGGAATTTATTTACTCTTCTTTATTAACTTTTCTGGATACTGAATATTCTTTTTTCTTTTTGATATTGAATAATTTTCATTAAAAAAAAGAAACAGAGAAAATAGCTTTCCTGATTTACTGCCTAGGTACCAACAACTCATAGACAGGAAATACGCATTTTCACAAGACAATTTCACTTTGAAGTCTGGAATCCCAAGAACACAGACAGCTTTGTTTTTAGGAAAATTTTAAAACTGTACCATCACCCATAAACTCTTAGAAGTATTTCATAAATCAACAATATTTTAACTGATACAGAGCCCAATATACAGATAATAATTTCCACAGGGAGAAAATAATTCTCCTGGTTATAGCAAACTACCCACATCTCTCACCAATTTACTAGCTCTCACCAACTAACTTATCAAATCCATGCCACGCTCATGAAGAAAAATATTTCCCTTTAGTTCCTCCGGCAGCATGATTTGGAGGGTCTGGTTCCTTTGCCACACCCCATTTCATGGCCAAAAAGATATATTATCCCTCCTCTCCCCCAAAACATGCTCTAGGAATGCAGGAATTCTCTACCTAAAACAGTCTCACACCTCCTTGCAAAGTCTGTCTGGGTCTATTCCCTACACTGTTCTCTCAAGGAATTCCTTGTAGGGCAAGGAATATATATTGCCAGTATGTGTCTGCTTAGGACAAAGAGATGTAGAGAGGGATGTGGAGCTTGTAGATGGAGGCTGAGAAGTCTACATTTGTACATGAGGCTCCTTGACATGTAGGATGAAACCAGAGCTGGAAAGGGAAGTAGAACAGTCCACTTTTGCTATATTCTGGATGTCCAACTCCAGAGAATTCAAGAATTCTAAATTCAAACCAATGCTTTTTTTTGTCAAGGAAGAAGGACAGAACATACTTAATTGGCTTTGTTTACAACTTTTAAATATTCTGACATGCAAAAATGAAAGCTTCCATTTGTACTCTTTCTCTGGGACCCATAAATATTAGGGACAAGGCTGCATACAAAATAAACAGCTATATAAGGGGAAAAAAAACAATAAAAAGGAAATAGGATCAGGGAATCTTTTTTAGACTATGCCACTAGAAAGCTATGTAAACTTTACATCTGGTTCTCAGTTTCTGCAAATATAAACTTTAAAAAAAATGATTCATAAAGGGGCGCCTGGGTGGCTCAGTGGGTTAAGCCGCTGCCTTCCGCTCGGGTCATGATCTCAGGGTCCTGGGATCGAGTCCCGCATCGGGCTCTCTGCTCAGCAGGGAGCCTGCTTCCACCTCTTTCTCTCTCTCTCTGCCTGCCTCTCCGTCTGCTTGTGATCTCTCTCTATCAAATAAATAAATAAAATCTTCAAAAAAAATGATTCATATGAAAACTACTTCTAGTTCTAAAGCTAAAAAGAATCCTTAAAGCAAGGAATCATTAAACAAGCTGATTTAATAATTTATAAAAGCATTTTCAAATTCATTTCAAGTTTATTAATCAGAAATTCCAACAATATGTATTCATATTATTACAGATGAGAAAGCTGCAGGGAGGGTAACTTGCCTAAGACTCCTATAACAGTATGACAGTGTCTTGAACCCAGCCCTCCAGATGCTAAATGCACTGCCTTTTCTACTTTATCAAAGAAACTTACACCCAAAGACCCACCTCTAGAAGATCTGCTGTCCTATACCGGAACTAAGAAACAAGTGACGGATGCCAAGAATAAAGAAAAAATCTTATTCTTCTCCTTCATAAATAGCTCATTTATCTGATGACAAAAATTCAGGGTTTCAACTTTCTAGTATTGGGCCTCAGTTCAGTAAAATACAACCACATGAATAACATTAAGAAAGTGCTAAACGCACATGATATAAAGCAACAGAATCAACGACAGCCTTTTTACAAAATAAAACACGGCTACACTTTGGAAATCAGATTATCTGGGGAAAAAAATAGTACCAAGTCGTGTAGTACTACAGTACCTAATGATTTAACTTGAAATTGTGTAAAATTATTTTGTAGTCAATAGTAATGTAAATTATTAAAATAAGTAAAATTAGCAGATTATACATTATAAAATTATAACTTCTTTATCTTTTCTCAATATCTACTTTTCTTGAATCTGCGTTCAAATCTTAGGTCTGTGATTTATAAACTATGGTAACCTAAGTCTGGTTGCTCATTTATAAATTAAGATGCCACTATTAACATCATGACATCATTGTGAAGATAAAATGGGATAACATATAAAAAGTGCCTACTGCAATGCCTGGTACAGGACAGGGACCTACTAAGTAATTATTGAATGAACAATTTTTTTTTTTCAAAAACTGCTGAATTTATTTAAATCAGTTAAATATGCATTAGGAAATCTAAAACTGTAAGTTTTGGATAGCCAACTCTAAATCATTGAAGTCTAGATCACTAGATAATTCCTAGAATGAGGAGCAGAGAGGAAACACAGAAGGATAAGATCCTCAAACAGGGAAGCTTCATAAAGTGAGGCCCTTGTTGATTCATTCCTTAAAGGAAAATCTTCTAATTGGCCTCATTCGTTGTGGAAGGCAGAATAATGACCCCAAAGATATCGACCTCCTAATCCCCAAATCTGCGAACATGTTCAGTTATATTGCAAAAGGGAATTCAGACTGCAGATGAAATTAACATTGATCTTAACACAGAGAGATTATCCTAGATTGTCCAAGGATCTACTGTAATCAAAAGGGTCCTTGTAAGTGGAAGACAGAGGCAGAAGACAGTCATACAATTAAAGAATGACTTGACCAGCCAACGCTGGAAGGGGGCCGCAAGCCACAGAATGTGGGTAGCCTCCATACACTGGCAAAGGCAAGAAAATGGATTCTCCTGTACAGTTTCTAGGAAGGAATGCAACCCTGCCAACACCTTGATTTCAGCCCAGTGAGATCCATTTTAGACCCGTGACTTCCAGGACTATAAGATAATAAATTTATGTTGTCTGAAGACAGCAGATTTGTGACTATTTGTTACAGTAACAATGAAAAACTGCTACATGACTATAGGTCACTTCCAGCGTCAATATTTCCAAACCTTAAGGCAACAGAGGATAGTGTGGGCTCCAGAGTCCTACTTGAAACCTTGCATCGCCATATTCTACTGCATGACCCTGAGCAAACTATTTAACCATTCCATCCTTCAAGCCCCTATCTGTAGGAGTAAACGGTAAGATCTACCTCACAGAGTTGTTTCAATTAAATGAGAAAATATACGTAAAGCCATGAATGTCAGTATAAATGCTTAGTACTTACTGGCTATTTGTATGTTTATTATTATTCATAATTACACAAGTCTTCAAAGGAAAGCCTATATATATATACCTTGATTTTATAGGAATCTGTCTAACCATGGATATATACAACAACTTATCTACAAAGATGTTTATTATACTATCCAAGAATAATAAACAAGTTAAATAAATTATAGGACTTCTGCATTATAAATTATTGTAAAGTCATTAAAGTGGAAGTATAAGTCTTCCAATTAAGGCCAAGATGGAGTAATAAGAACTGGATTTACCTTCATGCTTGAAACAACTGAAAAACCAGGCAAAATGTATAACACAAGTTTTTAGACACTGGACAACATGTAACCCAGACAGTGACCCCTGAGAGAAGGAAAACACATGAGCTAAGACTGCCTCCTATCCCAGCTTACTTCAGGGAGAGGGTTTCCAGACTTTGGAACAGGGAAAGTAGGAAGCCACGTGCAATCTTATGGCCTCCTGTGGTTGAGGAGACAGAGCTGGAAGTTCAAGAAAGCCAAGGAAACCTGTTTGCAGGGGAAAGTTCTCAAGATGAGAGAGTTCACAGGGAAACACCACCAGAGATCTTCAGCAAGTCCCCTCTCAAAGCTTTAGGTAAGTACTGGTCGGTGCTACTAGTTTGTAGACAACCTACCCAAAGCCCAGAACAAAGTACTTGAAAGCAGCTGACATCTCACTAGGGCTAAGAATAGCTCATCTTCCCATGAGCCCAAGTGGAAAAGCTTGTATTTCATAAGGTATTGGACAGAGAACTCACAAGGCTATAGTGTCAGTAGTGGGGAAAAATTAACGCTAGACTAAAGATTACTCTAGTCCAGCCTAACAAAGCCTAAAAACAGATCTTATACAGATAAACCAATTTCCAAGTAACTGTATCCCAGAACAAAACTCAAGAATACTTACAGGAATGTAAAAGTTTCCATCACTTAACAAGGTCAAATTCAAAATGTCTGGCATCCATTCAAAAATTATCAGGCATGCAAAGCAGCAGCAAACACAAACCACCGTGAGGAGAAAAATCAATCATCAAACACAGACTCAGAAATGACATTAATGATGGATGCAGTAGACAAGGATAGTAGTACAACTATTATAATTATCCTCCAAATGTTCAGTAAGTTAGAGGAAAGATTGAGCATGTTAAGTGGAGACGTGTACGACATAAAATGAAAGAAAACAAGATTTAAGAAACACGCTGGATGGGGATTACACAACAGAAGAAAAGGGTGGTGAATACATTCGAATAAAAACTATCCAAAAACAGAACAAAAAAAAACCAAAATGAAAGGCAGAGTTTTGGCTCAATTAGACATAGATTTTTTTTATTATTATAAGTCACACCTTTGTGCATACATACAAAGGAAAATGTAAGTGAAATAAATCAGTGAAGGTATTCCTAAAACTGCTTCCAAATTCTGAGTCCTAATTCTTCATCACTTTTCCACTTAGAGTCAATATCCAAGTTCTGCCACATAAAATTATCCTCTGTGCCATAAGAAGAGCTAGTGATGAAGTATTTCCTAAAATAACCTGTAATATCACAAAAAGCCTCTGCTGAGAGTCTCCTGAACGTGGTTCTGTAATTATGCAGAGCTAATTTTTTTTGATTCTGGCTCTAGAAATATTGCCAGCACTTGAAACAACAATTGGTTTCCAGCAGTTAAAGGAGTGCTCTCCGCTCCTGTCTCCAGGATTTCCTTCCATGCCACTGACACCCTGACACTTTGAATGCATGTACAGGTGACTCCTACCACTTCGCAACTTTGGCTTCCCTAAGACAGATTCTAAAATGCCATCGACTGAAAGACACATTCCAGTGTCAGAGGTCTTAAAATAGGAAAGATGTGAATCTTTCAGCAGATGAAATAAAATACTCCTAGTCCTGAAAAAACAAAAGTGTATGCCCTCACAAAGATGATACACAAATGTTCATAGCATTGCTATTCATAATAATCCCAAACTAGAAACACATCTTCCAACCAGCAAAGGGGTAAACAAATTATGGTATATCCATATAACGGAATACTATTCAGCAACAAAAGGGAATGAATGACCATAGCTGCAACAACTAGATGAATCTCAAAACAACTATGCTGAGTAAAAGAAACCAGATAAAAAAGAATATATATTACATTATTTCATGTGTATAAATTTCTAAAAATGCAGACTGTCTATAGTGACAGAAATCAGATCAGTGGTTACCTGTGGTGGAGGAGGTAGGAAATGAAGAAAGGAGCAACAGGAAACCTTTCAGGGTGATGAGTATGATCATGATCTTTTTTCGTTTTTTTAAAGATTTTATTTACTCATTTGAGAGAGAAAGTGTGAGAGTGAGAGTGCACATGAGAGAGAGAATGAGCAGTGGGAGAGGCAGACTCTCTGTTGAGTAGGGAGCCCGATGTGGGGCTTGATCCCAGGACCTGGAGATCATGACCTGAGCCTACGGCAGACACTTAACAGACTGAGCCACTCAGGTGGCCCAAGTATGTTCATTATCCTGACTGTGATGATGGTATGACTGGTGTATACACGTCAAAATTTAGCAAACTGTATACTTGAAATATGTTCAGTTCATTATACATCAATTCTATCTAAATAAAGCTGAAAATCTGATACAGAAAACAAACAGGTAAACAGAGCGTATAAGATTAAAAACATAAACTGTGTGTCAGTGTGTCAACTTCAATACACACACACAAAAAAGACTGAAAGCATAGAAGCCCCCAAATAAAAAAAGGGATTATTTCTAGTTGGTGTGATGAAACATGATTCCTCTTGCTTGTGCTCTCTAAATTTTTTCTAAATATTGCAATGAACATGTTTTACTTCTGTAGTTGTCAAATGTCTGTATCTCTTCACATATTAGGCAGTCAGGAGATGCCAGAAATCACTTTCATTAACAGATTTGAACTATTACAAATTCCCAAAGAGGAAACACATGAAATATCTTACAAAGCTACATAAACTAATATTTTAGTATCTGCTACCATTTTAGATTATTTATTTATCGATCTAGGCATACACTGCTGACAATATATTATTTGGGAGGTTCATGCTTATTTGTTATAAGGGTCTTATCTCCCCTGTAAGTTACCAAAAAAAGCAGAATGCCTACCATACTGCCTTAAATATGTCAGGTATTAAAAATACATTTGTTGAATTCATCAACAAATGAGTATCTTATAGATAAAACTGTCCTAAAATTACAACTTCCGCAGTGCTTACTTAGCATATAGCATGTTCTCAAAAATCTGTATCTATCCTTTTAAAAAACTTAAATTCCTCTGTTCAATATAAGTATATTGTACCTAAATCAAATGCCAAGAAAGGACCACTTCTAACTTCACACACAGCATAGCACCATGCAAAAATCATAGAGGTTGACAAAGTAGTTAGGAAACTGAATCAAAAATTTCCAGAATTTGTTCATATGATCACAAGTTTCCAACACAAAACACAGCTAAGAAATTACATAATAATACTCGGAGATGTCACGGCATTACATAGGATAAACAAAGCAAATGAGCTCCTTAACGCAACGGCTGATTCCAGGTCTGGAGCAGGGAAATTAGAAACATTTTCTTGCACCAGAAAGTAGAGAAGTAATTAGAGACTGATGAGGACATGTTAAAAAGGCATGGAGTTGGGGCGCCTGGGTGGCTCAGTGGGTTGAGCCTTGCCTTACGCTCAGGTCATGATCTCAGGGGTGATCTCAAGGTCCTGGGATCGAGCCCCACATCTGGCTCTCTGTACAGTGGGGAGCCTGCTTCCCCCTCTCCCCCTGCCTGCCTCTCTGCCTACCTGTGATCTCTCTGGCAAATAAATAAATAAAATCTTAAAAAAAAAAAAAAAAGGCATGGAGTTGGTCTAAAAGGATTCCCAGTGGCCAAATATTCAAAAAGAATACGCACAGCAATGGCTTATAACATAGTTAATGTTCTTCCAAATCTATGGGGCCAATCCTCGATAGAAAAATTCCACTTATTAACTATAAAGGGGAAAAGGTACTTTTACTAAGTGATAAAACTTGGCATAACCAATAATGGGACAAACTAACATCGTACTTCATAATGTAAGTCAATAGAGATATACAACATCATCTACACAACATTGTTATAAAAAAATGTTTAAGTTATGTTATGAAGAACAATTAGACAAATACAGGCAACTGGCCTGGACTTTAAAAAATGTCAATGTCAGGAAAGAATAACAAAAAGGCCCAGAAAATCTGTGTGAGGTTAAACACTTAAGGGGACAGAAGAGCTAAATGCATTGCCTGGCTCTTGACTGGATCCTGGATTTTAAAATAAACGTCTCTAAAGAATATTATGGAATAATTTTAAAAATTTGGATTTGGATTGTTTATATTTGTATAGGATTGTATGGGATTATACAGCATTGTATTTATTATTACTATCTGTTAACTTCTTTTTTTTCTTAATATTTTTTATGTTTTCTTTTTTTTAGATTTTATTTATTTATTTGACACACAGAGAGAGACCACAAGTAGGCAGAGAGGCAGGCAGAGAGAGAGGAGGAAGCAAGCTCCCCACTGAGCAGAGAGCCCGATGCAGGGCTTGATCCCAGGACCCTGAGATCATGACCTGAGCCAAAGGCAGAGGCTTAACCCACTGAGCAGGCGCCCCTGCTAATTTCTTGATTATGATAAAAGGATTGTATACTTGTAGGAGAATATACCTGTTCTGAGGAGAGCCATGTTGATGTATTTGGGGGTAAAGTGTCACGATATCTAGTTACTGGTGATGCTAAGTTTTATCACTTAGTAAAAGTACCTTTTATTAGAAAAAAAAGTAACTTTTATTATAAAAAGAAAACTGTAAAGCAAATATGCCAAAAATTAACAATTAGTGAGTCTGTATGAATGGAAATATGGATGTTTACTGTATTATTCTTTCACCTTTTCTGTAAGTTTAAATTACTTTTCCAAAATAAAAAGTTAGAAAAAATAAATGATACTTTCAAAATAAACAATCTGAAGAAATTCATACCATTGACATTTCTAATATCACTGAAGCTGATTTGGACCCAATTTTTTTTTTTCCTTGTAAAATAACAAAAGTACAGGACTAGCCTCAGAAGTCTCTATTTGTACTTTTAGTACTTAGCACAGCACCTGATACACAAATAGCAGGTGCTCGAGCAACATGTGCTGTTTCTGCTAAGCAGTTAGTAGTGGTCTAATTTTAGACAGGTTGTTCTCCCTCTCAAGACTTCAAATACTTCATCTGCAGATTCTGGCAAATATTACTAACTTGCATATACCCCACATTATTACTAAAGACTCAAATAATGTTAAAAGAACCATTTTTCAAAATACTATACAAATGTTATTACTATTTCTATCTGTAACCATACTCTTTTTTTAAAATTGATGTTGGATCTTTTTTTTAAATTAAATTTTATTTTTTTTCAGTGCTCCAAAACTCATTGTAATCATACTCTTAATGTTTACCATAGTAGTTTTTAAAAAATTACTTCTAAGTCTAACTTTCACCTGAGGTATTTAGGGAAAAAAAAAGCCATAGGATATTTATCCAGTAATATCATCTTGTAAGTATAATATATCTCTTGGTAACTAGTTATGTCTTTTTTAAAAACAAACAAAAAAACAAAAAACAGGGCTCCAAGTTGAAAACACAACACAGTTTTGTAAGACTTCAGCAATAGTTTGTAATAAATTTAAGTAGATTAGAAGCTCAAAAGAAAAGGGCCTGCTTTCTTGGCTTTGCCATTCACAAAAGCAATTAGACTCAGACAGTTGTATATTATACACACATATATTATTATATGTATATGAAGAATCAAATAATGATAGATTGCTAAAATGTCATGGGACAAGGAGCTAACCTAGAAACTACAGCACTTCCTTTAACCAGGATAGGTCAAAGAAATTAATTTTTTGTTTGTAAATCACTCATTCCAAGTCACTTAGCTGGAGGGCTAAGGGAAAGTGCTGGAAACCACTATCCAAAAAAACTGAATCAGAAATGAAAAGAGAACAGCTCTGAAATTATAATATAGATCAATGGGAAAGTATGATGCAATTTTCAATGGGAGCTCTTCAAAGGCAAAGGACATATTCATTTTCACAACCTCATGGCCTGCATAATCTCATACACCTGGGAGACGTACAGTAAAGTCTGAACAAATAAAAGCACTAAAAATGTAACATTTCCAAAACACAGATGTTACATAAAATTCAGTATATATAATTTACACCTACATCTGACAAATAATAGTAAGGGTGCATTTTTTAGACCTAACTATAAAGATATAGTTAAAAAGTTATGACACACTAAAAGCTACCTACACAAAACAAACAAAAAAACCCCTAAACCTTACCGTATTTCTCAACTTGGAGACAACTAAGCTTTATAATACAACACAGTAAATGTAAAATTAATGTCTGACCATAGCGTGGTACGACTCTCATTTCAGATCACTCTTAAAACACTGTAGAGTTTAAACTACAAAAGGAATCTGCTAACTAGTTAGCAAGCACGTTATGACTTCTCTAATACTGTTATTGCCTTTCTGTGTATTTGAGAATAGAGTAAAATCTTGTCCAGCTCCCAAATCCTATGATTTCATGAAATGGTCCATGTAAACTGCACTGTTTTCAGGTACACAAACCTGAAAAGAAAACCTGTAGGAAAAACATTGCTTTAAAGATTGCTCTTCTTTTGTAATTCACAAGGTATTCTTGCATAATAAACGTGCAAGGTAGTATTTGCATAGTCAAGCACAGCGAATTACCAGATCTTACTTAACTCCAACTGCAGTCCAAGCTTCCCAGCTACGCACTTACTAACTCTTCATATATTACCACAACACATTGTATTAAAATATTTCCTTAATTTAAAATCGTCTCAGTCCAAATACCCAAATGAAGAAACCTGATCACCCATACTGAAGTATCCTAGACAACTGTGTATTTATGTTATCATAATAGGTATAAAATTTAATGGCTCAGGAGCCCTAATGCATTGTTCTCCATTTCAGACATTAATAAGAAGTAAATGATCGAGTAGTCCTAAGATAGTTGGGAGTGCACCTCATCAATAAAATTAAATACAACAAAATTTCATTAGACCTACTTTGAAGTTTGGCTTGGATCTCATGCTCTTCACATACTGCACTAATCCACAAATTTCTCACCAACTGCTGCCTGCCTCTTCCCCACCCCTGGAATTCACTTCCTGTTCACCTCTCACCCTTAAGTATGCATGTGAGAGGTCAACAGCCTTAAAGCTACTGCTAAGAACTGGAGTTTCTGTTACTCTGATTCTTGACAGGCGGTGCAGAGCTCCCTTTTCTACAATTTATAGTATCTGGTTTAATATTTAAGATTGTATTCTAGAGCTAGCTAATATTATACAAATTTCCCCCATTCAAACAGAATATTTTAATCCTGAGGACATGACAGAAATGTTAAAACCAAAACTAGCCCACTTTAACTGAGGGGTGGGGGGAAGCGCAACTACATGGGAAATTCCTGTTCCGAATTTCTCTTTTGTGTTTCTGGCATATACAACTAAGAACTGTGAAGCTTCTTATAGGCAATACCAGGCCAAATGCATAAAGATTTAAGTAAACTCAGATAAATTGAGGGATGTATTTTATAAGATTTTTAATTAGTTCAAGGAGACAGCCTAAGAATTCCTTAGTTTTTTTTTCTCTTTTTGTCTAGAGCACAAGTGGAGTGACAAGTTTTTTAATTGTTCATACATCAGTTGCTTTTTTGGCTTCAAAAAAGTTACCACTGGGAGAAAAAAAACAACCTAGTAAAGAGCTTGAGATCCTCTGAGTTCAATGAATATGAGCAACGTACAGCGAATCCCTTGCTTTAATTTTACATAGTTTAGTTTTACATAGATTTTCCTCTCTTTATAAAGATTCCATTTATTTATTTATCTTAGGGAGAGAGAGCAAGCATGCAAATTGGGGAAGGGGCAGAGGGAGAGGGAATCTTAAGCAGACTCAGCGCTGACCCCAAGAGGGGTTTGATCCTGTGACCCAGATATCATGACCTGCCTGAGCCAAAATCAAGAGTCTCATGCTTAACCAAACTAAGCCACCTAAGTGCCCCTTCTCTCTCTCTCTTTATTTTATTTTTATTTATTTGAGAGAGAAAGAGAGAGAGAGAGAGAGAGATCACAGGTAAGCAGAGAGGCAGACAGAGAGAGAGGGGGAAGCAGGCTCCCTGCCGAGCAGAGAGCCGGACGCGGGGCTCGATCCCAGGACCCTGAGACCATGACCTGAGCGAAGGCAGAGGCTTAACCCACTGAACCACCCAGGCGCCTCCCTTCTCTCTTTTTTAAAAACAACTTTACTTATACACAAAATCAGCTGTATCTACTTAAGATAATTTTCACATATCTAATGTGTTCCAATAAATTTTTAAGTAAGTGGGGATTCTTACCATTATACCATTACATACTCTTACCATTACACAAGACTTCCCTATAAAACTGTTTCTCTTCATCTTTCCCAGTCAAGCATTCTACCACCATCACCATAGCCCTCTGTGGGCCAGAGGGGGAGCTGTATAATTAAAGAATTTCACGCTTTAAAGAATACAATTGAACTATCTGGAAACTTTACTCATCTGTAATAAATCCCTGACATTGCTGGATAGCAGATAACTTGTCATATTTCTTTACCTTTCTTCATTATTTGTAACACCACTCAGGAACTAAATAGGCAACAGGAATGATACATCCTGCAATGAAACCCAAAATTGCAACCAGTGTTAAGAGTTGTGAAGAACCTACTAATTTAATGCATCTTACACTCACTATAGGACTTCTTTCTGTAACCGATCTGGACCATTCTATTTAAGCTTTCATGGAAAGACATTTATTTCAAACTTCTTCCTTAGTATCCCATGACAATCTGCTTTTCTGTGACTCACTTAGTAGGCCTATTTCTGACCTGTAAGGTTCTTCAAACACTTAAAGATAATGATCAGGTTTACCTTCAGGACATTTGTTGTTATCATCTTATACACAATTTTATAAAAAATATCTCAACACTTTTGGAAGCAACAGCTATTCTGCTTTACTTCTCTTTGCTTCGGGGTTGTTTTTACCTCTGTAATGGTCAAACGATTGCTGATACAGCCAGAAACCATGAGATGTATGCTCTTTTCCACTTAGAGATTTTAAAGCAAGTTTTTGCCTCATCAGTAGGATACATTTTTGAAAGAAGGAGAGAGTTGGGAAAAATCATTTAGTATATTATTACTCTATATTACAATGTATTAACACACTTTGAAGGAAAGTGAAAGTGGTTACAACCACATATAATGTAATCAAACTTGGTCTGAATCTTGTCTTGGCCACCGGCTATCCCCACTTTGGCTGTGTGATTTGAAGTATACTACTTAAGTCTTCTGCACCTCAGTCTCCTCCTATGGAAATTCAAGGAAATAACTATAACCAAATAAAAGGACTGTTGTGAGGGATCAATGTGTTATTATTAAGAATTTAGAATAGTCCTGGCACAAGGTAAGTGCCCTATGTGTTAGTCATTATAATTTTTGCTATTGCTGTGCACCTCCTTTAAACTAGATTATTATGGTAATACATGCAAGAAAAATAAAAAGATACTTTAATTAAACTTGATTCAGATTTTTCCAGGTTTCAAAAACAACCTTCTTGTTTACATGGTACTTTAGCAACCTTACAAGGGTAAACTATTCAGGTATTCGAAATCATTTTCAGAAAAATAGGTAATGACATGAAAGATGTCTGCAACATATTAACTGGAAGGTTAAAAAAGCCATTTGCCAAAAAGCATGAACTATAATGATTCCAACTTTATTTCTTAAAAACGCAGAAATACGTCGGTGGAGGACAGGGATGAGAGAGACAACAGATCTCACTAGGAACTCCTACAGAAAATATCAACAGTGCTAGTGCTATTACAACTTATTTTTGTTTGTTTTGGTTTGTTTTCTATACGGTCCAATTTTTTAATAAACACATATTAAACTTTTTTAAAGGTTTTATTTATTTATTTGACAGAGAGATCACAAGCATGCAGAGAGGCAGGCAGAGGGAGAGGAAGGGAAGCAGGCTCCCCCCTGAGCAGAGAGCCCGATGCGGGGCTTGATCCCAGGACCCTGAGATCATGACCCGAGCCGAAGGCAGAGGCTTTAACCCACTGAGCCACCCAGGCGTCCCCACATACTAAATTTTTTATCAGACAACGATCCATTGTTTTAAAATGAGTCTTACACAGGTTATTCAAACCTGTCTTTCTCTACTTTCTTTAAAATCTTGTAAGTAATACAAATTCCCTATGTTCAGGAAGAAAATGAAATAAAAATTCAAGATACTAAGGAAAGTGATGAATTCATCACAGTACAAAGCCAACAAGGAATTATGTGTCATTATGTCTATCCTAAAATTCTATTTTCTGTTTTGATTGCTATCTCAGCTATCCCACATATTTTTCTCTGCTATCAAAATTTTATAGTAAGTTGAATTTATAAACATTGAGAGATCACATAATCCTCTCTATGTGATTTCTACTTCACAAATAAGACAAAAATGCAAGATTTTGTGTTATAAAATAGAAGAAAGTGTTTGTCACAAGGGAGCAACGAAAAGTTTATGGTATTTTTTTTCTCAAAATTCCTTTGCTCTAAAAATTACACATGAAAATAAGGCTAGTATTTTCTGTACTATGTTTAGTGAGCACTTACATTTAGGAACACTTGCTAGCTTCATACCTTTTTCCTTCCTTTTTTTTTTTTTTTTAAGATTTTATTTATTTATTTGACAGAGATCACAAGTAGGCAGAGAGGCAGGCCGAGAGAGAGGCCAGGGGAAGCAGGCTCACCGCTGAGCAGAGAGCCCGATGCAGGGCTCAATCTCAGGACCCTGGGATCATGACCTGGGCCAAAGGCAGAGGCTTTAACCCACTAAACCACCCAGGCACCCTCTTTCCTCTTAGTTAGTGGTAAAATTCTAGAGTTAATTATACAAGAAATATTCTCAGCAATATTCACTGTTTTTAAGGACTGACACAGAGTACTTACTTAAAGACATCTGAAATTATAACCAAAACCACCCCATCTCAGTTGGGAAATAAGTAAAAGCAAGGCTTAGAAGTATTCTTTACATATTCAACATTCTCACTGAAGCTTTCCGGAATTCTGAATAGAGTGCCATCGTGAATTTTCACACATTGGGTTAAAGAATATCTTGTTTCGGCTATATAAAATGTATCTCATTTTTAAATTTTGATATACCAAAAATTATGCCACTTTATTACTTTTTAATCTCTTAACATCTATACATATTTAATGATGCTAATTTAGTCTGAAATGAAATTACTGCAATTAAGACAGACAGTTAAAAAAAAATCTTTTAAAAATTTTATTTTCACAGAATCTGGGGAAAGACCATAACAAAACTCCTTATTAATATGACATTTTTGCTATGTAATAAACATAACCATCCAGAATATGCCAAAAATTACACAGGCAAAATAAAGTTGTAAAGCTCTGTCAAAATTTATGACACATTACACATACCAAATCATTTGAATTTCACATATGTAGGATATGTGACCTATAATTCAGTACATATAAAACCTACATACAATCCATAAAACTAAATCATAATAATCCTTTACCTTCTTTACCAAATCCATCCCTCCTTTTCATCCCCACAATCAACAACTCCCAAGTATCATTCTTAACACTAAGAAATTCCAGAAACTTAAGAATAGTTTTTCAATAAGTCAAAAAATTATCCCAAACCAACTGCCCTTGATCTGTTTTTCAACATAAAGAACAAGAAGTTAGCAAAACAAAACAAACTCTGAAACAAAAAGGTAAGTACGTTTAAATAAAGCCTTATGAATTTATCAGTAGAGTAAGATGATATATGAAAGGTTGCTTAGGATGGTTCTGAAAAAAATTCCTCTCAGATTATACCATCTACATGCTAGCATTGGGAACTACTTTAGTTATTTAAAATTACTCTTTATTCACTCCAAATCTATAACTTCTTTCAAAGCCAGTAGAACATGTTTAGGAAAACATAAATTAAAGAAAAACTACAATGATGACAAGGACCTAGCAAAACAAAAGTATAAAATAAATAAATTTCGGGCTTCACACCTTCAAGTATATACTACACAAAATGACTAGTCCCAACTAGTCAGAAAACTTCATATTAAGAGGATAGATGACTTAAGGTTCAAGAAGTAGAGGTTTTTCCCAGGGTCCTTCTAAAGAAGATGCTTGATCCTCTTCCAGTAGAGGGAGCAAAATCATAATATTCTATTCAGGCCACAAAAGAGGAGGAAAGGTTTAAGAGTGTCTTTTAACTATCTTAAAATCTACCAGACATTTCAAAAAATGTACTGAAAATAACATTGGAAGCAGAAATAAAATCAAACTAAGGGAAAAGATAAAGAGTTTATCTTCTTCAAACGTTTCAAGGCTTTGAGATGAATAAATGGTCCCTAAACGTTTAATTTCAAGTACTGTGATATATTACACTGTCCACCAGATCTCACAGGTAACCAAGGTATTGAAGCATTTTAGGAATCCTTAATTCGACAAGATTTCAGGTAAGTGATAAAATATTACATTAAATATATTTTTATTATAGAAACAGCAGAGTAACATGACTGTAACTATAGAAAACAAAGGAAAGTATAACTGTACTACCCTAAAACAATCTATCTCCTTTCAATATTTTTTTCCATGTGTATTTTCATACTGCTATGAAAAAAATTATAAAAACATTAAGTGCTTACTATATGCTAGGCACAGTTCTCAGTATTTTCACATATTACAACCCTTTTAATTTTTATCAAAGACCTATTAAGTAGATCCTGTTAGTACTCCGCACTTAGAAGATAAGACAAATGAGAAAGAATAAAATTCTCTTAACTAGCTAAAAGTCACACAGATAGTAAGTAACAGTAGCCAAGATTCTAATCCAGGTAGTTTGGTACCTGAGCTTATACTCTTAACCGCTTTACTGTGATCTTAATTTTGAATTATGGTTTTTCCCCATCACTAACATATTGTCAGTGTTAGTCTTCAAACTTTTTAATGCCTGTAATAGTCCATCTAATACTCTATGATAATAAACTATGATGCTTCCACTTGTCCTGTATAGATAGTGTAACAAAAATATCCTTGGGTATATTACTTTTCCTGTGTTTGGGTTATTGTGATAAAGTATTTTTATATTCAAATTTACTATCAAACTGTTTCCCAAAATATTTGTGTCAATTAACAAAGCTATATAAGTCCCAATGTCACCATAAATGTGTCAGCATTAACCAAAATTTTTTTTCTAATACATAAAAATAAAACCAGGCTGCAAATTGAATTATTAAAGTTGCATATTATTCTGAGTGTTCTGTTTACTAATTCAACTTACCCTTTTGTGAATTCCAGCTCCTCTGCTTTATTTAGTTATCAAGTGAAGTTCTAAAAGTTTGCTTATCAATTTATATGAGCTTTTTAAACCACTGAGCCACCCAGGCGCCCCTATATGAGCTTTTTATAGGAATATTAGCACTATGTTCATTACATTTGTGACAAAATGTTCCCAGTCTATTGTACCTTTTAATTATGGTTAAGTTTTCATTTTTGAAAATAAATCATTCTGTTGAAGGCAATTATAATTCAAAGTTACAAAAAAGGTCCTAAAACCTTACCATTTTCTAAATATAGAAGTTAATGTATTGCTTTGAACACATCAAGAAATCACTTTCAAATATAAGACTGTTAAAGCAATAGAAACTATGTCAAAATATGCCTAAGTTTGAAAAATCCTGGATATGTCTCACATAAAATTAACTTTAAAAAAAGAGGAAAAAAAAAAAAAGCCCATCCTATCCCAACTCACCAAAATAAAAGAGCCACATACCTGTCGCTGTAAATATAGGCGATTTCTGTCATGTAAATGTTGATGATTGGAAAGCGAAGAGTGCCAACTCCGAGCCTGGCCATGCAGCTGTGTTTGAGTCATATCCGAAGGCCGAGTTACAAGATGTGAAGTAAACTGCCGTTCAAGGTCATGATCTAAAACATGACTTGAATGATCTTGTCCAAATGCGGCCTCATCAAACTGGGGAAGGAGACCCTCATGGAGGAGGTCTTCTGGGTCAAGTCCTGTAAACGGCTCAGTTTGAGACTCCACTTGATGAAGTAAATTCTCTTCTAAAGATGAAAAGCCATTAGTTTCTACGTGATCATTGAAATGGCCCATTTGAGTTCCTGAGTCAACAGGATCTGGGAAGTTCATGTGCACAGGAGATAATTTTGAATTGCTATAATTACCCTGAGGATGTGATGAATGCAACATTTGGAAATTATTTGAATTCAACGATGTATTGGGATTTAGCATATGCTGAGTGGATTCTTGCTTGATTCCCCTATGAGGTGAAAAGGAGTTACTTCCGGTAAAATCGGATAAAGTCTGATTTGTGTGATTAGGTGCAAGCACTGCAGAGGCCTGCAGAAGACTGTTTGGTGAGACATGATTACTGGAAAAGGAATAATGTGAAGAAAACTGCTGTGAATTACTGACAGAACAAGAAGTCATATTTGGAGAAGGTCCATTGAAATTCCCTTCTTGATGATTGCTACACTTGAGGAAGTGAACTGAAGGATTTGACGTTTGGGAAAACTGCTGCATCGAAAGAGACTGTTGCGACGTAGATGCATTAGGGATTTGCGAAGGGTGGTTAACACTGACTCTGTGCGGACCAGAAACATTAACATCCATAAAATTTTTAGACTGGCTGAGAGAATTCTGCCCTGGGTTAAGATTATTTCTATTTTGCTGTGAGCGTAGTGAAGTGCACTGTGTTTGTTGTTCACTGGCCTGAAATAAGGCAAAGTCATGGTGTACCACAAAGCTTTTATTTTGATGCATAGAGTGAGAATGTCCTTGTTGGTGAAAAGGAGACCCATTTTGATTGGAAATGCTGGTAGCTGTCTGATGGCCCCACATTGGACTGCCATCTGCTACATCTGGAAACAAACCATTGGGCTGGTTTTGGGGGTGGATCGGAGAACAATTAAACTGAGAGTGTGGAGATAACACATGTTCAGCTGGGCTACCAAAAGGCTGATTGACTTGGTGAAATTTCATTGAATCAAACTGATTTAACTGCTCATAATCAGTTATCTTCTGATGTGTTGGAGTACCTTGAACATGGTTCAGTGAGTCTATGTGCAAAGGCTCAAATTCTGCACCTAAGTTCAATTCATCAACTAGTGAAACAGGTCCTGGTTGTACAAATGCATCATCTGACAAACCTTCTAAGGTCTCACCAAAAAGATTGGCATCATCAAAAAAGTCCATCATTGGATCTGTCATCTTGAAAAATCCAGTGACAATCCGGGCTATTCACTCCAAATGAAGTATATTCGGCTTCTGTGTAGTGGATATTATTAGATCATTGCCAAAGGTCATCAACTAATCCGAAACAGGTCAATGTTCATTATTGCTCTAGATAATGACATGTCATGAAGTGTCAGAATCCTAGGAAAATAAGAAAAACAATTCAAGTTTAGTGATGAGAATTAATTAAAGTTCTACGAAGTTTATATATGGTGTAAAAAACATACAATCTTGGTATACAGTATTTTTTGGTAGAATGATTAAAAATTGCAAAAAGCTCATTGATATTCCATACAAGGAAAAAAATGCGGGTGCATGGGACATGACTGTATGTATTTGAAACTAATAATGCATAGTACTTCAATTTCAAGTTCATATATATATGTTTACACACATACATACATATGTACACATATTTTTAAAAGTAGGCTCCATACTTAGCATGGAGCCCAACGTGGGGCTCGAACTCAACTGTGAGATCAAGACCTAAGCTGAGATCAAGAGTTGGATGCTCAACTGACTGAGCTACCCAAGTGCTGCTGAAGTTCATATATTTTGATGAAAGAATGTAAACCTAAGAATGGTATGTCAGACTCTCTCCTCTACCATGAAATGACAATCACTCCCCAGCAGCTATGGCATGTTTAAAATATATACGTATTAACACTTCAAAGTAACAGCTTGTTAGGATAGCTGATACCAGATTTTCTCAGATTAGTGTGTTGTGATATTTTGCTCTAGACCTCTTGAGCAGATGCATCTTCTTGTTTCATACAGTATATGCAGAAATACATGAAGAAGAACAATTGTATGGGGTGCCTGGGTGGCTCAGTTGGTTGGGGAACCGACTCTTGGTTTCAGCTCAGGTCACAATCTCGCAGTCGTTGGATTGAGCCCAGTGTGGGAGTCTGCGCTCAGTGTGCAGTCTGCTTCAGATTTTCTCTCTCTCCCCCCCTCTTAAATAAATAAATAAAATTTTTTTTTTTTTTTTTTTTTTAAAGAACAACAACAATTGCAAGAGATCATGTTAAACTGGGCCAAATGAGATGAGTTAAGCATCTGGTCAGTTGACAGACAATGAAGACAGGGGATGGTTGGGATGTTCCCACATACTGCTACCATGGTTCACGGCTCATCTACGTGGAAGATCAGCCTTCCTAACAGCCAATTGATTTACATATTCATGTAGCAAAAGCAAGAATATTTCTGTTAATGGTTATATTCATTACTCTGTCCCTAAGTCTCTCTCCTGCCCTCATTAAGTCATTTGGAATATAAATACTGCTTATTTACTAAACTGTGTAAATAAATGTGTGGTGACAATCAAGCTGAGGCAAATATAAACAGTAGCTTGAGCTAAGCAATGAATTAGTTTTATGACAGTCTGAAGAGCAAAAATGACTACATTTACATGAATATATGTACATATACACACACATACATGCTATTTATGTGTGGAAAGGATCTAATAGGTTACTCATTAATATGAAATGGCCAGCTAATTTTGTTCCAGATTTGTAGCTTTCCAAATATTTTTAACAAAGGTAATTTATGGCTGTGCTCTACCGTCTTGCCGAGAGAACCACAAATGAAGGTTCCTGCTGCTCTACATATTAGTTTAATTAAATATTAGCAAAGTCCTAAGAAACTTTTCCAGAACTTCTATTTTGGGAGGTCCATATTAGAAAACAGAAATTTCTTAAAGAAAATGCTCACTATTTTAATGTACAAATACTTTTGAAAAATTCTATGTTAATTTTTTAAAAAAGACTTTATTTGTCAGAGACAGAGAGAGCACAAAAGCAGGCAGAGTAGCAGGCAGAGACAGAGAGAAGCAGGCTTCCCACTAAGCAAGGAATCAGATGTGGGACTTGATCCCAGGACCCTGGGATCATGACCTGAGCTGAAGGTAGCGGCTTAGTCAACTGAGCCACCCAGGGGTCCCAATTCTATGTTAACTTTAATTGGAAACTGCCTTATTATTAATCACAATGGTATGTACCTAAGTCCTTTAACAAATATATGATTTTGGAAGAAGAAAATTATGGAAAAAGTTATTTTTCCAGATTTTATAATTGTGAGACAGAGCAGATGAAAGGCTATGTGGTCTGAACTGAAGAAGGCCATTGGCAAAATAGAAGGTAGGTTACATCACTTCTCTGGAACGTATCTTACTAGTTTCTGCTTCAGACTCCAGACTGGGGAACATCTATAAGTTATTAATCAGGAAATCAATGTCTTATGATTTTATACGGTTATATGATTATTTATCAAGAGGAACACAAAAAAAGAAATACAATGAAAGTTACCAAGTCCAGTATATCATCAAGTATGAGGTACATCATTAGTTGATATAATGTTAAAAAAGAAAAGTAAAGAAAATGCTGCCAGTTACACTAAGGCACTATACCATTTCAAAGGATTTTAGACTTAGTCTTATTCAAAAGGATCTGATAATTTCTTCTGCCTTAAGATAGTCTGCTTGGTCCATAAAATACTTGATTATTGCTCTGTAAGTAAATATGAACTGCTCTCATTCCTTCGACAACAAATATTTGCTTCACTAATATTAAATTTATGCTCTGCTACTCTGTTCCTGTGCCTCTCTGCATAATCAACAACATTTTGGTTAAATACGGGAAAATAGTATATTTTTAAAAGACATTTTAGGGGCACCAGGGTGGCTCAGTTGGTTTGGTGCTCTACTCTTTATCTCATGGTTGTGAGTTCAAACTCTCTGTTGGGCTCTGCACTGGGCGTGGAGCCTACTTACAAAAAAAAAAAGACATTTTATTTTTATTTTTTTCAAAAGATTTTATTTATTTATTTGACAGACAGAGATCACAAGCAGGCAAAGAGGCAGGCGGAGAGAGAGGAAGGGAAGCAGGCTCCCTGCTGAGCAGAGAACCCAATGCAGGGCTTGATCCCAGGACCTTGGGATCATGACCAGAGCCGAAGGCAGAGGCTTCAACCCACTGAGCCACCCAGGCACCGCCCCCCAAAAAAGACATTTTAAATAACGCACATGTAGTACTAATGTACATAGCCCAACTGGTCATGGCAATATAAACAACTATGACTAAGTGTGTGTACATACAGGTAAGTACTCCATGACCCCCACCTGGCACATGGGTACTGAGACACATCCCAATTTCAGAGATTTTCTTTTAAGATTTATTTATTTATTTCAGAAGGAAAGAGAGTGAGTGGAAGGAGAGGTGAGAGAGAGGGAGAGAATCTCAAGCAGACTCCACACTGAGTGCAGAACCCAACATGGGGCTCAATCTCATAACCCTGAGATCACAATCTGAGCTGAAACCAAGAGTCAGACGTTTACCTGACTTAGCCACCTAGGCACCACCCCAAGATTTTAGAGATGTTAAAAGTGGAAAATATAAGCATCTTAGAATGATTAAAGTAATTTTTTGAATAATTAGAATGTATTACTTCAAGAGTTCAGAACCCACAACTATAAAAATCTACAGCCCAACTGAATGCTGAAAATAAATTACTGGAAGGATATCACATTATTGTATATATTTCTACCTTCTGCTATTAACAGTGAACTTAAACAAAAATACAAAACATTCTGAATTTATACAGATTTACTACATGCTTATACATTTATTTATTTTTTAAAAAGATTTTATTTATTTGACAGGGAGAGAGAGACACAGCGAGAGAGGGAACACAAGCAGGGTGAGTGGTAGAGCTAGAAGCAGGCTTCCCACAGAGCAGGGAGCCTGATGTGGGGCTTGATCCCAGGACCCTGAGATCACGATCTGAGCCAAAGGTAGATGCTTAACGACTGACCACCCAGGCACCTCTTATACATTAATTCTCAAAACACATTCAACAATTCTTAGGAGTCTGCTTTGGAAATAAATAAATGATATATCAGAGCAGTAATAGTCCATATAGGAAAGAACTGGTATAGTCCTTGAATTTTTGTACATGACGGTAGATTGTGCTAAAGCAGAATGTTTTCTACATTTATGCAACCTGAGGCTTATTTAAAATAGGGGAGAAGTAAAAATTTTAATTAAGAAAATAATTTTGCTATTTTATCATCCAATAAACATTAATTGATAAAGAACTTCAGGCACTTGAAAGATGAGTAATAACTGATCTCTGAAGGGGAATTTTGACATGTAAATAGAAGATTATCAATACATATTACTTGTGCTTTGCTAAAAGTCAGTACATAAGAGGAACATCTAATGATTAAGAAAATGAATATAGATACCAACACTATATTATGAAAATACACATTCCATATGTGAAAAGATATTTGTAAATAGTTGACTTTAGTTATAAAAATAGAGACTGGGCGCCTGAGTGGCTCACTCAGTTAAGCCCCTGCCCTGGGCTCAGGTCATGGTGCCGGGATCTTAGGATGGAGTCCCATATCGGGCTGTCCACCCAGCGGAGAGTCTGCTTCTTCCTCTCACTCTGTGTTCTCTCTCCCTCTCTCTCAAATAAATAAATAAAATCTTAAAAAAAAAAAAAAAGTAAAAATAGAGACTAAAGGCAAATTACAAAAAAAAGTTTATAAAATCTCATAAGCCATGTTTTCTATTCGAACAGTTCATTCTACAAATGACACAATGCTCATGTAAGTTCCACTTGAAGATCTATTGCTGTAATTCATTCTGTAAAGGTAGCATTTTCTAACTTGATGAAAATATCATGTCAATCTAATTTTAACTTGCTATTTCATTAAGCAAATACTTATGGACTATCCATTATATCCAAAGCAACGCTGCAGAAACTGAAGTTTCTGCCCTCAGGAAGTTCAGAATCTAAACGCAGAAGGCAGGGGGTAATGCACAAGAAAAGCACATCATATATTGAATAAAATATGGTAACTGTCTAAGAGAGGTACAAGCTCATCTATAAGATAATTTATAAAGAGAAGAGAGCATACTTAGCAAGTTAAGATAATTTATAAAGAGAAGAGAGCATACTTAGCAAGTTATTCAGGAAAAGCTTCGGAATAAAGAAACGGCAGCAAGGGAGGAAGTACGTATTCAGGGAAAGGGATGAGTACTGCCATGGGCATGCAAACGGAGAAGAGTAAAAAGTAAAGGCAGAAATGTAAGCTAGAGCACTGCTGTAGGGACCTTCTCAATCCAGTACAGTAAAATAAAATATATGGAGGACAGAATTCTTTTAAGGTTGAGACAAGTATTTAGAATCAAAGTAAAACTACTTCTCGATCTTCATTTCTACATTTATTGATGCCAATGACACGAGGACTGTACACCAATGGGACAGAACTCTAGCCTTCCCAAAGTTCATAATGCAGAGGGGAAGAAAACACGTAAACGAGCAGAGATGCATGCCTTGGCGGAGATGCATACACGGCACAATGTTATATTAGGTGGCAATTAATTATTTCTGGAAAAGATGGGTAAAGGCATAGAGATGAGGCAACATTTGAACTGGGCCTTCAGAGAAAAAATAACATCATTGACTGTGTTCCCAAACAGGATTTATATATATATATTATATGTGTATATAATACACATATAAACTTACTTCAGAGGTAAACTGACTTCCTGAATGTCTAATAGTTGCTTTTTTTTTCAAGACATCTCTATATTTTCCAAATAAATCCCTCAGTATATTTCTACTAAATGAATTAGGCTTCCCAGTAAGCTCAACACATTCAAGAGTTTCATCCCATTTAATATGAGCAGCACTGAGTCCTACCAAATTATTCAGCTTTCTATTAGTCATCCCTTCAGGATTTCTGCACAGTATTAAATTTGTGTTACATTACTTTTTACTTTGTTTATGAATTACCCATAGCTATTTCAAATTTATACTTGGGGAAAATTCAGTTTGGGATTTACCTCCTATAGAAGGCTTCTTCTGACTCAACTGTCTGTCTTATAACCTGTCCATACTACAAATAACACTCCATTATAGTAAGAATTATATTTTTCTTTTCTCTCCACTAGGCTGTATGGCCTGGGGGAAAAAAGGAACACCGTTGTCCTCTTTGTTTCCTTAGTATGTTGTCTGGCATAGCAGGCACACAATAAATTTTTGCTAAATCAGTGAATGTCTGCACAGGAATTAGAAAGAACAGGATACTTAAATAAAAACAAAACAAAACATAGACCTGAGTCCTGGCTCTTCTACCTTCTAGCTGTAGGACTTTGAGAAGATCACATATGATTTGTTTTCATCTGGGAAAAAAAAAACAACGCAAACTATTAACTACAGTCCTGTCTGCCTCAAAGGGGGATTAGAAAGCACTAAATAAAGGAAGCGGTAATCCCTATTAGGATAGGAAACAAGTCTTTTATAATCCCATCACTCTCTCGAATTATCCCTAAAACTGGTAAGAGCACAGTGAGAACACTACAAGACATGCCCAGAGGTGAGGGAGGACATAGCATTTCAGGAACTACTCAATAGACTGGTGTGGCTAGAGCATACTACTAGCCAGAGATGCCAAGGCAGGCAGAGGTCAGATATCCAAGGCTTTAAATTAGCCATGTTAAGAAATCTGGACTTTATCCTAGAGGCAAAAGGGAGCTATTTCACGGTTTAAAATTTCTTCTCTGGCTTGACTAACATTTTTACTGTGGTAAAATCTTATCACTGGTGGTTATAAACATTTAGTTATTTTAAGATAGCAAATAGAAACTCTCTCATTGACAGTGACCAAAACACCTAAGTTGTACCCAGAAACATTTTTTATGACTAAAATGGTAACAATAGGAGATATATGTCATTTAAAAGAATATCCTTATTTGGCAAAATAAAAAGCTGGCAAACTTGAATTCACCATTTCTTCATTTAAAAAAAAATAAAGAAAAAAGGTATCTGAATTTCTAGAACAACCCCTGTTAAGGTATATTTAATACCTGTTAAAAAGTTTTTTTAAAAATTCACTTTTCTTCCTGCCTTCCTAGACATCTAATTCGTGACTGTTTAAATAAACCTAATTATGACAACCTTCAAATTCTTGAAGAATTAGGTCTCCCCTACAGTTTCTCTTTTCAAACCTACAAACAAAATATTTCCAGCTTAATGAAATGTGAAAAATCCTATCTAAAAAATAAAGAGATACTACAAAATTCCCTCAGATGAATAAAACTGAAAATACAACATAGCAAAACTTACGAGATAAAGCAAAAACAATGCTCTAAGAGAAACTCATGCTTGTAAACAATTACATTACAAAAAAATCTAATTGCTAACCTAACTGTACACCTTAAGGAAATGAGCAAACTAGGTCCAAAGGAAGGAGAAGAAAAGAAGTAATGAAGATTAGAGTGTAGAGAAATGAAATAAAGAAAAAGACAATAGAGCAAAATCAATGAAATCTAACATTAGTTCTCTGAGAAGATCAATAAAATTCAGAAATCTTTAACTAGACTGTCTAGAAGATCCAAATTATTAAAAACAGGATCAAAAGAGGATATTAATATATACTTTTACTGGGGCGCCTGGGTGACTCAGTGGGTTAAAGCCTCTGCCTTCGGCTCAGGTCATGGCCCCAGGGTCCTGGGATCGAGCCCCGCTTCGGGCTCTGCTCAGTAGGGAGCCTGCTTCCTCCTCTATCTCTGCCTGCCTCTCTGCCTACTAGTGATCTCTGTCTGTCAAATAAATAAAATTTAAAAATCTTTAAAAAAAATATATATATATATACTTTTACTTTACAATATAGACTTTACAAGTCTATATAAGGACCTTATAAGCTCTTTTTATATAAGCATAGTAAGTCCTTTTTTTTTTTTTTAAAAGATTTTCTTTATTTATTTGACAGACAGAGATCACAAGTAGGCAGACAGGCAGGCAGAGAGAGAGAGAGAGTGAGAGAGAGAGGGAGAGAAAAGCAGGCTCCCTGCTGAGCAGAGAGCCTGATGCGGAAACTCAATCCCAGGACCCCGAGATCATGACCTGAGCCGAAGGCAGTGGTTTAACCCACTGAGCACCCAGGTACCCACAGTAAGTCCTTTTGATAGAAGAATACTATTGTAAGAACAATATGAACTGCACCAACAAATTGGATAAACCTAGATGAAACTGAAAAACTGTATGTCACATAAGCTACCAAAATTGATAAGAAAATAAGTAGAAAATATAAATAGACCTAAAACAAGTAAGATTGAATCGGTCATCAAAAACCACCCAACAGGGGCGCTTGGGTGGCTCAGTAGGTTGGGCCGCTGCCTCCAGCTCAGGTCATGATTTCAGGGTCCTGGGATCGAGCCCCGCATGGGGCTCTTTGCTCGGCAGGGAGCTGGCTTCCTCCTCTCTCTCTCTGCCTGCCTCTCTGCCTGCTTGTGATCTCTCTCTGTCAAATAAATAAATAAAATCTTTAAAAAAAAAAAAAAAAACACCCAACAAAGAAAAGCCCAGGACCAGATAGTTTTCATGATGAAGTCTACCAAATATTTAAAGAATTGACACCAATGACTCTCAAATTCTTCCACAAAAGTGAAAGATCAGAAGTACTCTATAACTCATGTTGTGAAGCTAACATTACCCTGATAATGAAGCCAAAGACATTACAAGGGAAAAAACCCCAAACCAAAAACACAAGACACTAAAGACTAATATCTCTTATGAATACAGATGCAGAAATTGTCAAGAAAATACTAGCAGACCAAATCCAGCAGCATATTATACATATACATATATGTACACATAGAGTATATTATATGAACAAGTGGAAATTATCCCAGGACCCCGAGATCATGACCTGAGCCGAAGGCAGTGGTTTAACCCACTGAGCACCCAGCACCCATGTAAAGGTAATTAACATACAAAAGCCAATCAATGTAATATACTATATTAATAAAGGTAAAAGCACATCATATCAGGTGATGCAAAAAAAGCATTTGACAAAATCTAACGCCCTTCCAAACCCTTTTATGATTAGAATACTGCCTAAAGGGGCGCCTGGGTGGCTCAGTGGGTTATGCCTCTGCCTTCAGCTCAGGTCATTATCCCAGGGTAGAGGGATCGAGCCCTGCATCAGGCTCTCTGCTCAGCAAGGAGCCTGCTTCCTCCCTCTCTCTCTCTCAGCCTCTCTGCCTACTTGTGATCTCTGTCAAATAAATAAATAAAATCTTTAAAAAAAAAAAAAAGAATACTGACTAAAACAGGAAAAGAAAGGCCATGTATGAACAACTTAGAGCTAACATCAAACTCAATGGTAAGAGAATGAAAGCTTTTGTCCCAAGATCAGGAACAAGTCAAGGATTCCCACCCTCACCGCTTCTATCCAATATAGTACTGAAAAATCCAGCCAGAGAAAATAGGCAAGAAAGGAAAAATAAAGGACATCTAGGTTAGAAAGGAAGAAGTACAATTATCTTGTTCACAGATAACATGATCTTATATGCAGAATACTGTAAAAACACACACGCACATGCATGTAAACTGCTAAAGCTAATAAACAAATTCAACAAAATTCTAGGATAATTTAAGAAAAATCAGTTGCACTTCTTTAAGACAGCAAATCAACATTCCGGAAAGGAAATTTTAAAAAACAATTCCATTTACAATAGTATTATAAAAAAATAAAAATTGGGCACCTGGGTGGCTCTATTGGTTAAGCGACTATCTTTGACTCAGGTCATGATCCTGGAATCCCAGGATCAAGTCCCGCATCCGGCTCCCAGCTCCACGGGGAGTCTGCTTCTCCCTCTGACCTTCCCCCCTCTCATGCTCTCTCTCACTCACTCTCTCTCAAATAAATAAATAAATAAAATCTTGAAAATAAATAATAGGAATAAATTTAATGAATCACATGTAAGATGTATACACTGAAAACTAGATCATTTTGAAGACAAAACAGTGCTGAGGGGTGCCTGGGTAGCTCAGTGGGTTAAGCCTCTGTCTTCAGCTAGGTCATGATCTCAGGGTCCTGGGATCAAGCCCTGCATCTGGCTCTCAGCTCAGCAGGGAGCCTGCTTCTCCTCCCCCGCCCCCCACTTGCGATCTCTCTCTGTCAAATAAATAAATAAAATCTTTTTTTTTTTTTAAACAGTACTGAAAGGGACTAAAGTAGATCTAAATCAATGGAAAGACATCCTGTGTACATGCATCGAAAGACTTAATATTGTTAAGACAACAATACTGCTCGAAGCAATCTACACATTCAATGCAATTCCTATAAAAATCCCAATGATTTTTTGTGTATATAGAAAAACTCATCTTTAAATATATAGAATTGCAAGGGATCATGAATAGCCAAAACAATCTTGAAAAAGAACAAAGTTGGAATACCCACACTTCCCACTTTCAAAACTTACTACAAAACTACAGTAATCAAAACAAAGTGTTATTGGCCTAAGGAGACGAACGGAACAGAAAGCCCAGAAAGAAACCCTCATGTAGTCAATTAATTTTTGACAAGGGCGCCAAGAACATTCAGTAGGGAAAAAAAACAGTCTGTTCTACAGCTGATGTTGGGAAAACTAGATAGCCACCTGCAAAAGAATAAAGCTGAGCTCTTACCTTATACCATTAAAAAAAAAAATCAACAGAAATATATCAAAGATCTAAATTTAAGAGCTAAAACTGTAACACTATTAGAAGAAAACATACGGGCAAATCTTCATGATTTTGGATTGGCAGTGGTTTCTTAAATACATAAAAAACACAGGTAACAAAAGAAAGAAAAACATAAATTGGGCTTCAAAAAAATTAAAAACTTGTGCACAAAAGAATACTATCAAGAGAGTAAAAAGATAACCCACAGAATGGGTCAAAATAATATGCAAATAATATATCTGATAAAAGTTTAATATCTAGAATTAATAAAGAACTCCTATAAACTCACTACTATAAACAACCCAGCTTAATTAAAAATGGACAAAGCGGGGCGCCTGGGTGGCTCAGTGGGTTAAAGCCTCTGCCTTTGGCTCGAGTCATGGTCCCAGGGTCCTGGGATCAAGCCGTGCCTCGCCTGCTTCCTCCTTTCTCTCTGCCTGCCTCTCTGCTTGCTTGTGATCTGTCAAATAAATAAATAAAAATCTTAAAAAAAAAAAAAATGGACAAAGGACTTCACTACACACTTATCCAAAGAAGATACAGGAATGGCCAATAAACAGAGATACTCAATGGCAATCATTAGGACAATGCAAATCAAAATCACAATGAGATATCACTTCTCAACTACTAAGAATATTATTTTTAAAATGAAAAATTACAAGTGTTTGAAAGGATGTGGAAAGATTGGAAATCCCATACATTGCTATTAGTAATGTAAAATGGCACAGCCTCTACTCAAGGGATCCCTGGGTGGTTTGTTAAGTGTCTGCCTTTGGCTCAGGTCATGATCCCAGTGTCCTGGGATCGAACCCTACATTGGGCTCTCTGCTGGGTGGGAAGCCTGCTTCTCCCTCTCCCACTCCCCCTGCTTGTGTTCCCTCTCTTGCTGTGTCTCTCTCTGTCAAATAAATAAGTCTTTTAAAAAAGAGAGAGAGAGAGAAAATCCTACTCAAAATCTAAATCTGTAAGATCTATAAAAGCTGAATATTCAGGGAGAAATCTTTTATTGGTGAGGAAATGGGTGAAGGTGAGGCCTAAAGCCCTCTCTTCCTTCCAGTGGCTAAAGATTACCCAGTGCTCCAAAGAGCCCAGATTGAAAACCATTTACACAGTGCTTTATGTGGATTATTTCACAGTAGGATTTTCAAAAAACAAAGGATTCAGGGGTGCCTGGCTGACTCAGTTGGTAGAGCACTCAAGTCTTGATCTCAGGGTTGTTAAGTATGAGCCCCACGTGGGGTGTAGAGATTACTTAAAATAAAATCTTAAAAAAAAAAAAAAAAAGACTCCTTGCTTTAAAAGACCTGAAAACCAAATAGCACTCATTTAATGTTTATATTAACATCTCCCTTTGCAGATAGTGATTTCCTAAATTCAATTATTTACTTTGTTGGCATTCACATTTAATTTAGTCTTGCTTTGCATCTCACAGAAAGGGAAATCTTTAAAACATAATCTCATCTCTACTCTTGGTAAAAGACGACTGAGGGTAACTAATTTTGGGCTGATGCTGAAAACAGATTTTAAGTTTCCCAGTTGCTAATGAGTCAGGTCAAGCTGTCTATCTGAAGCAGTCCTGAACATCAATCATACCCCTAACTAAATGAAGTATAAATATATATCATATAACCAAATAAATTTCAATTAATGTTAAAAACAGGAAATTGATTTAAATGCACAATTTTCCAAAGTTTGAAATACATTAAAAATTGAGACCCAGGCGGATTACCACCACCTAACTCGCAGGGTTTTTGAATGGTTTAGAAATATCTACAGTTTAGAAATACATTCAAAGTTCCTAAAACATAGAAAGCACTTAATAAATGCAGCTTTTCCTCTCACACCTGTCATCTCATTTCTGATTTCCCAAGAGTCATTCAAACTCTCCCATGACTATTAAGCTTCCCCAGACCTCCTCCGATTCTTTTGCTAATAATCTCTATTGCTTCAATATCCTTGTGACCATTTTCAATTCACTCAACCTACCATATTCTATTAACAATACCAATGTAATGTGACCTCCAGACCTCAGCCCAATTCAATTAATATTTCTGCATATTTATAATATTTGTTATATGGCTGGCACAGTATTAAAACAAGAATGGTATTAAAACAAGGTGGTCCTTGTTTTTGCTTAGAAAGTGTTTAAATTCATTTCCCTATGCTTTTAGGCTATCTCCTCAAGCCTTCAATCCTAACTACCCCCAACTCACCCCAGGAAAATCCTGCCTCTTACTTACTCTTCCAAGATTTTCCAGTTGAAACTCGCCAGTCACCTTTTCGGAAGCATGTTTCTCTCTTTGCTTCTATCCTTTTTCTTCTAGCTGTTCTCAGAAGAGGAAGCATGACTTTTTTCCAAAGATAAACCTTTCGCCTCTTAATACCATTCCATCTAGCTTTTAAGCAACTTACACCCACATACATTCCAACTCTGTCTAGGATCTTTAATCATCCCTTTGCAATTACCTGCTTCCCTTCTAACTTTAGGCAGTAGGTCTCTCCTACCTTAACAAAAACGCACACACAAAATCACCTTATGTCTATCCTTCCATACAGTGACAAATATTGAGAATAAGTGATCAACTGTCTTCATTTATCAAATACCCACTTGCTTGTTAACCTCTTGCACTTCACTTTCTGCCCTGATAAAATTACTGAAACTATACTTCCAAAGGTGACTAAAGCTCCTAGGCAAATCCAAATGTTCTCTCAACCTGCATCTGACCACTAAGAAACTTGCCATCACTAACAAAAGTGACAGAAGCTGAACTAACAATTGCCATCTTCTATATGAAGCCTCCAATCATCCATGCATCTCCCATCTATGATACAGATACCATTTAGGCACTGAATGCTTAAACAACAAGGCCCATGACTTATTCATCTGCAGTACCAGTTACCAGTCTGCTTGGCCTATCACAAAAGCTGTAGAAATGTTTCCTGAATTCAGTTCAAGTAACCCTCTGCCTTCTGAAAATTCTCTCAGCTTCTATGACACTACACTATCTTGGGATTTTCTTTCTTATAGCTTTCCTTGCCTTTCTGATTCATTTAAAGTAGTTTAATAGACATAAGGTTTTATGCAGTGACTTCATTTCTATCAAATCCATTTACTTAGCATTTCGAATTCAGTCAAATGTTGACACATCTTCCTCAATACATCTTCTAAGATGCGATTTCACATTCAAATCCTTGAGAAACTCAATTCCACTTTTTCTGGAATACTATAAATTATTTAAAACATTTTTTCTTTCTACTAGAATATAATAAAGATATAAAACTCAATTTCTCACTACCTTAATGAGACCGTATAGCATTTCATTGCCTTCCTTGAGGTCTCTGACCAAGAATATACCAGGAAAGCAATTCATTGGGTCCCTATATACATAATGATATATAACCCTGTTAGTAGCCCTGCGAGCTTTGGCCATTTCTGATATAACACTATTCATCTCAGGAATGATATACATCTTTATAATACTTTTCCTCCTCCTTCCCCAGGGCCTTATTTCTAAGTACCATGTACATGTCACCAAATAGTTACCATATTCATTTTGCTGATTTTTTTTCATGTCTCCTTTAAGATTTTTTAAGTTAGATATGTTATTTTTTTCATTCTTTCCAAACCATATCCCCTAAAATGCTGTACTAGTCACTGTGTTGCAAAACCAAACATTTTTAAGGATAGAGAAAAGATCTCTTATTTGAAAACTCTGAAAACAAAAAACTATGTTTTGTTTGAATATGCCATAATCCAACAGGCATAATAGAGGTACTCATTTATGTTTTACTAGGTAGAAATACCTACCCATCAATTCATATTTGGGGGTTTTTAAAAAAGAACACAAGATTTTTCAAATACTATAGAGTGGTATTTTAATCAAACCACATAACTGAATATAAAGCAACTGGCATTCTCACACACTGCTAAAACAAGTATAAATTGGAACAACAAATCTGGAAAATGATATAGCTTTACCGGTAAAATTGAATATATGCATATCCTTGACCAATTTTTCTACTTCTAGAAATATATATGCCACAGAAATGTGTGCACACCAAAAGTCATGTACAGAAATGTTAGAAATGTTCGTTTATCAGTCAGTATTACAACAGTTCCAAACTGAAAATGTTTTCATCCTACATTAGAATCAACAGCAATGAGAATGACTGAACTACTTCTACATGGAAAAACACAAATTGGGCACCTGGGTGACTCAGTGGGTTAAGTATCTACCTTTGGCTCAGGTCATGACACCAGGGTCCTGGGATCGAGTCCTGTATTGGGCTCCCTGCTCCACAGGGAGTTTGGTTCTCCCTCTGACCCTTCTCCCATCTCCCACTTGTTCCCTCAATCTCTCTCTCAAATAAATAAATAAATAAAATCTTTAAAAATTAACAAAACAAAACAAAACCAGATTAGTCTCATAATGTTATTAATATTCGGGGCACCTGGGTGGCTCAGTGGGTTAAGCCTCTGCCTTTGGCTGAGGTCATGATCTCAGGGTCCTGGAATCGAGCCCCGCATCAGGCTCTCTGCTCAGCAGGGAGCCTGCTTACCCACACCCTCTCTCTGCCTACTTGTGATCTCTGTCTGTCAAATAAATAAATAAAATCTTTAAAAAAATTACTAATATTATAAAATATAATATTAAGCAAAAGAACACATACTATATAATTTCACTTATATAAAGTTCAAAAACAGCCAAAACTACTCTATGATTTTAGAAGTCAGCATGGTGGTCATCTCTGGGAGGGTGAAAGGAAGTGATGATTCGAAGGGAGTATGAGAGAAGCTTGGGGGTTGCCGATAACATTCTATTCCTTGACCTAGGTTGTGGTTACAGAGATGTTTACTTTATAATAAATCATAGAGCTATAAACTTATGACATATACTTTTCTGAAACTTATCAAAAAATTAAAAACCTAACTGAAACAAGATGAGTCATAAGTAAATATTTTTTTTTTAAAGATTTTTTAAATTTATTTATTGGACAGAGAGAGAGATCACAAGTAGGCAGAGAGGCAGGCAGAGAGAGAGGAGGAAGCAGGCTCCCTGCTGAGCAGAGAGCCCGATGCGGGGCTCGATCCCAGGACCCTGAGATCATGACCCGAGCCGAAGGCAGCGGCTTAACCCACTGAGCCACCCAGGCGCCCCTTTTTTTTTTTTTTTTTAAAGATTTTTTTTTTTTCATAAGTAAATATTTTTAAGTCACCATTTAGAGTACATGTCATTCAAATTAATATTGGTAAGTAAATATAGGATGGTTTCTGAAATGATTTATGTAAACTTTACTACTGATCTGAACACACATTCACCAAATCAGAACTAAGTGTATTCTTGTATTTCGATATGTAGTGAATTCACTAATTTATGCAACCTGATATAAAATATTCCCTAATACTAGAAAGCTGAGGCAACTCAGTTTCTCTGTAGCTCAGTTTCTTCATCTATAAAATGGACTAAATAAGTGCACTAAATGTAGAATCTTGAATCCCTAGATTTATTTTAGGAAAAGCTTTCCAGTTCCTTGATTGAAGAAAAATTTTTAATGAATAAATATTTAATTGCCGTTTTAAAGATAAACACTGTAAAAGATAACATAACTGGAAAAAAATACTGAATTCCAGCTAATTCCATGAAAAAAAGAGTAACTTTGAATTTACTTAGTAATGTGTAATAAAGCACAAAATTTTAAGATGAAACAAACTTTATGTAAAATAACCATTATCCTAGCCATTTTTTCCTTTTTTTTTTTTTTTTAAAGATTTTATTTATTTGACCTACAGAGATCCCAAGTAGGCAGAGAGGCAGGCAGAGAGAGAGGGGGGCGAAGCAGGCTCCCTGCTAAGCAGAGGGCCCCATGCAGGGCTCAATACCAGGATCTTGGGATCATGACCTGAGCTGAAGGCAAAGGATTAACCCACTGAGCCACCCAGCACCCCTTTTTTCCTCTTTCTTATAAAAGAATAAGATACATTAGCAGTTATCATTCAGAAGCATAGCCATTGATTTCCAATAGTATAAAATTTAATACACTTTATACTGTAGCTGCTTAAGTCAAGTAAACCAAACTGAAATGACCACTAAATAAGAAAAATAATCTTTCTTTTTTTTTCTCTTCAGATTTCAACTGTGTCCCTTTGTAGCAATAACAATATTTAAAATTACTGGTTAAAAAATGTTTTAAAAGTACAGTAAAAAAAAAAGATATTTGCTAAGTTAATGACAAATTATAACAGAAACATCAGTATCTATAGTTATTTGATAAATAATAGCTCCTAATGGCCTGCACTTATAATTTTTACCCATAAACACCAGAAGCCTCATTAAAAATGATAAATATAATATCAGGCTGCCTACAAGCTAATAACTTTAAAGAGTGCCAACTTTCTTGAGAACATCAAGATTGTAAGACTTCTGAATTCTGCACCATCACCCAAATAATACCAAAACCCATCTAATACTACAGGTTTTTTCTCAAAACTTATCTAATAAAAGCTGTATTAAGAAAATCTTCACAAATAGACTTTCAAAAGCTGCATTGTTAAAAAGATCATTTCAGTTACCAATTTTTCTAACACAAATATGAAGCCTGCTCGTCTCAAAACACACCTTATAAGTACGTTGTAATATGGTGCCATATACATAATTACACCTATTCCAACGAAGACCACTATCATTCAGATAAAGATAGCCCCCCACCCCCAGCCTTCTACCTTCCCAAGGTCTTGCCTGGGAACGGTGTTCAAAACTTAATTTCTTGCCAAACCTTTTCTTCTCCCCATGTTCATCTCAGTAAATCTCACCATCATCTTTCTAGGTCCTCAAGCCGGGAACCTGGAGGTCACTTTGACATCTTCCCTTTAATATCTAATCCGTCATGAAGTTGTCAATGCCCCTGCCATTCCCATCTCCTCTCTGTCTCTATCAAATCAGATGATATTGCTACCCTAGTGCCAGCTGTCATCATCTTACCTCAACAACTGTGGTAGTAGTCTTTGCTTTCATCCTTGCCTTTCTCTAATCCATTCTTAACCAAAGTGTCATTCTTGAAATCTAAAGCACAGTACTCCCCTACTTCAAAATCTTCAATGATTGATTGCAACATCCTTAGTAAAATCCAGGTCTTCAAAATGCCCTGTAAGGTCCTGTATGATCTGCTCTCTGCCTATCTCTCACCTTGCATGGTTTTCCTCTGTTATTATACTCCTGCCACCCTAAACTTCCTTCATTTCTTCCAACCTATTAAGCTTTCTTGCCTTCATACATTATTTTCTTTTCCAAGAAACTCTTTCCCTATCTAGCTTATTTTTTGTCTCCACTTAAATACCACCACCTGAGAGAGACGTTTCTGACCACACAATCTACGATCATCCCCATTTTTTTCCACAGCAGTCTAGTCTCTTCCTTTATTGACTTCTCTACAAGTTGTAATTTTACATTTGTTATTTACTTGCCCTGTTTCCCTGCTAATTACTTTCCCTGTTATTTACTTATCTGTTTCCACTATTAGACTATAAATTCTACAAGGTAGGAATCACTTAATAAATTGTTATATAATAAATTGATTAATAAAGGAATCAATAATTAATCTGTTTAATGAACGAATGGATGTGAGTGACCTGGAGTTCAGAGAATGAATTACAGCTCAAAGTGGATTTCCCTTCTCTGAGTTTTCCCTTATCACTTAATCAGCTTTCCAACTGTTTCTAAAAGGGAGGAGCAAAAGGTGTTCCCACAAAATTAAAAGAAATACAGTGGAGATAAGGTCAGGAAGTTTTACGTGATGTCAAGTAAGTGAGACAAATAGTAATGCTATGGTCTCATGGGAAGGAGAAATCCCTAAGGGCTACAATGACAAGAAATGATCTTATTCCCAAGGTGGAATTTGACCTGAGTATTCACAGACTGGTAAAACTCAGGGGTAGAACCGATGTGACGGAAGCCCAAACAAGTAAAAGGAAACAGTGTCAGAAGACAGTTATAAAACTGGAATGTGGCAACTTATATTCACAAAGTAAGTTAAGTGTAAAAAATCTAAGTCTTCTATCATGTAAGTAATCTGAATAGTTAAGACGGGTTAATCACCCTAAGACCACAATAGCTACAAGACATTTAAAAGGTTACAACAAAATCATTCTGTCTCCTCAGTGTCCATAAATCTCTTCTGATTCCAATTTTTTGGCTTTCAAAGTTTTTCAAACATTTATGACAATAATAGTTTCATGATTAATTTTCACTCTAACCAAATGCCTTAAGTTTCCATATTGTTACCAATGTTCTGTATTCACTATACTGATATATAATGGAATTTTCCCAGTAGATCTATTATTTCAGTTTTCCTTTATCCTTTAACCTAAGATTTCATTTTTGTCTTCTCTAACTATTTCACTGACTTTTTCTTCCACTACATTTATATGAGTGATTAACACATATAACCCTTCAGGGTATCTAAAATCTTCACATGTACCAAAATTTTTATTTTACTACTGAAACTACAATGAATTTTACCTCTAAGTCTGTAATGCTTCTCCAGTTCCTACACCCTAAATTTATACAGTAAGCCCTTCCTTTAGTTCTACCTGGTTTCCATAGGTAAACTGCCAGTCTAGTTTAATGTCTTATAGAAGGTATTCAGTTACATTAGAAATGGGATTTGGAGTTAACAAGTCTCTAAAGATACTTCCAAGTTCAAAATTTTAGGATTTTATTAATCTAATCTTGTCATGAGTTTTTTTTTTTTTCTTTAATACTGCTTTCTTTATTCATACCTGCCCACTTGAGCTTATTCTTTTAAAAAGGTTCTTTTAGGGTAAGGCCAGCTTACCACTGTTTGTTTCAAAACCTCTGCCTTTTTTTATACCTAAAACCAGATATAACTTATATTTCAAAGGACCGATCTAATGGGATATTCAGATTCAAGAAAACTTGGGTTCACAGAAGTTAAGAAATCTGACTATAGCTATACACTGAGTAAAGTGACAAAGTTCTGACTCTCTCCAATCAGAACTTCTTCCAGAAGGTTTTACCAGTTACACAGCACATTTTCCCTAATGCTATTTCTTATGTCCTTAGGACATCATCTTCTCCTAGTTAGTCAATCACAAGGTTTTTGTTTTTTAACTTTACAACACCCACTCTCCTGAAACTGTCGAGAATGACAAAGATGTATCAATCAAATCTGAGAGGCAACTACTTCCCCCCCCCCCCCCCGCAAGCATATCATGTCTATATTATGTTACCTATAGTTTACAGGAAACTCACCAAGCTGCTAAAGGTTGTAGAACACTATACTTAATGTGAAGTGTCTAAGCAATAAAGCAGACACAGTCTTGGAAGATACAGAATTCATGTTTAACTTGCTTAGAGCAAATATTTATCCAATATCTATCGTATGGAAGGCTCCCTGCTATTAGCACAAAGTCCCACTTAATTTCAAGTTCTGTAAATCTAACAGAAATGAAGAAACACTATGTTCATCCTTTTGCACTGAAACCCCCTGCCCCCAAAACTAAAACACACACTCGTGCACACACACACACGTGCGTGCGCACACACACACCCTCCCTCCCTCTGCAATGTGGAATCCCCACCCCCACGGGATAAGTACCTGCTGTACATTTAAGTGTTTGCAGACCTAGCCCTTCTTTTAAAAAAGTACCTGTACAATTATGCACAGTTTAGGTAGAGTAACATTACACGAGGTAAGCCCTTTTTTCTGTTCAAGATCCTAGTCGGTTAAGTAGAACTGGAGTTTGAAATCAGAGAAAAGGAAAAGGTGAAAAGTAGCATGCAAAACTGAGAAACTAAATTGTGATAGTGATTTTATTAATGAAAATAAACTTTATTTAGTACGGGGCAATCCTTAGGTAGTTATTTCACATAATGGAGAAAAGTCACAGTAGTGTCAAATCCCAGACTCCCAGGAAAGTAGCTATGTAACACTGTTAATATCACAATTTAAGAAACTTTTTGTCTACTTTGTTCCGAAAAGTTTTATTTTTCTTAAAAAAAAAAAAAAAAAAGAAAAAAGAAAAGAAAAAAATAAAGGCAAAACAGAACCAAAAAAGGAACAAACAGAAAGCACTCTGAGCTGGCGACTGCGACGACAGGCCAGTAAGACACCCAGGCTTTCCGGGTCGTGCTTGGCTTGGGGATGGATGTCCGCGAAGACAGCCTTGGAACCACCCATCACGTCCCACACCCAGAGCCCAAGAAAGCGGCAGCAGCCGCGGGGTCCCGGCCCCGCTGCAGACGTGGAGAGACCCTCGGGGCTGCCCCTCTGGGCGAAGGATCACAGGGAAGGCAGAGCGCTCGTAACCCGGCAGGCAAGGCCCGGGAAAGCGCCGGGGGCGTCCCGGGCTCGGGGACACCCAGCGCTCGCGCGGGACGCCCTGTCATGAGTCACGGAGGCGAGAAAGCAGGCGGGCGGGGGAAGAGGCTGCAGGATGGAGGGAAGCCCGACCCTCGGGAGGGAAGCGGGCGGACCGGGAGGCCCCGACCTCGCGCGGGGCGGGGAAGCGGGGCCCTGCCCACCCTGCCCTCACCTCCGCCCGACGCAACAGGCGCGGCGGCCAGGTCCCGACCCCAGGGTCTGCGGGCCGGGGGGGCGGGGGCAGCAGCCCGCAGCCATGACAGGCGCGGGGCGGGCCGCGGGCGGGCTGGGCCGCACGTGCGGGCAGCGCCCCCTCCCCAGCCTCCCCGCCGTCCCCGGGCGCGGGCCCCTCACCTCCGCCGCCGGCGGCGGCGCGGCCCGGCCTGCCCCGACCCCCCGGGCCGAGCGGCGGCGGCGGCGGCACGTACTCACCGCCGCTCGCTGGCTCTCGGGCTTCGCCATGACTGAGGCGCCCCCGCCGCCCCCCGCCTCGACCGAGACTGACACGCGCGGCTGGCCGGGCGGGGGCGGCCTCAGGCGACCACCCGGCTGACAGAACCCGCCCCCGCCTCTCCCCACCAGTTGAGCAGCGGCCGCTGCCCCGCGGTGCCCCCGGGCTTCCTCCCAACGCCTGGGGCGGCGGGTGGCAACGGCGGGCGGCGGCGGCACTTACCGGCGGCGCGGCCAGGCCCCCCTGTCAGCGCGGGGCCGGGAGGGAGAGGAGGGAGGAGTGAAGGGGCACCGCCTCCCCCGCGCCGCCACGCACCCGCCTGATTGGCCCAGTTCACTCCCCCAGCGCGACCCCACCAGCCCCTGCGAGCGGCACTCCGGCAGCACCGGCGCGCCATTTGCATATTTGTGCCCGCGCCGCTGATTGGCCGGGACTCAGAGGGGCGGCTGTGACTGCGGCCGCTCCCGCCGCCGCTCCTGCCGCGTCGGGCGACCCGGGAGGGAGGATCCCTCTCCCCGCTCCCCTTGCCTCGCGGCCCGGCCCGACCCGGGACGGAGGGCGGCGGGAGGCGGGGTCGTCGCCCCGCTCCAACATGGCCCCGCCGCGCCGCCGACCCAATCGCCGGTGCGGTTACTGCTGGAGCCCCGGGCGGCCTCGGGGCGGGGAAGTGTTGGGGCCGGGCGCCCTCTGGCCGGAGCGCGGGGCAGTGCAGTGGCCCGGGCTCCCCTCGCCGCCCCGCCGCCCCGCCGCGGCCGCCACGTCAGGCCGCGCCCTCGCGACGGCCTCTCCCCTCCCCGCGGCCCCGCCGCCACGTCAGGCCCGGCAGGCACGCCCCGGCCGCGAGCTGACCAGTGGCGGGGTCGGCGCCGAGGTCACTCACGCGCTGGGCATCTCTTCGCCAGCCCGGAGCCAGCCGGGAACCGAGACGGTGTCCTGAGCCTCCCTTTTCAAAGGCGTGGATTCGGACCCGCGTCCTCCTTACGCTCTGACACCGCCGTGACACACGCCTGTGCTGTAAAATCCGGAGCAAGGAGAGTGGCGCCGCGATGATGCAGCGATTCAGCCCAGGTGCTAAGCACCTGCCATGGAGAAGGCGCCAGGCTTAGGAGAGACCCAGCCCCAAGTCCTGATGCAGAGAGCGAGCGAGCGCGCACCTCAAGTGGTGGAGAGCTGGGGCTGACACCTAGTCTTTCCGATGTTCAGGCCCACGTTCTGATTTGCACAGCTATGAAGGGAAAGAAAGAACAAACGGGGGGGGGGGGAGGGAGGAAAGGAGGGGGGACACTGGTCTAGGAGCAGGTGGCCTACTAGAAAACCACTGTCCAACGAAGGTGTGGGGACACCTGGGTTCCCACTCGCTCTGTCTCTAATTAACTGTGTGACCTACATTAAATCATAACATGTCCCAGGGCCTCGGTTTTTCCTTCTGTAAAACGAAGAGGCTGGACAAATTTCCTAAAAGCCTTCCAGCTCTAAAATTCTACGGATGCCTTTCAGACTCTGGTCTGGCTTTAATACCTGATTAAAGCGAGAATGAGAGATAGACAAAATAATGGGATGCTAGGACTTCAGTCTGTCTACCTTATGTTTGTTGGAAACTTTACAGTTTCAAATCCATTGTGGGTGACATTTAGCATTCATCTTACAGTGGACAGAAAACTTGAATTTCAGACTCCACAAAGAAGCATAGAGCAATGTCACTGTGCTTGTTTATGCCTGACCAGAGGGTAATGGCTGCGGTATACAGAGTGCTAGTTTACCAGGTAATTTCTTTCTTTATATGCCCCCATGCAGGCCCTCCAGGATGGATCAACACAAGTCTATTTAGCTCAGATATGGAAAGGGCTGGGAGGGAACCCTGCTGAGAAAGAAGTTACAATTACAGCTTTGATTCCTCTCAAGGATACTTAATAATAACCACATACTAGGATAAGAATGCACAGAAACAGTTCACCCCGGAGCTCCCTACACTACTTCTTATTTGAATACTGCTTCTGTTTGCAAATTCAACCTGTTGAATCAAATTTAAGGCCAGTAACAGCTCATTTAGAGATGTTAGAGAATAAGACATTCCATATTTTGTCTAAAACTTTAGCTACTTTTTCAGAACGTTTCTCCCCAAGAAAATTCACCTTTTCTTGAGTCTTTGAACATTACTTATACTTGGTGCTTAAAGAGCATCATTATGGGCATTATTGTATTCTATTATGATCAAGAATGCCCTCAGAAGTATGTAGACCTGTTTGCCCTAATGAAAAATGGTCTCTAGAAAGCTGTTATTATTTTAAACTTCCATCCATCTTTTTCTATGTCTTATTCCTCATTACTGGATTGGCATTTCTCTATTTTTCCACCTAATAGTCTCCTTCCTTCCTTCCTTTTTCTTTTCTTTCTTTCTTTCTGCTTCTATTCTACTATGAATACACACTGATAAACTTTTATTAGTTTAGACTCGGGGTTGTCTTTTTTTTTTTTTTAAGATTTTATTTATTTGACAGAGAGATCACAAGTAGGCAGAGAAGCAGGCAGAGAGAGAGGAAGGGAAGTAGGTTCCCCACTGAGCAGAGAGACCGATGCGGGGCTTAATCCCAGGACCCTGAGATCATGACCTGAGCTGAAGGCAGAGGCTTAACCCACTGAGCCACCCAGGCCCCCGTGACTCTCAGGTTTTGAGTAAAAATTTTCTGTAGGATTCTCTTATGGCTGAAGTGCATGACTTTTTGTGATGTCTATTTTGACTGGTCAACTTATTTCTTTAAATCTCAATGGTATTCTCAGTCACTGAGGTTTCTGCATATATGGACTCTGAAGAAGTTATTGCAAAGGATGGCTCTAAATCCCAGAATTAAGAGGCTGGATCAGCAAATACTACCCTCTGCAATTTATTTTAATTATTTTTTTTAAAGTTTTATTTAAGTAATCTCTACACCCCATGTGGGGCTTGAACTGATGACCCTGATGTCAAGACCTCCATGCTCTTCTGACTGAACCAACCAGGTGGCCCCTACCCTCTGCAGTTTAAATGAACAAAAGTCAATTATCATCAACAACAAAATCTAGCAACACTGGCCTACCATTTCCTTCAGGCAATGGAATATCCAGAGGCAGGTAGGTGGTGGCAATGCTCTCCAGGTCCCTCTATCCCACTCTAGAGTAAAACTGGCTCCAGCAGTTCTATCCATTGCCTTTCAAACCAAAAAGGTCCTGTATTTGCAGACACAATGATTCAAGGCACCACAAAGCCTGTGCTAAGACAAAGAGTGGTTCTCCACACTCTGAAGGAAACATTCCACAAGCCCAACAGCTACCATCAGTCCTTGGTGGTGTGTTAAGGGTTTACATTTATTATTTCACTTTACTTCACAACCATTCTATAAGGAAGGGCTGATTTTTCCCACTGTACAGATGAATAGGGTCCAAAATCTTGCTCCACAGGTTACACAATCACTGAGTGGCAGAGGTAGGATTCAAACTTAGAGCTGGCTGATCCTAAAGCCTGAAACTCTTAACCATTACATTACATTCCTCCTTTAAGCAGTAGTTTTGAATTCCATATTTAGCAAGCAACCTCCTGGTTAGGAATTTGGCATCTTAGAAGGGGGAACTGTGGGCACCTGGGTGGCTCAGTTGGTTAAGCAACTGCCTTTGGCTCAGGTCATGATCCTGGAGTCCCGGGATTGAGTCCCACATTGGGCCCCCAGCTCTGTGGGGTGTCTGCTTCTCCCTCTGAACTTCTCCCCTCTCATGCTCTCTCTACTCTCTCTCAAATAAATAAATAATAATTAAAAAAAAAAAAAAGAAGGGGGAACTGCCCCACGGGCATTTTGGGTAAGGACACCAAAAAAGGAATATCCCAAAACGCATACATTGAATGACATTTTCTAGCAAGTGAGGAATAGGAACCAGTGCTCTGTTCACTTTTGTGGGAAACTGATATACTCAAGATCCTAAAATTCACCTCAGACCTGTTAGAATGGCTATTATCAGACAAGAAGTAAGTGTTGAGAGTAACAGAGAAAAGGGAACCCTTGTGCACTGTCAATGGAAATGTAAATTGGTGCAGCCACTATAGAAAACAGTATGGAGGTTCCTCAAAAATTCAAAATAGAACTACCAAATGAGCCAGCAATTCCTCTTCTGGGTTTTTAATCTGAAGAAAACAAAACCTTTAGCTTGAAAAGATATCTGCACCCTGCCCCCAACCACCGTTCACTGTAGCATTATTTACAATAGCCAAGACATGGACACAACCCAAGTGTAACTTTTTTTTTTTAAGTTTATTTACTTACTTACGAAATCTCTATACCCAGTGTGGGGCTTGAACTCGTGACCTTGAGGTCAAGAGTCAAATGGACACTCTTCTGACTGAGCCAGCCAGGTACCCCTACCTAAGTGTCTATTAATGGAGAAACAGATAAAGGCAATGTGGTATGTATATACAATGGGATATTATTCATCCATAAAAAGGAATGAAATCTTGCCATTGCAACAATACATGGACCTTGAGGGTATTAGGCTAAGTGAAGTCGGACAGAGAAAGACAAATACCACATGATCTCACTTATATGTGAAATCTTAAAAAAAAAAAAAAAAAAAGCCCCGCTAAGCTCATATATACAGAAAACCGACTACCAGAGGAGGGGGAAGTGGGTGGGGAAAATGGGTGAAGAGGGTCAAAAGACACAAACTTCCAGGGCGCCTGGGTAGTGCAGTGTGTTGAGCAGCCATCTCTTGGTTTCAGCTCAGATTGTGATCTCAGGGTTGTGAAATCAAGCCCTATGTCAGGCTCGGCCTTCAGCACGGAGTCGGCTTGGGGTTCTCTCTCCCTCTCCTTCTCCCCCTCCCATTAGTATTCTCTCTCTCTCTCAAATAAATAAATCTTTAAAAAAAAGGCAAAGGATATAAACTTCCAGTTACAGAATAAGCCATGGGATGTAATGTACAGCATGGTGATTCTAGTTAATAATACTGCATTGCATATTTGAAAATTGCTAAGAGAATAAATCTTAAAAGTTCTCATCCCAAGAGGAAAAGTGTTTGTAATTATGTATGGTGATGGATGTTAATTAGACTTTCTGTGATCATTTCCCAATATATACAAATACTGAATCATTATGTTGTATACCTAAAACCAATATGTTAATTGCACCTCAATAATTTTTTCAAAGGCCTAGAACTGCAAAACTAAGCAGTAGACCCTATCTCAGTGAGACCTCCTAAAGTGACACTCATGGAATAGTCAAAATATCCTTGAAAAAAAAAAAAAAAAGACCAAAATGAACACAACACTGTGTGTTAACTACACTGGATTAAAAAAAAAAAAAATCCTTTGGAGCACCTGGCTGGCTCAGTCCATAGAGCATGTGACTCTTGATCTCAGGGTTGTGAGGTTGAGCCCTCCATTGGGGACGGAGGTTACTTAAAAAACAAAGAACAACAAAAGAAATAATTTTTTTAATACTTCATAAAAAAGAAAGAAAGTTGAAGGACTCATGCTTCCTGATTCAAAACTTACTACAATGCTATAGTAATCCAGACACTGTGAACTGGCATAAGGATAGACCTATAGATCAATGGAATAGAACTGAGAGTCCAGAAGTAAACTTTTATATTCATGGTCAATTTATTTTCTCTTTCTTTCTTTCTTTCTTTCTTTTTTTTTTTTTTTTGGTCAAATCATTTTCAAAAGAGTGCTAAGATGTAAATCAAGGAGACTACTAGAGATACAAATGCTAGAGAATGAAGCTGGATCCCTAACTTATACCATTCAGAAAAAAAATAAATCAAAAGGGATCATGGACCTAAATGTTAAGAGGTAAAACCATAAAGCTCTAAGAAGAAAACATAGGAGTAAATCTTCAGGACTTTGGGTTAGGCAGTGGTTCTATGTATAGTACATGATACCATGGCATAAAGAACAAAAAGAAATATAAATTGATGGGGTGCCTGGGTGGCTCAGTGGGTTAAGCCGCTGCCTTCGGCTCAGGTCATGATCTCAGGGTCCTGGGATCGAGTCCCCCATCGGGCTCTCTGCTTGGCGGGGAGTCTGCTTCCGCCTCTCTCTCTCTCTGCCTGCCTCTCTGCCTACTTGTGATCTCTATCTGTCAAATAAATAAATAAAATCTTAAAAAAAAAAAAGAAATATAAATTGAGCTTTGTTAAAAATAAAGAAACCAAAGAAAATATTGATATATTGAACATCAACATAGAAAAACTTCTGTGACTCAAAGGATACTGTTAAGAAAATGCAAAGATACCGACAGAATGAGAAAATATTTGCAAATCACACATCTGATAAGGGTCCAGGATCAAGAACGTACAAAGACTTCTTACAACTCAATAATAAAAAGACAAATAACCCAATGTAAAAATAGGCAAAGTATTTTTGAATACTCCAAATGACATTTCTCCAGTGAAGATGGACAAACAGCCAATATGCACAAGATGCACAACAGCATTAGTTCTTAGAGAAACACAACTCAAAACCACCCTGAGATACCACTTCACATCCATTAGGATAGCTCTCATAAAGAAGGCAGGCAATAACAAGTGTTGGGGAGCACGTGGAGAAGTCAGAACCCTCTTAGATTGCTAGTAGACATGTGAAATGGTGTAGTCATTTCAGAAAACAGTTCTTCAAAAAATTACACAGTTATTTGATGACCCAGCAGCCCCCCAAATGAAAACAGGTTCACATAAAAACTTGGACACAAATGTTCATGGCAACCATTATTCATCACGGCCCCCAAATGGAAATAAACCAAATGTCCGTCAACTGATGGATAACCAAAAATGGTTTCTCCACACACTGGACTATTATTCAGCCATAAAGGAAGATTAGGGGGTGCCTCGGTGGCTCAGTGGGTTAAGCCTCTGCCTTTGGCTCAGGTCATGATCTCAGGGTCCTAGGATTGAGCCCAGCATCTGGCTCTCTGCTCAGCAGGAAGCCTGCTTCCTCACCCCACCCTGCCCAGCCTGCTGGTCTGCCTACTTGTGATTTTTCTCTCCCTCTCTCTCTCCAATAGATCAATAAAATCTTTATTTTAAAAAAGACCGTTAAAAAAAATGTTAAAAAAAAAAAAAAGATTAGGTCCTGATACATGCTACAATATGGCTAAACCTTGAAAACATGCAGGGAGATCAAAGCCAAATAAAAAAGACGACGTGTTGTAGGATTCCATTTATGTAAGAAGTCCAGAATAAGCAAGTCTACAAAGACAGAAAGTAGATTAGTGGTTGCCAAGGTCTGGGTTGGAGGAAAGGGGATGAAGAATGGAAAGTGATTGCTAATAGTACTTTTGGGGGGTGATGAAAATGTTCTAAAATTAGTTTGTGGTGATGGCTGCACATCAGCAATGAAGTGTGAATTCTACGGTAAGTGAATACTACCTCAATAAAGCTATTTTAAAAAGTGATGCCTAGCCAGCAACTTCCAACTTTGTTATATAAGTATTATATACATTAAATCCATATATATGGACTGTGTGTATATATATTCACTTAACCATATGTATGAACACATGTTGAGACAAAAGGAACAGATATATATATATATATATTTAATATTTTACTTATTTATTTGACAGAGAGAGCATGAGCAGGGGGAGCAGTAGAGGGAGAAGCAGACTCCCTGCTGAGCAGGGAGCCTGATACGGGGCTTGATCCTGGGACTCCAGGATCATAACCTGTGCCCAAGATAGACGCTTAACGGACTGAGCCCCCCAGGCATGCCAGGAACAGATACATTTTACTTACTTTTATCAAATTAGTTAAGCAGCGAATAATTTTTTAAGTCTGAAGATTGCTGACAGTGGCACTGTTATTTCTCATATTGTGCTTGTCAGTATTGTGACTTTAGTATAATTTACTTAATTTACATGCATTTAAATACCTACACTATATATCTGTACGAGGCTGGGTGCAGTGTCAATTACAAGAGATGTTTATATATCCCTATATAAGTAATAAATTATTAATAATAAATGTGTCATATAATAAATATGAAAAATATGTGTATAAAATATCTTCTCGCTCATCTTTAGCAACATTCACTTACAGGCTGAGGCACTAAAGAAAATGTTCTTTCACAGACCGATGATAAGTACTTCTAAATGCTATGGTATGCTTTTTTAACTTTTCACTCATTTTATGTTGATTTAAATTTTTATTTAAATATTTTATGCCCCCTGATATTATAGACTATAACATAATGTCCACCTTTCTGCAATAATGAGTAGTAGCTTGAAGGGGTCAGACACTTTTCCAGTCCAGGAAAAGAATCTGAGAGGAACTTTAGTTGGTTCAGCAGTGAGCAAAAACTAACTTCACATTATCCTCTGGGAGTTGTGAAATCTCCTTAACTCAGTGAAGAACAGAGGTTCTTTTTAGGGCAGGAGTGAAGGACATCACTAGAAAGCTCTTTAACCTTCTTTTCAGGCTCTTGTTCAAGCAAATAGAAAAGAAGGGTAGGTAAGCTTTCAGCCGTAGCTTAAAGCACCTCAAAGCTCATTTGAAAGCGAGTTTCGCACTGTTTTCAAATCTGGAGGCTGCTGCTAATAACAATATCCAAAGGATATGTTCAGCCAGGCAGCCAATTTTCACACTCCTGCTCTTGAGGCCTATCTGTTTAATCTGGGACAGATCGTAGGGCCTGTAAATTTGATCTAGTTTATTCCCGTGTTTAGCCAGGAATATATTTCAAAGCACGATCTCGCCTGACAGTTCAGATCTTCCACTGGTCTGCTTTCACAAACAGTTGCTTGTCCTAATCTTAAAAGGTCTTCAGGAGAAAAGAGGTTTCGCTGTTTTCCTTGCTCTTCCTTGAGCATCTCCTTCCCTTCCTTTGTGAGTCTGCTTCTCTTTGGGGAAGGTAAGCACTCCTGGAGGAATTACTTCTAAATCAAGTCTGGAGAGATCAAATGCGTGCAATGCAGCTGCTACTTGAAAAATGAGTTCATTCAACAAATATTCCAAGAGTGTCTATGAAGTGTCAGGCCCAGGGCTGGGTGCTGGGAAGACAATGAACGAGACAGAGATGGTCCTCCGGCCTCATGGCCATCACATTCTGTGATGTAAATACCCACTAATTATTTTTATTAACTTTGGTAATACTTAACCTTCATTTACAGGTATCATAATTGTTGTGCTTAAAAAAAAAAACCATGTGTGATCTGTACCATATAACCGAAGGATTGGTGGAAACCAGAGACTTTAAGATGTCTAATCAACTAGTTTGCTTTATAGGCATTAGGGACATCTTATTTCAAGAAAAAACCATCCTGATGCAATTTAAATCCATCTTGTCTTGTTTAAGCTCCAAAAAAGAGAAACTTGTACCAGGTTCCCTCTGAATTTTTCTTGACTTGTTTTGCTCCATCCGTACTAGCCACGACTATGATGTCACCATCTTTCCATGATCCCACTAGCCGAGTTTCATGGTCCTACTTATGCCATGGGAAGAGCTTATAAAACTCACATTGTTAGAAATAAAAGAAATCCTTTAACAATTGCCATAATCTTTTTTTTTCTTTAAATAACTGGGTAAGCTTTCCCTTGCCTCATAAGAATTTAAGAAGGGCTATCATTCCCATTAAGATCATCTTTTAAAGTACTTCTATTTTATCAAGGCGTCATTATGATCTCTTATGCAAAAGCATTTGGAAATTATTGGAATTCTTGGACGTTTGGGTTGAGGATATATATTAATTATAGTTATTTTCTTTGCATTGAACCCCATGGTTTGTTTTATGGAGGCTGAGTAACGACATGTCAACCCTGAAAATTAATTCCAGGTTATATGATTGAAAAGACAATTTAAATTTAATAGCAGAGAGACCTCAAAAAGTTTTGCTAAAAATCAGTGTTGGGGTGCTTGGCTGGCTCAGTCTGTGAAACATGGGACTCTTGATCTCGGGGTCACGAGTTTGGGTCCCATGGTGGGTGTAGAGATTACTAAAATAAATAAATAAATAAATAAATAAATAAATAAATAAGCAAGCGAGCGAGCAAGTGAGCAAGCAGGCAAACTTTAAAAATAAACTAGTGCAGCTCTTTTCTCTGCTTGCCATTAGGTGTTAAGAAGTTAGTTAGCTTGCACAATTTACGTAGAAGTCTTGTGTGAAAACGAGGATGGGAGCCGGTCTGTGTTTCTTTTTTTTTTTTTTTTAAGTTTTTTTTTTTTTTTAAAGATTTTATTTATTTATTTGACAGAGAGAGATCACAAGTAGGTAGAGAGGCAGGCAGAGAGAGAGAGAGGGAAGCAGGCTCCCTGCTGAGCAGAGAGCCCGATGTGGGACTCGATCCCAGGACCCTGAGATCATGACCCGAGCCGAAGGCAGCGGCTTAACCCACTGAGCCACCCAGGTGCCCCCAGGTCTGTGTTTCTTAACACAAGAAAGTCATAGGAATAGTTAGGTCTCCTATGGGCACACAGTTGATGTCTCCAGCCTTCCACATATCAGACAAACATTCTGTCTTCCAGAAAGTTCAGTTAGGTAGAGACCCCAAAAATACTGTTGTCAGAGAACCGGATGTGTTCTGAAACGAGGCGAGTTCTGCCACGCCGACAGGGCGCACTCAGGTGATGGTTAGCAACAAGACACAAGAGTGAAGAATGAGGCCAGATCCTCTGGATATCAAATGTACAATTGAAATTTTTTCCTTTTCATAGCTTATCTCAGCGGCATGTAGGACTGCGGAATTTTTTTCTCATACTCAGCAATTTTTGGCTAATACCGTGGAGCCCTCTCTGTCCAACACACAGTACCCTGGCTCCTGGAGGATACTTCTCTTTGTGTTTCCTTGGCAGAATGTGTCCTATTTGGCAAGAACATACTGAGTGGGGGGCACCTGGGTGGCTCAGTGGGTTAAAGCCTTTGCCTTTAACCTAAAGCTCAGGTCATGATCTCAGGGTCCTGGGATAGAGCCCCGCATCGGGCTCTCTGCTCAGCGGGGAGCCTGCTTCCCCCGCTCTCTCTGCCTGCCTGCCTACTTGTGTCTGTCAAATAAATAAATAAAATCTTTAAAAAAAACCCAAAAAACCAAAAACAGCATACTGAGTGATCTGTGTGAACTCTCTGAAATGTTGGGCTGGCTCACTGACTGCCCCTCCTCTTTCTAGATAAAAGAAAGTGACTGCAGTCTTTTCTCTTCCTCAAACACACCACCCTCCTTGTCTCGGGACCTTTTCACCTTCTATTCCCTCTGCCTTATCCCTGGTTCCCCTTAGGTCCTGCAGAAATGGCTTCTCAGAGAGGCCTTCCTTGACCCCCTAGTCACAGTCTGCTTCCTTCTTAACACGTATCACTGTCCTGTTTGCGTGTTTATTTAATTTGTCTCCACCCAGTAGAAAGCAAGCATCTGTTGGCAGAGACAGGCTGTCTTGCTGCTCCTGGAAGAATTCTCAGCACCTAGAACACAGGTGCTCAGTAAGTAGGTATTTTATTACGGAACGAACTGTTGACCCAACATACCTATAATGTGCTAACAGAATAAATTGCTGTCACTGGGGATTATCCCATCTGGTTTTGAACAAGACACTGGAAGCCTCTATCACAGATTCTCAAATCTTTCTGTGTATTAGAATCACCTGGGAGGAGCACCTGGGTGGCTCAGTCAGTTAAGTATCTGCCTCCGGCTCAGGTCATGATCTCAAGGTCCTGGGATCGAGCCCTCAGGGAACCAGCTTCTCCCTCTTCCTCTGCTCCTCCCTGCTGCTTGTGCTCTCTTTCTCTCTCTCAAATAAATAAATACAATCTTTAAAAAAAAAAAAATCACCTGGGAAACTTAAAAATGACCTTTGCTTAGATCTTGCCCTGAATGATGGGTGATGAGTCTCCGGTATTAGCATGTTTGAAAAGCTCTTTGTATAACTACTTGTGTCACCAAGGCAGCAAAGAAGGGCTGTAAGTGACATGGAACTGAATGGTTACCTGACTACCAAGGTCTCATCCTCTAGGTGACAGGGTCACCTCTGTCTAGGGCAACCCAAAGTGTTCTTCAGACGACACTGTATCTTTTAAATACAGGGCTCATTATCACAGAGGGGCAGAATTAGGCACAAACCATTTGAAAAATGAACCTGTAAGGAAAGAGAAAAGGCATCCAAGTAATCGAGGTGCATCTCTTAGGATCTGCTCTGAAAACCTCCTAGCAGAGGGAGCAAGTTCCAGCGCACACCTTTTTTCCTTCAAAAAAGAAAGCTACACACACAAACCCCTTCACTTAGCTCTAGAAGTCGCTGGCAATCAAGCAATCAAGTATCAGAGCAAACAAAAAACAATGCTCCCAGAAGAGGGAACTATCCAAATTTCATTCTCTTCTCTGGAGGAATCAGAGGCCAGGTAGTAGTAGGTTCAGAAACAGTTGCCCATATTTTTTTTAAGGTTTTATTTATTTGACAGAGAGAGAGGGATCACAAGTAGGCAGAGAGGCAGATGGTGGGGGGGTGGGGCGGGAAGAAGCAGGCTCCCCGCTGAGTAGAGAGTCCAATTCGGGGTTCCATCCCAGGAGGACCCTGAGATCATGACCTGAGCCTTAAGTGGCTTAACCCACTGGGCCACCCAGGCGCCCCAGTTGCCCATAGTTTTCGTAATGGCAAACTCTAAACTTTTAAGACCTTATTTATGATTGGGACCTCCACTTTTTTTTTTTAATGGAAAAACGGTTTTTTGCATCAAGCCATTCAATTAAGAAAGAGTCTTTTTTCCTTTATTTTTCAAAAATCACCATCAGAAATGTTAACATAAACGAGGTCAATGCTGAAAGTCCATCGGTTTCCCCTCCAGTAAGAAAAGCCAAATGACTCTAATAAAATGGAGAGGACACATGATTAGAAGTAGAAATATTTGAGTTATAGTCCAGGCTCTGCCACTGGGCCAAGAGAATAAATGATCAGCAATTTTTTTCCTGCCCATAAGATGAGAATCAAGAATCATAACACCTCTGGTGTCTGTTTCCATTGTTGTTTTTTCATAAACATTCCCTGGAAATGTTACAGTGTGCAAAGGAAAATTACTGGTCTTCTGTCTTGCAGGTGAGCTTTTAAGAAAAAAAAAAATTCCAGTGGTTACAGTAATTAGAAACACTAATCTAGGTTATACTATGTGCCCAGCAAAGTGCTTAACAAAAACATAACAAAACAAAAACTGTATACAATCAATGCTTGCCTTGTGCCACACTCTTGGCACACACCCGCTACTAGGGAAACTGAATCCATTAGACCAGAACGGTAGGTAGATCAACAAACAGGGAAAGCCATTTCCTTTGCAGCAGGGGAAACTCGGCTCAGCCAAACACAGAAATAACTCTGAAAAACCCACTTATTCATCCCCAAAAGTCTATTTCCACCCCCAGATCTAAATTTTTTTCATTTCCCAATGGTGATGTTGAGACCGTGGAAGAGACTATTCAAATTCAGAGACTCTCCTGTCAGTCAAGATTAGGACAGCAAACTTGAGTAATTGTGAGTTCAACAAGCTTCCACTCAAGGTTTTCAGTAGATGAGAGGCTCTGGGAAGTTGGAAAATTGACAGCAGTTTTGCAGTTGATCCTAGGACAGCTTAAAACACCCAGAACCCCTGCCTCCTAATTTCTCAAGGCTAGAAACAACCTTCGGTAGATTATCTGGCTGAGAATTTGCTGGGACAGGTATGGGTTGAAAACCTGTGTGATCCAGGTAAATCTTGAACCTTATCTCCCCTTAGCTTCCTGATTCATCAGTAAAACAGAAACAAAAATATCTCCTTTGCAGGGTTAATAATCTGAAGCTTAGTGGTGATATCCACAAAGTTAGTACCTATTAGGTTATCAGTAAATTATGGCTCATTTTTGAAAGTCAGCTGAGTGATTTTCAAACTTGTGAAAGGTTGATGTATTTGCCAAATCGTGTGAAGCAGGGAAAGTTTTTCAGTAGCAAATACGACTGTATTGTACACGATCAAGATAATATCACAAAAAGCACACATCTGTTCACCAAAACCAAGAAAGAAAAACCCCCCCAAGCAAGCTATTGAGTTGGGTAATGTGTCAGACTCTCCCCTCTAATATTTGTTGGCTACCTGTTGATTTGATTTATGCCCAAGGTTGGAGCCAGCAGCGGCAACTGTAACCAGACAAGCAGTGGTAGGCAAAGGGAGGAAAGAACTATCCTGGTGAGAGCAGCAGCCCTCCATAGTGCAAACCTCTACTGATAACGCTTTATACTAGAGCTGATAAACTAATTCGGCGATTTTGAAGCTTTTTTGAAGCTTTTTTGAAGCTTTTTCGAAAGCAGGAAAACTCTTTCTTCAAGAAGTTTAATTTTTTTTTATTTTTGGCAGAATCTCAAGATGTAAAACACAGAAAAAGCAGAAGCCCCAAAGAGAAAACAGAACAAAGGCTGAACTGTCTTTCTGCAAGCCCTGGGATCCTTCCAACCTTCCCCACCCCTCACAGGCACAGGCATTTCTGAAGTCTTCCTGGGCTTGGAGGGACATACTTTGAAAACCCTTAAATCCAGCCCCTCATTCTGCAGATGAAGAGATGAAACCCTGAGAGGCTGAGACCTACCAAGTTTGCACAGTGAGTTTGTGCGAGAACCAACATTTGGACCAAAGCCTGTGGCTTCTCAGCTTAGCATTTTCTCCCTGCACTAGGACTACTCAGATGGAATTAGTTTTTCCAGAATAACCCATTGGGTTAAATAGATGAAGGTGAACCTTGATAAAGGGGTCCACTTGGCAGAAGTCAACTCCCTGAAAAATGTACCTTCTCAAACTGTCAGGTTGATCAGATGTCCCACCTTTGCCCACCTTTCCTATCATGTTCCACAAGGCACCAAAATTATCTGTTTTGTAGTAGAGATTAAGAAATTAGCCTACATATTCCCCCTCTCTCTCTGCCTGCCTCTCTGCTTGTGATCTCTCTCTCTCTAATAAATAAATAAAATCTTTTTTTAAAAAAAAGGGGAGTGGGGCGCCTGGGTGGCTCAGTGGGTTAAGCCTCTGCCTTCAGCTCAGGTCATGATCTTAGGGTCCTGGGATCAAGCCCTGCATCCAGCTCTCTGCTTAGCAGGGAGCCTGCTTCCCCCTCTCTCTCTGCCTGCCTCTCTGCCTGCTTGTGATCCCTGTCAAATAAATGAATAAAATCTTAAAAAAGAAAAAAGAAAAAAGAAAAAAAATTGGCCTGCACAGTGTATCCCACTATCTTGAATTAGTTGCCAACATTTATTTTTTGTTTTTTATTTTATTTATTTATTTGGCAGACAGAGATCACAAGCAGGCGGAGAGGCAGGCAGAGAGTTGCCAACATTTAAAAATCAGAAGGTCCTGTCTAAAAATCTGGATTTCCACCTTCTATTGAGACTGAGAAATTCTAGCAACACTGAGCTCTCCAACTCAGTTGATCACATCCCCAGGAGCTGAAGGGAGGCATGTGCTCTCCCATTTGTTGTAGTCCCCACTGGTCCCCACTACTTGTGCCCACTGCTGTCTGTTCCCTCTAGGTGTTGGAGTTTGTGACCCACGGTCTTCTATAGCTTACGGCTACAGAAGCAGTTTTGAGGACTGAGCTTATGGCAACCATGGTAAACTTAGGACACAGCGATAGGGGACAATCTCATTTCAAAAGATGAGGTGGGTGTCATCATAAATGATGCTGCTTTCCTGCACTGACTAAAGAGGAAACGTTCACAGTTTCCTGACTCATTTATTTTCCGCGGGCTGTTAAATTAACCATAGACTAATAGAGTTACAAGTCCCAGAGCCGCTTTCCCATGTGTCCCTAGTTACAGCACAACGCCAAATGCTCCAAGCCCCTCAGAAGCTGCATTATTAAACCCCACATCAGTCTGTTCCTGAATCCCAGGCCACCTCACTCACCACCACGGTGAGAAGGAGCAGGAGGAGGGCCCCAGGACCATTCCCGGGATGGGGGGCCATGTGATCGCGGAAGGAGACAGGAAAGGGATCCAGTCCTGCTCTCCTGGCAGTGACAATCCACGTTCTCCCAGCAGGTTCTTACTTCCTCTCCACACTTCCCCAAATCTGTTACCTCCACACACACCTCCTCTGGTCCAATCACCTTGCCCTCCTCTCTCTTTAGTATTTACAAAAGTATCAGGTAAATTCACACAATGCTTTCTGAAGTTGGTAACTGTCTATTTTTACTTTAGCCTTTTAACGTAGAAGTGTGTATGATCATTAACAGAATTTTAGGGATCGTGATTAGTAAGTGAAAAGGACATCTGGAGATTTAAAAGGGCTTCCTCTCAAATTAGTGCCATAGGGCTTATTTACTTGACCCAAAGGGCCACCTCTGTATCATTCCCTCCTCCAGGACTTTGTTCAGACAGTACTTTCTCAGTGAGGCTGTCCCTAACCACCTTAAAATTGTGACCCTCCCCCCTCCATCCCACATTCCCTAGTGCCTTCCCTGCTTCATTCTTCTCCTTTATCACTTATGTGAGACGATACACTTATCATATTCTACTAACTTTTCTCCTCTACCCTCACTAGCACATAAGCTCCATGGGGTAAGGCTTTCTGTCTGCCTTATGTCTTCAGCGCCATGGTGGTGCCTGGTCTGTGTTAAATGCTCACTGAAGATTTGTTAAATAAATGAACTGGTCAGGCCCAAGCCTCAGGGTGACAATTAACTTCAACAATCAACAGACACAAAGTAGGGATGCCTGAGTGGCTCAGTTGGTTGAGTGTCTGCCTTCGGCTAGGGTCATGATCCCAGGGTCCTGGGACTGCAACCAGCATTGGGCTCCCTGCTCAGCAGGGAACCTGCTTCTCCATCTGCCTGCCACTCCCCCTGCTTACGCAACCGTGCTTTCTCCTTCTCTCTCTGATAAATAAAATCTTTAATAAACACACACACACACACACACACACACACACACACAAAGTAGCACTTCTTGATGACAAGAGTGGCTGAATACTTAAAAGCTGGAAGGGACCTCAAAAGTTTGGACACTGTCTTTCCTTTATGTACACACATTTTGGAATGAACATATATACATTTCCTTTCTTAAATACTCTCAGAGATGAAACATAGTCTTCTTTTTAAAAAGAAAATCTAGAATAGATGTAGGGTAGCCCATCTGGGAAGCAGGACACTAAGCAAGATGACTTTTCTTCCCCCCCAAATGCAACAGTATACCCACACCATGGGTAAGGTGTGGGGTGTGATGGTGGTGAGTGTGCATGGGCGTGTGTGTGTGTGTGTGTGTAGTGTGGCATTGTACCTTTAACTAGATCATGAACCTTTCTTCTTTTCCTCTGAGCTAACAGTGATGGAGCCCAGTTCTTCATCTGAACTGTGTCCTAGTAAATGCACGTAGTAAAACCTAATTTGAAAATGAAGCAGTGGGTGTTCCCTGCTACTTAAGCCCGCAGCACTACATGTTCCAGCCGTCCTTGGGGAAAGAGCTATTTATTGTGGGGTGGGTTTTTTTTGCTGGTATTTATACCTTTTCACTCTGCTTCTTTGAATTCTTTGACCAGCACACTTGGGAAACTTCGTTTTATTTCCCAAATACAAACATTATGAAACCTGAACTTCTGGTTCAAGTGTTCTAACTGGGCACCAAGATCAGCGTGTAAATTGCCTGGTGGATCCCAGACCAGCTCAGATTCAGGCCGGCCAAGTGTATGCGCTCTGGGTGCTGATCTAACAGGCCAACATGCTGAGCGGAAGTGGGGTCAGCACTGAGAAACAGGCCATTTCAGCAATCGAAGCTTGGATTTTGGAAAAATTCTCTTGGTAGACTCCTGGAAGGAGGGGCAGCCCCTTGAGGACTTCTATCTAACAAGGAAGGTATTTCCTCTGTGTGGGCTTAGCAAGAATGGACGTACCATGAACTGGTATATGATAGGAGGGACGCTTCCGTGAGAAGGGAGGAACACAGAGTAGGTTAAGAATCAACAGATTTGGGGGCACCTGGGTGGCTCAGTCTGTTGAACACTGCCTTCAGCCCATGTCATGATTCTAGGGTCCTGGGATTGAGCCCCACGTCATCGGGCTCCCTGCTTTGTGGGGAGCCTGCTTCTCCCTCTCTGCTTTCTCTAATAAATTAAATCTTTAAAAAAAAAAAAAAAAAAAAAGAGTCAACAGATTTGTGTTTCTTTTCTGACTCTACCTCAACACTTAACATAGGACCTTAATTTTTTTTTAAGATTTTATTTATTTATTAGAGAGAGAGAGTGGACACACAGAGAGGAGAGGGAGAGGGAGAAGCAGACTCCCTGCAGAGCAGGGAGCCCAGCATGGGGCTCGATCCCAGGACCCTGAGATCATGGCCTGAGTCAAAGGCAGACTGGGCCATCCAGGCACCCCCATCATATGACCTTAATTTTTGAAGTCTGAGTAGCTTCATTTATCAAATGGAATCATGATCACTGCCTTACCTACTTTTCTGGGCAGTAGGGAGGACCAAAAGACAAAGTAGATACAAAGTATTTTTGAAACTATAAGGCACTAGAGAGTAGTATGAGGTTAATAAACATGAGACAAAATATCTTTTGCTGCTGCTGCTGCTGATGTCAGAAGGGCAAATGTGTTCTTGAGGGTCAGACATATCAGAATGTTTTAGACTTAGCCCTTCATCTGCTGTGTGATGTAGGGCAAGCCCTGGGGCCTCTCTGAGCCTTAGCTTTTTCATTGCAAGATAGGATGAATGCTCCCTACTTAATGAGGCTGCTCTGAGAATTAGATGGGGCAATCTGTCTGAAATCCTGTGCACGCAGAGACCTCACAAGCATGAGCTCCATTCCCACGTACCCTAGGTAATGAATCACGATCTCAATCAAGGGACTCTCCATTTGCTGTTTTACTTCATTCATCCAACTCTCTGTGTGATCTGCTCAATTCTTCTGTAAGTCTAAAACTGTTCTAAAAAGCAAAGTCTATTGATTTTGTTATTTATTGAGCATATGGGGCATAGTGATTGGGAAAGGGGGACTCTGGAGCCAGACTGCTTGATTCTGAATCACAGCTCTGCCACTTTCTAGCTGGATAATCTGGGGGAAATGCTTCTAACAGCTCTGCACTTCAGTTCGTCCATCTGCAAGCACTATGTAAATTTGTGCTCTTAACATAAAACCATAATTACTAGACATTGTACTCAGGGGAATACAGTGGTGGACGAGGCAGTGTTTCAGCGAGTTGCTGTGCAATCACCTGCCATTATCTTCCATGGTCGGCCCAGAGAGGTTAAGTAACTCCAAGGCCACGGCAGCTGGTTAGTGAAGAAGACTCCGGAAAGAGTAGTCAGGACTACTGAGAGAATTCCAGATTGCAAGCCATTATCCTCTACTCCAAGCCGTGCAATCAGATTCAAGCCAGGAAACGGAAGAGTCCTGGGTCTACCAGAGGGGGATTCTGGAAGCTGGAACTGGTCCTGTAATTCTGCACATTGCTGACCTCTACCCTCTTTCTACATCCCATTCCTTACAGTGCTGTTCTTGCCCAGGAAGATATGGATCTTCCTGCAAATTGCAGGCCCGGAGTTTATGGTGGAGATGACCTGAAGATACCACAGCCCCTACACCACTTGCATTTCTTTTGCGCTTATGAATCCTGAGCATGAACAAGGATTAGGTCTCTTGGAGACCTACCGAAAAGGGGGCAGATCCAGGTTTGGAGGTAGGGGGGCGGGCGGTGGGGGGGCTCTCAATACTGGGGGCTCTCCTTAGGAAAGGAATACATGAATTCAAAATGAGAGGCCAGGACTTGGAAGGGATACATGTAAGTGAAACGTCCTGAAGTTCGAGCATAATGAGCTTCCTGGTAATTCCAGCTCTACTCCTATAGTCACTGAACTTCCTTCGTTTCTCCCTCCACTCCATCCCTCTTCGACCCTTTGTCCTTCTATCCAGCTCACAAGCCCCAACTCTGACGACTAGTCTCTGCTGTGCACCAGGCAGCAACTTCATACGTTTACATTCTGATTTAAAAACAGGACTTGGCTCCGCTCTGCAGGTTTTTATCCAAGTCATGATACATGCATAGCTTTTCTTGATCTAAAAGAAGAAAACGATGTACAAGTAATCTGTGGGTGATGGGCAAACACACTACATGGGCTGTTAGACTTGGTAGACCCTACTTGAGCTGGGGCTATGGTTTTCTATCTATGTTTGTAAACAGGGGCAGGCTCTTCTATGCCTGGGACATCCAACAAGTAAAACCATCCTCTCAGATGGGGAGTGGGGAGGGGCTTAACAACCTAGAGAATGTCACATAGCTACGCATCATTCTGTATAATTGATAGAATATTTTTACACATGGCACCTGATCTAATGTGGTTTTATTTATACACCCATTAAGACAGATTGGGGACTGAGGCTTAGAGTGACTTGCCGAGGTCACAGAGCTACTCGCTGGTAAAGTCAGGCTTTGAAGAATGACTCCAAGTTCAGTGCCCTTTCTAATTCGACAGGAACTGCAATTTTCACTTAATACCGCTTTGTACAGGCTTGATGCCCAAGGATGAGGCTTAACGTTTGATTCTGAACAGTTCCCTTTTAATGCTTTCCTACAGCTCCCCCCCACCCCCCGCTGTTACCCCCACACCCAGAGGACACAAAGACTGCCCAGGCAACCACGGCACAAAGAACCCATAGACAAAGTCAGTAGAGGCCATTTTGTGGATAATCTGGGGACAAGAATGTGTTCCCCATTGGGAGGAACATTTTCTCAAAGGGGGTGATCTGGATGAGTCATCAAAGTTCATGCTACCATTTGCACTGTTTCCCACCTCTCCCCTTCCTTGTGGGCAGTGACGTCACTCAGCCCTGGAGAGAGACTATGTCTGTCCCCCACCTCTGGTCCCCAGCAGTCTGCTCAGTCAGGGCCTGGCCCGGAGCCACAGAGCCCAGCGCAGGAGGGGAAGAAGCGTGTCTCCCAGTGGCTGTCAGCTTTCCCAGCTAAGTCTCGCCACCCCTTTTTGCCTCTGCCCTGCACACACAGCCTCCAGCCGCCTGCCCGACTTTCCATTTTCAGGCCTGTCTGGTGCTGTTCTGGTTCTTGGAGTGGGACGACCCCCCTCCCCCTGCCCGGGTGCCTTGTCTGCAGCCTGGGGCTGCCCCCAGCGACACTCGGGCTCTGTGCCCACTGGCCTGGCAGGCCCTCTCTCAGGACAATGAGAATCTGCTGTAATGGAGAGTTTGCAATATAGGTCAAGGTGCTCTCTGAAGGGCCCAGGGGAGGATCACCTGACTGGGAGGGGGGTGACTCAGCGGGAAGGGGGAGGGATGGGAACCGGAATCTCCTGGCCCGCAGGGCCTGCAGGAGGAGGTCAAGTTGTCTCTGGCTGGCTGTCTGTCAGGTCTGGCTGCCTGTCAGGGGAGGAAGGAGAAGCTGCTGGAGACAGGAGGAGGGGCAAATGACCTCCGGTGACCCACCTAGGGTGGCATCAAAATCCCTCCCCCAGTGGCCTGTTACCCTCCCTGTAGCTGACGCCACTCCCAGGTCAGTCTGCCTCTGTGGCTTGTAAAGACCTAATTAGCCGCCTCTCTTGCCAAAGAGGGAAAGCAAATGAGCAGAGAGCTCATCACTCCAGACTCCATCAACCCAACCCCGCCCCGCCCCCCCCCACCAATCCCCGGCAAAGTAACCAAAGCCACCGGCATCTCATACAAAGGCAGCCTTCCTTCCAGTGGCGATTCGGGGTTTCCCCCACCCCCCCCAATTAATTCTGAATATGAGAATCACTAGCCCATTTTATTTGACGTCCCCACATGGCCGGGGGGCCCCCTTGCACGGGGGCAGCCCTGGCCGTGCCTTTGCTGGAACAGCAGCTGCTCTGAACCTCACTTCCTCCGGCTCCAGCTGCAGGTTCTTCCAGGCCAAGCGGGGAGTTTCCTCCTTCTCGGGGCTTTCAGCTTGGCTCGCCTGGCCACCCTCACCTCCCACCCCCCAGCTGCTCACCGCCCTCTGCGGGTAGCGCTTCTGGGACTCCCTGGTTCCGTGAGTCAGAGCCAGACTGGAGACAGAAAGCAGGCTTCCTTTCCTAAATCAGCCTCCTGCCCCGCACGCCGCAGAGGGAAGCTATAATTACCCGCTTGGCTCGGCTCTGGGAACTGAGCCACAGACGCTGGATGAGGAGGGATGGCTCCTGAGCCATGCCCTTATCTGCCGCACCCCAGTCTGGAAAGAGGAGTAAGAGCCAGGGGTTCGGGCCTGTCGCACATCTGTCAGACACTCCGTGCGCCCGTAATGAGGTGCGCTGGACCTGGACGCCCATGTACACGGCTGGAAAAATCGCTACAGTCAAGCTGCCAGGAATTTCTCGTTTTGTTTTGTTTTGATGAGCCTCCTGCCTCGTTGCCAAACAGCCTCATTTGAGGCAGGCGGCTCGTGGTGGATGTTGGTGTTTTAAGAGATAAAGGAGAAGGCAATGAAACATTGTTTTGGACCTTTAGGAATGTTTTATCCTGCAGGTGTTTGGGCATGAAATCTCAGGCCTCCCAGGCTCAGAGAAAAGTTTGAAACCCGAAAACTGAAAAAATAATTGACTCCAAAATGAAAAATAAAATGACAAAATAGCATGGGTTTGTTCACTCATTCACTCATTCACACACAAATCATTCATTCATTCACTCATTCATTCATTCACTCATTCGCTCACTCATTCATTCATTCCCAGGAGCACACCCTGATTCCATTCACTCAACAAATATTTGCTGAGCTGCTGCTTTGTGCCAGGCTCAACCTAAGGCACTAGGGATACGTAAGTACTAAACCCATTAAAGATACAGACAGAACTAAGTGGACAAATTCTCCTGCCCTGCACATCAATAGTACGATACAATATTTAGTAAATGATAAGGTCTGTTAGAGATAATAAGTGCGATTGACAAGAAAAAAAATAGAACAACGATTTTGGGGGACTTGTCGGTAAAGGAGGACATTTCATGACATTTGAGAACAGTGAGAGTTCTCTGCCTGTGTGGAATGACTGCCAAGAATTTTAGCCAATCATAAATTCAATGAGTTATAGTTGACTAGAGTAAAATTATAAAAATACTTAAGTTTTGTTTATAGGCAAAGTGTGTGTACATTTTAAATATACTTGATAGGAGAGAAAACAGGCTACAGCAGCTGACCCTGCTTCTGGTTATGGAAAGGTAAAGGCACCGTTCAAGAAGAACTGATCTGACACCTCTGATAGAATAGGTAAGGGCTCGGGTGTCAGATACCAAGGTTCGGATCCTGGCTCCATCCTATACTACTTGTGTGATTCTGGGAAAGATACTTAATATCAGTCTCTTGTCTTTCATAGGGGAGTAATATAGAATCTACCTTGTAGGGTTTCTGGAACAATAAAAATGAGCTAATGAAAGTAAAGAAAGGTGTTTCTTAGCATAACACCTGGCACTTAGTAGGCACTCAGTAAATTTTTTAAAAAAGATTTTATTTATTTATTTGACAGACATAGATCACGAGTAGGCAGAGAGAGGAGGAAGCAGGCTCCCTGCTGAGCAGAGAGCCCTATTCGGGGCTCGATCCCAAGACCCTGGGATCATGACCTGAGCAGAAGGCAGAGGCTTTAACCCACTGAGCCACCCACGCGCCCTGGCACTCGGTAAATGTTATCTCTTATTTTTGTTGTTGTTTTGATGGTGATAACAATGATAATGATGAGGTACCAGGCCCTGTGTAGGCTACTGGGGACCCAGAGGTGACCAAGACAATGACATGATCCTAATCAGGAGAGGCTTTGCAAGCATACTGTGCTTTAAGAAATCCTTAAAGTTGGGGCGCCAGGGTGGCTCAGTGGGGATAAGCTTCTGCCTTCGGCTCGGGTTGTGATCTCAGGGTCCTGGGATGGAGCCCCACATCGGGCTCTCTGCTCAGCAGAGAGCCTGCTTTCCCCCCACCCCCACCTGCCTCTCTGCCTACTTGTGATCTGTCAAATAAATAAAAAAAAAAAATCTTAAAAGAAAGAAAAGAAATCCTGAAAGCTCCCTTGTGGTATAATCCCCACCTCAGCCCTGATCATTCTAAACCATACTTGGATAGCCAGTAAAAATAAACAGACCGCAGTGAAATACCACTTAATAACATTTTGGTTGGAAACAGTTACAAAGTCTGATCATGCCAAGTGTTGGAGAGGATATGGATCAATAGGATCTTCATATATTTGTTGGTGTTGGGATTGTAAATTGCTACATTCACATGGTTTTCCAGGAGACATGTGCAAGAACGTTCAAAGTAGCGGAAAGCTGGTAACAACTCACATGTCCAGTAACAGAATAAATAAATACATATGGAATGTAATAGAGATGATTATAATAGGTATTATATTATATTATATAAGACAAATGGACCATAGCTCTACGATACAGTATGGATGAATTTTAGCAATATAATGAGAAAAAAATATTATGGTCTTCTGGAAGATTACCTACAGCAGAACGTTCTCTTAAGTAAGGTAAAAATATGAAATCTATTATTTAGATTTTTATTATAGTCTTTAAGAAAACTATAATAAAGAAGATGGTTTATTAGAAAAGCAAAGGAATGGTAAACTCAAGATTCAGGACGGAGGGCAGGTAGGCACCGGGGTGGCTCAGTAGTTAAGCATCTGACTCTCCATTTTGGCTCAGGTTTTGATCTCAGGGTCCTGGGATGGAGACCAGGGATGGAGACTTGCGTCCAGCTCCACGCTCAGCACAGGATCTGCTTGGGATTCTCCCTCTCCCGGTCCCTCTGCCCCTCCCCCTGCTCTCTCTCTCAATAAATAAATAAATAAATCTTTAAAAAAAAAAAAGATTCAAGATAGGGTGAGGGAAGCAAAGTGATGGAAAAGTCAGGAACACACAAAGAATTTGGTGGTGGGTACACAGGTCTTTACCACATTATAATCAAATAAGTAAACAGATAAGTAATAAATAACCTTGTTCAAGATAAGTAATAAGTAACTAAAGATGAAAGAATGTCATTTATCAAAGATCATGAATAATCCTGTGTGCTTAGATTCAATAAGAAAGAAAACAGGGGAGGTCGGGGTGGCTCAGTCGGTTAAGTATCTGCCTTAGGCTCAGGTCCGGATCCCAACTCTTGGGATCAAGCCTCGCCCACATCAGGCTCCCTGCTGGTGGGTGGGGCTGGGCTGCATCTCCCTCTGCCTGCCACTTTCCCTGCTTGCCTGTGCTCTCTCTCTCTGTCAAATAAATAAATAAAATCTTTAAAAAAAACCAGGGGCGCCTGGGTGGCTCAGTGGGTTAAAGCCTCTGCCTTCGGCTCAGGTCATGATCCCAGGGTCCTGGGGTCGAGCCCCGCATCAGGCTCTCTGCTCACCAGGGAGCCTGCTTCCTCCTCTCTCTGCCTGCCTCTCTGCTTACTTGTGATTTCTCTCTGTCAAATAAATAAATACAATCTTTATAAAAAAACAAATTTACTCTTGGGATAGGTACAGAGATACCTCTGGAGGGTGTGGGCAGGTCAAGAGAGAGTGCAGGTAAAGGACTCTCAAGAAGTATTTCCATGAGGATTAGGCAGCGGTGGCCTTGGAGGTGGGGACCCCTTCCTTAGTCACATGTTGCTGTGCGGGTTCAGTACTAGACCCCATGATCAGAGGGTAGGCATGAGCTGTCACTGGGATGGGGTCAGGGAAAGGCCCTGGCTGAGCCCTACTGAGGTCATGGGTCTCTCCACACAATGGCTGGCCCTCACTGCCCTCTCCCTGGGATCTTTCCCAGGCCTACCCCTACCACTTTCCCCAAGAGAGACTTCCCGTTCCTATGCGTGATGTTCTCAGACAACCCAACCAGGGTGGGCGTGGGGGGATGCTGGGTATGTTACAACCAGGGGTTCCAAGTGCTACCCCAAGAAGATGCAATTTGCTCACTGAGCCCACAGTCCTGGCCATCCTCTCCTGCCGGTGAGGACCCCACGGGGAAGTGCTCTCAGACCTCTGAGCTGCTGCTGTTATGGCCAGGCCCCACAGAATACAGCCTGGAGCAAGTGCTTTTCCTTTCCTTTTTTTTTTTTTCTTCAGATTTTATTTGTTTATTCATCCATTTAGAGAGAGAGAGAGAGTGGGGGGAGGGGCAGAAAGAGAGGGAGAGACTCTCAAGCGGGTCCCCACAGAGCCCGACTTGGGCTCAATCCCACAGCCCCGAGATCATAACCTGAGTGGAAACCAGGAGCAGGACGCTTAAGCGACTGAGCCACCCAGGCACCCCAGCAAGTGCTTCTTCACTGAACAAACCTCCTCCAGGCCTCTGAAACTGGCACCAGGCAGAGGAATATTTGGTTAGGCCCAGTTGATTCAGTTCATGGACAGAACTAACTGAGATTCTCAAAGGCACACAAAGGGTAGTCCCACCTCTTTTCTGTGCTCCTGCTGGTAGGGTCAGGCTTTCTGAGCTCTGGGAACTGCTTACATGCCCTCCTCCTCCTGCAGCCCAGAATAACCATCAGTGCCCACTGGGAGAGAGCACATAAACTGGAGTCAGAACCTGGAGATCAGGTCATATGTAGCTGGCCAGTTTCTACTTGTCCCATTACTCTGAATCGTGGCTTTCTATTTGCACAATAGGGACACTCATATTGCCTTTGCATGGCTTGAAGACATGAGTGAGGACCATGGGACATAATAGGAGATGAAGTCCTTACCAAACACAAGGGTACAATACATTTGTGCTAGAATATTAGCCCACTGAGGGCAGGAAGTGTGTCTGACTCATTCACTGCTTTCCTCCCCGGATCTAAAACAGTGCCTGGCACACAGAAGGTCCTCCATACAAATACTCCTTGAATGAATGGAGTATTACAGACCAGAATAAAAATCATGATGACCATGACAATTACTAACATTACTTGCATCTCTGATCATGTGCCAGGTGAAAGGCTGATGCATGGCTTTACGGAGCTAATTCCACTGAAACTTCATAACCCCATGAGGGCAGCATGAGAGTTGATTCCGACTCTGCATGTGGGTTATTGTGATTCAGGGAAGTTTGTAGGATAGGTCATTACTCAAGTGAAATGAATTAGTGGGTTCAGAGAGCCTCACCACCCAAAAAGTAGAGCTCAGGAGGCCCTTAGTGCCCGAGAGAGGCCAAATGAAGATCACTGCATTTTGACACCATTTGCACTCTTCAGGACTCTGACAGTCAAGTGCAGATGTCTCTGGAAAGCAGTTAAACCTGAATTACTTTTTTTTTTTTTTAAAACGTTTTATTTATTTGACAGAGAGCAGGAGAGCGCAAGCAGGGGGAGCAGCAGAGGGAGAGGGAGAAGCAGGCTCCTGGTTGAGCATGGAGCCTGGTCTGGTGCTCAATCCCAGGACCCTGGGCCAAAGGTAGACGATGCTTAACTGACTGAGCCACCCAGGAGCCCCGAGACCTGAATTTCTCATCTAGGAATCATCTGGTCTGGCTTCCTTACTGCATATGGTAGGGCTCTCTTGCATGGATGGGATTTGGTGGGGTGCCTGGAGGTGGCATGACAGACAAGGGACTTGCCAGGAAGGGGGCTGAGAAGGTGTCCAAGATGCACGTTGACAGCTTTGTAGAGAACTGGCCTGGGACCTCAGGAGGGCAAAAGGGTGTCTGAGCTCCCCCAGATCGCCTTCAAGGGGCAGCCAAAACCCTGGAAGGCGAAGTGCTCTGGATGACCAGAAGGTCATCTGGGAGAGGGGGAGTGGTACGGGGGAGTTGTTAAAGGGGCTTGCTTTTATGTTTGAATGTTTTGTGATAAAAAATATACTCACGTTCCTTGGATCGTTAAGAGATATATTTAAATAAAGACTCAAGCAGCAGGAGTGGGGGAAGGTTGAGCAAAGGTCACAAGGGTTGGACTCTCCAAAGCAACACAGCTTCCAAGACTGCCAGGCTGGAGCTCTCCAGGACTTGGCTGATTTACTGGGATGAACGGCAGCCCCCAGCCTTCCCAGGGCACGACGGGCCAATGAGCCTGACCCACAGCAGGGGGGGTGGGTGGCGTTCGCTTTGCAGTTGGCAGCATCTCCCTGCCTCTTGCCTCTGAGCCTTCCTCCTCGGGAGAGACTCATTATGCAGTTTGGTCACATGCCCTATGCATTTTAATGAATGAGTCAGGGGACAGACTCAATTTGAAAGAGGAATCGCGGCTCTCGGCTGGGTGAAAGGCTCTCAAGGGATGCTCTCACAGCCTGGATATTACAAGGGAAGGAAAGAAGGAAGCTATTTCCTTCCGAGAAAAAAAGAAAGGAAGGTCTGAAGAGGAAGGTCAGAGGAGGGAGGGGAGGCGGGGGGGAAAAGGGAGGCCAAAGGGGCAGAAAGAACAGCCTGGAGTTCAGAAACCAGTGCTGGAACCGAGGCCGCCTGCCAGTCTCTTGCCCTGTTCCTTGCACTTGTTTACTGCAAACATTTAGTGCTTTTTAAGTTCCAGGCACCACACCAGGCGTGGGAGTGACCGGACAAATGAGACATTCTGCATTAGAGCAAATCTGTTTGGTCCCATGGGGCTTAACTGTGGGAAGGGTCTAATGTGGGAGGTGGGGTGGATCCAAGGAGATAGCGCTCTCTCCCACTCCAGGAACACCTTCCTCCCCCAGCCAGGAAGCCAGGGGATACCCTGCTGATGGTCAAGGGCGACCCCGCCTCAAGCCCTTCCCTCTGGCCATACCTGGGGCCACACAGTTAGCATCTCGATGAATCCTGGCCCTAATCCCGTGAGATAGATCCTGTTACTATCACATTTTTTATGGATGAGGAAACTGAAGCAGAAAGCAGCTTGCCCAAGGTCACCCAGGGATTTGAACTCAGGTCTGTCTGACTCCACAGCTCTTGGCAGCTCCCGACTCTGCTGTCAGCCAGCCACGGCAGGGGGAATGCTGGGGAAGGCCTTTCCCTTCCCAGGCTTCCTTCCAAGAACACTCTGAACCCCCAGGAGGAAAAGGTTGGTGTGAATCCAGATGCAGTCAGCGCCAACCAGCCTGGGAGCGGATCTGAAACCTCATTGAGCGGGGCTGTGTGTGTGTGTGTGTGTGTGTGTGTGTGTGTGTGAGAGAGAGAGAGAGAGAGAGAGAGAGGGGGAGAGAGAGAGAGAGAGGCAGAGAGAGGCAGAGAGAGACCGACCGAGCCCAAGGGCAGCAGGGGGAGGAAGGAAGCCCAGCCTCCACGCGGTCAGCTGGGGCGGCGTGCCTGTTCCCAGCCTCCACACCACAAAACACAGGGCAGCAGATGCTTAGCAGATGGGTGTGTGGGAGTGAGACTTACCCTCCGATGGCGGGTGGGCAGGCAGTGTCACCGAATTACTCAACAAAGCCACCTTGGCTTTGAACTTGGAGCCAGGACCTGCTGGAACAGGGCATGGGGAGGTGGCAGCCGCGCTCACCACGGTGAAAAGGATGTCTCTGCCATCTCCCTGCTGCCCCCTTCACGGCCCCCCCACCCCTGACCAAAGGGGAGAACACAGCCTGGGAAGAGGCCAGGAACCAAAAAGCCCCTGCACACCGACATCCGCATGAATTTTTACAGCGAGAGAGAGATACGCAGGCACAGCAGGACCCAGGGGCCCTGGGCTTCGTGCTGGAGAAAAAAAGCAGCAGGGCCACCCGCCATGAACCCTGACGGCACAGACACAGCCCCTGTTCACCGAGTGGTTACTGCATGCCCGGGCTGTCCTACGTAGTTAACCCTTCGAACTCCCAGTGCCTCCTTGTGAGGCACATACTGTGATCATGCCCGTTTGACCCAAGAAGAGAAGACTGCCAAGAGAGGAATAACTCGCCAAGGTCACATGTCTTCTTAGCTTCTGGTTTCCATGAGGAGGGATTTTCCCTAAAACTCATTTTTTCGTCTTTACTCTCACTACCCACAGCGATGGAACAATCTGTCTGATTGGAATACCCGGGAAGGCCATCTATGATGATCTGCTCTGGCCCAGTTCCTTCTAGGCTCCCTTAGGAAGTCAATTTTGTCCTCCCACTGAGCCACGTCCTCCATGCTAGCTTTAGTGACAAGGAAGGGGGCACTCTGGCTCTTTGCCACTCCTTTGTCTTCTTTCTTATTAAATGTGTTCAAAACCTGGATGCAGAGGAGGGGAGCTGTTTATTTGGACAGCTCTTCAGAGATCCCAAAGACACTCGGGAGGATCCTGAGAACTCTGGCTAAACCACTCCCATCTGACCAGGGGCTTCTGCTGTCCCTCTATGTCTTGGCAAAGGACACTCTTGGCTCCAGGACCAATTTCCCTTAGGAGTCAGCCCTGCGACTAGCACGGCCTCTCCCACTCCACACTTCTTTCTGGACTGGTGTTTGTGCATGTGTGTGTGTGTGTGTGTGTGTGTTTTCCGGGACAAGGAAAACCAAGTCTTGTACACAGTTCCCTGGGGTAAAAGGAAATCAGTCACGAGAGGGTTTCCCTGGGGAGGAGCGTCTCAGCCTATGTAACATCTCCTTCCCTTGCCACCTGGGAGGGCATATCAACAGGTACTTGACCCCCAGCCTGCTACCAGTCTATCTGACTAACCTGGGGACAAACCCAGGCAGCTGATATCAATAAAGTCCATGTTTATATGGTAAGGCTCATAGATCCCAGTTTCCAGTTCCAGTGGATCTGCCCGGCAATTCCAAGCCCTTTATGTCTCCGTGGGACTCCAGGGCAGGTCCATACTACATTGCTTTCTGACTGTGGGCAAAGTCTTTTTTTTAATTTTTTTTTTTTTAAAGATTTTTATTTATTTATTTGACAGACAGAGATTACAAGTAGGCAGAGAGGCAGGCAGAGAGGAGGAAGCAGGCTCCCAGCCGAGCAGAGAGCCCGATGCGGGGCTCGATCCCAGGACCCTGAGATCATGACCTGAGCTGAAGGCAGAGGCTCCAACCCACTGAGCCACCCACGAGCCCCTTTTTTTTTTAATTTTTAAATTTTTAAACAGTTTATTTGAAAGAAAGAGAGCAGAGCAAGAGGGAGGACACTTGGGGGTAGGGCAGAGGGAAGGCAGGCTCCCGCTGAGCAGGGAGACTGACTCAGGGCTAAATCTCTGGACCTCCCCCCCATCATGACGTGCCAACTGAGCCACCCAGCACCCCCATGGGCAAAGATTTTACCTGCTCTGTGCTTTGATTTCCTCATCTTTAATATGGGAAGATACTCCTTGCACTCCTGTCTGTCTCAGGGACTGTTATGAGATCAAATATGTACAACTTATTTGAAAAGGAATAAAAAAGTCTCCATGAGCTAGAAGGGAATTAACATTTGATGAGCTTCCATAATGTACTCAGAGACTTGCTAAGCATGAAGACTGAGCATCTTCTGTTCGTCACCGGTACTGATCCAGCCCCATTTTGGTAACCATGCCCTCCAAGGGACCACGCCTCCTGCCACCCTCCCAGTCCCAGTAGGTCTAATCACAGGGCCTGAGCAAGTGAGCCCCTCTCACTCTGCTGGACACAGGGATTGCTTTCAGGGATGGTCATGTGACCCAATCAGGGTCCTTGAGACTTTTGTTAGGACTTTTGGAAAAGAGATTCTCAGAGCACCTGGGTGGCTCCATCTGCCTTCAGCTCAGGCCATGATCCCAGGGTGCTGGGATCGAGCCCCCATCGGGCTCCCTGCTTGGCAGGAAGCCTGCTTCTCCCTCTTCCATTCACCCTGCTTGTGTTCCCTCTCTTGCTGTCTGTCAAATAAATAAGTCTTTAAAAAAAAAAAAAGTTCTCTATGGAGACCCTCAAAGGATCCAGGGGTAAAAACCGATGCTGCTGCTTGCTGCCTTGTTATCACATTAACCCCAAATGAAAGTTGAAACAAATCTGGAGCCAAGAGGTAGAGTGAAACCCAGTCCTGATTTTAACAGTTGAACCCCAAATACCAGTCATGTCCACCTGTGATGCTGTGATTCATAATAGTAAGTAGAGATTTGGTATTTCATCACCATAGTGTCTGGATAACAACTCCTAAAACCTGCAGAATTTCCTGAGATGGGGGGCGGGGCAACGTATCTTTTGTTATGTTAATGAGCTATTTTTGGAAAGCACCTAAGAAAAGGGGTTAGTTGTCAGAGGAGCTGATCATACCATTAGAGGGTATGAACTTTCAGTCCTTACCCCCTGACTTCCAGGGACGTTGAGGGGTGTCTGGGGGTGATGGTTGACTCAATCACCAATGGACAACGATTTAATCAATTGTGCCTATGTAATGAAACCTTCATAAAAACCCAAAAGGGCTGAGTTTGGAAAGCCTCCAGAAGGGTGAACACGTGGAAATCTGGTGTGCTGGGAGACAGCATGAAAGCTCTGCACTTTCCCCTACATCTTGCTCTATGGGTCACTTCTATCTGGCTGTTCCTGAGTTACATCCTTTTATAACAAAACCTATAATCTACCAAGTAAACAGTTTCTCTGCGTTTTGAGAGCTGCTCTAACAAATTGGTCAAACCCAAGGAAGGAGTTGTGGGGACCTCCAGTTCAGAGCTCATCCATCAGAGGCACAGCTGACAGCATGAACTAGGGACTGGCCTCTGGAGTTGGGGGGTGCGCAGTCTTCTAAGACAGCACTTAACTAACTGTGGGATTGGACACTACCTCCACGTAGACAGTGTCAGAACGGAGTTGCACTGGAGGATGCTTAGCCGATGTCCCGGAGACTTCCTTGGTGGTGTGGGGAAACCAGAACCCCACCCCAACATGTGTTAGAAGGTGGGTGCAGATCCCTGGTACCACCCCCGGACTTTTTGATTCAAGGTAAGCCCCCAATTCCTTTTTTTTTTTTTTTTCCTCCAAAGGCATCTTGGGTTGGATTTTCCATCCCTTGTGACCAAGAGAATCCTAGTAGATAGAGCATTAGCTCATTTCGTCTTGAATTTGGTCTCTGGAGCGGGCATTCTATCCCCTCCACCAGGCTTTGAGAAGAAATGAGTCTCCTAGCTGCATCACAAGCTTCAGTCAGCATTAGGGCTTCTGCTGGGAGAGGAGAGCCCCCTCTCCTGCAGCCAGAGGCCGAAGGGAGGACATAATTCACCGGTGTTCTCCACCCCAGGTGCCCCTTCCCTGGAAGAAAGGCACCAATAAGACCAGGTGTTCAGCCAGTTCCTATAGGGCTTAAGCTTGATGTCAAAGGCTGGGAGGGCTCAAAATGGCCCAATACCTGCCTCTCCTTCCAGGGAACTGATGCTTCAACGTCCCCCTTCTAGAGCTCCGCTATCTCTTCTTAAGAAAACACTGGAGTCTGGTAAAATGCAAAGACACCCCAGGCCTCCTGGGGCTTTACAACCCGAGCTGCTATCAGTCATGATTCTTGGAGGAAGAATGACATTGAGAGGAATTTGGTGCCCGGCGGGGAGGGCAGATGTGGCCCTCTGGAAGAGGGGAAAAGGTACAAAAAGGGACATCTCGGGGGAGGGTAAGTTTCAACTGGTTGGGGGAGCAAGTCGGCCATTACATGTTTGGTAATGAGATAATAAAATATCTCCCAGATACCTCCCATATTTGCTTCAGCACAACAGAGGGCTGGCGAACGTGGAGGACAGAGATGAACTAAGACCGGCCGTGAACTTATCATTATGGAAGCTAGGTTACGGGTGTATGAGGCTTTCTTCTGTATTCTGTCTACTTGCCCAGATGTTTGAAATTTTCCATAGTGATTTTTTTTTTAAAGTGTAATGAACAACCAAAAAAAAAAAAAAAATAGAAAAAGAAAAAGAAAAACAACAACGACAAAAAAAAAAAAAAACAAAGAAAAACCAAAACCAAAAAACCCCATGTTTTGGGCTTTATTCTTCCCAGAGCCCTTTACATGTATCTTGCTATGCACCTCACTAATGATGGTTCGTTCTCCCCTCCCATTTTATGTATTTATTTTTAAAAATATGTTATTTATTTATTTGACAGTAGGCAGAGAGAGAGAAAGAAAGGAGGAAGCAGGCTTCCTGCCAAGCAGAGAGCCCAATGCAGGGCTTGATCCCAGGACCCTGGGATCATGACCCAAGCTGCAGGCAGAGGCTTTAACCCACTGAGCCACCCTGGCACCCCCCCCCCCATTTTAAAGATGGTAAAACTGAGGCTGGAGAGGCTAAGTCACTTATGCAGGTGGAATTTGCCAGCCGGACCTAGGTCACTCTGGGGCACAGGTCAACGGAGGCAGGTTGGGCCAGCCCTAGGCTTGATGGGGGCAGACAGGCAGGGATCCGTGCGAGGTGAACTGCGGCTGTCCACTTCCAAATCTAGAGGTAGCCCCGTCTGTATCTGCCTGGCGTGGTGCAGACCTCGCAGGGCCTCGGGGAGTCATGGGGGACACAGAGGAAAGCTCCCTGCCACCGAAGTCACGTGCTCCTTGGCAGTTAAGAAAACACTCAGTCTAGCACCATAGGCTCTGGACCCTTTCATGGGCATCCTGGGGGCCGTTGCCTGAACATCTGGGGCTGATAAAGGGAGACCCACGTGGGCTTCCCTGCCCCCTTTCCCATAACGATTTCCGCACTTCCCCTTGAAGCTCTGTGTGCGTGTGGCTGTTCTTTTCTTCTCTTTCCTCCCAACATATGGATTCCCAGCTTCTATTTCAAACTCCAATGCTTCTCTCCTATAAACTCCCCAAAGCTCTCAATTTCCTTTTTCCATTGCTCATTCTTTCCTAAAGTGTATGAAAAAGCCTCTCTTAGCTCTGTTCCAATTTCCTTGTTTATAAAAGAAGGACAAGGAGAACAGTGATTGCGGTGATCAAGGTTAAGCATGGCCTGATTCCTTCCTTAGGAGAAGCCACCTCCACAGCCTGAGAGATCAAAGCTTACCAGGTACAAGAACTAATCACAGGAAAGCCCCCATTCCCCCACCCCCACCCCAAAGTCAGCCTGCAGGAGGCCTGATACAGTGCCATCTGCTCCCTTTAGCTGGCTGAAATGTCCTTTTTGAAAGTCACTAATAGAATAGAAAAAAGGAAAAGTCACGAGCGGGCACGATTCCCAGAAGGTTGCTGCCGAAGTGGGAGTGTGTTATCTGGGAAGGGAGGAACCGGTCCTGGCCTGCTCTGTAGCCCGTGGCCTTGCACTTTCTCACAATAATGGCACCTTACCCCTTAAAGGCAGAAAAAGCTCAACCCTCAGCACTGCAACTGTACACATCAGCACCACCCCGGGGCCAGGGAGGATGGCTGGGTCTGTGCATCAGCAGGGGCCTAGGGGACAGGAGGTCCTCACCCAGGCAGAGGTCACAGACCGTTCAGTGCCTTTGGCTGCACAGCAGGTAACAATGATGGCCGTGGGGCAAGGTGATAAAAGGCTGCTGACCCTGTTTTCTGCCCAGGGGGGACCAATGGCTGGTGGCAGTGGGGACTGAGGCTAGCAAGTCCTCTCTGGAAGGAGCTGCAGCTTCCCACCTCCGCCTGGTTACAGTTGTTCAAGAAGGTGAGCTCCGTGTTGCCAGATCTTCTGTTTTTCCAAGGAAGTGGAGACCGGGACTTGACATGAAGTCTCCTAACCTGAGAACAGGTTTAAGTGACAGATATCGCAAAGGCTGATGGTAGTGGCCACATAAAACCTCTCTAGGGGTCTGAGTTCACCTTAAGACCCCGCTTGCCGCCCTGACCTAGGAAGCAGGTCCTCTACACCTGCCACGTGGCAGGCCGTGCTGGGAGGAGGCCAGAGGAGGTCAGATGAAGCCACATGGCCAAGGGCCTTGGCCAGCATGCTTAGGAGGTAGGGCCGCTTGCTGTTCCCGGGGCTCATGAAACATTTTCAGACTTCTGTCATTTTATCACGCTGCATCTGCGGCCAGCTGGGTCCTTCCCAGCAACCCTCCCACCAGCTTCAGAAATTCTCCTCTCCACGGCCAGTTCCTTAACGCTCTCTTTTGGTAGGGCAGGCCACGGCTTCCACATCTGACCAAATCTGAGTCAACTTTCCAAACAACTTAAAATTCACCTGCCCACTGAAGAACCAAACAACACCGTCAATTCACGTGCCCGTGACAAAATCGTGACTGGTGACTCTGGGTACTTAAGGAGCTTTCCCCGCCCCACCCCCAGGAAACATATTGTGCTCGAGGGATAGCTTCTGTTCCTCGTCTCCATGGGAGAGAGAAGAGGGAAACCAAGGCACGGAGCTGAAAACTCTTTGCCTAAAGATACATTTACTTGGCAGGGCTCCAAAGAGCCGGGGGAAACAGTTTGCTGAGCTTTTTATTTTTATTTTATTTTTTTTTTAAGTTGAGTGTCTTCTTGAATTGTATAGAAGAGAAATAAGTAGAATTGCCTTCCAGTGAGATGTAATCTGTGATGCTGAGACAGAGAGAGAGAGATGAGGAAAGATTATAGGCCAAGGTATGATAATCAAATCTCTTTCCCTGGCTACCTTTACTCTGCCACTTACCCACTTAGAGTCTGATTCGTGCATTTTCCTATGCATGGGGAGTGAAGAAGATGGGTCAGAGGGGATGGCGGAGAGACCTTTCAGAGCAAGGCGGGGTGCTCTGCGCAAGTGACTGCTGGCAACGGAGTGTGTGCACACATCTCTAGGTGTGGACGGATTCACACGCTTAGTTTGCATGCAAGCCATTTTGGTAGCAGAAGTGTTTCTAGGCTTTGGGGAGTACCCTTCTAGGAGAACCTGCCTGATTCTGGTCTCGGTCTCCCCCCTCCCCCAACACACTGTGGCTATTCGTTTCATCAGTATACATGTACAGGGCACCGCCCTGGGGTCCGGCAGTGAGCTTACAACAGTGAACAAGAAAGACCCAGTCTTTGTCCTCAGGGTGTCCACCATTTCATTTAAGAGCAAGGCAGACAGGTGAATGGGTGACCGTACCTCAGTTGGCGAGCAGCTGGACAGGGGAGGTGAACCCAGAGAGGGCAGGTAGGTGGAGGCTCAGCTTGAAGGACAGAGGGGGAGGAATGGGGGAATGTATTCTGGAAGAAATGAGGTCTAAGTGGAGATCTGGAAGTCAAGATGGTATTGGACCAGTTGGGAAAGGGAAGGCGGGTGTTGCAGGCAGAGGAGCCAGCACGGGCGAAGATCTAGGGGCAGATTCCCAGCACCCCCCACCCCCCACCCCTGCCAGTTCTTCATGAAAATCTCCTTTGAGCTCAGGCCATTCCTCGGGAGGGTCTCACGGGAGTTCTGGGACCAAGTACGGGACTGATGTGGCGATGGCCCTGTCGAGGCTGAGGATGTTAAAAGGCATTGTTGTCAGATTTAAACTGCTTTGTTTTTTTGTTGTTGTTGTTGTTTGGGTTTTTTTGTTTTAAATATTTTATTTATTTTATTTGACAGACAGAGATTACAAGTAGGCAGAGAGGCAGGCAGAGAGAGAGAGAGGAGGAAGCAGGCTCCCTGCTGAGCAGAGAGCCCAATGGGAGACTCGATCCCAGGACCCTGAGATCATGACCTGAGCCGAAGGCAGCGGCCTAACCCACTGAGCCACCCAGGCGCCCCTAAACTGCTTTGTTAAAAGCACCCAAAATAGCCTCCTGTCCTTAAGATACTCAGATGATAGGATGGAGAAGTGTTCGGGGGACACTGTGGAGTACAGCCCTTCCTCCTGATAAAGGACATAAACACTAAAGGTGAGCCATGGAACCAGAGACCAAACTGACTCCAAAATTCCAATTTACAAAGGATAAAAAATGCTCATACGTCTGCTCTCTCGCTCTCTCCTTCCCCCACCCCAACAATCTCACTCTCCTCCCCCCCACCCCCTCTCACTCTCCCCTGGCAGGCTAGGCAGAGTAAGTGTCAGATTTTTCACATTATTTTTCAGAGAGAAGGAAACTGAAGCTCACAATGGAAAAGGATCCAAGGTGACTGGCTCATTCATTCACTCACCGACTCCACAAACAGCAACAGAGCGCCTGCAGTTGGCAGGCTTGTCCTAGGTGCTGCGGATGGAGAGGTGACTAACAGCTACTCCCTAATGAGAGAAGCCAGGGTTCAAGCCCATTGCTCTGATTCCCAGTGCCCTTTTCAACAGACTGAACTGCAGGCTGGATATATGGTCTCAGGACAGCACTCCAGAGGGTGGGTGTTTACAGCCCCATAGTCGTTGTCAGCACCCCTCTTCCCGCCCCTACCCACCACCTGCAAACACACCATCAAAAAACACAGCATAGTTGCTATGCAAGTCTATCTCCTAGGCTAGGTGCAGCTCAGATTTTCTCTGCAAGTCCCTCCCATACAGAAGCCATCCCCACCAATGGTTGTCCTGGTTGTGGTTGTCTTTGAGTCACTGAAAATTTTCCTATTCTACCTCCACCCTCTGACTAGCCTCAAGAGAGGGCTTTTAAACCCTCACCTTTTGCAAGTGCTCTCTCTAAACACCGGTTCACAGAAGAAGGGACGGTATAAAGGTTCGGGGTGCCTGGGTGGCTCGGTGGGTTAAGCCTCTGCCTTCAGCTCAGATCATGATCTCAGGGTCCTGGAATGGAGCCCCACATCGGGTTCTCTGCTCAGCGGGGAGCCTGCTTCCCACCCCACCCCCCCACCCCCCAACGGCCTGCCTCTCTGCCTGCTTGTGATCTCTCTGTCAAATAAATAAAATCTTAAAAAAAAAAGGGTCTTTCAAAAGGAAAGGGGGTGTGTGTGGTGGGGGACCTGGGACAGGTAGGATAAAGCCCAGCAAGTGGAGACACCAGACCCACTGCCTCCTGGACGGTTCAGCCCTGAGCCGCATCCGGCCAAGGTCGGAAATGACCGGCAACACCCAGCCAGACAGACGTCTCTCAGAGATGCTTGGGAGAGGCTGGGGTATCTCCCCAGAGCCTGGGCAGTGTTATTTCCTGGGGCAAAGCAAGTCACAAAGGATGAAAGCGGATGACTGAATGTCTGGGGCAGGGTGGGCGGCCTTGCCAGGAGGTGGGGGTGGAGCAGGGGAAAGGGAGGAGGGGCCGAGAGCTGGCGGGTTTCACACAGACAAATCTCTTCATTTTTCCAGACTGGAAAAATCTGTTTGGGCTGTGCACATTTGCAGAGAGTCACGGTATTTACTACGCTTCCTGGTTCCACAGATTTCTTTTTGTCATTCCGTCAAACGCAGCTTGTATTTTTCAGAGCCGGAGCTGAACGGCCCATGGGGGCTCTTCCCCCACGCTGTGTTCCAAAACACATCGCCAGCGACTCGAAAAGCCCAGCACACATGGGCAGCGGGAGTGGGGTGGTGGTGAGGGGGCATGTTTTAGAGATAAAGACCCGTATTTAGACAAACAGCGTCTCCCCCTTGGAGGTGTTTAATGACACTCCTCATTTTCCAGGCACACACTGTTTCCTCAGCAGCCGTCAGAACAAACCGCTCTTCTGGAAACTGGTAACCGCACTTTGCCTGTGACTCTCAGTTATCCAATCCATACGGACGGTGGGGGAGGGGAGGATGGGGGAGAGGAGAGTGGTCAATTAAAAAAATAAATAATTCCCTTCTTGCCGAAATGTGCCCAGAAGTGCTTGGGGCCAAATGTCAGATTAGAAAAGTTGTGTGTTGAAGCATTCTATGCTAAAACATGAATTCAATCCAAGGAACATTTACTCAGCACTTACTACCAGGAGACTCTGAGGTACAGCACTAGGCGTGGGAGTATCCAAGCGGACCACAACTTGACATGCACTTGGCATTTTTAATAGGAAACAGAGTGTGAGCCCAATGGCACGTGTGGCCAGTGGTGGAATTTTAGGCATCAGAAACGGAGGCGGTCAATAAGGGAAGTCTTTCTGGGGGTAGGAGAGGGGAGAGACCCCTTCACATCATACTCGTAGGTTCCTGTATGTGTCATGCCAGCCAAGCTGACGAGGGAACAGAAGGCTAGCTGAGGACAAAGCACAAGCAGAGAACCCACACCCCCACTCCTGGGTGGAACGTGTGTGACATTCTTCCAGGAATCCCCCTTCTTATATTAATACCTCGCTAGAGGGAAAAACAACCTTGACAACTCCCTTTTTCCTTACCTCCCCTAACCCCGTAGTCTATAACCCGTCACCCCTCACAACCCCCGCGGAAGCAGCTCTTTCTGCCCATGGGTCCTGTCCCTGTGCTTTAATAAGCCACCAGTTGGCACCAAAGACCTTTCAAGAATTTTTTCTTAGTCACGGGGCTCCAGACTCCACCCCACTGAACCTCACCTATATTCTGGGAGTACGAGCATCAAATCTTGCTCAAACAACCTGGAGACAACTGCCTGAGAGTCGGTGAGTAGGAACCTCATCTTTACAGACGACATGACATGTTCAGGCACTCTTGGAGCCTTTCCAGCCCAGGAGGGCAGACAAACAGGCATCCGTGGTGAAGTGGGTCAGAATCACCTGACGCAGTAGAATACAGCCTCTAACCTCCCCTTCTTGGGTTGCCAAGGCACAAAGTCATCTTGCATTAATTTCCAGAGAGAAAGAGCCCACACAGACTTCTCCTTGGACTTGCTTTTGAGTCAGGAGCCCCGGGGAGTCAGAGGGGTGGAGGCTGATGTCGGGAAGTAAGGGAGGGTCTTTAGGGGACCAGAGAGTTGGAGGGGGGAGCAAGGAATTCTGAATAGTCCAAGTTGACGATGCCAGATGTAGCTCAATTTTTTTTTTTTCTTTTAAAGGACTATTACGGGTTTCCTTTCCAAAGTGGAACTGCAGGGATGGAAAAATGAGTTTCAGTTGCTATGGAAATTGGAGTTGGCTGGAGCCTGCAGGAACAGCAGCTGGAGTAGAACAAGTGGCCAGGAGACTGGCCCTGTGACAGAGGGGCTTCCGGCTGGGGGTAAGACAACAACAGGCTTCAGGAGGGGAGAGAGGAGACAGGGACCATGTCTCCAGATCCTGAAGCCTAGGAGTTCTGCAGACATGTGGAGTGACGTGTGTGTGTGTGTGTGTGTGTGTGTGTGTGTGTGTGTGTGTGTTGCATGTGCATCCCCACAGGCCAAAAATGACCAAGAAGCAAAATAAATCACTGCCTGAGAAAGAACAGAGTTTCACCAGGAGACTCTGAGGTCAAGAAAGCCGGAAAACAGTTGAATGACAAAAGAGAAGAGGCCTGCTATTTCAAAGACTTCCAGGGGGTGAGGAAATGCCTGAGCAGGGACTGGCCCTCTAACTCTGTGCTCCCTCACCTTTTGTCCTCACACAACTCCTCAAACTGAAACTGATGTGGGCCAGCAAAATCCCCGTGGGGTTGGTTAAGGCTATGGGGGTGGGCAAGCTGGCTGTTCTGTTTCATCTGCATTTCTGGGGGACTGTTTCTGTTCCAGGTAGAAAGTCCGCATGACCTCGGGGAAGCTTCGAAGGGGTCTCAGTGCTCTCAGCATCACATGCTGGACAGATGCTTTGATTTGGCTTATGGTGACTTCAGGCCTTTGTGGGATCCCTCAGCAGGGTCCAGCTGGGGGACTATTATGCTATTCCCACTCTTAGCCCAGTAAGAGGACCTGCCCAGCCACTTTCCTCCCATCATGGTGGGGGTGAGTGGACGGGGGACCTCACACTGATGAAGGGACTCGAAATTAGGCCCTTGACACTATATAATTCTATCACTGTCTACGTATGTTGCCCCTGAGAAACACTGAGAGGACCATACAGTTTAAGGTGACCACCAGTCTGGTACCTTGTTTTGTATTTCTTCATTTTTCAATATATCAAGATCCTCAAAAAGTGGAAAGATGCATCAAAGAAGAATACTTGGGAATAAATGCAACCAAGGAGGCAAAAGACTGATACACAGAAAATTGTAAAATGTTGCTGAAAGAAATGAAAGAAGATACAAATAAAAGGAAAGACATCCTGTGTTCATAGAGAGGGAAGCTCAACATTAAGATGTCAATACTACACAAAGCGATCTATAGATTCAATGCAATTTCTACCAAAATGCCAAGGATGCTTTTTTCAGAAATAGAAAAATCCATACGGAAATTCATACGGAATCTCAAGAAACCCCAAATAGCCAAAAAACAATCTTGAAAAAGAAGAGCAAAGCAGGAGGACACAAACTTTCTGATTTCAAAGCTTACAACAAAACAAAGTAATCAGAACATTGTACTACTGGTATACAAGCAGACATTTAGACCGACATAATAGAATAGAGAGCCTAGAAGTCAACCCTCCCATGTATGGCCGAATTATTTTCAATAGGGGACCAAAAATATTCAATGAGGAAAGGCTAGTCTTTTTAACAAATGGTGTTGGGAGAACTGGATAGCTACTTTACATCGTATACAAAAATTATCTAAGATGGATGAAAGACTTAAACATAAAATCTAAAACTATAAACCCCTATGAGAACAGATTGAACAAAAGCCTCATGATATTGGATTTGATGATTTCTTGGAGATGATGCCAAAAGTATAGACAACAAAAGAAAAAATAAACAAACAGCTTCATCAAAATTAAAAACTTCTGTGTATCAAAGGACACTAACAACGTAGTGAAATGATGGGATGTGAGAAAATACTTACAAATCATATATCTGACAAGGGATAAATACCAGAATATATAGAGAACTTCTACAACTCAATGGCAAAAAAGCACAAAAAACAAAAACATAAAACTCAACCTGATTTAAAAATGAGCAAAGAACTTAACAGACATTTCTCCAAAGAAGTTAGACAAATGGGAGCACCTCGGTGGCTCAGTGGGTTAAATGTCTGCCTTTGGCTCAGGTCACGATCCCAGGGTCCTGTGATTAAGTCCCACGTCCAGTTCTCTGCTCAGCCGAGAGCTTGCTTTTCCCTCTCTCTCTGCCTGCCACTCTGCCTAGTTGTGTGTGCTCTCTCTCTGTCAAATAAATAAATAAAATCTTTTTAAAAAGGGTGCCTGGATGGTTCAGTCAGTTAAGCATCTGCCTTCAGCTCAGGTCATGATCCCGGGGTCCTGGGATGGAGCCCCATATGGGGCTCCCTGCTCAGTGGGGAGCCTGCTTCTCCCTCTCCCTCTGCTGCTCCCCCTGTTTGTTCTCTCTCCTGCTCTCTGTCAAATAAATAAATAAACCTTTTTAAAAAAAAATCTTAGGGGTGCCTGGGTGGCTCAATGGGTTCAAGTCTCTGCCTTCGGCTCAGGTTGTGATCCTGGGGTCCTGGAATCGAGCCCCGCGTCGGGCTCTCTGCTCGGCAGGGAGCCTGCTTCCTCCTCTCCCTCTGCCTGCTTCTCTGCCTACTTGTGATCTCTGTCTGTCAAATAAATAAAATCTTTAAAAAAAGAAATCTTAAAAAGAAAGAAGATACACAAATGGTCAATAAGCACATGAAAATATGCTCATGATCTCAGTCATCAGGAAAACGGAAATGAAAACCACATTGAGATCCTATTAGAATGCCTATTATCAACAAAACAAAACAAAAGCAGAAGTAACAAATTTGACAAGGATGTGGAGAAATAGAAACCTTTGTGCATTGCTGGTGGGAACGTAAAGTGGCACAAACACTGTGGAAATGCTATGGCAATTTCCCCCCAAATAAAATAATTAGCTTATGATCCAGCAATTTCACTCTAGATATATTCCCAAAAGAACTGAAGGCAGGAATATTTGTTTCCTCATCACAGTATTATTCACCATGGCCAAAACGTGGGAGCAACCCAAGTGTCCACGGACAGAGAAATGTATAAACCAGATGCCACATAAGCATACAATAGGAGACTGTTCTGTCTTTACAAAGGAGGACATTCTGACACCTGCTACAAACATGGATGAACCTTAGAGACATCATACCCAGCGAAGGAAGCCTGTCACAGGAGAAAAAATACCACACAATACCGTGGGTACAGGGTACCTAGGGCGCCGTCAAAATCGTAGAGACGGGAAGGAGAGAGATGGGTGTCCGAGGCTGACGGAAGGAGGGATCGGGGAGGAAATGAAAACTAAGGCAACAGTTAAACTCATTGTTTCATGAGTTTCGGAAGATGAAAAAGCTCTAGAGATGGGTGGTGGCGCTGGTTGGTTCTATGGAGGTATAAAGGTACTTGATGTCACCGAAGTGTACATTTTAAAATGGTTAAAATGGGGGCACCTGGGTGGCTCAGTGGGTTAAGCCGCTGCCTTTGGCTCAGGTCATGATCTTAGGGTCTGGGATCGAGCCCCACATCGGGCTTTCTGCTCAGCAGGGAGCCTGCTTCCTCCTCTCTCTCTCTCTGCCTGCCTCTCTGCCTACTTGTGATCTCTCTCTGTCAAATAAATAAATAAAATCTTAAAAAAAAAATGGTTAAAATGGCCAAGTTTGTGTCATATATATTTTTGCATAATTAATATATATATTAACCCCCTTCCCTGCTGTGATATGATGAGTGTACACACACACACACACACACACACACACGACCCCGGGTCAGCCTCTCGACCTCTGAGAAGTTCTGCCCTCACAGGCTGTCTGTCCAGTTCAGCCCAGTCAGCACCCAGGGTATGTCCTTCCCCCTACGCCCTTTGTCTTGTCGGAACTTACAGAGGTGCAAGTAAGACCACAAGCTGGCGTGGGGAGCCCCTCGTGGGCAGGCGGGACAGAAAGACGGACGGAGATGAGGACTGCTCAGGGAGGACAGTCCCCTGGCTCCCAAGCACGGTCTAAAGGGATAAGGGCTATGAGGCAAGACTGGGTACAGGGGGCCCTCCGTCAGCTGACAGGAAGAGAGGGGACTTCGTGCCTGGCTGTCGGGTGGTGTCACAGAGGAAGTGGTGCTTTAGGGGGCTTGAAAGGAATGAGGATGTGTGTCTGTGTGAACTGGCAGAGGGCACGTCAGATGGGTCGTCTGTCTGTCTGGTGTGTGCTGTGACTGAGAGACAGAAGGTGGGAGACGATGCTGGTTCACCAGGAAGAGGAGGTAACAGGGGGAGATGGGGGACCAGGTACTGGAATCTGGGTCACACAGCGCCATGGTCTTGGAAGGTGAGCATTGGGAAGGCATATTTAGCCTCGGTGTGTAACCTCCGGGGGCCGATCCAGAAGGAATGTGAATGCCAAGCTAACATGAACAACAAGGTCTGCGCACAGAGGACTTACTAGGCACCTCTTACTCAATAACCTCACGTGCTAGGTAACAGCATTAGCTCCAGTCTCTGCTGAGAGCGCGGAGGCCCCACCGGCTCAGGGCCTTGCCAAGAGCACGCCCAGGGCCAGTCAGCGGGAGAACTGGGGCCAGGAACCCAGATCTACGTGGGACTTGAACTCTCATACGTACAAGAAATGGCCGCAGGAGCTGGTTGCAAAACACAAATTGCAAGAGTGCCTGGGTGGCTCAGTTGGCTAAGCATTCCTCCGCCTTAAGCTCAGGTTAAGATCTCCTGGTGTGGGGGTGGGGGAGCAGGGGTGGCGTTGGGCATGGGCGTCCCTGATCAGCAGGGAGTCTGCTTCTCCCACTTGCATGCTCCCCCCATCAATAAATAAATAAAATCTTAAAAAAATCCAAACTCACAAATTCCATTCCCAGGGGCCAGAGATAGAATGATCTGAGCAACAAAATAAGGCAGTATTGGATTATAACCCGGAGTACAAAGTGAAACCCATGGGTCCCTGCTATTATTTAAAACAAAACAAAACAAACAAACAAAAAACAAAAAAAGAGAAATGAATAAATGGGAGAAAAGAGTCAAATTACCCGTGCAGAAAAGTTCCAAAAAAGGGCTGTAGATACACTGCCCAAAGAAGGGAGAACAGAATTCCTCAGTCCCTCAAGCGTGCGCTGTGTGTAAGGACTGCCTTCCAAGAGAACAATATGGAACAGGATGGAACGGGGGAACAGTCACATGACAGTGAAGACCCCTGACACACACTATCTCAGTTGGATGACTGAGCTTAGGGTCAACAGCAGTAGGTTGTGGTGACATCGGGGGTGCCCGCCATGATGTGACGAAAATGGCTCTTTACCTCTTGAGGCTTTCTTCTCCAAACCCCATGAACTCCAGTTCGATTCTGAGAAAACCATCAGGCAGATTCCACCAGAGTGGTGTTCTACCACATACCTGCCCAGTCCTCCTCAAAACTGGGAAGGTCATCAGAAACAAGGAAAATCCGCTCCATCGTCACAGCCAGCAAATACATAAGATGTTGTGACAAGGAAACAGGATACCAGATTCTGGCAGAGGTCTTGACAAGGAGAAAGGACAGGAGGTAAACACCGAGAAAATCTGAATAAACTATGGACTTCAGTTACTAAGAACGTATTAATATTGGTTTGTTCACTGTAACAAACGTACCATAGCACATGTGTTCATCTCAGTAATGGGGGTACTGGGCGTGGGGTATATGGGAACTCTCTGGGATATCAGCTCGGTTTTTCTGTCAGTCTAAACTGGTCTGAAAAGGTCTATTAAGAAATGGGCGTGCCTGGGTGGCTTAGTCGGTTAAGCATCTGCCTTAAGCTCAGGTCACGATCCCAGGGTCCTGGGATCGAGTCTCCCGTAGGGCTCCCTGCTCAGCAGGGAGCCTGCTTCTCCCTCTCCTCCTTGTTCCTGTGCTTTCTCTCACTATTTCTGTCTCTCTCTCAAAATAATAAAATAAAATAAAACAAAATAAAATCCAATCCCCAGGCTGACGCTCAGAAGCCGTGGCCCTCTGATGTGGCTTTGCACAAGTCTATCAGAGCTGTGAATGAAGCGGGCCCCCTTCCCTGCCTGTTGACCAACCCGAGAGAAGCCGCAGATAGAGTGATATCTTCAGGGTTGGCGAAATCGTTCACACCAAGGACACTGTATGCCTCTCCTCCATCGGACTCCCTGAGGCTAGGGATGGCTCTTCTCTCATCAGACTGGCAGCCTTCCTAGTGTAAGAACTAGATCTCCACTCTCAGACTGGGCAGCGCGGCTGCCCCTGAGGGTAGGGCCCAGTTTTCCTCTGGAGGATCTGAAGAAGGCCTCCCGCAGTGGCCCCGGGTGCCACGAATTCTCTGTATGCATTTTGTCTCCCTTTTAGGGAAGTCAAGATTCTTCAGCCGGGAGGGAGGAAAGGCCCTGGACAAAAACGTACTTTTTTTTTTTAAGATTTTATTTATTTGTCAAAGAGGTAGAGTGTGCGAGTGAGAGAGCACACAAGCAGAGAGAGAGAGGGAAAAGCTGACTCGCCGCCGAGCAGGGAGCCCCATGTGGGGCTTGATCCCAGGATCCCGGGTCCATGACCCGAACTGAAGGCAGATGCCTAACAGACTGAGCCACACCAGGTGTCCCAAAATGTACATTTCTAAAAGCCGGCAAAAATAGGTCTCCCAACACTCAGAGGAGCATAACCAAAGCTCGTAACAGCAAACTCAATGATCTCTTGGGTTTGGTGCTCTAGCTGCCTTTCCAGGACCCATCGAGCCTCAGGCATGGACAAGTGATAAAAGTACCAACAGTGTAACATGATGATCCTGCCAATTCTAGAACAGAGCTCCCAGAGAGCCGCTTCTCCACTGCAAGAGGTTATTACTGGCAGGTACACAGCAAGTCACCGCCAAATGTGGGGAGTGCGTATCAGTGGAATCCACACACAGTATCTGTAATTACTGATCTGCGAAAGTTCTTAAGACAGGACAGGATGCGCCTCTGGACAAAGCAGGAAGAGCAAGGTCTGGAAATCAAATCAAGACTTGACAATGAGAAGGAAAAAAAAAAAGGCGAATTGTATTAACATAAGCCGAGGAAATATTAGGTAGACAGAGATGGTCAAGCGTGAGGAGCTCAGCAAAAATGATACAAAAGAGAAGTCTTTAGAGTCTATCTTATCTCCCATTGTTCAGAGCATCGGGATTTCTGGAAACTCTTGAGCATTACAGACAGCTCAGAGGGCCAGAGCCGCCTGGAATCCCCTCTTGATAAGGATCATTTAAAAAAATATTTTATTTGAGAAAGACGGTGAGAGGGAGAGAGATCATGGACACGGGGGAAGGGTAGAGGGAGAAGCAGGCTCTCCACTGAGGAAGAAGCCCAATGCAGGACTCGATCCCAGGACCCTGGGATCATGACCCCAGCCGAAGGCAGACACTTAAACCGACTGAGCCACCCAGGCGCCTTCCTGATAAGGATCTTAAGGTTGGTCCCAGGAGCAGTAGGAAGGCAAAGATTTGGTCACTGATTTCAGTCACGTCCACCATGAGCACAAGGATGAGGGGACTAAGGTCAGCACGGCTGCCACCATGGACCTATCATTCAGCGGATACGAGTCCCTTGGACTGTCCTGGCTATTAAACTCATTCCTCTTGCTTACCTCGTCTTGGGCCTGTGAATACCAACCTTCTCACTAGAATTTGGCTTCCTATGCGGGCTTCCCTACTGATGAAAGAATGTGCTGACAGGCTGACATAAAGTTTTCGGGCTGCCTCGCAGCGCTTGTCCTATTGTGATTTAATATATTTGTGGTCTGGCTTCCCTACCAGGCTCCTGTGAATTTGGTTAGTGTGTCCCTTTTGGCCTGATTAGCTCCATCTCTGGCCTGCAAAGAAAGAGCCTGACCAGCCTCCCACTTCCGCCCCCCACCCCATGATGCTGGCCCTGGGGGGGCTTTCTCTGAGTGACAGTCTCCCTCTGGACAACACTATCTAGCTTCTCTCTGCCTCACCCATCACCCCAATCACAGCCATCCACTCTAAGCCCAGAATGAACTGTAGGGGCCCTTAAAAAAAAAAGGTAGAACAACAAAAACAACTTTGGAAGTTCTGGGACACACAAGAAAAAGGAAGAAAGGGGCCCTCTGCTTGTGGGGAGATGCCGAGAACACACGAGGGTAGAAGCAGAAGGAACTGGCAATATTTAACCCAGAACAGGGAAGATCTGGGAGGGCAGGTTCTCTGTCATCAGCTGAAGGCCTGCAGGGACAAAAAGGGGACAGATTTGTTCTCTGAGGCTCCAGAAGAAAGTATGACAATCAAGGGACGGTCGACTCAGGGAGACAGATTTCAGCTGGGTGAGAAGGAGGAACCTCTTACGGGAGGCTTCCTCTCCCATCGGTAAGCCAAAATAATAATTTCACTTTTTTTTTTCTTTTTTTCCTCTGTCACATTTGTGAGAAGCAGTGTCATCCTGCCATTAAGAACACAAATTGTGGGTGGTCTGGGAAGCTCAGTCGGTTGGTTAAGCATTTGCTTTATGGCTCAGGTTGGGACCCTGGGATGGAGCCCCGCATCCTTGGGGCTCCCGGCTCAGCAGGGAGCCTGCTGTTCCCTCTCCCTCTGCCTCTCCCCCCAGCTCATGCTTGAGTGTGCTCGTGCCCTCTCAAATAAATATCTTTAAAAAAAAAAAAAGTGGAGCAGGACAATTGGGGTTTACTTTCCAGTTCTGTCACTTACTGGCTATGTAACTTTGGGCAAGTTACTGAACTTCCCTATGCCTGTTTTCTCAGCTAATAATAGTACCTGCGTCAAGTAAGACTGAACCCATGCAACTGTGGTGAGAAGTAATTAAATTATGCATGCCCGGGGGCTTCAAATCACATCAAGTGCCTAGTAAGTGCTCAGTAAACGGCCACTATCATTTTTATCATATTTTTCTTTAAGTAGATGCATTATGCAAATGTATTTTATCATTTTTAAAAAAGATTTTTATTTATTTTATTTGACAGATAGAGATCACAAGCAGGCAGAGAGGCAGGCAGAGAGAGAGGGAGGAGGAAGCAGGCTACCTGCTGAGCAGAGAGCCCGATGCGGGGCTCGATCCCCAGACCCTAGGATCATGACCGGAGCCGAAGGCAGAGGCCTTAACCCACTGAGCCACCTAGGCACCCCTATTTTATCATTTTTTAAAGATTTTATTTATGTATTTGAGAAAGACAGCACGAGAGGGGGAGGGGCAGAGGGAGAGAGAGAAGCAGACTCTCCACTGAGCAGGGAGCCCCAAGGATGTGGTGCTCGATCCCAGGACCCCCAGAACATGACCTGAGCCGACGGCAGATGCTTAACCGACTGAGTCACCTGGGCACCCTTGTATATGTATTTTAAAGAAAATACCTTATATTACTACTGTGAATGTGGAGCCAGAAACACTTGCCCTGTATAGGTGGAAACTGTATGAATAAACAAAACAGTGTTCTTAAATTTTAGCTGACCGTTCTTGTCTGTTCAGTGCCCAGAATTTGAGGACTTCTGTCTTTTCCATAAGAGAGACAAGCCAGTCTGGTCCTTCACTAGACCTCTTTTGTTGACGGTAGTCAGAAGAGAGTCTGGCAAGTTCCAGGAAGTACCAGGCCAGTGTGGCTGGGGCTCCTGGGCTGGGGAGAGACAGCAGCAGGGCACGAGCACAGAGACAGTTTACAAAGCGAACACTTTTCCTAGTCTGAGACTTCATGTCCTTTAGCTCCGTGACTTCATGCCATGCCAGATCATCTCAAGAGGTCCCCAGGGGTATGCGGTGCATGCTTAAAAAACCCAAATCAGAAAACACTTTGTAGGGCACCTGTGCTCATCAGCGCTCCTCAGAGGCCACCTGCAGAGAGTTTCCAGTTGCACCCTTTCCCTCTGAAGGCATTTTCTGGTGGAGAGGGGGGTGGGTGGGAGGGTGGGAGGTGCGGTGGACTGCAGACAGAGTGCAGAAGTGGGGAGGCCTTGAGTAGGCAGGGAAATACCCCCAGCTCCCTAGCCTCTTCAGGGGACACACAACCTCTCCAAGGGTTTCCTGGCGAGACTGAGCCACTGTGCTGGTGCTAAGTCATTTACCAACACATCCTTCATTGGTTTTCCTCCTTTCCCAGGGGCCACAGCACTCTCTCCGGGCTCTCTGGGATCACTTCCCCGGTGAAGTCCTGAGACTCAGATTTTTTTTTTTTTTTTTAGACTTTTCAAATTTATTTATTTGACAGAGAGAGAGAGATCACAAGTAGGCCTAGAGAATTGGGAAGCCGGCTCCACGATGAGCAGAGAGCCCGATGCGGGGCTCTATCTCAGGACCCTGAGATCATGACCTGAGCCCAAAGCAAAGGCCTAACCCACTGAGCCACCCAGGTGCCCCCTGACACCCAAATTCTTGTCTCATGATCTGGGTTTGGGGAAGTCCCAACTAGGTATAGATCAAACTTCTAGCAATGGAATGAGTTACCCAGTGAGTGATTTCCATTTTATTGGGGGAACTCAAGAAACAGCTGAGAACAGCGGATGGGGATTCATGGGTCAAGTAAAGATTGAGCTAGATAGACATTTAGTATTCTTATGGCCCTCAGGTCTCATGATTCTAGATAAACAGTCAGCAAACTATAGCCCATGGACCACAGCCCACCCACCCACAGCCTGTTTTTGTGCAACTATGAGCTGAGAATCGTCTTTATATTTTTAAATTTTTTTTAAAAGATTTTATTTATTTAAGAAAGATCGAGAGTGTACAAGCAGGGGAAGGGGCAGAGGGAGATGGAGAAGCAGACTCCTCACTGAGCAAGGAGCCCTATGCGTGGCTTGATCCCAGGACTCCGGGATCTTGATCTGAGTTGTAAAGCAGACCCCTAACCAGGTGCCCTACATTTTTAAACATTTTTTAAAAAATCAAAAGAATAATATATTGTGACCCATTAAAGTCATATGAAATCCAAATTTCAGTGTCCATAAATAAAGGTTTACATAAAGTTTTATTGGAACACACTCATTTCCATGCCTTCTAAGGCTGCTGTTCTTCTACAGCCACAGAGGTGAGAAGATGCCACCTGAAACCATATGGTCCACAAAGATCAAAATATTTCCTATCTGGCCCTTTATAGGAAAAGGTTTGCTGAGCCTTGCTTAAGATCGTTGTCCTTCAGGGACAAGAGGCAGACTGAGACTGGCTGCCCCATGGATGGGGAGACCCGTGCCAGACCTAGCATTCTCGGGCTCATTTGGGTCAGACCTTCACACTTCCTTTTTCTACACTTTTGTGCCCACCCTCACTACTCATTCTGCCCCTGCAGGCAACTGGACTCTGTCATTGAGGCATTAATGGTTTTAGATCAGGACTATTTTTATTTTTAAAGGGCATGAGGACTTTTCTTCTCCACACTCCGTGCACTGTCCCAAGTAGTTTTACCCAAGCTTTATGGCTTCTGCAGCACTTATTATGACTCCTCCTCAGGTCAAACCAAATCTCTAGCCCAGGACTATGTTCTAAGGTCTCGGATCAATACTCAAATGTCTGTTCAGCATTACATTAAGAGGGAGATACTAGAGGTCAGATTTGCTGCTTACCAGCTGTGTAACTTTGGATAAGGTATTTAACCACACAGGGCATCAATTTCACCTGTGAGAGGGGGAAACCATCCAGCCCAGCCTGCCAGGACTACTGTGTTAATCGGATGAAATGAGAGCTGCCCACAAAAAACACAGTGCCACCTAGCCCCAGCCTCTGTCTCCAGCATATTATTATTATTATTATTATTATTATTATTGTTGTTGTTGTTGCTGCAATTCTGTTCTCTTTGCCCACTACACTCCCTGCACACTGGCTCTCCTTGAGTTTCCCCACCTTGCCAAGCCATTGGTGACCTCTAGGCCTTTGCACATGCTACTTTCGCTGCCTGAAACACTTTTTCCTCATCCACCCACTCCATCCCTGGCCGCTTCCAACCTTTCTGACACCCAATCTAAGGCAGGCCCTTTCTGTACACCTCTGCACCTTGATTCTTTCATTGCACATGGGGTGAAGTCTAACTGCAGTCAGTTCTCACTCTTCATAGCAGCTATGTTCTATAAAGTTGCCATGGATATGAAATTAGCAAATACGGAACCATTGCTCCCAGGGAAAAACCTAAAGTTAGGTTTCTGGGAGCCTCTGGTCATATTTTCATCAACAGATCAATACCTAACCTTGTGTTATGTGTGTTTCTATTTAAAGACACCTAATTTAATATACACTGTTGATTTAATCATATTGAACTCACAGCCAAAATCATGACGACTCATGCCTGAACACAGTTTATCAAATACATGTTTTCTCAGTAAGGTATATCACAACCTTCTTAGGCTTAGAAGCACTAGTCAGCACTTGTACGCAATGCTTGGGGGCAATTTCAAACAGAGAAATCACCAAAAGAAAAGAAGCGCACAAAAATGCATAAAACATGGCACAAAATAGACCCCAAAAGGGACACTTGCTTACAGTATGAGAGCTAACACCCGAAGGCAGAGCTTTGCCTTGGGTTAACCTCAGCTCCAGTTTCTGGCCACTCTGCTCATGTCCACGCATGACCACAGAAGCGCTGTGGATATCGATTTGAGGGTTATACGCACATTCTAGCGAGCAGGAGAATTCACATCTACTGAATCTGCGAAAGGTGAGGATCTACTGTACTTTTTCTCAGTTCTCTCATTCATGGGAGTGTGAATTCGCTGAGAGCCCGTTGACCTCTGTCTTACTCACCATTTTAGGTCTAGCATCTGGGAAGCTGCCTGGCACATAGTAGGCTCTTAATAACGAATAGATCGTGAACAAATGAGTCAATTCAGTGAAAGTGCTTTGTTGTGACAAAGGCAGTGACAGCCATGGTTAATGGAAAATGCACCACGAGCTGCCCTGTGCTAAGTGTTTTCTCTACATTCTCTCAATGAGGGAAACAGATTACTACTGCACATGGGCCCTAGAGTCAGACTGCCCAGAATCTGCGTAATTATATAACCCTGAGCATGTTCCTTGACCTTTCTGACACCCAGCTTCTTCTACCCATATAGGGGTAATTACAGGACTCTCCCGTGGGCCACGATGGGAAGTCAAAATTGAAAATGCACAGAAAGCACTTAACGCAGCACCTGGACAGGTATACCCTCAGGAAACGTGACCTTTCATTGTTAATAATCCCCACAACAACTCTAAGAGGTTTATACCATCACACCCATTTTGCAGATGGGGAAACTGAAGCCAGGCATGGTTCCATGAATTCCTGAGCTAGCTCCGGGGACTCCCAGCCCATGCTGGTAACCACTTTGCCTGTTATGCAAATACATTATCATTTTTATTACCTACAGGGGGGCTTACTCTGACTCCTCAGCTGCATTTACTAAAATGAGGGGGGGGTAGCTGAAGAGTTTTCTCTCACATTCCATATCAGTGTATTTCTGTTCCTGGCCCACTTCTGAGTTTAACCCTTTCAGAACCAGCCCGGTTGGTTTGTTATCTTGGCTTTGACAGCTCAAAGGCAGAGGTATTTCCTGCTTCAAAAGCAGGAAGGAGGAGGAGGAGAGGCGGGGGTGGGGTGGGGTGGGGAGGTATGAGAAGAAGAATCAGCATTCGGGCTCTGTAACAAACGTCCTCGGGTTTTCTCCAACCTTACATCAAGGGTCCTCAAACTTAATTGCTAATTGCAATCTCCTGGGAAGCTTTTAAATATCCAAATGCCCAGGCCCCAACCCAGACCACTTACATTTGAGTCTGGGGGAGGAGAGAGGGGGGCGCTGGTGGTGATGGAACTGGAGGCACCAGCATTTTTTTAGCGCTCCCTAAGGGATCCCAACGTGCCGCCAAGTTTGAGAAGGGTGTCTGGCTCCCATCCGCACCGGGCTGCAAAGCTGGAGTCGCTCTGGGCCTCAGCAACTCTTTTTCTCCTTTTCAGACTTGCCGTTCGGGGAATTCGGGCAGGCTTTCCCGAGGCAGAGGCTAAGCGGAGGACGTCTGCGTGCCGGCGACCTGCTGTTCCGCTCTGCCCCTAGGCCCAGCTTGGAGACCGCGGGGCTCCGGGTCCCCTTTAGGCAACGACACGTGTGGCCGCTCCGACTTCTCCGGTTCTGGGCGCGGACCGCGCGCGGGGCTCGGCAGCCGCCGCGCTGCCCACCCCGACCGCAGAGGCTCGAGGGAAACGCCCGAGGCTCAGGAATCCTACCTTGGCTGCCGCCGCTGCCCTCCAGTCCCCGGAATCCTGGGGCTCGGGTTCGCTCCGCCGCCCGGCTCCGCCGTGGCTTTCGCCCGCGCCCGAGCCCGAGCGGCGCCCACTAGAGCGCAGGCGCCACCTAGCGGGCGCGCGGAGGCGGCGCGGGGGCCGCGGCCCGGGGAGGTGGGAGCGAGCGCGGCCCGGGCGGAAATGCAGCCGGCCTGCCCACGTGGGCGGCGGTCCGGCTGGCCTGGGAGCCTCGCGCGCGCGCGCGCGGTGCCCCTCCGCCCCCGACCACCTTCCCTCCCCAGAGGGCGTTGTGACCCGAACTTGCTCAACTTCCTCGGGGGAGCACCGGCGGGCCAGCCAGGCCCTGGCTCCTGGTCTGGAAGCCATCCTGGGATTTTTCCTGGCTGCACCCAGGGGGATCTTTCTGTTCAGCCGGCAGCTTTCAGATTACCCCAGTTTGGAGCAGCCTCTTTCTGAAATAATGTGGAAGCATCCGAAGATGCAAGGGACTGGGTGTCTCTCGAGCCCTGGGAGGCCTTTTCCCTCCCACCAATCTTTTCTTCTTCTTGCCACCCCCCCCCCCCCCACCACCTCTTTGCCCTCCTTCCTACCTTGTTCCCTCCAGTCTCTTTGGCTGAAGTTGATTGGACTCCCCTAGTCGGTGTCAGACCCTATGCGGAGCTGGGAGACACAATCAGGTCCCTTAGGAGCTGGCAAACCAGGTCATCTTTCTCGGCCAGCTGCCGATGGCTTTTTTTTTTTTTTTTTTTTTTTTGGTTGGGGCTTTCCTGGGGCTTTCGCAGGATTTCTAACCTCCCATGACTCCCTGACACTAAATGCCAGTACCATCCCCAACCCCGGGCTGGGGGGGGGGGTGGACGTGGGGCGGCGGGGAGTGGGAGAGTGGAACTGCCTAAGGCTAAGAACCTGTTAGCTGATAATTAAACAATATCCAGAGCAGTCCCACTATCAGGCTTTTTGAGAGCGGTGGGGACCCTAAGCCACCTCCCTTTCCTGAGGCTTCCCGTATTTATTATTATTTTAATCAAAACATGCCAAAACAGGGTTACAAAGATGATGGACTATTAAAAGTGTTTACATTTCATTTTTTTATTCCCTCAGCAAACGTCAACTGAGCACCTACTAGGAGTCAAACAGTTTTCTACAATGGAGGGATACAACAAAGGGCAAAACACGCCAAAATCTCTGTCCTCAATCTCTGTCCTCATTGAATTCACATTGAACGTAACAAATGATCACTTTCAGCCCACACAAATATGCAGTGGAGCTCCTCACAGGGTAAGTACAGGATTTACCATACCAAAAAAGTCAGTGTCTGGGGTACCCACGGCAGAGCGGCCTGGTGATGGATACAAGTGTTACAAGTTTGTATGGGAAATGCCTTCTTATCCTGGCTATTTCTCTGCACTGTAACATTTGGAGATAGCATCACCAGTGGAAAGATTAGAGATACTTTGTGAAAGAAAGGTCCGTGCCAACCCTCCCTCCCCGGACCTGTGTTAGGGGTCTACTTTATTTTTGACCTCTCTGTACTGGTAGGATGTGGTCCAAGTGACCTTCAAGGGCAGAGGAACAGAGGAGGGGTATCACCTGTCAGTACTGCCTGGAAGGGCAAGGGGCAGGGTTAGTGTGTGCGTGTGTGTGCGCGCGCATGTGCACACACGTGTGTGACTGATAAGGCCAGGCCCCAGCTTACACATGACAGGCTGGTGCTCTGGTGAAGGTGAATGGGTCAGAGAAGCGCTGACAGAGACATTTCCCACTCTTTCACTTTAAAGTGTCTCTGAGTCATTTCCAGATTGTTCTTGCCCCAGTCCTTGCAAGAGCTCCCTCCTCCTCACCCCACTATGCCCCAGAGCATGCCTGGGCAAAGTCCTAGATCACCACCTCTGGGATTCTGACGTCAGGTATCACCGGATGAGGTTAAAGGTTTTCCTAAGGACTTTCCCTCTGAGTCTTCCTGCTGGATTTTTTGTTTGTTTGTTTGTTTGTTTTGATTTCACTAATCACAGTGTTTCAGAAACTGCAATTATCAACAGGTCCATTTTCTCCGTGGGTTCTCCGTCAGGGGTCTCCTTGAGGGACAACACAGTGTTTGACAGTAATCAGAAGTATTATTATTACTGGTGATGGCTTAGGCATTAAGAATTTCAGACTGATTAGGGACGACTGGGTGGCTCAGTTGGTTGAGCAGCTGCCTTCAGCTCGGGTCATGATCCCAGCGTCCTGGGATCGAGTCCCACATCTGGCTCCTTGCTCGGCAGGGAGTCTGCTTCTCCCTCTGCGTCTGCCTGTGTTCACTCTCTCTCCCTCTCTCTCTCTGACAAATAAATAAAATCTTTAAAAAAAAAAGAATTTCAGACTGATTATTGATTTGAAACCTCACATAATCCTCACATGATTTGAAACTTACTGATTTATTGACTTGATACCTCACATTCTCCTGTGAAGTAGGCACTATTAGGTTTCCCATTTTACAGATGAAGAAACTGAGATTCATGATGTAATTTGCCCTTGGTGGAAGAGAGCCCATGGTGTGGCTGGAATTTCGGTTTGGCTTGCCCCACTGCACAATATTTACCTTAGGAGTACTTTGCTACTGTTTATTAAGCACCTACTTGGACACTGTTTTAGATATGGGACAGGAGGGACAAAGGAGTCTCATTTTTAACCTCTTGTTCTCTTGTTCTGTCCATGCTTCCCTTCAAAGAGAGAATTTTGTATTTTTTTGTTTTTTTAAAATAATTTCATAGTTATAAGCTATAAGCTATTTTTATTAGGAATGGGCATATGTGCCTTCCAGAGTAATGTTCCATTAAAGAGAGTGAGAATCCAAAATGGAAGGACCCACACATTGCGGGGAGTGGAGCCATGGGCAGAGGGGCATCAAGACTCTGGCAAAGGAAGAGTAGAGAAGGAAGGAGGTAGGAATGCTAAAGAGACCAAGGCCTGGCCCCGTGGACTGAATGGCAATTTGACTTTGGGAGTGGGTCTATGATCAGCAGGAGTAAGTCTGGTCACTTTGTGGTTATGAATTGTACCTGCAAACCCTGCCAGATGTTATGAGGTACAATGGCAGAAAAAATATATATGTCATTTCATTGATTTCCCAAAGTCCAGGAAACTACGAGTCAGAGATGGTAAGGAACTAGCTGAAGGTCACACAGCATGTATACTGTAGAGTTAGTATTCAATCCCAGGTTCCTTTCATACTGAAACTGGTGCTTCTAACCATGGCCATTGGCTGCCTTTCCATAACTGAGTGTGAATTACTGAACTTCTCGGGAGGGATTTGCATTTCTTCATCTTGGCCGTGATGTCCTTGCCCTCCTCTGGCGGCTCATATTCTGTTCATCCTTCTAGGTCTAGCTCAAGGAAGCCCTTCCCTATTCTCTCTTTCCAGTGTACACTTTTCCCTGTATTAAAGTGCTTACCTCATAGTTTAATTCCCTGCAAAGATATTGTCTCCCCTTACAGATTCAGGGCCCCTAGAGAGCAATGGCCATGTGGGTCGTGCTAGAGTGCGTGTTTGCCTTTCCAAATCCACTTTCTGTTGTTGTCCATCCTGCTCTTAGTTCTGGGAAGCTGAACTAGATGGGCAGGACCAAATGCTTCTATGCCCACTGGCTTCAAATTGCGTTTGGCCAATGAGAGCCCTGAGAGAGACCACAGGGAGGGAGGAGAATGGGTTAGGGCCTTATGTCCCCAGCTCCCTTTCTGTAGGATGCCTTGGGCTGGCCACTCTCCTGACCTATAGTCATAGCCGTAAGGTGATACTCTGCATTCAGCCCTCTCCGCCTCCATGTCCAGGCCTCCTTAAGTGCCATTTACTAAGGTTCTAGAAGCTACACAACACCCAAAATGGAACTTCGTAGCATATATCTTGGTAAACAGCTGTTGAGCTCAATTAGGGACAGGTGTATTTATTTGTTTGCTTGAGGGAGTGAGTGAGTGAGTGAGTGAGTGAGTGAGAAGCCCCAGAAAAAGGATTTAAATGATCTTGGGAACTAGGGCCAGATGGCAAAAAAAAAAAAAAAAGCCTCTAGATTCCTGGCAAACAGTTTTTATTTTTTATTTTTTTTGTTCGAATGGTCTTTAAAAAAAATTGAAAAATAATCTTCCTTAGTATACAGTCAATTTGACTTCCTAAAAGGTTGGTCTATGAATCTATGAAGTTTAACACATGTACAGATTTGGGTAACTCCCACCACAATTAGAATACGGAACACTTCCAGGGCCCTGAGTGGCTCACTCAGCTGGGCGTCTGATTCTTGAACTCAGCTCAGGTCTTGATTTCGGTCAGGAGATCTTGGTCTTGAACTCCGGTGGTAAGTTCAAGCCCCATGATGGGTTCCATGCATGCAGAAAAGAGAGAGAATACAGAACCACTCTACCACTCTCAAAACTCCCCCAAACCATCATTTTGTAGTGAGACCACTGCTGTTTTCCATCCCTACATTTTTGTCTTTTTGAGAATATCATATAAAGGGAATCAAACAATAGGCGACCTTTTTTTTTTTTTTAAAGATTATTTATTTATTTATTTGACAAAGAGGGAGAGAGATCATAAGTAGGCAGAGAGGCACGGGAGAGAGAGCCGAGAGCCTGATGCGGGGCTCGATCCCAGGACCCTGAGACCATGACCTGAGCTGAAGGCAGAGGCTTAACCTGCTGAGCCACCCAGGTGCCCCAGTAGGTGACCTTTTAACACTGGCTTCTTCCCCTCCACATAATGTCTTTGAAATTCATTTAAACTATTATATGCAGAAATAGTTCATTCCTGTTTATGACCGAGTAGTATCCCATTTTATGAATGTTTGAATCTATTTATCCGTTCATATTTGGGTTGTTTCCAGTTTGTGCTTATTAACAGAGCTGCTCTCAATATCCATGTGTGTAGTTTTTCGCGTGAACGCTGTCCTTTCCCTTGGACACTGTTATAGACTGTGTGTCCCCCATCTCTCAATTCATATATTGATGCCCCAATCCCCAATGTGACTGCTTTGGAGATAGTGCTTTTATGGAAGTAATAAAGGTGAAATGAGGTCGTAAGTGTGGGGCCCAAATCTTAATGAATGTGTCCTTATAAGAAGAGAAAGGGATGCTAGGACATTCTCTCTTTGTGAGCGCAGAGGATGCAGCAAGGTGTGGGGGATGGGGAGGGGGGGATGGGCGGTGTCCTCTGAAAGCCAGGAAGAGATCTCTCAACAGAAGCCAAATTTGCCAGCATCTTGATCGTGGAACTGTGAGAAAATGCCTATTGTTTAAGCTACCCTGTTTGTGGTCTTTTATTATGGCAGCTTGAGCAGATTAATACAACTAAATATTCTAAATATGGTAAGTGTACGTTTAATTTTGTAAGATACGGCCGAACTGATTTCCCGAGTGCCTGAACCATTTTGCACCCCCACCCCACCCCTTCCTGTCTCACATGAAGGTTCCAGTCGCTCTGTAATCTTGTCGACATAAGGTACTGTCGGGAGTTGTCATTTGTGTTGATACTTTTTTATGTGTTAGGTTTTATAGGTAGCAGTAGCCAAGGAAGCTGTTTGAAGCTGAAAGTATCTTGGAAGTATCTTTCCGAGGTCCTGTCCATCTTTGGGGTCATCCATACCCCATTTCTCTTTTCTTGTCTTTCTTTTGGCCTCATTCTATCCCAAGAGCAACGTCCCCTTCAGAGCCCTTAGTGATGTGGTATATTACAGTCTTCAGTAGAGGTGAACCCACATCTGAGAATGTTCCAGAAGAGGGTGGGTGTGTGCAGGGCCCTCTCAGGAGCCCTGTGCCTCATTCAAAGTTCTGTTGTCACCATCTTGAAAAAAATTTTTTTTTTTAAGATTCTATTTTTATTTATTTGTCAGAGAGAGAGAGAGAGAGAAAGACCAAGCACAGGCAGGGGGAGCAGAAAGCTCCCTGCTGAGCAGGAACCCAATGTGGGGCTCCATCCCAGGATCATGACCTGAGCGGAAGGCAGACGCTTGATCAACTGAGCCACCCGCTATATTGAAATTCTTAATAATTTTTGAATACAGGTTTCACATTTTAATTTTGCACTGGACCTCCACAACTTATGTAGCCTGTCCTGGGTGTAGGAGGTCACAGGCAGGGCAAAGCCCCTTACCGGATCGTTTAGCAAAAGGTCATCCTCTTCTCCTACTGACCACATCTTTAACCTAAGCCAAGCATGACCTGAGGGTTACACCTGGCCCCTGGGTCCTCCTGCTGAGCTGGGTTAAGCATGATTAATTCGGATGCTTCACAAGAGGATTGTTGCCCTAGGATCCCAGTATCCCAATGAGGATACTCATTGGATTTGCCTTAATTAGGGCCTCTTAACTGGAAGGCACATGGAAGCTCCTTCTTCCATCCTGACTTCCCCCAAAGTACTTTTGTGCTTCGGGCTTTTATTTGGAGAGATAAATCAGCAACATTATAATAATGTCTTCTAATTGTCTCTCTGCCAGCCCACTTGGCAAGAAGCTCATTCAAAGGAAGGTGATTTATGGGGAGTTTTACTACATTTAAGCAGATCACTGAATGCCCAGGTCCAGGAGGATGAATAGTTTCAACCAGAGGCACTAGGGGCCAAAGGGTGGGAGGGAGCAGGGAGTGGGGAGGTCACAGGCTTTGGACGGAACAACAAGAGGTGACAGCCAAGCAAGAGCGTGACCTCAGGCAACTGACTTAACTGCTCTGGCCTCAAGCATTTCAACTCTGAAGTGGAATTGATAATGCTTCCCCATAGGACCCTTTGGAGCGTAAGGAGTCAACAAGAAGGCGTTGACTTGTCATCCTCCCGCTGTAAGTGCACTGGGATGGATGTCCCTTTTGATGGCTCTGCGCATGCCTGGGAAAGAATGAATTTTGTGCTTCTCTGAAAGGCCTCTCCACAGACCTGCTTGATCCTCTTTCCAGCTTCCTGGGAGCTGGGTGAGAATTATCAGGCTCCTTTTATTTTACTTTAGATTTATTTATTTATTTGAGAGAGAGGAGAGCAAGTACATGTGTGAGTGAGGAGAGAGGCAGAGGGAGAGGGAGAGAAAGAAGCTCAAGCAAGTTCCCACTGAGCATGGAGCCTGACGTGGGGCTCGATCTCTCGACCCTGAGATCAAGACCTGAGCTGAAATCAAGACTCAGACGCTTTTCTGACTGAGCCACCCAGGTGCCCCTAATCAAGCTTCTTTTAGATTTAGGAAAAGGAAAGCCCGGTGATCAGAAAATAAACCAGAAGTAATAGAGAGCCCTGGGGTGGCTAACTTCAGTTCCGTACCCTGTGGGCTTCACTCAAGAAGCATTTACATCTGAAATCATTCACTCACAGCTTCAGAAACCTTTACCTGTGTGGTCCAGATTAAAAGAGCCATGACAGGAGCTCCTGGGTGGCTCAGTCGGTTAAGCATCTGCCGTCAGCTCAGGTCATGATCCTGGAGTCCCAGGATGGAGTTCCAGGACTGAGGACTGCATCAGGCTCCCTGTTAAGCAGGGAGTCTGCTTCTCCTTCTGACCCTCCAACCTCTCATCCTTGTTCTCTCTCAAATAAATACATAAAATATATTTTTTTAAGGTTTTATTTATTTATTTGACAGAGATCACAAGTAGGCAGAGAGGCAGGCAGAGAGAGAGGAGGAAGCAGGCTCCCTGCTGAGCAGAGAGCCTGATGCGGGGCTCGATCTCAAGACCCTGAGATCATGACCTGAGTCGAAGGCAGAGGCTTTAACCCACTGAGCCACCCAGGCGCCCCAATACATAAAATCTTAAAAAAGAAAAAAAAAGAGCAATGACAGGTTTACCAAATAGATGACCTCTAGGACGGTGTGTGAAGATGGCCTGATGGAGTCTTTCAAATAGATATGATTAGCACAGTGATGGAGGGACTGGAATCCAGACAAAATGGGTTCGAATCCCAGCTCTGGCTGTTAGTAACTGCCTTAAATAGATTACTTGCTATCTCCGTGTCTCAGTGGCTCCATCCCTTAAATGATGTTTAAGTAATATAATCTGCCTCGTCAGGTTGTTGTGGGGACTCAACAAGATAATAACTGTACGCTTTGCTTGGCGCGGGGTAGCACGCTAGGCTAGCTGGTTCTTTTCATGGCATGTTTGGGTAACCCCTGGAGTCCACGGTCTTCGGACTCCCTATTCTTCAACTCTGGGTGGAGTTGGCATTCTAAGGTAGGGGATGGTCTCCAAGTGGGGGGTCTGTGAGTCCTGGAACTGAGCATGACCCTGGGACAGGGAAGGAGGCCACAGCTCTGTTGCGTAGTGACAGGGCCTTCTTTGTGTGGGGAGAGACAGGCTGCTGTTTACAGGTAACTAGGTGGGGGGTTATAATCTGTAAAGAAGTTAAAGTTTAAAGGAAGGGAATTCTTCCGGGGAGGTGAATGGGACCCGGTGCTCTGAACCAGCTGGGTTGTCAAGAGGTCAAGAGGGACAGCCTCCTGGGCCCTGCCCGCCTCCCAGATGGGGGTCTGGGGTTTATTATGCAGATTGGACTAGGCCTCTCCCCGTGACCATAGAAACCCAACCAGTTCTCTTGCAACAAAGCTCTGAGGAAGGGTTACTTAAGTCTGGAGCGGCGGGACCGGCCGCAGAACGCACCCTCCTCAGAACAGCCCAGAGCCCTGGGCCCTCTGCTCCCCAGGGACATGGGATGCCACACGAGCAAGAGCACCAAGGTGGTGGGGGAGTCCCAGAAGCCCGGAGAACAGCCCGAGGGAGAAGAGCCAAATCCGGAGGCAGGCGCTGAGGCGGCAGATGGCAAAGACATCTCACTGAAGGATGGGGGCCCTGCGCCCAAGAGCTGAGCTGCTTTCCTCTGGAGTCAGTCCGGACCCTCTCTGCATTCCGGGAACCGCCTTTGGCCAAGGACGCCCGAGACAAGCCCAGTCCTGAGAACCTCCAAGCAGAAGGAGGGAGAAATCTCTGCTTCCAGCACGTACCCTCCTCAGGCTTTGCTCTTTGGAGCCGTGAGGAATCCTATTTCCCTGGGCTTCCGTGGAGAGGACAGAAGGAGCCTTCACCCGACGTCGTGGGACTTGCGCGCAGCTTCTGGAGAAGGGCGAGCCCCGTGGTGGGCTCTTCTGGCTCCGGGGGAGAACCGGGTGCTGCTGAGCTGTGACTGTCCAGGGACACCCCCCTCCCCTCCCCCAGCCGCCTGCCTCACCTTCTGACCTCCCCTAACGCCCACTGGGCCGTGCGGGTGTCGGTTTGTTCTCTTCCTCTCCTTTTTCCCAAGAGCTCGCCGAAGAGCCAACATCCCTAGCAGGGACGTTTTCCTTTGGCTCGCTCCACACTGTCGGTATGAATAATTTAATATTTCACTGGGAGAAATGTTAATGAATTATGGGAACAATCAGGATCAGGCTGTGATGGGAGCAAATGGAAGGCAAATGGGCCTGGTCATCCCGGAAGGGGAGCCTTGGGTGCTAGTCGGAAGGAAGGCAGAGGGTGCCTGTTCTGGTTTTCTAGTCCCCGCCCCCCCCCCAAAATGCCCCCTCTGCCGTTATCCCTGAGTCTCCTCATATCAAAAGTCTGTCAATTTGGACCCTCTGGCGTCTGAGCTATCTGAATCCAGCCCTCAAAAATATTTCGCTGTTTACTAACATGCCTGTCAGCCTTTCTTCCTCACCCACCCTCCCCGCCACACCAACCCCGCGTGTGAATTAAAATCTTGTTTTTAATTCGAAAGCATTTAAATTTGAAATCAAATGGACATGTTTGCAAATACGTGATGACAGACACATCTGAAAGACAGGCCTGGGGATGTACGAAGAGAGGGCCAGCCGGAAGGGGTGGGTGTCAGTCTGTGGGGAGAAGGGAGAAGAGAAGCTCCAGAGTCTTCTCTTTGTGCCAGGCACCACGCTGACTGACGAGTTTACAGGGGGTGGTTTATGGTAACCGGCGCGACCGCTCCCATTTTACAGATGAGGCCACTGAGGGACCTAGAGGTTAAGGCACTTGCTTGAACTTGGCTCTTCAGGACCGAGCAGAATCCAGAGCTGAAGCCAGGCTTCGTGGCTCCTGAATTCATGCTGTTCATTTCTGCCGAGTCCTGTTTAAAGGGGAGGGTCTTTTCCTGGGAATGCACAGAAATCCAAGCCTGTGCTTAATGGGGACCCTTTCTCTTTCCTCATTCGGATGTAACCGTCTATGAAGAGGCCGGCAACGGGTCCACTAGGCGTCCATGCCCTGCATATTCTGGGCGCCTTGAAGGATTTCTCTTTTCTTCGCTTTGGTGGTGGGGGAAGGGGTGGGTGGGGAGGATGAGGGGGCCGGAAGGGTGAGGGGGGAACCAGGGGCAGAGACAGAGCTGGAGCGTGAGCTCAGTCTCTTGGAAATGACCCTGCTTTTTGGCCACAGAAATGTCAGAAACGGAATGGGACTCTTTTGAGAAGACAAGACAACCAGGCTGAGGAGAGGGAAAAGAAGGAAGGACAAGAGGTAAAGCAATTCAGCCTGAAAATGGACTTCAGCCTGAAAAAGGTTCCTTTTGCTTCAGCAGCGGCTGTCATCTTCCAAAGACAGCGCGAGAGAAACGGGGCCTCGTCGGCTGGCCCAGGGCCCTGCTCCGTCCCTGGGGGTGGTAAACTTCGAGTGGGCCAGGAAACAGGCCCGGGCTTGCAGCTGGGGATCAGGAAGTTTGGGGCCTCTTTCTACAGCTTACTGGGGATAGGCCAAACTCGGGGAACTGCTTTCAGTTTTTTAATTTTTTTTAGACAATTCTGTTTTTCGCCCTCCTCCCTCCTAATGGAAATTCACCCTTCAAAACAGGGCTTTGTGTGGGAAGAAGCTGCTCAGAGGGCACCCTCAGGACTCCTGGAAAAAGTTCTCAGTGGCTGGTGAGGCTTTGGGGCTGGGTGGTGCCCGTCTCACTGGTGACCGAGAGGCGGGACTCAAACTCTGCTTCTCACCAGATCAAACAAAGGAGGGAGGCTTCAGGTCCTTTGACCGTCAGACAGTGGTTTGTTCTGATTCCTCCTGGGATGGGGCAAAATGCTTGTTTCATTAAATTCAAGATCTCTGAGGGCTTTTAAAAACAAGATGCATTATCCGCCTTCGGCTGGACGGGCTTGCTGCGTTTTGCCAGGAAGTTCATCCTTAAAGGAAAAAAAAAAAAGGATCCAGTTTCTTTTTAAAGACATTTCAGTGATTCCATGGGGGCCCAGTACCACTCATCTGTGTCTCCCTCTGAGGCTCGAGTGCCTGCGGAAAGTGGTTAGAATTATGTGCTCTCAAACATAACTTGAACCTTTTCAAAGACAGGTCTGCACAGACTCTGCCCGTCACTTGAACGCCAGGGCTCTGGGCCACTTCCCAAACAGCTGGAAGGGGAGGGGTTTGTTTTCTAGCCAACTCACCTATCTACATAGGCTTCCGCCTATCCTTTCTTCCTTCCAGCCATCCAGGCATCTATCTATTTCTTTCTATCCATCCATCCATCCATCCATCCATCCATCCATCCAAACATCCGTCCATCCATCTCTCCCTTGGATTTTTCATCTCTCCGAGGCAATAATTTTCCAATTCAATCCAAATTCACTTATTAAACACTTAATTGAGTTTCTACTCTTCTCTATCACTTCTTTCTTTCTTTTTCACTCACTCGCTCACTCCGCAGTGACGGGGAGGCTGTTCTATGGCAAACTCCTCCGTGTTAATAAAAGGTTGAAGTGTGTCTTTCTGGAAGCACAGCCGGGAACAAGGGTGGTCCAGAGAAATCCTTCCAGCCCAGGGGAGGCCTGAGTTGAAGCTTCAGGACTAAGTAGGCATCAGCTAGGGAAAGAGGATGGGTGTTTCAGGAGAAGGGGAAGGTGTGACCGAGCTGCATGGGGTGTGTTGTGCAGTGTTACGGGAGCCTGACCAGCATGGCACGTAGTTAGGAAGGTGATGCTTGGAAAGTAAAAAGGATCAGCTCATGGAGGGCCTTGTCTTTTATACCAAGAGGCTAAGAGTTCATCCGAATACTGCTGAGTATGCTGATTTTCACTGAAGGACTTCAGGCAGAGGAACGAAGCTAGAACATCAATTGTTCATGACTGCTTGGTATCCTGCCTTCTGGTAACAAAGCCTATCTTTTCCCCTGGCAGGACCCTTTTCTTTCCATTCTCAGTATACATGATCCCATTCTCAGGCTCCATGCCGAGCACTGCTTGTACCTGGTCAAAGTGATTTGTTCAGAGGAGGTCATCTGGCTCAAACCAGTCCAGACTTTTTGTTGTGTGAGGGTCTATTTAGCCAGAGCGATGCCATGTGGTTAAACAGTGATTTTGTTGTTTATGCAGGAAAACTTAAACTGTCCCTGCCCCCCCCCCTTCCCCCAGGGGACTTACTTAAAAACAAGTCCTGGAAACCAGTCCCAGGTAACAAAGCCCAAATACAAGGGTGGGTTAGGCCAGGTGGAGGCACTCAATCCGTGGGGGCGCATACTGTCTCCCTAGCTACCAAGGAGTATGGGCCTGGCCCTTTGGGTGCCTTTTGGGTGCCAATTCTGACCAAGGTGATAGGCTAGTTCAAATATCTACTATAGGGTAAATTGTACTTCAATTGGTCACTTATGTGTGACCTAGCATGACTGTGCAGCTTTCTCTGTGTTACAATCTCATTGGCCCCCTATGTGTGGCCAGGCCCAACCATATGGCCTTTGCCCTTAAAAGCTAGTCTATAAGGCAGAGAGAGGCCACCTCTTTGCAAGAGACAACCCTGGCCGTCAGTTTGATTCTTGATGCTTGGCACGAAATAAAGCTTTGATTGACCTTCGCTTTGTACCAGTCTCGCTCCTTTGACCATGGACCCAATAGCTGAAGCCATTAGCAAAGAAGTATCTGCTTTCTTTGGGGGTTAATACAACTGTAGGATTTAAGTCTGAAACCTCTTAGTGGCACTCCCCACTGGGGAAATCCTTGAGAATGAAACCATAGAAGAGATTGGGGCTGAGAGAAGTGGAGACCCTATTCCTGATGAACTTGTTTGGGCAACTGGATCCAGCCACGCTAGAAGCTAATACTATCCTTGGGTGGTTAACACAAACCAATAGATTTTCACTTTTTTTTTTTTTTTCTTGCTGAGAGTGGTTTAAATTTGGTTTTTGTCATTTTCAAAGAGTTTGGAGTACATCAGATCAACTCAGATTTGTATTTTAGGGGGAGTAACTGGGTAGCTGTTTCAAAGATGGAGGTGAGAGGGATAAAACTAGAAGCAAGAATACCAATTAGAAGACATGCCCAAATTAAGAAAGCCGTATTAGGTAGCTCTGACTATTTATTGCAACACAGCCAGCCACAAAATCTCAGCAGCACACAAGCATAGATTTTTTTTTTCCTCTCTCTCTCTTTTTAAAAGATTTTATTTATTTATTTGAGGATGAGAGAGAGAGAGAATGAACAGGGAGGTAGACAGAGGGAGAGGGAGAAGTGGGCTCCCTCCTCAGAGGGAACCTGATAAGGGACTTCATCTTAGGACCCTGAGATCATGACCTGAGCTGAAGGCAGAGGCTTAACCCACTGAGCCACCCAGGTGCCCCGCCCAAGCACCCTGACTTTCTGGTCTTGATCACATGTCTGTGGGTCACTGAGGCTCATGTGACTACCTGAGAGTGGTCACATGACAAGTAGTAGCAGCACAAGAGACTGAGTCCAAGGAAGTATCCTTTTGCATGGAGGGTAGTGGAGTGAATATTTGTCAGTGATAATCGACTAGGACACAAAATGAATAGAGTGAAAAGGACAGATTCCATAAATATTTAGGGGGTAAAGTGAACCAGTTTTGGTGACTGATTTTTCATCAGGGTTGAGCAAGAGATGGGAATCAAAGGTTTCTGCTGGGCTGATGAGCTGATGATGGTGCCACAGTATGAGAAAGGGACTCCAGGAAGATGGTTAGGTCTGGAGGGAGGAGGAGGAGTTGAGTGTCGGTAGGGTTGAGCTGGAGATGCTCACACAACAAAAATAATAACTTGGTGACTGATTTAACTAGACCTATCGTGATATATACACACATTGAATCATTATGTTGAACACTTGAGACTAAAGGAATGTTATATGTCAATTATATCTAAATTTAAAAAAATAGCAAACATTTCTATCACTCTTACTTTGTCTGGGCATTGTTCCAAATGCTTTACATGTAGGTCTCATCCAGTCCTCACAGCCACCCTATCCTCACTGTACAGATGAAAACGGTGAAGTAAACATTTATCCCAGGTCTTTTAGCTAGCAAGGACAACGCTAAAAACAGCTTGTTGCCTAGCGCTTGAGAATGGAGAATTTTTTGGTGAGTTATGGGAACACACTTGGACACCCCAGAGTTGGTATAACAATTGTTTTAAAGTGGAAATGTTTGAGGGCTTCCAGGGTGGCTCCGTTGATTAAGTTTCCTACTCTCGATTTTGGCTCAGGTGGTGATCTCTTGGATGGCGAGATCAAGTCCAAGGGAGGGCCTGCCAGTCAGCGGGGAGTCTGCTTGAGATTCTCTCCTCTGCCCCTCCCCTGACTTAAATGAATAATTAAATCTTCATAAAAAATTTAAAAGTGAAAATGTTTGAGCACAGAGATGCAGACAGAAATCTTTTAAATTTTTTAAAATGTAATCTATACACCCAATGTGGTGCTTGAACGCATGACCCCAAGATCAAGAGTCACATGCTTCACTGACTAATTTCCACCTGTGAAGTTCTTCTTCTTTTTTTAAAAGATTTTATTTATTTATTTGACAGAAAGACACAGTGAGAGAGGGAACATAAGCAGGGGGAGTGGGAGAGGAAGAAGCAGGCTTACGCTGAGCAGGGAGTCCCATATGGAGCTCCATCCCAGGACCCTAGGATCATGACCTGAACCAAAGGCAGATGCCTAGTGACTGAGCCACCCAGACACCCCCACCAATGAAGTTCTTATCTGAACTTCCCTTATCACTTAAAGTAGACCTCCTGAAAATACAACTGCTATTAATTTCCCTTCTAGGGAGTTTCCTGGAAATTCATTTGCCAAGAAGGTAGATTGCCCATTTCCATTGGCATCAAAGAGCCCAGCAGAGACTTCCTCACTCTCCCACTGAAGCCCTAAAAACCTCCTTTTCTTTAATTGGTACACATACACCTTTCCTTTGGGCAACTCCGTGAGTTGTTCATTACTTGGAGCTCTCTTGCATGCACATGTGAAAATAAATATTTTCTTCTATTAATCTATATTGTTTTTGTTAAAATTTGCAGGCCTCCAACCACACTGGGCGCAAGTTGGGAGAGGTAAAGTTTTCCTCCCAACAGAGTCGTCAGAACACTTTCAGTGGAAGTCTGGGAGTAGATTAACTTCCTGTACATTCTCCCTCGACACATATACCCTGAGGGGGAGGAGCTGCCCAGAGCAGAAGAGCACAGGACAAGGGAAGATCTCTGGAAAAAAACAACATTTAAAGGGTGGTGTGCTGGAAAAGCCATAAAGAAACAAGACAGACAAAAGGTCAGACAGATGGAAGGTAACAATCAACACTGTCCTGTGTAGAGCCCTCACCAAGTGCCGGGCATGGTGCTCAAAGACTTTACAAAAATTATTTAATTTACTCCTCATAATAGCTCCATAAGGCAGGTAAAATTCACACATTATGGGTGAGATACACATTTTTGAAGAGTGGGTGAATTGCCTAAAACCACACAGCTAATTAGTCTCAGGGCAAGGATTGGAACCCTAGAGGTGATGGTTTTAACCATGGTGACAATGGACTGAACAATGTCCTCCCAAAATTCATGTCCACCTGAACCTTGGAATGTAATCTTATCTGGAAATAAGAGTTGAAGATATAATCAAGTTAAGATGAGGTCATACTGAATTAGAGTGGGCCCTATATCCAATGACCGCTGTCTTTAAAAGAGAAAGGAGAGAAAGATTTGGATACAGAGATATGGGGGAAGAAGACCATGTGACGATAGAGGTAGAGGTTGGTGCCAACAAATGACAAGCCAAGGAACTGGAGGCACCAGAAACTGGAAGAAGCTAGAAGGATTTTTTCCTAGAGCCTTCGGGGGAATATTGCCCTGCTATTACCTTACTTTGGACTTGTAGCCTCCAGAATGAACTTCTGTGGTTTTAAGCCACCCAGTTTATGATACTTTGTTATGGCAGCCCTAGCAAAGTATGACAACCACTGTGCTATCACTGGCTTTCTTAGAGTGGAAGACTCTAAAGAGAGTGATGTCAGTGAATTCCAGGAGGAGAGATGGAATGTCAGGGTTGGGGAAGGGTAGAACCTGCCCCTTTAGAGGTGTGTGTCTGAATCACATTTAGGTTTCTCTATGGTATGAATGCCCCCTCTTGATTTGCAGAGGCTTTCTTCCTATTCCTCTCATTAAGGAAAAAATTACTCGTGATGTTTGTTAAAGGTGGTAAGACAGACGTACTCGGGGGGGCCAACTAAAATGGGGTTTTGTAGTAGGAGAGAGAGATCAGGTTCAATTCTGACTACACCAAGGGCAAGTGGAGATTTATTGCCAAATAACAAGGTAAGGGTTAGTGGATGGAAATAAGAGGAAACATCAAGCCTGGGGGGATTCTTGCTTGACTGAATCAGTAAGACTCTTGCTGAAGGCAGACAAGGGTGATAAGAGCGGGGGTCATTTGATCAGATAGCAAGAGTGGAGGGATTTTTGCTGAACTGACCCAACAAGATTCTTTTTTTTTTTTTTTTTAAAGATTTTATTTATTTATTTGACAGACAGGATCACAAGCAGACAGAGAAGCAGGCAGAGAGAGAAAGAGAGGAGGAAGAAGGCTCCCTGTTGAGCAGAGAGCCCGATGTGGGGCTCGATCCCAGGACCCCGAGATCATGACCTGAGCCGAAGGCAGAGGCCCAACCCACTGAGCCACCCAGGCGCCCCGATTCTTTTTTTTTTTTTTTAAAGATTTTATTTATATATTTGACAGACAGAGATCACAAGTAGGCAGAGAGGCAGGCAGAGAGAGAGAGAGAGAGGAGGGAGCAGGCTCCCTGCAGAGCAGAGAGCCCGATGTGGGACTCGATCCCAGGACCCTGGGACCATGACCTGAGCCGAAGGCAGAGGCTTTAACCCACTGAGCCACCCAGGCGCCCCGACCCAACAAGATTCTTGCTAAAATTGGACTAAGTGGCCAGGGAAACCACCAATGCCAGAGATTGAGGGCTTGGAGGAGTCTGACTAGGTAGGTCAAGGAGAGAGTGTTTTTGTCACTCACCACACCATGGCTGTCACTAGCCCCTGATTATCAAGAGAATGTTTCATGTTTAGGCCTTCAACTTCTCTCAAGAGCGTTATTCCTTAGGGAGAGACTTAAGTCAGGTTTCTTCTGTTGTGTGGGGGTTGTGGTTGGGCTGGTGGGTGGGAGGGGTTAGAGGATAATTAGAAAAGGTTCTTCCCATAAGAGGGTAATTCCAGCAGGTCCTTTCAGAATCTATGGCCAGCTGTTTCCTCCTAGAGAAGTTGCCTGTGTTGTCCTATCCCTGGCACCTTTTGAAAGAGAAAAGAGCAACTTTGACTGTGTCCAGGGACTAGCTAACTTGCATCAAGGAGCAGCAAATAGGGGCACCTGGGTTGCTCAATCATTAAGCATCTGCCTTTGGCTTGGGTCATGATCCCAGGATTCTGGGATGGAACCCCACTCTGGGCTCCCTGCTCCGTGGGAAGCCTGCTTCTCCCTCTCCCACTCCCCCTGCTTGTGTTCCCTCTCTCACTATCTCTCTCTGTCATATAAATAAATAAAATCCTAAAAAAAAAAGAGCACATAAATAGAGCATCAAAACAGAGATGTTGAAAAAAAGATTAAAAAATAATTAGTTAAAAATCTCAAACAACTTCCTAACACTTTTTTTCTCCCTCTAAATCTTTTTGGAAAGTCTGCCTGTCCCCTCCTCTTCCTAATGCCCCACAGCACCCCCCCAAAACATGAAAAAACACCCTCTTTATGCTAATGAAAATGCTGAGATTCTCTATTCTTACATGAACTTAATTTTTTCTCACGAAAAGCAATATAAACTTCCACTTTCCAGTTCCACATGTAAAGAGCTTGGAAGTCGTCACTCTGTCTTAACAAGTAAGAAACTAAATAGACTGGTGGTGGGTATTATAGAGGGCACGGAGTGCATGGAGCACTGGGTGTGGTGCAAAAATAATGAATACTGTTATGCTGAAAATAAATAAAAAATAAATTAAAAAAAAATTCAACAACACTTTGGATCCCCAAGGGGAGGACACAGCGCAAGCTGCAGCTACGAAGACTGGAGAGACAGGTTTATGCAGGGAGTCCCAGCTTACCTGGAAGAGAGGCATGTGGGTATTAGCTGCCTTGGAAACCAGTGAAGGGGAAGGAAAACCTGAACTTGTAATTGATGAGTTGCTGGAGCCTCAATGTGGACAGGTCTGAGAGTTAAAAACTGGAGAGGAAGCCAGTTATGGGTGGGTCCTTCTGCTTTCATGAGTTTTACCTCTAAGAACTCAACTAGTTAAATATCAGAGAAAAATCCTCTCACCCTTCCTGGAGGGGGCGGGGGAAAGGAATCATTGTGAAATATGCCAGAATACTGTGTTAACAAGGTCTATCCTCATAGGAAACTGATTAACCAGAGCTTAACTTGCTGGGGTATTATCAGATTCTAACTGACCTGGGGAAGGGAAATACTCAATGCCAGTTAGTTGTAGTCCTCTTGGGAGAAGAGATGATTACATTCCAGTCCAGGGGTGCCTGGGTGGCTCAGTCAGTGAGGTGTGTGCCTTCGGCTGAGGTCATGATCCTGCAGATCCTTGATCCTGGGATCAAGCCCCACATTGGGCTCCCTGCTCAGTGGGGAGCCTGCTTCTCCCTCTGCCTGTCCCCCCCCCCCAACCGCTGGTGTGCTCACTCTCTCTCTCAAAAAAATAAATAAAATCTTAAAAAAAAATTATGCTCCAACCTACTCTAGCCATCCCGTCCCACTCAAGGGGGAAGGAAAAAAGACTGAGAAGCACTTGTGAAGTTCACAGTTTGATGGCACAGGGTCACTACAAGACTGAGACCTAACGCTTACTTTGGCAGCACACATACTAAGACTGAGAGGTAATCATAGGACTATAAAATGTTTCCCCTATTCCCACACCTTACCACCATATTACTAAAAACCTATTTACAACAATTCCTTTTATCTAGTACATCACATCTAGATACACACACACACACACACACACACACACAGGTGTATATACATATATGTATATACGTATATACACATATGTGTGTGTATATGTATATATATGCACACATATAAAACTATTAAAACATACTAAAAGAAAAAAACCCCACACAATTTGGAGAGATAGAGCAAACATCAGAACCAGACATGGCAGGGACATTGGAATTAGCAGACTGGGAATTTATTTTTATTGTTTTATTTTTAAAATTTTTATTTATTTATTGATTTTTAAAAAAGATTTTATTTATTTATTTGACAGAAAGAGATCACAAGTAGGCAGAGAGGCAGGCAGAGAGAGAGGGGGAAGCAGGCTCCCCACCGAGCAGAAAGCCCCATGTGGTGCTTGATCCCAGAACCCCGGGATCATGACCTGAGCTGAAGGCAGAGGCTTAATCCACTGAGCCACCCAGGTGCCCCTATTTTTTATTTTTATTTTTTTAATATAGTTTTTATTTGACAGAGATCACACGTAGGCAGAAAGGCAGGCAGAGAGAGAGAGAGAAAGGGAAGCAGGCTCCCTGCTGAGAAGAGAGCCTGATGTGGGGCTTGATCCCTGGACCCTGGGATCATGACCTGAGCCAAAGGCAGAGGCTTTAACCCAATGAGCCACCCAGGCACCCCCAGATTGGGAATTTAAAACAACTATGATCAAAATGTAAAGAGCTCTAGTGGATAAAATAGATAGGATGCAAGAACAGATGGACAGTGTAAGCAGAGGGATGGAAATCCTAAGAAAGAACCCCCCCTCCAAAATGCTAGAGATAAAAAACATCGAAACATAAATGAAAACTGCCTTTGATATTGATATTACTACATTGTAATTGATATTACTACATGAGATATGGCTGGAAGAAATCATCTCTGAGCTTGAAGATGTAGCAATAGATCTTGAAAACTAAAATGCAAAGAGGAAAAAGACTGGAAAAAAAAAAAAAAGCAAATATCCGAAGACCATGGGCTAACTACAAAAGGTATAACATACACATAATGGGAATACCAGGAGAAAAAAAGAGAAAAAGGAACAGGAGAAATATTTGAAACAGTAATGCTGGGAATTTCCCCAAATAAACATCAGACTCTAAACCACAGATCCAGAAATCTCAGAGAACACCGAGTAGCATAAATGTCAAAACAAACTACACCAGGGCCTATCATTTTCAAACTACAGAAAATCAAAGATGAAGAAAAAATCCTGAAAGAAGACAGAGGAAAAAAATAGGACCTATAGAGGAACAAAGATAAGAATTACTTCTGTGTTCTCCCCAGAAGTCACACAAACCAGAAATGGAGTGAATATTTATTTATTTATTTATTATTATTTTTTTAAATAAAGATTTCATTTATTTATTTGACAGAGACCACAAGTAGGCGGAGAGTCAGGGAGAGAGAGAGGAGGAAGCAGGCTCTCCGCCGAGCAGAGAGCCCGATGCAGGGCTCCATCCCAGGACCCCTGGATCATGACCTGAGCCGAAGGCAGAGGCTTTAACCCACTGAACCACCCAGGCGTGCCTGGAGTGAATATTTAATGTGTTGAGAGAAAAAAGTGATCAACCAAAGATTCTGTACCCTGTGAAATTATCCTTCAAAAGTGAAGGAAAAATAAAGACTTTCAGATAATCTAAAATTGAGGTAATTTGTTGCCAGTGGAACTGGGTTGCTAGAAGAATTAAGTAAGTTCTTTTAGAGAGAAAGAAAATGATATTAATCAGATACTTGGGTCTACACAAAGAAAGGGAGAGGATTGAAAGATTAAGTAATGGTAAAATAAAAAGTTTTATTTTTCTTATTCTTAGTTGAGCTAACATATAACAATTTGTTCAAAATAATAATAATAATAATAATGTACTCAATTATGTATGCTTGTGTATGTTTCATGTTTGTAAATATATATATATGTTTATATATGTGGTTATTTTATATAAGTGAAATAAATGATAGCAATGGTACAGAGAATGGGAGGTAAGAATTAGGATTATTTTGTTATTATAAGGTACACACTACTTATGGTATTGTGTGTGTGTGTGTTTTAAAGACTAGTCAAGTGCAGTAGTGAGAAGAGGGAAAGAGTAGAACAATGACTACAATCGGTAACTGACTGCAAACAATTGATTAAAATAGCTCACTGTCTTCAGACTAGCCTGGTCTTATTTGAAAGTGGACTTCAGTTAGTTGTAAATGTATATTGCAAACTCGAGGCAACAAAGAAAAAATGATAAAAAGAAGTATAACTCGTGTACTAAGAAAGGGGAGAAAATAGAATCATATAAAATGCTCAATTAAAATCACAGAAAGGAAAAAAACACCCACAGAAAGGCAGAAAAAGAGGGGAAGACAAAAATAAGTACAAAGAGCAAGAGAAAACAGTAGTAAATACAGTAGCTATTCACCCAAGTATATTAGTATCACCTTGAATGTCAATAGTGTGAATGCACCAATTAAAAGACAGAGATTAGCACAGTGGATCATAAAACAAGACCTAACTATTGTCTATAAGAAACACATTTTAAATATAAAGATACATATAGATTAAAAGTAAATGAAGAAATTATGCTAACACTAACTAAAGGAATGCAAGAGTAGCTATAATGATTTCAGACCGAGCAGACTTCAAAGCAGGGACAGTTAACAGGGATAAAGAAGGGCATTACATAAGAATAAAGGCATCTGTTCTCCCAAAAGGTATAACAATTTTTAATGTGTATGTGCCTAACAATAGAGCATCATACTACATGAGGCAAAAATGGATAGAACTTTGAGGAGAAATGGGTGAAATCCACTATCCTGGTTGGAGATGCCAACACCATTCTATCAGAAATGGGTAGATCCAGCAAGCAGAAAATCACTAAGGATATTGTTGACCTCAACAGTGTCATTAATCAGCTAGATATGATGGACATCTATAGACTACTTCATCCAAGAACAGCAGAATACATACTCTTCTCCATTGCACATGGAAAAATCACTGAGAGAGACTACATTCTGAGCCATAAGACACACCTTAATAGATTTAAAAGAATATATATAATAAAATATCTATTTTTAGACCATAATGGAATTATACTAGAAATCAATAACAGAAATGTAACTGGAACATCCCAAAATACATGGAGAGTAAATAGCACAATCCTCAAGAAGAAATGGGTCAAAGAAGAATTCTGAAAAGAAATTTTAAAATATTTTGAACAAAATGAAAATGACAACACAACTTATACAATTTGTGGGCTGTAGCAAAGGCGGCACTTGGAAAATTTATAACAATGAAAACGTATTTGAAAAGAAGTCTAAAATCAGTAATCTAATTTTCTACTTTAACAAAGTAGAAAAAAGAAGAACAAGTAAAATCCATAGGAAACAGAAGAAGAGAAATAATAAAAATAAGAGCTGAAATCAATGAAATTGAAAACAGGAAATCAATAGAGAAAAATATAAAACTAAAGTCTGGTGTTTAAAAAGGTCAGTAAAATCAATAAAGCCTGCAGCCAGGTTAACCAACAACAAAAAGGAGAAAGGGCACAAATGACTAATAATCAGAAATGAAAAAGCAGACATCACTACAGATCCTGTGCATATTAAAAGGATAATAAAAGACTGCTATGAAAAACTCTCTTCCCACAAATTTGATAACCTAGGTGAAATGGACCAATTTCATGAAAGACTCAATCTGCTGAAACTCACACAGGAAGATATAGATGATCAGAATAGATGATCTACCCTTTTGCCTATTTCATTATCAGGAATGGATGATTACATAAACAGATAATATCTATTAAAAATTGAATCAATAATTAATAGTCTTCCAAGACAGAAAACACCAGACCCAGAGGGTCCACTGGTTGATTCTATCAAACATTTAAGAAAGAAATGATACCAATTCTCTACAATCTCTTTCAGAGGATAGAAGCAAGAGAATACTTCCTAAGTTATTCTATTGGACAGTATTACCCTAATACCAAAACAAGAAAAAGACATAAGAAAATTGGAGAACAATATGTCTGTGAACATGGACAAAAATCCTCAAAAAATATTAGCAACGCTAACAAATTATACACCATGACCAGGGGTATTTATTCCAGTTATGCAGGGATGGTTCAATATTCAAAAACCAATTAGTGTAATCCATTATATCAACAATCTAAAAAAGAAAAATCACATGATGATATCATTAGATGCAAGAAAAGGATTTGATAAAATCCAGTATCCAGTCAGTGAATTCAGAATAAAGGGGAATGTCCTCATCTTGTTATAGAATATGTACAAACCCCACATTTAGCATTATACTTAATGGTGAGAATCTTTTTTTTTTTTTTTTTTTTTTTTTTTAAAGATTTTATTTATTTATTTGACAGAGAGAAATCACAAGTAGATGGAGAGGCAGGCAGAGAGAGAGAGAGGGAAGCAGGCTCTCTGCTGAGCAGTGAGCCCGATGCGGGACTCGATCCCAGGACTCTGAGATCATGACCTGAGCCGAAGGCAGCGGCTTAACCCACTGAGCCACCCAGGCGCCCCAATGGTGAGAATCTTGACGTTTTCCCACTAAGGTCAGGTATAAGGCAAGTATATCTCCTCTTACTATTCCTTTTTAACATTGTAATGGAAATCCTTGTTCATGAAATATGATAAAAATAGAATAAGAGAAGGAAATAAAGATATACAGACTGAAAAGGGAAAAATAAAAATTGTCTTGGTTCACAGAGATAATTATGCAGAAAAATCGGAAAAAAATCCACGTGGGTGACTCAGTTGGTTAAGCCTCAGACTCTTGATCTCAGTTCAGATCATGATCTCAGGGTCGTGGGCTCAAACCCTGAGTTGGGCTCTGCTCTGGGTATGGAGCCTACTTAAGATTCTATGTCTCTCTCTTCCCCTTCCTCCACTCTCTCTCTCTCAAAAAAAAAAAAAAAAAAAAAAAAAAAAAAAGTCAACTAAAAAAAACTCCTGGAACTAAAAAAACAATTATAGTAAGGCTGCAAGATAAAAGATTATTAGACAGGGGCACCTGGGTGGCTCAGTGGGTTAAAACCTCTGCCTTTGGCTTGGGTCATGATCTCAAGGTCCTGGGATCAAGCCCTGCAGCGGGTTCTCTGCTCAGCAGGGAGCCTGCTTCCCCCTCTCTCTGCCTGCTGCTCTGCCTACTTATGACCTCTCTCTCTGTGTCAAATAAATAAATAAAATCTTTTTAAAAAAGATTATTACATGAACTTCCATCATTTTCCTATATATTGGAAATAAGTGGAATCTGCAACTGAAAATATAATACCATTTACATTAGGCATGCTAATTACGAAAATGAAATATTTAGATGTAAATGTAACACAATATGTACAATGTCTATGAAGAAGACTATGAAGCTCTGATGAGTGAAATTAAAGAACTAAATAAACAGGTATCTCATGTTCATGAAGAGGAAGACGCTCTATCAGTTCTTCCTAACCTGATCTATGGATTCAATGAAATCCCAGTCAAAATCCTAGCAAGTTGTTTTGTGGATATCAACAAATGCTAACATTTATATGGGGAGCCAGAAGACCCAGAGGGGTCAACACAAAATTGAAGGAGAAAGGACCAACACCACCCAACTTGAAGACTTATTATGAAGCTACGGTGATTAGGACAGTGTCATATTGGCAGAAGAATAGATAAATAGATCAGTAAGAGAACAGAGAGCCCAGAAACAGAGCCACATAAATATCACAAACTGACCTTTGACCAAGTTGCAAATAGTACAATGGAGCAAAGAGAGTCTTTTCAACAAATGATGATGAAACAACCTTCCACATGCAAGAAAATGAATTATTTAATCAAGGTTTTATTTATTTATTTGACACACACACACACACACAGACACACACAGGGAGGGAGCACAAGCAGGGGGAGCAGCAGACAGAGGGAGATGGAGAAGCAGGCTCCCTGCCAAGCAAGGAGCCCAATGCAGGACTCCATTCCAGGACCCCGAGATCCTGACTTGAGCCGAAGGCAGACAGTACACTGACTAAGCCACCCAGGCACCCCAACAAAATTTATTTATTTATTTAAGATTTTGTTTATTTATTCATGAGAGACACATAAAGAGGGAGAGGCAGAGGGAGAAGCAGGCTCCCCACTGAGCAGGGAGCCCGAAGCAGGGCTCCATCCCAGGACCCTGGGATCATGACCTGAGCTGAAGACAGATGCTTAACCGACTGAGCCATCCAGGCGCCCAACAAAATAAATTTAGACACAGATCTTACACCATCTACAAAAATTAACTCAAAATGCATCATAGACCTAAGGGTAAAATGCAAAATTATAAATCTAAAACGTAACAGAAAACTTAGATGGCCCTGGGTATGGTGATGCCAGGAAGGTTTGTTCAGATTCTCCTAGGTGTTTTATTATCTAGGAGACAAAGATGCTCTTTTTCTCAAAATATTTGGAGGACACCCTCTCACATGATGGTTTTATGATCGGCTTCAAGAGAGAAGGGGGATGGAGGACCAGAGAGATCTTTCTGTTTCTGCTGTTCTCTCATACTCCTTTAGCTTATAATATTCAGTATCCCAAGGTGCCATATTTTAGGGTAGTGTGCCCTGGTCCTTCTCACAAGACAGGTTTTTTTTTTTTAATTTTTTAAAAATTTATTTTTTATTTATTTTTGGCATAACAGTATTCATTATTTTTTCACCACACCCAGTGCTCCATGCAATCTGTGCCCTCTATAATACCCACCACCTGGTACCTCAACCTCCCACCCACCCACCAATTCAAACCCCTCAGACTGTTTTTTAGAGACCATAGTCTCTCATGGTTCACCTCCCCTTCCAATTTCCCCCAACTCCCTTCTCCTCTCTAACTCCCCATGTCCTCCATGCTATTTGTTATGCTCCACAAATAAGTGAAACCATATGATAATTGACTCTCTCTGCTTGACTGATTTCACTCAGCATAATCTCTTCCAGTCCTGTCCATGTTGCTACAAAAATTGGGTATTCGTCCTTTCTGATGGAGGCATCATACCCCATAGTGTATATGGACCACATTTTCCTTATCCATTCGTCCGTTGAAGGGCATCTTGGTTCTTTCCACAGTTTGGCAACTGTGGCCATTGCTGCTATATGGGGTACAGATGGCCCTTCTTTTCACTACATCTGTATCTTTGGGGTAAATACCCAGGAGTGCAATGGCAGGGTCATAGGGAAGTTCTATTTTTAATTTCTTGAGGAATCTCCACACTGTTCTCCAAAGAGGCTGCACCAACTTGCATTCCCACCAACAGTGTAAGAGGGTTCCCTTTTCTCCACATCCCCTCCAACACATGTTGTTTCCTGTCACAAGACAGGTTTTTGAGGAGCCTGGCTGGCTCAGTTGCTGGAGCATGTGACTCTTGACCTCCGGGTTGTGGGTTTGAGCCCCAACTTGGGTGTAGAGATTGAAAAAATAAAAAAAAATTTTTCTTAAAGATTGTATTTATTTATTTGACAGAGTGAGACATCACAAGTAGGCAGAGAGGCAGGCAGAGAGAGAGGGAGAAGCAGCCTCCCCACTGAGCAGAGAGCCCGATGTGGGGCTCGATCCCAGGACCCCGAGATCATGACCCGAGCTGAAGGCAGAGGCTTAACCCACAGAGCCACCCAGGCACCCTGAAAAAATAAAATCTTAAAAAAACCCCCAAGTTTTCATTCACGTGGGTATGGGAGACTTCACAGAAAGATAGGACTCAAGGACACTATTAGAATTTGAGGCTTGGGGCGCCTGGGTGGCTCAGAGGGTTAAGCCTCTGCCTTCGGCTCAGGTCATGATCTCAGGGTCCTGGGATCGAGTCCCACATCGGGCTCTCTGCTCAGCAGGGAGCCTGCTTCCTCCTCTCTCTCTCTCTGCCTGCCTCTCTACCTGCTTGTGATCTCTGTCTGTCAAATAAAATAAATAAAATCTTAAAAAAAAAAAAAAGAATTTGAGGCTTATATAATAGGGAATAGGGAGGGGCAGAGAAGCACTTTTGGGAGAATGGGTGACTCTTTAGGGGGCTGGAAGAAGAAAGGGCACTGATGAGACATAGATGACTTTTGAGACATCAGTGAGCTTTTAGGAGAATGAATGAGAGCTGGGACGGTTCTCTGACAGTGGGTTTGGATGTGGCGGGGAAAAGGGATTAGATTTGCCTCTGGGGAGGGGATTTATGACATTTAGGTTTTGGGGGAGGTTTGGCTTGTTAGGCTATTAAATCAATTAAACAAGGAGGTCGTTGGACCGAGAGGGCTCTAATGTGCAGGTGGCTGATAGAAACACACCAAAGTCTAAGCCCACAACCCCCTCAAAGTTATGAAAGAGAACCACTAAGTTTCCTTTAGTGGGAACAGTCAGAGCTTGAAGCTATAGCCAATCAGATTATGACCTTTCTTTACGCGGTCCACTTTTTTTTTTTTTTTTTTTACAGTGCGGCTACAGTGGGGCTACAGTGGGGCTCGAATTCAGTACCCTGAGATCAAGGCCTGAGTGGAAATCAAGAGTGGATGCTTAGCCAACTGAGCCACCAGCCAGGTACTCCCTTCTCACCTTTTCTGTCTGTCTTTCCCTGGCTCCTGTCCGAGGAGTGCTCCTAACCACTTCTGGTTTGGTGCTGCCCCATCTGAATTGATTTTTGCGCAAATAATCTTGAGCATTTTAATATGCCTCAGCTTATCTTTTAACAAGGCAGATAAGGGATTCTAGGAGCTTAAATACCTTCAGCTGGAAATAATTCTTATGCCCAACTGGGATATTTGGGAGTGGTATATCCTGGTTTGCTTTGAATGCAGTTTTTGGGTTTTTTAGATGCCTTGAACTAATATGCACCTGCATATTAGTACCTGCAGTACACAGAGAACTCCGAAAGCAATCCTAAGTCCCACTGCTTCAGAGGCCCATTTTAGCTGAGTGACATTCAAAAAAATGACAATGTTTGGGGCACCCGGGTGGCTCAGTTCATTAAGCACTGGGCTCCTGATCTCAGGGTCCTGAGTTCAAGCCCAGGGTTGGGCTCCACGCTGGGCATGGAGCCTGCCACCCCCCCCACCCCCCACCCCCCCCACACCCCAAACAAATCAAAACGACCATCTTTGAACTAAGATTAATTATAAAGGAACTTCAATCGTTACTGTCTCTTTTGAAGAACATTTAAAAAGATCCATTTCAAAACTCACACTGATGCTTATCCAAATCCATCATGTTACTCAAACTAGGATCTGAGTTCATCCTTGATGCATCTCCTCCTTCATCTTCCTCCCGCTGCAAATTCACCGCCAAGCCCAGCTACTCTCTAAATACCTCTGGACTCCATCTTCTTCATTCTACTTCTGCCAAAATCACCTGGACCGAGTTACCATTCTTTCGCACCTGGATTGTATTAACAGCCTTTGAACTAGTCTCTGATGAAGCTGAACCCAGCTGTAACCCGTCCCACAGCAGTGGGATCTTTTCAAAACACACGTCTGATGACCCACACACGATCTGATGCCAACTCAATATGAACAAGATCCCTAGGCTCTTTGATGGTGCTAATCATGGTCAAAATTCTTACTGAAGGCTGTATAAAGACTGTCTCTCAATTTCCCCTCTAGCCTGTTCTCCCACCAGGCTTACAGCCCTACCCTTTACATCCAACTTACCCAGAATGGCGTTTGCTGCTTTACCTGACTCCCACTTCCTTCTGAGGTCTTGCCTCTGCTTCTCCTCCAGGCTTCTGGACATTGTAACTCCGGCTGTTCCCTCCTGTTTCATTTCCCTGACACCCCTCCTCAGGAGGTTTCCACAAAGCTGTCTTTGCAACCCCATCACAACGGTCATTTTCCAGTCACTTGTGAGATCTATTGGAGCCCTAGGTCTCCATGAAGACCAGAATGGGCTCGCATCCACTTGGATGTCCTACGTGTGTTTTTTATTGTCTGAAAGGAAGCCTCTCCTATGGTAGCACTCAATAAATACTTGATAGATCGATGTGCAGATAGACTTTTAGAATACTTTGCATGGAGGGCTATTATGCACATGGAGAAGCGAACATATCACTTGTGTTCAGTCAACTTTCACAAAGGGACAGACAGACTTATAAGAAGTTTCTTTCGGGATTTTGGATTCTTAAACTTAGCAGCTAAGAATTGTTGTCCCAAGATAGATGTAAGGAAGTGAGCACTAGAGGGCAGTACAGGCAAAGGAACGGAGAGCCGAGCTGGCAGGCAGTGGTCCAGGAAAACGGCGGATGCCCAGCAGTTTCTCGGAGATGCAAAGGATTCTGGGAAGCTCCATGCCATCCAGACATCCTTCTGGAGTCCAGGGACTGACTGGAGCAGCTTCTTGTGAGGTGTTCGGGGAACATGCCTTACTATTGCCATTCCCTAACTGTGCTGGTCGGTACTTTCAGTACAAGGAGGATAGTATGTATGTGTCATCTAAAAATACTCAGAAATGTGTGAAGGAGACAGAAATCTGAGCAGTCACACCAGCAGGGTCTCAGAGAACCAGAATGGTTTCTGGATGCAATGACAGCCATAATGACCTCACCATCTTGTCGCCCCTTAAAAATGGGCAACTGCTAGTCCTTTATCTTGTGATGTTGTTGGACTTGGGGGTTTTCTGACTGCTTCTTTTCCAAGGGCTCGCCCTCAAATTTTGACTTCCAACAACTGCCTCTTCCCTTCTGCTGCCTTTTCCCAGGCCTTCGCCCTTACATACTTTACACCTAAATCTGTTCTGAGCTGCTGATCAGTAGCGATCAGGTAGTGAACAAGGACTTATCACCATCCATCTGTTATAAGTGGTCTTATGTCCAGCCTGCTACTATCACCAGTATGGACTGGGCGACGAGGCCATACAATATTAACCACAACTTTATGGAAGAAACACCCTGTGGCCTTTTTCTTCAGAACCTTGACGAGAACTGGATTATTCTCCAAAATACTTGAAAATGAGTTAAAGGCACCACCAAGCTATTGCTATAACACAGCTAAGCAGTCTCAGGCTACTTAGTCTTTAATCATCATTCTTGCTAGTTACTGAGTATATACCATCCTCCACTCATTCTAGACTAGAGGACTTGGAAGCTAAAACCTTTGTTTGAGTCTAGATTAGGCCACTTGCAAGCTGTGTGTCCGTGAACAAGTCACTTAACCTCTCTGAGCCTCAGTTTTCATATCTGTACAATGAGGGTGATCATTACTTTCTGTAGTTAACCCTTTAGGATTAAGGTGAGAGTTCTTTGCAAGATGTAGAATCCTCAATCAGTGACCCTCAACATTAGTGGTATGCTGTACATCGGAACCACTGGGGTACTTAGGTTTTTTTTTAAAGATTTTTTTTTTTTTTTTTTTGGTTATGTTCGGTTACCCAGCATATAGTACAACATTAGTTTTTGATGTAGTGTTCTCTAACTCATCAGTTGTATATAATACCCGGTGCTTATCACAACCTGTGCCCTCCTTAATGACCAACACCCATCCACCCAGCTGAGGATGGGTGTTGGGCATTACCCCATCCCCCCACCTTCCTCCCTTCGCTAACCCTCAGTTTGTTTCCCAGAGTCCAAGGTCTCTCATGGTTTGTCTCCTTCTCTGATTCCTTCCTCTTCAGTTTTCCCTCCCTTCCCCTATGGTCCTTCATGCTATTCCTTATGTTCCACAGATGAGTGAAACCGTATGATAATTGTCTTTCTCTGCTTGACTTATTTCAAGCAGAGAAAGACAATTACTCAGCATGATCTCTTCCAGTCCCATCAGTGCTGATACAAATGGCGAGTATCCATCCTTTCTGATGGCTGCGTAATATTCCATTGGATATATGGACCACTTCTTCTTTATGCATTCGTCTGTTGAAGGGCCTCTCAGCTCCTTCCACAGTTTGGCTATTGAGGAAATTTTTGTTTATTTATTTTAGAGAGAGACAGACAGTGCGAGCTGGGGGAGGGAGAGAGAGAATCCCAAGCAGAGTCCACGCTGAGCCTGGGAGCCTGATGTGGGTCTTGATCCCAGGACCCTGAGATGATGACCTGAGGTTAACCAAGGGTCAAAGGCCTAAGAGAAGGAGCCACCCAGGTGCCCCCTACTGGGCTACTTTAAAAGCATGCAGACCTCTAGTCACCCCCTCCAGGTCTGGTTTGGGACCAAGGTGGAGGGTTCAAAATGCTCCATAGGTGATTCCATTGCACGTGTTGAGTGTACAACACCTGCACTTCACAAGAGATAGTATCTTTATTATCCAGGATGACCGAAGCATAAGGCCATGACTACTGTCCACTCAGCTCCTCTCTTGTCGCTGACTGTTCCTGGCAGAAACTAAGATGTAGGAAAGTACCCAGTTGTGTCGGGGCACCTGCGGGGGAGCATACAAAGCTAGAGTCTCTGAGGGCAATGACCCCATTCAGGATGAATGTCATGGGTAGGATGGAAGGGGTATGCACAGTTGAGACCAGACATTTATGACCCAGGTGAGTCAAGGTCCAAGTTTAGGGCATACCTGGAAAGGGAACAATAACTCTAGGGAAAGTCAAACTGGAACAAAGGTGAGTTCTGGCCCTTCTCCTCTGGAAAAGGAGGAGTTTCAACATCCCAAAGCCCTAGCAACATGTCCTTTCTAAATGGGCTGGCTCAGGAAAGCCCAATTTTTACCCATGAAAACAGAGATTAAACAAGAATCCATTCCAATTTCAATGCATTTCAACCTTTTCATATTATAGTTGTAGAGCTAATTGCTCTGTATTGTCATACGCTATAGGGCAGAAAGGCATCATTAAAGTACTAAAAATTTTTTCCATGAAATGGATTTGTGCCACAGAGAGAAGGCCACTGATGAGTTCTTTTTAAGTGGGTTGTTTTGGACGTGGATTTTTTTTTTTTTTTTAGGTATTTTTAGAAAAAAATTCTCAAATTTGCAAGAAGGCATACTCTCACGGAGCCTGTGTAAGTTCTTAACAGTGATCACAGTGGTCAGTGTTTGGAGATTTCATTGTTCAATCCCCTTCTTCTCTCTTCCTCTATTAATTCCTTTATTTAGCTGACAGATAGCTGTGCTCACCATATATCAGACTTTGTGAAGACCCTGGGGATCCAGGTGTGAGCAAAAGGAGATAGAATTTCATTCTTCCTGTGGCTTATAGCCTTGTTGGGACACTAGGCAAGTAGTCAAATAAATAAATGTGATATTCCAACTGTGACAAATGTGTTGGAACCAATAATAGGGGAGTTGGACTGCAGGGCATCAGAGAAGCTTGTTTTGAGAAAAGCTTTGTGGGTGTTGAGATCTCAATATCTCAAGGGTCATTAGGTATTAACTATGCTGAGGGGTCAGCATGTGCAAAGGCCCTATGGTGGAAGGACTTTCGTCTATTGGGGAACAATTTCAGTGTTCTTGGAGCTCAGAAACAGACAGGCATGGGTACGGAATGACACCGGAGAAAGAGAGGCCACACTATGCTAGACATTTTAGGCCACAGTTACACTGTTGTTTTTTATCTTGAGAACAATAAAGACCCTTTAATAGGGCTTTAATTAGTGCAGGGTGTGATGGAGGACGATGTAAGTACACTGGCCACAGTGAAGTAAGACCCGTTAGGAAGTTATTACCATCCACAGGCAGGAGGTGGCAACTCCAAGGGATGCTGGACCAGACAGAAACTGATTTCCTTCCCTGAGCAGGCTGGGCACATTAGCAGTTCCTCTAGCTGCTGGGGACATGCACTGAACAATGTCACCCTCTTAGCTCAGTTTTCTTCCCAGCCTCTTAGCGATGGCACAAGTCTCCCACCAGCTCCTCCCTTCTCAAAGAGGAATGAGAAGAGTATGTGCTTTTAACAACTGCTTTTCTTTTTCTGGTTTGGGAATTTATTTAAAGTTCCCAAAGACATCGTGGTAGATGTGTGGAAAGCATTTCAGTAAGAGTCTAGAATTAACGAGATGGTCCAGATTAGGGCAGAGTTGTTCTCTCTTTCTTTTTCCAAGTATATGTGCTCTTTACTTTACTTATTAAGAATCATGTACTAAGAGACATTAGATGAAAAATGAGGAAAATGATGTGATTGGCTGTACTTTACATTAGGCTCTTTATTTACATCATTAAAAAAAAAAAACTTTTCTGAGCTCCAATTCACATCCTGTAAGTTTCACCCTTTTGGAGTGTTGCATTCAGTGTTTTTTAGCATAGTCATAGAGTTGGACATCAATCCATTTTTATAAAAGTGTCATTTTTCCTTTCACTTTTCCCCCATATTATTATTTTTTTCTTATGGACTTTCCATCATAGAAATTGTCAAACATACACAAATCGAAAGACTAGTAAGTAAGCTCTTGGTACTTACACCCTGCTTCAACAATTATGAACACAGACTGATCTTCTTTATCTTCACTGGCTGACTCGGAAGCAGATATCAGATATCATGTCACTTTGACTGCAAATACTACTGAAATATGACTCTTTTGTTTAAGAAAATAAGCAGGATATTACTATCAAGCAGAACATATAGCAATAATGCCTTTATATCACCCGATAGCCACACCATCCAATACCTGGGGAGTCCTTTCTTTTTTGTTTACCTTACTTTCTTCCTTTTCTTTTCTTTCTTTTATTTTTTTGGAAAGGGGGTCGGGGGCAGAGGGAGAGGGACAGAGAATCCCAAGCAAGCTCCACACCCAGAGTGGAGTCTGACATGGGACTCCATCTCACAATCCTGAGATCATGACCTGAGCTGAAATCAAGAGTCAGATGCTTCACTGACTGAGCCACCTAGGCATCCCCCACCCCCAACTTTTTTCCTTCTCTTTAGATAAGTGGTTTGAGTCAGAATCTAAGAAAAACCCACATTACATTTGGTTGATAGATCTCTTTAGTCTCTTTTCAATTTACAGGTTCTTCCTCCCTCCTTTTTTCTTTTAAAAATATTTTATTTATTTATTTATTGAGAGACAGAGAATTTTGGGGGAGCAGCAGGGAGAGAGAGAGAAACATACTCCTTGCTGAGCAGGGAGCCTGATGCAGGGCTCCATACCACAGTCCTGAGATCATGACCTGAGCTGACATCAAGAGTCCATCACTCAATTGACTGAGCCACCCAGGCACCCCTCCTCCCCCTGCCTTGCAACCTTGGAATTCATTTGTGGATGAAATCTGAGTTATTTGCCTTATTAGAACTTCCCTAAAGTGTTTTATTTTTAATAGTAGCCTGAAGAGTGGAGTTTGGAGCATGAACATTGAAGAGTCATGAGCTTCTTCTGGGTTCAAATCCTGATGTTATCCTTTACTTGCTGTGCAGCCCTGGGGAAATAGCTCATCTCCCTTGATGGACACAGGAGGGGCACTATGTTGAAGACTGAGTCAGATAATGCACAGAAAGTGCATGGCATGCAAAAGGTGCTCAATAAAACTTTCTTCTCTTTTTTTTAATCTTCTTATAACTTATAATTTATTTTTATTTATATTATTCTATACTGTCTAATGATATTTTATATAGTTATGTAACATATATGCATATATAACATGATTTATATATCACTATAATGCATATTTTGTAATTACAATTACATTTTTTAATGTAATTATTTATGTTTTTTTCTTATTTTTAAAAAACTTGGAAACAGGAGTCATCAGTCATCAGTCCTCAGTCCTCAGTCCAGGTTGACTGTCCTTGACAGTCAGGACTGTCAAGGATCTGAGAAACTGATGGACAATTCTTTGAAAGATAAAGGATGTCTAGAGACCAAGGAAGCATCTGGGATCATATATATGTATGTATGTATGTATGTATCTATCTATCTATCTATCTATCTATAGTGCCTGGAAGCAGAACTAGAAACAGGGTCCTCTGCAGAGCTGAGAAGATTTCTTCAGCACGGCTCAGCCCTGTGCCACTTTTCCTCATCTTTTGCCATGTTCCCTGTCTTGCTCTCATGCCCATTATTATTAGGTAGTCCAGGTTCCTGGTACATGGGAAGGCAGGTGATGACCTCATCCATGCTGCACCATTAGCCATCCAAGTCTTGTCCCTTCAAGGGGACAAGACTTTTTTTTTTTTTTTTTAAAGATTATTTATTTTTTTAAAAAGATTATTTATTTATTTATTTATTTGATGGCGATCACAAGTAGGCAGAGAGGCAGGCAGAGAGAGAGAGAGGTGGAAGCAGGCTCTCTGCTGAGCAGAGAGCCCGATGCGGGGGCCCGATCCCAGGACCCTGGGATCACGACCTGAGCCGAAAGCAGAGGCTTTAACCCACCGAGCCACCCAGGTGCCCCAAGGAACATTTCTTAAAAAAGTTTTATTTATTTAAGTCTCTACCCCCAACATGGGGTTCGAACTCATGACCCCAAGATTAAGAGTTGCAAGTTCTTTGGGCTGAGCCAGCCAGATGCCCCCAAGAACATTTTTTAAAAAAGAACTTAGAAGAGAGTAATATTGGACCTAAACACAAATATCTGGGACTAATGGGGTCTATTTAGGTACTGTAAGACTTGGAAAGAGGGAAGTATTTTAGGGTAGGGGGCACTCAAATTATATCACAAAGGTGATTTGTGCATGGGAGCTGCAAAGATAATCTTCTTTCCATAAATTCATCTGTCTATCCATCATCCATCCATCCTTTAATTCATTCATCAGCCAACATTTATCTCCCATGTGGATAAACAGACAAAACCCCTGGTATCTATTCTAAATTAACTCTTATACCCTCATGGTCTCTTCACTCCACACCTGTTAGCAAAGAATTTCCAGCCTGAATATGAATTCAGGTGCCTCTGGTTAATGGAGAAGTGAGATGATCTTGCTCTCTCCAGCCCTGGACTCTGCAATTTTCCATCACATATTCAGAATATAGCTTCCTCTCATGGCTGCTTAATTATTATAGCTCAGAAGACCATAATACTAAATTAAAGTGAAATATAATTGCTCTGCCAGTCTTCACATCTGCCAGAATTCCGCTGATAACAACAGGATTCTATAAGCACCTTCAAGTCAGAATTTGCTGTCAGTGATGGGGGAAGAAATTAACAACCACCACTACCAGCACCAAAAAACCCCCTCTTCTTTCCACATTCGCCCTGAAGCCGGGCTGACATAACAGAAATGGAAAACAGTTGGCACAGGCATAAAGCTCTATGACAAAAGGAAACTTGTGAAATAGAAAAACGAATTTCTTGGGGGGAAAAACATAACTTCCACTGACAGCACTCTATTTAGGAAGAGAATTCTGTAGTCTGAGGATATTAAGGTCATTAAAAATAGCAGGGTTATTTTGGGGGGGGTGGGGATGGAGGTTCTTAATAACCTACCCCCCCAACATTCTCCTTCAAATCTATATTAAAGTTAATCATCAATTGAAAGCCAGGAATGATATTGGAAAATCATTCTTTTACAAACGGAAACTATTATAATTTAAAAGGGTGCAAATGAAACCATACATTTTCAGAAGGAGATCAATGAAAAGCACTTTATTAGAAAATATAAATCACTTTTTAATTTCAGATGCAACAAGAAAAGAACTCATTTTTTCAGTTTCATTGAAATTGATTGGTACACCTGCAGAGAAAAGCAGCTTTATCATCTCGTTATCAGCCAATTAATATGCAGGTCTAAATGTGAATACTATTCCAGTTAACTAGAAATGGATGATTTTATTGAAGTCTTAATAGACTAGGAAAAGCTGCCTTCCACCCTGCTAAATGAGGTCAGTTGAGGAAAAAAAAAAAATCAGAACTGCGTAACTTGGGACAGGTGGAATCTAAAACAATTTCCCTAACGCTCGGGACCACAGAGAAATGGAAGCAAAGTGACTTGTCTGAAAGCAGACAGACCGGTTATGTGAAAGAAAAATCAGAATATTGAGTTTTCTTTTAATTGAAAAAGAGGACCATTTGGGTTGGATTCTGAAGTCTGACATTCTCACTGTTCAGACCCTGACAGTTCTTAGTTCTTAGCCTCATCTCCATTTTAATCTCAGGGCAAGCAGGACTGCAAATTAGATAGAATCTCTTTACCATGCTCCCATTTTTTTTTTTTTCCTTTCTGTGCTCATTTTCTGCCTTCAGACATTCTCTCCTACACATCTAGTAGCATCCACAACTTCTCTCTCCCTTTCCCCTACCAAAACAGCAAAGCACCCTTGGGTTAAACCAATTCACACTACAGTATAACTGACTGATAAAGTGTTACTATACCAATAATATTTTAAAAGAGAATAGTCTAAAGTGGGGTTTAGCAAACTTTCTGCAAAGGGCCAGACAGTACATGTTTTCCATCTTGGAGGCTGCAGGGTCCCTATTGCAAGCATTCAACCCTGCCATTATAATGTGAAACCAGACATTGACCATAAAGCAACGGCATGGCTGTGTTCCAATAAAACTTTATTCACAAAGCAGGATGCGGGCTTTGGCTGGTGGGCTGCAGTTTGCCAATCCCTTATTTAAAGCAACGGGGCTATACAAGTGGAAGAGCCAGCGGGAAGGAGGAGAATCGCAGGGAGAGATTAGTTTTAGGTGCTTAGGGGAGTTTCAATGGTCAGAAGACCAATCTGGCATTCTTCAACTACCTTTGATTTTCTCAAAGCTCACGTGTTCATCCATCCATCCTTCCTTTCCTTCCTTCCTCCCTCTCTCCCTTCCTCCCTTTGTCCATTCATCTATTTTTAGTTCTCAAGCCCTTGGGGAAAAAAATGCTCATCCTTTCTGTTAGGATCTTCAAGTAAGAATGACTGTGCAGGGGTGCCTGGGTGGCTCAGTGGGTTAAGCCGCTGCCTTCGGCTCAGATCATGATCCCAGTGTCCTAGGATCGAGCCCCGCATCGGGCTCTCTGCCCAGCAGGGAGCCTACTTCCCTTACTCTCTCTCTCTCTCTCTCTGCCTACCTGTGATCTCTGTCTGTCAAATAAATAAATAAAATCTTAAAAAAAAAAAAAGAACAACTCTGTGCATTGTGTGCAGTCAGTAGCAACAACAGTTGCTGTCCCTGGCGATGCTTATGCTGAGTCCCGGCAGACACTCCTGTATCTGGTTTTGGTTGGGCACCTTCTGACAGAGGCACTTTCTATGGGATTAGGAAAGACTGGTCCCAAGTGCAGGAAACAGGTTTTGTTGCTGGAATATGACAGACACATCTCAGATCATGAGACCCATTTTCCACACTAGAATCAACATGAACTTTGTCCTCTAGTAATGACTTGGCATGTCATGCCCAAGATATTGCTAGTGTTATGCAAGTCAAAAAAAATTGCAGAACACACAGAATGTTATTTATTGTGGGATTTTTTTTGAAGATACTTTATGAATTTATAAATGTAGATATTATATTATAATATAATAATAATTTCATATAAAGAAATGAAAATAACACCGTATATGATCTCAATTCCTATCTTTTTAAAAGATTTTATTTATTTATTTGACAGACAGACAGCACAAGTCAGCAGAGAGGCAGGCAGAGAGAGACGAGGAAGCAGGCTCCCTTTGAGCAGAGAGCCCGATGCGGGGCTCGATCCCAGGACTCTGGGATCATGACCTGAGCCGAAGGCAGAGGCTTAACCCACTGAGCCACCCAGGCGCCCAGAAAGCAAGTTTTGAAACAGACCAGTTTCACCTTCTATAGCAACTTGTTGTAGATTTGACTTGCAGCATTTAAGGGGAGTTAGCGTGTTAGTTATCATGCCTCTGTCTTTGGATGTCTCTCCTTTGGTGCTCAAGGGGGTAGCTTCAGGATGGTTTCTGGAGGGCAATGATTATATGGAGCTAGCCTTGCTGTCTGTTGTCCACAAAAAATTCCTTACATCCTTAAGCGACTGCTGAACAGTCTAACGGCAAAGACTCTGTAAATGGCATTTAGATGTTAGCCATAGTCAGATGGCCTGTCTTCGTCATGTTAGGGCTACATGCCCCAATCCTGGCCAGTGGGCTGAGTGCTTAAAGGCTCCCATCACAATTTGGACCTTGTTAAAATGGGGCATGAAGATCTGTAGATGTTTAGGGATCATCTTGACCTGGAAGGGATACCCCTCTAGACTCTTCCCTGTGCCTCATGAATTCAATTTTTGACACTTTGCTTGGATGAGAAGAAGTGTTTTGGCTTTGGGTGGTCATGATCTTGGTTAACTGGTTACAGTAGCTGGCAGGAGACTTGCCAGTTACTATTAGCTATGTGAGTTTGGGTGAATCAGTTTATCTTCCTGGGACTCAATTTTCCCATGTTTCTGAAAGAGTTCAGTGAGATCATCACAGAATCACTTTATGCCACTGACGTTCTTCTGTTCTAGGTGACCCCAAACAGCTGGATCCCATTTTCCCATTTCAAAAATAACTTAGCAAATAGACCAGAAGTACAGAATGTCTCCATTTCATTAATGGATGGGATTAATTTTTTATTATTTTTTATTATTTTTAGAATCCTATGTATGTGAACTACAGCTTAATAAAGTTGTCCCTGGGGAAAAAAATAAAATTTGTTGGGGTGCTTAGGTGGCTCTGTTGGTTAAGCATCTGCCTTTGACTCAGGTTTTGATCTCAGTGTCCTGGGATCGAGCCCCATGTTGGGATCCCTGCTCAGTGGGGAGTCTGCTTCTCCCTCTATCCCTCCCTCAACTCATGCCCTCTCTCTCTCAACTAAATGAATAAATTCTTCAAAAAATTAAAAAAAAACTTGTTTAAGTAAGACCTGGGCCCAGTTTGGGGCTTGAACTCATGACCTCAAGATCAAGAGTCACATGTTCTACTGAATGAGTCAGCCAGGCATCCCTGGGTTTAATGTTTTAAAGATTATTTATTTATTTATTTGACAGAGAGAGAAATCACAAGTAAGCCGAAGTAGGCAGGGAGGCAGGCAGAGAGAGAGGGAGAAGCAGACTCCCTACTGAGCAGAGAGCCTGACATGGGGCTCGATCCCAGGACCCTGCTATCATGACCTGAGCCTAAGGCAGATGCTTAACCCACTGAGCCACCCAGGCGCCCTTTAAAAAAAAAAAGATTTTAGGGGCACCTGGGTGGCTCAGTGGGTTAAAGCCTCTGCCTTCGGCTCAGGTCATGATCTCAGGGTCCTGGGATTGAGCCCCACATCGGGCTCTCTGCTCAGCAGGGAGCCTGCTTCCCCCTCTCTCTCTGCCTGCCTCTCCGCCTACTTGTGATCTCTGTCTGTCAAATAAATAAATAAATTCTTTAAAAAAAAAGATTTTATTTATGTATTTGAGAGAGAGAGAGAGTGTGTGTGAAGGACAGCATGAGCCGGGGAGGGGCAGAAAGAGAAGGAAAAGCAGACTTGATGTGGGGCTTCATCTTACCACTCTGAGATCATGACCTGAGCCAAAATCAAGAGTTGGACACCCAATCTACTGAGCCACGCAGGTCCCCCATAAAATATGATTTTTGTAAAAGACTGCGAGGTGTTCCACTGGATGTCTATGGACAATGACAATACTTCCAGGTCCCCTTTTTCCTTTTATAGGGCAAAACAGCTAGTGTCCACATGATTCTCTGAAACTGCATGCCATCCCATCTCCTTTTCTTTCTCCTACTCCTCCTTCTCTTTTTCCTCTTCCCTTCTTTCTCTTTCTTCCACTCTTCTTTCTTCTCTTATCTTCTTTCCCCTTCTCTATATCTTGATAGGTCAGACAGATGGAATGTAACAATCAACACTGCCACATGTAGAGCCCTTACCAAGTGCCAAGTGATATTCTTTGTCTTCTTTTGATGTTATAATTGGGCTGGTCATTTGCAGAGATGTTAGGCCAGTAGAGAGAGAGAGAGGGAGACAGAGAGAGAGAGAGTATGTTTTTGTGTGTGTGTATGTTTTGGTGGCTACACTTCTGGCCTTGAGTCTGGGGAGATACTAATAGTACATCTTAGAGACAACCTCTGAAAGTCAGTCAGTCCTTAGGAAGTCATGACGTCATTGGCGATATTCAAAGTGGTTATTACAAGAAAAGATTTTTTTTCTTCTTTAGATTAGAGATGTACAGGATTGAACTGGGTCATTTTGAGTAATGAGTTCCCCATTACTGGTTGTATTCAAGCAGAAACTGATTGACCACTTATTATAGGCACTATAGTGTTCTCAGATAAAAAAGAAAAAAATCAGATCTAAGCTAAAAATTCTCATACTGCACCAGTTTTGCCCTGAAGCTTCCCCCAAACATTTCAGTCTGGCTCTCTCTGTCAGTTAGATTTAATGATTTCTAACTCCTTCCAAGTAGAAGATTCTCTGAGTCCGTGGCTCTGTAACATAGGCTTTTATTGAAGTGCTAGTATTTAACTTCCTGAAATTGATGCGGGTAAAAGACTCAGATGGGAAAGAAAGCTGAATTGCAAATAAGAGATTTCAGCTTACCTGGGAATTTCAATAGTTTAGGGCTTCCCTACTCCTTATTTCTATGGGTATGTAATGGAACGTCTTAATGACAAAAACATTAAATGACACATGTGAGACATGTAAGGAAAGTAATATGCACAGACGCATAGACGGACAGATGTTAGTTTCTACCTGCATGCTTGAACAAGCTACGAGGTCCTGTATGGAATGTCACGCTAAAGACCCCATTAAATACCTTGACTGAGCAATTTGGCCGTACCCCATTTTCTCATTTCAAAATGTTTCAGGTTCCTTTTGCTCCGTGAAATGCATGAAAGCTGCTTCTGACCACAGAGACTAATGTGCTGTCCCTTTTATCTCCAAAACGGGCTCCCAATTGGTTCCAGGGAAAGTGATTTCCCCAAACCTGGCTGCCAGCTGTAATTGGCTTATATGTGACCCATCCATTTCCACATGCTTGTTAGAGCTGGGTGCCAGGGTCTCCTCAGCCCCTCCCAGGCAGCTGGACAGGGGCAGTAAATACCAGCAGGCACGCTGATAGAACCCTTGGAATTGAGTGGCTCACGCCTTGCGCTCCGTGACCTGTTGGATGGAGTGGGTCCAATATGGAGACGGCCTTGAAACCAGACAGACACTGAAAAACATTGGAGGAAAGAAGGCCCTATCTTTCTTGTCCTCTCTTCTTATCTTCCTTTCCTCCTCCTTTCCTCCCTCCAGAGGTGGCCGTAAGAAATTGAAAAAATTATACAACAAATTATACAATACTCAACGGTCGGTTGAATGTCCGACTCCTGGTTTCGGCTCTGGTCCTGATCTCAGGGTGATGAGATCAATCCTTGTGTAGGGTTCTGTGCTCAGCAGGGAATCTTCTTGGGATTTGCTCTCTGTCTCTGCTTTACCATCCCCCACGCTATCTGGAATAAATAAATAAATCTTTAAAAAAGAAAAAAACAACCCAATTTGAGCCAAATTGCTTGTATTTGAACCTGGCTTTGAACCTAGCTGTGTAACCTTGGGAAAGCTCCTCAGAATCTCAATGCCTCAGTCTTCTCCCCCGTAAAATGGGGGCAATAATAATACCTTCTTCCTAGCGTTGTGAGGACTGAACCTATTAATGTAAATAGAGCCCGTAGGACCATGCCTGGCAAGGCATGATGGCTGCATATGTATTTGCTAATATTTGATTCAGGGAACCTAAGACCTACTGTGAACTCAGCACAGGCTGGATGCTGGGCTCATGTGATCGTGACCTTGAGAGCCCTGGGGAGACCTGATAGGCTTTTTCCTTTCTTCACCATCTTCCTTTCCTATGTTCTTCCCTCCTTCCCTCCTTTATGTATTGGTGTCCTGTTGCCACTATAGCAAATGGTCACAAATATATTGGCTTAAAACAACACAACTTTGTTACATTACAGTTCTGTAGGTCAGAAGTCTCAGTGGATTAGGGCACCTGGGAGGTTAAGCACTGGACTCTTGATTTCAACTCAGGTTCTGATATCAGGGTCTTGAGACGGAGCCCCTCATCGGGGTCCCAGCTCAGCACAGCATCTACTTAAGATTCTCTGTCTCCCTCTCCCTCTGCACCCCCTACCCAGACTTTTTGGTGCTCTCTCTCTCTCTCTCAAATAAATTAAAAAACAAATGTTTGTTTCAGTTTACTAAAAAACCAAGGTGTTGAAAGGGTTGTGTGCTTCGCTGAGGCTGTAGGAGAGGATTTGTTTCCTTGTTTTTTCTAGCTTCTAGAGGTTAACTCCCATTCTTTGGCTCAAGGAGCCGTTCACATCACCCTGACTTCTGCTTCCCTTGTCACATCTTCTCCGATTCTCCTGTCTTCCTCTTTACCATATAAGGACCCTTGTGATTGCATCCAGCCACTTGCATAATGCAGGATAATCAGTTCCTTCACCTCATCCTTTTTGCAAAGTCCTTCTGGTCACATAAGATGGTATATTCATAGGTTCTAGGTTGAAGACATGGACATGAGAGGGTCTGCTATTATGCCAACTGTGCTTTTTTCCTTCCCTTCCTTCTGTTTTAAAATGCTTGTCCTGGGAGTGCCTGGGTGGCTCCATCAGTTGAGTGTCTGACTCTTAATTTTGTTTCGGGTCATGATCTCAGGGTGAGATCAAGTCTGCCTTGACCTCCATGCTCAGTGGGGGGTCTCCTTGGGATTCTCTCTCTCCCTCTGCCCCTTTTCCACTCATGAGCATGCTCATACTTTCTCTTTCTCTTTCTAAAATAAATAAATAAATAAATCTCCAAAAAAAAAAAAAAAAAATGCTTGTCCTGTTCATAAACGACCTTGGTCTGGCGTGGGGCATCAGAGGTGCTGGGTTCCAGGCCCGGCATTACACTAGTTCGTCCTATATGTGAACTTGGGAAAGAATCCACTCACGTCTATAGCCTAAAGGTCGGACTTGTGTATGTTAGTCAGGACTTTTCAGAGAAACAGAACTGATAAGAAAGAGATATAAAACAAACCACATACATTTTTTTTGAGGAATTGACTGATGAAATTATGAAGGTTGATAACAGAGGAGCCGATAATATGTATAAATTCAGTCTAAGGGGAGGAGAAGACTGACGTCCCAGCTCAAACAGGTAGGCAGAAGGGAATGGGATCCTCCCTTCCTCTGCTTTTTGTTCTGTTCAGACCCTCAATAGATTGGGGTGATAATCAGCCACAGGAGAGAGGGCAGTCTACTTGACTGAGAAGACTGACTCAAAGGTTAATCTCATCCAGAAACAGGCACAGAAATAATGTTTAATCTGGGCACCCCACGGCCCCATCAATTTGGCACATAAAATTAATCATCGCAGCTTGTTAGGCAGTGCCCAATTTCAGATGAATAAAAAACACCACTTCCTTGATTTTGTTTTAATGGACCTGATTAAATCAGCCTGATTCTCAGGCTGTGGAGCCCCCCACGTTGCTGCTTGGTGGGAAATTCACTCTGCTTGTTGGAGATCTCCTTGTGCCTTGTAGTCAAAGCCCGTGGCATCTCACAATGCACCCCCATCAGGCAGGCTGCTCCAGTGCCCACACTGCTGGTTCTCAGTGCCATCCCTGGGATGCCCGTTTCCCCAGCCTGCGTGGTTCCTTTCAGGTGCCATACTCGCATTCAGAAAACTTCTGCGGCCCGCTCCCCACTCATTCTGGGTGCAATTTGAGGCTCACCCACCTGAAGAAATAGCCTCTGAGACTCGACTCACTGACTTCCATCCTGTCCCCAATCTGGGGATTCTCTCCTCCATACTTCCCTCCTACTACACTTGGTATAATCTCATCAATGCTCTTTACAAGATCTGGGAAGAGAAGTATCTTGCAGGCAGCTTGAAGTGTGGACTTTCCAACATCAACTCCTGAAGCAAAAGGGCCTATTGTCATAGACTGAATGGGTCTCCCCCGACCACCGCCACCACCAAAATCATATGTTGAAAACAAATCCCCAATGGGATCCCTGTTAGGAAGTGGTGCCTTTGGGATGTGATTGGGTTATGAGGTAGAGCCTTCAGGAATGGGATGAGTGCCCTTATAAAAGAGACCTGAGAGAGCTCTCTTGCCCCTTGCTGTGAGGACCCAGTAAAGAGACAGCCATCAGTGAATCAGGAACTGGGTCCTACCAGACATGGAATCTGGAGGCACCTTGACCTTAGACTTCCCAGCCTGCAGAACTATGAGAAATACATTGCTGTTGCTTCTAAACCACCCAGTAGGGTTTTCTGTGGTAGGAGCCAACTGGACCAAGACCTGCTTGGAAAAAATATGAACAGAGCAAGTACAAGTTAACGGATCGCTAGATTATCCCGTCCCAAATGGCCTTCAAAAGGTTTTCCACAGAGGCTTGTACTTCCTCAGGGCAGAGGTCACATGAGTGGAGTTCTCCACCTGCCTCCCTCTCTTCAACCAGAGTAGCTGCTCTGATGTCAGTTTTATGTATTGCAGATTTCTCCCAGGATTTTATTTAAAAGAAGAATTCTTTGGTTTAAAAATTTTTGAAACCACTGGAGTAGATGATCTCTAGGGTCTCCGTCAGTTCTGAGGTGTGTAATGTTTGTACTTTCCAGCACATTCAGCAGCCTTCTGAAGGAATCACTTATTCTCTATCATCTGCCTTTGTGTTTAACCAGAATTCCCTGTTAATAGAAGTATCCGTACAATATAGCCCAAGCACAATAACGTGTGCTTCATTGCAACGCAGTATGTGACCTCGGGAAGCATAAAGCTTTGTCCGTATCTCTTTTTTCTAGGATGTGTTCTTAGGCCTAGAATTATTTCATCAAAGGGGATGAGCATTTAAGCACTAAAGAACACACACACACATACGTAAAGTGCACGGTATGGTCACAGAGAAAATTTAGGAAACACAGAGCAATCCTAGAAGCAAACAGAGATGAGACTGCCATTAATTCCAGCTTGATTGCCGATGTGTTGAGGTATTTTCTTCCCATATTTAAAAATTATGTGCACAATGTGTTCACACAGATGAAAACAAAATAGGGATCGTGTAATGTTTGGAGTTTGAGGTTGACTTTTTCATCTGATCTTATCCCATGAACATTTTCTTGCTTTATTATTATTATTTTTAAAGACATAATGGTTGTGCCATAATTTCTTTACTGGTTTCCCTATTCCTGCGCATTTGAAATGTTTCTAATTTGCCCTGATGATTAATGTGATTTTAAGGAGTATGTCCATAAACAAACCTTTACTCACGTTTCTAAACACTTCTGAAGATAGCTTCAAAGGTGAATTTAGTGAATCAAATGGGAATAAACTGCTTTGTTTTGTCTTTTTTCTTGTAAGGCTCTTGATAAGTATTTCCAAAGTATCTTCCACTATTTTAAACTCCCTTCAGCTCTGTTGGAATCTTGGTCTCAGTAAATCTTTATTAAAATTTGCTAACTGTTGGGTGAAATGTTAATAAGAGTTTTAGTGCCATATGAATTTATTAGACTCTCCTGCTTTAAAATGTGACAACCTCCACAGCTTTCAAATTAATGGAATATTCCAACATCTCCAATAGAGAACTTTTTTTTTTTTTTCTGAAAAATAAAAGACGCAGAAATAAGAACAGGGCTAAAATAAGCTGGAGTGTTGATATATAAAAATGGAAAAAGAGAAAAAATAGTCGTCTAGTCCTGATGTGACCCATCTTCCAGCTGCCTCTTTCTCTGACACCTAGTGATTCTGCGGGGCTGTGGACTTCTCCCAGGTTAGGAGAAACACCTGGGGAGATGGTGGGTGGGGTCTGTCCTGGTGGCACCAATGTTTAGAATCCAGCCCAGTGATTTTTTTTTTTTAATTTGTTAACTAAGGAATTTAGATGATAAGTCCATTGGGAAAGGGCCTGGGAAGCTCCTCCATGAGACTTAGCTCACTTCCTGAAATTCGGAGGCAGGGCAGTGAAAGATGTCATGTCAGCCCAGGAAAGAGGCCTTCAAATCTCTCTCCCTCCATCCTTTCCTTTCTCCCTCCCTCCCTTCTTCTTTTCTTTTTTTTTTTTTTTTTAAAAAGATTTTATTTGAGGGGCATCTGGGTGGCTCAGTGGGTTAAAGCCTCTGCCTTCAGCTCAGGTCATGATCTCAGGGTCCTGGGATCGAGCCCCACATCGGGCTCTCTGCTCTGCAGGGAGCCTGCTTCCTCCTCTCTCTCTCTCTCTGCCTGCCTCTCTGCCTACTTATGATCTCTGTCAAATAAATAAGTAAAATCTTAAAAAAAAAAGATTTTATTTGAGAGCGAGAGAGACAGTGATAGCTAGAGAGAGCAGGGAGTAGGAGGGAGGGAGAAGCAGGCTCCCCAAGGAGCAGGGAGCCCGACATGGGGCTCCATCCCAGGACCCTGAAATCATGACCTGAGCGCAAGGTAGATGTTCAACCATCTGAGCCACCCAGGCGCCCCCTCTGTGTCTCTTTCTGAACTTTAATTAGCTCTTAGATCCCTCAGGAGGCTGCGGGGACATTTTCTTCTCTCTGCCTTTAGAACTTGGTGACCTCTGATTCTGGGGTTGGAGTTGACCTTGAGGCTGCTGTCTCTGCCTGGTTTGTGCAAAGCCAATCAACGCAGGCATTCTTCCTCCAGCATTACAATGTCTGCCAATTTCTTTTTAAAGAAAATTTTTCTACCATAGGGACGCCTGGGTGGCTCAGCTGGTGAAGCGACGACTGACTCTTGGTTTCAGCTCAAGGGCTGAGATCTGAGCCCCACCATTGGGCGCCAAGCTCAGCCTGGCGTCTGCTTGAGATTCTCTCCCTCTGCCCCTCCTCCCTCTCTCTCTCTCTCAAATAAATAAATAATTTTAAAAATATAAAATACTTTAGCATAATTTTTTTTTTAAAGATCTTATTTATTTATTTGACAGACAGAGATCACAAGTAGGCAGAGAGAGGCAGGCAGAGGCGGGTGGGGACGCAGGCTCCCTGCTGAGCAGAGAGCCTGATGCGGAGCTCGATCCCAGGACCCTGGGATCATGACCTGAGCTGAATGCAGAGGCTTTAGCCCACTGAGCCACCCAGGCACCCTACTTTAGCATAATTAATGAGGTGGTAGGCACATGCCAGTTAACAGACCTGGTGGTCAGGTCACCCACTCTCAGCGCACAGTCTCGGGGGATAGTTCCCATTCTGTCCCACAGAGCCAGACTCCAGAGGTGGCCACCTCATGTTCTTCCTCCATCCTTTCAAGATGGCCAGCAACAGATTTGCTAATTAGCACACTGGTATCAAAAAGTGGACCTTTCTTTTCTTTTTTCCCCCCTCTTCCTTCCTTCCTTGCCTTTCTTTTGTGTGTTTTTCTATAGGAAATAAATGGCTTTTTATTTAAAAAAATGGACTTTTATTGGCAAATCTAGTGAGTGTTAATTAGTTTGATGACTGTTTGAAATGAGCTCCAGACATGCAGCTGGAGCTAAAATACGTAGTTTAGAGACATTCGCCTTCCTTGCATGAGCCCAGCAAGGCTGGCAGCTGTACCTATAAGGATATATCTGAACTGGATCCTTAATCAGCTCTGTGTCTTGCCATTGGTTTAGGAGGATTTCTGATGACAGGACTCTAACCAGGGATTGCAGAAATCTGCTTCTAATCTTCTTTGAGTAAACTTTTCATTACAGGGAAGGCTTAGAGCACCTGGACAGTCAGAAAGCTGAGGCTTCACCACACCCTAGCACTGGTCATATGAACTGCTTAGCCCTCCCTTTGCCCATGGATGTTTATTTAATTAATGTTGGCAGGTGTGACTGTTGGCAACCCAGGTCAATGGGATGGAGCTTCAGCCTTTCTCCTGCTAAATCAGAGCTCACAGAGAAGTCAGTGCAGGGTTAGCTCATGTTAGGTGATGTCCGTCAGCTGTCCCTTTCCTCCCCAACGTCATGGCCATCCAGCTGCCCAAGATCTGCATCTGATTTGATTTAGGGAAACTCTTTCTGAGTTCTGGGAGCAATTCTGGCTTTTTAAACTTAAAGAAAAAGAACAGAAAAGAAAAAGAAACACACAGAAGGGGGGGCAGGAGGAGGAAAGGGAAGGAAGAGGAAGAAGATAAAAAAAAAAGGTTGACTACTGCTTTTTAGGCTTCTGTGAGTAATTTAAATTTTGATGGATCCCTTCAGTGTTAGACATCCATAATGGATGTAATATGGTAAGACAAACAAAGAGACCCTGTTCTGGAACACAGAGGCACTTGGTCCCTGGTGTGGCTATGTCGAGTTACTGAAAAGCCATGAGGGCTGTGACACTGAGCTGCTCATTTGCATTTCTAACTGTGACCTGAGGGCTAGTCTGATGTATGAACAGGGAAGGTAGCTTTCCGAATGGTTTACCCACGACCTTTTCCTGTCACCTGCTTCTGAGAAGATGTTAGTAAAAATGTTCTGACTTGGCTGGTATGAAAGGCCAGGTTAGAGGAATAAGCTTGGAAAATTTCACAATATTTCTCCTGTTATGTCATTAAATTCAGTGTCTGACAGAGAATGAGTACCAATAAATGTTAGTTGAATGAATGGATAAAATCTGTTTTGGGGCTTAATGGAGCAAATCTGTCTTTTTATATGAATTTAGATTATGTTTTCCTAAGTCTGCAAAACATATTTCACAGTGTATTTCTGTACAACTACTATTACTAATGAATAACACTGGTAATAGATAACACATATTACGTGTTTACTGTGTGCTTGCTAGGCATCTGACTTTCTACACATTATGTAATTTAACCCTCGCAACAACTCAATTCCCTTACTACCCTCGATTTTAGAGTAGGAACCCATGATTTCAAAATGGTAAGTGTTTTGACTGAAGTCCCGTAGCTAGGAAGTAAAAAAAAGTTGTTTTACTTAAACCCAGACAGTCTGCCTCCAGACACCCATTTAATCCCCAGCCTTCCTGTCTCTCTCTTTCTTGGGAATTTTATATGCCTTCAATCTATACTGTCTTCTTAAAAGAATAATTGTTTTTTTGGAGAATCTCTCCTTTGGTAACACTACCACTCAGAATCTGTTATTATTTACAGAGTTCATCATTAGTATTCAGATTGAAAAAGTTAGTCTTTGTCTTAATCTTAGCATCACTGAAAAGTAAATCTGTGGATGTCTGATTGTTTTTTGTTTGTTTGCTTGTTTTTTTAGAATGAGACAGAGAGTGTGAGTGGAGGGGGAGGGGGAAGAGTAGAGGGAGAGAGAGAATCTTAAGCAAGCTGCAAGCCCAGCTCAGAGGTTGATGGGGTCCTAATCTCGCCACCCTGAGATCATGACCTGAGCTAAAATCAAGAGTCAGAGGTTTAACTGAGTGAGCTACCCAGGTGCCCCAAGTGGATGCCTGATTGTGATAACAGGAATGAGAACCATGTATGGAGTGAATACTATATGGCAGGCCCTTCCCTACTCATTATTGCCGATCCTATGATCATAATCAACTCCGAGTAACTATTACTTCATCATCTCTGTTTACCGATGAAGAAAGTGAGGCTCACAGAAGTCACATTAATTGTTTTGGGTCATGTAACTTGCCTCTAGCAAAACCAAGATTTCAAGATAGTTCTGTGAGATGCCCAAGTTTCTCTAGTCCTAGACGGTGCCTGGCCCCACACTTGGTGATCATACGACATTGACATGCGGCTACCATGTTGGTTTCCTCTGGGAGACATCCCTTTTGCAAGACTTTCTGAAGAACACCCAGTTGAATCTGACAGTGTCCTGTATAGTTGGAAGCAGATCAGACATTTGCCATAGACCAGCTTGGGCTGTTTCTCTGCACCTTGATTGGCTGTATTTGTACAGATACAGAGAATCTCGCCATTAAGGGAAGGATGACCTAGCTTAGCCTCCAAGTAGGGCTAGCCAGGCCCCAGTTATATTCATCCTGACTTGGATTAGTACTCTTACCAGTAATAAAAAATTAATTTTAGCACTTGAGCTAATTGGGTTAAAAAAAGTGACACCCAAGCCAGAAATAAGCCTAATGAAGCCCATTAAATAATTTAATGATTACATAATTATGTTCATTTAAAATGCAGGAATTGATTACTCTCAAATTAATTTTACCATCTCTGTACTTTTTAGAGCACATTTATTTTGAACAAAATGAAGGATTAGTTTCATTTCTGATGGGCACTCTGCCATTAATAATCATGTCCCATTATAATGAGAAAATGTTGTGTTTTGAATAAGTTCATGTGACCATATATTTCCAGATAACAGACAAGCTTGTTCTGTGGAGAGATTTAAGCTATTGAAAGGGTCTTACTAATTTGAATCATAAAGTGAGTAAGTGGAGGACTGATGTGCTCAGGCAGCAGAGCAGAGATGGGGATGGGAAAATCTGGCGCAATCCATCTAATTAGGGACTGATCAGGGTGTTCTGGAAGCTTCAAACCAGTTGCCAAATCAGGCTTTATGGGGTCAGAAAGGCTAAAAACGCTTCACGGCAGACATCTTTTGAATGCTTTTCTAGCATCTTTTCCTTCCTCCTTTCCAGTAGCTTCTAATGTGTATCTGGGAATGGCTCTCATCTTGAGCGAACGGTTCCTTCTCAGGCTCCCAGAGTCCAGCCTAGGATCTAGGGAGCCAAGGGCTACATGTCATGCTTCCAGCCACAGTGATTGGTTCAGCGGCAGCGAGCGCGTCGTCTAAGGTTGACCAATCGGGATGAATCTCAAGGCCTTTTAGGGGATCCCAAAACAAGACTCTTCCTTTTCTTTTGACTATGAAGCAAGCTAGCTGCCATTTGGGGTCCGTAGGGGCAGCCAGTTTTAAGATGTAGTTGAATTGATGAAGGCATGACTGAAAGGAGGAAACTGGGTCTTGGTGACATTGCTGAGCCCCAGGATATATGGCTATAGAAAGCTCCGGGCCTGTGAGGGACTGAAAGGGTCACCAGTTCCAATAGGGGTACCACACCCAATAGGGGTACCACATCCAATAGGGATACCACACCCAATAAGGGTACCACCAATTCCAATAGGGGTACTACACCCAATAGGGGTACCACATCCAAGAGGGATACCACACCCAATAAGGGTACCACCAATTCTAATAGGAGTACCAATCTGGGAAGTTGACTTGTGGTCTAATACGAGTGTCTAGCATTTGTAGAACGTCTCCTACTTATTTTACAGTGTGTTTTCAGAAAGCTTTGGACACTCGGGACTGAAGATCTCTAGGAGGGAGGCAGGGCAGGGTCATCACGCCCCGACAGATGGGCAGGTTTGGTCAGTGAGGTGAGATGCTCTCTGTACGCGGAGAGTTCTGACCTTAAATCCCGGCTCTTCTACTGCGTCTTCTGAGCTGTGCCTGCACCTGTAAAGTGGGCATGATGGCAACTTTGTAACTCCTTTTATTTTTATCGGATGTGTTAAAATTGAAATGGGGATAATTTATGATAGGGTCTGGCGGGAAGCACACAAACAGCGTAATCCTGCTCCATTTGGTTTCTCTTTTTGAAAGCAGGAAGGCCTTGGTGTGCCGGTGGTACTTTCCCCACTCTCTGTCCACAGTTCTACCCTCAGAGACTCGGGGTTTTGTTCCCTGGGAAAGTGCATGTATTTCTGGCGGATCTGTTGGTCAGTTACCTGTCGGTGAAAATGTTGTCTTTCGCAATAATTTATTTGTTAGGATCCATGAGGGATGGGAATCAGGAGGTTTTGGTTAGAATAAAGAGGGTAGAGGGCATGTTCCTGAATGCCTGAGAGGATGTTTGAGGAAAGAGAAAAGATACAGAATAGAGGCAACTATCTGCTTTTCTAGGTAAGTGTTTTGGGTCCCCATCAGGGTGTTTGAACATACCAGGAACATTGGTGTCTTTGCGGAGCCCCCAGAAAGGATGAACTTTTCTTTAAAAGTTTAGGGGATGGGGCACCTGGATGGCTTAGTGGGTTAAACCTCTGCCTTCGGCTCGGGTCATGATCTCAGGGTCCTGGGATCGAGCCCTGCATCGGGCTCTCTGCTGAGTGGGGAGCCTGCTTCCTCCTCTTTCTCTTTCTCTCTCTCTCTCTCTCTCTCTGCCTGCCTCTCCACCTACTTGAAATTGAAATAAATAATATCTTTAAAAAAAAAAAAAAGTTAAGGGGCACGGTCCGGTCATCGCAGGTCACTCTGTGTAGGGCCTGACCGTGATCTACCTACTCTTATGTCAAACATGAAAAATACACATCATTTTATAAAGGCTGACTGACTACGTCATAGGCAGTGACAAATTTTTTTTTTCTTTATGCTTGTTGATCTTTTTTCAAGTGAAAAAGGAAATAAATTTGTTCCCATATCTGAAAACTCCATGGACGTCCTGATGCCAGACATGGCTGGATTTAGGTGCTTAACATCCTCAGGCACTGTCTCTCTCTCCATCCCTGGTGTCCTTGGTTTTGGCTTTATTTTCAAAACAGGATGTCCCCCATTGGTGGCAAGGACGACTACCAGCAGTCCAGGGTTACCAGCGTAGCTAACTGATTTTCATATATAATCTTCCATTCCACGGCAAGCCTGCCACTTGTTATTCCATTTTACAGATGAAGAAACCAAGGTTTGGGGAAGTTGAGTGAAGGTCACCCAGCAAGGAAGAACAAAGCCTGTGGTGGGTTGAATTGTGAGTCCCTACCCCCACATTCATATGGTGAAGTCCTAACTTCGAGAGTGTGAACTTATGTGGAGATACTGTCTTTTTTTTTTTTTTTTTAAGATTTTATTTATTTATTTGAGAGAATATGAGAGGCAGAGAGCGAGAGAGAGCACAGGAGTGGGGGGAGGGGCAGAGGAAGAGGGAGAAGCAAACTCTCTGCTGAGCGGGGAGCCCCATGTGAGGCTCTGTCCCAGGACCCTTGGATCATGACCTGAGACAAAGGCAGATGCTTAACCGGCGGAGCCACCCAGGTACCCCACGGAGATATGGTCTTTACAGAAGTAATCAAAATAAAATGAAGTCAGTAGGATGGTCTCTAATCCAAACCTTATCAAAAGGGAACAGTTGGGTATAGACATGTACACAGAGGAAAGACAACGTAAAGGGATAAGTTGACGTTGATGATCTCTGTGCTCAGGATGGAGACCTGGGCCAAACGGATCCTCCCCTCATAACCCTTAGAAGGAACCAACCCTGATTACGCCGTGATTTTGGGTTTCTAGCCTCCAGAACTATGAGATGGTAAATTTCTGTTAAGCCACCCAATTTAGAGAACTTTGATAGAGTCCTAGGAAACCAATACAGGGCCTAAATTTGAATTTCGCTCTCTCTGACCCCAAAGCCACTATTCTCCTTCCTTTATTTGCTCCGCATCAGATGTAGTGATGTGTGTGCTATCTGTGAGGTTTACAAGATGGATTAATTTCCTGAACTAAAAAAGTAAAGTATTTTTCTAGATAGGATTCTGCAAGTGCTTTCTGCTTTCACAGACCTCTAGAGGAAGGGGAGCATTTTCTACAGGCAGCTGTGCTTGAAAAACTCCAAACAATTCAGTCCAAGAAGCAAACACATCCTCTTTGTGCTGGGTAATTGCTGATTATAATTGAGAGAACATTTTAATTTGTTAAATTAAAGTTACACGTGTGTACCCACGATGACCGCCGTCAGTGGTCCTGACAAGGAGGGGAGTTCTTTTCTGCTCTCATGCTTTCAACCTAAAGAGGCCATTTAACAGGCTAACTCTTCTCCTTCATATTCTGACTGTCACAGGATATTCATTCACTCATGCCCTTAACAAACATGGATGAAGCCTCTCCAGTGTATGAATCCAAAACCTGGTGCACAGGGCAGCATCTGATAGAAATAATAGTGTGAGACCCAAATGCAAGCCCCATGGGCAATTTTAAGTTTTCTAGTAGGTGAAAAAAAAAAAAAGAAACAGGTGGAATTCATGTAAATGATATATCCTATTCAATACGATCTATCAAAAATATTTTTTTTCTTTCAACATGTAATCAATGTGAAAGTTCTTAATGGGATATTTTGCAGTCTTCTCATCTTACTAAGTCTTTGAAGTCTGGTGTGGTTTTCACCCTGGCAGCACATCTCCATTGGATCAGCCACATGTCAGATGCTTACTGGCCACCATGTGTCCAGTGGCTACTACATTGGACAGTGCAGATCTAGGAAATAGTGCTAGAATCATGATGCTAGTAGTAATAAGAACCATAATGACTTCCATTATTTTTGTACCCTGTGCCATGAATGTTCTCCCTATACACTTTGTCTTTTTCAAATCTTACATTTTGAATACATTCATACAATTCTTATGTTTTGAATACATTCATACAATTTAAGATACAAACATATAAAATTATATGCAAAATGTCTTGACCTTTGTCACCATGTCCTCAGTTTCCACTTAAAAAAAAAAATCTCCCCCCCAAACAAGAACCCATATTAACACCTAATTGCATGTTGTTACATTTTCTTTAAACAAATACTAATAAATATTCCTATTTTCCCTTCTTTCTTTTAACCCAAAGGTAGAAAGTTCTATACATGTCCTGTATTGTTTCTCACTGAGCAATTTTAATTATTTTATTTTTTTTTATTTTTTAAAGATTCCATCCATCTATTTGACAGAGATCTCATGTAGGCTGAGAGGCAGGTAGAGAGAGAGGGGGAAGTAGGCTCCCTGCTGAGCAGAGAGTCTGATGCGGGGGCTTGATCCCAGGATCCCAGGATCATGACCTGAGCTGAAGGCAGAGGCTTTAATCCACTGAGCCACCCAGGCGCCCCTCACTGAGCAATTTAAAAAATTTTTAAATTTAAAATCAATTTAATTAACATATAGTATATTATTAGTTTCAGAGGTAGAATTTAAAGATTCATCAGTTCTAGCACTTTGAAAAATGCTGGTGGAATTTTGATTGGGATGGCATTGAAAGTATAGATTGCTCTAGGCAGTATGGACATTTTAATAATGTTTATTCTTCATTCCATGGAATGCTTGTTTGGAACAAGAAGAGATCCCAAATTGCTAAGAAAATGTTGAAAAAGAAAAACAGAACTGGGGGCATCACATTGCCTGATTTCAAGCTTTACTACAAAGCTGTGATCACCAAGACAGTATGGTACTGGCACAAAAACAGACACATAGACCAGTGGAACAGAGTAGAGAGCCCAGATATGGACCCGCAACTCTATGGTCAAAGAATCTTCGACAAAGCAGGAAAAAATATACAGTGGAAAAAAGACAGACTCTTCAACAAATGGTGTTGGGAAAACTGGACAGCCGTGTATAGAAGAGTGAAACTTGACCATTCTCTTACCCCAAACACAAAGATCAACTCGAAATGGATGAAAGACCTCAATGTGAGGTAGGAATCTCAAAATCCTAGAGGAAAACATAGGCAGTAACTTCATTGACATCAGCCACAGCAACTTCTTTCAAGACATGTTTCCAAAGGCAAAGGAAACAAAAGCAAAAATGAACTTTTGGGACTTCATCAAGATCAAAAGCTTCTGCACAGCACAGGAAACATCAACAAACAAAACAAAACAAAGAAACAACCCATGGAATGGGAGAAGATATTCATAAATGACACTACAGACGAAGGGCTGATATCCAAGATCTATAAAGAACTCCTCAAACTCAACACTCAAAAACCAGATAATCACATAAAAAAATGGGCAGAAGACATGAACGGACACTTCTCCAAAGAAGACATGCAAATGGCTAATGGACACATGAAAAAATGTCCATCATCATTAACTATCAGGGTGATTCAAATCAAAACCACAATGAGATACCACCTTAGGCCAGTTAGAATGGCCAAAATCAAGACAGGAAACAAGTATTGGAGAAGATGTGGAGAAAGGGGAACCCTCTTACACTGTTGGTCAAAATGCAAGTCGGTGCAGCCACTTTGGAAAACTGTGGAGATTCCTTAAGAAATTAAAAATAGAGCTACCCTATGACCCTGCAATTGCACTACTGGGTATTTACCCCAAAGATACAGAGGTAGTGAAAGGAAGGGTCATCTGTACCTGAATGATCATAGGAACAATGGCCCTAGTTGCCAAACTGTGGACACAGCCAAGATGGCCTTCAAGAGACAAATGGATAAAGAAGATATGGTCCATATATACAATGGAGCATTATGTTTCCTTTAGAAAGGATGAATACCCAACTTTTGTATCAACATGGACGGGACAGGAGGAGATTATGCTGAGTGAAATAAGTCAAGCAGAGAGAGTCAATTATTGTATGGTTTCACTTACTTGTGGAGTATAAGGAATAACATGGAAGACATTGGGAGAAGGAGAGGAGAAGTGAGTTGGGGGAAATCAGAGGGGGAGATGAACCATGAGAGATTGCGGACTCTGAGAAACAAGCTGAGGGTTTTGGAGGGGTTGGAGGTGGGGTGTTGGGTGAGCCTGGTGGTGGGTATTAAGGAAGGCATGTATTGCATGGAGCCCTGGGTGTGGTGCATAAACAATGAATCTTGAAACACTGAAAAAATAAGATAAAATAAAATAAAGATTTATCAGTCTTTTTTTTTTTTTAAAGTTCATCCACTTTTTAAAAAAAGATTATTTATTTATTTATTTGATGGAGAGATAGAGAACACAAGCAGGTGAGTAGCAGGTAGAGGTAGAGGGAGAAGCAGGCTCCCTGCTGAGCAAGAAGCCCAATGTGGGGGCTTGATCCCAGGACCCTGAGATCACGACTTGAGCCAAAGGCAGTCGCTTAACCCACTGAGCCACCCAGGTGCCCCAAAGATTCATCAGTCTTATGTAACACCCAGTGCTCATTGTATCAAATGCCCTCTTTAATGCCCATCATCTAGTTATTCCATCCCTCATCCCTCTCCCTTCCAGCAACCCTCATTTTGTTTCTCAGGGTTTAGCATCTCTTATGGTTAGTCTCCCTCTGTTTTGGTCTTATATTTTTTTCCTCCCCTTCCCCTATGTTCACTTGTTTTGTTTCCTAAATTCCATAAATGAGTGAAATCATATGATATTTTTCTTTCTCTGACTGACTTATTTTGCTTAGCATAATACCCTCTAGTTCCATTCATGCCATTGCAAATGGCGAGAGTTCATTCTTTTTGATGGCTGAGTAATATTCCACTATATATCTACACCACATCTTTTTTTTTATGATTTTAAGTATTTATTTGACAGAGAGAGAGATCACAAGTAGGCAGAGAGGCAGGCAGAGAGAGAGGGGGAAGCAGGCTCCCTGCTGAGCAGAGAGCCTGAAGTGGGGCTCAATCCCAGGACCCTGAGGTTATGACCGGAGCATAAGGTAGAGGTCTAACTCACTGAGTGACCCAGGCACCCCCCACAATCTTTTTTATCCATTCATCTGTCAATGGACTCTGGGCTCTTTCCATAGTTTGGCTATTGTGGACATTGCTGCTATAAACACTGGGGTGCAGATACCCCTTAGAATCATTATGTCTGTATCCTTTGTTTAAATACCTAGTTGTATAGTTGCTGGGTTGTAGGGTAGTTCTATTTTCAACTTTTTGAGGAACCTCCAAGTGCAGGGGTGCCTGGGTGGTTCAGACAGTTGAGCACCTGTCTCTTGATTTTGGCTCAGGTCATGATCTCAGAGTTGGGGCCTGCAGCAGGCTTCATGCTCAGGAGGGTGTCTGCTTGAGATTCTCCCTCTCCCTCTGCCCCTCGCCCTGCTCATGCTCTGTAAATAAATAAATAAATAAAGTCTTAAAAAAAAAAAAGCTGACACACACCCCAAACATCACAAAATCTAGCAAAATTACAGAATATTTGTACTAATGAGTGGATTGAACCACCTCTGTCATATTTTCCCCTCTAAATTCTTTATCTGCATATGTTTTGATTGCCTTCTCATTTGATAAAAATAATATAATAGCATGTTTGACACAGAGAGTAGAAAGATAATTCAGTTTTTCCTCTTGGATGACTGTTTGAAATTTGCTTCTTATAATTGATGGTGGGTGACTTTACACGGAGATAAACTTGCTATTTATTGTACTGCTTTGGATTTGTACCCTTGTCTGATAAACTCTGTTTCTCAAGATTCCGTCAACAGAGGTGCATTAATCACTGGAGTTTCTGCACTCTTGAATTTACCCCTTAAGGGAGAACACTTCCACTGTGATAAGGTGTCAGGGAAGACTGAAATTTCTGCTTAGGAGTTTACACATTGTGAGAAATTTCCAAAGACTAACTTCCTGTTGTGTATATTTAATACCTTGTTGCTTTTTGCTACTCACAGAGTTCCAGACCTGGGCATCATATGACATATCCATACGCTCCCTGGATTTCTGGCTCTGCATCTTTAGGTGAGGAGTATTTCTGGAAGCCACTCCTGCTCAGGGATAGCTAGTCATGTGACTATAACCCACATAAATATATCTCACTAACCCAAGACTAGATCTATCCCCTAAGATAATTTCCTTTTAGCCAGCTCCCTGAAATATCTGCAGCCTTTCTAAAGACCCAGGCTGGAGGGAAATGTGATGGAAAAGTCAGAAAGGAAAGAGACAGCAGTTCTAACCCATTGTGCCTAGAAGATCTTACTTTTCCGGATAATACCAAAATCTATGACTTTCTGAGCACATTGCCAGAACTTTAGTAAGTTCATAGTCAGTCTGGCTCTGCTCCTGACTACCTCTCAGTTCTCACCTTCCACAGCTTTCCCTTCATTCATTTTGTTTCAGGAACACTGACCTGCTGCTTCTTCAAGTATGCCAGGCATTCTCTGCCCCAGGGCCTTTGCACTTGCTATTTTTCTGCTTCTAATACTTTCCCCAGATATTCACACAGAGCTTACTCCCTAACTTTCTTCTCAAATGCCAGCATCTTACCATCCTATATAAAACAGTACCTATCCTCTGTACTTTATTTTTCTTGATAACAGCACCTCTGACATAAAATATATTTACTCACTTGTTTACTGTATTGTTCTCCCTTTAATTAGAATGTCAAGTCATTAGATAGTAGGGACCTTGTTTTGCTCATGGCTGTGTCCCAACACCTAGAATAGTGTGGCCCAGAGTAATTGCTTGATAAATATTTGTTGAATAAATGAAGTGCAACTGGAAACCACTGAAGAATTTTAAGCAGGAGAGACATGAGGCTTTCCTGAGCCTGCCAAAAGAAATTAATCTCTCGATTTACCTTCCTTCCAAAGCCTCTTTCCACAATATTCCTTGAATTATAATCACCTATCAGACTAATATTCTCTACTGGATTGTAGAGGACAGGGAGTGTGTCTAATTCATCAACAGGCCCCTACTACTTGTACCTCAGGATTAAAGGTGGCAGAATTAAATGGAATTTGCCTGTTTCTTTGCACAAGAATTCTTGAGCTGGCTCTGTTTGGTTTTCTCAGCTAACTAGATTATAAGCTGTCTCTGAGTAGGGGAAATTTCCTTGGTCATTTATGTCCTCTCAGTATCTCTTAGCAACCAATATGTTGTGCTTCTTCAACCTCTGTGTTTTCTGTCTGTATAATTTCTGTACTTAGTGTCTCCCAGTTCTCCATTATAATGGGTTCCCAAGCAAAACTCCTGTATCTGTTAGGAGACTTTCAGTTTCTACTTATTAAAGAAGCTTAGACAACTAGGGTATTATTATCTCAAGTGGCAAAAGGGCTAGAGGGAGGGTGGCTTTAGGAGGGTTTGATTCTGTGCCTAAGTGACAGCCTTCAACTTTGCCATTCCAGTTTGTTTCCCCATGGTCACAAGATGGCTGCAGTCATTCCAGCTATCACATTCTTACACACTGACAACCAGAGGCAGGAGAGGGAACTGCTTCTTCTCAGACATCTCTTCAAAGAGCCTTTTCCCTGGGTCTTTGCAGTATATTTCCTTCACTTCTCATTGGCTAGAATGACAACACATGTCCTTTCCTAAACCAGTTTGACAAGAAAATGGAATTGTTCTGATTGGCTTAGATCAATAGAGATTTATCTCCTGGCTTAGCAGAGGGGTCCTGTCCCCAGTGCAGAGCCACACAGAAGGTTAGCACTCTAACAGCTAGGATGAAGAGGGGCAGGAATGAATTTGGGTTAACACCAGAAGTGCCTGCTGAATGTTTTTACATGCTCACTTCCCAACATGGCCTGGTTGAAAGGCTTGAAATATTGGAGGTCCAAAGATACTTCTTTTCATCCCCAAACTAGGGCCATACTATTTTCCAGAGTTGGTCTCCAAAAAACAAAACAAAACAAAACAAAACAACCCCAAAAAACAAAAAACAAAACCTAAATACTAAGCATATGACTTTATTTATTTTTAAAGATTTTATTTATTTATTTGACAGAGAGAGAGAGAGAGAGAGAGAGAGAGAGCTATTGTGCACAAGCGGGGGGAGTGACAGAGGGAGAGGGAGAGGCAGACTTCCTGCTAAGCAGGGAGCATGATGTGGAACTCGATCCCAGGACCCTGGGATCATGACCTGAGTTGAAGGCAGATGCTTAGCCCATGGAGCCACCCAGGCATCCCAACTTATTTCATTTTAAAAAGAAAACCAAGTCAAGTAGTTTGAATTAAAATTGAACACTGAGCAGGTTACTTCTTATCCCCATGCCTCAGTTTCCTAATCTATGATGTTTAGATGATAATTGTACCTAGCCTATGGGGTTGAAGTAGAGATTAAATAAACCATGACACACTGGATTCTCGCCTCTCCCGTGCTTGTTCTTTTTGCTGGTGATTTGTTTAACATGGCCCTCCAGCATAGTGCTGAAATGCTGTCTTGTGTTCCTAAGCATAAAAGGGCTGCGGTGGGCCTTATGGAGAAATTTCATGTGTTCGATAAGCTTCATTCAGGCACACATTATAGTGTCGTGGGCTATGAGTTCAATGTGAATGAGTCAACCACATACATTAAATAAGGTGTCTTTAAACACAAACACACAGAAAACGGTTCTATACCAATCTGTTGACAAGAGTGTGGCCAGAGGCTCATAGGAACCTAACCCTGTATTTCTCCTAGGAGCACCGACTTCGTATGCACTGACTCAGTGTTTGTGATGCCATTACAGAACATGACTACCATGAATAACGAGAGTCAAAAATATTTGTCATGTTTAGGATAGCTTCCATCATGGGATAATAAGAACTCTACAATTGTTAGTTTTTTTTTTTAAGGGTTTTACTTATTTATTTAACAGACAGAGATCACAAGTAGGCAGAGATACAGGCAGAGAGAGGGGGAAGCAGACTCCCTGCTGAGCAGAGAGCCCGATGTGGGGCTCAATCCCAGCACCCTGAGATCATGACCTGAGCTGAAGGCAGAGGTTTTAACCCACTGAGCCACCCAGGTGCCCCTACAATTGTTAGTTTTAAAGTCAACTAATGTGGGGCTCCTGGATGGCTCAGTCGGTGAAGCCTCTGCCTTTGGCTCAGGTCATGACCTCAGTGTCCTGGGATCGAATCCTGCTCAGCGGGGAGCCTGCTTCCCCCCCTCCCTCTGCTGCTCCACCCACCTGCTTGTGTGCTATCTTTCAAATAAATACATAAAATCTTAAAAAAAAAGAAATAAAGAAAATAAAGTCAACTAACGTAATAATAATAGTCTCTAAAGTAGAATGTTAGAACTTTGAGTTAGATATGGATTGAGTCTCTATTTCACTAGACTTAGCTAATGCCCCTGGTCAGAGTCAACGAGTAAACACAAAACAACCACACACAAAGCTGTTTTCATATCCAGAAAGCTGGGAGCCAGGGATTCAAGTCCACACGAAGCCCACAAAGGGGGTCACTACAAAGCCACAAGGGATGAGAGATAAGAGGCACTAAAGGTCAGAAGCTGCAGAATTCCAGTTCCATAGCATGACCACCCGCGCAGGGGTGAGAATTCTGTCTCCACTAGACCCCTTGGTTCAGATCTGGTTCCTCCTTTTCTCCTTTCCTCCCTCCTTTCCTCCTTTCTTCCCTTCCTTCCTTCCTTCCTTCCTTCCAATTTTATTTATTTAAAAGAGAGACTGAGAGGAAGAGCAAGCAGGGAGAGGGAGAGGGAGAAGCAGGCTTTGCACTGAGTGAAGAGCCCGATGCGGGGCTTGATTCTCAGGACTCCAAGATCATGACCTGAGCTGAAATCACGAGTCGGACACTTGACCGGTGGAGCCATCCAGGCACCCCTCAGATCTGGTTTCTTTCTCTCAGGTCAGCATGTCCCAGTTTCAGCTGAGAGCAGCACTTAGGCCCCGTGTTTGTTACGGGAGAGCGGCTGGGTTGGCTCCAGCCTCGCCGGAGAGCAGTATTTCTAGGCACCCATCAGCATTCTTTCAGTCTTGCCTTTTACCTGTAAGACTAGGTAGGAAGAATTACCACTGAAGCTTTGTTTGAACTTGACCTTTATGGGAAATGCAAAGAGAGAAGAAATTCGAAGCTGGGCTTTGGAGGAAAGGAGTGGATGATTCCATTGTCTATGCTCTTAGCTTATAATATCCCTATGACACAACAGTTTCAAATCTATGTATAGAGCAGCCCATTCAAAGCCATTTAGAATATAGGATAACAATGCCAAAATAATTTCAGTGTAAGTCTTTGATCTCCTCATTATAATGCCATTACCATACCATTATTAGCTAAGATTACAATGACAAATCAATTTTAATTGAAGTCTTTGGAGATGCCATTTATAATGCTATTATCATGTGAATTTGCAATAGAAAAGTTACTTGAGTAAGCTTGTTGAAACAGAGCTATAATGCCACTATAATGGAAAATTTTGATGGTGAAATTATTCCAAGTCCCTAGGGACTGGTGATTATCATATAAAACCACTAACCATGAAAATATCCCCCCTCCCCCCAATAATAAATCATGCTATGGATAGTATCTACTGATCAAAGAATATCTTTCTCATAGAATGAGTTCCCCCAAATCATACAATCTTAAAGCAGATAAAAGGCTTTCATTTTATAAATGAGAAAACCAGACATAGAGGGAAGAGACATGAGACGCCCGGGGCTAAGCAGTGAGTACTAGAGCCTGGACTCCTCTGCGGGCTTTTGGCTTCCAGGCTTCAAGCCTTTGACTCCTGGGCAAGACTGTCCAGTTTTTGGCCACAGAGATTTTATTCTGGTTCTATGGCTTCCTATGAGAGAACGCTTCTTTCCTGGAAGGGAAATGTGTCCCCCTCACTCCCCTCCGCAAAGAGAAATTTAAACTCTTCTGGCTTCCAGTAGAAAAAGACAGAAAAGAAAAGTGATCATATTGCACCATGGAGTTATAAAATTCAGCCAACCAAGGACTTGGTAAACAGAAAAAAATCAGTTACACTAGTTGTTTGACTGAAGGGAGTGTTTAATTTAATCACCCTGGGAAGAAACTGCCTCAAACTAGGTCCTTGTTAGAGAATCTTCCTTCCTGAGAGCCTGTCTTGGGTTGGCGCCCTTCTTTATCTTAATTTGTCCAAAGCACAGCCAGTGCTCTCTCACTTGAAAAACCTTCCCCTGTTCCCTGGTCATGGCATACCTCTGCTCCCATTTTTCTCCTGTCTTGTTCACTCTTTAGTGAAAGGGGCTGGACTGTGTATGGGGAAGGCATTATTTTCCCCACATGCCTTGGTCTACTCTACCGTGGGCCAGAACTCTTGGCCCCTTTGGTCTGAACTTGTTCCTTCCTTAGAATGAGCAGCTTACATTTTTGGAGGGTTCTCAGGCACGGTGCTAATGACTTCATTCAGCAAAATCTAACAGTAATTGTTACAACATATCAACCTGGAGCCTAGTAGAGCATTCTATTCAAATGGATTAGGTAGGGTACCTGGGTGGCTCAGTCATTAAGCATCTGCCTTCGGCTCAGGTCACGATCGGAGGGTCCTGGGATCGAGCCCCACATCAGGCTCCCTGCTCAGGGGCGGGATGCCTGCTTCTCCCTCTCCCACTCCCCCTACTTGTGTTCCCTCTCTTGCTTTGTCTCTGTCAAATAAATAAATAAAATCTTAAAAAAAACACACAACAAAGCATGCAGGTAGCCAGAGCCTTAAACTCTTAGCAACTTCCTGTCCCAGAGACAGTTTTAGCGTAGTAGGGAAGCATTCATGTCTGGACTCAAGCAACAATATTCACATCTGGGCTCTGTTATTTTCTGGCTGTGTTACATGGGGCAAACAACTTAACCTCTGCATGTGTCTGTTTCCTCATTGCAGACATAATGCTAATAATAATAACTTAGTTCAACGTGTTGTTGTAAAGCTATCATGTACAAAACATTTTGGATAGGGCGCCTGAGTGGCTCAGTGGGTTAAGCTCCTGCCTTCGGCTCAGGTCATGGTCTCAGGGTCCTGGGATCGAGCCCTGCATCGGGCTCTCTGCTCAGCGGGGAGCCTGCTTCCTCCTCTCTCTCTCTGCCTGCCTCTCTGCCTACGTGTGATCTCTCTCTGTCAAATAAATAAATAAAATCTTTAAAAAAAAACCCCAAAACAAAAAACACTTCGGATAGCCCCTGATGTGGGGACACAGTCTGAAGTGACAGGTTTTTGACGCTTTTCTTTTCAACGACATGACTATGTTTGCCAGATTCTTTTGATTTGGGGTGAAGGACGAGAGGAGAAATGCAATCAACTGGTGATTTTACATGAATCCCATCTCCCATGGCAGGTGTGGATGTAGACATTTGACTCGGGTGCGTAATTTAAGGAGGAAAGCTTAACCTTAAGGGAGGCGACTAGCTGTTTCTGGCGGGCGGATGCCCGTTTTCAAGGGGGCAGGATTCGAAAGGATGACACGAGTTACCATTCTGATGGATGGGAAACTGATAAAAGTCAGTTTCATAGAGTCAAGGCCAAAATGTGTGTGTGTTACCAGCTGTGGGAAAAGCCGTGTAACTAATTATCCTTGGAGGAGTGGCAGTCAGTTAAGCTTTAGGTAATCTCAGTAAAATTCCTTAGGCCTCTGTCCAGCAGGTCACAGGCTGAACAATGGCTCTGGAATGTCAGAATTCTGGGTTCTCATCCTCCCTCCGCTGCTGATCTGTTCTGCCGTCACCCCCCCTTAATCCCCCCATGCCTCTACTTCCCTCCTGCCAAATGCCAGAGGTCTCCCTGGGAGATTTTGAGGGATAACCAATGAAAAGGATTAGGGACAAGAACCACCATCCAAATTGTTAATAAAAGTGGCATTTTGTACTCAATTTTTGCATTGAAACCCTTTATACTCTCTCTCTGGCATCCCCCACCCCCTCCTCTTATGCGTGGACTTTTCTCCCCACCCCCATAGAGAAGCAAAAACATGACATATATGGTATGATCTCTTGCAATAAAATGGCAATCTGGGTGAAGGAGAGAATTAGCTATGCCGTGACATTTCAAGCAGTTTGCAGTCCAAGGGAGAAATTCACCTAAGGGATGCCCCCAGTCCAGCAAACAAAGAAGTAATAGAAAAAAAATGCTGTAGGAGCTCTGGGTCTCGCGATGGGACTCAGATGTTGTTGTCTCTGTTAGGTTGGCCAGTGCCTGAGCAAAGGTAATGTGAAGATTCTGGATGCTGAGAAAAATAATAAAATTGCCAGTGTGTTGGAAATTAACTGCATGAGCATAAATAATGAACACAACATAGATTGGAATAAATGATGTACTCTGCTTTAGAAATGTTATTTGAATAACTGATATTGTACTTTGTTGGGCTATGGTTTCAAATGCATTCGATTATACATTTTAATGTTTCCCCCCAAACAGTCTTTCAAATCAGTATAAATTGCTGTATGTAGCAGGCATGTCTTGATCTTTAGCTGCCATGACAACGGGATACAGAGAAATGCATTTTCATAACAATTGCTAGCAATGTTTAGTATCACTGTTACTTTGTGTCAGGGAAAGGCTGGCTTTGGGAAGAAAGCGGTACTGTTTTCTTTAAGTTGAAAGCTTCTCTTGTAATAATTGAAAAAATAGGTAGAAAAATTGCTGTTTAGGGGAGTTGTAGGTAGATGGAAATAAAGCCTGGAGTGGGAGGTGGGGAGAAGCAGGGAGAGAGAGAGAGAGAGAGAGAAAGAGAGAGAGAGATCCTTGCCTGGAAAGACGGCTACATCCGTGGGTGCATAGTGTAAAGCTACCTAGCGAGTAACTGGGTAATCAAATCAGCAAATGGAGTCAAATGATGTGATTTTCAGTGATTTCACAAACTTGGAGAAATATACATGTATTTCGTTCCCCTACCTGTGTGTTTTAACCCAAATCTTCTCAAATAGCTCAGAGAGAACGAATCTGAGGATTTGTAGTAAATAACATGTTTGTTTGGACAACGGACATTAAAAAAAATTGCAGATACACATGTTCCACAAAAAAGGCAGTGGAGGTGTTTTTTCTCCAGGTCGTCTGAAATCCATGACGTCCCCTGCCTAGAGGCGCCTTCTCACTTCTAGGGTAAGGAAGAAGGCTGCATGGCCTGGTGGGAACGGGAGTATCAGGAGGTAAGTTTAGCCCCAGGGCAGGCAGAACTGGGATGATTACTCTGGCTCTGCCCTTCCCCAGCTGGAGAGGTTATTTAACCCCTCCAGATCTCTTTATTTTAAAATTAAAGTTACTAAGCTCCTTGTGTTTGCGGAGGGTAAAGAAGATGAGGCAGAAGAAGGCTTAGCAAAGTGCTTGTCACAGAGTGAACCTTCAAAATGTGTTAGCCATCCCTGTTATTGCTGTGAGATAATTTCACGGATAGAGAAAGTCTGGATCATTCTGTTATTTTCTACATCAGGTTCTTAATGTTCCTTAAGGTAGCTTTTAGAGATATTAGAGGAATTCTCAGATGACTGGTGTCTTAGAGCTCTTGGATCAGTCATGGCTCTGGCAGGAAACACAATTTCCTCCAAATGATTTAACTAGAGAGAGTTCAGTGAAAGGACTGTTTACAGGAGCGTGAGCAGAGGTAAGGGACCAATGAAGGACCGTGGGATCTCTAGAGACCCCACCCAGTGGGGAGCCCGAAGTGGCAAAGGGAAAGCAAGTGGCCAGAGCCCAGGGGCGCCAGAGTCATAGAAGGGAGGCGGCTTCTAGAAGCACAGGTACAGCAGGACAGGTGGGGAAGAAGTGCCCTGGCCCTTCTCTCCTCTCACCTGCTGACCTCCTGCTGGTGCTTTGGCTTGGTTGCTTCTCACTGGAATCTAGAGAGCAATGGATTGGGGTGAGGTCAACCCCAGGGGTCAGCTCCTTGGGGGCACAGAGCATGGGGAGAGGGGCAAAGAACAGATTCTTGGAGGCAAATGGAAAGGAGAGCAACCAGCCAGGGTTTATCTTAGTGTGATTTTTAGTAACTAGGGTCAGCTTTTTAAAAATTGCTATAGAACTGGGCGCCTGGGTGGCTCAGTGGGTTGGGCCACTGCCTTCGGCTCAGGTCATGATCTCAGGGTCCTGGGATCGAGTCCCACATCAGGCTCTCTGCTCAGCAGGGAGCCTGCTTCCCTCTCTCTCTCTCTGCCTGCCTCTCCGTCTACTTGTGATTTCTCTCTGTCAAATAAATAAATAAAATCTTAAAAAAAAATTGCTGTAGAACTGTTTCCTTTTATTGTCTTGTGTGCTATTCACCCACCTCTCCGGTGAAATTATAAGTTCACTGAAGGCAAAGACTATGGCGTATTCCTCTTCTCGTTACCACCAAAGGCAAAAGGCAAAACAACAAACAAACAAACAAAAAACAACCAGTGCTGGCCATAAATAACCATAAACCTAACTGACGGGAATGCAATAGGAACAATTATTCTTAGTATAGCAGAAACTTACATAATATCTACTATGTCCCAGCTATTAATCTAGATATGTACTTTGTATATTTTAACTGATTTAATTCCCACAGCAACCCTGTGGGAGGCTCTATTATTACTGTCATTTTGCCGATGAAGAAATCAAGGTCCAGAGTGGCGGAGGAGGCAATGAATCACCCTTCTGTGCAATGTCTGTGTCTGCAGAGATCAGAGACATCCAAGATGGAGGATACTACAGAAACTCAAGGGCGGTGAGGTGGGTAGATTTTTGGAAACTCCTTTTTGCTAGGGGCAAGGATTCCTAGACTTCCTTTTTTTAAAAAAGTTTTATTTATTTATTTACTTCAGGGTCAGGGGAAGGGACAGAGGGGCAGAGGAGGAGAGAGAATCCAACTGAGCATGGAGTTCAATGGGGGGCTCAATCCCAGGACCCTGAGATCATGACCTGAGCTGAAACCAAGAGTAGGACGTTTCACTGACTGAGAGATCTGGGCATATCACTCTCCCTGTCCCCCAGCCAAATTTTAAGAGTGCTGTGTGAATGCTAGAGTTTGGGAAATATTTGCTTTAGGGAAAGAGACTGAGTGGATGAACTGTATCATAAAGTCTGGGCCCCTCCAGCCTGATGAACACTGCTTGGGGATAAGTTGCAAGTTTCTTTTCACCATTTTGGGGTCATTCTTACTTACTTCCTAGATGGTTTAAAGTAGGAATGAATAAATTCTTTCTGTCCTAAATCCTGAGGGCCATATCAGAATTTCCAGACATCTCAAAAACTTTTGTCACTGCGATAATGGTCCCCAAAGCTATTGGGTCCCTGGAGCCTGTAAACATCGCCCTATATGGCAAAGATTTCAAAGATATCATTACATTAGAGACTCTGAGATGGGTAGAACATCCTGGATTATCTGTGTGTGCCCTAAATACAGGTACAGTGTTCTTTTTTAAAATTAATTAATTTATTTGAGAGAGAGAGTGAGAACACATGAGCAGGAGTGGCAGAAGGAGAGGGAGAGAGACTCTCAAACAGAACCTGACATGGGGCTCAATCTCACGACCCTGAGATCACAACCTGAGGTGAAACCAAGAATCAGACATGAACCCGACTGCCCCAGCTAGGCATCCCTGGGCACAGCGTTCTTAGGAGAGAGAGAGGCAGAGGGAGATTTGCTACACACAGGGGAGAAGGTAAGGTGACCATGTGTCAGAGAGAGCTTTGATGATGCTGGCCTTGAAGACTACAGTGATAGTGGCCACAAGCCAAGGAGTGTCGGTCACCACCAGGAGCTGGAAGCAGCAAGAAACCAGATTCTTCCCCACAGCCCCTGGAGCAGGCACAGCTCTGTGGACACCTTGATTTTGGCCAAGTGATACAGATTTCAGTGTTTTGACTTCTAGAACTGTGAAGGAATAAACGCCTGCTGTGTTAAGCCCCCCAGTTTGTGTAACCTGTTATCCTAGGAAACTACATCTGTTGCCCTAGGAAAATCAAACAAATCTTGCTGCAGGAGCAGAGTGATCAAGATTCCTTGGGTACAGTGGTAACTGACTTCTATCCCACTTTTCCACCTTTTCCTGATGCTCTCAAGATGAAGTCCCAGGTGTGAATGATGGGCGGGGCTGAGCTTAGGTCCTATGCCTGCCCTGTTCCCTCATCCCCACCATCCTGGGATAAGGAAGGAAGGAACTGGAAATTTTTGTTTAAGCAATCATCCAGAGTTACACTTTCTTATAGGGATTATTTCTATTATATAACTATTCTTACATAAACTATAACTTCTGTAGAGATACAGAAGATGGTAGGGGCTGGGAGGAATAATGTCAGGATTAGAACAGGTAAGAAAAGCTTCACAAAGGTGCCACTTGAGATCTGGGTCCTGAGCCACGAGCTGAGTTCATAGGGTAGAGACAGGAGAGGAAATGAGCTCAGTCAAAAAAAGGTGATCAAGAACTTGGAAGACAGGGGCGCCTGGGTGGCTCAGTGGTTTGGGCTGCTGCCTTCGGCTCGGGTCATGATCTCAGGGTCCTGGGATCGAGCCCCGCATCGGGCTCTCTGCTCCGCAGGAAGCCTGCTTCCCTCTCTCTCTCTCTGCCTGCCTCTCTGCCTACTTGTGATCTCTGTCTGTCAAATAAATAAATAAAATCTTTTTAAAAAAAAACAAAACAAAACTTGGAAGACAGGCACTCTGTGTCTTCCAAGTTTCAGCCACAATACACATCCCATGGGTCTCTATATTTGCCTTCTGAATACTCTTTTCCCCAGAGGTGGTAAAAATAATACTGAATGTTTAAAGTGTACTTTTTCCCCCCTCTCTTCTTTTGCCTGTCTCCCTCGTGGCATTCAGAAGTGGACCGAAAAATGAAAAGATATAAGAATTAAGGGAGAAACTTCTTTGCTGTCAAGGTTTTCAAAAAATCAAGATGATAAAAGGGAGAGAAAATCTGATAGATTGATATGCCAGTCCTTACATTTTGGTTTCTCTTTCCTCTACAAAAGAGATGATCTAAGATTGCATGATGTCCAGTGTTAAGTGATGAACAGAATTAGGAGTCAAACAGACATATCCCTGTTCACCTAAAGGGCTTTTACAAAAGATACAGAGCTTCACTGCTTTTTGGGGCCACCTGCACTATGAAGGGGAAAATTCTAGAAAAGCAGTGTTATATTAGGCCTCGAGTTTGCCCAACTTTAGTTATTTAAGGACCACCATCAAGTGTTTTGAGATATCCCCATATCACTCAAGCAATTCATTTCTTAAAATATTAAAAAAAATAATCAACTTTTCTTCTTTGGTATGGAAATCCATCATGTTTTTGATATTATTGCACATTTTCTATGCCTTGAAAGAAATCTTTAACATTTATTTTATTTCTTGATGAATATCAAGAAATATTATTTTTAAATATAATATTATTGAATTATTGAAGTCTAATATGGATATTATTAAAATATAATATGGGTATTTAAAAATGTATACAAATCATCTATGTAGAGCTTGATGACTTTTTACCAAGTAAATGCACCCATGTAACCAGTGCCAGACAGGCAATAGAACAGGACCAGCTCCCTAGAAAGCTTTCCTCCCACCCCCTCTGCTCCTCTAAAAGAAAACACTTTTCTAAATCTATCTTCTCAATCCATTTCTTTTTAAAAGATTTTATTTATTTATTTGACAGACAGAGATCACAAGTAGGCAGAGAGGCAGGCAGAGAGAGAGAGAGAGAGGGAAGCAGGCTTCCTGCGGAGCAGAGAGCCCGATGCGGGGCTCGATCCCAGGACCCTGAGATCATGACCCGAGCCGAAGGCAGCAACCCAAACCACTGAGACACCCAGGCGCCCCTCTCAATCCATTTTAAAAAAAAGATTTTATTTATTTATTTGACAGACAGAGATCACAAGTAAGCAGAGAGGCAGGCAGCGAAAGAGGGGGGCACAAGCTCCCTGCTGAGCAGGGAACCCAATTCGGGGCTCGATCCCAGGACCCTGGGACCATGACCCAAGCCGAAGACAGAGGCTTTAACCCACTGAGCCACCCAGACGCCCCCCTATCAATCCATTTTGACAGTATTCTGAATTTTATATAAATGGGATCTTACAGTATGTACTCACTTGGGCCCAGCTTCTTGCATTTGGTATTATGTTGTACTGTATTATAGTCTTTCTTTGCTGCATAATGTCTATGATGGAGGTACACCAGTCAAAGCTCTCTTGAAGGAAGAACTTTTTGCTAGGAATGTGGTCTGTGAACAGCTTTCTGTCCTCAGATTCTTCAGGATTTGCCTCAGCTGCAGAAACCATTGGCATGCCATTCCCAAGGTGGCCAACGTTCTATGACTATCATGGCAGGATATGAAGGTCCAGCCACTTTGGCTCACCAGGGGACAATTCGGACACATGTGGTATATATTGGCCGGGCTTCAATGAGCCTATATTGTGGTTCAACTTATTCCTCTACTTCTTCCCCCTCCCTTCCACAGAGTTCCTTCCTAATGAATATTCTGCATATCAAACTCCATTTCTGTGTCTGCTTCCAGGAACCCAACATGTGCCGGTTGGTCTGAGAAAGTCTGAGAAGGCAGGCACTATAATGGAATCTCGGAATTGGGTCACTTACCATTTGGCTGGCAGTGAGAGCTTTGTCACCGGTGGTCACTGGAGCCCAGGTAGCCTGTGGAACAAGGTGGGAGGTCCTACTGTGAAAACTCTTACCAGTGATGAATTAGGAAGGATGGCAAAGGAAATCTACTACCTTGTGTCATGCATCAGGTGTTTGGAAAGTGCTGGAAATCAAAACTATAAAAACAATGCAGTTGGATGACTATTTCCTGTGCCAAGTGGATACAATTGTCATAGACAGTAGCAGGTTTGGCGTGCTGGCAGAGAAGCGACTATGGGAGTGGGGGGATGGCAAATAAAATATGGCATTCCTAAGACAGAATCAAAAATATGCAGAATCAAAATATGCAGCTAACACAAGTACCATTCAGCTTGTATCTACCACCAGAAGAAATCATAGATGGGTGATCAGAAGGCGGCTGAGGTAGACGTCTATAAAAAAAAAATAATGATTTCTTGCTTTGTTTCCAGATCGGAGCCAGTTTTTGTCTCAGTATTCACTGACTAAAGAATATGTGAGGTCTCCATAAAGAAATAACACTAGGGCAAATATACTTAGGAAGGATTCTCCCAGTCTTCCTCCAAATGGATCTATAGCCACCAACTAGGGTGACTGCACGTTGGGGAAAAGGGAACACCCAAACATTTTGATTAATCCTGGATGTAGGATCTAAGTTGACCTTGTTATCCAGAGACTTATGTCACCATCTTGGTCCTCCTTTTAGAGTGGGGGCATGTGAAAACCTGGTAAGGGAAATCCATTGCCACAGCTAACCCACCCAGTGGTTATTTTTCTGGTCCTTGGATGTATGACCGAGACTGACATACTTGGTAGTTGGGTCCTTAATCTGTGGGGTATGTGGGGCAGGCCAAGTGGAAACGGCTCCCTTTTCCATCCCCGGCCAAGATGGCAAATAAACAACAATATGACATCTCAGGATAAGGGGGAGGGTGGGAATTCGTGTCACCCTTCAAGATCTAAAGTTTGGAGATTCTATCGTATTTCCATTCAGTTCATCAGTCTGGCCCCTGCAGAAACAAGATGCATCATTGGGGATAACAGTAGACTTCCACGAAAATAACCAAGGGCTCCTCCTGGTTGCAATCACCATGTCAAAGTTTTATCTTTGCTGAAACCAAATATCCTGGTTTCAGATATGCAAACTGCAGCCGTTAATTTGGTGAAAGTGTCCCGTTTCTGATGAGAAACACAGTGCATTAAAAAACGATAGGCAATGATACACACTTGGAGTTTTGCCCCAGGGCTATTTAAACTCTCCTGTCCTCTGTCATAATAGACCCTGGAAAGATCTGACCATTTGGACATCCTACAGAATATCACATCCTACAGAATATCATCCTACAGAAGCTCATATCCCACTATTGATGATTGGGATGATATTGATGACATTATGCTAACCAGGCTGGATGAGCTAAATGTTGGAGGATCTGTCCCAGAGCATAAGAAACAAGACCTATGAAGATTCAATAAGGGCCGGTGGGGGAAGTTTCTAGGGACTCGTGAATAAGGGGAAATGCCAGGAAGTTCCGCCAAAGCAAAAAGATACATTTTTGCATCCTATCATGAAGGAGGAAGCCCAGGGCCTGGTAAACCCCTTTAAATCTGGAGGAAGCTTATTCCACACCTGGGAATCCTGCTGTAGCCCATATAACAGGTGTCACAAAAGGCTGCCAGCTCTGAGTGGTGCCCAGAACAGGCAATGGCTCTGCAGCTAAGTCCAGGCTGTGGTGCAATCAGCCATGTGACCATATGACATGGCGGCCCCCATCCTTGATGGCAGAAAAAAATGACACAGCGGGAGTCCCATCGAACTGTAAGCTATAGCCGCTGCCGGAGAACTTTAAGGCTCCTTGTGTTCTAGAGAACGTTGAGGCAAGGAAAGGAGTCACCATTTGGGGAAGAGTAATGGACCTCAGTATCAGGAGAAGGTAGGGTTGCTTCTTCCACACTAGGCAGGAAGGAACCAGTTGGCACCAGGCCATCCACTTGATGCCTCTTGCTACTCCCCTGCTTATGTTAAAGGGTCAAGGGCAACAGCCCCGGCCTGAGAAGGGCATGGTGACCAGAAGCTCATATCCCTCAGCATTGAGGGTCTGTGTTCTGCCACCAGGTGGGTCACAGAGACCAGTGGAGGTGTTAGTTGGGCGTGAGGGCAATCTAGAATGGATAGTGGTGGAGGGAGAGGGTCAGTATCAGTGTGGCTCTGAGACCAGCTGCCGGGGAGGGTGGGGTCTATAGTCCATCTCACTAATCTTCATCTCTGAGTTCCCCTGGGAGGCCCATTGGAATCCTGGAGGAACAGCATCTTGAACAAAACCAAAGGAGTGGAACGGAGCAGCATCATATGTGGTAGGTGGTGAATACTGACATTTCCTGCCCAGGGACCCCCTCCCCCTTTCAGAGGACTTGTTTCCCCGGTCCTTAGAGTGGTGGCATCTAACTGCAGACAGCATCTAACTGCCAGCTCTGTCAACAGCAGAGAGCCACCTCACCTTTCCCGGGGCAGCCTGCACCCAGTGACAGGGGACGGCAGGTGTATAAAGCATTTCAGCTCACTGTGGGACCACACTGAGCGGCCATACTCTCCAGGGCTCCCCACACCCTTGGCCCAGACTCTGATAGGTCTGCCCTGCAGTGTGCTCCCCCATCTCCTCAGTCCTCATGGATGTTGATCCCTGAGGCTCTTTGCAAGATACAGAAGTTTCCAGGGGAGCCATCCTGATGAGGCATTTCTCCCCAGTGACCGAACCCCACTTCAGACAAAATTTGGGAGACGAGGTCAGCTGATTGGCATCCCAACTGGGATTTGTGCTCAGCGAGATGTTGATATAGGAGACACTTATCCTTAGCACCCAGTAGACAATTTGACTGCATTTAGCATTCTGTGAATGCACAGCGAGCTCAGAGGAAAGACAATGGAGCTGGACACGGGTTTACATCCTGACTCCTGGGCCAGTGACTTGAATTTTCTACCTCAGTTTCCTCATTCGTGAAATGGGTAAATGAAATCTTTAGACAGTTGTAGGAATTAGAGAGTACATACAGCCCCTAGGGTATGTGGTAAGGAATTAGCTGTCAAAAAATGATCATTTTAAAATTTTATATTTTTAGCCCCTCCCTTTCATTTTTGTGTGGCCAGCCCATCATTTTAGGCAAGAAAACAGTTAGTTGTGGAGTGTGTGTGTGTGTGTGTGTGTGTTTAAATTTCTATTTAAATTCAGTTAGGTGGGGCCCCTGAGTGGCTTAGTAGTTAAGCGTCTGCCTTTGGCTTAGGTTGTAATCCCAGGGTCCTGGGATCAAGCCCCACATCAGGCTCCCTGCTCAGCAGGAAGCCTGCTTCTCCCTTTCCCACTCCCCCTGCTTGTGTTCTCTCTCCCGCTATGTCTTTCTCTGTCAAATAAATGAAGAAAATCTTAAAAAAAAAATAAAGTCAATTAGGTAACATATAGTGTAGTATTAGTTTCAGGGGTAGAATTTAGTAATTCATTAGTTGCCTATAACACCCAGCACGTGCCCTTCTTCTTCTTTTTTTTTTTTTTTAAATGATTTTATTTATTCATTTGACAGACACAGAGATCACAAGTAGGCAGAGAGGCAGGCAGAGAGAGAGAGGAGGAAACAGGCTCTCCACGGAGCAGAGAGCCCAATGTGGGGCTTGATCCCAGGACCCTGGGATCATGACCCGAGCCGAAGACAGAGGCTTTAACTCACTGAGCCACCCAGGTGCCCCAGTACGTGCCCTTCTTAATGCCCATCACCCACGGACCCCATCCCCTCACCAGTGTCCCTCAGTTTGATTAATGCTTGTTCATTAAGATTTTAGGTGTTTAATATATCTCATCTTCCCCGGGAAATTGCACTTTTAAAAAGGAGCTGTGAGGTCTAAGTAAAGGAATGATGGGCCGAAGGGTCGGCATTTGGGGAGACAGGAGCCCTTCATTTGGTCTTGTAGAGGAGAAGCTCTTTGTGCCTGTACAAGGCAGACTCTCCCCACTTGCAATGAAGAGGAAAGGGAAAACTTTCCACTTCGGGAAGACTGCCCCCTCCCCTGCCATGATCTGTGTGGAGAAGGGTTTGCCTACATCTTGCTTTTTCAAGTGGGACAACTAAAATATCTTCTAGCTATTTGTTCCAGTAGTTCAATATATATTCTTGGTTATATCAAATATTTGATATTTTAGGAAATCAGCCTTGTTAAATTAAAGTGGATAAGATGGCATTTTAAGGTCACCTTGCTATGATCAAACATGATGCTGACATTTACAATCCATTTCCATTCCTCCTCGCATGTTTCCTTGTCAGTTAAATCCAGACTCTTCAAACTTAAAGGAGTTTCAAATCTAATAACGCAATTATAAATACTGTACCCGAGTCGCTAACTGCCCACCGATCTCGAGGCAAGTTAGAAAATCTTCATACGTCCTTTCTCTTCATTTAAAAATTTTTCAAACTGAAAGTGGCTTTACTATGCTACCTGCCCAAGTATAAATGAGTATATATATAAAATATTTATAGATTCATTCAGTGATTGACTTGTGTCCATATAACAATCAAAATAGATTGTCACATTAATTAGAAAGGAAACCACAAATTAAATGATGTTCCATGAACCCATGAATTCAAGGTGGTAGAGAACACAGTTTCACAGAAAACACATTGTCACACATAGAATGAATTTGGGCCACACTGCTGTGGGTAGGTTCCCCCCCCCCAAACATTTGCTTTCATGCCGACAGTATTTTTTGAGAATGAAGTCTGCCTCTACCCTTTCCTTGATAGATCACTATTATCATAATGCCTAAATGTCAACTTAGGCACATAAATAGTGTGGAAACAGGTAGGTCAAATGTGGTTATCTTGGTGACCGAGACGAAACCTGCTTACAAAACACAATTTAAAATATCGTAGCGATATTTAAAGGCTGAGGATATATCCACAGTCGTCTTCAGGAATCCATACACCTTGTTTAAGAAATACTCATGTAGGGGCGCCTGAGTGGCTCAGTGGGTTAAAGCCTCTGCCTTCGGCTCAGGTCATGATCCCAGGGTCCTGGGATGGAGTCCCGTATCGGGCTCTCTGCTCTGTGGAGATCCTGCTTCCTCCTCTCTCTCTGCCTCCTTGTGATCTCTGTCTGTCAAATAAATAAATAAAATCTTAAAAAAAAGAGAAATGCTCATGTATAATGCAGAGGAAACAAAGCATAATAATATAACTCTCAATGGGATATGCTGTGAGAAATAATGGGACTGGCCACTGTGATTAGGAAGGTAATCTGTGTGAACTGATGGAAATGTTTTCAGAATTTAGTCACTAAAATTGTTTTTACATTGGTAAAATATACAATGCAAAATTTATAATTTTAACCATTTTAAGTGTTCACTTCTGTGGCACTACGTTTACATGGTTGTGCAACCGTGATACCATTATCACCACCCATCTCCAGAATCCTTTCATTGTCCCCAAATGGAACTCTGTCTCCATAAACCACTGACTCCTCCTTTCTCCTTCCTCTCAGTCCCTGGCAGCCACCATACCACTTCCTGTCTCTATGAAGTTGACTACTCTAAGAAAATCATAGAGGAGGAAGGAAAATATTTGTCCTTTTGTGACTAACATACTTTATATTGTCTTCAAGGTTTATCCACATTGTATCTTAGATCAGAAACTCCTTCCTTTCTAAGGCTGAGTAATATTCCATGGGGTGTCTATTCCACATTTTGTTGGTCCACTCATTCACTGATGGACACTTGGGTGGCTTCCACCTTTTGGCTCTCATGAACGATGCTGCTACGAACATGGGTGTCCAGAGATTCTTTTCCAGTGCCTGCTTTTACTTGTCTTGGATGCATATCCAGAAGTGGAATTACTGGATCCTATGGTAATTCTCTGCTTAATTTTTTTTGAGGAATCACTATACTGTTTTCCACAGCCATTGTATCATTTTACATTCCCACCCACAATGTGCAAGGTTTCCGATTTCCTACATCCTTGCCAACACTTGTTGTTTTCTTATTTTTTATTTTCTTGCTTTTTAATAACAGCCTCCTAGTGGGTGTGAGGTGGTATCCTGTGGTTTTGATTTGCATTTCCCTAATGACTAGTGATATTGAGCATATTTACATATTGGCCATTCATATATCTTCTTGAAGAAACATCTATTCCAGTCCAGATTCATTTTTGAATTGAATTTTTATTGTTGAGTTGTGGGAGTACTTATATGTTCTGGATATCAATCCCTTATTAGGTATATGATTTTGAATATTTTCTCCCATCCTGTTTCTTTTTTACTTTGTTGATAGTGTATACAAAAGTGTTTAATTTGGATGAAGTCCAACTTATCTATTCCTTCTTTTGTTGCTTGTACTTTTGCTATCAGATCAAAGAATTCTGTGCCAAAGCCAATGTTATGAACATTTCTCTGGTTTTCTTCTAAGAGTTTTATCATTTCAGTTCCTATGTTTGGGTGTTAATACATTTTGAATTACTTTTTGGTGTGATACAAGGTAAGGGTCCAGCTTTAACTTCTGCATGTGGATGTCCAATGTTCCCAACACAATTTGTTGAAAAGACTGTCCTTTCCCTATTGAATGGTCTTGGCACCCTGGTCAAAAGTTATTTGATCATGTGTGTGAGAGTTTATTTCTGGGCTTTCTATTCTCTTTCATTGGTCTATAAGTCTGTCTCTATGTCAGCACCATACTGTTTCAATTACCATGGCTTTATTGTAAGTTTTAAAATCAAGAAGTGTGATTTCTGGCTTTGCTTTTTTTTCTCCCAAGATCATTTCAGCTATTCAAGGTCCCTGTATATTCCATATGAATTTTAGGATGAAAGTATAGAGTTCCCATATACCTCCTGCTCCCTGCCATAGAACTCTTTCCACTATCAACATCTACCAGAGTAGGACATTTGTTACAGTCAGTGAACATACATCCATGCCATCCAAAGTCCATAGTTTATGGTAGCATTCTTGGTGTTGCATGTTTTATGGGTTTTGACAAAAGTGTAATGGTAAATATTCATCATTATGGTAGCATATAAAATAATTTCCGTGCCTTAAAAATTCTCTATATTCAGTCTACTCACTCCTCCTTCCCTTCCCCTTAATCCTTGGCAATTACTGATCTTCTTATTGTTTCCATATTTTGGTCTTTTCTAGAATGTCTAATATTTGGAATCATACTGCATGTGGCATTTTTAGATTGGCTTCTTTCATGTAATAATATGCATTTAAGATTCTGCCACATCTTTTCATGACTTAATAGCTCATTTCTTTTTAGCCATTGTCGGGATGTACCACAGTTATCCATTTATTTACTGAAAGACATCTTGTTGCTTCCAAGTTTCAGTGATTGTGAATAAATCTGCTATAAATATTCATTTAGAGGTTTTTGTGTGGACTTGTTTTCAATTCCTTTGGGCAACTACCAAGGAATGGGATTGCTGGATAAGATAAATAAGAGTGTGTTTAGTTTTTAAGAAGTTGCCACATTGTCTTCCAAAGTGGATCTAGCATTTTGTATTCCCACAAGCAATGAATGAGAGTTCCTGTTGCTCCACATCCTCACCAGCTTTTGGCATTGTCAATGTTCCAGATTTTAACCATTCTAATAGGTATGCAGTGACATCACATAGTTTTAATTTGTGATTCCTTAATGACATATGATACAAAATGTATTTTTATATGCTTATATGCCATCTCCATATTTTCTTTGGTGAGGTTCTGTTCCTATCTTTTGCCCATTGTTTTCTAATTAATTTTTAAAATTTTAACATAATTAATGTACAGTGTTATATTAGCTTCAGGTGTACAATATAGCGATTCAAAAATTCTGTACATTGCGGGGCACCTGGATGGCTCAGTGGGTTAAAGCCTCTGCCTTCATCTCAGGTCATGTTCCCAGGTTCCTAGGATCAAGCCCCACATCGGCCTCTCTGCTCAAAAGGGAGCCTGCTTCCTCCTTTCTCTCTTTGCCTGCCTCTCCATATACTTGTGATCTCTATCTGTCAAATAAGTAAATAAAATAAAAAAAAATTCTGTACATTGCTCAGTGCTCATTACAATAGGTATACTCTTAATCCACTCTTTTGCCCAATTTTTAAAAAAAGATTTTATTTTTCAGAGAGAGAGAGAGTGCACAAGCAGGCAGAGTGGCAGGCAGAGGCAGAGAGAGAAGCAGGCTCCCTGCCAAGCAAGGACCTGACGCAGGACTTGATCCCAGGACTCTGGGATCATGATCTGAGCCGAAGGCAGCGGCTTAACCGACTGAGCCACCCAGGCATCCCTCTTTTGCCCAATTTTTAATCAGGTTGTTTGTTTTCTTAGAGTTTTAATACTTCTTTGCAAATCTTGGATAAAACCCTTTATTAGATGTCTTTACAAATATTTTCCCCCAGTCTGTGGCTTGTCTTCTCATTCTTTCTATATATAGGCTACATATGTATACATATGTGTGTGTGTATGTATGTATGTATGTATGTATGTATATATATATATATATATATTCAAGAAATATATACATATATGTATTTCTTGAAAGAGATGCCCAAAGCAGGAAAAAATAAGAGTTGGCATATAACCTTAGCCTGTGTTTCCTCATGTGTAAAGTTCAGACAAAGATTTAGATAATTTTCATATAGTATTTAGCTTTTCCTCTTCCTATATCCCTATCCCCATACTGGAATTTCATGCACATAGTATGATCTAACTTTTTTCAACAGCTATTACAGTGCTAGATTTAGATAAAGATTCTTTATCCCCAAGAATAATCTGAATATATATGGAAAGGGACATGTTAATCCACATTTCAATGAGATAGATGGGCCCAAAGGAGAAACCAGGCTAAGATCCAGGAGAAATAAATTCAAGGCCAACCTGACATTTCGCTTTTTGTGTTGCTCTGTTAAAAAAAGAGCAAAATATCTACTCTTCCAGCACTTGGCTAACATACTGATGACTCACTCAAGTACATTTGTGAGGTTCTTTGAGCTCTTTGGAGGTTAGATAGGCCCCAAGTAATAAATCTGGAGTAAGGCCTCATGAAGAGCCAAAGGCAGTGGCTTAACCGACTGAGCACTTGAAACAGTTATGGTTTCTGCTAGTTTTAACATCAGTTGTTCTTTTGCTCTTCTGTAATTCTTTCTCTTACAGCAGAGTCTTTTGTATCTCAAACATTTAATGTGCTGTTTATTGCATTTGTTGTACATATGTAATATAGTTGAAGCAACATTGATTTGAACTTTGAGGTGTAGTTATACATGAATTTTTTTTTATAATACAGGACTATAAATATATTTTCTCTTCATTATGATTTTTTTAAACAAGATTTTATTTATTTATTTGAGAGAGAGGGAGAGAATGAGAGAGAGAGAATGAAAAGGGGGAGGGTCTGAGGGAGAAGCAGACTCCCTGCTGAGCAGGGAGCCCGATACAGGACTTGATCCTGGGACTCCAGAATCATGACCTGAACTGAAGGCCATCGCTTGACCAACTGAGCCACCCAGGTACCCGCTTGTGATTTTCTTAATGTTTTCTTTTCTCTAGCTTACTTTATTATAAAGTACGGTACCTAATACCTATAACATAAAAAATATGTGTTAATCAACTGTTTGTGTTATCAGTAAGATTTCTAGTCAACAGTAGTCTATTAATAGTTAAATTTTAGGGAGTCAAAAGTTGCATGTGAAATTTTGACTGTGTAGGGGGGCAGGGTCCCTAACCTACATGTTGTTCAAGGCTTACCTATCCATATATTTATCTCTGTGTGTGTTTGGATGTATGTGTTTGTGTGTATATATATATATTTAAATTTCTTTCCTTTTGTATTATACAGGTTAAGACCTTCAGTTTAATGTTAAGTATAAGGAAGAAACAGGCATCTTTGTTTTTTCCTTTAAAGAGACCGCATGTATATAATGCTTTAGCTTTAGATACGATGTTTACTATAGGTTTTTGGCAGATACCTTTTACAACTTAAGGAAGTTCTCTTTCTAGTCCAAGTTTACTAAAAAGTTTTTTACTTGCATATTTTGAGATTATCATACATTTTTGTTTGTAAATATGATGAATTATGTTGGTAGATTTTCTAATATTAAACTAACCTTGCATTCCTGGAATAAGCCCTACTTGGTTAGCATCTTAAGTATTTTATGCATTTTTGGATTTGGTTTGTTGATTCCATTTAAGATATTTGTATCTTTATAAGTAAATTTGATGTATAATTTCCTTTTCTTGCACTGCTCTCGTCTGGTTTTCATATCAAATGATATCATATTAATATCAAATGATATCATATTAATCTCATGAAATGGGAGTCTCATGAATGGAGAAGGTTTACTCCTTCCTTCCTTTTCCAATCTAGTGGCTTATGACAATGAGACTCGATCCCTTTTTGCTTCAGTTTCATAATTTGGGAAATGGAAATGCTGATATCATAGGGATGTTTTGAGAGTTAAAACAGTTAAAATAACAAAGCACTTAGAACAATGCTCATAACATAGCAAGATACCTTTTAGTTTTAGCTATTATTGCTATTGTTCTACTCTCTAAGTTTATATGCAAGGAATGATGTGCTCCTAGAGACTGGGTAACACTCACCTGCAAATCACCTAACTTTTTTCTTTTTGTGGGTATATTTTAACTTATTCATTTGCAACTTTATTTTTTCTTCTTCTTGAATTGTTTTTGGCAAGTTATGTTTTTCTACCACTTTGTCCATTTCATCTAAATTTTTCAAGTGCATTGACTTAATGTCTATAGCACACTGTTATTAATGTTTAGTTATTGCTATATCTATATTTCTGGCTCCCTTTCCATATTTTCACTTTTGGGGGGATACTCAGTGCTTAGTTCATTAAATTTTAGTTTTCTTCCCATAAATGTATGTGTATATGTATATACACACACGTATATATGCTTTTATTACCCTCCACATGTCCCAGTTGGTAATATTTTTCATTGTTACTAAGTTTGAAATGCTTTCCAGTTTCCACTGTAATTTCTTACTTTGATCCATGAATTCATTATATTTATAAACATTTCCAAAACAAGGTTTCTATGGTTTCCCTTTTATTATTGAACTTTACTTATATTGTATTGTCATCAGAGACTGTGCTGTATATAATATAGCTCCGTTTCAATATCCATAATACATTTATTTATTCCTTATAATCCCCCTCTGGAATGTGACCCCCATGAAGAAAGGAACTTACTCTGTTAAGTTAGCTATCATGTCCCCAGAGTCTAGGATGGTGTTTGGTATATACCTGTAACTCAGAAATTGTTGAATGAAAGAATAACTGATGCTCATAGTAATGCTTGCTGATCAGATTCTATTTCCTCAGATTGGCCACTGAGAAGAAGATGCAAATTTCCACCAGTTGCAGTCTACCCTCACACCCTTGGCTCCATGACTCACATCCATATGTGTCTGAAAAACATCAAAATTTCCTGAGTGACAAAATTCCGGAGACCTAATGTAAAGCATGGTGATTATAGTTAATGACACCTATATTTTGAGATCTTAAGTTTTCTGACCACACACACACACACACACACACACAATGATGACTGATAGTTATGTTAATTAGCTTGATTGTGGTAATCATTTCACAATGGATACATATATCAAAATCACATTGTACAGCTTAAATATATACAACTTTTATTTGTTAAAAAAAGTAGAACTTAGAGGACATAGTCCTCTATGTATTTTGATTAACTAATTAATGTAATTCTAATCTGTCCATTCTCAGCACCCAGGCATTGATGTGACCTCTGCTGCCCGCAGACCACAAAGGTTGACAGTAGCAGAACCGGGAATCCTCATAAAAAATTTGTATTTCCTGTATTTAATGTTCTCCACAAAACAATATTCATACATTCTGTTACGCATTTATAGAGTAGAGACAGCTGGCCATCACTCAGCTTGGTGTATCAAATAGGTACTTTTGAAAATACACAAGCTCTGAAAATTTTTATTCTTCAGACAACTTTGGCTTTGAAAACTCTGTATATCTTAAAAGCAGTTTCATAATGTCAGTAGTTTTCTGTGATTGATAGTCACAGCACACTGAGCTCATGGAGACATTAAAAATGTGGCATAGAAAAAGGGAAACAAGTACTTTCCAATATTGGATTCTGTAACAGTAAGTAATCTGCTCTTGGCTTTCCCTCCCTTAACTGAAAGATTTTTTTTTCCCCTCTGCTTCTGAAAGGTCTGTGTTTTATTACATTCTAGTTTTGGACATCCTAATAAAAATATATATTTTTTGATGCTTGCCAGAATCTTATTTCTCAACATAGAGGGAATTATTGCCTAAGTGCTGTACTGTCTCTCTTTGGAATGCTGAGACTCCAAATTAAAAACAAAACCAAAAAATTGCCAATAAGCAGGGACACCAGGTAGAACAGTGACATTGGCAGGTCTCTTCTGGGGTGATGGGGATGCTTGTATGCTGCATTCTCACAAAGGCAGAGGTGTTTCCATTACTGGGTGTGGTGGCTGAATGCCAGGGTTAAGTGATACAGAGAAGCAGTGAGTCAATGTAGGGACAATTCTGAGAAGCACAAGTGAGGTTATCCTTTCTGAATGTGGAGGGATGTTATTATTTTTCCTAACTAGAGTGTCCTATGAATAAATGATAGTGGGATAGCTGCTGTAACAAATACATTTGGAAATGGAATGGCTCATTATGGAAGCATATTTCTCGCTCCGTAATTAGTTTTCTGGGAATTGGTGTTCATGTTGGCAGAGTGGCTTCCTTTGACCAACTCACTTAGGAACACAGACTCCTTCCATCTTGTGGCTCTGCCATTCCTTAGAACAGCGCTTAGCATTTTTTTTTCCCCCAAGAACATGATAGTAAATATTTTAGGCTCTGCATACTGTACAGTCTCTGTCACAGTTATTCAATGCTGCCATTGTACCATGAAAGCAGCCATAGTCAATAAATAAGTTAATGGGGTGGCTGGTTCCAATAAAACATTATTTTGAAAAAAAAAGGTGGTGAATTGGATTTGGCCCTGGGGCATAGTTTGCTTATCCCTGCACCAGAGTCTGGTCATTCTCTTCTGTATCTAGTAGAGAAAGGGTAGGAGCATAGAGAAGCAAATGTGGAAGTTTTCTACAGGGCAGACCTGGAAGTAAAACACATCATTCCCCCTCATGTTCATTGGCTAGAAATCAGGTTTTTGATAACACCCAATTACCAGTGAGGTTGGAAAATAACAGTCGTGTGCCCAGAAAGAAGAAGAAACACATCGGTGAATGGGTGGCAGTCTTTCCTACATCTAGCGTAAGAGAAAATCTGAGGATGGAACTCAAGGTCCATTCTTTAAGTATTCTACCATGTTCTCAAATATGGGGATCACAGAGCATGGTTTTGCAATTAGACAGACCTGGACTTGAATCCTAGCTAGGCTGCTTTTTTGCTGTGTACACTTGGGTAATTTATTTAACCAATCTGTGTCCCAGTCCTCATCTGGAAAATAGCAGTAATGATACTCTAACCATCACTGGGAGCGTTAAATAAAAGTGATGATGATCACTTCATATATGTTTAATAAATAGTAGCTATTATCATTATTATTCAAATAATGACTCTTCCTCCTAGTAAAGTGTAATTTAATGCTTTGCTGCTGGACTTGAAACCCTATTCCACTGTTTACTTGTTGTGTAATCTTAGACAAATTATTTACCCTCTCTGTGTCTCAATTTCTTCATTTGTAAAATTACAATAATAATAATTCCCATCTCCTAGGACTGGTGTAATGCCTAAGTGATTGAACACATATGAAATCATAGATGCCTAGACTTAACAGCGCCCAACATGTGTTATCTATTACCTTGATACGCTGATCCCTGGCATCCAAAGAAGATACTAATGATAAAAGTCATCACCACCACATCCATATATTAATTTCTTCAGCAAATATTGAACACTTAAGGGCCAAATTTTGTGCTAATCCCCGAGGCCCTAGATGGTGACTAAGCCTGACATGGTTCTGGTCTTCATGGAGCGTACAATGAGTTTGCTAATAGTATTTCCTTTTTTTGAGCACTCCTTGCAGTGATCTCTTTTAGCATGTTATTTAATTTTATCCTTTGCCATCACTCTGAGAAATTGGATATTATTGTCTTTATTTTACAGACAAGGTAGTAGGTTTACAGAACTTAAATAATTTGAGTAAGGTCACGGAGCTGATAAATGGAGGAGATGGTATTTGAAACTACGTCCCTCAAATTCAAATGCCAATGGTTCTAACAGTCACATTGGGCAGTCAGATCTGGCCACGTAAAAAGATTTGTCTGGAAAAATATATACTGTTTAATGGGAATGTGGGTAGGAGGTGGGGGAAGGGAGGGCTGTAATGGTGAGGGTGGCCTCTTGGTCTGTCTGGGAATTCAGTTCCATCTCCAGACCATTTATGACAGCAAATGCTCTCTCTCCTTGGATGATTTCAAACATCCCACAGGATTAGAAACATGTAATCTTATCAACCAGGTTTGGTTCCCATCTGCAGGAGAGCTGGGCTTTTCAATTTAACCACTGGCTTAAAAAAATGGGAAAAAAAAAGGTAACACAAAGAAATCTACTGTCTCTACCCTTCTTTAAAATGATGAATGCTTTTTTAAGGCAAATCCATCATTGGTCACTTGAGGGAGGAAATGTCAAGAAAAGTTATGGTTTGTTAGCTTTTACTTCTTGACATTATACAAGAAAGTAATTGAAGTACAAGAAATGCCATGTTGTTTTACCTCATCTATTTATATAGCGACCTGACAAGATGAATATATATGTTACTGCGGATTTGGAAAAAAAAGTGACACAGGCTCTATGATTCGTTCTGTTGTCTTATCAGTGCTGATCAGATGCTCTTTCCCTCAAGAAACCACATGGCCGAGGATTTGGTATTCTTTCATGTGGATTCCTGGATATTAAACCCTTGAACTCATTTTACACTCTCAGCCCCATTAGGCTCTTATCTCAAGTTCTGAGAGCTTTAACACGGATGTATAATAAAACGTGCACAAATTCAATTCAATACAACAAATATTTATTTAGCACTCACTGTGCAAGAGATACCATTAAGTCACAATCTATGATAATTCCAGTGCAGCCTGGGTTAAATGTTACCATTATGCCGTTTACGGCGGGGGGAGGGGGGGAGAAGGAATCTGCTAAGCAAATCAACAAGGTAGATCTCACTATATATTACACGATGCTCCTGAAAACTCGTATGTAAATCAGATTTTGAATGCACTAGGAGAGCTTGCTGTTCAAAGAATTTTATACTAATGTTTCTGGAGAATATATAATCACTGAGAAATGAGGATTTTTAAGTTAGATATTTAAAAGGTGAGTGGCCACTTTATTGAGGGATATTAGGTGACTAGTATTATGAGAAATTCCAAGGCTTGTTTCTATGACAGCCCAATCTCTTTGTGGTTGGGTAGTCTGGTTGTCAGGGAACTTAAATAGAAGAGACATGTTAAATTATTTTTCTTTTTCTTCTGAAAGGTGTCAGCCACAAAACAAAGGTACAGAGCTGTTTATTCTGGGGTAAAGATCTCTTTAGTTTTTCACATAGATTGCAGGGGAAGAAAAGAGATACTAAAACTATACCTAATAGGAAGAGGCAGGGTAAGCTCTCAGTGTGTCTTAACCTTTTTATTTTGCTGAAATTGCCTTAGAAAACCAGCTGGGATCTCAAGTGAGTTACTCAGGGATATAATATTAAGAATCATGAAACAATATCTACTATGGAAAGAATATAGTAAGATGATGTTACTTTGCATTTTGGTTACTCTGTTTTTTTTTTTTTTAAATAGCCCCTTTATCAAAACTGGTCCCTTTATCAAAACTGGTTCTTATCCATATGTAAGTGGTTGATAGGTTGGACTCCAGAGAGTTTGAATTAAGAACCATCATTTATATGTCTGTACTCTGTGGTAAAGAATGTGGCCATGTCCAAAGAGATGTTGGGCTTTGCCCTCAGCTTCTGGGAGGTAATCTTTGTCATATATGATTGGAGTGTCTTTGTTTAGGTGGACGCTGGCCACACTGGGTCTTAGCGTGAGACCAGCCACACCGATAGTCTTGGGGTCCGGGCTGGCCATACTAGAGAGATTTGTTTTGGGAATCCCTCAGACTTGTAATTGATGTCATAAGTGAAAGGAGTCTTGGGGATGATTTTCCCTTACCATTGCACTTTGGATAACTACAGTTAAGTACCAACCAAAAGGGGTCTATGGACATGCAAATGTGTCCCATTATATACAGCAATGATATCTGGTCTCAAAAGTCCTTCAAAAGAAGAAAATTTACTTGGAGGTATTTGTAAAAGAGTCTAAATCTGACAAGTTTAGGAAAATCAGCATTAGGCAGACATCTTTTTTATGCATCCATTTGAAATTAGAACAATCTTAATGGGTTTGAGTGATTTCAGGGGTTGCAAAAAAAATACCTTATGGGCCCAGGTAGATAAGCTAAATGTAGTGCTAGGTAAGATCTGTGGTGGACTGAGGAACATATGCTTAGTCTAAAGGCATTCAGGGTTAAGAAAAATGTAAAACACTATAAGGACGATTAAGAAACATCTGTAACAGGAGCTGACCCAGAGACCACCAGTTTGTTTTTTCTCTACAATCTGGACTGAAGACTCCAGTTACAGATTGGTCTTTTTTTTTTTTTTAAGGATTTTATTCATTTATTTGACAGAGAGAGACAGTGAGAGAGGGAACACAAGCAAGGGGAGTAGGAGAGGGAGAAGCAGGCTTCCCGCTGAGCAGGGAGCCTGATGGGGGGCTGGATCCCAGGACCCTGGGATCATGACCTGAGCCAAAGGCAGACATTTAATGACTGAGCCACCCAGGTGCTCCAGATTGGTCATTTTTTTAAGTGAATGTTTTGAGATCATTCAACTTTTCTATTTCCCTCTCTTCTTAACTTTTTTTTTTTTTTTTTTTTTTTTTTTTTTAGAATTTATTCATTCAACTAAATTTATTTCAAACTTACTGGCATAAAGTTGTTGGTCATACCTTCTTATGACATATAATGTTTACAGAATCTGTGGTGATGCCTCATTTTAAATTTCTGACTTTGATTATTTGTGCCTTGTATCTACTTTTCCTGGCGTTTTATCATGGGTTTATTAATTTTGGTAGTTCCTCCCCAAAATAAATCTTGTTGGTTTCTTTCATTGATGTTTGTTTACTATTTTATTAATTTATATTCCTATGTATATTTTTTAAGCCCAGTGGAATGATTAGACTTATTTATTTATTTATTTTTAGGATTTTATTTATTTCTTTGACAGAGAGAAAGAGAGAGAACATGTACAAGCAGGAGGAGCAGGAGAGGGTGAAGCAATCTCCCCACTGAGCAGGGAGCCTGATGTAGGGCTCCATCCCAGGACCCTTGGGCTCATGACCTGGGCTGAAGGCAGACACTTAACAGACTGAGTCACCCAGGTGCCCCATCTTCCTATGTTTCTTTATCTGTCCTTTGTTTTTCTACCTTATTGACAAGTATGTTTAGCTATTTGTCCATCTTTTTCTTTTTCTAAAAAGGCTATGTATTTTTCTTAAAGAATGGGTTTATCTGCTGCTCATAAATTTATGTCTATATATAAATATCATCTATTAGTTTTATTATCATTTGGTTAAGATATATGTGAATTACCACAGTAGTTTTTTGATTTACAGGTTATTTAGAAGTATATTTTGAAATGTTCAAACTTACAAGTTTTTTTTAGCCTTTGTTTTGTAACTGGTTTCTTGCTTCATTGTATTAGGGCCAGAAAACATAGTCTGGTGGTTTAAATCATTAGAAATTTTTTGAGACTTGGTTTATGGACCAGAAATATTTACAAATATTACATATATTCTTGGAAAGAATATGTGTTTTCTGTAGTCACTAGAATACATGTTTTCTGTTGTCACTAGTTAGTCACTAGTTTCCCATAGTCGATAGCTGTCCATTAAGACAACTTTGTAATTGTATTATTTAAATAGATCTTCACTGATTTTTACTTATTCTGTAAGCTATCACTGAAACCTCCCACTATGATAGTACTTTTATCTCTTTTGTATCTTGTCAATTTCTGCTCTATGTATTTTGAGGCTATTTTAGGTACACACATGTCTTGTTACTCTATCTCCAGGAGGAACTGAAAATTTCATCATTAAGGTTTTTGCTTTGTCTGATAATACAGGTATACCAGGTTTTAAAAATTTAATGCTTAGGTAGTATATTTTTCTTGCCCTTTTATTTGTAACTTTTTGCATCCTTACATTTTAGGTGTCTTCTTGTGAACAACTTGTAATTTAAAAATATCTGGCTGAAATTCTTTGTCTTTTAATTGGAATTATTGGTCCATCTACATTACTGATATATTTGAGTTTAAATCTACAATCTGAATGACACTTGCAGAGGTGCTCAGAGCCATTTAAGAGTAAACTGTCCTGAGGGCTCCAAGATGGCGGGGCCTAGGAAACCTAATCTTGTCTGGTCTCAGGAATTCAGCTAGATAGTTATCAAACCATTCTGAACACCTGCAAACTCAATAGGAGGTCGAAGAAAAGAATAGCAGCAACTCTATGAACAGAGAAACAACCGTCTTCTGGAAGGTAAGACATACAGAGACTTGAATCAGAGGCGATATACAGGAAGATGGGGGCGGGCACAGGAGCGGGAAGGGAGTCTCCAACAGCCATTTACCAGCAAGCAAGAGAGCAGTGGAGCACAAAATCGAAGTTTTTAGAAGTCTGCTGAACAGAGGGACGTTTCTCCAGTGACTAAGTGGGGGTCGGGTAGAATCCTAATGGGGACAGTGTGGTCCCAGAACCCACAGCATCACAGAAAACCCCGGGGGTGTCTGAGTGCAGCAGAGCTCCCAGGTATCAGAGCTGGGACGCTGGCTGCAGAGATGGTGTCAAGGAGGTCTCTCAGCTCAGGGTTGCCATAAACTGTGATCTGAGGCACAGTTAGGCCACTACTATTTCAGCTGGGACACAACAAACGGCTGGTTTGGGGAACTTCTCTTCCTCCCCTGGGAGGAGTGGTGTGGGAGCACAGGGCAGGAATCTGCTGGGTTTGGAGACTCCAGAGATGGCAATGCTTGGTCACAGATCAGATGAGCTCAGAGCACAGCTGGAGACCAGGGAGAGAGGAGGGATTGACTGATTTTCTCTGAGGGTACACTGAGGAGTGGGGCCCCATGCTCTCAGCTCCTTTGGGCAGAAGACTGGGAGGCTGCCATTTTCATTCCCATCCTCCAAAGCTCTAGAGAAAGCTTTCAGGGAACAAAATCTCCTGAGAGCAAACTGAGCAGATTGCTTAGCTGGGCCCCCTGGCAAAGGCGGTGCAATTCCGCCTCAGGAAGAGACATTTGATACTCATTGCAATAGGCCCCTCCCCCAGAAGATCAGTAAGATCCAGCCACAACGAAGTTTACAATCAATGAGAACTTCAAACCTCCAGCGCTAGGGAAATAGTCACAAAGAATTCATGGCTTTCCCCCCATGATTCCTTAGTCTTTCAAAGTTAATTTTTAAATTTTTCTTTCTTTTTTCTTTTTCTATTTCTTTTTTTTTTTGAATTTTTCTTCTTCCCTTTTTCAACTGACTTATCAGTTTCTTTAAAAAATCTTTAATTTTCATTTTCATAGTCATATTCTATCCCTTCAGTGTATATAACCTTGTTTTTGGTAAATATATGCCTTTCTTTCTTTAAAATTTTGGAATGCAGGTTCTTCTAACAGACCAAATATACCCTAAATCTAGTGTATGGCTTTGTTCTGTTCACCCACCTGACCACATTCTCTCTCTCTCTCTCTTTTTTTTTTTTACTTTTTCTTCTTACTTTTTTCAACAAACTTATCAATTCCTTTTTAAAAATCTTTTTTAATTTTCATGTTTACAGTCACATTCCATCCTTTCATTGTATTTACCCTTCTCTCTCTCTCTCTGTGTGTGTGTGTGTGTGTGTGTACTTTTCTTTCTTTAAAATTTTGGGAGACAATTTCTTCTAACAAACCAAAATACACTCAAAAGTGTATAAAATACACTGAAAAGTGTGTGGTTCTGTTCTATTCACCAGCCTGATCATATTCTTCTCACCCCTACCCTGTCACTGGTTTCAGGTCTCTTCTGATTTGTTTAGTATATATTTTTCTGGGGTTCTTGTTACCCTTTTAGCATTTTGTTCTCTAATTCATCTATTCTTCTTTGGACAAAATGACAAAAAAAAAAAAAAAAAAAAAAAGAGGCAGTAACAACTGCCAGGGAGCTAGTCAACAAACATGGACATTAGTAAAATATCAGAACTAGAGTTCAGAATAACATTTATAAAGATACTAGCTGGGCTTGAAAAAAGCATGGAAGATACTAGAGAATCCTTTTTTGGAGAAATCTATCAAAGTCGAAATCAAAAAGGCTATTAATGAGATACAACAAAAAGTGGAGGCTCTAACTGCTAGGATAAATGAGGCAGAAGTGAGAATTAGTGATATAGAAGACGAAATGATGGGGAATAAAGAAGCTGAGAAAAATAGAGATAAACAACTATTGGATCATGAGGGGAGAATGGGAGAGATAAGTGATACCAGAAAGCAAAACAAATTAGAATAACTGGGATCCCAGAAGAAGAAGAAAGAGAGAGTAGGGCAGAGGGTATAATGGAGCAAGTTATGGCAGAGAACTTTCCTAATTTGGGGAAGGAAACAGGCATCAAGATCCAAGAGGCACAGAGAAACCCCCTCAAAACCAATAGAAATAGATCAACACCCTGACATCTAACAGTAAAGCTTACAAATCTCAGAAACAAAGAGAAAATCCTCAAAGCAGCTTGGGACAAGAGTCTGTAACCTGCAATAGTAGAAACGTTAGATTGTCAACAGACCTTTCCACAGAGACCTGGCAGACCATAAAGGACTGGCATGATATATTCAGAGTAGTAAATGAGAAAAGTATGCAGCTCAGAATACTATATCTAGCTAGGCTGTCATTGAAAATAGAGGGAGAGATAAAAAGCTTCCAGGACAAATAGAAACTAAAAGAATTTGCAATCACCAAACCATTCCTACAAGAAATATTTAAAGGGGTCCTCTGAGCAAAGAAGAGCTTAAAAGTAACATAGACCAGAAAGGAACAGAGACAATACACAGTAACAGTGATCTTACAGGCAATACAATGGGTATCAGAATGGATTAAAAAACAAAGACCCATTAATATGCTGTCTGCAAGAAACTCATTTTAGACCCAAAGACACCTCCAGACTTAAAGTGAGGAGGTGAAAAGCCATTTACCATGCTAATGGACATCAAAAGAAAGCTGGAGTGGCAATCCTTATATCAGACAAATTAGATTTTAAACCAAAGACTGTAATAAGAGACTATATCATACTTAAAGGGTCTGTCCAACAAGAAGACCTAACAATTCTAAATATTTATGCCTGTAACATGGAGCAAGCCAATTTTATAAGCAAATAACAAAATCAAAGAAACACATTGACAATAATACAATAATGGCAGGGGACTTTAACACCTCCCCTCACTGAAATTGACAGATTACCTAAGCAAAAGATCAACAAGGAAATAAGGGCTTTAAATGACACACTGGACCAGGTGGATATCACAGATATATTCAGAACATTCCATCTCAAAGCAACAGAATACACATTCTTCTCTAGTGCACATGGAACATTCTCCAGAATAGATCATATCCAGGTCTCAACTGGTATGAGAAGATTGGGATCATTCCTTGCATATTTCTAGACCATAATACTTTGAAACTCAAACTCAATCAAAGAGGAAAGTTGGAAAGAACTCAAATACATGGAGGCTAAAGAGCACCCTACTGAAGAATGAATGAGTCAACCAGGAAATTAAAGAAGAACTAAAAAAAAATTCACAGAAAACAAATGAAAATGGAAACACAACTGTTCAAAATCTTGGGGATGCATCAAAGGCGGTCCTAAGAGGAAAGTATATAGCAACATGGCCTTTCTCAAGAGACAAGAAAGGTCTCGAGTATACAACCTAACCCTTACACCTAAAGGAGCTGGAGAAAGTACAGCAAATAAAGCCTAAGACCATCAGGAGAAGAGAAATAATAAAGATTAGAGCATAAATCAATGAAATAGAAACCAAAAGAACAGAAGAACAGAGCAATGAAACTAGGAGTTGGTTCTTTGAAAGAGTTAATAAGATTGATAATTCCCTGGCCAGATGTATGAAAAAGAAAAGAGAAAGGACCCAAATAAATAAAATCATGAATGAAAGAGGAGAGATCACAACAAACCTCAAGGAAATACAAACAATTATAAGAACATATTATGAACAACTATATGCCAACAAATTAGACAATCTGCAAGAAATGGATGCATTCCTAGAGACATATAAATGATCAAAACTGAAAGAGGAAGAAATAGAAAAGCTGAATAGACCCATAATCAGCAAGGAAATTGAGGCAGTAATCAAAAATTTCCCAACAAACAAGAGCCCAGGGCCAGATGGCTTCCCAGGGGAGTTCTTAATACCTATTCTTCTGAAACTGTTCCAAAAAATAGAAATGTAAGAAGGACTTCCAAACTCATTTAATGAGGCCAGCATTACCTTGATCCTAAAACCAGACAAAGACCCCATCAAAAAGAATTACAGACCAATATCCCTGATGAACACAGATGTAAAAATTCTTACCAAAATACTAGCTAATAGGATCCAACAGTACATTAAAAGGATTATTCACCACAACCAAGTGGAATTTATTCCTGGGCTACAAGGTTGGTTCAACATCTGCACATCAATCAATGTGATGCACTACATTAATAATAAATAGTACAAGAATCATATTATACTCTCAATAGATGCAGAAAAACCATTTGACAAAGTACAGTATCCTTCCTTGATTGAAACTATTCCCAGTGTAAGGATAGAGGCTACACACCTCAATATCATAAAAACCATCTATGAAAATGCCACAGTGAATATCATTCTCTTCCTCTAAAATCAGGAACACGGCAAGGATGTCCACTATCACTACTGCTATTCAACATAGTACTGGAAGTCCTACTTCAATAATCAGACCACAAAAAGTTATAAAAAGTATCCAAATCAGCAAAGAAGAAGTCAAACTCCCACTCTTTGCAGATGATATGATATTTTATGTGGAAAACCCAAAAGGCTTCACTCCCAAACTGCTGGAACTGATATAGGAATTCAATAAAGTGTTAGGATATAAAATCAATGCACAGAAATCAGCTGCATTTCTATGCAGCAGCAACAAGACAGAAGAAAGAGAAATTAAGGAGTTGATTCCATTTACAATCGCATCCAAAACCATAAGATACCTAGAAATAAACCTAACCAATGAGGCAAAGAATCTGTACTCAGAAGACTATCGAACACTCATGAAAGAATGGAGGAAGACACATAGAAACAGAAATATGTTCCATGCTCATGGATTGAAGAATAAATATTGTTAAAATATTTATGCTACCAAGAGCAATCTACACATTTAGTACAATCCCTATCAAAATGCCATCAACTTTTTTCAAAGAAATGGAACAAATAATCCTAAAATTTATATGGAACCAGAAAGGACATTAAATAGCTAGAGGAATATTGAAAAAGAAAAACCAATGTTGGCAGCATCACAATTCCAGACTTCAAGCTCTATGACAAAGCTTGTAATCATGAAGACAGTATGGTACTGGTACAAAAACAGACACATAGATCAATGGAACAGAATAGAGAGCCCAGAAATGGACCCTCAGCTCTATGGTCAGCTAATCTTTGACAAAGCAGGAAAGAATGTCCAATGGAAAAAAGACAGTCTCTTCAACAAATTGTGTTGAGAAAGTTGGACAGCCACATGCAGAAGAATGAAACTGGATCATTTCCTTATACCACACACAAAAATAGACTGAAATGGATGAAAGACCTAAATGTGAGATAGGAATCCATCAAAATCTTTGAGAAGAACACAGATAGCAACTCTTCAACCTCAGCCACAGCAACTTCTTCCTAGAAACATTGCCAAAGGCAAGGGAAGCAAGGGCAAAAATGAACTATTTGGACTTTGTCACAGCAAAGGAAACAGTCAGCAAAACAAAAAGACAACTGAGAGAGTGGGAGAAGATATTTGCAAATGGCATATCATATAAAGGACTGGTATCCAAAATCTAGAAATAACTTATTAAACTCAACACCTGGGGTGCTTGGGTGGCTCAGTGGGTCAAAGCCTCTGCCTTTGGCTCAGGTCATAATCCCAGGGTCCTGGGATCAAGCCCCGCATTGGGCTCTCTGCTTGGCAGGGATCCTGCTTCCTCCTCTCTCTGCCTGCTTCTCTGCCTACTTGTGATCTCTGTCTGTCAAATAAATAAATAAAATCTTTTTTTAAAAAAAAAACAAACAATTCAACACTTTAAGAACAAATAATCCAGTCAAGAAATGGGCAGAAGACATGAACAGACATTTCTGCAAAGAAGACATTCAAATGGCCAAGAGACACATGAAAAAGTGCTCAACATCATTGAGCATCAGGGAAATACATATCAAGACCCCAATGAAGTACCACCTCACACTGGTCAGAATGGCTAAAATTAACAAGTCAGGAAATGACAGATGTTGGAGAGGATACAGACAAAGGGGAACCCTCCTACACTGTTGATGGGAATGCAGGCTGGTGCATCCACTCTGGAAAACAGTATGGAGTTTCCTCAGAAAGTTGAAAATAGAGCTACCCTATGACCCACCAATCACATTACTGGGTATTTACCTCAAAGATACAAATGTAGTGATCTGAAGGGGCATGTGCTCCCCCATGTTTATAGCAGCAATGTCCATAATAGCCAAACTATGGAAAGAGTCTAGATGTCCTTTGACAGATGAATGGATAAAGAAGATGTGATATACATCTTGGACATCTTGAACATCAGTGGACATCTAGGATATATATATCCTAGATGTCTTAAATTATATATACATATATAATCTAAGTCTATATATATATAATCTAAATCTATAATATATATAGATTATATATATAATGTATAATATATATAGATAATTTTCATATATATATGAAAATTATGCAGCCACCACAAAAAAACAACTTGCCATTTGCGATGATGTGGATGGAACTAGAGGGTATTTTGCTAAGTGAAATAAGTCAATCAGAGAAAGACAGTTATCATATGATCTCTCCGATATGTGAAATTTGAGAAACAAGGCAGAGGATCATTGGGGAAGAGAGAAAAAATGTAACAAGACGAAACCAGAGAGGGAGACATATCATAGGAGACTCAATCTCAGGAAACAAACTGAGGGTTGCTGGAATGGAGGAGGATGGAGGGGAGAGGGTGGCTGGGTGATGGATGTTGGGGAGGGTATGTGCTGTGGTGAGCACTGTGAGTTGTGTAAGACTGATGAATCACAGACCTGTAACCCTGAAACAAATAATTCATCGTATGTTAGTAAAATAAGAAAAAAATAAAATAAATATATCCTCAGTCTTACTATGTAACTTATTCTACATGTTTTATGTTTATTTCTATCTATCTCCTTTCTTACATTCTTTTGGATTGATAATTTATTATTTTCTCTCCTCCTTTTATTAGTTTGGAAGTTACACATTATGTTATATGTTATAGAGATAATATTTGCAATGTCAATATCTAGAATATACAAGAAGCTCTTTTTAATGAAAAAGAAAATGATGGGGAACACAAAAGAAGGCTAGGCAAAGATTTTGAACAGGCAATTTCCAGATGGGAAAGTATGTGAACTAATACATGGCTTCATTTGAAATCAGAGAAACACAGATTAAGACGACAAGGAGATATCACTTTATACTCATAAAATTTGTAAACATTAAAACATGTATTTGGATAATACCAAATGTTGGCAAGCCTGTGGAGAATTGGCAAATTATATGTTCTACTTGTGAATATTTAAATATATTCAGCTGTTCTTAAGCACAGACTGCAGTATTTAGTAAAATTAAGCATTGTACAACCCAGCAATCCCATTATTGAGTAAAAGCCTTAGAAACGCTGGTTTATCAGTGTACCAGGAGAATGCATAAAGATGCTCATCATAGTGTTGAGAAGTGGGAAGGAAGTGGAAGCACCAGAGATGTTCATCAACATGGGTCTAGATTAAAAAAAAAAACAAACAAATGTGGTAGATGCATATTGTAGGATATTGTGCTGCAGTTAGAGGAAATGAACGTAAATAAATCATAAGAACAGCATTGAGTGAAAAAAGTAAAAACCAGAATGGAATCTAGCAGAACAGATTTGCTATACAAAACAATGCTATTTATTTTTCAGAAGCACAAACAAATCTGAGCGTATTTAACAAAAACATCATAAAGTTGTTGTTCTGGGGTGAAAGGGAACAAAAAAGGGGTTTGGACTAAGAGGTAAGAAATCCAGAGGGCACCTGGCTGTTTTTGGTCAGCTGAGCATCCGACTCTTGGTTTTGACTGAGGTCATGATCTCAAGGTCATGAGATCACGCCCACACTCGCGCCCACACAGGCCCTACATTGGGTCCTCAGCTCAGCACAGAATCTGCTAAAGTTTTCTCTTTTCCTTCCCCTCCCCCTCTGCTTTTCCCCTTGCTTGCTTACACATGTGCACATGCTCTCTCTCTCTCTCAAAAAAAATACATGAAATCTTAAAAAAAAAAAAAGGGCAAGATATCCAGAAGTAAAAATTAACAAGATGAGGATCTGTGTGGTCTTCTGATAACCGAGTGATACCAACGATCATCATTAACTCATCTCAAAGGGAGAGTTGCGTTTGGGATTCCAAAGACCAAATTATGTATATTAGAACCTTTGCTTTATGTGGAGAACATCTAGACAGTGTACTTAATATCCTTTTAAAATAGTTCCATTGAAAACACAGATATTTTATTTAAAAAGGAAGCTTTATATCATGACCATCAATGGAAAACTGACCTTTTCCTGGTAAATACAAGGGAAGTGTAAAAGTAGTTACATGAAAACCAACCAATGGTCGGAACTTCAGCTGGATACTGTGGCTGAGTGTGAGGTTGGGTCTCTGTGGAAATGTCTTGAAAGTCACTGAAAAGAAAAAAAAATGAATACAAAGGAAAGCCACTAAAGATATAGTAACACCAGCCTATGCTATTCCTTTTCTTTTAAAAGCAGAAGAGGGAAAGGAAATTAAGAAGGAAATATAACTTTATACGATGTGCTTCAGAAATGTTTAATGCCTTTAACTGGCATTTAGCACAGCCCCTGAAATTAATTTGAGGCCCATCAGCGTTCTATTTCCCACACTTTGGGAAACCCAGGAGTGAATGACTGCTAATGTTTTTTCCAGCTCTAACGTTCTGAAATTGCATGATTAGGAAAGGCAAAATCTTGCTGTGAACGAGGAAAGATTCTTGGTACTAAAAACACCAAATAACAGGATGTGTTTCCAGTTGAGGAATTAGGACTAAAAGGCTACTTGGAGGGTTGAATCGAATCTTCGAGATTGTTCCCATTTCAGAGCGCTCTGCAAAGGTTACTTAAACCCTGGGGATGATCCCGGTGAAGCTCGTTGAAACGGGTCAGGGGGGCGGGGGTGGACGCTTGGTTGATGAGTTTCTTTTCTTTCTTTCTTTAAAAAAAAAAAAAAAAAAAAGAGCATGAGTGGGAGAGGGGCATATGGAGAGAGAGAATCTGAAGCAGACTCCCTGCTGAGTGGGGAGCCAGACAAGGGCTTGGATCTCAGGACCCTGAGATCATGACCTAAACTTAAATCAAGAGTCAGCTGCTTAACTCACTGAGCCACACAGGTGCCCCTGCTTGATGAGTTCTAATGGGTTGTAACGATTCAGCTTCTGAGTTGTCAGCAAGCTTTGGAGCCGTCCTGAGGATGGCATACAAAGGTAACTACATAGGCAAGAGTCCCCAGAACGTGTAGTTCCATTGGTCTATGACGTCTTTAGCAGTTTCCAGGATTACAAATAATTTGATTGATGGAGGGAATAGATGTTATTTACCATGATTTCTTCCAGACATGGTGAAGATTGGGCTTCAAGTGATGTAAACCTAACAAGTGAAAAGGAGACACAAAGTTACCAGTATGGTTTGCTCCTTCTTCAGATTGGCTGTCTCCATATCACCAACCCCAGTGGCTTCAGGCTTCCGTCCTTCCAGCTTCCGCGCCTTGAGAAAGAGAGCTTTCAATGGATTCCAAGAGTTGCTGGAGCCTGTTGTTGGCCAGAATGGAGCTCTGTACCCACTGCAGAACCATTACCACAGGTAAGAGGATTTCTTAAAGTATGGATTCAAGCTCTGTGCTGGATGTGGGGGTGGGACCAGTCCTGTCCAGAGCCAAGGGCTGAGAATAGGGAAGGTAAATGCATGCTGGGATGGCAAAGTCAACAGATACTCATTGCTTCTTTGAAGTTAGACCAGGGATCAGCAAGCTTTTCCTTTAAAGGAGAAAGAGTATTCAATATTTAATCCTTTGGGGCTATTCAGGGTCTGTATCACACTTTGCTCTCTCTTTCTATTCTGATCCTTTATTTTGATTTATTTACTTGAGAGGTCAGGGGAGAGGGAGAGAGAGAATCTTAAGCAGGCTTCATGCCCAGCACAGATCCCGATGTCGGGCTCAATCTCACGACCCTGAGATCATGACTTGAGCATAAATCAAGAGTCAGACGCTCAACTGACTGAGCCACCCAGGGGTCCCTCTGTTACAACTCCTTAAAAAGGTTGAAACCTTCTTAGCTTGTGGGTTACAAAACTGGCTGCAAGCTGGATTTGGTCCATAAGCCACAGTTTGCTGATTCTTGAATTAGGCTGACCCTTCTTTTTTGTGTTTCAGAATGACTGTTTATAAGATTTATTTTCTGAAATGCTTCTATGGACAAAACAACCTCTATTCCGGAAGCTTCATTAGAGCGGGTGCCATATCTTTTCTTCTCCTTATTCTTTACTTCTTCTTCCCCTCCCTGTCTTGTGCTTCTCCTCTTCCTCCTCTTTCTCCTTCTTCTCTCTACTGTTACCACTATTTACCACCTTCTATCCAGTGTCCAGCACAATGTCTGGTAATCGAAGTCACCCAATGAGTGTATACTGGGTAGGTAAGAGCCCTTTCTCAAAGTCCCACCAGCAAAGACTGGCCTTCCAGAGGCTTAGAAGAAAATAAAATCGTTCTCTTTGGTGTTTTGCTGGGCTACACTGCTGGGTGATGCCAGGAAGGTGGGTCGTGATTGGCAGAAAGAAAACCATGTAAGGAAGCAAGAAACCAAAGTTTTAGTTTTAGCTTTGTCACAGCTTTGTGACTTTGGACAAGTCATTGATCTTCCTTGGCTCTTTTTGCTTCTTCACTTGGAAAATAAAATGATTGGATTAGGGAGTGGCTAAAGTTTTCTGTAGCTCAAGTTTTCACAGCACAAAGGGAAACATTTTGCAACAGGGACAGGGCCAACGAGAAGGGGAAACTGTGCTTTTATTGTGGGCTGATTTTGGAAATTGATTTTCAGGAGTTTTGGCTTTCTGAAGAAATGCTAATGACCAAAACTGACCTATAAATGCAGCTATAGTAGAAGGGGAGTTTGTCAGGGGCACCTGTGTGGCTCAGTCAGTTAAGTGTCCAACTTTTAGTTTTCGCTCAGGTCATGATCTCAGGGTCATGGGATCGAGCCCTGCATTGGGTTCTGAGCTCGGCAGGGAGTCTGCTTGTCCCTCTCCCTCTACTCCTTCCCCCTGCATGTGTTCTCTCTCTCTCTCTCTCTCAAATAAGTAAATAAAATCTTTAAAAAGAGGGAATTTAAAATGTTCTTTTCAATTGAAGGCAGGAATATTTCTAATATTTTTCCCAAAGGATGAAGCTTTGCAATATGTTCAGAAGCTTACCTTTCACTCCACACACGGCAGACATTTGTAGCTGGAGAAATTATCCTCTATGTAAATATTGTCCAGTAAATTAATCAAACTTCTACTGAGAACTGATTAAATATCAGGTGCTTAGTTAGATGCCTCAAAGATGGAGAACAGATGGTTCCTTCCCTAAGGGAGTTTTAATCTGGAGATGTTGAATGGAGAATCACTTAGGTCTGACCAGGAAAACAGAAACACCTCTAAGTATTTCGAATGAGGGAATTTAATGCAGAAAGTAGTTACACAGATGATGGAATTGTTGAGAAGCCAACAGCGGAGGAGGCAGTGACCCAGGAGATGATGCGGACCTGCTGCTAGGATGTTTTTAGAGGCATGGAAAAAGAAATGGCCCGTGATAAATGAGGTGGAAATGCCAGAATTTCCACAGAAGGTGATGGAAATGGATTGAAAGGCTCAGAAGAAGCCCAGAGAACCCACCAGGTGCTTGCATGCCATGGAAAGGCTTGGAGAAGGTATGTTTGTAAAGAGATGAGGAATGTGTGGGTGAGTGAGTGGGACAGTAGCATCCCTTGGAAGCCTGGTGGGGCTTAGCCAAGGCTAACTCTAGGATACATGGTGACAGGACTAGGCTTACCAACAGCAACAGGGAAGCTCACACTAGGAAAGAGAGGCCAGATGGTGACACTGAGCATCAGGTGGACAATTACTGTAATGAATTGAAAGGTCAGAGCTGCAGCCAGGAAGGCCCTTCTTACAGAGCATTATGAAGATGCTTAAAGGAAAATGACATCTCCAAGGGTGAAAGATGGGGAGCCAACAAGAGTACTACTAAATGTGTATAATTGAAAGAGATCAAGGGTGGCCCATCAGGAGGTTGACAGCAATCACTCCTAATAAAAGGACACAGCACATTGCTCATTTTTGCCAGACCTGGGCCCGTTTTGGAACCTGAAACTCAGTGAGAGGACAGTTCTCCACAAGGAAGACCCTTGCCCCATAAGTAGACCCGTTAATGATTCTTCCAGGCTTTCCCCAAAGGGATGCATAGCCATTTACTTGAGTAACTGTACACTGGGAAAAGGCTAATGGCCAAACACTTCTAGGACTGGTGGACACAGGATCCCAACTGGCATTGACACCTAGAGGTCAAAGCATGGTCATGACCCTTCTATTAGAGCATAGGAGACAGATTTGAGGTCCTTGACTATAGTCCAGCTCCACAGCATACGAGGTCTGTGGAGTCAGCCAGTCGTCCTGCCCCAGGTTTTGAAAGTATTACTGGGATAGACATAATCCATAGTTGGTTTCATCCACACTGTCTTTGGTCTATAGAGTAGGGGTTACCATAGTGAGGAAGGGAAAGTCAAAGGCTCTACTCCCTACTTCCCAATGCTGGCAGAGATAGTCAATGCTTAGTATCTCATCTAAGGGAGATAACAGAGATTAATGCTGGCAAAGTCCTAAAGAGTTCAGAGGCAGTGGTCCTCATCCTATCCCCATTCAGTTCATTAGCCTGGCTCCTGGAAAAATCAGGTGGCCTCCAGAATAGACAGTGGAGACCAAGTAGTACCCATCCCACCTCCAACCAGTGCAGCTACTTATGTCGTCTGTAGTCTCTTTCCTAGAGCAGATTAACAAAGCCACAATGTTCTAAAATATAGTATTAGTAATAGAACATTTGAGGTTCGGTCAGGTCAAGAGCTCAGGATGGTTACTATTGGAAAGACACTTTGTTAGTCACAGTTCCCAAGAAAAGCAGGCATACCAAATGCCAGAAGGGGTGGGGGGCACCAGTGTTGTCAGGAGATGGGGGGAGGGGAAATGCATTTGCTGTGGTTTTCTTCAGGAAGCTTCAGTGGGCTCTAGGCCACAGGAGCTCTCCCTAGTTGTCTGACACCTGGCCTGGGATGATTAGGCCAGGATGGTAGAGGCCCAGAGTGTGAGGGCCCAAAAAAAGAGGTGGTTGAGGGTATGGCCAACTGGATTGGTTGGTTTGCATTTGAAAACTGTGCTAGTGGGTGGGTTGTTTACTTCCACTAGGAATTGGCTAGGCTTGGGAGGGACAGTTCCCCCAGGGTTAGCAAGGGCTCTGATGTCACAGCATCAGAATACAGAAAAGACATGGCTGATATAGGTGCATAGTATGTGGTCACTGATCTGGTGAAAGTGCCCTTTTCGTTTATCAGAAGATGAGAAACAGCCTGCTCGTCACATGGAATGGCCAACAATATGTGTTTATAGTTTTGTTCCAGGACTATGTTAACTCGCTCCCTTCTATCATAATATATTCAGAGTAGACTGTCCGGACCTTCCACAGACTATAATACTGCTCCATTATATTGATAAAACTGTGATAATCCAACTAGATTCGCAAGAAGCGACCAGCATGTTAGAGGCGTTACTCTGATAATTGTACTCTAGAGGGTGAGAGAGAAAAACCTATGAAGAACTAAGGGCATGTCCTATCAACAGCATTTCTCATGGCTCAACTTGTTTGGAGGTTTGACTATTTAAAGATGGAGGTAACAAGTCTTTCTTGCCCCAGGTAGGGAGAGTCTTGTAGGGTATGCCCACCTTTAGGACTCCCTACAGAGTTGCTGAAATTTCTTTTGAGATCTCATCAGAGCTTGACCTCTCCCCTGAACCAAACTTGTTTTCTTCCTTTCTTTTCTCTGGTGTTGACCCCAAGGATAATTCCTTTTATATGTGTGTGTGTGTGTGTGTGTGTGTGTGTGTGTGTGTATACATATATATATGTATATACAAATATATATAGTTTATTTGACAAAGAAAGCACAAGCAGGGGGAGTGGGAGAGGGAAAGCAGGGGGGAGAGGCTCCCCACTGAGCAGAGAGGCCAATATGGGGCTTGATCCTAGGACCCTGGTATTGTGACCCAAGCCGAAGGCAGACACTTAACCGACTGAGCCACCCAGGCACCCCCCCACCCCACCCCACCGATAATTTTTTTTTTTTAAGATTTTATTTATTTGACAGACAGAGATCACAAGTAGGCAGAGAGGCAGGCAGAGAGAGAGGAGGAAGCAGGCTCCCTGCTGAGCACAGAGCCCAATGTGGTGCTCGATCCCAGGACCCTGAGATCACGACCTGAGCTGAAGGCAGAGGCTTTAACCCACTGAGCCACCCAGTGCCCCCCCACTGATAATTCTTAATCAGCCTCCCATTCCCTAACCTCTATCTCAGAATCCACTTTTTGGGAAATACAATCTGTGATAAAAGTCTTTTCCATTACCATTCAAGCAACAAACAGAAGAGATCTATGAGGACAGACAGGAAGGAAACCTTGCAAAAACAAGTGTTGGTCACTGCTTTCTCTGCCAGAGAAAGCATACCCTTACCTCTAGCCCTAGAAAGACAATGGCAGTGGCGTATTTGTACCACGTGACCCAATTTGTCTTACTAGGTCAATTTTACTAATGGTGGGTACCTGATTCAAGGGTAGTTCATCCACCGGCTGGCCAGGGCTAAGTGGTTTGGTGATGGAGTGTGGAAACATGGTGCATTTGGGTCCATGCGATTGTCCACTCAGGAATCTGAAATGAGACAGAAACTGAGCAGGTTAGCTGTTGTGCACAGTGAGGGGGAAAGAGGTACGTTAGGAATAGTTTGGGAGTGGGTATCACAAGCTCTGTGCAGGAAAACGCAGCTTGGTAAGAGAGTAGGGTATAGAATAAAGAGTGATTTAAGGATGGGGGAGGAGCCTTGATTCTTCCTGGCTTCCCATTTTCAGTTCCTACAGGGCCTACCTGTGCTTTGGTTCTTACCTTTGAGTTCCAATGAGACACTATTGAGACTAGTCCTTGGTTGAGCTAGATTGAGTGAATCTCTTTGTTACAACCAAAGAACCAGCTAGGAATTAAACCCTAAGGTGCACCACTTGCTGCGTGATTTATCATGTCGCTTTCTTTGTTATGTTATTAGTTACCCGCTATGTATTGTTTCTCTCTCTCCATTTACACTGTGAGCTTTTTGAGGTCAGTGTTCTATATATTTTAGGGAAGGTTAATCATGATAATAATAATGTTATTATTAATAATATTAGGTCACATTAACTCAGCTTTCCCTACGTATCAGATGCTGAGCTAGGTGCTTTTCCAGGCACCACCTTTCGGAGTAAATGCTCAACTGTGAGTTCTTCTTATCATCATTATTAGTAATTACCTTCATCTACTTACTGCGAGGGTAGAACCGGAGGAAATGAACTTGTAATACAGCTGGAGGGAGGAAAGGAGGAATTTATTCCTGGGGTTGTATTATTTTTCTTGATTTCTTTTCTTTCTTAACAAAAGTGAGATGTGTCCATGAGAGAAAATTTGGAAAATACACAAGACCACAAGGAGGAAAAATTTAAAAAATCACCCCATTCTCACCACAAGAGATAACCACTGCTAATACTTTGATGCACAGCTTTCCCTTCTACATGCATGCAAATAGGCGCACATGCTATTTTGTCATTTTCCCCCATACAGTCTGTGTGAACGCTGGATGCCATTCCATATGCTGCCAGGACATGATTTTTAAAGATCTGTGCTGCAGTCCTCTATGTGAGAAGTGTCAGGGAGGGAATGGAACAAAGGACCCTGGCAGATCGTACCCCGGGGTGGGGGCTGTGAGCTCTCTTGCCTAATCCTGTGGGTTCCAGGTACATTTTTGCCTGACACAGGGGGAAGGGTTGTATGACCTCTGGAGGGCACTATGTTTCCAAAATTCTTCTGAAACCAAACTCTTGCATCTTTTTCCTATCCTTTTTCTTTTGGCTTCCTTCATCTCACGTTGCTTTTGAAATTTTTTTTTGCTCTTCGATGCCTTGAGGCTCCCGAGAATTGGTGCCTCAGGGTCGTTTGCACAAGATCTGGGTTCTTGGGGCAGCCGCGGATGGCCTGGGTCTCCTGGAAGGGTTTGAATTTTCGGCGGCGTCCCCGAGACCAGTTCATTTCCCTGCACTATACCAGGAGCTGCCAGCAGATGGCGCTGTGAGCAAGTGCGTCTGCCTAGGTGTGATTTACACAAGCCCTTGAAGGCTTTAAATATTTATCCACAAAATTCAATAAAGCTGTTCATCAAATCTAATGCTTGGAATTTGGGCAGCCCATGAAAATATTATAATATTTTGCCCGAGGTTCCAGAATCCTCCTCTGTAGGGTGTGTTTGTATATTCAGACTCTTGATATTTGTTTATCACTAGCAGGAAGGAATTCATGTTTTCGTATTGGAAATTTTGCATGAGATCAGGCCTGGGAAAGCTTCCTAATTTTTTCTCTAGGTATTGCAGGAAGCACGAGCTCCTTACCTGGCTGAGAGGTCATCCAGGTGAGGTACAAATGTAACCATCCATGTATTCTCCGTACCCAGCAAGTGTGTCAGAGAGGGAGCACACCATAAACAATTTAATTTAGGGAGGGGGAAGCTGGGTAAGATTTTTATTTTTTATTTTTATTTTTATTTTTGAAGGAGTGTGTGTGTGTGTGTGTGTGTGTGTGTGTACATCCTTTATAGGGGAAGGGATTAACAGTTAACGACAATCATCAATTAACCTGACGTGTGCTAGGTGCTGCCCCCCTGAGGAGAATTTGGAAATACATCTGGTTGGCACAATGGGTGGGTGGATGTGGGTGAGGGGGTTCCCACCGGCAATGGGTGGGCAGGGGCCAAGGATGCTGAAGACCAGGAACCAGTTCAGCACAAAGAATTGTCCAAAATGCCACTCGCTCCCCCTTTAAGAAGCCTTGTATGCCTTCTTTCTAACTGGGGGTGTTATGCAAACCACCTAACTTCTCTGAGCATCAGTTTTTCTCATCCTGGAGATTTAAGCATTCATCTGGATTACCTCATAGAAATGTGGGTATCAAATAAGTAATGTATATTAATGCACTTTCCACAAATTATAAAGCACTGTAGGACATAGCAACCTTCTTGGGCCCACAGGAAAATTTCACCTGTAAGCCTGGCCTGGTTGGCTGTGGAGTGTGATCAGCTGAGACCCACAGGTGGGACTCAGACCTATTTCCACCTGAATTCCCAATATGTCAGTCACTAGCTCCTCTCTCCTCTCGGTTGCTTAAGCCCCAATCAGAGTCATCTTTGATTCCTTGTTATCTGTCGCCCCAAAAGTCCAATCTCTCAGCATTCACATCCATTCCACATAAAAACTTTGCTCAAACCTGGGTCTTCTCTTCAGCTTTCCTGCCTTCACCGCAGACCAGCTATGGCCTTTGACCTCCTGGGGGAGCCGGTGAGGCTCTGGGTCTCAGGGCTTCTATCTGGCCCCTCCCGTGATGCTCCTCTGCCCAGGGGCCAGAGTGATATTTCAAAGCTGCACATCAGACTGTCAACTCCCCAGCTTCAAACCCTCTGTCCACTTCCCTTGGAATCACAGCCCCTCCTTCCACTGGTTTCCAAGGCTCTCCAAGCTCTGCTGTCTTCCAGCACCCTTTTGAACCCCGTCTCCACGTTCTGCACAGCGCCCTGACATTCCTATTCCCAAGCTTCCCAAACTCTTTCCTCCCTTAGCCATTGTGCCCTTGCTGTTTCCTCTATCTAAGACATTCTTCTTCTTCTCCTTTTTTTTTTTTAAGATTTTATTTATTTATTTGAGAGAGAGAGAGAGTGGGAGAGCTCAGAGGGAGAGTGAGAGGGAGAACCAGACTCCCAGTGGAGCAGAGAACCCAGTGTGGGACTCAGTCCTAAGGACCCAGACCTAACTGAGCCATCCAGGCGCCCCTATCCAGAACATTCTTTCCTGAATCTTTTATTTCTTCAAATTTCAGTTCAGATATCACCCCTCAGCAGAAGCTGGCCTCCCCAGGTAGACCAGTCCTACCAGGCGTTTTCCACCCTATTACCTTGTTTCATTTCTTTTGCAACGCTTCTCATCTTCTGAAATGGGCCTGGTTGCTCTTATCCATTCCTTGATTTACAGTGTTAGAATGCCATTGTCATGAAAGCAGGGGCTCTCTTGGACTCGTGCCTGCTGCATTCCTAGAACCTAGAACACTGCCAGGCATTTAGCTGGTGCTCAGTCAATGCTTGCTGATGAACAAAAGGGGGTAGCTCTGGCTCAGGGTTTCCCATTGGGTAGCAGTTGGGCTGTTGGCCAGGCTGTTGTCCTCTAAGGCTGGTAGGAAGCTGGAGGAGCCCCTTTGAGGGAGGTGAGTCACTCACGGATGGGTAGGAAGCCTTAGTGCCTGGTCATGGGAACCTCTCTGTGGAGTTCTCCATGACATTGAAACTAGCTTCACCCAGAACAAGTGATCTAAGAGAGAGCAAGGGGAAAGCTTGAGGTCTTCTATGATCTCAGCACCCATGGTCACTTCGGCCTTATTGTATGTGTTTGAAGACTCACTGAGCCCTGGACACACTCTGGAGGGAGGTGTGTTGAAGAACTGTTGGACAGCTTTTAAAACCACCACGCCCAAGTCATCAACCACAGAGTCTGGGGCTCATTCTTTGGGGGCCATATAGCTCTCCACCAGCTTCATCGACCGCTTCAAAGTATGTCATTGGTGGCAAGAGGCAGAACATGGAGACAGTCAAACACAGCTAGCCCCAGCTTCTAAACCAAGAGAAACCCCACCTCGTGCCATGGGACCGGCAGCATTCTCTGTGTGTGCAGAGGATGGCCCAGGAAATGCTCGCACAGGCAACACCATGCCTCCTCCCTCTTCCCACTGCACTTCTTAACGTTGGTGTTTGGTGGTAAGTGGCATAAACGCACGCTTGGCCCTTAAGCTACAAAAAATGAGGCCCCAGTGATAACAACAGAGAAAATCCAAAGCTAAGGGAAACTAGTCTCTGAGAATCCTTGTTAATTGAAGTAATTAAATCAGCAGGAAGCCATCTGAACAATTATCACACTACAAGGGAAAACTCATTTTAAGGCCTTAGAATAAACATTCTAATAAACAGCTATCGGTTTATATTTGTAAATACCATCGGCCTATCAGGAAATTTGCTAATAGATTTTTAATTAAGGGGAACATTTATTGTAGAGCTGTACAGCCTTGCACTCAACATACTTCCCCTGGTCTGGACATGGAGCCTTGGACTCACTTCCAGAAATTGAGAAATTGGCTTGATCTCTCTTGGCCAAAGTTGCTGACTTTTTTTTTTTTTTAATTTCTTCCCATTGAAAGCTGATGGTAATTTTTTTTTTTCAAATTCAAATTTTTTTAAAAATTTTATTTCCTTAAAAATTTTTTTTTATTAACATGTAATGTATTATTTACCCCAGGGGTACAGGTCTGTGAACTGTCAGTCTTACACACTTCACAGCACTCACCAGCTGATGGTAATTTTTTTTTTTTTTTTTTTTAAAGATTATTTATTTATTTGACAGAGAGAAATCACAAGTAGGCAGAGAGAGAGAGAGGAGGAAGCAGGCTCCCTGCCGAGCAGAGAGCCCGATGCGGGACTCGATCCCAGGACCCTGAGATCATGACCTGAGCCGAAGGCAGCGGCTTAACCACTGAGCCACCCAGGCGCCCAGCTGATGGTAATTTTTAAAGGAAGTATGAATAGCTTACTTCTTCTTCTTCTTTTTTTTTTTTTTTTTTTTAAAGGATTTCTCCTTTTTGAAGTTCCTTCCAACACATCATCTCATTAATCCTCACCCAAACCTCCTGGAGTACATAACACAGATATAATTATCCTCATTGCCTGGATGAAGTAACTGAGGCAGATGTGATTTAATGTTATGTGGCCAGTCAAAGACAGAGTTGGACTGGACCCTGGGTTTTGCAGTATTTCCTGGTCTCTCTCTGCCTTGATGTTTCCCAGTCTTCCTTTAATGCAGTGGTGCCTACCTATGTGGGGCTCACCTTTAAGAATCTGTAGACCTTGGATACCTAGGTAGCTTGGTTGGTTGGCTGCCTTTGGCTCAGGTCATGATCCCAGGGTCCTGGGATCGAGTCTCACATCGAGCTCCCAGCTCTGTGAGGAGCCTGCTTCTCCTACTACGTCCTGCCCACCCCCCCCCCCCACTTGTGGTCACTCACTCTTTGTCTCTCTCTGAAAAATTAATAAATAAAATCTTAAAAAAAAAAAAAGAATCTTCAGACCTTTTCCAAAAAGAAAAAAAAATCCACCTGCACACACAATTTTAGGTACAATTCAGGAGATTTAATCACTCCCTGAAAATCAATGGTGGACTGCCCATGGGTTTATTTATCCCAAGAGGAGAAGTTTTGCCATTTACCCAGCCCCAAGGTGTTAGCCACATGAAGGTTTAGACCTCATGTGAGAAGCAAAGATCTGACTCTTCTGGCTCACAGATTCCCTTGCCCATCGCTTCCCTTCAAGTCTTGTGTTTGTCGGGGGAACCTGAGTGGCTCAGTGAGTTAAGCTTCTGCCTTTGGCTCAGGTCATGATCTCAGGGTCCTGGGATTGAGCCCCACATTGGGCTCTATGCTCAGTGGGGAGCCTGCTTCCCGACCCCTGCCTGCCTCTCTGCCTACTTGTGATCTCTGTCTGTCAAATAAATAAAATAAAATCTTAAAAAAAAAAGTCTGCTGTTTGTCAATAATTAGGGGAAAGGGGGACCAGATTGAAGGTGCCCAATTCACAAGGTTTTATCCTGTTACGTTAATTATTATTTTTCTTTGATATCTATCGGGATTAAAGGTTCTGGAATCAGATATCCTAACACACTCTCACACCCCTTTCTCCAGTTTAAGGTCCAGCTGGAGGGTTTTACTTGGATTTGGCATGAACTGGCCTTGTTTTATGGGCACACCCATGTTTCCCCTTTTCTTTGAAATATCTGTGGCAGAGTAATATGATAAAGTTCTTACTTGACACACTGAGTAGTCTGTAATATGCTAACATTTCTGTATCATGTTAGTATTGCATTAAGCTAATATGACACTAATTCAAGATGACAGGAAAAATGACTAATACAATAAAACCTTCGTCTACTTCTCTAGGGTTGCCGCACGCGTCTGATTTAATTCACCTGAAACCTCCCATGGCTAGGCAGGGTTAAGGTGTGGGAGGGCCATGAAAACGAAAGTCCCTGAAAACCAAAACCACTGGACAGTTCCTGCCTGCCTTTCCTGCCTCCCTCTCCACCTCCACATTCCAATTCCTGGGAGACAAAATAGAAAGGCGTGTCAAACTGGTGGAGTGGTTCGTTAAATGCACTAAGGTTGGAATGAAGGCAGACCTGGATTCAAGTCTAAGCTCTGCAAAACATTGATCTTGGGCAAGTTAATTAACTCGTTTGAATTTCAGTTTCCTGCAGAATAACGTCCATCCAGCAACCTCATGGGGCTATTTTGGGGATTAAATAAGTCAACATATGCTTAGTAAGTACTCAGAAATGATGATGATGATAATGATGACCAACATGGTATCTCACTGGACCTAGAAACAGAATTTCTTCGAAAACCCTTGGGTATGGAGATTAATTTATTTTTTATTTTTTAAAGATTTTATTTTTAAGTAATTTTTGTACCCAGTGTGGGGCCTGAAACCACAGCCCTAAGATCAAGAGCTACATGTTCTACTGACTGAGCCAGCCAGGTGCCCCAAGATCAACTAAAAAAAAAATATATATATATATATATATATATGGATATTTCTTTATTTGAGAGAAAGAGAGAGCATGATCATGGGAGTGTGTGCAAGTGGTGGAGAGAGGCAGAGGGAGAGGGAGAGAGAGAATCTCAAGCAGACTCCCCACTGAGCAGGGAGCCTGTTTTGGGACTCCATATCAAGACCCTGAGCTCATGACCTGAGCTGAAACCAAGAGTCAGATGCTCAATGACTGAGCTCCCCCAGGAGCACCCCCCCACCAAGATCAGCTTTTTAAAACACTGTTTTACTGTGGTACAAAGTGCATACATAAAATTTACCACCTTAACCACCTCTGAGTGTACATTCAATGGTGTTAAGGATATTCACATTGTTGTGAGATGGCTTTCCAGAACTTTCTCATCTTGTCTGTCTGCAGCTCTACCTATAAAAAAGTCCAATTTCCCTCTCCTCCCTAGTTCTGGGCAGCCGCCATTCTTTCTGTTGCTATGAATTTGGGACTAAGTGCCCTAAGTGCCTCATTGAAGTGTTTGTCCTTTTATGACTTGTGTGTGTTTGTTTTTACTTTGCAAGATGTCCTCAAGGCTTACCCATGTTATAACATGTGTCAGAATTTCCTTTTTTTTAAAAGATTGATTTATAGCAGAATTATCCATAACAGCCAAATTATGAAAGCCCAAGTGTCCATTGGCTGAGGAATGGATAAAGAAAATATGGTATATATATACACAATGGAATATTATGCGGCCATTAAAAAATGTAATCTTGCCATTGGCAATAACATGGATATATACTAGAAAGTATAATGGTAAGTGAAATAAATCGGAGAAAGACATACCATATGATTTCACTCATATGTAGAATTTAAGAAACAAAACAACTGAGTGAAGGGGAGAAAAAAAGAGAGAGCTTGGTAAACCAAGAAATAGCCTCTTAACTATGGAGAACAAACTGATGGTTACCAGAGGGGAGGTGAGTGGGTGGGGGTTGGGTAAAAAAATATAGTATTCCTCTGCATATGTAGAATAAGCCATATTTTGTTTATCCATTCATCTGTTGATGGACATTCGGTTTGCTCTCACCTCTTGGCTATTGTGAATAGTGCTGCTATGAACAGGGGTGCGCAGAGGTGTGTTTGAGAATCTGCTTTCAGTTCTTTTGGGTAGATACCTGGAAATGGAATTGCTGGGTCATATGAGAATTCTATTTTTAATTTTTTGAGGAACCACTGCACTGTTTTCCAATGATTAGTGATGTTGAGCATCTTTCCAGATGCTTGCTCTGGAAGCCATTTCTCTGTCATCTTAGCAGAAATGTCCATTCAAGTCTTTGTCCGTTTTTTAAATTGAATTATTTGCTTTTTTGTTATTGAGTTGTAAGAGTTCATTATATATTCTAAATAATAACTCCTTATCAAATATATGACTTGCACATATCTTCTCACATTCTGGAGGTTACCTTTTCACTCTGTTGATTATGTCCTTAGATGTACAGAAATCTTAATTTCTTGTCCAATTTGTCTATTTTTCCTTTTATTTCCTGGGCTTTTTCATATCTAGGAAATCCTTCCCAAATCCAATGTCATTAAGCTTTTCCCTTATGTTTTCTTCTAAGAGTTTTACAGTTTTCATTCTTACACTTAGGTCTTTGATCCATTTTAGGTGATTTTCATATACGGTGTGAGGTAAGGATCCAACTTCAATATTTTGCACATGGACATCCACTTTTCTTAACACAATCTAGTGAAAGAGTCTTCCCATTTGATGGTCTTGGCAACCTTATCAAAAGTCATTTAACCATATACGTGAGAGTTTGTTTCTGGGTTTTGAATTCTTTCTCATTGTTCCATAAGTCTATCTTTATGTCAGTGCCACACTTTTTGATTACTGTAGCTTCGTAGTAAGTTTTGAATTCAGGAACTGTGAGGATTCTAACTTCTTTTTCTAGATTGTTTTAGCTATGCAGGGTCTCTTTAAATTCTATATGAATTTTAGGATGGAAGTTTCTATTTCTGCAGAACTGTCGTTGGGATTTTGAGAAAGATTGTATTAAATCTGTAGATTGAATTGGATAGTACTGACATCTTCAGCTTTCAAATCCATAAACATGGGGATTTTTAAATTTATCTGTATCTTCTTTAATTTCATTCAACAATGTTTTGTTGTTTTCAGGGTACTACTCTTTGCTTCTTTGGTTAAATTTATTCCTAAGGCTTTTTTTTGTTGTTGTTGTGTCATTGGTGCTGTTGTAAATGGAATTATTTTCTTGATTTTTTTTTTTGATTGTTCAAGGAGATTTCTTGTTATTTATTTTCTTGAAGTGTGTACTTTTTCCGTGTCATGTGGGCACGCAGTAAAACATTCACACAACATTAGCACATGTGCAATGCAAAATAAGTCTCCCTCCATATCTGGCCTCTAGGTCCAAGCTCCCCATCCCAGAATGCATCATCCTTGCTAGTTGCTTGTGATGCCTTCTGGAGATATGCTGTATTGACACGGCTACTGTATGAACAGATGGGGTGTATAATATACACTGTTCTGGACCTCACTTTTTTCTTTTAAACCCAATACATGTTGGCAGTAGTTTCATATTAGCACACCAGGAGATACCTCATTCTTTGTAAAAGCTACCTACATGTTACTTTTTTTTTTTTTTTTACTTTACCTTTTTTTAAAACCATTTCCATAGTGAAAGACATTTAGATTGTTTGCAGTTTTTGCTATTAGAAAGACTGCTTCAATGGATGTCTTTGTACAAACATCTTGGAGCACATATGTGAATAACCTGTTAGAATAAATTCTTAAATATGTTTCTAGAACAACAATTGCTGGGCCAAGATTATGTACCCAGGAAATTTTTGGAGATTGTATGAGTTTCTACTAATGAATACATGTTGCTGTAGTTTTTAAGGATGTAGGTTTTTGTCATATCTGTAGGAGAACTTTGGTTTTTGCCAATCTGATAGGTTAAAATAATGGCACATTTTTTAACAGTCTAATTTACATTTCCATAATTATGAGTAATGTTCAATATATTTTTAAAAAGCATTTTTTTCTAACGCTGTGAACCACACTGCATCTTTCATGCTCATTTACTTATTGGGCTGTTGAACTTTTCTCATTAACTTATAAAAAACTTCTTAGACAAAACTGGCTCTTTGCCAGATATGTCCCAAATACTTTTTCCCAGTTTTTTGTTTGTTTGTTTGTTTCCTTTGTTTATGGTGACTATTTCATTGTGCAGACATCTTACCTTTTTATGGAATTAAACTATAAATAAAAAAAATGTAAAACTTTTCTCTGTGGCTTTGGGTTTTACATCATGATTCAAATGGTCTTTTCTATTCCAAAATTAAAAAAAATTCCCTTGTGTTTCTCTTACTGTTCTTATGTTATTTTTCATGGTTAGATGTTTGATCTACTTGTCATTTATTTTGGGGTAAGATGTGAATTAGGGAATCTGTCTCTTCCATCCCTCCCTCCCCAATGGCTAGCTAGTTGTCATTATACCTTTTATTGAAAATGTTCTATTTTTTTCTCCACCAACCGAAGTGCCACCTTTGGTGCATAATACATTTTCAAAGGTACTTAGATTTATTTCTAGACTCACTGTTCTTTTCTATTGGTTTTATACACCTGCACCAAATTATTTTAATTACTGTAGCTTTCTAGTTCTGTAGAATGAGATTTACTCATCCAAGAAATAGTCTATTGATATAGTATTGAGATTACATAAAATTTATGGGTTGATTTAGGGTGAAGGGACATCTTTACAAATAATACTCAACCTTCCTTCCAAGAACAGGGTTGTTTTTCCATTCATTTGAGTTTTGTTTCATGTTCCTTAGGAGTGCCTTCATGTTTTCTTTTTACAAAGATTCCGCACATTTTACAAGGATACCTACAGTTTAAAGTGTATTCCTGAATATTTTATCTTTTAAAATTTCTGTTTATAAATGAGACTTTTCCTTCCATGATGGGTTCTTATTGGGATATCTATATAGAGAAATCTAGTGTTATTCATATATAAAACTTACTCACTTGTCTGAATTCTTGTTTTTTTCCTAATAGCTTTTTAGTGGATCTTCTTGAGTTTTCTAGGTACTATATAAAATCCCATAATGTACAAATAATCCTTGTCTTGCCTTCCCCTATCTAGTTTTAACTACCATATTTTCATGGCTTGCTAAGCATCCAGAACAATGTTAAACTGTTTTGGTGTGGTGTCTTATTTCATTCCAGACTTGAGTGGGAATGATTTGTTAATTCACTATTATACATGATGATGACTTTTTCTTTATATATATGTTTAAAAAATCATATTAAAGATGTATCTATTTCCTTATATTTTCATAAGGAGTTTATTTTTGTCAACTAAGACTGCATGTTATTTTTTATCCAATACCTTTACCAGTATCTTTGAACATGATTATATCATTTTTCTTCGTTGACATGTGACTATAGTGAGTCCCTAATGTTGGACTATCTTTGCATTTTAAATCTTGGTATATTATTCTTTTAGTGTGCTGCCAGATCCTAAGTGCTGATATTTTATTCAGGATTTTTACATTACTATTCATAAGGGCGATTTACTCTGTATTTTTTTTTTTTATTATGCTATCTTTGTCCTATTTTGGTATCAAAGTTTCCCTGGTGTTATAAAAAGAGGATGGAAATGATCTTTGAAGACTTTGAAATGTTTTGAAGTGGCATTAGAAGTCATCCATTCTGTGAGGTTTTGGTAGTTTTCCCTTGTGAAACCATCTGGGTCTTCTACATTTTGGGTGGTTAGTTCTTTGATTCCTTTCTAAATTACTTCTAAAATTAGTATATCTAAAAAAAGGAAAAAATGTAGCTGTATGTGTTTACACTTGTGATGTAAAAGTGTTACAATAAATTAATAAGTCTCTACAAAATTAGTGTATTTGGGTTCTTAGCTCTTCCTGGGTCTGCTGTGATGATGTTTTCTTAGGAAATTACCTATTTATCACAGTCTCAACTTCATATGAAATTAAAGTCTTCTTGGTGATACTTTGAATGAGCTCTTTTATTCTTTCCTCCTCATCCCTTGGTATTTTGTACCTATTCTGGTTTCTTGTTCCTTTTTTTTTTTTTTTAAGGATTTTATTTATTTATTTGAGAGAGAGTGAGCATGAAAAGGAGGAACAGCAGGCAGAGGGAGAGAGAGAAGGAAGCTCCCTGCTGAGCCGAAAGCCCAATGTATTCAGCTTTCTTTGTTTTAGAAACTTATACAAATAGACTATGACTCTCTCATATCTGCTGCTTTCACTCAGCCTAGTATTTGAGATTCATTTATGTTGTTGTGTGCCTATTTTATTTCTGAGTAGTATTCCATTGACTGGATATACCCCAAAATGTTATTATCCACTTAACCTGCTGGGGAATAGTTGGGTTATTTCTAGCCTGGAACTATTATGAAGAAAACTGCCCCAGATATTCATGTACAAATCTTTTTGTGGCTGTATGTTTATTCTAAGTTGAATATCTAGGAATAGAATGAGTGGGTCCTAGAGTAGAAAGCAATGCTTAATTTTTTAATGGAATTGTTTTTCAAAGTAGTTGTATCATTTTACATTCCCACCAACAAGGTATGAGAGTTCCGGTTGCTCCATATCCTCACTAATGCTTGGTACTTGTTTGTCTTTTGAACTTTAGTCACTGTAGTGGCGTGTGGTGATATCTCTCTATGATCTCAGTTTTGCCATATCCCAATAATTAATGATGATGAACACATTTTATGGGTTTATATAGGCCATTGGTTTCTTTTTTCCCAATCTTCTGCCTGAGTTTTTGTTTTTTCCTAGCAAATCATTACAACTTGATAAAGCAGACTTAGCCCTCCTTCAATGCCATTCCCCGAGAATGGAATCTATGTTACTATTCATAATTTTTCTATGGGGCTAATTAAAAATTGATTTTTAAAAATTAATAGATTTTCTTACATTCTTTGAGCAGTTTTAGGTTTACAGAAAAAAAAATTGAGGGAAAAGTACAGAGCATTTCCTTATCCTTCAGCAGCCCCCCATTTTACCTATACTAATTTCCCTAATAGTACTCATATTGCTCTGTATTTAGATTTTCCTCAATAACTATAAAGAACATCATCACATGCAAATCATTTTTTTTTGTGTATTTTGTTCAAAGTTTTTATTTGTGAATGCCAGAGGGTTAATCTGATATAAATTACTCCAACATATACGAAGTTGGAAATCCAATGTGAATTAAATTAAATTAAATTAAATGTGATCTCGATTTGGGGTTTTGTAGTTCAAAGGTTGCTTCTGTTAAAAGCCACACACTCATTATCTGAGTAAAGACACATTAAGTTCTCTTGATTCTACCTCTTAAATATATGTACATTTATGTATTTCCTTGTATCATAATTCCTATCCTCTTTCTCCAAGACAGCATCAGTCAATGCTTGGTGGGACTGCCACCGTAGCTCCCAAATGGTTGCTCTATGTTTATTCACTCCTGCTCTCTTGGGATGGACATTTATTCCTATTTTCTTGGTTATAACACCATGATTTGTGTGTGTGTGTGTGTGTGTGTGTGTGTGTGTGTGTGTGGTTATCCAGTTCCTTTGGGTACAGTCTTAGTGCTCTCCACTGCTTCCAGCCCATTCATTTGGCCCAAGGTAGGCATGTGACCCATTCTTGGCATGCAGATCCTCTGTCCTCTGTCCCCAGAATTTGGATTTTGAGCAGAATGTGGTAAACACTGACAGTGACTGCAATTATCCATCCTGTTGACCATGCCAAAAGACACAACTCATGAACTTTTGCTTCTGAGCCAGGGTCTTTAGATTTTCCAGTGATTCTGGGCCCTGACCCATAGCCTTCCAGTAAACTGCTCTTTTAAGCTTATGTTAACCTGAGTTTCTGTTGCTTACAACCAAAGAATTTTACCCAACGTTCACAGATTAAATAGGATATAGACTAAGCTGCTATAACTAAGATTCCAAAAGTGTTTCAAGTGACATCTAATTTTCTCTTTTTTAAAGATTTATTTATTTATTTAAATAAATACTTAATTATCTTAATAAAGATTTGTTTATTTATGTGAGAGAGAGAGAGAGGGTGCATGTGCAGGGGGAGAGGCAGAGGGAGAGAGAGAATCCTGAAGCAGACTCCATGCTGCGTGTGGAGCTTGATGCGGGGCTTGATCCCATGACCCTGAGATCATGACCTGAGCCAAAATCAAGAGGCAGCTGCTTAACCAACTGAGCTACCCAGAGGTCCCTGTTTCTTTCTCTTGTGCAGGAGTCCAAAGTGGATGAGTGGGTCTGTGCTGTGAGGTCACTTGGGCTCAGGTAGCTTTCCCCTCTTGCTCTGCCATTACCAAGGGTGCTGTCCTTGTCCTCTTGGTTGATGGGGGTTTACGGCCACATCCACATTCCAGCCCACAGGAAAGGTGCTCATGTGGTATGGCAAATCTTTCTTTTCTCCTGCTATACCTGGGTGAAGTGGGTTGGGTTATAGAGGCCCTTGTTGGGTGAAATGTGCCCAGAGAAAAGGGAAGAAGGATTTAGAGACAATTGGCAATTTGCCACGTGACATCACACACACACACACACACACACACGCACACGTGTAAATAGGTCATCCTCCTCCTGAAAAGCCTTCCATAGCCTCCCCTGTGGTTGGATTAAAACCACAACCCTCACATGGCCTGAGGCCTTCATGCTGGGTGGGGCTCTCCCCCGCTCTCTAATCTACTTGCCCTCTCTATTGCCCTTACATAATCTTAATTTGTTGTACAAATTACATTTTAGTGTTTATTGTTTTTATAAGTTTTTATTTAAATTCCAATTAGTTAACATACCGTGTAATACTAGTTTCAGGTGTACAATATAATGATTCTCCACTTCCATACAACACCCAGTGGTCATCACAAGTGCACTCCTTAAACCCCATCTCATATTCCCCCCCCCCCCCCACCCTCCCCTCTGGTAACCATCACTTTGTTCTCTAGAGTTAAGAACATATCACCGTCTGTTTTCTTTGCTTGGAACATTCTTCACTTCTTCTCCTGATTTACCTTCCTTTTTTAGGTCACCATCATTGTTTTCAAGGAAGCTTTCATAGCCTCCCAGATTAGGTCACAATCCCCTGAAGCACCCTCTTGTAGCACCCTGTACTTTAATTTTCAATCATTTACTGAGCTTAAGTAATCATGTGACTGATTAATATTATTTTCCCCTGCCAGAATGTCAGTCCCATGGGGACAGGAAACCCACCCACCCTGCCTTCTTGGGATGCTTAGCTCCTAGCATAGTGTTTGGCATAGAAAAGACCCTTAAAAAATCCCAAATGAATCCTTGAATGAAAGAAGGATAAGAGAAGACGGTGTTATGGCATAGGTGGGATGAAACGTTTTTGGCTTTAAGAAACTGGAGTAGATCCTAGGTGTGTTCATGAATATCCTGATGCCGGATTCTTAGAGAGGTGGGGTGCAGGCCGAGGAGGAAGAGAAACCCCTTAGACAATGACCACTATTTGAGATTTTAATGGGGCACCCTCTGTGCCTGGGCATTCTTCAGTTCTGAATCCCAGCTGGGCCAAGCAAGACCTATGGAAACACTGTTTTCTTTGGCCAAGACGTCAACAAAGAGAAATGGAGGAAGAATGGGGAGAAGGAAAGGAAAAAGAAGAAGGGAGAAGAAATGAACAACATATTGGATAAAGTTCCATGGGTCACAGCCCAGGTGTTCATGCTGGTTAATAAGGACGTCCATCATTCTTTACGTGTGTCTGGGCATCCTCGCTCATGAGGTGCGTTCATGGATGTGATTCATTTTCTTCTCCCACCAGCCCTTTGAGTGGGCAAGGTGGTACTTACTGTCTTGACTTCAAAATAAAGCTTTGATTGCTTTCCTTTCTCGTTGCAAAAAAAGATACCTGTTTCCTATATAAATGTTCCCAAACACAGGTAAACAAAAAGAATTTTTAAAAGTCTTATCTCTCCGAGATAGAAACTCTTAACCCCTTGATGTGTATCTTTCTTCATCTTTCCCTGTGCATATTTCATGCTCTCATTCTACTAAAATGAGAATTTGACGAAAGGGGAAGACAAGGCTCGGGGAGGGACTTCACGTATCTATTTCTTTCTTTATTCATGTAATGATTTCTTTCTAACAAGCTCTGTACAAAGAGGATCGGAGGCATGGGGCGGTCACAGCCAGTGAGGAACCGACCGAGAGCGGGGGGGCCCCCATCTTGAGACTCTTATTTTGAATTCATGTGACTGTTTCCACTTCTCCAGCCAATGGAACCTCATGAATAAGAATTTGTTTTCCCCCTAGGAGAGGGTTGGCATAAGTGCCAAGAGACATGGGGGTTGGTTCTGGAGAGAATGGTAAGAAGGCAGGTTGTGGATGGGAAGCATAAGGAAGCCTGGTAGAGCCCAGGACAGATGGACAGATTTTCTGATGCCACATTCTGATGCCCAACCTAACAGATGACAATTAGCAGCCACCAGCTGTAAAGTGACTGTAAATGCTGCTTTGAATAAAATGAGTCTTTTATTTTTGACGCATTTAGCAAAACATTTTAAAATCCAACAATGAATGTTTGTTGGCAGCCCAGAGGCTATGTGGCACGGGGGAGGGCTGGTTATTTGCCACGGATGAGGGCTTCTGTGGGTATCCTCTCTCCAGCTAGAGCAGGAGGCTCTCCTCTTGAAAGGAGGGAAGTGGGCTCGTTCACAGAGTTGTCACTGTCTAGCTGCCGGATCCTGAACAAGTTCCTTCTCTCTTTTGTCATCAGTTTTCCATCTGTAACTGGTCTCCCTGCTTCCCTTCGTGTCCCCTCCAGTTCCCACCCTGTGCCTCTTCTATACATCATCTCCAGGAGTGGTTTTTAAACATTTGAGGGCGCCTGCTTGGCTCAGTCAGTTGAGCGATGACTCTTGGTTTTGGTTCAGGTCGTGGTCTCCTGGGAGGGAGACAGAACCCCATGTCAGGCTCTGTGCTCAGCAGGGAGTCTGCTTCCCACCCCCCTCGCTGCCCCACCCCTGCTAAAATAAATAAATAAGTAAATCTTAAAAATTAAAAAAAGTTAAAAATGCACATTCATTTGAATCGCTCTCCTGTTTATAAATCCTATGTCAGCCTGTAATAATGGGCGTAAACTCTATGGGATCCTTATGGGATGGAGAACCACACAGTAAGGTTCTATGTCATTTGGCTCCCACCTACCTCTCCGGCTACATCTTTTTTTTTTTTTTTTTTTTAAAGATTTTATTTATTTATTTATTTGAGAGAGAGAGAGAAAAAGAGAGAGAGTGTGTGCATTTGATGAAACATGCTTTTGGTGTTCTGCTAATGATTGTTCCCTGGGGATTTGTATCACCTTTGGCTAAGCTGGGTCTACATTTCCTTGCGTGGTCCTAGATTAGGCTTGGCTGCGAGAGAAAGGCTCTGTGAGATTTGGAAGAAGGAGTGAAAGGGCTGCCTTGTTCTGAAGGAAGGTGGTGTGGGGTCAGGTGCTGTTGCCCTCACACTGGATGCTGGGTCTACCAGGCATAGGGTTGGTGTGGACCCGCAGCAGGGCCCATGGCTTCCTCCCTCCCACTGGCTTTTCCCTCAGCTTCTCTGAACCCTGGGTCAGGGTCATGTGTGGATCCCTAGCAGGTCACATATATCAATGGTGTTGTAGGCGGGGAGGTGGCTAGAGACAGCACAGGTTCTTACGAGAGCCAGACACTCCTTCTAGTTCCTCTTCCCAGTTGCAGAATGTTCTTCTGGCTCCATTATGGCCGTATCCTCCTCATAGCATGTCCCTCTTCCTTTTGCAATGGCTGACCCTGCTGACTTCAGGATCAGACACAGGCCAGCAGACCTTCACAGACTGCTACCCAGCTCCTGGAATCACTGGTGACCTAAACCTTCTAACAGAGCTGGTCTGTCACTCATGGTGTCTTTGCTCCTCTGATGAAAACCTAAATTCTAGGTTTTCCGCAAATTGCGGAATTGGAATTGGAATTGCGGGGGCTCCGCAACCACCCCCACAGCCCCCTCACCCCCACCCCCCCCGTCTTCAGGTTCATCCTAATTGAGAAATTGCACATGCAAAGATTGCTCGAAAGGGCTCTGATAAAAGCATTTTAATGCAGCTTTTGGTGTTTTGCTGTTTATTGTTCCCTAGGAACCAAGCAAGGAAAGAAAACCCATCCTTTGCCCCCCCCCTTTAAAAAAAATCCACTGTAGCTATTACCCTAGGGTATCAAAAGCCCTTAATATTGACTCAACACAATTGCACGGTGGAGGAATCAAGAGAGGATTCATCACCGGGCAGGATCCCCCCCCACCCCCAACTCAGGCCGAGTCTCTGAAAACTCAACATTTGGACGTGTCCATTTCATTTCAGGGTGTGCGTCCTCTTCCCCCCACAATTTACTCAGTGCCGTGTCCTTCTCCTTGTGCCGATGCCTCATCACCCGGCACGCAAGGGGTTAATTTACCCAACCGCCCGTGGACTCTATGGGTTATTCCATATTTATTTCAATTATATAAGTATCCTGGGCCAGTGTATTTATTTTAAATCACATTATCTACAGCTTCCCAAGCATGTGTCAACAAAAAGAACGGTTTCAATTTAGTAGACTTTGAAATGGTGTGCAGTTTATCCTCACTTCAATTATACTCTCTACAGTAAGTCATGGGCAGCTTCAGGATTATTCAGGGCCAGGTAATGCTATCTGAAAGCATTGATTTTTCCCCCTTCTCTTCAAGAACAGTTCACTGAAGGATGCACTGGAGTCTCCTTTAAGGAAACATAAAAATACATTTCTCAGCTGGAACTTCTGAAAAATCTTGGTCTTGGGGGCTCTGGATGAGACTGCTGGAGAAGTTTCTAGCCTTTAAAAGAAGCTGTGCAAAGCTGGTTGCCAAGGTGTGACCATAGCAGGAACCGTGTTTCTTGGCTTGAAGTGATGGGAATTGGGTGGGCAAAGGAAGAAAAGGGTGCTGGAGAGTTCCTGCGCTCTGTCTGCTCATAGATAAATTCATATTGACGGGGCACCTACTGTGTACCAGGCCCTGTGCTGGGAGCTGGGGATACAGTGATGAATGATAAAGGTCAGAGCTTCATGGGCATGAGAATCATGGGATTCCCCCAAGGCCACAGGCTTAGGAGCCTTCCAGACTTGGCTCATGCCTCTATTGTTGCTGTCTTGAAGTTCTTACTAACTTTCAGCCAAAAGGCCCCATGGTTTCCTTTTGCACTGGGCCCTGCAAAATATGTAGCCTATTTTGATAAATACACAATCATTTCTGCCCTCATGGAGCTTAGAGGCTAGCAGGGCCTAATGACAACCTAGTGACGTCATGACCTAATGACGGAAATTAATTGCAGAAGCTAATTGCACTTGTGATGAGGGTTACTTAAGAGCAGGTACAGGTGTGCGTAGAGGGTATGTAATAGAGATAGAGGGATCTAGTCATTTGCAGGAAGTGAAGCCACCAGAAGAAGAGCCACTGAACTAGACAGTGAAAGACAGCTCATACTAACACGCAGAGTTCTCCAGGGAGATCATTCTGGGTGGAAGGAACACCACGTGTAAAGGGGCCCAGGTAGGAAGGAGCCTGGTCTATCAGAATCAGAGAGGCCAGTGGGAGTAGGTCATAGTGAACATAGGGGCAGGACACGATTCTCTCTTTGGCAAAGCTATCAAGATCTGAATGCACTGTAGTTGGATTTATAGATTTTCCCAGTTGGTAACTGGAGGTGACCCATAGACTTCTTTCTGTTGCTGTCCATTACTGCGGTGTTGGTCCATGAATTAATCCAGCCTTCCTTAATACTGAAGCTCCTTGGAAGGGGGGGAATGTCACATAGATAACTCAGTCTCTCAAAATATTATTCATTCTAAGTTACTTTTTTTTTTTTTAAAGATTTATTTATTTATTTATTTGACAGACAGAGGTTACAAGTAGGCAGAGAGGCAGGCAGAGAGAGAGAGAGGAAGAAGCAGGCTCCCTGCCGAGCAGAGAGCCCGATGTGAGGCTCCATCCCAGGACCCTGGGATCATGACCTGAGCCGAAGGCAGAGGCTTTAACCCACTGAGCCACCCAGGCGCCCCTCATTCTAAGTTACTTAAACTTAAATGACGCATACTTAACCATCACTGAGTAGCTATTGAAGAATCCAGAATGACGATGTCATTTACAAATTTACCCGAAGCCTCGGCAGTATTTACACGCAGAGTCTGAACAATGTAAATTCATTATACCACTGCATGTTGAGTTATTTTATTCCTGTGGGTTCTTTACCTACCTCTTCGACACAGAAAAAGCACGCGTTCCCTTGACTTTGGCCTTCTGGAATTTGGTGAGTATCCCTCTGCAGACTCATACAGGTTGGGGTTTTATTACTGTTTCATCTCTCCTCTTTCAAAGCTGAAGAGAACTGTTCTATTGAAGTCTCTTTACAGGTGAGCGGGGAACTCCACGCTATATGCAATGGGAACAAAATTGAAATCCGTCGTACATTAGAAAGTTTACTTGTCTGAAACATTTGCAATTTGAAGTCTTGGGGACTAGTGAGAAAGAGGGGCTGGGGGGAAGAAAAAGAGCCTCCAGAGATGAGTACTTACATAGTCCCATAAATCACATTTGAAAAGACAGTTCGTATGTTTACTGAATTGATTTGCCTGGACAAACGGAAGAATAACATAAAAGAGAAGAATAGAAAACTCTACAAATGACCCTCATCTGGTGCCATTTAAAAAAAAAAAATATTTATTCAGTTGAGAGAGAGACAGAGAAGGCACAAGCAGGGGGAGCGGCAGAGGGAGAAGCAGGCTCCCCGCTGAGCTGGGAGCCCGATGCAGGACTCGATCCCAGGACCTTGGGATCATGACCTGAGCCGAAGGCAGAGGCTTATCCATCTGAGCCACCCAAGGCGCCTCTGGTGCCATTTTTATTATGGTGTCCTCTTGACGCCTCGCTTTATGGTTGGGTTAAAAACTCCAAGCAGACTTGACTGGGAGTCATTAGCCTAGGAAATAACTCTGGGGTCAGTGGCAGTAGCAGGACTTAAACAATGTTTTATCTCTTTTCGTCTATTAAAATGAGTTCCATTTATGGATTTTCTTTTCCTTTTTTTTTTTAAAGATTTTATTTATTTATTTGACAGACAGAGATCACAAGTAGGCAGAGAGGTAGGCAGAGAGAGAGGAGGAAGCAGGCTCCCTGCCGAGCAGAGAGCCCGATGTGGGGTTCGATCCCAGGACCCTGGGATCATGACCTGAGCTGAAGGCAGAGGCTTTAACCCACTGAGCCACCCAGTGTCCCCCATTTATGGATTTTCTAATATGAAACCAACCATTCCTGTACTTCTGGGATTTATCCAGTTGGGTTGTGGCTGTGTGTGAACATGTGTGCTCTAACCATGAAAACCACATTCGAGAGTAAAAGACAGGGACATTAGGTATGTTCACAATGTTGTGCAACTGTTTCCAGGACTTTTTTTTTTTTTTTTTAAATCACCCCAAGCAGAAACTCTGGTTCTCTTAGACAGTAACTCTCCATTCAAACCCCCTTGTAACTTAGGCTCTTCTTTTGGGCTCTCTATAAATGTGCCTATTCTAAGAACCCAACTCCTGCAAAATGCGTCTTCTTGTGTCTGGCTTACTTCACTCAGCATGACGGTTTCAGAGTTTTACTCATGTCGTAGCCTGTGCCAGAAGTTCATTTTCATTGCTGCTTCTTCGTTTAACGACTGTGGGGGCTGTGGTAGGAATCATTGATTTTTCAGAAAGTCATAGTTTTTGGAAAAGGAAACTTTCCTCTCAAAAAGTAATTATGGAAATGTCATAAAGAGGTGAAAGATTTTCGAGTAGAGTCAGACATAAAAATTACATTTTGCAAATTGGACTTGAAAAGAATTATTTTAATTGAGGTAGCTATTCCCAAGCCCAGATCCCCTTCTCTCCTATAACCTCAGAAGGCTCAGTTCATTCCTGTCAACTGCTTGCTTCTCTGAGACGACCTAAATGTGCCATGTAAGGAAGAACTCCTTGACGGGAGCTACTTGGGAACTATGCATGGGAACCCTGAGAAACTGATCTGTAGAGAATTCGGTAACCGTGGCAGGCCAGCAGGCAGGTGATGTTCAGACCCATGAAATCTTTTGCTCTTCTTTCTTTGTCTATGTGAAAATCCGTCTTTCCTGAGAGGAAAATATCTCTCTCGCATGCTTGAAGGCAGTCCTAGGAGTTGGCTTGATTCATTTATTCAGCCATTCGCTCCTCAAATATTTATGAAATGCCTGCAATGTGTCGGACACGGTGGGACTAGGGACATTTTGGTGATCGCGCTGACACAGTCCCTACAAAGTGAGAGCATATACTATTTATAATTAATTATTATTTTTTTAACATATAATGTATTATTTGCCCCAAGGATACAGGTCTGTGAATCGTCAGGCTTACGCACTTCACAGCACTCACCATAGCATGTACGAGAGCATATATTATTGCAGGGAAAGATAGGCTTTGAATGGGTGATTATGGGGGTGAATCATGTCATAAAAGAAGTGAGGGGCACTGTGGAAACATGATCCAACAATGTGAGTAAGAAATGAGGGTGACCAGAAACTTCTACCCCGGTTGTTTGGAAGGATGAGTCATGAACAGTTGGTTCTCCGTGTTACCAAATTAGAATAGACAAAGAATTAATGCGGGCTGTGTCTGGGATGCTGACCCTCTCAGAATATTCTTCAGACACTCACACTCTCAGAATATCCTCTGTCTGAAGAGAAATAACCGATGTGTCCATTTTGACTTTCATTAAATATGACCATAGTGTGAGTACAGTTGATGGGACTTTTAAGACATGTAAGGAAATCCATTTTACTTCTGGGAGGCCCTGACGGGACGCTCATTTAGGAGGCTGCTGTGACAGGCGTCAGGCCATGGGCCTAGAAGAGCCACCATGGCCATGGAGAAAAACACGATGCTGTAACATTTTTAAAGTATTAGCCGCGTGTTTGTGAATTCTTGCTTGTTTCTCCAGCTCTTGCCACGCCTCCATTCTGCCAGCCAGGCTCTCCATCTTCACTGTCTTAGCAGAAATTCAGAAGAGCTATGTCCTTTCTCGGATTTGAGTTTCAAAAGCCCGAGGCCTCAGAGGAACAGGAAGAATTTGAGTTGCGTTAGAAGAAAACTTCTGGCTTCTAATGCTAGAAAAGGGTCCCAAGGTGTGTGGGTCATTGCCCGCTCTCTCTGAGACCCTGTTCTTGCCTTTCTGTTGCTCTGCTTTGCATCTCAGCATTGACCCTGGTACACCGCACTCCCAGGCTCTCTAGTGCACATGGCCTCTGGGTAGGTTTGTCTATGGTGGCCTGGCCCAGACCTTGTGTCTAAGGTAAGAGGAGGGAGAACCAGGGCATATCTCCCTCTTTTGTCTCTGCTTCCGGTGGCATCTCTAATGGCAGCTGTATTTCCTCTCCAGTTCTAGTCTGTGGGGGAGGATCTGGGCTCTGTGAACACTGCTTCTTCCCTTTGTCCCTTTCTTTCCCCAACTCTTGAGGTTGCCACAGTGTCTCTTGGTAACACTCGTCAGCCTTTCTAACACTTTGGTAAACTGGTTCTCCACATTGCATGCCCTCAGTGTGGCCTCAATTCTGTTACCCTGACTGAATGCTGATTGACACCCTGAAGTTGTCAGGAGGGCCCACCCAAAAAGAAGAGAAATGGATGGGTCCTGGGCTGAAGGCAGTAGATTTGAAACACTTAGATGGACCAGACAGAAGTTTTTCTTACACATTGGCTGGCCTCTGTGTGAGCTCCTATTTGAGTGAGCACAATGGATCCCAGCACGCACTGCTGTGGGAATTAACACCCTTAGACTAGAGTTGTCCTTACCTTTGGGAACTGGCAAAGTCTCTTCTTGGCTAGTAGCTGTGGTGCTCTTGTTTGTGTCCCCTAAACTTGGCTCTGGGTAGATAACCCTCATTCTAGACCTTGAGGACACCCTGAAATCCCAGGACAGAGGATGTGGTCCTAGCATTTAGAGTATCTTATAACCCAGGCCCCATACAGTAAGAACGTTTGCATCTCATTTTGCTTTCTACTCAAGAACTAAGCAAGTTAGAGCTGGAAATTCCCTTAGAGGTTGCAGATAAGGATATTGAGAATGGAAGAAGAGATTTTGGCTGTGCGAGAACTTCTAGCTCATCCTGTGTCTACTTCATTTTGGTGACTATTAGCCCTTTAATGGAGAACCGCCACTGGGACTTTCTACATACCACAGAATCACGTATATTCTAAATTTTCAGTTCTTTTGTGTTTGACAGCAGAGAGCAGCTACTGAAAAGAAATATGCACGTACCTATATCTGTACCCGTTCATGCATATTCGGTAATTCAAAATGTCAACCATTTACCTTAGGGTTCTGCAAAAGAGAGCTCTTTCTGGAATGACACTCGAACTGAGCAATATCATCTCAAATCTCATTTTGGTGGCTCTAACCTTCTAAAAGCTTGGCAGAAGACTAAAGTGGATTAAGGTTGAAATTTTCCAGAGGCTTTGTCTCACATCAGTGAAGTACTTCTAATCACTTCCCATCATTGTCTAAAACAGAACAGCTTCTGAATCTCATGGACCACCCTCATGGTTCAGAAGAACCACATACCATGGCTGAGAGAAGAACTGTTGACCCCAATGCTGGTTAGCAAAACAAATCTAGAAGGAAAACAAACAAACAAACAAAAAGGTATCTGTGTCCTTGACCTTACTAGACCTTGACTTTACCAGATCATCTTTTTCAGGAGGGTAGTGGCTCCTAATTACTTTGTATTTCCTCCCTCTAGTTTTCTAAGAGGGAGAATAAAGCCAGTGTTGAAGGCTTCAACTGTTTTGTATTCAGGATCCTAAGCACTAGTGTCTGAATGTTTGGAAGACACATACATTTTGCAACACCCCCAACCCCCACCACAGGAAAGAATTCTTCATCTTTAATAAGGTGATCTGTCCAGGCCCAGGTAGATCCTCTGTGAGATAATTTGGCAAGTAAGTGCGAAACCGAGACCATCTCTGTTCCATTCCTTGTAAACTTCCAGGCAGCATGACTGAGGACTCAGGCATAAAAGTTTAGAATCTGTGTCTTTGCCTGAATTTAATCATCTCCATCAGAATCCTTAAGGAATTACAATAACAGTGATTCATTCATAATTCACAATTTCCATTATCTTCTTTCTCCATCTAGCGTGGGGGGTAAAATTTATGGCTTCATTTACATTGTGTTCTATGAATAATAGAAGAAATATAGTAAAGACCCATGGAAATGTTCTCGCTACAGACGCACTTTGGAGCACATCTGCATGACAATAGCTTTCGTACAGTGCAAGATCCACGGAGCCTGCAGCTGCGAAGGAAGCATTTCAAAGGGGCCATTCTCATTATACAGAGTCCTCTCTTTTCTTTGAACTTCAAAGCAGAATGAGGAGACCTTAAATGATATGGGGTGGGCAAGTGATGAAACTGCAACTTCAGGTATAAAATACCTTCAATTATGTGTATGGGGAAACACAGCCATTCAATGGAGCAAATATGTTTGCTCAGAATGATCATCTGGCTGGCAGGCAGGAACAAATTTCATCTTAAGATTTCTCTGAGCTCTTGGGGCCTTAATGATAATCTAGCCCAAAGCCCTCCTTTTGGTGAATGGGGCAAACCAAGGCATAGAGAAAGAAAATGACTTGCTTGGGGTCACGTGATGAAAGGACGGTCAGGACACAGGTGGACTCCTCCCTCCCTGTCCAGGGCTCCTTCCAGTACACCATACACCGCCTTTACTTTTGTTTTAAACACAAAGAACCTGGTTTTGTGACACACCGGTGAGGCTAGAAGCAATCCTCTTGGAGAGGGATTTTTTCAAACATGGAGCAGAGATTTTTTCAAGGATTTCCCCCTAAATACTAATCTCTCTCAATGGAAAATCTTCACTGAAAAATATTTTGAGGTTTGAAGAAAGAAATTTGCCATACTTCTGCGATTAAGGAAATCTCATTTTTCTTCTCCCAAGGAATGACAATAAAGCTGATGAAAGACCATATGACATTTGGATTTCTACCCTGGTGTCCAGCAGTAGCCTAGTGCAGTACTTTATTACAACACCATCCACAGAAGAATAAAAACCAACCCAAATAATATTTAAAGAATGGCCTATCCTCTGAATCAATGGCTTTCCAGAGACCATATGGAGCATGACCTAGCCAAGCCAAACCCCCTTCTCATAGTAGAGATTCAATGCATTTTGTTGAAAAGATTTAATTCAGAATGTACTTTCACTTGTAGTTTGTTGTGGGCTATGAAGAGTTGTTTCTAAAACCTCGTATGTTCATCAACTCCCCCCTCGCCCTTCCTGTGCTGTGGTTCCTACTTCCCCATCTTTTCCTATTTTGTGTTCGAAAAAAACACAAATCACAGAAAATCACAATATAGAAAGGCTTTGGGAACGATCTCTCATTTCTTACAGAGAAGTCAACGTAGCATGCCCTGTCTCTAATTTTATTAAAGTAATTCAGATATCATGTTCGTAGGGAGGCCTTTTGTAGCTGGAAAGGGCAACTGATATTAGTAGGCAAAACACATCCAAATTCCACAGCACTGTGATTCACAGATCCATATTCTCTGATCCAACATGTCTAACACATTTAGTCATGCACAATAAAAACCAAACAAAAGAAGCAACCACCGGCCTTTCACTGCCTGCTTCCCACCCCAAGCTTTAAGGAATTCCTCTAGTTATGCACACCCACAACAAAATAATGTGTCTTCCCCATCCTCCTAAGTATGTAGGAAAGCTCGGAGTGCCTTCCCTCCAGGCAGGAAGACAAGAAAATATCACTTGGTTTACCTTTTTGTGATAAGTGCTGACACCATTCTATTCCGGAAGTGATCTCATCATATAAAGAGGATTCCCGTATGTACCAACAGAGAAGGGTCAAGCCAACAACAGTAACAAACTTCAGGTTCCACAGCTCACGAAGTAACTGAGATCCAGTCTATTACCCATTTCAAAAGTCTGCCACCTAAACTAAATTCAGCCTGATGAAGATAACTTTTTTGGTAAAAACCGCACCACCAGTCTTATCTCTCAGTGTATGCTTTTTACACACTGGGCTGATCTTCATTCAGTTAAAAATAAGAATAAGATTTGCTTATGAAGCAGACGACAAGACCAGATTTTTAATTTGGACTTGTAGGACTCCTGAAGATTCTAAGAACCCGATAGTCTGCCAGATCGCTTTCGTTCCCATAAACTTTTTTTCCCCTCCTGCCCCACCATAATGGCACAGGAAATGTGGTTGGTGGGGAATTAAACTTACACCTGCTTTGTTTCTGGACCCTGGTTCTTTTGTATCTGGTCATAGAGACTCAAGTTTTGTCTGTTTAATTTTAGTCTTGACAGTTCTCTTCTGAAAGAGACATGGAAGCAAGATAAAGCTATTGACTTTATTTTATAAGAGCAAAGAGAGAGAGTTTCTGTTTTGTGGGCCACAATGCAATCTTGGTTTTTCTCTGGGTGATTGCCATTTTATTTTAGGTAGGTATTTATTTTAGGCAATGTAGTTAAGAGCAAGCAAGAACAGCCTTGTAGCTGGTGCCTGAGAAGTCTGGGCAAGATTGGCAAATTGGTGGTAGAAGGGTAGACCTGCAAGCCAGGAATCATGCTGTTGTAGGTCAGTGGTTTTCAAATGGAGGTGATTTTGCCCCCCTAAGGAACATTTGGCAATGTCTGGAGACATATTTGATTGTCAAAAACTAGAAGTCAGGGACTCTGCTACACATTCTACCATGTGTAGGACAGCCCCCACAATGAAGAATTATCCTACCCCAAATGCCAGTGGTGCTGTATTGGAGAAAGCTGCTCCAGATAAAGTCTTACCTGGAATATTGTGTGTCCAATTCTGAGTTTAACACTTGAATAAAAATCCAGCCACTTCGGAGCTTGTCCCATCAGGGTGGCTAGGAAGTGGAGGTACTTGAAATGGTATGAAACAAGACACCGGGAAAGGGACAAAGCTGTTCAATCTAGAGAAAAGGAGATGCAGGAGACATGGAAGTTTTTCTGCTCCATCAGAGACTGAACTGAAAGTCACAAAGAGAGATATTTTGGCTTAAATAAGGAGGCCAGTCTATTTATGTATGTAGGTATGTATACGTGAGAGCAAGGTGGGGGGAGGTAGGAACAGATGGGGAGGGATAAGGAGAGGGAGGCAGGAATCTTAGCAGATTCCCTGCTGAGCATGGAGCCCCACTCTGGGCTCGATCCCTTGACCCCTGAGATCATGACCTGAGCCCAAATCAAGAGTCCAGTGCTTAACCGACTGAGCTACCCAAGTATCCCAAGGAAGCCATTTCTAACAAGGAAAGTTACTGGGAGTAGAATAGGCTTCCTTGGAAGTAATGAGCTCCCTGCTACTGCTTAAGTTGAAGTGGACCCCACGAGAACATAAATTCCCTAAGAGTAACCGAAGTGCCTGTTTTCTTCCCCACTGCATCCACCAGGGACTGGCACAGAACTCAAGATGTAGTTGGGTATTATGGAGGGCACATATTGCATGGAGCACTGGGTATGGTACATAAAAAATGAATTTTGGAACACTGAAAAGAATTAAATTAAATTAAAAAAAAAAGATGTAATAAGATACCTAGTGAATGGCTATTGCATGAACAGTATTTTGATTCTCTATCAAAGATACCATGGAGGACATTCAAGTTTAGAAAGACTCCAATTTTTCCTTTTGGTTTGGCCTTATATTTTCTTAGGAAATATTTTGTCTAAATTTTAAGGCAACGGTAAATAGAACTGAGAGCTAGCAGAGCTCAATATAATAATTTTAAGTTACATTTGGCTAATTCATTTTTGAAGAGTCTGAATTCATGTATAATGATGCATTGACCCAAAAGGTGTGTCCCACTTTCAACAACCCCCATGTTGTCAATAATCTGCAAAATATGTATTTTTAACATTTTATTAAATTATTACATTTAAACAGTGAAGTGCCCCTGAAACAGGTCTACAATTTGTTGAACTTATTTAAATTTTTCCCAGCTTTATTGAGATACATTTGATACACATGTATATTGCAAAATGATGGTCATTATAAAGGTAGTTAACACATTTATTACCTTATGTAAGTACACATTTTTTCCTATGGTCATATCATGTAAGATATATTCTCTAAGCAACTTTCAAGTATATAAGACAGTATTATTAACCATAATCATCATGCTGAATATTAGATCTGAAGCCTTATTCATCTTGTTAACTGGAAGTGTATACCCTTTGATTGTACCGATTGTTGAACCTTTACAAACTGAATGTACCCATGCCTCTGCTACCCAGATTGAGAAACTGAACACTTCTTGCTCTCCAGACTTCCATTTGTGTTCCCTTCTGGTCACCCAAGGGAAGCCGCTATTCTGGTTTCTAACAGCATTGAATATTTGCACCTATTTTTGTAATTTATATGAAAGCATCACTGTGTGTTCGCTTTGTTTCTGTCTTCTTTCATTCAACTCTATGTTTGTGAGATCCATCCAAATTCTTCTGTGTCCTTGTAGATTAGATTGTTCACGGTCGTTATTGAATCATGTCCTATTGTGTGACTATACTGCAAGTTATTTACCCATTCTTTGGTGATGGACATTTGAGTTGTTGGTGATGGGCGTTTGAGTGGTTTCCAGTTTTTGGACTATTATGAAGAGGGCTGATATTCTAGAACATGTTTGTATCTACTACATAGTGCTGTGTACAAAACCACAAAAACAAACCGACAATGCTGTGTTATTTCACATGGTTCTGTGGGTTGGCTTGGCAGTTCCTCTAGAGGTTATTTCTGGGCTCACCATGCCACCTGTATTCAGTCGGACTAGAAGGTTCAAGATGGCCTCACCCCCCACTCCATGTGGCAGCTGGTGTTGGCTGCCAGCTGAGGCATCTCACATCTTTCACGTGGCTCTCCTTCTCCAGCAGGCTGGACTGGCTTTCTCACATGGAAGTCTCAGGGCAGGGTTCCAAGAGGGTGAAAGGAAAAGCTGTAGGACATCTTGAGGTCTCAGCTATGGAACTGACCCACTGTCATGTCTACTGTGTGGCCAACCCATATTCAAGAGGTTAGGACATAGACATCACATTTGGGAGGAGCTGCTGGGTATTGTGGCCATCTTCCAAAGTTGATCACAGTATCTTCTGGTGACTATGTTCCACATTTCCCTTATTGCTGAGTCACAGGTTGGTAGTTATGACCAAATACTTTCTAAGGTTGCCCAAGTTCTATTTCCACCAGCACGTACCTGTTTGCTGGTACTTGGTGTTGTAGGAGCCCATTTTATTTTATAAAGATTCTTTTCTAATCGAATCAATGTGAAAGAACATCCAAATAGTCAGCTACCTTCATACACAAATTTGAATTTCATTTTCAAAAATGTATTTTGGATGCAGTTAAAAATTTAAAAACCTCTCCTAGACCTTCCATCCTCTTCCTTTTCTTTTCTTTTTTTTTTTTGCTGGTTAAAGCAAAGGACCCACATGTTTCTCCTCTGTGGGGTTAAAGGACACTCCACTCACAATTTTTTTCCTATTCTAATAATAAGCATTACTGTCTCTTCCATCCCTGGAAAGATCCTAGACACCTTGGGCTACTCTTTTAGTGTAGGTGTAATGTGTGAAACATTCCAAAGTCTCTATCTTGCAACCAATCAATCAATCAGAAAGGTAGGCAGGCAGGAAAGAAAAAGGGCTTTCAGGCTAAGGTACCAGTGGTCCATACCACCAGTCTCTGTGTGTAGCCAGGCATGAATATTGGTCCACAACTCTGATAAGTGGGAAGTATAGAGTCATTTTTTATCATAATCAAACTTGATTTGCTTCTTGAACTTCCTTTCTGAGAAGGAAGGTTGGCATTGGGGAAGGTGGAACAGAATCTCAATCAGTCCAGGGTAGAGTCCCCTCATCCCTAAACATTTCTCTTAGAGCTATCTAGTTTGTGGGACCCCTTACTCATGTCACAGTTCTGTAGAGAAGGATATTGAGTCCTGGACCCTCAAAGCTCACTGTTGTCATCTGCTGGGAGGGTCCCATCTGGCCCAGGTCATTGATCCTGTTGTCCTTCAGTTCTAGAAGCCCAGCCTTTCCATGTTGTCCTTCAGTTCTAGAAGCCCAGCCTTTCCTGTTTTGATCTTCATCAGCTCTTTCTACACCCTCTTTGGGAACATAAGCAACATTTGATTGCTCTCGGGTTCGTTGCTCCAAGTGTATTCTGCTGGGTTTGTTCAACCATCATTAGGTAGAACCTTCTTTTATTCCCACATTTCTTTGAGCTGTAGGCAGCCTCACTTGGGATACTTCTTTGCCATAGGGGATACTTCTCTTGGCATTCTCTTGTTGACCACCTCTCTTGGCATCCATCCTTCCTTGAACCCACTGGGTTCAGCTTGGAATTAGGGGAAAGACAGGGTGTGTTTGAGGGACTGCATTGGACTCTATCCTTTCTTGCATACTGAGTTCCAAACACACTGAGAATGGTAAGCGGTTGGAGAGCATTGCTTATGCATTTATTCAAATAAGTGTTTCTTGAGCAACTACTACATGCCAAGAAAAGCTGGTATTTGAGAATGTGACTTAGGTCTGACTGAACAATGAGCTTGCAACATGGAGATGGTAATTTTTATGTATCCACCTGGGTAGGCACATAGCACACAGTTATTCAGTCAAACACTAATCTAGGTGTTGCTGTGAAAGTATTTTGTGGGTGTGATTAATATCTACAACCAGTAGGCTTTATGTAAAGGAGATGAACCTGGATAATCTGGGTGGGTCTGATCTGATCAGTTGAAAGGATTTAAGAGCAAAACCAAGGTTTCCCTGAGGAAGAAGAGGTTAAGCCTGTGGACTGCAGTGTCATCCCCTGCCCGAGTTTCCAGCATGCCCGGACAGCCTGTTCTGCGAATACAGGACTCTCCGTTAGTTCCCACAACTGCATAAGCCAAGTCCTTGCAGGGAGATCTCTGGTGGAACCTTGACTGATTCACATACTTACACACTGGTCACAGGCAGTCCTGGTCCCTAGAGTAATGAGGAGAAATATTTCCAGAAGATGGCCATCATATAAAAAGGACACAGAGAGGAAGAGTGGGAACTAGATATTAACCATCTCTTTTTTTCCCATCTCCCCTTCATCTGGGGCTAGAGATAGAGCAGCAGAGAGAGACCGGTGTATTATGTGGAGTAGATCCCTCCTCCTAGAAGAAAGAATCTTCTCTCACTTCCTCAAACACTTGAAGAAAAACAAAGATGGTCAGGGACTGTAAAAGAAAATTTAATTTTACATGCTCAAATTATAAAAAGTTTGAATATTAGATCTGCCTTATTTTACCAGCTGAAGTACCTCTGATGGAATTATTTCCTGTGATCAAAATGCTCACTGAAAGAGCTCGCATTTCAGTCTTCTCTCCTCTGTAGTGTTTTATATAGAATATTAACCATGATATTATAATCTAATAAGATGCCAATTATAATCTGAACTTTCAAACAATTGTTCAACTAAGTCTACGACATCATACTATAAATACTTGTGTGATGCACTTAAACTCAAATCCAGTCGAGTCTTCATAGAATGTGTGCTGTCAAGGGGACACTAGATTATCGGGTCAAGAGTAACAACCATTTGCTTTTCTCCTTAAGTCTATATTATTTCTGTGTGTTGGCCATCAGTATGGTAATTAAAAGTGAGGCTCTGGAGTCAAACAGATCTGATTTTGAATCCCAGTTGTGTTTCCTATTGGTTGTGTGTCCTTGGATAAATTAATCTCTCTGAGCTTTGGTTTGCACATCTGTGAAATGGGGATCATAACTGTACCTTACTTAAAGTGGGTTTGTGAGGAGTAAATGAATAATAGATGCAAAGTGCTTAGTGGGACATCTGAGTAAGACAATATTTGGAATTTGTTCATTTTACCTATCTACTTTCCTCTTCTCTTCAACACCACTGATATTATACTAAAAAAAAGTATTTCACTTTGTTTTGAATAAATGAATGGGAGGGGAGACTGTGGCAAAAAATGATTGGAAGCCATTAACAGAGAAATAGAATGATAAGTGACTTAGCATGCCTGAAAGAACAGAATCCCAAGACTTGTAGTGTGAAAAGCTAAAAATCAACCTGATTTAAACCACAGACCCAAAGGCTTGTGATCAGGAACACAAGATGGGGTGAGGCAGAGGATCAGAGTCCAGGAGGATTAGTTGAAAACCTATATGAGAACTGTTCTAATCTCATATACCCTCCCCACCAGCATCCAGACAGAACATTGTCCCTCTTTCATCCCAGTAGAAGACCAGAAGTTTATTCTTTGGTGAGGTTAAAACAGAAGGTCTCTGGATTGGGTGACCCCAGTCATACCTGAAGATGGGGTTACCCTACCAAAAACAAACAAACAAACAAACAACAACAACAAAAAACCAGGGTTTAAGTGAATGAATGCATTCTGGTTGCTAAGACCCCCAGCATTCCCTTTCCTCAGCTTCCAGAAGTGACATTCAGGCCTCATTCCTTCCTAGGAGATGAAAGGAGTCTTTTGGAGGGGAATCTGACATGGTCTGTGGATGTTTTTAAAGGGAGCAGCCTAGACAGAGCACCTAGTGAAGTTCACAGTCATTGTCTTGCTCAGAGCAAATCTGTTTTTTATTCCCTCACTTTTAAATACAACAGAAAACTGGACTACCAGACACAAGAGAAAACTTAAACATTGAAAGATAGCAATAAAAATAGGCAATGACACTAGCAAAATAATCTGGTTAAAGAAAAAAAAAAGGAAGCCATGCAGGGCAAAGAAACTAAGAAAAAAAAAATCCTCTTATTATTGTATACATAAATCAAGAACAGGATGCTTTAAAAAAGGAACATTTAGAAAACAAAATGGAACCCTTGATAATTAAAAATGAAAGCAGAAATGAGAAATTCAGTAGGAGAGCTTGAAGTTGAAGCTGAAGAAAAAATTAAGCCAAGAAAATTTCCTGGAAGATAGAGTAAAAAGATGATAGAGAGTAAGAAAATTTAGAGAACCAGTCCAGGAAGTATAATATCTAAACAATGGGGGTTCCAGAAAGAGAACGTGGACAGTTTATTTAATTGAAGAACATTTCTCAGAAGTGGAGGGGGAATTCTCAGGTAAGAGCCACTGAATTATGAGCTCAGTGGTTAGAAATAGACTTACACTGGACCCACATGTCTCAGAACACTGGGGCCAAAAAGAGAGAGAAAAATAGTCACCCACTAAGGGCCAGGAATCAGAATGGTATCAACCTTCTTAACAGCTATACTGAATGTTGGAAGACAATGGAGAGATGCCTTTAGAATTTGAAGAAACATTGTGCCTACTTGGAATTTTATACAGAGCCAATCTATGAATCAAGTATGAGAGTGGAATATAGATGTTTTGTGGTAAGCAATGTTTAAACAATTTATCTCCCACATTTCTTTTCTTTTTTTTTTTTTTTTTTTTTTAAGATTTTATTTATTTATTTGACAGAGAGAAATCACAAGTAGATGGAGAGGCAGGCAGAGAGAGAGAGAGAGAGAGAGGGAAGCAGGCTCCCTGCTGAGCAGAGAGCCCGATGCGGGACTCGATCCCAGGACCCCGAGATCATGACCTGAGCCGAAGGCAGCGGCTTAACCCACTGAGCCACCCAGGCGCCCTCCCACATTTCTTTTCTTAGGAAGCTGCTAGAAGGTAGGCTTCACCCAAACGTGGGAATAAACCAATGAGAAGGAAGCCATGGGACTCCAGAAAGAGATGGAGGTCTAACACACAAGAGAGGCAAGGGGAATCCATATGAAGATGTTGAAGGGGGATCCCAGGATAGGAGCTCTACACCAGGCCTAGAAGGAAACTGATTCTGGTGGGAATGTATCAGAGGCCCCTTGGAAAGATTTCTCCAAGAATAACAAATTGGTAGAATATTTGATCATCTAAATATTTTGAAAAAAGACTTACACAAAAGACAGAGAATTTGGAGTTGAATTAGTATTAAGTTCACAGAAAACAAAACAAAACAAAAAAAACAAGGAAACAAGACAATTGTTTGCAGGGAAACAAATTTATACAGGAAGGAAACACAATTATTAGTTTGCTCATGACTCAGCTGTGAATAGCATTTGCATAGTCTTAATGTCAACATTGAATATTGATTCAGTGAAATTACAAAATAGTTATATTGGGAAGTTGGGGGAATAGAAAGTTTTACTGGGAAGTGTGTGGTGAGGGCCCAGGGAGTGAATAAAATCTCAGTTGTCATCATCCAAAGAAGGGGGTTGATAGACAATGTCAAACACTGGAAAATAAAAATGTGATCCAAAGTGTGTTATTTAGAGATATGAAGATACATATCCAAATAATCTCTTCAGAGAGTTGGAAATGGTAGCATCCACAAAAAGCATGTGGGGCAAAAAGTAAGCAGTTGCTGAGTTTTGCATTAACTTATACAACTCTTTGACTCTTTCAATATATGCATTTATATCTTTGATAAACATGAAATTTTAAATAGCCTCAGCACAGTGCTGGTTGTGTAATGAGTCTTCAATAATTAGCTCTTATCATTAGTTTTATTGCACCTAGTGTATCAACCCTGAGCAGATGTGAAAGGAAGCAAGGAGGAACTTCCTTGATGCAGAACAATTCAATCTCCACGTGAGGTCTCAGCAAATTTCTTCATGCTGATCTCATTATTGGATTTCGGGGGAGATGTGGAACCCTACAATACCTCAGGAAGTTAAAGGGAAGGTGTAAAATCAGAATCATTGAGTATCAACTCTGTGCACGGAATGGTGCCCCTCCTGTACGTGGTCATTTACCCTGAAGGCCACCCTCTATGTATATCAAGTTCTAAGTACTACATGTCCATTTGACAGTTGAGGATGGTCAGTACCAGAAAATTGAAACGGAATTGCTGCTCACCACACAGTGAAGGTTGGAGTAGCTCTGGGAGTTGAGTCCAACTTTGGAACCTAAATCCATGCTACTCTGTCATCATTGCCATTCAGGGCCTCTAGGAGGCAAAATCTTGGGTGTCAGTTTCCTAATAGATTCATGAAGGGAGTCCGGGTGTTTGGAGGACAGGTGTAACCAGCAAGGTCTAACTACGTCAGCGTTCTCTTGCCAAAAGCAGACCTCTAGGCCCGATGCCCTGGAAACTGACCAAGCAGGCTGGCCGCCTGTTCTTGTGGCTTGCAGAGTGCCCCGTCCTGCCAGTTCTAGACCCACAGAACCAGTCCACTGTTTGCTTAATCTTTTAGATCCCTCCTGACAGAACAACTTGTTCTCCCTCCCTTCCAAGGAGATAGGTGAAGACTGAAGGTAAACAGAGCCTTTCTCTTTCCTGTTCAGAATGCACATGTAGTCCAAGCCAAGGGCTTGAGTTACAAGGGTGGCAATAGACTAACTACCTTCCTGGGGCACAGGACAGGGTCCTACATTGTCACTCTTTGGCTTAAACCCCAGTCAATCCAAGTGATCAGTGCTGGTGGAATTGAAGTTTACCAGTAACCGTAGGTAAACTTGGAGTTGGACAGGGATAGATGCTTATTGTTGAAAATTTAGGGGATGCCTGGGGGGGGGGGGAACTACAACAGTTAAGCATCTGCCTTTGGCTCAGATCATAATCCTGAGGTCCTGGGATTGAGTCCTGGGTTGGGCTCTTTGCTCAGGGGAGAGTCTGTTTCTCCCTCTGTGTACCCCCCATGCTCTCTCTCTCTGACACATGAGTTAAAATAATGAAATCTTTAAAAAAGAAGAGAATTTAGAATATATGGCAAAGTACCGCATGAGTCAAAGTGCATGCTGGAAAGAAGAGACACACTCACCGAGGCTCAGAGGGTGCATTTACTGCGTGGACTTCTTGCAAAGGTGTGGGTAGGATTAAGGAAACCTGACAAAGAATGTTGAAGTTCCCAGGCTGGTAACAGAAAGGAGTTTTGAAGGGGTTTTGGAAGGGAGCATTCACTAGATGCTAGAGAGTTATGGGTAGAAGAGACAGTTGTCTGGCAGATCTAAGATTATAGGTTGAGAGATATAATCCCTTCCAACATATACCAGCAAGGAGTAAGCACTGGAAATAAACACTTCAATGTTTCTCCTCCTACCCTCAGATTCCCTACTTATGTCTTAACCTTGGTTGGACCCACTTAGAAGCCAGAGGGCAAGGGAGGGTGTTAACATTACAGTCCCTGAAAGTCAGCCTCCCAGGGTACAGCATGGTGAAGATAGGTGGAGAATGCAACCGGAAGGAACAGAAAGAGATGATCCAAACAGATATAAAAAATAAAACAAAGAGTCGCCCACAATCTCTGGCTTGTATAATATCAGTGTCTGCCCTCTTCACTGTGTCTTGGTGATTGTTTTGATTTTTTTCCTTCCTTCGTGCATCTTGGCCACACTGTAGATCCAGAGCTCCAAATGGTGCCGACTCTTCTCAAGGAGACGAGCTCTCATAGCAAGTATATTTTTACTGTGAAGACATCTGCACCTTCTTGCCAGCCAAAAATAACATATGGAAACGTTTCCCACATTTTCACCAGGGGGCACTCACTCCTTTCCCATGGATGGCTAGGAATGTTTTTTTGGAAGTATTTGCTGGCCAAAATAGAATCCTTTTTGTAGCCACAGTGAATGTTGGAATCAGCTCTGTCCCGAAGTAATTTCTGGCCAAACAGTGTTTCTGTTTAAAATAATATGACTGGACTCAAAGTATGCCTTCTTGGTAAATGTTTAAAATCCAACTTGCATGTTCCATTTGGAAAACGTTTTAGGTCTAAACACCGCCTTACCCTTCTGCCACTGAAATGAACAAAACGAAGGAGACTTTGAGAAGATAATCTACGTGCTTCATTTGCAGGTATATTTTCAGAGCCGAGAGCCCAACCAATCAAAGCAGAGGAGCAAATCGTCTTTCATGGGCTGCCGTGTAACCCATCCCCATGATTCATTCTGATAGATAAATGGAGCTTCCTAGAGGAAACATGTTTTCTCAAGTATAAATTCTCCTGAACAGAAAGGCATTTGTTTGGTATCATATCAATCCTATTTAGCTATTAGGTATGAGAGTGACACACTGTCAAAGGAACCATGCAAACAGCTGAGTAATAAAGCAATGTATGGGGAGTGAGGGGGAGGCCTCAGACGCATATTTCTAAGCATTCTCTTAAAAGTGCAGATTGTGTTTGAGACTTGATGAAAATAATTATAGATCTCCGATTCCTCTTACATGAGCATTGTATTATAGCTACAGGGAAATAGAAATATAATGAAAATATTCAAAGCAAAAAATTGGGAAAAATTGGTTCCTAGTATCCTATTAGAGTCTTGTTATAGAGACTAGTTGGTCTACCAGTAAATGGATCGATCAAAGGGATAGAATCAAATTTGTTTTTGATAAAAACCCTTGTCCTTAAGTCTGGAGACTACATGGTGTAATGAATAAGAGCAAAAGTTTTGGCACAAGATCAGTCTGGGTTCGAATCTCAGCTACATCTTTTCTTATCTTTGTGACCTTGGGCACATCATTCAACCCCTAGAACCTTAGTTTTCTGACATATAAAATGGGAGAAATTATAGCACCTACTTAAATAAGGTTGATGTCGGGGTGCCTGGGTGGCTCAGTGGGTTAAGCCTCTTCCTTCGGCTCAGGTTATGATCTCAGGGTCCTGGGATGGAGCCCTGCATAGGGCTCTCTGCTCAGCAGGGAGCCTGCTTCCTCCTCCCTCTCTCTCTGCCTGCCTCTCTGCCTACTTGTGATCTCTCTCTCTGTCAAATAAATAAATAAAATCTTAAAAAAAAAAAAAAAGGGTTGATGTCAAGGTTGAGAATACCACCCAAGTGGCTGGCAAGTAAAAACACTCAATGCTTAATGGATATTGTCATTTTTATAGTAAAACAAGTTCATCAAAAATTTACAGATAATACGTTATAAAGAAATCATCACATGCATTGAAATAATTCATTGCTGTGTTGGTTTTTTTTTTTTCTCCCAATTAACTTTAGTAGCCAGCTATGGTAGTGCTAATTAGTTATTTAAAAAACAACAGCTGTTTGAGTGAATTTTCTGTCATAAAACATAGGATCCCGGAGCTGGGAGGACTAACAGATTCATCTCATCCAAACTTCTTTTAAGATGAAGGGAATGTTTCTAAAAATCTTTTAAGTCAAGCAGTTTGTCTACATAGCCACACATTGCAAGTACGGGTAAATGACTGCAGTTCCTCATTGATTCAAAAATTGTAATTTATACATGACCTATTTCCTTACAAATAAGTGAGTGAGAGGGAGTGTGATTTCTTTTTATTTTCTGCATTTCGGCTGACTGTTGCATTTACTGTCACTGCTTTCTGTGGAATTTAGAAACATGGCAGCCAGTCTCTTCTTTCAGGTTTTCATGGACAATTAAAAATGAAATTTGATTACAGGGTTCTTTCATAACACGTGGGGCAAAATTATCTTGTAGAGTATAAGCAAAGAAGATAGAAGTAATAAGGGCCATCGATTGTGGCAGGTCTGTCTGCTTAAAGGGTGTTTATTCATTTGAACATACTCTTCTCCTATGGCATGGAGAGCATTGAGAAGAATAAGGCTTTTTGGGGTCTGCTCAGTTGATGGTCACGCATTTTCATGCCTCTCTATGGGGTAGGGAAGAGCACCACTAGCCCAGATGGTCCCATCTTAAATAGATATGAAGCCTGGTCCAGCTTATTTTTTATATTAGCAAAAGCAACAAGACTTTTGCTGATAGGCTAATAGAGTAATTAGAATTTTGTTTAATAGACTGGTGCAAGGCAGATTTCTTTCTTTCAATATGCTCTGCTCTGTCCGAGGTTTCATATACTCTAGTCTTGTTTGACCTTCTAATTTGGCCACTTGGCCATTTTACATTTCAGGGATCCTATTCGCAGAAAATATGTTGACTACTCCCATGCAGCATCTGTTGTGCTAAATGCCAAGGAATGGACAGAGTTGAGATTGCAGCATAATGTATTTGTAATTATAATTAAAAATGATAATTTGTAATTTTTAATTTTTAAGAAGAGATTTTAGGGAGAGAGAGAGAGAGCGAGCAAGCGAGCGAGCATGAGCGGGAGGGGCAGAGGGAGAGGGAGAATCCCAAGCAGACTCCATGCCCAGCACCAAACCCAACAGGAGGCTCTTTCCCATGACCCTGAGATCATGACCTGAGCCAAAACCGAGAGTCAGGCACTTAACTGACTGTGCTACCCAGGCACCCCTGTCATTATAATTTCTTAATAAACATGGTTTTATAACATTAAAGTAATAAAACATGAGTATATTCTTGTTCTAAAACCTTCAAAAAATATGGATGTCAATGAGAAAACAGACAGTATCTTCCAATTTTATGACTTTCTGCACAGGCCATCACTCTTCAAGTATGGGGCATAACCCTCATGCATTTTTCTATGCATTCATGCTAAAGGTTGCACCCCAGCTGTCTACTGGGGCCTGGCAGTAACACAAATGGGTGAGGAAAGCTGGCTGCAAGGCAGTGGGGCAGGGTGAAAACCTGGGCAACTGGAGAGGCAGGGGCAGCGCTACCAAACCGCCCCTGCCGGTTATCGCCATGGGGGAAGATAGGTCTAGTGTGGCATAGGGCTTATTTTCAAGAGAAGACCGAAATGTTAATTTTGAAGTAAAATTTCCTAATTTTTAAATGCTGGAAGCTAATGAAACTATTTTACAGTCACTGTTCAAGTTCAATCAAACCTCTCTGCAGGACAGATGTGGCCAGATGATAGCTGATTTGTGCCCTTTGATTTACCTTCTTCCTTGCTCTTTGCATGTTATTCGCATTATCTGTACTATTGCATATACTATCTGCATTATCTTTCTAGGCTAATTACTTTTTTTTTTAGGCAGAAAGCACGCACATATGAGTGTGTGTGTGTGGGGGGGGGCGACAGAGGAGGAAGGACAGAGAGAACCTTAAGCAGGCTCTAGGTCCTGCATGGAGCCGGATGTGGGGCTCGATCCCATGACCCTGAGATCATGACCTGAGCTGAAATCAAGAGTTGGACGCTTAGCTGACTGAGCCACGCAGGCACCCTGGCTAATTACTTTTTTTAAAAAAGACAAGGTACTTTTCTTACTCCTTTTGTATTCATTCCATTGGACCCCAGTAGACAAATAATACAGCTAACTCCAAGCCTCAGTTTCCATTTACAAAGTGTTCCCAAGATGATCCCAAGATGGAAACTAATGAAAAAGGTGAGAGTAAAACCTAAATCCAGACAATAGGAATAGGAAAACAGTAAGAATAAACAACAGCAACGAAGTCAACCTAGAAAAAAAGTATAACTGAGGCACTGATGATCAAAATCAGCCCCAAATGATGTCTCTAACAATGGCCAATGTTGGGACACTGAGAGTTGTATCGCTTCAGTTCTTCTACCGAGGTTCTCTACCTCCATGCCACCATCTGGTCTATCTGACTGGCTGGCAGCGGGATCTCTCACTGGTCACTCAACTGGCCAGTAGCTGGAACTGATGGGCAGGGTTGGGAAGGCACAGTCAATGCTTGTGCTCTGATCTCTGAGGTAAATGGAAGATTGAAAAAAAATTGCAGTGCACAGAGGTTGATTTAATTGTCCTTCTGAGATCACTTCACTTTGATATACACATGGCCAAGGAAAACAGAATCTGTAATTAACTTTGAATTTCATCCAGTACATCCAGGAATGACCTTATCTCTAATTACTTAAGCTTGGAAATTGAGCTACAGAGACAAGATTTCTAGTTTTTTTTCTTCTTTAATACAGTTTCCAAGTATGTTCTGAACCCACCTTACTGCCCATCCATGCTTGAATGGTTTGCATCAAGGTGGATATGAGGAATTGAGGACAGGGCAGGTGGAAGATATTTAACCCAGAAACACTTCAACAACCCCTGACATGTCTCCCCTACTCCACCCTTGTTCCTGACGGACTAGAAGGATCCTCTTTGCTGAAAATCCATCATGTCACTCCCCTGGGTCAAATCTTCAGTGGTTCTATTGCCCTTAGATTAAAGTTTACACTGTAGCCTACACTCTCAACCTCACCTAGAAGATGCTACATTTTTGGGGCTCTTGTTTTCTGGTCCATTCTCCACTCTGGGCCTCCCCAAATGTCAGTCCTTCCCTCTGGTTGCCGGCTAACTTATTCTTATCCCACACATCTCCATTTAAAGAACGTTTTCCCTAGGAGGTCATTCCTGACCCTCTAGCACAGCGCTGTCTGGTAGAAATATAATGTGAGCCACGTATGTCCTTTTGAATTTCCCAGTAGACATTTATAAAGAATAGGAGAAATGAATTTGATTTCATTAATCTAAGAAATGTATTTTATTGAACTCAACATGTCTAAAATATTTTCATTTCAACACGAACACAGTATAAAAATTATTGAGATACTTTCTTTTTCTTACATATATTTATCTATTTTGGTAATAAGTCTTTGAAATTTGGTACGGATTTTGGACTTACAGCATATTTCAGGGAAGCCTATCCACATGCACATGGGTGCTTCTGTATTGGACATGTGGCTATGGACTCAGATGATGGCCCCCCCGTGTGCATCTTGTCTCTCATTTCCAGCCACAGACCCTCTGTTTGTCCTTTAGGGGGATCATGCTCTTTCTCACCATGGGGGTCTTAGAACAGGTTATTCCCTCTGTCTGTAATATCTTCCCTACCCCTCCTATATCTGGCTAGCTCCTATGTAATTTTCAGGTCTGAGCTTCCTCCAGAAAACCTTCTGTGACTTCCCAAACCCAGGTTAGATGTCTATCCTGTGTCTTCCTACATTTCTTAAGCATTATCGCAGCATAGGGGTGCCTTGGTGGCTCAGCTGGTTTAAGCATCTGCCTTTAGCAGGTCATGATCTCAGAGTCCTGGGACTGAGCCCTGAATTGGGCTCCCTGGTCAGCAGGGAGTCTGCTTGTCCCTCTCCCTCTACCCCTCTTCATGCTTGTGCACATTTTCTCTCTCAAATAGACAAATAAAATCTTAAAAAAAAAAAAAAAAAGAATGATCACAGCATGTTTCGTATAGTGTTAGCAATGCCCATTTCCTGGTTTGTTCTTCCTTCTGCCCTGTGAGCTGGAGGAAGGGACTGTTGGTTTCTCTGACTCACCAGTCCAGTGCCTAGTACATACTAGATGCTGATTAAGGCAATGCTTTCTGATTTTCAGACATCAAAAGTAAACTTTCATATTCACTTTTGCTGACTGAGTTAACATATGGAGTCAAATGCCTCAAATTTTTCAGTTAGAAACTCAACATTGACTTGATTTATTTCATAAAACCTGTGGACCCACATCCCATAGATACCCCAAATACTCAGAGAATACTATTTACAAGTAAACGGTACAACCTGGGTTAATAGTATGGTACCAAGGTCAGTTTTCTTGTTTTGACAGCATACTACGGTTATTTATAAACTATAATCATTGGGGGAAACTGGGTGAAGGGTATAGGGGCACACCTTACTATTTTTGTGACCTCATGTGAGTTTTAAATTATTTCAAAATAAAACGTTGTTTTGAAAAAGTATCTTCTCAACTTAAATAATTGTAGGTAATCATGAAATTCCAAAGTGCCTTTGCTTAGTGTTATGAAAATGCTATGTCCAAGGAGGCAAAACACGAGAGTGGGAAAATCAGTGGAATCAGTGGTTTCCAGACTTTGTGGATTCATGGCACACTTTTGCATATCAGAATTTTGGCAGACCTCTTGGAGTGTTTAGGAGACTAGAAACAACATTTAAACAAATTAGGAATAATTACAATGCAATCATCACCACGGAGGAACAATGTCTCCCAGTGTTTACAAAGCAGTTAGTGGTCACCCTTTTGCACCACTCCATTACTGGAGTAGAATTGCTACTGCCTTGACTGTACTCCCTTAAATGCTCAAAAGCTCTTGACCATTTGACCTCACACTGTAATCCTGTTCACAGCAGGTTGGACCATGTTTATGTCTTCCTGCCTGCTCAACGAAACTGTCCATCAGGCAGATACAGCTGCAATGTGATGTTTTTCCAATTGTGCATCCATTCAAAAAAAAAAAAAAAGTTATGTTGAGCAAAATTGGGCTGTGCCCCTGTGCCAGGGTAATGGTTCAATATGAACTTTGTGGTTGGGAGCAGAGATCCAGATATTCGAGATGCAAATTCTACTTATGTAGAATGGCCAATGCAAATTTTTTTGAAAGAGCTCAGAGCTCAGTGAAAACCCTATGATTGTTTGTTTGTTTGTTTTGCCACTTCAGACTCTGCTGAACTTCTTCCTCCTCCTTTAATTCAGTCTACACTGTGTATGCCAAGATGGGATTTACAAACTATTATGTCATTTTGTGAGTCTTCTTTAAATGTATGTTTTCTCATTCTAGTGAGAACCTGTAAGCTCCATGAAGATAGGGGAACCATCTGCCACCTCTTCTGTGTCACCTGTCCCATGGCTCCTGAGTGAGTTCAATTTCATTCTATCTGTAGGTTCTAAAAATAACCATTAGTTTGATTTATCGAGATTAGATGATTTAAACAAAGACAAGGACACTTTAATCATGCCTGTGTCGAAGTTGTGATTGAAAAATTTTGCCAACTGCTGTGCAAAAGACACTGTCAAAAGAAGAAAAAGACAAGCCACAGACTGGGGGAAAAATATATTTGCAAAAGACACATCTGAAAAAGGACTGTTATCCAAAATGCACAGAGAACTCTTAAAATGAAGCAAGAAGAAAACAGACAAGCTGACTAAAAAATGGGCAGAAGACATTGCAAGACACCTCATCAAAGAAGATAAACAGATGGCAAACGAGCATATGAAAAGGTGTTTCACATTGTATAGTATCAGGGAAAAGCAAATTAAAACGACAAGATACCACTACACACCTATCAAAATGGCCCCAATCCAGAACACCCTCAGCACCAAATGCTGGTGGGGCATGTGCAGCAACAGGAGCTCTCATTCATTGCTGCTGGAAATGCAAAATGGCACAGCCACAATGGAAGACAGTTTGGAGTTTTTCTTTCTTTTCTTTTTTTTTTTTTTTTCAATTTTTCTCAAAACTTAAGAAACTCTTAATGTATAGTCTAGCAATCATGCTTCTTGGTGTTTACCCAAAGGAATTGAAAACTTAGGTTCACACGAAAACCTACACGTGGGGGTGTTTATAGCAGCATTATTCATAGTTGCGAAAACTTAGAAGCACCCGAGTTGTCTTTCAGTAGGTGAATGGATCATCTATGGGTAGCACACCTGGACAATGGAATATTTTTCAGTGCTCGAAAGCAATAAGCTATCTGATAGCAAAGAGACATGGAGGAAAGTTAAATGCATGTTAAGTGAAAGAAGGTAATCAGAAAAGGACACCTACTGTATGTTTCCAATTAGAAGACATTCTAGAAAAGATATGGAGACAGTGAAAACTATAGAGACAGGAGAAAAATCAGTGGTTGCCAGGAGTTAAGGAGGAGGGAGGGATGAAGAGTCTGAATATAGAGGATTTTTTAAGGGCAGTGAAATTACTTGTATGATGCTCGGATGGTAGATACATGTCATTATACACTTGTCCAAACCCTGACTGCATGTCACCAAGAGTGAACTGGTGGGGATGTTGTGAATCATGGAAGGCTCTGCCGGTGTGGGGGGTGGGAGACATACAGGAAATTACTCTTAATTTAGCTGTGAATCTAAAACTGCTCCAAAAAAGTCTTAAAATACCAAGAACCCCCCCTTATATTTTTCCAAAAACCAATTCTATATTTATAAAACTCACTTACTCATTTCAGTAGCTATCTACAGATCATGAATTATGTGCCCACTGTTGAGCAGGCTCTGAAGACACAAAAGAAGTCAGACTCTGGCATCCTTGTCTGCATGAAGCTTACACCGGATCCCCCTCCCTCGTGGCCCCCTAACACCCAATACATCCCAGTCTTGTAAATGTGAGCGGTCATACACAAATGGCTGCAGGACATATAGGCTTCTGAAGGGTAACCCAGCCCTGTAGGTCTTAAGGCAGGGGCATAATAATGTCTGGGACCATAGACAATACCAAACTCAGAATCTTTAGGACACACTCCTCGGCGGGCTTATCCATGCTTCTCATTTTCTTCATTTCAGATATTGCTTCATTCCCCACCCCCAACGACCGTACATGCACATAATACATCTGTTCCTTCCTGTGACTATATAGTGAAATGGTATTTAGTCGCACATGTTGTTTATTCACCTGCTTTTGAAAAACCTGATGTATCGTGGACCTGTTTCCAAGTCAACAGATCGGTAGGTTTACATACACAGCAGAGTCAGAAAGCAGAGCGTTCAGGCCCTAAAATCTTCCTGCCTAGGTTCAAATCATAGCTCCAGGATCACTAGTTCTGTTGATCTGGAGGAATTTGCTCACCTTCTCTTTGTGCCTGTATTTATTAATTTGCCAAATGAGGAATCATAATAGGACCCACCTCATTGCATTGGCACAAGAAGTAAATGACAATGGCCATAAAGCATTTCAAGCCCTCTATCATGTTTGAGATCTCGCAATGCCAATTGTTCTCACACTAGTTTAAGGCGGTGCAACCCTGTTAAAAAAGTATTTTGCAGAGCCCTAAGTAAAGAAACACACACACACACACACACACACACACACCACACACGAGTGACGCTTCTCTGGGTGAGTCTAGGATGGGGATCCGGATGGTTTGATGCCTTACCTAGAAAACTGGATAAAAACATGGAGGTCTTATTCTATCTTAGTGAGCCCAGGGCCTTCACCTACTTTATTAGTCCCCCAAGTGATTCTGGTGCACACAGGAAATCGACAGCCACAGTTCTGCAGTTCTCTGCAAGCTTCCAAGCCATTGACCCACATCATACTTTTTAAGAGCCACACAAACTTCATGGAATGAACATACACCGATGTATTTAAGCTCTCTGCTACTGATGGATATTTACACTGTTTCTTTTTCTTGCCATCTCTGCCCCCCTGCCCCCCCGCCCCCCCGCCCCAGTTGCTGCCGGACATGTTCCTACACAAAAATATTCTTCTGTGGGTGTGTGAATGTCTACAGGATAGATTTCTGGGTGTCTCAGTGAGTTAAGCCTCTGCCTTCAGCTCAGGTCATGATCTTAGAGTCCTGGGATCCAGCCCTGCATTTGGGCTCTCTGCTCAGTGGGGAGCCTGCTCCTCTTCCCCCACTTGTGATCTATCTCTGTCAAATAAATAAAATCTTAAAAAAAAAAGAAACAAAATTGCTGGGTCTGGAATATGCATGCTTTAAATTCTGATAATTATTGCCAAATTGCCCTCTTAAAGGTTATATCAACTTACTCTCCAGTTAACAGTGGTTGAAGAGGGGTATCCCTCTCCCCCACTCTGTTATTTTTCTCTTAAGTCAGGTTTTAACACTGTTTATTTTAGGGCATTGATGAAAGCCACCTCTGTGATAGATGGGTCCGTAAGCACCTCACTGATTATCTTTCAGAAACAAATTCAGCAACCCCATTGATACTTCAGAAATCATTTTCTTATCAGTGACCTCCTCTGCCACACAGCCCAGGCTGCCACTAAAATGTATGCTCATCTTTGTGTCTCTGGCGTCTTTAAAAAAATATAAGAAATGTTGCTGTTTCTCATGATTTCAGGCTGAGTTTTCTATTCTTTATGAAAGAGGTTATTATTTATAGTCAAGAAATTCTGAAGTCAAAAAATATAACTCTCCCATTGTTGAGTTCCTGGATGCCTTTCTCCGATCAGAGCCGTATCTCTGAGTAACACATCACAGGAGTGACAGCTCTCTGGTGATTTAGGAGCCTGCCAGATCATTAGAGCATTACCAATGTAAGGATGTATTAGTATAACACATCATCAGTGTGTTATCGCTCTGTGATGAATTGTTCCAAATCAGAACAATGGCCTCAAGAAACTATGAATTCTTTTAGAGTTAGAAATGAAATCCTGGGGTTTTTTTTTGAATAAGGAATAAATAAACATGAATGTTCTTCTTTCACAGTGGAGAGAGGTTTAAATCACACATTTTTGATCTTTTGATTATCCCTTGGTTGTTGTCTAGTTTGAGCTAGAGACGGGGTCTTCAGTCTGGATAGGCTGGAGGTTTTCTAGCTATAAAAATTAATTACTTATGCCAAGGGAAGACCAGCATTCAGGAAAAAAGAAGTCTTCTTCACTTGGATCCTGGTGGCATGTTTCCCTCTAAGTGGGGGTGCCATTCATAAATGGGGGAACGTTTTCATTTGTGCATTTGTTTTGAAATGGGAACTCCTTGAGAACAGAGACCAGGTGGTGTTTTTTTTTTTTTTTTTTTTTTTTTTTTTAGGGGCCAGCTTTTTAATAATTTGGTCTATCACCACGGTGCCTGAACCACATGGGTTGAAGTCTTGGTGATGGAGAAGAGAATGTGTTCCTCCAAAGCCAGAAGTCCCCACCCTTAGGGTTATTCCTGCTCCTAATGATAGTGCCTTTTGAATGGGCTCCTTGAAAGGGGAACTGTGCCACCTGGAGTGGTGAGAGGTGCTGTATTAGCTTCCCCCTGCCCCTGACTAGTAGGAGCAACAAGGACCCTATGGGGAAGGAACAGAATGTGGGGACCACCATCTTGGATTTTCCCTAGGGACTGCTTAAAACCTTTGGCTGTGGAATGAGACTGACTTGGCTTTCAATTTGTGCTCAGTCACCTCCTAGTTTGAGCAGGTTGCTTGAGCTCTCTGAGCCAGTTTCTTCATCTGTAAAATGGGGATGCAGCTAATAATGGCTGGACAAGGATGTTCTGGTGATTAGCTGAGCTGTCTCATGGAAAGGCCGTAGTACAGTGCCTGGCACACAGTGAGTGCCTTATAAATGTTACTAATGGTGGTTGTTGTCTGAAAAGCCAGTGTTCAGATTTGCTGCCCATAAGAGAAAAAGCCTTGATGTTTTGCCAGCTCTGAGGCACCTTAGGGGTGCACTTTTATTTTTGGGTCTAGAGCATTTACATTTGGTGTTTCCTTACTGAGTGTTTTATTTTCTCTGAATTAAGATACTGAGGTGGTCACTTTGAAAGACATAACTTTCAAATAGGACATTTTAAGAAACTCTGGGTACCTGCAGAGAATTATCTTACAACCAAGATCCAGACCTGATGAGACCATTTGGAACTGGCTATTGGATTAGCAAGTGGCAGGTGACAGATAAAAACCTCTGTATGTGTAGGAGATAACCGCTGGGAGCTTCTGCTGTTGTTAGTGTGAACCAGGCCCTGTGTGAAGTGTATGAGCTTCTGCTGTTGTTAGTGTGAACCAGGTCTTGTGTGAAGTGTATTGCATTCGATCCCCTCAATGATGGTATGAAGTAGGCTTGAGTCCAACTTAGCAGGTGAGGAAAGCCACAGCTCAAAGAGCTCCATGTACTTGTCCAAGGACACACCACAAGATACAGGTGGAACCAGATCTCCATTCAAAGCTTCCTGATTCTGGAGCCCAAGATGTAACTATTACACATTTCTGGAAAACACACATTGCACATTCGCGGGGTAGTTCTACGTATTTTGAGGTATGTGGCATTCCTTGAAATAGATACAAGTGGGAAAATATATCAGAAAATCACCATTAGCATCTCGGGGGACAAGGGATCATCGAGGAGCCCTGATTATCCCATGGTCTGACAGTCCCCGTGGGCTGAGTTCACCTAATCCAGGAGAGCCTTGCAAGAGAGGCATTCTGGGGCTGGACTTGATTTCCATCCACCCTCTGCAGTCACTTCTCATTGTCCTCAGCCTGTGCAGGCATGGCATGCTTGCTGTAGATAAGCCAAGATGGAATGTAAAAACCCTCCTCCCGTTCCTTCCCCCTCCCTCCTCATTCCCCCTTCAAAGCAAATTGCGAAGAACAGTTCTGTTCTGATCAGGCATTAAAATGTCATCATAGCACAGAGTTCTGATCAACTTAATCCTGCAGCTTGCTGCCGAAGGCTGCATCAGCATGTCAAACTTTGGGTTATGGGAGAACAATGATCTTCTGTGGCTACCATTTTTTTTTTTTTTTTAAAGCACGTTCGAATGGAATAAACACATCAGTGCCAGAGACAATAATATAAATTATATCAGTGAACTCTTAATTTCAGTGGGTAGATGGAAAGTAAGTTTGTTGAAATGAGTTTTCCTTGGTCTGCAGGAGTCCTGTTTTCTTTGGAATGGTTTTGGGAGGCTAAGGAGGCTACTATTTCCCTTGATTTTTTAGTTTTATTTTTTTATTTTTTTTTTGCAGTTGTTTTGGAGAACAATTTTCTCTGACATGTAGCTGGTTGTTTTATGGCTTTAAGAAATATATTGGTTTATTCATCTGTTGCAACTATAATAATATTGCCATTGGAGTCCAACTCAGTAATAAATCAGGCCATTCTTTTCCACTCTATACAAATAATTAAAATAAAAATCGACTGTGCCAGTGAATTTGTTCTACAAGCTGAATAGAATTGTGTGCTATAAGTCTAGATATTTTGGTTGACACAGGACTGTATATCTTAAAAATAAGAAAGCAAAAGGTGGGAAAATAAGACCTTATTTCATTACATGCAATTTATAACATTTATCTTGAAGATAAAGTTGCCTTCCTCTGCTGCCTATTAACTAGGAGCCAGAATTCGAAGACTGTGGAGTGTTCAAGGCATCACATCCCGCCCAACCCCCTCTCCCTTCCCTTCCCTTTTTTACCTTTCCTCCTGTCCTTGCATCATTAAAAAGCAAGTTGAGGTTCATTATCATAGCTCTGGAAATAAGGGCCTGTTATTTATGCATGCATGCGTGGATGTCATATATATTTTTATTCACGTGCTACCTTTCTCCTGAAAAGAATTAAGGCAGTTTGCAAAAATACATAATTCAAGATAAAATAAAAGCAAATGAGTCAGAAAAATTATTGGGATGGGGTAGATCAGTTCTGAAGACTAAACGAGGGCATGGGGTTGATGCATAAGTGGACACTACGAGGTCGGGCACCTGGTAAGAGGAGAGTTAGGCATTTGGCTTAGAGGATCCTTGTAGGATTAATGCCATACTTCCCAGTAGCCCCTAGATTAGAGACATGTAAATGACTCAGGAGAAGCCAAACTGCACTTGGTAATGACACCGGAGAGAATTTGCCCTCTAGGTCCTCAGCAAGAGAACACTGTAACTGAAGGACAAAGGTCTTTGGCAATATCCTTAAGAAATACAATCGATTAGTTGGACCTTTCCTTATACTTGTAGCCCCCTGAAGACCAATGGCACAGCATCAGTCAGCAAAAGCATTTCTAAGGAGCCAAATGTGTGGCCTAGGCAGTTCTTTCTTTGCCTCACCTAAGCCAAGAAGAGATGATAGCCTGTCTGTGCAGTGGTTCTCAAACCACTGTGCATAAGATTTACCCAACAGTTTGTTGAAAGTCTAAGCTGTCAGGCCTTACTGCTTCCATCACATGTGAGGATAAGCCAGGTTATGCTGCAGAAACAAACAGCTCCAATATCTCAGGGGCTTAAAACAACAAAGGCGTATTTCTTGCTCATGCTTCATAACCATGGTGGGTCAGCTGGGGAAGTGGATGGGGGCTGGGAGTGGGGTGTCTCTGCTCTATGGCTTCTGTACCAGGGGTCCAGACTAAGGAAGGCTCCGTCTTTGTGCCTTCACAATTGCCAGGACAGAAAATAGATGGGGACAAATTGCAGATTTTCTTCTAAAGCTGCCACCTGGAAGACAGGCATGTTAATTCCCAAGCCCATTTCATTGTCAAAGCAAGTCACCTGGTCTTGCTAGACTTCAAAGGAGACAGGAAAATGCACCCCACCTGAAGCCTGGAAGAAGAGAATCTGTATTTGTATGGGAACCCCAGTTGCTTCCAGTGCAGATAGTCTCTGGACAATATTCTGAAAAGCACTGGTTTAGAGAAAGGGCCAGATTCTGTATCCCTCAGGAAACCTTCCTAAACATTTCCCTGAATTGGGATTTAGATATGTGCTGAGTAACACATATTAGATATGTGCCGAGTAACCACAATGAGGTAATAATGTGATAAGGACCAGCTTCGTAGCTGTGCTGTGGAAATGGCAAGTCCGAACCCATAATATGTCTAATAGTCATGAATTCTCATGGGCAGAGCTGAGTATTTTAATTAGGAGACGCCTGATTTTAAGATGGTGTCTGTTCCAAGGGAAAGTGGATGTCTTACCTATAGGATGCCTATAGGTTGGGCCAAGATTTTTCTCAATAAATCATTTTGGCTCTGTTTTAACACTTGCTATGAGGTCCCAGAGTTCTACACCAGAATTTCTATGATCTGAAGTTCTTTGCTGGTTGTGAGACAGAATCACCATGAATCTTTGGGGAAAAAAAAAAATGACATGCTTAACACATCTAGACTGGTTCCTGGGCTTAAGCATTTATACTAAAGCTCCACAGGTGTTTCTGAAGCATCCTCCTGGTTAAGAGGCATAGGCACTAAATTGAAAGAGGAGGAGGAGAAGCAGCAGCAGCAGCAGCAGCAGCAGCAGCAGCAGCAGCAGCAGTAGGAGGACAAGGAGGGGGAGGGAGAAGAGGGGGAGGAGGAGGGGGAAGGGGAGGAGGAGAAAGAGGTGGAGGAGAAGGAGAAGAAGAAATTGCAAACAACTCCATCTCTAAAATGTCTCAACGAAGTCTCCCTGACATGCTTAATTATTATTTTGCTGTCTCCTAGATTTTAAAAATTTAAGTGCTGAATGAACATAGTTAAAGATAATTTAGATTCTACTGAAAAGGCTTAACATGAAAATTGTCATCCCTGCTTCTAGAGGCACTCATGTTTAATGGTTTCAACCACTTCTTCTGATATTTGCCCCCGTATCTGTAAAGTACTCATACTATTATTTATTTGTGTGGACAGAGGTGACTTAGATTGGTGATATCCAATAGAAATATAATGAAACCTATGTGTGTAATTTAACTTAGCTAGTAGCCACATTGTTAAAAAGTAAAAAGAAACCAGTGAAATTAATGTTAATGTATTTGATATAATTTAATATTTTTTGTTGAACCCAATATATTCCAATGTTATCATTTCAATATGTTATCAATATCCAAATTATTAATGAGATGTTTTTACTTTCTTTGTACCAAGTCTTTGGAATCTCTTATGTGTTTTACTCCTAGAGCATTTCTCAGTCCTCACTGGTCACATTTCAGGTGCTTCATAGCCCACATGTGGCTGGCGGACACTCTGAAAGCCCTGACCCAGAGGCGTCCTATTAGGCAGATGGAGATTTAGCTGTTTTGCAGGTCAAGAACAGGATAATCTGGGGTGCCGGGTGGCTCAGTTCATTGACGTTCAACTCTTGGTTTTGGCTCAGACCATGATCTTGGGCTCCTGAGAGCCCTGTGTTGGGCTCCCCATTCAGTGGGGTCTCTGCTGGAGATTCTCTCTCTCCCTCTGCCCCTTCTTCCATTTGCTCTTTTTCTCTCTCAAATAAATAGATCTTTTAAAAAAAGAAAACATGATAACCTTTTATTTTGAATGGTTTTTGCAATGCAGTGCTAAAAGGTATGATAGTAAACAAGAGGGAAATCACTATGGTGAAATCAAACACTTCACTCTAGATTACAGGACTGGGACACTTAGTCTGGGAATTTGTCAAAGGAAATGGGTATATATTTGGTTGTCTGAGACTGATTATTCTTTTGTTCGTGGGAATAAGGATTAACATTTAGAAGAAAAATAGGAAGTTGATGGTACTCTGCTCTCCTTTTTGATAAGACTATAGCCACGGAAATGATAAAGAACAACAAATTGGAAGATCAAGTTCTGGAGACTTTATCTCCTCTTCAGGTTCTGTGTTATCTAAGGACTTTTAGCCAGGTGTTAATATGCAAACCAGTCAGAAAGCTACTTACATCTTAGAAATCCTGGGGAATTCCTCTTTTTCCTGGTGACTTGTCACTTCAGCCTCCCAATATCCATTTTCCCTGCTAGTAAAAGTACCCCAAATTCCCCTTTGATACTCATCCTGAACTCTAATCTCAGCTCTGTGCTTTGGGAAGTATTTATTCTATGATGAATTGCAGTGGTAAAGGTACATGAATTTTGGTCCTCAGCTCGCAATGATTGGGTCAGGGGTCAGGGATCAGGAGGTGGGTGTAAGTCAAGCTAATTAGGCTCAATCAGAGACATCTTGGCGTCTTTGCTCGAGCAAGTGAGAAGCATTCACTTCCCTGATCTTGAACATAGAAGGACGTGGCTCTAGAGCAGCGAGGTCACCTGGTAAAGCCTGGAAATGCAGTCCACATGATGGTTGGAGATGTGCAGACATGAGAGGAACTGAATTCTGATTGCTGTGTTTCAGCGCCAGAATTCAGCTGTGCTTAAAACCAGAGATCCATTCTCAATGAGAATAAATCTCCCTGGTTTTTCTCTTTTGGCACACCAGTTTGTGTTGATACATTTATAGTATTTCCCCCCATTTTGATGCATTCATCTTTCTCTATAACAATATTTTCCAGCGTGCATTTCTCAGGTTCGTACTCCTGCAAGATTGCTTGAAGAAAAGTGTTTTCATGGTCAAATGAATTTGCTAAATTCTCTGGACTAGATCCTTCCACTTGGTGATTCTCAATGCATTTTAGCACATTAACATCTCTCACAATTTCTGAAGTTAAGAAATTTGGCTATCTTTGCTTTCCAACACTTACTTGGCCACGGCATTGGTTTTTTGGCTAACACCTGTTAGTCTACTAGGAAGATGCTTTGCCAGCTTCTGCTCTAGGAAGGAAGTAATGCTCTCATGTTTCAGGTGATCAGGCTGCGGCCACCTCCAGTCACAGTACCCTTGGAGATGTTTATGTCTGCCATATTGTAAAGGACCATCCATGGGGAGCCATCTGTGAAATAGACATTATGTATCTGGCAGGAAAAATGTAAGTATTTTAGACACACATTTAGATTGCTAGGCAACCAAATTAAGATAAACCTGATATTTAAACCAGGCAGATTGGTTTAACTATTTATTCATGCATTCCATTATTTATTCATGAACTCAACAAATGTTTATTGAGTCGCTACTTTGTGATAGCTCCTAACCTTAAGGAAATAAGCATACAGAGATCATGGTATGTGAATCAAACTTGCAATACTCTGATGACTCTCTTCTGGCCTTTTTCTAACCTTAATGACCATTTCTGCTGATCTGGCTTGGGCTGACACTTAAATGCACCCTCAGAGCTAAACGTGAAAAGTAGATAGCATTTTCATGGGATCTACATTGACACAGCATTTGAAGGCTTGACTCCTTTCAAAGATACCATCTTACTTAACTTGAGTTAAGTAAAAACTGTAGGTGAGAGATATAAGAGCGATTGTTACCCAGGGAGTAAGAGCAGTCTAGAAGGGTTAATCTTCTGCCCATTCAAAATCACACAAGAGGCCTACTCTAAGTACTTCAATCCTTAGGATGTGAAAGGTAGGCTACGTCAGACTTGTGTCATCGATACACAGTAGTCACTAGCCACGTGTGGCTATTTAACACTTGAAATGTGGCTGTGGCAGCTAAGGAACTGAAATTGCAATTTATTTAATTTTAATTAATTGAAGCAAAATTTGAATACTCAATTTAAGTATTGAAAACCCCTTAAGCATGTTTGAAATAATAGGGGTATGTGAACCTGTTTATTCCAACCATGAATTTTATGATACTAAATATAGATTGTGTATTTTTTGATGAAATCTTAGTGTCTAAATGAAGACAGTCTCTAAGGGTAAAAATACTCATCAGATTTAACAGATGTGGCATGTAAAGTACCTCAGTAATATTTTCATACTAGGTATGTGTCAAACCTATAATATGGATATATTGTCTTAAGTAAAACTGTATTATTAAAATTAATTTCACTTATCTCTCTTCACCTTTTTGGATGGGGCTCCTTAGAAAATGCATAGTCACAGGGTGCCTGGGCGGCTCAGGCGGTTAAGCATCTGACTTTTGATTTCAGCTCAGGTCATGATCTCATGGGTCATGGGATGGAAATCCATGTCGGGCTCCACGCTCAGTGGAAGTCTGGTTCAGATTCTCTCTCCCTCTCCCTCTGCCCATCGCCACCAATCTTAACAAAAAAAAAAAAAAAATGAAGCCACAATACATGGTTTTCCCTCTATTTCTGTTGGACAGCCCTGATATAGATTGTGTCTATCTATAAAATTCAAATCTTAAGCAAAATGGGTGGAGAAGAATCATAGAACCAGAATTCAGAGCATGGTTTCAGAATCACTCATGTTTGGGTATGTGTTCTGGCTCTAGGACCTTCTAACTGGGCAAGTTACTTGACCTCTTGAAGACTGTCTCTTTACCTGCGGATTAGGGATAATGTTGACATCCATTTCATTGAATTTCTCAAGGGCTCAACAAGCTAATGTGTGCATAACCCGTAGACTAGTATTAGCAAGGCTTAAGTGCTCATTACTTTGTTAGTAATAATACTAATTATAATAATACTCTAATAATAAAAATACAAAATGCAGATAGAATCCCCAGCCTTAGTTAAATGGTGGTATTTTTTTTTTTCCTGAACTTCATTTTTTTTTTTTTTTTGAGGTGTCATCTTCTGCTGCAATTCATTGCACTGGACTGCATTAATCATACCCTGTTTTGTTCTTCCTGACAGTAATGAATAGTAACTGATACAAACCAGCCTGCTAGGTCACTGATGAGGTGGCTACAAATGCTCTTTTCCAAGGCAGTTCTTAATTACCTTTTGTGTGTGAAATGCCATATGCTGGAGTTCCTCTAGCTGGAAGGCTGCTCTGGGTTACGATGCCATGTTGGTTTTTAAACTATGTCTCTGGTTGATTTCTCTTCTAAATCTCCAGGAGAAGTTTGATGTAGCTGTTGTTCCTTGTAATTTTATTTTATTTTTTTTAACTGGCAGACTTCCTGCTTCTCTCTTTTCTACCTCATTTTCCCGTTATTATTAAAGTCAGTGAGTCCAGCTGTGCTTTAAGGGTCTAGTTCCTTGAGGAGTCAGAACCTGAAGGACAGTGATATTTATATACCTCGCTTGAAGCCTATAGATGAAACTCTATTATGCACAAAGGCTCTTTTTAGGACATTGTAAACTACCATCAAACATAATGTGTATATACATATATACAAATATATATACATATACATATATATACACATACATATGTATAAACATAAAAATTGTATAACTTTTAAGAGTCTGGCAACTACTTCTAAATTTGAAGGTCAGGGTTGTTTTTTTTTTGCCTCCTCAACCGCCCAGGGCACATCTGGAAACATGGTTGTAAATGAAAAAGGTCTTTCAGCTGCTAAGAACACAGTTGTTGGCAAGCACAGCATTTTGTCGAGAAGGAGAGGGTGAGATTTTTCCAAAAGACACCGACTTATCCATGAATCTAAAACAGGGGCTGGCAAACTTTTTTTTTTTTTTTTTTGTAAAAAACAGATCATAAATATTTTAGGCTTTGCGGGCTATGTGGTCTCAAATCACAGCTACTTAACTTGACCTGTTGTAGAATGAAAGCAGCCACAGACAATGCAGAAAGGAAGGAGCATGGCTGTCTTCCAGCAAAACTTTATTTACAAAACAAGCTCTTTGGATTTGGCCCACAGGCTGTAGGTTGCCCACCCTGGTCTGAAACACAGCGGCAGACTACAAGCAGCAGGGCTTGGGGAGGATAGAGGGAAGGAAGAGCTGTTAAATAGAAGCAAGGGTGAAACAATCTCTTTGAGGCAGACAGAACCTTACAGAAAGTACACCCATCCGGAGCCCTTCCGTGAGGGGAGAAAGGGTTCTGCGAGCATAACAATATGATTGATGGTCAGATGTGATAACTGAGATTTGCCGTGGTGACCTGACAACCTCCAGGAACAATTACACTGTCTCCTGTATGTTCTGATTACAAAGACAGAGAATTAGGGGACATATTTGGGAGAGCTACCCCAAATAGGTGAAAATAAAAAAGGAACTCTGGTATACTTAAGGTGGTAGACATCAGGTATCTGAAAAGCTCTTTTATTATTCTCCATTTTTCATAATCTGTGGCTCTTGAAATGCTACCAAATTTTTCTTCCCCGTTTTACTGAGAAATCATTGGCATACAGCACTGTATAGGTTTAAGGCTTACAGTATGATGACTTGATGTGCACATGGTGGAAAGGATGAATGCACTATGTTCAGCTAACATCCATCCTCTTATATAGATATACACACACAAAAAAAGAAAGAAAAAGGACAATGATTTTTCTTTGTGATGAGAACTCTTAGGATCTACGCCCTTGACAATTTTCTGGTGTATTGTCCACTGGTGTTGGCTATGGTCATCATGTGGTACCTTACATCATTAGTACTTCTCGTATAACTGGAAATTTGCACTTGTGACCACCTTCCTCCAATCCCCCTCTTCCCTACCCTCTGCCTCTGGTTATCCTGAGTCTCATCTCTTTTGCTGAGTTTTTTGTTGTTGCTATTGTTTTATTTTAGAGTTCACACAGAAGGGAGATCATATAGTATTTATCAGTCTCTGACTTATTTCACTTAGCATGACGCCTTCAAGATTCCTCTGTGTGGTCACAGATGGTAGGATTTCCGCATTCATCATGCTGAGTAATATTCTGTTATGTATATCTCACCACTTCTTTATTCATCTATCTATTGATGGATACTTGGGTTATTTCCATGTCTTGGCTCTTGTACATTACCCTGTTATGAACATGGGAGTGCATGTATCTTTTTGAGTTCTGGTTCTCATTTTCTTTGCATATAATCCCAAAGGAGAATTGCTGGATCTTATAGTAGATCATATATCAGACCATGTATCTGACAGTGGGTTAATATCCCAAATCTACAAATAACTTCTACAACTCAATAGCAGTAAAACAAATAACCCAATTAAAAGAAAATGAGCAAAGGAATTGAATTGACATCTCTCCAAGGAAGATACACCAAAGGCCACCAGGTACCGGAAAAGATGTGCCATGTCACTAGTCATTAGGGAAATGAAAATGAAAGCCACGTGCCTGTTAGAGTGACTGTCATCAGAAAGACAAGACATAACAAATGCTTGTGGGGATATGGAGAAGAGGCCACCCTTCTGCACGGTTGGTGGGATTATAAATTGGTCCAGCCACTATGGAAGATGTATGAAGGATCTTCAAAAAATTAAAAATAGTGCTGCTATATTTTTTATCTTTGATTCTTTAAACTTTAAATTTGAGACTAGCTAACAAAACCAGCTTACATGGAGCTTTGAACAGAATCTCTGTGGGGCTTACGAGAACATTCAAAATCTACATAACCCCCTGTTTTTAAAGCAATCTATGTGAAATGATAAAATGTACTTTATGTACTCACAATTCATGCTGATGGTTGAAAATTGTGTTCTCCTAGGGGAAAAAAAAAAAAAGAATATCTTGGACTACTCTTGCTAAACTTGGGGGGAAATTGGTTGTTTCCAGCTTGGGACCCTGGGAATACATCCCTCTCAACAGTCAGGCTGCTGCTGAGTTGATGCCTTTGAAGGATTTTTTTCCAGTACATTCTCCGGGACCTTTTTAAAGGAAGGAAATTCTATGACTTGCCATTCAACAGATTCTAGCTCTTTCTCCCCTTTGCTCTGAATCATTCTATATTTATCATTATTGATAAGGAACATCAATAATGGTTGGGATTTATTCTATTTTTCCCTCAGATATAGTTTATGTTCACATCATAAAATATGAATTTGTACAGACGGCTTTGAAATTTTCCCAGGTTATTTATAAAACCTCTCAGGTTTTGACCATTAGGGGTTGACCATCAAGGAAAAGTAAGGATAAAAAATGATTTTAAAAGACATCCTGGCTCTACCCTCTGCAAAAGTGTTTCTTTCCGACCTATGAGTGTTTTTCTTTCTTTTTTTTTTTTTTAAACAACTTTGCAGGAATAGTGCAGAGTATTACATGAGGTTAATACTGGGAGTCTCAGGGCCAGACTCCACAGTTGCAAATCCTGGTTTCATGGGCCATGGCTGTGTGACGTTGGGCAAATCTCTTACCACCTCCAGATCTGTTTCTTTATTTGTGCTATGGAACCAGTAATTCTATAGTTTTCAGAGTCTTTGGGAGGGGATTAAATAAGATAACACACATGGAATGCTTAGCACAAGGTAGGGCTGCCAAGTACAGCCATGCAAGTTGTGTACAACCCAAGAGGGTGCTGGTCACATACACTATAATGCAGTGTGGCAGCTCTGGTACCATGTCAGTGCTTGATAGATGAAGCTATTATTTTATTATTATTATTGTTGTTGATGAGAAACTCAAGGCACACAAATGCCATGAAACCTGTCTAATTATATGCCTTCTGTGAAAAACCCATCATCATGGGGCAACTATTAGGCACACATCGTTATCAGCAATTCTGGTGTATTATTAGATTTCAATTATTAGAGTAAGATAACCAATAATGGCCTAGTAAAAGCTTGGGCTAGAATTTTGTTTTTCTGTGGATTTGATTAATCTGTAACCTCATTCTAGAATTTTCTTCAAGATGACTCTTTAACCAGTTTATCCTATGCCTAGCCCCGTAGTATTCTCAGGAAAATGAAGTTTTGCCCACTCATTCCTTCCTGCCCATTCATTCATTCAGGAAATACTACTAAGTACCAACTTGTATGTGACACAGAGCTTTGAAAACATCTAACATGGTTTCTGGAGGGGCCCACAGACTCATGGGGGTGATGACTGGTGGGCAGGCAGTTCCTCAGAGCAGGAGGAGAATGCCCTGAGAGAGTGAGTTGTTAATCCATTGACTGACTGAATGTTCATTAAGGAACAGGTGCATTGTACTGACTCTGAACTAGGCACTGAGGTTGTGGCCGGATACTAAGAGTAGTAAGACTCGGTATCTTCCCTAGATGAGCTTAGGGCAGGTTTTCTGGAGTGGATGAGGCTGGAACCAACACTTGCAGGCCAAATAGGTGAAGGGTGCTGGGCAAATGAGGACGGGAATGGTGTTGCAGTCAGTTTGAGGAAAATCCCAGTGCACTGGGCAGGGCTGAGAACTTGGTGTTAGTCCCAGGTTGGTGATCCTGTCCAAACATACCATTTATGACCCCTATAATCTTGGCCAATCCTCTTTTTACCTCTGAATTTCAACTTCTTCAAATGCCCAAGTGAGCAAAATAGCCTTCTCTCCATTAACAACACTGATGCTTTTGAAGAGATCCAAATGAGGGGAATTTGTGATATTTATTTGGAAATTGGGAGAAGTCAAATATTATGTAAAATAGAGGAGGGGACCATTTTTAAGTCCCGTAGGTAAACCCCAGCGAATGGTTTCTAGATTAGGTTACTGTGAGAGACCAAGATAAAGCTCTGGGGACATGTTCTACTAGGACAGTGGGGGTAGGGAACAAAGAAGGAGGAAAAATCAACATACGTGTGTCATTGAGGTTACTGTCTGGCCAATGGAGGTTTGTTTCCATCAGGATCTCCCAAAATAGCCCACCCAAAGGATAGGAGGTGAGGGGTATTTACCCGTGGATTCCTGTCCTACTGAAGAGCTGGATTAGCAGTGGTCAAAAGGCACAGTTACCCAGGGCATGTCCACAGTATTCAGATATCTGAATACTTTAAAGTATTCACTATTCAGATATCTGAATACTTTATAGTAGAGCTTTAAGCTCTACTATACCTGGTAGTTATAGGGACATAGTTTCCTTACTCATTTTTTTCTCCTCTAACTCTTATTAATAAAATACGTGCTGGGTAAGAGCCACACAAATTAGTGCTATGAATTTGTCAAAAGTGCTACGAATTTGTTAAAAGGCTTCTTTCTCCCCATTGAGTTTTGATGTTGCTTCTTTTGAGATAATCTTCCTCACCCTGAACATTCCCACAGAGCGTTGTTCTGGCCAAGAAGTACATCCATAATCAAAATTGAATCTCCTGTAACCAAAGTATGATTAGACATCCAAACAATTTTTTGAGTTCAAATAATTCCCTTATTAAATAGGAGACAATACGATGGCTTTAGGTGGACTGTGCCTGGAATTCTAAATTCTGAAAGTCCTTTGAGGGCTTGGTAAATGTGCACTTTATCATAGTAAAACATGCTAAGAGCAATGTAGAACTTTATAAATATATATATGCCTCCTACTGGGCCTTGAACATCCGGCAAGCCTAATCTATCAAAAGGTTGCTAAAAATAGTCACATCCACAAAGAGGTTCTGAAGTGTGGCTTCTGATAAAACCACTGTCATAATGCCCCGCTGTAATTTGGTGTCTTCCACATCAACGGAATCTTGTTTTTCATCATTTCTGATGAAGTTTGTCTCTGTAACAAAAGGACAATATGTTTGCATTTTAAGGATTTCCATGAGAACGCATCCGTTCACAATTCTGTGCGAGATGTCTTTTTATCAAACAAGGTCCTGCTATCCCCAAGTTAGTAGCTTTGAAGGTGAATATAGGAAGTTAGGAAATTTAGGCCAAACGTGTGACCTAATTATTTGAGTTTCTGGACGTGGCCGCTGTTCATGACTTGAGCTGTTTCGACTGAAACAATTAGCCACAAGTCCTCATTCCTGACTCCTCAGCATCCCTGAGTAGCTGCTATCCCCACTAATTAGTTGAGTGATCTTTGGCAAGCTACTTTATAGATGGGAAATTGAAGGTCAGAGTGGAAAAAGTCGAAAGCAATGCTGCAAAGCACCTAGCATGATCCTTCACATGTAGTGTGCACTCATTCAGGATGTATTTTGAGCATCTGCTTTGTGCCTGGCACTGTTCCAGGGGCCGAGGTTACCATGGTGCTCTGGCAGACAAAAGCTTATGTTCTGTTGGAAGAAGGCAGACAAAAGCAATTTAAGAAATAAGGATTCCAGGTGGTGGGGGCCAGGGATCACTCCTAGACTGACAATCCAGGGATGTCTCTCTGTAAAGGGGACACAGGGACCAGACTCCTGGAAGACAAAGGATCTGTCCTGGAAATATCTGTGGGCAGAGGGAATGCCAACCCAAGATCCTCAGTTAGGTATGAGCTTGGCATCTCTGGAGGAGGGCAAGGAGCCCTGGTGTGTGCTGACCAAGGGAGTGGTAAGCAGTGAATTGTGGCAGGGCCTAGATTGTGAAGGGCCTGGAAGCTGGGAAAACCATCTTTATATTCAAACCATCTTGAGCTGGGAGACCAGCATAACATCTTAAGCAAGGAAGGGACTGGATCTGATCTAAGGTTTTATAAGGCCACAGTGGATGCCTTGTGGTGAATAGAGCCCGGGTGGGGAGGAGAAGCAGGGAGGCCAGCTGGATGGCTGTTACCATAGCTGGGACAAACGTGGTGGGTGGTAGGACTAGAGAAGGAAATGGAAACAAATGGGGAGGCAGATAGAAGGAAGCTCTGAGCTAGGGACTGGAACATTATTCAGTTATCATGGAGGTGATCCCAGGAAACACTGATGCAAGAGGAGGAGGGTGAGGCAGAAGGGGAAGGCAGCCGACTGGGGACACAGGATCAAGCAAGTTACCAACCTTGGCAAGTCCCCTTGGAGAACACTGGGGGTCAGTTGCAGAACTTGTACCTCATTGTTATTCCACCCAAGTGGTGAGGAAGCTGGGTTTCTTAATCTGTCAGTTTCCAACAGCCATTGATTGAGGGCTGTTCCTGGGGGAGAAAGAGTTTCCTGGCACCTCTGCTGCTGTGTGGGCAGGTGGAGCGGCCACTAGCCACTGGAGAGAGCAGGGGCTGGCATCTGGCAGTATGTCACGCAAGGGATGTGACCAGGAACTGCCACAATAACCAATGGGCAGATGGATCACGTCTGTAGCTCAGGTGAGACCTCAGGACTTCTCTGCATATAGGGACTGCCTAAAGCCATGGGACTGGGCGGGGAGGATCACCTATGGAGAGTTTGTGGGTGGAGAACAGAAAGCCTCAGAGTTTAAAGTCCACCAGGCAGCAATGTTTAGAGATGGCCTTGAGGAAAAATCGAAAAGAGTAGCCATTAAGATTGGAGGCAAGTCAGGCAAATGTGGGGCCATTGGAGCCAAGAGAAGGTTTCCAACACAGTGGACATAATGAACCATGTCAGATGCCTCTGAGGGTAGAGAAATTGCAGAGAGAGAGAGAGAGAACATTGGATCCCACAACTCCCTGGTGCCATTTCTAGCAGACACTCAATTCCTGAGGTGGTTATTATGATTATTAGGTTCTCCAAGAACACATTAAGATTCTTTTCTTTTCTTGTGAGCTGCCTTTTGGAACCTTATGTAACGGGATTTCCACACACATCCCTAGAAACTGTAGAATTCATTCCCTTAAATTTTTAGTAAAGGACTCCATAAATCTTGGTTGACTGTATTTTGATGAATCTTCCCTTCAGCATTAGGACTTTTCTTGCAGCAGGACATTTCTGGACAGTGGGTAGACAAGATTGTCTCAGTAAAACACCTGCTTTGTATCTTTGAAATTCTAGCAGCAGCTTTGTTCTGGAAACATACCTTCCTGTGTAATACTTGTAACAGTGACTATTCTAGAATGTGTATTTCTAAGTTAGCTCTATGTAAAAGTCTCTCAGAGAATAAAGTGACTTGGATTTCTTAAAGGCTTATCAAGGCAATGCTCCTCCTGGGAGCTTCTATACTCTTAGGTTTTAAAGGCACACAAGTCAGGAATACCAGGTGTTTGAGATTCCGCTGTACCTAGGAATGTACACTGGCTTGCCTTCCTTTAGATGTTTACCTGCAAAATGAGATCAGAGGAAAGACTTCTTCCTCAAGCCTGAGAGTTTGTTTAGGTCATATAGAAAAAATGTTAATATTGTAGAAGCGAAGGGATCCATTGAGCAGGACCCATCCCCGACCCCTCTCAAATTAGCTACTTCGGCTGTACAATAAAACTGTATGACTTCCTCTTAGTCTTAGAGAATGTTCCAGGCAGACTCTCTGAGCCATTTTAATGCCTTTTCTTCACTGTAGTCTTTCAAGAAATGTCATAATCACATTCCTGTCTTAAGATGAGAAACTGAAGCCAAATGGAGAGCTGATTGTTAAGACCCGTTTGTCACTTTGGGGAAACAGTTGTTGAGGTCGCCAAAGGGAGTTATTAAACAATTATTTAATGCTAAGAACTGAAATCCCTCAGTGCTATCCAGGATTTAATTTTTATCAGTTCAGACAAGAGGAATGTTTCAAATCATCTCAAAGCAGTGAGTTCTGACTGATGCTTTTGCTGTTTCTTTCAGCTTTCGTATTTCCCAAGAATCCAACATCCTATCCCATGCTTTTATAGTTGAGACTTTGCCCTTACCTCTTTTGTGATAAAGATTCAGCAGGAAGAGCTGTGTGTGTGTGTGTGTGTGTGTGTGTCGCGCGCATGCACGTACATGCAAGAAGACACATCATGTGTGTTGCATATGTATGCACACATATACATATGCAACACACATGATGTGTCTTCTTGCATGCGTGTTACATGAATTTTTGTATGTTGGCCCATACACTCTTTTTGTCTGTTTTACAAATTGTGTTGCAGTTTGATTAAAAACTTTCAAGAGTGCTGACCATTTTCAATATTTGGAGTAGTGTGTGAAGCCAAAAGTACCCTCTCCCTAATACCTTCCATGACTCCCAGCCCTCTTTGCTCTCCATACCTGTTTCCAAAGCTATTCTTGTGAAAACATCTGTCATGCTGTGTTATGCGTTGGTTTTTGATGTCTCTGAATGGATGGGGAGAGGGAAGGTGACAAAGACAAGGTTAGAGCTCTAGTTTAGGAGTTGTGGGGTGGAAAAATGGGCCATTGCTTTTCTGTCAGTTCAGCTCTTGGGTTAAGCAGTTGGGCCATAGATAGTGAAGGAGAATATATTTTTCATAGCTTCTTTGGAGCTAACCTCTTTTGATTCAGAGAGTATGTATGTCTTTCTAAATCAGTCACACTTAATGATACAGCAAGAGTCAGGTCACTCTGTCACTGGGTCTGTAGTCTCCCTGCCCCCCAGTCTTTGGTTTCCAATGTTATGGACACTCTAGGCCTTTTGTATATCTTTCTGGGCATTTTACTGGGAAGTTTGGAGTATGAATATCGGTTAACCCCCATGCCAAATTGAAGTCCATGGAGGGAAAGTAAAACCTTCTGAGAGGGTATACATGATGTTCCCTTCTATCCCAGACACAGCTACAGAGGAAGCTGTGCTGGGAAATCAAAATCGAAATGAAATAAATATTGCATTTGTCCTACTTAGTGAGAAACTTCGCTTGCTGAGACAGTTTCCTTCTTGTAGTTCAACATTGTGTTAACTAAAAGGTTGAATTATAAATATCTGTAACTTCTTTCAAATGTCTCTGATTTTTAAGGACTCTCCTGATTGTTCATTCAGATTTTTTTTTTTCCTTTTTTTGTATCTCTCTATCTGCAGTGTTCCTCATTAAAAATCAGGATATGAGAAATGATAGGAGAGCTTAAAAGTTTAAAGTACATTCAAAAGTGCTCAAATATTTCACATTCTGAGTCTTTATTTCTCCCCATTTCTAAAGGCGCTTCTCTAATTGTGGCCCTTTTTTCCCCCTGTGTTTTTTGTTCAAGGAATACCCCCCATATGCCAAGCCCTTGAGGCCTGCCCCTGGCTTGCACTGAAGAGGCTCTCCCATGCTGGCGATCTGTGGGCGCTCCAGGGGGAAGGCGCGATACGAAATGATCAATCACAAAACCATTTTACTGTCATTAAAACCTCTTTGTGAGTGATCACTGTTCTTTCTTCACATGAGATAAAAATTAAAGACAAGTTGAATAAAAAAATAATTGCTCTTCATTTCCAAAGAGGCAATATCTCTGAGGAAAAAGAGGGAAGAAAACTTTCTCAAAAAAATTCAACCTTTCATTGAAAAGCACTTTAATTTTCCTCAGCTATCCCAACACGTTATTATCCCCACAGGATGGGATGAGTTGAACCAAGCACAAAATTTAGAGTGTTTTCACTCCAGGCCTTGTTTTCCTGATAAGGCAGACTGCTCTGTGTTTTTCCATCTGCCTGGGAATGTGCATAGGCCACGTCATGGTGAGATGTGGCAAAGGCAGATTCCAGAATTTTCTCATCTAAACAGGGGATCCAAACGTGTGATACCATCACACAGCCCCTTGACCCAGGAGTGGGCCTCCAAAAAAAAAAAAGTTGACCTCAAAAAAGTGGGCTTTGGAGGCCATGTTAGTTCTCTTATAAATTAAGAATTATGATTATCTCCTTAAAGCTAATCTTGCTGCTGAGTTTGGGATTCTCTGGGAAACCAATAGCAAGGGATCATGAAAAAATTTGATTACACCTGATGAAGTGAAATCTAGATTTTAATTTTTTTTTTCCTTTGAAAGACTTACAGATTTGTACCCTGAGTGAGGATTTGCCTTGAAAGGAATTATTGGGCTGAGAAGTGAGGAAGCCCAAAGAAGAAGTGTCTTTCTTGGCCTCAGGTAAGGAACTCTGGGATCTCAGTTTGTCCACCTGGGAATTGGAAGGATTGGAGGATGTGACCCTTACTTTGACTGTTTTGACCAGTGTTGATGCTAAATATGATTTCTCGACATCATGTTATAAATGGCTCTACAGGAAGGAAGCCTTCAATGAGATACAGTATTAAAATTTCTTCATTATGAATTTAAGTAGATGCATTGCAAATAAGACTGGAAAACAGAAAAAAGGTGGGTGAGCATACCTGTGCCATTTCACCACCATAGAACAACTATTGGTGGTATTATAATCTATTTCTACTCGAACTTTCCCTATATATCAGTTGTATGTAGTCGTATGCTCTTGTGTCTGGATATTTTACATCTCAGGTTTTCTCTTAGCATTGTAATGATTTTCCTTTTTTATCTTTATGCATTTTCATCCCCACCTCCCTTTTAAATTGCCAAGCAAATACATTTCATTATTCCCCATTGCTGGAAAATTCCTTCCAATTTTTACTCTTTTACAAATAATATTATAATAAATATCTTCATTCCTGTGAAAGCTGGTCTCCCTCCACATCAATCTCACTTTGAAAAAATAAAATAAAATTGTTTGGTTGGTTCATCCTCCAGAACTCTGGCTGATCCCATGGTATACAAACTGTGTTTTATCTTCATGTTTACAGTTACTCATGGTGATGTTTGTAAAATGCTTATGGATTTGTTTGCACCTCCAACCCCAAATTAGGTCTGCTGGTCACTTGAAAGAGCTGAGTGGGTACAGTTGGATTGGAGAGGCCTGTTGTAGAATTGTGCCTGAAAAGAGGAATGTGGAATATGCCATGTACCATAATCCTCATGTTGTAGGGAGGAAAACTGTTTCCCCCTAGGGAAGGTATGGCACCTGCTTTCTCTCATTCCCACTCTCCCCAGTGGCAAACTGATTGTCACCCCCTAGAATGCAGGTTCCTCACTGGTAGTAGAGGAGATAACAAATGACCAGTCCACCAGCACAATCTTTCATGCTTCTCTCCGGTCTGCAACAGTTACTTGCCAATAATATAACCACTGAAGAGTGTTAAATTTCTTAGTGCTGTGAAAATTGGTATTAAAAGAAGTACTTTAAAAAAGAAATGGGAGCTTAAGAGCTATAATAAAAGAATAACCCTTAAAGCAAGTCAATTGGAAAGCATAATGAAGTTGATAGTGGTCTTTTTAGTTTAGTCATGAATTTGTTAGAGGAAAAAAATGACTTTTCTGAAAACCACCATCTGGGCCATAAGTAGATCCATTAACGCCGCTAAAGACACCAAGAAGGTTATGCTTGCTGCCACGGCAGGTCACCCCCATTGCATTTTAATTTTACTGCATTCACTGCCCAGATTTTCCCAAGTCTCATCCACTTGGCCGAGCCAGAAGGCTCTCGTTACTCCCTAATGGATTGTAATCTTCAGGGTGAACTTGGCCTCTTGAAACACGAGTCCCCTGTGTTACTCAGACCTCTAAGTGTTGACAGGCCTGGAGAGGGGCTGGAGGCTTTGACAATTTCATTTGCTTAGTGCTTCTGCCTGTCAACTTCCATCCCACAGGCTTCTAAGGGGCAGAGCCAAGTTTTTGGGTGGAGTTATGTTTTGGCATGTCAAGTTCAGGTTTATCCTCACTTACTGTAGATGTGATCTTCTCTTTCTGCATGAAGAAAAATCTATTTTTAAACATGGCTGGCTCTGGAAGTCTTTTTTCTCAAGTTAGATATATTCGTGTTCAGAACACAAATAATCACACTGCAATTGATTCATTGGAGTAACATCTGCAGAACTGAAACCTATGGTAATCTTCTGCATCGTAGAAATTCATAGTAGTTGCAAAATAAATATTCATCTTCTTTTCAGCATTCTGAATTTCTTTTTATTTTTTTAAAGATTTTATTTATTTATTTGACAGAAGGAGATCACAAGTAGGCAGAGAGGCAGGCAGAGAGAGAGGGGGAAGCAGGCTCCTGCTAAACAGAGAGCCCGATGCAGGACTTGATCCCAGGACCCTGAGATCATGACCTGAGCCGAAGGCAGAGGCTTAACCCACTGAGCCACCCGGGCACCCTTTCATTCTGAATTTCTAAGGTTTTAGTTTGTATAACAGTATGGACATGTGTGTTATCCCTCATTCAATCAACAAGTGTTTATAAAACCCCTACTTTGTACATGACACCGGCACAGTGCTAGGCATGTGATTATAGCACTCTTGGACATATTGTCTAGGGATTTCAAGTTTCTTGAAGGGACCATCTTTGACTTCCTTTTTTAGACCCCAAAGAAAGCGTACGAGGAACTTGGCAGGTGCTAAATGAAAGAATGAAAAAATGATACAATCAGATTCAATTTATATTGCTTAAGAAAATTGGCTTATCACATGGGAATTGGAATTCTTTTGATGAATGCTATTGGGATGAAATGGGATGTTTCTGTTCTTTCCTTTGCTTAGAGTCCTTTCAGCCCAATGGCTGAAGCCAGTACTAGCAGATGGCAGGGAATAAGGACTAAGGACTGTTTAAAGTTCTTGAGATGTGGGAAAAACTATTTCTACATAGGCTCTGTTTCAACCTCTGCTTTAGAGGTGACAGATGAAGCTGGGTGAGCGTAAGAGACTGGCTCCAACCTGCCCAGCATCTTTGTGGCAGTGGCAGTGCCAGGAGTGGAACCCTGGATTTGGAATTCTCAATTCTTTTCTGCCATGTCTTACTTTTTATTCAACACTGGTAATCCTACTTCTGCCTTGTCTGGGTTCTTAGGTTATAAGCAACAGAACCTGGTTCCGACCAAATTTAAGCAAAAAAGGAACATCTTGGAAGGATATGGGTGGCTTACAAAAATACAGGAAGACTTGAAGAACCAGATCTCTGGAAGGGCTGGCCTCACAGTGGCTCTTTGCCTTTGGAGGGCAGAAAGGCAGAGGCAGTGTCTTCTGGGAGCCACCATCAGAATGAATCAGCCCCACGAGTGTTCAGGCTTTGTGTTACTGCACTTATGATTCAGATTTTAAGGAGGAACCTCTGATGGGTCTAGCTTAGGTCACCTGCCCATGCCTTAGTGTGAGTGGGGAGGATGGCTCACTCTGATTGACAGTCCCAATACAACTGTATCCACTGAGGGTTCCAAATCAAAGCCAGGTGCTATTATCATATGAGGGGGAAAGGATGCACATTAGACAAAACCTACAGAGCTCCAGGACACAAATGACTATTTGCTTATGAAAGCAAGTCTCGTAAGTACACAAGCATTGCCTTCTCCCAATATTTACCACTCAGTTCATGCCTGTAATTCTATCCCTGAGCCCTGTACTCCCAGCATACTTCTACTTTACAGGGAGGATGAAGATGTCTAAAGAGAAATCCCTTATGGCTCCTCTGCTCTCCCTGAACATTTCTCCTCCATTTAAAAAGTGTCTTTCTCTTCTAAGACTCTAACTCTTCCTATACACTCCAGGTCTGATCATCATCCACCTCCTTTGGGGTCTTGCTGCAAAAATTCCTTCTTTAACCTACATCCCCATAAATCTGTGATTTGGGTGCTGTTCCATTTTTACTGCCAGGGTAGAACGTGAGACCCTCAGCTTTATCTTAAATTCTAGTGTCTCTTTTCAGCATTGACCTAGGGATTTCTCTTCGAAAAAAGGAGAATCCTTTTTTATCCTCAGGGATATCCTCAGGGATAACTGAGACCTAGGAGAGAAACCAAAAAGTGGGCAGGTGATGATCAGGTAGGAAAGCGAAGCAAAGAGGGATTGAAATTGCCAACTAGAGAAAGAAATGCAGAGTGATGTCCTGTATCATGGAGAAAATAGTATGGGACTAGTTCCAGAGCCCTTTGAAGAATCCTTACCAGATTGGTTTAGATTATTAGATGTGGTGGCTTATGCCCTCTGATGATTAATGGTACCCCTCAGGGTCTGATGCCTCCATCTAGATGACCCACCTTAAACTCAGTATGACTACATATCATCTTCTCTAGTTGCCTCATACTTACATCAAACCTTTTTCTCACTCAGTTTCTCATCATTGTTTGTCCAACTACAACCAATGGACCTTCCTTCTCTTTGTAAAGCTAAACCACTCCATGCCTCAATTTTCCCACTTGTAAAATGGGGATAATCATCACACACATCTAATAGGATTATTGTGTGAACAAAGAAACAAAGCAGAGTAATCAAAAAGAGTCAACCATGGTCAACTCACAGACATTTTATTCTTAATATTTACTCTTGAGCACCTTGAGAAGAATTTCTCCATCCTGACTCATGCCCTAAATGAACTACTTCCTCTTGAACCTGTGACTCAGCTACTAGTAGTAGTTTATGATCTTTTCTTTTTTCTTCAGCTCAATTTGGCATGTCAGCTTCTTAGTTGTCCCCACTTGCTTAAAGGAAAGTTTTGAATGAAATATCCAATCGGCAGGTGACCAATGACCTATCAACTGGTATCCATGGCTCCTTCCTAGAGAAACTGGAATTTACCAGATGTGAGACCTTTGTGGAACCATCATCATTCCAGTCATATGAGGAAGAATGTATTGGTCAGAGGGCATTTGGTTGTAAGTAATAAGATACCCAGTAAGTCGGCAAGGTAACAGATTTATTGTAAAGATGCGCTAAAGTCTCAAAGAAACAAAGAACCAGGCTTCTTGGGAAAGGCTAGGTCTTCAGTGTGACCTTCTCTCCATCAGCTTTTTCCTTTCTGGCTGCATGCTCTTTCATTGCTGAGAAGGGTCCTCTTCCTTGATCTCTTCATACTTTTCCTAACAGCAAGCTTGTGTGTGGTTTGGGGCTATTATGGCCTTGGAGACTCCGCTCTGATTCTATCTGAATTTTATATCTCTAACCTGACATCCCTCCTTCAAATGCTTGAGTGAGACAACCGGTGATCTCAGAGTCATTTGGTACAACTGTGGTCCCTGGCCCTTCTTGTCTGCAGGTCTGGTTGAAGATGTGGGGGGCATCCAAGGGGAGGATTGTGGTCCAGGATGCTCCTAACATGTGTGCTCAAATCCTCCCTGGTCAGGGTGTCACTCTTCCTTTATCCCGTATCTTGCCTTTAGTTAACCAGTACTGAACTCCAACAATGTAACTGTGATACACCAAACCTCTACTGGACACCTCCACTGGGGGCATCCAACACACCTGGCCTTGTAGAAATGGAAGACTTAGCACCCGCAAACCAAGGGGAAAAGACTCTCAGGAAGTCTGTGTCTGTCTCTGTAAGACATAGCGCTGGAAACCGATGAAGATCCATTGCTGAAACCCGACAGCAAGATACTTAACATAGTTACTAGCTGTGCTAACTGATTTAATGAACAGGCAACATAACAAATGAGCATGTTTACCAAGTTAACTTGTGAAAATGAATATCTGTAATTAAAGCGGCTCACAACTGACAGGCAAACAGGAAATTATTGTTATTATTATACACAAATCATCTTAAAATACCAGAACTTAATAAATGGGGGAAAAAACAAACAATGGCTAAAACTGTCTGCTAAATAAAAAGTAATGACGAACACCTGTGGTCTTTTTATAGGACTCCAGCGGAGATTTTTTTTTTGAAGACCTAATTATGTTTTTGTAATGGTACCATTTCATTATTTCTCTGTAGCATTATTAAAAGAAAATGTCCATATTTTCTCTGTGTAAAAGGTCTGGCACATAGATCCGGGTGTGGAGTTTCTTTAAGGCTGCAGACATCCTGACAGTTCTAGCTACTTACTGGCAGAGAAGATAGGCCTTGGCAAGGCTGGACTTTTCTCTTTGGTAATATCAGAACCTGGACAGGGCGTAAGGGTGATGTAGACCCCTTCATACAGATTCTGTCAGCAGCTAAGTGAGAACCAATATAGCTAAATGGGTAAGAGAGCAAGCTCTTCAATTACCCTCTCTAATCTTGAATCCCAGCTTTGTCCCTTCTTAGCCATATATCCTCTGGCAAGGTACTAAACCACTCCATGCCTCAATTTTCCCACTTGTAAAATGGGGATAATCATTACACACATCTAATAGGATTATTGTGTGAACTAAGTCCTGAAAAGAGCATATTGGTCTTGGTACATTAGTTACAATTATTATCTTCAGGTTACCATTCTATGTGTTCTTTAACCAAGCGGTTTCTAGGAATGGGGTCCCAGGATGCCCCAGCCATGTTGTCGGGGAGGAGTCCATGGTGAGTCCATGGCAACATGAGTGGTCCAGATCTATAGAGTTGGGAGTTTATTTTCTTTGCAGCACGAATGCCATTTGAAAGTATCTTGCTTGCCTATGGTCTGCCTCCTATCAGTAGAATGTAGGGTCAGAGGAGGGAGGATATTCCAGGACTGACAATTACACAGTTCCAGCAGGGGCTGTTCACATTGTCATATTATGCATCTGTAATTCACACTAGGGTGCAGGATACCCCTGGAGTTGTGCATCCTGTAGGTTTTGGATGTCCCAGAGGGGCCTCAAATTGAGTTCAAGGTTGGCCTCACTCCCTCCCAAAACTTCTCTCCACCATGATTCACCATTCTCTGGGTGGTTGCACCACATGTCCAATCATCCCAAGTAGGAACCTTGGGGAGCCAATGGTTGAATATAACAAGTATCTCAACTTTCTTCTTCCACATCCATTCCCTCATGATGCTCTCTCCATGTAGAAGCCAGAGTGTTCTGTTAAACCTAAATCAGGTCACAGCACTCCCCTGAGCATGTCCTCCAGGGGCTTCCCCTTGCACGTACCATAACATGCACATTTTTTATTATGGCCCAAAGGGTCTTATCCTGTGCCACACTCTCTTGATCACACAGGTACATGAGTTTCAAAGGTGTGGCCCCTGCCCTATTAGGATCATTGAGAGCTTCTTAGAGATATAATGCTTAGACCTGCACCAGATCAATCAATTAAGAAACTCTGGGGGTTGAGGTCCAGCAATCTGTGTTTTAACAAGCCTTCTAGGTGATTTTGATGTGACACTGGCATCTTTCTTTTCCTCGGACACCATTAATGTCCTTCTGGCTGAAACGCTCTTACCCTGATCTCCATGCAATTTGTAAGATCCCCTTTGCTTTTTTTTTTTTTTTAAAGATTTTATTTATTTATTTGACAGAGAGAAATCACAAGTAGATGGAGAGGCAGGCAGAGAGAGAGAGAGGGAAGCAGGCTCCCTGCTGAGCAGAGAGCCCGATGCGGGCCTTGATCCCAGGACCCTGAGATCATGACCTGAGCCGAAGGCAGCGGCTTAACCCACTGAGCCACCCAGGCGCCCCCCTTTGCTTTGTTATTCATTTCAATTCAAAAGTCAACTCTTCAGAAAGGCCTTCCCAACCATGCCACCAAAGGTGACTACTCCCCTCTCTCTGTTGCTGACATTATCCTATCATATGCCTGGGTTTTATTCTCTTCACCATCCTGAGCACAATTTGAAATGATCTTCTTTTTCAATTTGTCTCTGTTCTTCTTTTTTTTTTTTTTTTTTTTTGTATTAATTTTTTTTTTTTATTTCCAGCATAACAGTATTCATTATTTTTGCACCACACCCCGTGCTCCATGCAATCCGTGCCCTCTATAATACCCACCACCTGGTACCCCAACCTCCCCCCCCCCCGCCCATCAAAACCCTCAGATTGTTTTTCAGAGTCCATAGTCTCTCATGGTTCACCTCCCCTTCCAATTTCCCCCAACTCCCTTCTCCACTCTAAGTCCCCATGTCCTCCTGGAAGAGATTATGCTGAGTGAAATAAGTCAAGCAGAGAGAGTCAATTATCATATGGTTTCACTTATTTGTGGAGCATAACAAATAGCATATCTCTGTTCTTCTGCCAGAATTTTAGCTCTGTACAGATAGGCACCGTCTCTGATTTTGCTTCCTGCTATCTCCACAGAGCTTAGAGGAGTGCTTGGTGGACGTAGTAGGTTCTCAGTAAGAAAGAGTCAAGTGAATGGCTCTGCCCACATTCTAATAAGTATGTGTGACAGATTGAGTCATTGACCTCAAATCTTCGCCCATCCCTGAATCTTTGTTCTTTACCATTTGATGCTACATCTCTTTGCACTGGAGAAAGAGTTTCCTTCTGTGGAGTCAGTCCAAGCAGTGCTTAGACAGAGTAGATTTGGACTCAACACGCAGTGTGGAGCTGAGCCCAGCCTAGATCAGCCGGCTCCCAGCCAACTCCCTGCTTTGTGAGCAAGAAAAAAATTGTTGTTGTTTGAAGTCACAGAGGTTTGGGTTGGACATTAACAGGCTTTTGTGCCAATAGCTCATAGTCTGCATGTATTCTGTATGTACTACTTACCATTCGAATCTAAAAGAAGAGGTAATCAATTTCATTTGCAGAACAAGGGTAAGATTACTGAGCAAGTCTTTTTGCAAACAAAATAATTGATTGCCTGATAGGTAATGGGTAAGACAGGGAAGAGTATTTAGGCCAAAGGAATTATATGAGCAAAGGCCTTAGTTAAAGTGCATGAAACCTCTAGAAGGGGAGACGTGGGAGAGTAATTTGAGATGAGTAATTTGAGATTAGTAATTATACCTTACATTTGTAAAGAACACTGCAGCCCAACAAATATTTTCACATATATTCTCTTACTTTGTGCTTGGATGCCCCTGGGGCAGTGCTCTGTAGAGTCTTGGAGAAGCTTGTTCTGAATCTTAGCATCATGGCCTTGGAAGGGGTACTTTGAACATCTCTCGTCCTCTGCTTTGTCATCCATAAAGTGGTGTTACTCTCAGGACTGAAAGAGACAAAGTAGGTACAGTGAGTGCCTGATGTGCACTAGGTACTTCAAGTCTCTCCCCTCCTTCATCCCATTTTACATCTAGAGAAACTGAGGCTTGGTTAAGCTACTTGTCCATAGGTCACATTGTTAAGAAGTAACAAGTTTGGGTCCGCAATTCCCATGTTTGGCCCTCCCCTTGGTGCCATGGCTTCATCTGGCAGAAGCTGAGTGGTGACCCAGACTCATTGGGGAGGTGGAAAGATGAGAAACCATGTTTTTGTTGTTTTTTTGTTCCCCATCAGCCACCCTGGAAGCCATGTCCCAGGGAAATGCAGAATCTAAACCACATGGACCATAAGTGTTAGTTAATCATCTAAAAGGTGATAAAACAAAAATGTTTTAAATGTTTTATTTAAAACTGTTTTGTGATAAAACAAAAAAACCCCCAAGATATCACCTTCCATTTCTCCCCTATACCAACCCCCCATCCCTCTCTCTCTCCCCTACAGGTGGATCTATCTTGGATCTATCTGCTTCTCTCCAGCAGCCCCCATGCTACTTCTCACTATCTTGTCCTGCAACATCTCCCTTCCTCCCCCACCCCCCACCCCTCCACCCCGCCACATAGTCTGGTTTTGACTATTTCTCCAGTCTCCTCTTGTACCACTCGGCCTTTCTGGAAGGCTTTGGTTGCACAACTTCTTTTCTGACCCTTGGGTATACCCTTCCTATCCACCTTGAGTGCTTTTGCACTCGCTCTCTGCCTGGAATGATTTCCCCAAGCTCTTCACTTGCTAGAAAGGTAACAAATAAGGCAAATGACAATGGTCACGATCTGGACTCATCTTTTGTTTATTGTCTTTTTTTCTCCAGTGGAATATAAAGGCCACTCCCTTATCTGTCATATCCCTTCTATACCTCCAGTGTCTGGCATCTGATAGGTGCTCGAGCAGTCCTTGTAGACTGATTATATTCAGGAATAAGACCAAGGACAGAACCTGCTAGACCCTGCCAACAGAGCAGGTGTGAGGGAAAGTTCTGAGGAACAGCAGTCATTGTGGATTCTTATGGGCTACCTATGGCTGTGGGTGGGGCTGGGTCAGAGTCATTAGACCCAGCCAGGAAGAGGATTCCAGTGTGGCTAGCCTGGTGTGGGTGGCACCCCATGCACAGTCTGCTTTTGTTCCCGACTTATGTCAAATTCTGTTCATCTTCTATTTCATTCTCTTGGTCCTATTCTTGGTTTTCTATAAGATTGAAGTAAAAGTGGCAGCAAAGAATGGTGGGAGTATAAACTGTTACAACCACTTTGGAAAATAATTTGGGCCTGTTTTATAGAATTGAGTGTTTGCATGCTCTCTGATTTAGCATTTCTCTCCTTGGTAGGTGTCTCCGAAATATCCTTGGATGTATTTAGCAGGAGACATGTAAAGGAATGCTTGGGAGGAACCCAAATGGGAAACGGTCCAAATATCCATCGCATGAAAATGGTTAAATCAATTAGGGTGTTGTTACAGAACGAAATATTATGTAGCAAAGACAATAAATGAAATACCATAATGTAGATCAGCTATAAATGAATCTTATAAATCTAAAATTTAATGGAAAAGCAGGCCATTGGAGACATCATCTAGTATTTTTATAAAGTTCAAAGACTAGCAGAATTAAACAATATATTTAAGAAGACACACACATAAAAACTAAAGGGTAAAAAAAAAACCCAAAACAGTGAAAAATCTTGCCTCTAGGGTTGGCAGTGAGCTGGGATAGGGAAGATACCCAGGAGGAGACACAACAATAGTGGTTAGCACACACTGGGTCATGGGCTCACCGGTGTTCGTCTTATTATATCCCTCATGATTTACATACAAAATAATACTTGTAAAATATATTAAACATTACATAATAGATTAATAGACGTTTCCTGGCCTGAGAGTTAGGAGGATTATTTGGTTTTAATTTTAAATTGCCATGGATTAGAAAGAGTATCATCTATTTAATAAAAAAGCTTTTTGGGAAAGAGGGAGAAGAAATGCTGTTTAGAATCAAGAAACTAGATTTAATGGATCTCTTTCTGGGAGTTAAATCCTCAACCTTTCCTAAAATAGTGCAAACCTAAGAGTAGTGTTATGGTGGGGGAAGGCGGGACACCTGGGATAGCTTTTGGGACAGATGAGTCTGTGAGCATGCTTTTGGTTTTTTGTTTTTTTGTTTTTTGTTTTTTTAGATTTTATTTATTTATTTGAGAAAGAAAACCCAGAAGGAGAGTGAGAGGGAGAAGCAGACTCCCCCCTACCATGGGGACGTCATCCCAGGGCCCTGGGATCATGACCTGAGCAGAAGGCAGACACTTAACCAGCTGAGCCACCCAGGCATCCCTCTGTGGGCATGTTTTATTTCACCACTATCCTGTCCTTTGTCCTGGAAAGTCAATATAAATTTGGGGGAAAATAGAATTACAGAAAATACAATTTTTTTTTTTTAAGTTTTAAGAGTAGAGACAGGTAAGATCAAAGACCAGAAGTTTGGACACTCTTGTGAAGATTCCCCCCCCCCCTTTTTTTTAAAGAAGGAACTTAATTAAGTTTCCATTTCTCTTATGACTTTATTTTACTTCTTGGTCTGATCCTAGAGCTCAGCTCAATTACATATAATGCTTGTCTAAGAGATAAGTGTGGAAAAACAGTGGTCTAGAATTTAAAGGAATTGATTCAGCCTGTTGAAGCAGTTGTTCAAAAAAAATTTTTTGTGCTTTACTAAAATGGATCATGGGAAGGTCATTCTTCCTTCTTACTAATTTCTGTCAGCCCCTTAAAGGCAAAGAATTTAAAGGAGTTCATGTGCTGTAAAGGGTTCTACATACTCCTTGAGCTATTGTCCCTGAAGGAAAGGGCCAACTAGAAACCATTTCTTCATGTCCTGTGATTCCCTTTGGGCTTTGGTCACATTGTACAAAAGAGAAATTAAAGTCAGGATGAATAAAAGAGAAGGAGTGATCAAGAAGTGGCAGGAGACAGTCCACTGAGTAACCAGCCTTGGTGACTTTCAAGCAGCTCTTGTTCTCTAAATTAAAGGAGGAATTGAAGCCATGATCATAAATATAAGACAAAAGTCAATGACAATGCAATGAAAATCTAACCGTTGTGCTCATAGAAACAGCCCCCTGGTGCTTGAGTTAAATAAAGGAAGGCAGGAGATAACTATCGTGTACATACTATTGTACGAATGTTATCCTCTCAAAGAACAGACTGTATAGCAGAAGGAGTAAACCCACACTGTATATGGAAAACAGAATGCTAAAAAGGGCAAGGTAGACCCTATGGGACTCCATGGCTTTGAGCTTCCATGAAAGGTAAGGGCAGATTGGATTAAGGAATTTTGTAACCAGGGCTGTTGAGGGGGCATTTTTGCTTTTATGGGTACTGATAAAAAGAGGTCCTCTTTGACCCAGAACAATTGGAAGAGAAGGTTCTAGAATTCTTGAGTCAGCCCTAGGGAGAAAGATGCCAGCTGTGTGGCTAGGAAGAAATAGTTGAATAATCTTAGAAGGCAACAGCTTTGAAGTCAGACATAAGTTCAAGTCTCCTCTCTGGAATATAATTTCTGTGTATAGTTGGGGAAGCTATGTACATCACATAAGCTACAATTTTCCTCTTTCTGCAATGAAGCTAGCAGTCCCCACCTTATAGAATTGTTGGTCAGATTAAATAAGATAATGAAGAGGAAACAGCATGATGGTCATTCAGTCTATGGAGCTGGCACCACACAAGCAGTGTGAAATGGTAGAGGTGGTAAGAAATCATATTGATAGAGACAACACACTGTCTCCAGGCAATTTAGTTTCTCAATCCTTTTCCACTCGAAAAGGAGACTTTCTTTCCTAATTTATTCTGACCCAAAGAATTACACCCTTTTATGTAGACAAAGTGTTATGTAGAGATTTCCAATATGTCACCTTGATTTTACTGTGTACACAGATGAAAAGTGGCTTGTGTAGATTTTCTTTTTTGATATACTATGATCTCTCAACATTTAATAAAAAAGACTTATTTTGACTGAGACAGCCTGTCAATTCAGTCAAACATCTAATTTGGCAGATTCTCCCCTCCCTTGACCAGAATGACAGGCTGTTTGCCAACTTGATCTGATGGATTAAATGTTTTGGTGCTTCGTCGATACAGACTCAGTGATTTTTTTTTTTTTTTTGTCTTTGTTATTTGCATGGACAAGGGTACTGCATTTGAGGAAAATGGATGATCCTGGTGAATTTAAACCATTTGGTTTTGTATTTGCTTCTTAACTTGGTCCTCTGAAGGCTTATGATCCAAAGGGTTTAGGGAGGACCTAGAAGAAGAGATTGGAAAATGAATCTGGAATGGATACCAGGTAATTAGTTATCATGCTCAGGGGTTGAGGGTTTTAGAATGGGAAGTGCGGACAGCTTAAACGTTACTTAGAGCTTGGTCTAGAGGACCCATTTCTAGGGTATGAGACAACCTGCTGTGGTTGTAAGGAAATACTTTCTGTCTCCAATTTCTCCCTTCTTCCACTAGTACAGTAGAAATTAAATTCTCTTCCCTCCCAGCTTTTATTCCTCATTTTCTTTAAGAGGTAATTCCATAACTTCCTTTTGGGGAATTATCTGTTTCCAGCCCAGTATGAGTTTGCTTTGTTATACTTAATCAGTCTGGCCTTCTGTCCTCTTCCTTGGTCAAAAGCTAGGTCCCTCTTCTCCTGGGGCTCAGAATCATTGGCATTTTTATGGCAGAAAATGTATTAGGAGCACATACATTGGAATGGGAAAGCTATGAGAAGTTTATGTCATTCCTGCTATCCAGAACCCCAGCCCACCCTGCTTTCTGTAATTTTTCCAAGCTTGCATCTCTAGCCTTCCCACCAATTTCCTAATCCTAACCCCTTCTTCCTAAGGCTTCCTCTAAGACTTCCCTTCTGACTAAATTAGAATCAATTTATGTGACTTGCAGAGAAAGATGGCGCTGTCACCGCAGGCTGCCCAGAATGTCAACAGACATTCTCCTCTCTATATTGTATGCTCATAGGTCTGCCTTGCACAACAGAAGCTAATTATATATTCCCTTCGTGGCATCTCTTGAAGTTAGGTACAGGTGGCTGTATTTGTTAGCCATGGCTGCTGTAACAAAGTACAGAACTTGGGTAGTACATTTTATTGTCTCAGTTCTAGAAGCTGGAAGTCCAAGATCAAGGTGTCAGCAGGGCTGGTTCCTTCTGAGGGCTGTGAGGGAAGGATTTGTTCCAAACTTCTCTTGGCTTATAGATGGCTGCCTTCCTTCTCCCTGTGTCTTCATATCATCTTCCCTCTGGGTCCAAAAAAAAAAAAATCTTTTTTTTTTAAGATTTTCTTTATTTATTTGACAAACAGAGATCACAAGTAGGCAGAGAGGCAGGCAGAGAGAGAGGGAGAAGCAGGCTCCCTGCTGAGCAGAGAGCCCGATGCAGGGCACGATCCCAGGACCCTGAAATTGTGACCTGAGCTGAAGACAGAGGCTTAACCCACTGACCCACCCAGGCGCCCCCAAATCTCCTCTTCTTATAAGAACACTGGTGGTTGAGACCCATCTTTTTTTGTTTTTTTTTTTTTTTTTTTTTTGGGGTTTTTTTTTTTTTTTTTTTTTTTTTAATTATTATTTTATTTATTTATTTATTTTTATTTCCAGCATAACAGTATTCATTATTTTTGCACCACACCCCGTGCTCCATGCAATCCGTGCCCTCTATAATACCCACCACCTGGTACCCCAACCTCCCACCCCCCGTCCCTTCAAAACCCTCAGATTGTTTTTCAGAGTCCATAGTCTCTCATGGTTCACCTCCCCTTCCAATTTCCCCCAACTCCCTTCTCCACTCTAAGTCCCCATGTCCTCCATGCTATTTGTTATGCTCCACAAATAAGTGAAACCATATGATAGTTGACTCTCTCTGCTTGACTTATTTCACTCAGCATAATCTCTTCCAGTCCCGTCCATGATGCTACAAAAGTTGGGTATTCATCCTTTCTGATGGAGGCGTAATACTCTATCCCCAGGGGTACAGGTCTGTGAATCACCAGGTTTACACACTTCACAGCACTCACCAAAGCACATACCCTCCCCAATGTCCATGGTTGAGACCCATCTTAAAGATTCACCTAACTTGTTACCTCTTATAAAGACTTTGTCTTCAAATAAGGTCACACTCTGAGGACCTGGGGGTTAGGGCTTCAAAGCATAAATTTTGGGGAGGCACAATTTGACCCTCACAAGTGGCCAAGTGACCCGTCCTAATCAAAGAGACATAGGGGGACTGTTATTTCTGGAAGGAGTTTTCCTGCATGGTGACAGAAAGAGGTGTATAAAGAAAGGGCTTGTTCTCTCCTTCCTTGCTTTGGATGCTGCAGTATTAGGATATAATACCCAGGGTGATGGCAGCCATCTTGTGATCATGAAGTAATAAGCTAGTGAATATCTACATGTGGAGGGTGGTGGAGTAAAAGAACGAAAGATAGAAAATAATACGGATCCTGGATGCAATGCTGAACCAATGCAGGAACACCAAGCTCCATACTTAGATATGTGAAATAACTGACTGCCTTTTTAAAACTACTATCACTTTCTTTCATTTCTCCTTGAGATAGAAACCTCCCCAGATCCAATAAAATCCTCAGTGGCTTATCTCCTCACACCTTTTCCTTACTTCCTCCATATTCACAGACTATTACCTTAACCAGAATGTAAATATCTGATACCATATCTGATCATAAAATTTCAAGGTCATCCACCTGGGTCCCTTCTTCTACCTTATCTGGTGCACCCAGGTCAGTGGCAGAATAAGCCCACAACTAAAACTCCATTGCATTAGGTCACCCTACCCTGGGAAGTACTATCCACCCTACCCTGGGAAATACTATCTTTGTCATTTTTTCCTCACAGTTTACTGGAGGCGTGGTGGATGATGACAGGAGGTCATAAAGAAGTGTGGGCATGAGATGGGCTCACAGAGCAGGTAGCTTCTAAATGAAGATTACTTTTCCTTTAGTGTTTTATTTAATTTTGATTATTTATTTATTCAAATCAATCTCTTACAGGGAAGCCTGGATCAAAGTCCGTAGTTGCACCAGGGAGGAAAGAGACGAATAAAACAATTAAAATCCTTCCAGGGAGGGGCGACTGGGTGGCTCAGTGGGTTAAGCCTCTGCCTTAGGCTCAGGTCATGGTCTCAGGGTCCTGAGATCAAGCCCCAGCATCGTGCTCTGCATCGGGCTCTCTGCTCGGTGGGGAGCCTGCTTCCCCCTCTCTTTCTGCCTGCCTCTCTGCCTACTTGTGATCTCTCTGTCAAACAAATAAATGAAATGTTTAAAATAAAATAAAATAAAATAAAATCCTTCCAGGGAGAGTCAAAGACTTACCTCACAGGGTTGTTAGGATTAAATGAATTCATACTACTTATAATGTGCATAGTACAGTGCTAGGCTGGGTAAGAATTACTATTACCAATTAATGTACAGTTTATCAGTTTATCACACTGTTGATTGTTTATGAACTTATGGGAGGCTGGGACATTTCTGTAGAATCTACAATAGCCTGGGATAGTGGTTCCCAAATTGGGCCATGTATTAAAACCAACACTACCCAAGGTGAGGTCCAGCCCCTCTGAATCAGAACTCTGGAGCTGAGGCTCCCAAAATCTGCATTTTTAGACTGTTCCACACATGGCTGCAATGAAACCAGCCTCACACTGTAAGTGGAAATTATTGACAGTCCAAGGGCAGCAGTTCCTTTTTGCTCATCAGACCTTAGCTATAGTGACAATGGACCAAGTGTCATGGAAAAACCTGTAAAAATCATTTAATCTAGTCCGTCATTTTGTCAATGGGGGGTTGAAGGCCAGAGTGGTGGAATGATGCCTGAAACCGCATAGCTAGTTTGTGGCAGAGATGGGGCCCAGCCTCCCACCTGGAGCCTTTTCTTTGAGCTTCTTTGCTACCCTCTTATCCTCCACTAAGCTATACGCTCATAAATGGCAGGATGGGGCTATGTTGTTTGTGTTTCTCCTGTTATCATGGTGTCTAGAGAGGGCTCTGATATCTATGTTTAATGGCGAACTAATTGTATTGAAGCCATCTTCTTCTACCTCTCTAACTCATGTGCCCAGGAGAGCTCAGTTTTACAGCAAGTGGGGAGTTTTGAGCTTTGCACCAATGGGGTTCAGTCAGACAGAGAAGAGGAGAGGTTGTATCCTCTGTTATGTGCAGACCAATTCCTCAGGACTGTTGGCATTCTCATGGATGGAAACTTTTCCTTGCTACCTCCTGACAGTAAGACCTTCCCCTAGAACTTCATCTCAGTCAAGATACTTTCAGTTCAAGGTTAAAAAAGCCAACTTGAGATTACTTAAGTAGGAGGGGGGATTTATTGAAAGGAGACTATCCCGTGGAGCTTATCCCCACAGCTTATCCTGTGGAGCACAAGAGCCTCAGGGTAGACCATGTTCAGGGAGTAGAAAACCGTGATGGGCTCAGGCTGCCATGTCTTCTCCTCTTGCATCTCTACTTTTCTGACCCTGTAGATATTCTCTCTTTGCTTCTCCAACTGCAAGGCACAAGATGATCAAGCCATAATTTCTAGGATCCCCCCCTCTTCCCAAATCTTCCCTCTTATTTATAGACCTAAGCAAATCTCTCTAGCTGTCTTCAGGTCACAATTCCATATTTCTTGGGATAAGCTTTTATTTGCTCACATGGGGCCAAGTGTCCATTTGTGCTTGGCTTAATTATGGTTAGGGCCTCCGGGATTCCTAGTATTAGTATTATAGAGCACTAACACGAGTGTCAGAGTCGTTGTGGGCCAAGTGTAGTTCTTGTAGACAGTCTGGAGGGAGATGTGTATGCATGTGTGTGTGAGCTGGCAGACTCTCTAAACAGTATCTATGAGAGGTGTGTTTGTCAACTTTACTATGAAAACAAACAACCCCCCAATCTCAATGACTTATGACAATAAACATTTACATCTCACATTACATGTGCTGTGGCTCTGTGCCATGTGTCTTCTCAGCCAGGACTCAGGTGGAAGGAGAAGCCCTTATATGGGAAATGTCTTTCTTGTCACAAAGAGAAAAGAACAAGAGGCTGAGCCAAACTATGCACCTGCTCCCAAAGCTTCCCCTTGGAAGTGGCTTGGCTGGAGTCTGCTCGCAGTCCATTGGCCAAAGACGTTCCAGGGCCAAGCCTAACAATGAGGCATGAAGCGCACACCACCTCCAGGAAGGCTGGGCAGGTCACTTGTCAGGCAGTGGGAACCCCTACCAGGGCAGCGCACAACAAAGTGTGAACAATAACAGTGGGCCACAGCAGGGTTTAATAACAGCAAAAATAGTTGACCTTTAACAAATGTTTAAAATGAGCTAGATACTGTGCTAAGATGTTTATGCAAATTACCTCATTTAATTATCCCAATAACCTTATGAAGTAGCCACTTTTGCCCTCCCTTTATTGACTAGAAAGTGCCAATGTGCAGAGGTCAAACAACTTGCTTCCTGCTACAGCCTGTAAAGTGGGACTGCCCAGATCCCACTGGGGTGCTCCCGGGGGATGCCTCCTATATCAGTTTCCTGTGACTGTTGTAACAGATTGCCACAAACACAGTGGCTTCAAACAATGCACACCTAGCTCTTTTCCAGTGATTGTGGCACATGACACCTCAAGCAGCAAAGTCTCCCATGACACCCTGCACAAGGCCGTGTGGGGAGTCAGGCACGGGAATGAGCTCAAGTGCCAGAAGTTTTTGGAGACAGTGGAGCTGCAGATCAGCTTGAAGAATGATGACCCCCAGAAGGACAAATGCTTTTGGGGCACCATCAGGCTTAAGTCCACTCCCTGCCTCAAGTTCTCTGTACGTGTTTTGGGGGATCAGCATCACTGTGATGAGGCCAAGGCTGTGGCTATTCCCCACCTGGACAGTGAGGCACTGAAGAAACTCAACAAGAATGAAAAATGAGTTCAGAAGCTGGCCAAGAAGTATGATATCTTTTTGGCTTCAGAATCTCTGATCAAGCAGATTCCATGAATACTGGGCTTAGGCCTGAATTAGGCAGGCAAATTTCCTTCCTTGCTGACCCTCAATGAGAACATGGTGGCTAAGGAGATGAAGTGAAGTCTATGATCAAATTCCAGATGAAGAAGGTGCTGTGTCTGGCAGTGGCCGTTGACCACATGAAGATGACAGATGATGAGCTCGTGTGGATATTTTCATGTAGTTGTTAATTTCCTGGTGTCATTGCTCAAGAAAAATTGGCAGAACATCCGGGATTTATACTTCAAGACCATCATAGGCAATTTCCAGCACCTGTACCAAGGCACAGCTTAATAACCCTTGGTTCTACCAAAATAAATAAATAAATAAATGAATAAATAAATAAATAAGTCACAAAAACAAAAAACCAAAACAAAATAAAACCCACATCTGTTATCATACAGTTCTGAAGTCTGACCTGGGTCTCACACAGGGTTGCATCCATTTTCAGAGTTTTTAGGGGAGAATCCATTTCCTTCCATTTTCTAACTTCTAGAAGATGCCCCTATTCCTTGATGATGTCTCTTTCCTCCATCCCCAAGGTCCATAATGGTGGGATGAGTCCTTCTCCAATATTACTCCAACCCTGCTTCCATTGTCATATCTACTTGCCTGACTTTCTCCTCTCCCTCTCTTCTACTTTTAAGGACCCTTGCAGTTACATTGAGCCCACCCAGATAATCCAGGATTACCTCTCTATTTCTAGGTCCTTAATCACACCTGCAAAGTCTCTTTTGCCATGTATGGTGACATATTCATAAGTTCTAGAGATTAGGATGTGGACACCTTTGGGAGACCATTATTCTACCTACCACACACACCCTTTCTTTGCTGCTGTATGTGGACTCCAAGAAACCCCTTAGAAAATGGACAAAGAAAACTATCCCTCCCACTCTCGTTTACACTGATTTTTTTCTGTAAATCAAGAGCAATGATGCTTATGCACAAATAAAGAGAGAGAAAGAATAATTCAGGGAAATGACATAGAGCTCAAAGCTGACCATCTATTTGTTAGCTGTATAAGAGTGGGAGCCTACTGCTGGCTCTTAAAGTAGAAAAACCAACTTATTTCATTACTAGTGTTCCTGGCATGATGCCATAATTAATATATGGTAACAATATTACTAAGAACGAAAACATACAATTATGCCCTTAAAAATGTCAACATGAAAAGTAAACTTAATAAAAGATAGGCACAGAAACATATATAACAGAGATTATCTTTAATAATGAAATTATTTATGATCAAACATTTATACTTAATTTCAGTTCAATTCTAAAATAGTCACAGTAATGTCATGATTAAATATTAATGCTAGCAGAAACAACCTAATTGGGAGGTTATTAAAGCTTCAAATTAAGTTTCTTTTTCTTTTCCTAACTAAAAACTTCTGCCTAGAAGGGCATCAGGGGATTTGCAGCACATGTGTTTCATTCGCATTGATTTGCTGGACTGAGAGAGGGACTTTGTCAGCAGAGGTTAAGCCCAAAGTTCCAGGCAATATAATGAGACATTTTCTGTCTCTCTTTTGAGTAGCCAAAGGAGTAGTTACTACCTTTGCCTTTCTTGGTGCAGAGCTGGCCAGTGCTTTGGGTATAACAAATGATCGATTGCTGCCTAGTACACCATCCCCAAACTTAAAACAACCATTTTATTGTACACAATTCTGTGGGTCACCAGTCTGGGCTGGGCTTTAGCCCATCTCTTCTGGGGTTACTTCTGGTTGCTTGTCTGGAGCTGGGTGTCTATGATGGCCTAACTCACATTTCTGGTGATTGATACTTGGCTGTCACTGAGGTCATGTGTCTCTAGGAGGGTAGCCCAAGCTTCTTTGTGTGGCGGCTGGGTTCTAAAAGCAGCAAGAGAGAAAGAGAGAAAAAACCCTAATTCCTAAGTGCCTTTTGAGCCTCTATCCAGAACATGTTTGCCGACCATCCTATTGGCAAAGAAGGTCACATGACCAAGACAACTGTCCCACTGGGATGACCTATACATGGGCATAGATAGAGGGAGACACGATTCGCTGGGGACCACGACTGTACCCATGTACCACATGGGGATTTATCTAGCATGTATTTAGCATTCTCTAGGATAAATCATACAGAAAAGGGAGTATGAATGTTTTGTGCCCCCTGTGTCCTCATAAAGTTGTTGTTCCCAAGGAAGAGGCCACACACATTTCAACCATTCGAGCAGAAGCTCCCCACACAGTTTCTTCTCAGCTTCTCAATACTTTGGGCAGAAGTGAAGAGCCCATGATCAATGACGCATGAATTGTTTCAATCTTATCATAAGCTGAGAAGCATGCAATACCCATTTCCCTTGACAAGACCCTAGACCAAGCAGCACCTTGGGATTCTATGTCATTACTTTTCAGTGGCAAAGCCCAGATTCAAATTGGGCTTCTCCAAAGAGTTGTGTACATGCATTGCTGTGCATCTGGATGTACTCTCGCCGATTTTCTCTGTCTGTTGCTGAGAGGGGATTGTTGACATCTCCAGTAGTAACTATGGATTTGTCTATTTTTCTTTTTAGTCTGTTGGCTTTTACTTCAGAGACTTTGAAGCTCTGTTATCGGGCATATCTGTTTAGAATTGTTAGAGTTTCTTGATGATTTAAACTTATGTCATTAGACATGAGATACTATAATACTATAATGTCAGCAATGTCATTAGCAGATTCTGGGTAATTTCCTTGTTCTGATGTCTACTTTGTCTAATATTAGTAAAGTCACTTCACCTTCCACTTAATTAGCATTTGCATGTCTTTTTCCTATTCTTTTATTTTTAACCTATCTATATTCCTTTTCTCTGGCTGCTTTGGAGTTTTTTTTTTTTTTTTTTAAATCATTGACTTTCAGCAATTGGATGATGGGATTTTGGTGCAGTTCTCTTTAAGTGCATTTCCCTTCTGGTTCATTGAGCTTCCTGGATCTGTTGGCGTATGGATCTCTGGATGAATTTTCTTCTTTTGTCAATCTTTTTAGCTTCTTTTATTGATTATTGACAGGTAAATCAGAAACAAATTTTGATTGTGCCAAGACACAAAAGAACTAGTAATTTAGTAATATTCACTTACTAAATGTGGTTGGGACAGAAACAACTGGTTTGGTAAAACCAAGAAGAGGAAATTCATCTAGGAATCAGAATTGTCTATTGAGAGTCAGGATAGCTGGTTCTTGTCTGTACCTGCCAGTTGTATGCTGGGTAATCTTGGGAGAGAACCTCACTTTTCCTGTCTTCAAGATGAGGGATTTGGGTCTTCTAAAGCCCCTTCCAGCCCCTATATTTCAGTATTCCATGAGTTAAGGCAGCCTTTTCAAAGCATGCTTAAGAAAGCATGAATCTAATGTAATGATTTAGGAAAAAGGGGGCCTCCCCATTCAAAGATATTTGGGAAACTTTGCCTACTATTGTATTTCATAGAATCTAAAATGCCATTAAATAAAGACATACCATTACTTTGTGCTCAGCCAAGAGAGACAAATTGCTGCCAACTAAACCATGAAATAACTTTTCCTAGCACTTGGAATTTTTATTTTCTACTTATTGAAAGAGTTCTATAATATTTATGTAGATATATGTATTTTATCATAATCACTCTTGAGTATTAAAGAAGAAAATGTAAACAAAGTAAGTTGTTTAGGCTCCTCTCATGTTGAACTGGACCCTTCTGATCATTTGTTTGACTCCAAGTCATTGAAGTTTGTCTTTTTTTTTTTTTTTTTTTTTTTTTTTTACAAAGTATCTTCTCCTCCTCTCTCTGCAGAGTTTGGATACTGCAACATTTCTTAAAAACATGCTCCACTATTGTTTCTGGGATTTTCTTCCAAGCCGCTGACAGCCACTTTGAAAATTTTAATGCATATGTTCGGGCACAGCTGTTTTCTGGCTGACTACAACTGTAAGATGCATTTTGATTTCAGAAATGTTAAAATGTGGGGAAAAAAAAGTGCATTTTGGACAGAAGGAAATATGGCATAATCCCTTCTAGGATATGCATAATGCATGATGCATATTTAAGGCTCTGAGATATCCTGCATTTAAAAAAAAAAAAAAAAGTCTGTTTAACTATTTATCCCAGTGTTTCCCAAACTTAACTGACCCTGGAATCTGGGCCCAATCCTAATATGAAATTTTCAGAGCCCTGAAAGAGTGTAAACAGAAGCCTATACAACAACATCTCAATATTCTAAGTTATAAGTTAACAAAATATTATGCAATATATACAGTATCTTGTTATCTTGACAAATATTCTTTACTAATTACCTGGAAATCCAGGTTTGAACTCAGAATTCTTGGATACCTTGGACTTCTGTGTGGGGAGAGCTTGGCCCTCAGCTCATGGTCTCTTCTGTCTTCCGTACCCATCCCTTGTCCCATAGTACAAGGAGCCCTTGCCACACATGTGTGAACCCCCAGTTGTGCAACCACATCCAAGCTCCTTCCCCTATGAGCATGAGAGCTCTCTGGATATGCAGAGTATAAGCTAGTGGGACCAGAGTATGTTCTGCATAGACAAGTCCCTTTGGATCTGTGGACTCCTTGTCCCAAAGGGCACAGCTTAGGGAGGATGAGGGTAGGCCTCTGCCTGTTAAGTCCCAGGTCAGGGGCCCCTCTGGTCTGGCCCAAGGATGGGATTGCTGGAATGTTTTTTATCACATAACACCTACCAATATCACATGAAATTGACAACAGTTTCCAAGAACTCCTCTGATGGTGGGTGGTTCTATTGATGAGTATGCTTATACTTTCTTTCCCTGTCTTTTTCTCTCTTCTTCCCTCCTCCACTGTTTTTTTTTTTTTTTAAAGATTTACTTATATATTGTAGGGAGAGAGACAGAGAGAGATGGGCATGGGGGGAAGGGTAGAGGGAGAGAGAGAATCCCAGGCAGACTCCCCACTGAGCATAGAGCTCAATGCAGCACTCGATCTCATTACTCTGAGATCATGACCTGAGCCCAAACTAAGGGTCAGTTGCTCAACCGACTGAGCCACCCGAGGCGTACCCACTATTGTTTGTTTTAAACCTCTTCTTTAGCTGATTAATAGCATCCAATTTTTGTAAATACCTTTCCCCCTTCCAAAGACATTCCTATTCTTTCTTCTCTATCACATCCTTGGGAGGAACAGGGGGCATTAATGAGTACCCCCTTTTGGCAGTTAAGTGGCCAAAACGAGTGGCCCATACCACTAAAGGCAGTAACTGCATTAGGCTTGACCTCCTGACTCTGCTTTAACCCTGCGCAAGAGAAGAAATCAGTGATACCATATCTGTTGAGAGTGTGATCGCATGCATTTGTGGATGTCCAAGACAAGTCCCTAATTGTAATGTCTGTGCAGGGAGAGGTGTGTAGCAGGATGCAGAGGTTTTAAGCCAAAGAAGAGCAGGCATCTGGAAATAACACATGTAGATAAACAAAATCCCCTAACTCAGTCACCTCTGTGTCCAAATCTATTGCACAAAAATCTTGATACCAATTCAAGTTAAATGAAGGGAATTTATTTTACCATCTGGAACAGTCTCTTGGCCCTCTGAGATGTGTGAAAAGAGGAACTCTACTAATGGAACGGAGACAAAATTCTGTAAATTTGGGCCATTACTCTATAGAGAGTGGCTAGAACAGGTGTGTGTGCATGTAGGTTTCACAAGTATGAACAATAAGCAACTATTTACAGGTACAACCCTCATCCCACCCCATGGCAAGCTCTCAATTCTATAAATAAAAGGAGAGATACCTCCTCTTTTCTAGAAGACTGCATTCTAGAAGTCTTGTCTTCTAGGTGAGCAGAAGCTGGCCTTTGGAAGTCCTTGTAACTCTCCTGTTTGGCGCTTGACCATAGAAGTGAACATTCCTGGGCCAAGCGCCCTGCTCTCGTCAACCCAATTGTGCAAGTTCACCCAGATTGACAACACTGGTAAGGTCCTTCTGTTTTTTTTTTTTTGGAGAGCAAGACTCCCCTTTCAGAGGCTTTATGTACCTCCAACCACAGTTGTGCTTGTTGGCCAGCTCCTTACGCCCCCGATACGACAGGAGACTGAAGAATGCTAATTTCTTTTCTGTGTAGTACTTAAAATTCTAACTCTGAGCCAGTTCACACCACAACCGGACTAGTTATTAGGCTGGTGTCAGTAACACCTCAGGTCCCATCGTGTCTCTCTGAACTGTGGTATATTAATTGGGGTTTCTAACGCTGTTGTTGGTGAGAATTCTAAAGCACAATTAGTATTAATAGCCGCTGTAATTGACAAGAGCACTTTTGTGGCTTCTCTAAAATGCTTTGTGCCTTCCATTGAAAGCCACCACACATGTATGCCTAATCAGGAAACCTGTGGAGGACAGAGGACTAGTGTAATTAGAGTGACAGGTGACAGATTTAGCCTTTCAGATTAAGACCTAGAGTTAACACTGCTTTTATCCCCCAGCCCCTAATCTAGCAGCATTATTTGCATGACTATAACCCTCTCCAAGATTATGCAGATGTTCTATAGGACTGATATTTACTTTAAATATATGTCAAATATCAAAGAGCTGAAAGAGAAATTCAAATGCAATTTGTATTTACCAAGAGGTGGGTGGTTAAGGCCAGAGATACTATTTATCTTTTGATTTCTGCCCTCCTCTTATGACTCTCTGGGAAAATGCTATCCATAGGGGAAAAGTCAATAGTAAGCATGTGTTTGATGCCATAGGAACCCGTTTTCTCCTTGCACCTTCTGAAGGAATGAGTCAGTGGTGATTTTCTGGTATGACCCAGCTGCACTCAAATGCTCCATGAAATGGTTTCATAACCTAAAGGAATTTTTCTCACTGATTTTTAAGCCTCCCCATTGCCTTGCTCTATGATTTATGTAGTAACGGCTCTTGAGATAAATGGTATGTCCCACCTGAATAAAATAACAGTTCTTGGAATAGAAGGAAGATAGAGAAGTTTGGGGGAATGTAAGAGAATTCAAGTCAAGAGCAGAGACTGGAAGATAAGAATTCTGTAAAGGTGATTACTCACAAGGTGGGATGGAGAAGAGAAAGAACCCTGAAAGAAACAAGACTTCCTTTGGGGCACTAATGCTTTTTTGCACCCGCACAGCAAAACTGGAGCATCCAAGAAACATTTTAGGCCATCACCCTGAGGGTTTTACTTTTGTTTGCTTATTTGCTTGTTGACCTGATTATTTCAATGAAAACCCTATCCAAGGTGGTTTTTGTATGTTTATTTCTTTGTTGTTCTAGCAATGAGTTCATAGCCAATGAAACTCCAAAGTCAAATAGACGGCTTTGTGATTTTTAAGACACCTAGAGAAGACAGCAGAAATGAGAGTCATGTCTTAGATGAATATAGCTGTCCTTTCTAAATATTTGCAGCTCTCTATCTTGTAGGCACATGGTAGGATTATGCTTTCTGTTCCTCTAGTGGTTGGATGGAGCCATGCACCAGCTCAGGCCAATGAGGGGTAAGTGAAAGCAATGTTTGTCTTTTCTAGTCTGGAATGTCATATTCGTGCTGCAAGACTGTCCAGAGCTTCTTTTGGCCCTGGCACCATGGCAAACCAGATTTGGGGGAAATGGGAGTGACTGCTCCATCTGCCTACATTCCTGAATGACTGCAGTGACAAATGACACAAACTCCTTTATTGACCTAGGATGGGTGTGCATTGTGAATGACCTCTATGGCTCTAAGTTCCCGAGCTTTCAGAATTGCTTACTAGAGCATATTTTAGCCTATTCTGATATATGTAATCAGAGCTTTGTGCAGTGGCAGTATTGTAGCCAATGAGGTTTATCCAAGGTGCGATTATTGCTAATTGATATATGTAATCAGTTTGAGACCTAGTTTGATAGTTTGATGCACAAACTGCAAGGATTGTTCTGGCTACAGAAGTCTGTCTTAGTCAGGGTTTTCTAGGGAAACTGATTACACTGTGTGTGTGTATGTGTGTGTCTGTGTAAAGAGATTTATTATAAGAAGTTGGCTCACATGATTATGGAGGCTGAAAAATCTTAAAAATCTATGGCCACCAAGCTGGTGACCCAGGAGATCTAAAGATATCATTCTAGTTTGAGTCCAAAAGCTTGAGAACCAGGAATGCCAATGGTGTAAATTCTGGTCTAAAAGCCAGCAGGTTTGAGATCCAAGAAGAGCCAATATGTTGATTTAGTCTGAAAGCAGGAAAAGACCCAAGTCCCAGCTCAAGGTCTCAGGCAGAAGGTCCCATTCATTCAGCCTTTTTGTTTTTGTTTTTTTTTCAGGCCTTCAACTGATTGGGTGAGACCCCTCTGCATCAGGGAAGGCAATGTGCTTTATTCCATTTACCAATTCAAATGTTAATCTCACCCTAAAACACCCTAACAGACACACTAAAAAAAAAAAAAAAAAAAAAGTTTGACCAACTATCTTGGCACTTATGGCCCAGGTGAGGTGAGACATAAGATTGACTGTCATGAGATGCATTTGAGGCATGGCAGGAAACAAATTCACTCTACGGTGAACAAATCTAGGAGCCAAGACAGAGTGATGGAATGGGGTGTTAAAATCAGTCCATTTAGCCAATGAGACTCCAAAGACCATTTCAGCGCAGGAGGGACAAATGCCCTTGGCTTATAAGTAAAAGTTTCACTACATAACTGCCCCTATTCTGATGCCAGTGTGTGTTTCCAGCTTGTACCTTCCCAGGGTACACAGCGTTTACCTAGCTCTGATCTTGGATTTGTTCTCTCCTGTGTTCTTTTTGAAGGATGGGAAAGGTCTTTATCTCCCTCTTGGAAAGTCTGGCCCTTTGGATCTTAAAGTTGACTTTCTGGCAAAATGTTGTCAAGAGGACACTTCCCTGGGAAAACAGATCAACCCAACTGTACACTGGAGTGTCCATCTCACAGATCACTACACCTATCAGCTATGGTTATTCTCAATTTCCTTACACATAATCCCACTAGTCTCCAAAGAGAGGCTGGCTTTCTGTGAACCTGAATGTCAAAAGAAGGGTTAACTCTGAAGACTCATGTTAGGCTCCAAAGGCATAAGGCAAGACGTGTGTGGAATCAAAAATTTCATTGAAAAATATTTTAAACTCACTGGGACATATAGCAAATCTGGTTTGGGGCTTATTGTAGGAGACCTTAACGAGTCCAGAATGTCCATATTCTCCTTGAAGTGTTGGACTCATGGTTTCTTGAGTTGAACAGATCTTGAATTTCTTGAGAAATAGTTGGCTTATGTGTAGGGACCACATTATATTAAAATTTTTATTTTATATTTTTTTGCTCCCTGAGCACATTCAGTGGACTGTGTGGAAACTGCATGTTTGTAGGTGGGGATTCTACTGGTCTGCCTGTTATGTATGGCCACATTAGCATAAAAGAAGATCAATTTAGAAGCCAGTGTGGACCAGCACATGAAATTTCAAAATTCTTGGCATTCTTGGGTAGACTTCTGCCCATCTTAGATGTCCTGGAAGGTCACCAGAGCAGCAACCTCAAGGAACCACTCCAGTGGCAGATTTTCAATGATTAGCTTTGAGCTCAGCTTCTTGTTAAGTGAAAGTGATTAAAAAGGATTTCAAGCATGCAGCCCATGACGGCTGAAAGTGGCAGATGGTGTGAGCTAGTACATTATGTCAAGGAATCCATGTACATTTTTGCAACCATTTACAGCTCTTGGTACATATTAATACTCCCAGAACGCTGTCATCACAGGAGCCTGGCCAGCTGACCCTTGTCAAATGTGCCATTTCTTTTTCATTTCCAAAAGGCTTCGTTTCAGTTGTATTTTTTTTTATCCTCTTCTAGGAGAATCTTGTTTGGAGGTTTATTTATTTTTTTTTACTTATTTTTAAATATATATATATATATATATATATTTTAAGAATTCAAGGCATTCAGAATTATTCTTGTTTTACCTATGTCTCATTTGTATGGGGTAGATGTTGGGGGCTGGGGAAATTTTACTGCCTGGCTGTTCTATCTATCATAAGTGACACCCCCCTTCCCCCCAAATAAGACCTCAGGGAAGACAGAGGCAATGTGGGTTTGTGAATTTCATTTTATCAGCCCTATAGCCACCATAGTAGTGGAAGCACACACATTTTGGTAGAACAGGTAGTTCTAATCAAACTGCCTAATATGGGTGGGTCCTAGTGTGCTGCTGTATTTGCAGATGAAAAGGTCTAAAGCCTGAGCTTGTCTTGACCCAGTGAAAAGATCCAAGCCAAGCTGCTGCTTACTCACACGATCATTTTTGGAGCAATAGCCTTCATTTGCAAAATGTCTGGCAATACTGTAAAAATGTCCCCACCTTGGTCTAACATCTACCTCATCTCTTACTTCACACAAAGCTGTTTTGCCATTTGGGGCAGTTTTGCCAATGGACTTCCTTGAGTGTGACCACCCTTTCTCATACTTGACAAACCAGAAAGCCTGAGCCAATCAGCAGAGCCTGCTCTCTCTCCATGGTTGGGGTACAAACAGGGCATTGGTGATGGTAATCAATTTCCAAGGCATTTCTTTGGATTTCTTGAGCTGTTCAGGTTCTAGCTATAGGACTACTGTGGCCATGGTAGGGGGAAGGGCTTCTGGGCATCCAAGAGAAAAAGATGAAGCTGTCGTGCTTTCAGAGTGACACTAGAGAGTCACTCTCTGCTGGAAGGTGGCAGTGGGCGACCTCAAGGGGGCTCATTCGCAGGTTGGTTAAGCAACCATGAGGATCCGTCATAATATTTGGGGAGAAACCCCCAAGGAAAGGCTGGACTTCAAATAACACAAGCATATAGGGACTTGGATTCACTGTAGTTTGCATACGAAAAGAAAAATAATTTTCTTTTCTGGCTGGTACCAGGTCCTGCTACCTTTCTCCGCAGCTTCTGTCTGGTCCAGAACTCATTCTCATGTCTTCTCTCCTCGAGCTCATCTCATTTTAACAATAGTCATCTGTAGTCTCTGGAAGGGTCTACATAGCAGAACAAATTAGTCATGAATAAGACCGGACAGCCCAGACCTTGTGAAATGTACCAATGGCTGGCTCTTCTGTGGCTGTCTTTTGAAACCTGGGTGACAGGATGACACCCAGTGGGTGGAAAGAGCGTTTTTCTCTGAAGGAAATGAATGTTCCCACTGTCAATCATCCAGGGAAGTGATTAATCTCGGGCAGAAAGTGAGAAAGCTTTGTATGCCATGGCAGTAATGAAGGTTGTAAAGTTACTGTGCTCATCAGGGGTATTACTGTTGTAACTGTGTTGCCTGGCAGGTCCCATGGGAAACGGATCAGGGCAGTCCTATTTAGCTAGTGCATTGTGAGAGGGCGGAGCCCTGAGAAGTGGAGGTAAATCATGAGCCCTCAGGGCAAATCCAAGATAGAAAAGAAAGACTTGGCTGACAAACAGCAGAGTCTCCTCCAGTTTGCAGTCGGCCAGCCCTGACAATGAGCAGATAAGCACTTGAGCATCTCTGTTCGGCAGATACCTCTTGGATTATCTGTTCCTTAACTCTCACTTCCACCCGGCAATTCTAATGACCAGAGAACCTGACAGTAGCTCCCTACCTGGTTTTACCTGGAAAGCAAATGGAGCTCATTGGAAAACAGGTCACCTTTCTTCCTCCACTCTCTAGGGAGTCCAGATCCCACTTCTGAGTGTCCAGGGCCTGCGTCACTCACAGATGAGTAAGGTGACTTCATGCCCATGCATGAAGATTTCAGCCTTACTGCAAAGCCCTGCTCTAAGCAAAATTATCTTCCCTTTATTATTAGTTGCCTAGAACACCTATGTTATTTCTATGGTTTAAGCATTATGTTTCCAAGAATCCCCTATAAAAATGAAAATATCTACAAATGGGTAGGATACTCAAGTGTTGTCAGCTGTGCACGCAGTGCTGGGAATAAGTTTAACCCTGCGTTTCCCCACACCGGCCCTGGTGGTGCGGAAGATGGTTGTAGGGGGTACCCACGCAGTCTAACCCAGGATCCTGTTTTATTTTATGTTGTTTTTCGTGGCAGTCACTTTTTGTTTAAGGCAAGTAGGCCTACTGGTCAACGGTACAGATACAAAATTCATTTTAAATAAACTTAGGTATCTAACGTAAATAGAGTTTAAATTTTTAGAAAGGCAACTTGAAGAAAATGATTAAGTACATTGCAGATAGGTGGACATGGGCATGGAAAGTAGTCTGAGTGATTCAAAGTTTGGGGGAATGCTGGTGTACCCCCATCTTATTTCCATAGATGCACCCCCATAATGAGGGTGCGTGAGGCAGAAGCAAGGTTGTGAGCTCTTGGCATTGACAAATTGAATAACCGAGCGATGATGGGTGCTGGGAACAGCTGGAGGGGGCGTAGGAAAGGAACTGGTTTATCAGGAGGGCCGGGTGGACTAGTGGGTGAGACTTCAGTTCTCACTCTGGCTCTGTCAGGACTGACAAGCAGGGGACAAGGTCCTAGGTGACCATTGTTTCATCCCCCTCTCTAACGGGTGAAAGCCCAGAGCATGGGGCTGGGCAGAGCAGTGTTTGTCCGTAGGCTTCCTCGCCACGGGCAAAGAACTTACAGTGAAGCAAAAGACCATCCCTTGGGATGTCCTTCCAGAAAAAGAGCCTAAGAATGACAGATGACATTGGAGGCTAACACAGAGGCCAGACCTGAGGCAGGGTCATGCTCCCAAGAACAGGACTGAGAAATTCCCAGAAGGCCTGGGGATATGACCAAGGGTGCTTTGATCTTAACTATGACTGGGAAGGCCCTTAAAATGGCTCTCCTGACCTTGGAGGATAGTGACCCTGGGTTTTTCAGAACTCGATTCCCTCAAAGACCAGTTAGTGGCTTTAAAGAGCTGGATGGTCTGTTGCATGAGAGCAGGCATTGGCTCATCTTGCTCACCAGCCTCCTGAAGCCCGTGGGCACAGAGTTGGATCCCAGCAAGCATTTTCTGATGAATGAATGAGTGAATGAATGAATGAAAATATATCGATCTAAGCCGAGTTACATGATCTTGAGGAGATAGTCCCCCTCTCCGAGCCTCCATGTTTTCATTTGTAAAGTAAAATTACACAGTTGGCTAAATCATACCCTCAGTTTGGTTTGCCTCGTAAGGCTCTTGTGTGATCAGATTAAACACCACTGATAATAATAGTTTATTTATGGAGGGCATACGGCATGCCATAAATAAATGAGCTGAGATCTTTCTATGCATTCATCTATCCCAGTTACCCCTACAAAGGGCAGCACTCTCTTTAGGACAGCTACAACATTAGTAGGGCCCAGTGCAAAAAGAAAATGTGAGACTCTTTGTTTAAAAATTACTAAGAATTTCAAGATAGGGACAACAGAGTGCTAAACCATGTATAAGCCCCCTTAAACATGGGGTTCTATGCAACTGCAGATGTCCCCCATCTATGAATGAAGCTGGCCTTATTACTGTTTCCCATTTGCAGATGATTTAACCAAGGTATAAAGCAGTTCCCACTCTTACAAGGTCACTGGCTATGAAGAGGCACGTGGGATTCATTTCCTGGCAATTTGAATCAAGATGGCAGTTCTGTCTCTAGCACATTTCTGTGGAGACAATGCAAGCAGGAAAAGGAGCTAATAAAGAGTGTGATTTTCTTTTCACCAACAGGGTCAGCCCTATGAATAAAGACCCTAAGACCTGTGAGATGAAGAAGTTCTGGGGATCTAATATATAGCATGGTATGATAGTGAATTATACTGTAGTGTACACAGGAAATTTTCTAAGAGAGTAGATCTGAAGTGTTCTTACCACACATGGAGCCAAAAAGATAACTATGAGGAGACAATGTGTTAAAAAACAGATTGTGTTAATCATTTCACAATGCATAGGTATATTAAATCATCACCTTGTGTGCTTTAAAAAAAAATCATGTTGGGGAGACCTGGGTGGCTCAGTCAGTTAAGTGTCTGACTCTTGGTCATAGCTCAGGTGTTGATCTCAGGGTTATGAGTTCAAGCCATGCGTTGGGCTCCAAGCCACTGGGCATGAGCCTACTTAAAAAAAAAATCATGTTGTTCAACTTAAATATATATAGCTTTTATCTGTCAATCATTCCTCAAAAAATCTGGCAGTGGGGGTGACAAGGAGAAGAAACTACGACAATAAGGAAATTTCTGGAAACTACTTTCTGTCAGAAGCATTAGCTGCCACCACTGGGCCTGGCCTGGAAGGGCTCCTAATTCCCACACAAAGCACTCTCTCCTCACACTGTCTTCCACCCTCATTTAGGGACCATAAACATTGCGACAGGTACTGATTGGTTTGAGGCCATCAACAAGAGTTTACAAAAGAGGAGGTCATGCCTAATCAGCATGATTAATATCGCCTGTGATGTGTGCTCGCAGCCGTGTGCAGGAACGAAGGCACTAGAATCCTTGGGCTCTGAGGAAGGCTCTCAGTCCAGAAGACAGGCAAAGTGGTGGGGATAAAATTGGGAACTGCCTGCGTTCTACTGAGGACAGAGCCAGCCTGTCAAAGGCTCCTGTGAAGCCAGTAGATGAGAAGTCCCGATTCACCTTTCATGGAGAATTCTTCAATCACTCACTCCACCGGCTTCCAGGGGAATGCAGACCGCCCCTCCAATTCGCTTGCACTTTGTTTGGGAAAGGGGAGCACTGCATTCAGAGAAATCAAATCCCAAGTGTGGTTACAACAGATATCTAGAACCTAACTCCTACCCCAAGACTCCTTTGAAGTCAGTGAACAATGCCATTAATCCAAAATGAGAACAGCAAAGGTTTACTATCACAGCCGAATGGTGACTACCCTACAGGCAGGCGGTGTAGGTTAGATTTCTTCATGTCTCTCCTTACATTGAGAGGTATTTGGTCAATTATCTTAAAGGCAGAGGAGGTGGGATGGGCACACATCTGTGCCTAGACCAGGACTCAGTGAACTTCTGTGAAAGGCCAGATAGTAAGTATTTTAAGCTTGTGGGTCATATGACCTATGTGTCAACCAGTCAGTTCTGCTGGTTCAGTGGGAAAGCAGCCACAGACAATATGTAAATGAATGAATGTGTCTGTGTTCCAATAAAACTTTATTTATATTTTATAAATAATTATTTTTGAGAGAGAGAGAGAGCGTGCATGCATGCATGTACAAGTGGGGGAGGGACAGAGGAAGAGAGAGAGAGAGAGAGAGAGAATCTCAAGTAGACTCCCCACCGAGCATGAGCCTGATGTGGGGCTTGATCCCATGACCCTAAGATCATGACTTGAACTGAGACCAAGAGTTGGATGCTCCAAGAGTGAATTGAGCCATCCAGGTGTCCCTCCAATAAAACTTTATAAGAATAGATGATGAGCTGGGTTTGACTCCTGTCCATAATTTGCCAGCCCATCATCTAGGCTTTCCTTTGGGAGCTCTCAAGGTTGAATGCTCCTAAGGATTGCTGTAGATAGATTTGTAGAGATAACAGTGGTTTAAAGGATTTTCTAAAAATGACTTTGATCATATGTAATTTGGAAAGACTTTGTTCCCAACCCTAGTCTAACATGCTGTTACATGTGAATTTTTTTTTTTTTTTTTTAAATGTGTGAGAGAATTGGGTACCAGGGAGGTTAGGTAATTTGTCCAAGGGCATCCTGCTAGGGATGGAGCTGGGATTTGAACTCTCAGTGTATTTTTGGAACTTCTCACAAACATCAAGAATTGACTGATAGAGATGACCTATCTTTCAGGACAGTGGTTCATATAACGTACTACTCAGGTCCCTGATAGAAGCTTTGGCATTTTTGTGACAGTATTAGGGGGAAGGAGTAAAGGGTGGCATTCACCAGGAGAGGCAATATTAGTCCCCGCCCCCCACTCCAATTAGTTCTTGTCTTCCTCCACCTCCCCTCATCCCCACCTCCCTGTAATATAAATCCTTTGAAATACGATACTGCTCTCAGTAGACCTAGACATTTTTATTAGATGTCAGGATCCTATTTGGCCAAAGTCATGGGACTTACATTTCTTGACCAAGTATGATGTCATTGAGAAGTTCATGTTCTTGACATTGTTCGAGAGTCCTGTTAAAAAAGCCAAATCTGTTTTTATGGGCTCTCACAGCAGGGAAGCAGCCATGGTAATGCATAGCCATATCAATTAGAAGTGGATTAATTAAGCAATAAGACAGGAGCAGCAGTGCATTTCAGAGAGGTTATTGCACGGCTCAGAGAGTGCTGCTGAGGCATCCAGCCAAAAGTCGAGTGACTTCCACTGGCCATGGCATTTCAGCCATCCAAGACGTGTAATGTTCTCCCAGAAACAGTATCCTCTGCCATCCATTTCCAGTGTGAGAAAGAAAAAGACCCTCTTATTAACTAGGTGTTACTAAGCATGGGCAAATTGACAGCCATTTCATTCTTTCATAATTATGATTAATGGCCTTCCCAATGAAGTCATCGTCTGCTATCCCAAAGCCAATTGGTCCCCTTTGGGACAGTGTCACCAAGTCATGGTTAATGTTCCTAGAAGCATGGAACGTGTAGAGTTTCACAAACTCTGGGGAGGGAGGGTGAGCCCTAATTGCTTTTGGGGACTGTTTGCACAGGAAGCAAGCCTCTTCTTGGGGAAGTAAACTCTGCAGAAGCGAAGGCAGGTGGGGATGCATGGACATAGTAGTGGGAGAAGCAGAGACAAGAGGCGGGGTGTCAACTGCCACTAGCCTTTACCCCATGCTTAGCTCTTTACGAGGCACATTCACATGGATCTTTCATTTGAACTCTTTAGTAATTCTTCAGAGTGACTGAATGCTGTTCTTACTATAGATGATAAAGCAGGCTCAGAGAGGTTAGACAACTGGCTTGATGTCACAGAGCTATTGACTGGCAAAGTTGGCATTCCACCTGAGGGGTTTGGACTAGTGCCTGTCTTGTTCTGTGCTCAGAACTGTGGACCATGAGCAGCAGCTATGGTGCTGGGCAAACACACGCATTTAATTAATAGGAGATCATGGAATACTTCTCCTCCTGCCCCTCTCCTTCCCCTTCCTTCCTCCTCCTCTGCTAGTCCTTAGTCCTTTTCCTCCTCCTCCTTCCTCTTCCCCTTGTCCTCTTCTTTATTTCCTCTTCTCTTTCTCCTCCTCCTCTTCCTCCTCCTCCTCCTTCTTCTTCTCCTTCTTCTTCTTTTGTACTAGATCTTCCAGAAATTCAAAGAGGGAGCATTAGATTACAGATAAAGTTATGGTCTGAACTGTGCCCCCTACCCCTACCGACTTATATGTTGAAGTCCTAACCCCCAGTATCTCAGAATGTGACATACATTCCGAAGATCCTTTGGAGAAAGTATCGTTGAAGAAGTAATTAAGCTAAAGTGAGGAAATTAGGGTCAGTTCTGACCCAGTATGACTGGAGTTCTTGTAAGAAGAGGAAATGAGGACGTAGACACAGAAGAAAGATGAGACGAAGACTCAGAGAGAAAATAGCTATCTCTACGCCAATAAGGCAGACCTCAGAAGGGACTAACCTACTGATACCTTGATCTTAGACTTCTATCCTCCAGAACCATAGGAAAAGAAAATTTTGTTATTTGAACAACCTAGTCTGTAGTACTTTGTTACTGTCATCCTAGCAAACTAGAATATAGATGGAAGTGAAATATAACCCAAGGTAAAATGTGGTCAGAGCTAGAAGAAAGGGAAAATAAAACAGATGAAATACAATAAAAATCATTTTGGGGGTGGGCATTCAGGCAATAGGTATCCAGATTTTAAATATTCATACTCCTTGATCTGGATATTCCCTATTTAGAAATTTGGCCTAAATATTCAGATACATTTGTGTAAATGTATTTAAAATGGTGATGAATGCAGGATCCCAGGTAATTGGGAACTATCTACCTTTCCATGGGCAGAGAACTGGTTGAACAGAGTATGGTACATGGATGCCATTGAATATAATGAGCCATTGAAGAAGACAAGATAGATCCAATAGTACTGATACAACTGATGTCTATAATCTATTGTTAAATTTTAAAAAAGAAGATTCCATTTCTATGTATTTACATTTATGAAACATCTAGAAGGATACACACCAACTGTTTACAGTTTCTTCCTCTGGGCAGGTGACCATTGAGGGGGACTTTGACTTCCTACTTGATGCAAGTTTAGAAGAAGAAAGATGAATTCTGGTAGGAGGATAGTTTTCTAAACATCATCAGTAAATCATGTCCTACTCTCCTCACAGCAGTGGTTCTGAGAACTGAATGAATGCACACATGTTTGGAACAATAAAACAAAGCAAAAATAGCCAGCCTTTACCAAATGCTGCTTTAAGTGCTTTGTATGAAAGAATTCATTCAGTTCTCCCAACAGTCCTGTAAGGTAGGAAAACATTGTGATTTATAGTAGGATACACACACACACACACACACACACACACACACACACACGTACTTGGTCTTTGCTCTGTTTCTGGTGCAGAACTCATAAAAACCTTGGAATTTCCTGAGTGACTGAGTCTTTTGTTATGTTAATGAGGTGACTTTTAGAGCACACCTAAGGATGGGGGCTGTTAGCCTGTGGAGCCAATCATGGGATCAGAGGTTTGGAACTTTCAGCACCTCCCTCCACCCCCATTCTAGGGAGGGCAGAGGGGCTGAACATTGAGTTCTATCACCAGTGGCCAATTATTTAATGAATCATGCCTATACAATGAAGCCTCCAAATAAACCCCAAGGCACGAGGTTCATAGATCTTCCAGGTTAGAGAAACAAAATGCTTCCTGGTGCTAGGAGGCTGGGCCCCAAACTCCACAAGGGCAGAAGCCCCTTTGTTTGGGTCCTTGCCCTAAGTATCTCTTCATCTGCCTATTGATTCATATCCTTTAATATCCTGTGTAATAAATCGGTAATCCAGTGAGTAAATGAGTTTCCTGAATTCTGTTAATGGCTCTAGCAAAATAATGGAATCCAAGGCGGGGATCGTGGGAACCTCTGGTTTATAGCCAATCTGTCAGAAGCCAGCCTAGCCTTGGGACTGGTGACTACCATGGAGTGCACTATTATAGGACTGCAGAATCTAATGTCATCGCCAAATAGTGTCTGAATGGAGTTGAATTGTAGGACACCCCGCTGCTGTCTGAGAATTGCTTGGTGGGGTTGGTTGGGTGGTGGGGAGATCTTCCTCTTCACATTGGAATTGGTGACCAGAACTGTTAGGTAGGTACTGATATGAACCTCAATTTACAGATAAGGAAACCAAAATCCAGAGGATAAATGAGTAGGTTGCCCGAGATGACAGAGCTAACTGGTGGCTAAACTGAGATTTGAATCTAGGTCATTTAGTTCAGAAATTGTTATCATAGTTAGGAGGATGTCATCTCTTTTAAGAGAATGTATTTATCCTGGGTTCAGGATGGAGATGGTCACGATGATAGATGCTTCTGCTTCTGGCTTCTGCCAATTTGTTCTTTGCCTGTATTATCTCATGTAATCTTAACAACAACCCTAAGAAGGCCATAAAATTCATATTCCCATTTTTCAGATAAGAAAGGTGAGCCTCAGAGATATGAAGTAGTTTGTCCAAAGTTCCACAGATGGTACATAGTGAAATTGCAACAGAATGGCCCCCTGGGCAGCTAGCCAGCTTCAGGGATCCCATGGATGTGCCCTCAATGTCTAAATTAAGTTGAAATCAGGAGTGACTGAACATCAGTGGCCGCTTGAAGCATGAATAGATGGACTCCACTTTTCTTGGAGTTATGGGCTTCTCCCCGCCCTACGGGTCATGCATTTCATGGATCTCACCCCAAAACAGGCAGTTTAGTGAGCCTGATGGGGTGGGCTATTTCAGCAGGAACCAGTGTAGATCAAGGACCAAGGGCAGAAGTGCTGTAGAAACCTCCTGGGCTTTGGAACATTCTGATGGCTGAAGAGAGAACCCCAGTAATGACTGAGATCAACTTTCCTATTGGCTTGCTGGGATGGGGTCTTGTAGTCACTCACATTTCAGTTGATTAAAAAAAAAAATAAAGAAAGAAGAGGGTGCCTGGGTGGTGCAGTGTGTTAGTTAAATGTCCCTTGGTTTCAGCTCAGGTTGTGATCTCAGGGTTGTGAGATCCAGCCCAGCATCCAGCTCTGTGCTGAGTGCCCAGTCTGCTTGAATTTCCCTTCCTCTCTCCCCTTGCCCCATGCTTGAGCTCTCCATCCCTCTCAAATAAATAAATTAATTTAAAAAAAAAAAGGAAAGAAAGAAAACACCATTTTTCTAGCATGCCAGATCTTGTGGGAGATGTATACCCATTATATGCAGCCTACCTGCCTTTCCCCAAGTGCCATTTTCATTCTGCCAACCCTGGGGCTTTGTGTAAACTCTTCCCTCCACGATCTGCTCTCTGTACCTTTTCTACTTTCAAAGTCCAAGCCATTCTTTTCTCTTCAAATCTCAAGAGTTCTTAGCTATTCCAAAGGTCAACCTTTCTCACCTTCCTTGTCTAATCATCCTTAAACCTTTTGGTAACTTGCTCACAGTTTTACTACTTTCTATCTTGTAGCATCATGATGTGAGTAAGTGATTCCTCTGGCACTCACCCAAACACCTATGACCCATAGGAAGAAAGGATTCATTCATTCCCTTTATTTGTATCCATTACATCTCTCTTTATTTTGTTTTGTATCTTTCGGGTGCCTCAAAGCATATACACTGATCTAAAAAGAAGATGGGACTTCTTTCATTCTCAGAGTTGGCTGGAAGCTCCATTTTTCCTTCCTACCCCAATCTCTGGACTTATTTTCTTGTTAATATAATTATGGTATTTATTGGACACTTACTATGTGCCACCTAATGCTAAGTGCCTTAAGGCACACTTGTGTTTCTGAAAACAACCCTGGTGTAAATATCATCATGCCCATTTTATAAATGAGAACACTGAGATCAGAGACAATCAATGAAATATGTGTAGAATAAAAGGTGAGCTCATGCAAGTTCATATGTCTAGAATATAGTAGAATAGTAGAACCAGTACAGGGAGCCAGCTCAGCCTTCATCTTTGCACTTTCTTTCCTCTTAGAAGATGTTGGACCCAGTGCAAAATAAAAACATGGGGTCTCCCCTATTAAAAAAAATTAAAATGTCAGGATGGCTACAATGCAATGTTAAACCAAGTGTGGGATCTTTCTAAGTGTGGGGTCCTATGTGACTGTAGAGGTACCATGCTCATGAAGCCACCCCTTCCTCTTTGGTCACTATGACCCCTTCCCATCCCAAGAAATCGAGCCCAAACCATTGGGCCTACCTACTTTGAAAACTTGCCTCTTTCTGGATTTCTGGGATGTAGCACCTGTTTGACTTTCCATCCTTCGAACTTGCTGCTGTCTTTTGTGTTCCAGGTATAGGTACTTGAAGGACGACGGGCAAGTTAGAAAGGACGTCTGCACTGGGAATGCAGGGTGGGGAAAGGAATGAAGAGGCAGGGTGATCATGGATTGTGTGAGTGTGGGGTCCTTCTCAGAGGTGCCAATGGTGAAGTTGAGTAGGAGGTAGACGTGCTCCATTGAAGGATAATTTAGGATATGACAAGAATGAAGTTGCTGTATGACACTGGTTTGGTAGATCAAGGACGAGATGGACCATCATCATAACCCTAAGTAAAATCGCTACCTATGAACAACTACTGGAGACCAAGTGCTATGCCAAGACCTTTACATACTTAAAATTTTTTTTTTTCTCACAAAAATTCTCTGGGGGCAAATAATATTACTAATTGTTAATATTTATATGGGAGGAAAGTGAGTCTAAAATCCCTGAGAAACTTGTCTAAACTTGCAGGTGCCCATGCTGGCATTGGCACTCGGGTCTTTGTATTCTGTAGGGTTTGAGGTGTTCTATAGGGTTTCAGTAACGTCCTTGAAAGAGGCAGACTTTTGGTGGGGGAAATGTTGAGATGCTGGCTACTGAGAAGAGTTATCTACTTTCCTCTCCTCTTTGTCCCCATAGGCCTTGAGGAACTCTAAATAGCACCTCTTCCTGCCCTCTCTAATGAGCTGGTTTAAAATAGCTTCTCCTGTGTGGCACAATGGCTCCTGGTTATGGGGCTGGTGGCGGGGAAAGTAATCCAGTGAGGAAGTAGTTCTTCTCTTGCTGTTTTGTCAGGGAAGGTGATACCTGAGTCCAAAGCTGAGTAATTAAAAACCCTCTTAACACCACTTGAAATCAAGTGGCTCATAGGCAACACGCTGAGTCTTCCATCCTCTGGGCTTGGGGTAATGATTGTTTTTTAATACCAGTCTCAACTGTAGTTTGAATCTCATGGGAGGCAAATAGAATAAAAATAAGAAAATCTTTAAAAAAGTAGAAACTAATAAAAACCCACCCCCAATAATTCTACCCTTTAATTATGTGTCCCCTAATTTTGTATCCCACCTTACTATTTGAACTTGAAAAGCAAACCCCAAGCCCAAAACAAGATATACTCTTTTGGAATGTACCTTGGCTATAAGTCAACATGAATTTTTTTCACGTAGAGCAAAATCTCCTATTTACTCAAATAGCATGAAGTTCATTGCATCTCATTGAGAATTCACATTGAATTTATATGTCTACACCAGCAAGTTATCATGAATTCAACATACTTGAGTAGTAATTTGCCTCCTTGGGTGTGTCCAGAGTCTTCTCAAGTCATCCCAGATGGACTCCCTTTTTCCTGGAGGTGAGGAGATGTTGGCATGAATTGGGGATCTGGCCAGGAAGGTGAAGGTTCATCCACTCTCCTGCAGGGAGATGTGGTCTTACTATTGGTCTTACTTGGTGGCTACTTTTGAGCAGATGCACAGCACTACCTGATGAGTGTGTCCATGAAGAATTAATTCTTCCTTAAATGGTTTCCTGCTCATATTCTTTCCCCCCATCATCCGAGTCAAAATAATAATACACAAACCATTTTTTTGAGTGTTTGCCAAGAGTGAAACACAGTGCTAAACTCTTTGAATGTATTTTACTTACCATATCTCTTATAGCCTTTGAAAGCACCACCTGGAGAAGAAGGCATTATTTTTATTTTATAAGTGAGAACATTATGACTATGAGAGGTCAAGAAAGTGAAAAAATTGGGATGTGGACCTGAATCTTCCAGCTCCTGAAGTATGCTCTTGTAACCACTGTGGGACAGTCATTCAAAAGAGACAGCCAAGTGGGAATGGGGAATGGGTTGTATGAATGTGGAAGGACGTCCAGTTCCAGATGGTTCCAGCTTTTTAATTGTGACACCTTATGTTCAGTTCCAAACCCTGGTGATCAGAGCATGGCCTGAGCAGATATCTGATAAAGAATGTCCACTACAGCTTTGTATAAAATGGAAAACAAATGCCAATGAACCAGTTTTTCATCAGCATGGGGTTAAAGCAATGAAGGATGGCGCCTGCCCATATAGACTGTGTCCCAACCACTGAGAAGAATGTCAGGACCAAAGAGGAGTAGTCAGACAGGTTAAGGAAGGGACTTGTGCCAGATCATACTGGTATCTTTTCCTGGCTCCCGAATCTGACAGTCCTCCTTCCTCCCTAGAATGCCCAATGGGCTTCGTGTATCTTATAGATAGCCAGGACCCTGGTATTCCTCCTGCTGTGATCAGCACTAAAGGGAAAACTGAGGGGCTCAGTAATGTGGTGGTTAAGGCACGACTTGGCCTTAGTTAAAGCTGGAGTTGAATCTCGAGCTGGCAAGACTCCATAGTTCTCCATACTCTCTCAGCATGACAGGAGGGCAGATGTGGTGGCTTTGTGGTGTCTCTAAAGGGCAAGCTTCACCTAGCCCCTCATCTTCCAGCTGGCACAGATGAGCAGAATGAAGTCTGGGGGTCTGAGAATGACTGAGAGACAGGGCAAATCTTCCAAAGGGACATAGTGGGGACCCCAGGGGACTAATGATCAGTACCAGATGGGGACCTCCCAGTTGATGTCAGCATGTCTAGATGCTGCTCTCCTCTTGCATTAGTGTTTTCCAGAGAAACAATAGGTTATCTATATAGATATACCTACATGGAGACTTATTATAGGAATTGGTTCATCTAGTTATGGAGACTGAGAAGTCCTGTAATCTGCCATCTGCAAGCTGGAGACTGAGAAAGCTCGTGGTGTAATTCAGTCTGAGTCCAAAGGCATGAGGATTGGGGGGTGAGGGCTGATGGTATAAATCCTGATCTGAGTCTGAAAGCCTGAGAATCAGGAGCCCTGATGTCCAAGGGCTTGAGAAGATGGATGCCTCAGCTCCAGCAGACAGTGAATTTGCCTTTGCTCAGCCTTTTTGTACTATCTAGGTCCTCAACAATCAGATGATGGGCCTTCTGTTTTATTCAGTTCATCAATTCAAATGCTAATTTCTTCCAGAATCTTCCTTATGGACATACCCAGAAATAATCTATTACCGGCTAGCTGGGAATCCATTAGCTCCAACAAGTTGACCACTACAGTTAACTATCGCATCCTTAACAACTTGGCTCTAGATCAGTTCTCAAAATCTAAAGCAGCCCATAAAAAGGCGGGGAGGGGAGGTACTCCCCAACATCCTGACACAAGGTCTTGAACTAGAAAGGTTCAGTTATAGGAAGATCACATTATGTTTGTTCTGACATTGATGCGGTGGCCTGCGATTCATAGCCACTTCAATGATGATGTTTCCAAGTTGCTTTGAAGGGGATTCAAGGGACAGTTTACCCTAAAAAGAACCCGGTAGCCTCTCACAGTTTCTGCAACAGGTTGGATGGTGACAAGCGCTCCTGCCTCATGGAAGATTCTGCATCAATATGACAAGAAACAGCAGCTGATGATTCCAAAGATGCTAAATGGCTTTATTAATCATAACCATAAACCAAAGGCTGTGTGTTTTCTCCAGGAGTCGAGTGAGAGATTGCCTTGTCTCCTGCCGCTCCCACAGTATAATCAAGGCATCAAGCTAAATTAAAGGAAATGCCATCTTCTCATGACAGCAGGTGCAAAATTACCTCTAATTATGAATTTGCTAGGTACAACAGTGACTCTGCGTGAATTATAACATTGCATTCATTATAACAACCATTTAGGGTCTCACTTTCCTTGACATGCATACAGATTCTCAGAAATGGATCATGAGCCCATTTCAAACCATCCACTGTGCTCTGGGGGAACTGGGCTGGTCTGATCATTTACAATTCGAAACCTCTGTTCAGGGTGTAAGGTTCAGGGTGAGGAATGCTAGGTCTGGGTCCCAGATTAAGTTTTGACTGGTGTGTGACTTGAACAAGTCAGTCAACAGAACTCAGTTCCTTCACCTATAAAACCAGGGGGCAGAGCTGGGCAATCTTTAAGGCAGGGCTTCTCAAACTTAATGTGTTCCTCAAGCAGCTTGTGGGAAAAATGCAGAATCTCAGACTCTGTTCCAGAATTAACTAGTTTCAGACTATAAGGTGCACATGAATCATCTGTTAAAAATGCAGATTCTGATTGAGTGTATCTGAAGTGGGGCCTGAGATTCTGCATTCTAACGAGCTCCCACGTGCTACTGCTGCTGGTTGGCAAACTACCCTTTGAGTAACAGGGCTCCAAGATCCCTTCTAGCTGAATATTATCTGAATAGTATCACTGTAGGTGTTATTTAGTGAGTACTTCCTGTGTGATGGGCATTGTGTTAAGATACATGTGTTGTCTCATTTACTACTCAGAACACCTCTACAGAGAGGATACTGTTAATATCGCCCACATGTCATAGGTATTGAAACCAAAGATCATGGTTATCCATAACTAGACTAAGGTCACATAAAGGGGAACACTGGGATTTGAACTCGTATCATCTGGCTCTGTTGTTCACATGCAACGTAATGAAAGCACTCTGTCATACCCTAAGTAATTTAGCTTTTGAAAAACTCTAACTCTTGTTTCTTTCCCCTTCTGGTTAAAGTTGTGGTAGGTGGATGTCCATGGAGGAGAAGGATAGGAACACAGCCAGCTGGTGGGACCCTAGTTCTAACTTAACACTTCTCCAGGATTGTATTGGAGTAAATGAAAAAAAACTAAACATTTCACGATCAGGGGGCATTCTGGAGAGTTCCAGCTTTGTCCTATTATGAACACATTTGTGTGTTCAATAAACACATTTGTACATACACTTCATCTATGGAATGGCCTTGGGGTAGATTCCTAGAAATTCCATCCCTGGACCAAAGAATATGTGTTGTTCCTTTTGGATAAATGCTGCTATCTTGCCTACTGCTGGGGCTCCTGGTTTGAACACTAAAATTAAAGCTTTTCATTGAGTAGCCAGATTTGAATTTTGAATCTCAAACTTCACTCAGCAAAATATCTTGCCCCATATTTTCAAATAGCAAAATTATTACGTGTGAAGACAGACTTTCTTTTTGGGTGTTCCCCCTACTGAAATGTAGATCCCATTGGGAAATAGTAATGTCCTTTAAAAAAACTTGAGAAAAATTGAGGAAAAGGAGGTCATGAAGCTGGAATATGTTTAACCCATATTCTTGGAGCTTTGTTTCTGAAAAGACAAACCCTACATTTGGGAAAATGGAATCACTTGGTTTCCCTGTTTGGCTCCATATAATTAGCCTAAACCTCAAAAGACTCCGTCTAGGGCAGCTAAAACTTCAGGAAAAAAAGAAAAAAAAGCATGAAGACTCATTTTGATGAGAAGACTGAACTCCAAATGGTTGTTTGGGGAACCAACTTAGACTTCTGGCTGAAACTCAAGATGTTATACATTTGCCTACATATTTAATACTGTACTCAAGTTCCCAAGCCTTCACTGATGGATTTTTTATTTGTGAGCCTGGGTACTTCTTCCTCCTACAAATGGTTATTTCTCTACACAGATACATGTGGGAGAATATTTAATTAGAACTGAAAATGTTTTGAGCGTGTTAAGTACAATCTAAGTGATAAGTATCATGATCTTTAAATGCTACAATAAGCATTATAACATATGCCTAATTCACTGATGAGCACTTGGCATGTCTTTGACAAATTCTTAATAAATTGCTCAAAAGAGCCCTTTAGAAAGTGTCATTTCACACCATATAACTCTACCTCTGATATTTCTCAACCTTGTCTATCTGCAGAAATGGGAAATTCTCTTGAACATTTTTCTTAACTGATTCTGATTTATGGCTTTCAGTGGAAACTCCCAGGGACTTGTTGCAATATACTGTAAATGAAATCTGCTAGCTACACAATTTGAAAAGTGAAGGCTGTAGTCTCCAAGTTTTCAAAAGCAGCCCATTTCACCTAGACAATGAATTATGGGATCTATAAGTACATAGAAAGCATGAATCCTGCACTCGGTATATGTCTTCAAGGGAAAAGCTATATGACTCGAACAAAGCCAGCCATAGTCCTGATGTCATCTGGAGGGTATTATGAGAAGATTTGTAGCAAATTAGTTGATTGTTAGCATTAGGGACAGTGGTTCCTTAGCATAAAAGCTTTCAATAAGGGGTACCTGGGTAGTTTAGTTGGTTAAACATCTGCATTTGGCTTAGGTCATGATCTCAGGGTCCTGGGATCGAGCCCCATATCCTCAGGCTCCTTGTTCAGCGGGGAGTCTGCTTCTCTCTCTCCATCTGCCCCTGCAACTTCACCTTGTCCTCACACATGTGTTCTCTCTCAAATAAACAAGTAAAATCTTAAAAAAAAAAAAAAAGGCATTCAACAAATTCTCGGTGTGCCCAGATCTCAGACTTGGCAATTAAATTTGGATGTAAGTAAAAGATGCTTTGGAACATTAATGAAAAACGTAAAAATGCATTAACTTAGGAAAGTCTACATGTGTATAGCAATTCAACTTGCCTGGAAGTGGGAAAAAAGCAACACTGGTTTTGGTGGGATCATTTATCTCCTATTGTATGCCCTAAGCAAGGTGTTCAAATTGCAACCATTTCACGGTTAGCTTTTGATTCCAATCTTCTGTATCTGCATTAACATATCTGAAAAGATAAAAGATACTCTGATGAGAAAATGGAATCTCAGAAAGAGGGTAAACATATTAATAGTGAGGGGGTCTGGCTCACTGACTTTTTAAAAAATAAGATTTTACTTTGAAATAATTTTAGATTTACAGAAAAGTCACCAAGACAATACAGAGAGTTCCCATAAACCTGCTGTTTTTACCTACTGTTTGTATCTTATATCACCATTGTATATTTGTTAAAACTAAGAAATTAACACTGGCACATTGTTCTTTTTTTTTTTTTTTAAAGATTTTTATTTATTTCTTTGACAGAGAGAGAGAGAGATCACAAGTAGGCAGAGAGGCAGGCAGAGAGAGAGGGGGAAGCAGGCTCCCTGCTGAGCAGAGAGCACAATGCAAGGCTCGATCCCATGACCCTGAGATCATGACCTGAGCCAAAGGCAGAGGCTTAACCCACTGAGCCACCCAAGTGCCCCTGGCACATTGTTCTTAACTGAACTCCAGACTTTACTCACATTTTATTTGTTTTGTTTTTGTTTTTTGCATGAATGACCTTCCCCCCCCCCCCCCCCCGAGCCAGGATTCCATTCAAGACCCCACATTGCATTTAGTCTCCTCTGGTCGGTGACAGTTTCTCATGTTTTCCATGTTTATCTGACCTTGACACTCTGACCTTGACAGTTTGAAGGAGTACTGGTCAGGTATTTTGTAGAGTGTCCCTCAACTTGAATTTGTCTTAATGGTTTTGCCATGATTAGACTGGGGTTCTGGGTTTTGGGGAAGAATACCACAGAGGTGTAGTGCCTTCTCCTCCCGGCATATGATGCTATCCCACTTTCAATGTGACTTATCACTGGCAGTGTGAACCTTGATCTCTCTGCTAAAGTCATATCTGTCAGGTTTCTGGGGTTTCCCAGGCCACATTTTGGATCATTGGTAAAGAGTGTGACAATCGATTAGTGATGTCTGTGAGAAGCACAGTGTAAGTAATAGTGATACAGCAAGTATTTGCCATCACTAACTCTAATATAAAACTGCCTCTTTTTGCAAATAAGGAAGCAGATTCAGTTAGGAGAATTTCACATCAGTGTACCTGTGGTTCAGCTATCCATATTCCAAGCATTTAAAAAAATATATTTGTTGAACATCTATAATATGCAAGGACCATATTTATGTTTCTCATTAACAGATGGAGAGAATATTGAGGCTTAAGAGGAGACTTAAGAGATAATCCGATTTTTTCATTATTATTTTTTTAATTAAAAAAATTAAAAACTCCAAAACAGAGAGCAAATACACCAGAGGCTCAGGAAGTCACAATTATTGCCTGCAGTATATAAGCCTAGGAGGCCAAGACTGGAATTTTGTCTTCTGGCTGCTTTAGAATGTGGAATCCCTGTTCCTATCTATTACTGTGTGTGCATAAGTTACTAAAGTTAAAGTGCCTGTGGGACTTTATGGTATGGTCCTCTTTAGGAGGTCCTCAAAATCAGGGCTTTGCAAAGTGCAAGAATGATGCATCCGAACATTTCTCTCTAGCTCACCAAAACATGTTTGGCTGTTGAGCATAAATAGTTTTTGCAAACGTTGGGCTTTTAAAAATTTACTTGCATGAGAACAATTGAGTGAGTACAGCCATTTACCAGGTACTGAGCTAGATGATGGCTCTATGTTGATGAATAAAGTAGATGTGGTCCCTATACCTGAGGACAACACATATTCCAGTGGAGTATACAGTTGTAAAAGAAGCTAGAACAGTAACATAATTACACAATATGAAGGATGCTATGATGAAAACAAACATGGAGTGTTAACAAAACAAAGGAGGGAGGGGAACTTCATTAGGGTGATTGGGGTGACTGATCTCAGGGGAGCTTGAAAAAATTTGCTCATACTGAGAAGAAGGGAACCTTGAAAGGGTCTGAGTCACAGGGGGAGGTCTGCATAGAGACCCTAAAAGAGGAGACAGGGCAATAAGTCTGAGGAACTGGAAGGCCTGCCTGCAAGGCTGTCTTTTAGGGACTAGTAAAGCATCGGATTTGTCAACATACTACTCATTTCCCGAGTCCTCCTGGCTTTCCCAGGAAAGTTAGGTCAACACACTGGGTGGGCTTGAGGGTCCAGGGAGTTGATGTCCCAGGACCTGTTCTCAACCTCTGGCCAAGGAGACCTGGTAGATGAAATTCCCAGTCTCCCACCCCTTGCGAGGAATTACCAGGAGGCATATTCTGTACTTGCCCCATCTCTCAGGAGCCCTCCAGGGGATTGACCCTCGGTCCATTGTAGTAAGTTGCTTGATAACATGCCTTATATTGGCTTCCTTCCCTTGGTTGCCTTCTGCCCCTTCTTCTTCATCCTTTCACTTCTGAATAAGCTACTTGAACTCATATCCTTACTTCAGCATCTCATTTGGAGGAACCCAGCCACCGGCCAATGGACAGGGTGGTAGAAGTTGAGGTTGGAGATGTAGCAGAGGCCGGACCATGCCATGCTTTGTACGCTCTGTAAAGAAGTTTGAATTCATTCTAAATATGATAGGAAGCAGCTTAATGCTCTTAAGGGAGTGACTTGATCAGATTTAGGTTTTAAAAAGTAGACCTTGAAATGTAGGTTAGCCCTCAAGTCGAGGATTTAGAAGACCCCTTACAGACAAGCTATTTGAACCCTTACTGTATAGGAAAAGAAAGTGAGATCCATCAAAAGTAGTGACTTGCCCAAAGCCACAGAGTGGCAGAGATAAGACTGCAGTGAAAGAGATCTCATGACCTAGATCTTCTGTTTAGGACTGAACTAAAACACTGTTTTAGGCAGTGTTGCTCTCTGCCCCTGAGAACCTCTTAAAGCAGTGTCATCCAAGACAGCATTGGCTAAGAAAAAGCGACATGCATTAAATTTTGAATTCAACATCGTGTGGCAGAGGAGTGCATGAGATAATTATCATTACATGTGAGACAGTTGAAATTGTAGGGGAGAAAAATAGTTAAGACACTGGCCCAGTTATTAAGTATCTAAGACACTGAAGATTTTTACTTTGTGTTAAGTAGCAGGATAGGGGATGATAACCATTTGCAAATATTTGTAAAGGTGCAGACAATGAAGAGGGAGAGAAATTACTTAGCTTACTGAGAGGAATGAGGTAGAACAGAAGGGAAATATTATTCGCTGAAGAGTGGGAAAAGTGTCTTTTCGATGGGAACCCGTTGGTTGTGTTTATCCACAAACCCAGTTGTGTGAGTGAACCTTTGGTCGTGTTTGAAATAAAAAAAAAGTTGAAGGAGGAGGAGGAGATAAGAAAAAAGGCAAGAAGAAGGAGAACTAGAGTGTTTTACACTGGCATACATCTCTTGTATTACTTGAAATTATTTTCTCTCTCATGTCCCAGTTTTCAAACCCATCTACTGCAGTTCAAAACACAATTATTTTACGATGGAACATGTGTAATGCAGCTTGGCCAGTTTTAGGATGAACCAAGTCCCATTGCTCTCTTATCAAACAGAGATGGATAAATAATTGGACGGCAGACCAACTGTTCTCTAATTACGTTTCATTCGCTGATCATGGCGTTAAGAGAGAATACATTACTGTGGTTAATCATTTTTGCCATGTTGTAACATTTGTGCAATTTTAAACTACAAAAAGGAGAAAAAGAAAAAAAGGGTCAAGGTTACCAAAATACTCAATCTTCACTGGAAGATCTAAATTTCCAGCGTAAATTTGGGTGGTTAAACTTGAATTAAAAGGAAAAAAAAAACAGACAAAAATAGAACAAATCCCAAAGCAATTGTTTTACCTAAGTTTGCTTTAGTGTATTTAAGTGGCCATTATTGAATATAATTCACCGGTAATTGAAACTCTTTTTTCTTATTTTATTAGGATTTGTTGGATATGCCAGCACTAATAATACCACAACCTGTTAAAGCAATCACAATCCACCCAATGCAAGAAAAAAAAATACACAACAGTTCTTGTGAACCTTCAGTGTGTGTAAGGGGGGGATGTGTGGGGTTCCTCTGGGGGTAAAATGTCAAATATGGGTTGTTCAGTGCCTCTGTGCTGGCTGACCCTCTTCCCTGACTTGTCCTAAGTGTCATACTGGAATACAATTTCTTAGCACACAGTTTACTTTGTCCTCAGTTAAGAGCCAGCAAATTAGCTGCAACAATTATATCTTCTTCTTCTTCTTCTTTTTTTTTTTTTTTAAAGATTTTATTTATTTATTTATTTGACAGAGAGAGAGAGAGAGAGATCACAAGTAGGCAGGGAGGCAGGCAGAGAGAGGCGGAAGCAGGCTCCCCGCTGAGCAGAGAACCCTATGTGGGACTCGATCCCAGGACCCTGGGATCATGACCTGAGCCGAAGGCAGAGGCTTTAACCCATTGAATCACCCAGGTGCCCCAACAATTATATCTTCTTAAGATGATGTCCATTTGATAGAGGGCTGGGCTGAAAGTTTACTCGGCATTATCATATGAAAAAGCGACCAAGTGCAAAAGGGGTGAGGACACTTACTTGACCACGAACCCCCAGAAAATCACTTTGATGAATGCAAAACATTATCATCTGCACTGGGAGATGTTTTATGTCCATCTCCCCATAAGGGCTGTTTTAGCACTAAGACATAGAAGCCCCCCACCAGCTGGTTTAAGCAAGAAGGGGAATTTACTAGAAGTGCACAGGGTACGGGAGAGAATATATAAGGGGCTGGGATTAAAACTGAGAAAACCATCCAGAATCAAGACTGATTCTTTCGGTCTCCTTCCCTTCAGTGTCCTGCGGTCTCTCATCTCTGTCTTGCTCTCTCTAACCCCCTCACTCCCTTGCAGAGGCTGGGTGCTTTTTGCTTCTTCTCTCTTCATGGGTCTACCCTGTGGCCTTGCTTTGGGCCACTCTAATCGTGACCAAATGTACAGCTTCAGGTTAGCATCCTTCAGTTCCCCTTGTCAATTCAAGGAGAGGTTATATGATAAGTACAGTTAGGGTCATATCTTCTCCTGGTCTACATAGTGGTGGCCATACCATGGGGGACTACTCATGTCCTCCAGGCATGACTGCCAGGGCTCAGGCCTGTGGATCAGGTTAGTTCTGTGAGAAAAGGGCTTGTTATAGGAAAGATGATTACTTCACTTATCTTCAGATGATAACCCATGTATTCCTTCCTTCATTATTCAACATGTATCTACTGAGTACTGACTGTGCCTCAGGCACTAGGGATACAGCAGAGAACAGAGTTTCACTGAAAGAACAAAGCAGACATGATTCTCGCCCTTGTGGAACATTCTAGAGTGGCGAGACAGAAGAAAATAAATAAATAAAAAGAATAGGGAGATTAGAAGGTGATTAGGACTATGAAGCAAGATCAATCAGGGAGGGGAAAGCGGAGGGCCAGGAGGTCGGAGAGGGGCAATTTTAAAGGGTTTTGTCAAGGATGCCTCTCTGAGCAGGTATTACCTGAGCAAAGTCCTGAAGAAAGCCATGGAGGAAATGGTGGATATTGCAAGCTTATATCTGAGTTTATTTATGAACCCTCCCCCAAAAAACAGGCTGATAATTAAAAAAAATTTTTTTTCCTTTGAAGTTCATGGCAGAAGTTTCTTTTTCTAGGAAGTAGGGACAGTACTGTTCATTCAACATTTATATTTGCCAACTATCTCGAGTGTCTGTAATCAGGGATCCCAGTTACAAATCATGTTTCTTGTATGTCAAAATTGAATAATGGCAATGCCAGTATTGGTTGGAGAAAACAAAGCAAACAAACAGATAAGCTCTAAGTTTCACCCTTGAAGAAGGGAGTGGGGAAGTCATGTGAATCCAGCCAGCCTGGACCTCGAGATCAGTAGGCATTGATCAGTAGGCATGGTCTGGAAAGTTCTGTCCCCTGGGTGTGGGAAGGAAGCAGGAGGAAGTTGGTTGGACAGGCTATTGTCCGGGGTATTTCCAGTCAAATGTATCTGGGCAAGAGCCAGTTGTACATATTGTTAACTTCTGTTCACATATTATTATTTAATAGGTGACGAAAGCTTGAGCAAAGTAAAAATTCTCAAATCTTGATGTCTGTATGTCTATGTGGTTACTGGAAAGTGATAACTTTCCCCACTTCAAAACTGAATGATGGCCCACCCAGGTTAATAGCAGCTTTATTCACAATAGCTAAGGGTGGGGTGGAGGGAAGCCACCCAAATGTCTGTTAACAATGAAAATGGGTATATGTAACAATGGAATGTTCTTTAGCCTTAAAAAGGAAGGAAATTCTGACACCTGCTACCACATAGACGAGCCTTGAAGACACAACGCTAGGTGAAATAACTCAGTCACAAAAAGACGAATACTGCAAAATCTCACCTGCATGGGGTGCCTAAAGTAGTCAAATTTCTGGAAGCAAAAAACAGAAGCGTGGTTATCAGGAAAGGAGGGAGTCATCCCCCATCAGGTATAATACGAGTTTCGGTATTTGCAAGATGAAAAAGTTCTAGAGATTTGTTGCACAACAATGTGAGTAGAGTTAATCCTCCTGAACCGTACACTTAAAATGGCTTATGTTATGTAGGCTTTTTTTTTTTTTTAACACAATTTTAAAAAAAAGGATGTTGGGACAAAAAGATAGGAAGAAATTGACAGCAGGGTACGTAGTGGCCCCAGTCCTTGACTGCCCACCTCCAGACTTCTTGGTATGTGGATTTCTTTTTAATAAAAAGTCATATTCAGTCATTTTATTAAACATACACATAGATCAAGGCTCCCCAAAGCCCACTGACCTCCATCAACTCGTCTTAAAATTTGGGTTCCCATTTGCCACTCAGTCCCTGAAAGTTTTAGCTAATCTAGACCACTTAGTGTTGCAGAAGCCGTGTGCAGCCCAGTCTCCCAGACTTACCCATGTTCTCCAGCAGACTTTCATCATACCAGTATTTGGGACAATTTTCCCATTCTGCATGCCCATATTTCTTGTGGTACTCAATTCTTCCTGTCTTATCTTGGAACTTAGGTATAAATCTTTTCTCCCAATTATACTGCAAGTTCCTTGAAGTCAGGGAACATGATTTAAAAGTTACTGTATCTTCTATGACATTATCCAAGTGCCAGGCACATAGCAAGTGCTTGGAATGCAGATAAACACACCAAAAACACGGTCAGAGTTTTCAATCAAGGTTGAAACGGAAACGTATGAGCTTCTTAATAACACTGGCTGTATTGATTCCATTATTTTATTTTCAAGTTTGGATATATGGCACGCTGATACGAATCAAATAGGAGTCTCTGGGGTCACATTAAGGTAGGAATTCACTGAACTCAAGTGGATCAATGGCTTGGTTGTTCTAAATCATTAGCTAGTTAAGACCAATAACACAGAACTGATCATTTTTCGATATGGCATTTTTATCACGTAGACCAAAGTTTGTCATTTCTCAGTTTGACCACCTTATTTTTAATGTTAATTTTATGAAAGTAGTACTTTTGTGTCTGGAGATGAAGAAAATACACAATAATAGAGTTATGACTAATTCAGCGATGCTTTAAAAATCTCTCCTATCTTATTAGTCATAACACCTTCTACATATGTATTTTGGAAAAACAGCAGAATTTGGTTGTGTGATACATACTATTTATTCCAACAACAGATAATGCGTGTAGTATATAGGATTTCGGGGGTTCTTTCCAATGGCTATAAATTCCAATTGACTAACAAGTATCTTTCCAACGTCTCGCTTTTATGCAGCAAAACAAAGGACTAGATCCCATTTCAACACCTTCTAGTTGAATGGATTACTTTTCTTATCTGCCTTCTCTGGGCAGGATATGAAGTCATGCCCTTGTAATATTTGGGGGAGTCGCTCACTCATGGTTGTACCTACTTTATACTGTGAAATGAAGATGGTTTACCAAGAGTTCATGAAGAATGTGTATTCAGCTAACGACAAGTAATTTGATGACAACTAGATGGTGTCTGGTGTTAATGGCCAAGGCCTTCTTGATTGGATCTTGGTAAAGCTCTTGCTCTGACTTGTCTGCCTTTTGTTGTTACTGTCTGATGTCAACCTACATCACACTGATACTCTTCTGAGCATTATACCAGCCCAAATCCTTTAGTCTGAGTTGAGGACCACTTCTTCATGGAGGCCTTGCTTGCTTCCTCCCAGCCTGGTAGTTAATCTGCTTTTCTGACATCATGATCGGGCTCATAATTTTAACTATGAAGATGGTATGGCACAGAGCAGAGACTCAGCATTGTATGTAAGTGTTTGTATCCTCAGCACAGATAGTGCCTGGTCAACACATATTTGTCCAATAAATTCATGAGTACTTATGTTATTTTCTATTGAGCTCTCCATATTGCACTGATTAGTTAACTGTAGAGGAATCTTGACCTCACTCCAGAAATTACTCAAAAGTCAGAACTAAAATGTAGTCTTTATAGTATTTGCCTAAAACAATGATGTCTGTTCTTTTTGATGACTGCCCATCCTTAAGCAAATGTTGAAATGGATTCATACATTCGATAATGTGTGATATGAAAAGTGTCCTGACCCTCTTTATTGCTACACAGTTGTTTTTCAATAGCTTTTTTGGTTTTTCAACAGCTTCTGATACCTGTTCCCTAGAATGGAAATCCCATGAGTGCCAAGACCTTGTTTCCCTAGCTTTTGTGATATTCTGATAATAGAACATGGCAGGCCCCTGATAAGTATTTCTAGTATGAATGAATGAATGGCTGCTGACCGACTGACTAATATAATTGTTTGGAGGAGGGTTATGATATGGCGTACAACTAAAATGCTCAGAGGAGTGGGAATTAAACTACATATTACTAGCCATTGCCATTAGCACCACCACGATAGAATAGCGAGACCCACATTTGATGCATGGGTTTGCCTTGTTTTCCAAACTGACTCATTTTTCTTAAGGAAATCTCTAACTCTTTACATTCTAATCTCCCTAATATCTAATGTGTTATTCCCTGGACACTGGATTTTCTGTCTTGCTTCCACTTCAAGTTCAGAAAGAGAAACAAATTGAGTCTTGCAGGGACCTGGACACCAGAAAATGTGTATTTACTGCTCCTCATATTACCCTCATCAGCAGTGTGGATTGCTGAGGAGGATAAATGAAGACATTATGGCTCAGGTTTGATCTCATTCCCCATTTGCATTCCCTAACAAAGAACAAGTCTGTGTTTCACTGTGATTGTATAATAGGAAGTAAAGGACCGTGGCTTATGTTACTTGGAGTTGATTTAAATTTTTATGAACCTGATACCTCTGAAAGGCAATAATCAAAATGAAACCACGGTAATTATTTTCATTTGAAAACATCAGAATGGTACCTCATTACATTCCGGTGAGCGACTCAAGAAGTATGGGAAGGCGAAGCATAAACTCCATTTTGAAAACACATTTCTTAAAATATTCAGCAAAGTCATGGGAGGAAGTACAAAGCCAGAGGTGACAATTTTCAATCAATATTCCAAATTCTTTTAATTAAGGATGTCTTGGGATTGCAGACTGTGCTGGGACATACATATGTATCTATAATAAACAAGATGTATTTTGCAGAAATGGATTTGGGTTTTGGCATCGACTTGATAGGGAGATCAAAGCACTAGCTGGCATTAGAAGGATTTAGATACATTTGTCATAGGCAGCTGTTATGCTAATCTCATTTATGCAGTTGTCAGCTGATAGGCTCTGATGAGCCAGCTGAGTGGGAAAATCATTATTCCATCCCTATTGTGATAAGTGTTATTTATTACTGTCAAATGGTATTAATGTTTGATTCAAAGATGGGGAGTGGGCACCATCTACATGAAGTTCATCCATTCATGGTCAAGTGCAACAAAAGGAATCGCTGAATTCCAGCCAAACGAACTTCATTTCTGGGTGAAAAAAGAATAATGGGTTTAATTTGCATATGTTTTAAAAGGGTAATGAAGTAATATGATGTTTATCTTGGTTGAAGAGTGGTAATTTTCATTGGCGGGACTCCAGCCTCCTTGGAACCATTGTGAGGCATTTACTGTTGGGTTGGTGTGGAAGGACTTTTCAAAGCAGCAGGTGCATTGGGGGTGGGGGTGGGGGCAAGATGATTTATTCATTAGGCCAAAAATGAGCAATCTGGACATCTATCTTTTCTTCATCTTCCTCAGAAATGTATTTATAACTAAATCCCCTCTCTCTTCCCCCATGATGGTGATATCCCCTGATTTTCACATTCCTTTTGTGGCCTTTGACAATTTAATTATGTGAAATCCCTAACCCGTCACTCACATCATTTCTGTTCCCCTTTTGTTGTGATCAGATTTGCTGTTTCCACTCCATCTAAACTGATATCTGTATAGGCCTGGTGTTTTGGAATGGGGTGTTGCTTTCTAGCTAGGAGATAGTTAAGGATGGCTACCAATGGCTGGGGGTTTGTTCTTAAGCATTTTGTTAAATTAACTGCTCAGCTGAGTTCTGAGTTGTTAAAAATGATTCCCCTCTGTTTGGAGACTTGCAGAGAGCTGTCCCCCTTCCAATACAGCTGCATTGGTTAATGCCGCTTTGGATTATTTTTCTTGTGTTAAAAATACAGATAACCTAATTATAGCGCCTCCCCAGTTCCCAAACGCCTCACTTAATGACTCATTAGTGCAGTGAGAACACTTTCCATCGCTTGCTAAATAATATTCTGTTTCTGAGGACTTCATTTTCTTTTTTCGTATTTTCTCCGAAGAAAAAAAGTTTGACTCAACATATTTCAGAGCCTTTAGATTTTGCTGATTGGCTACATTTCTATAACAAGCTGGTCACTTTTCAGGATCCAGCTTCTCTCTTCTTTTTTGGGTTGATAACAATGGGGCCAGATGCCTTTGTTCACTGGAAAGAAGCCACGGGTCGCAAGAGTTTTGTAAATCCTTGATCTCAAAGAAAACGGCCTTCTTTCTCACCAAGTATTTACTGTAGCTTTACTGGAATTCAGAATCTGCCATTGTATGACTTCGCCCGCCATGTTTCCCCAGAAGCTAACATAATGCCTGGCCGAGAAGGCCCTCAGGAAATATTTGTTGAATAAATGAATGGACCTTTGGAAGCTTACAGCCTAGTTGATGAGCTGGCAAACTTTTTCTATTAAGGACCAGACAGTAAATATCTTAGGCTATGTGGGCATTATAGTCTTTGTTGCAACTTGCCAACTATTGCTGTGCAGTAAAAGCAACCATAGGCCACTGGTAAGTGAATGGGTGTGGCTGTATTCCATTAAGTCTTTATTTATGGAAGCTGAAATTTGAATTTTATATCATTTTCACATGCCGTGAAATATTACTTGATTTCGATTTTTTCCCCTACTAAGTTGAAAAATGTAAGTCCTTCTTAGCTCATGGCCCTACGAAATGAATGGTGGGCTAGATCTGATCTCTGGGACATAGTTTGCTGATACAAAGAAAGCAAGTACTGAGGGCCACAAATAATTCAAAGGAGGGAGAACTCACCTCCAGGTAGGTAAAAGGCAGACGGCTTCATGGAGGAGGCAGCCTTTGCACTGCCTACTGGGTCTACAGAGAGGAGTGGGGAAGATTGGCCATGGTATGGGTTTCCAGATACAGAGGAAATGTCCCGAGGACACTGATTCCTGAGGACTGTTTATGATTGTCCCATGAAAGTGGAGAACTCACCCTGTTGCAAAAATGAGACTGAGAGTAAGTGTTTGAATGCCAATGTTCCTAGGGAACTCCTCATAGAAGAGTGTGTTAAATCCCTAATCCAGCCTCTCCATTGAAGATCCACAACCAGTAGCACCTGGGTGGCTCAGTCAGTTAAGCATCTGCCTTCAGTTCAGGCCCTGATCCCAGGGTCCTGGGATCCAGCCCTGCATCGGGCTCCCTGCTCAGTGAGGAGTCTCCTTCTCCTTCTCCATCTGACCCTCCCCCTGCTCATATGCATGGGCCTGCACTCTCTTTCTCAAATAAATAAATAAGTAAAATCTTGAAAAAATAATTCTACAACCAGAGCAACATTAGACCCTAAGAGCTTCTCCCAGCAAGTGGAGTCAATGGACCACATGAGCAAAAGAACACGTGTAACACATTAATAAATACTGTCTTGCATGGGATTTGGCTCTTACTGGCCTCCCTAGCTTCCTCCCCATCCAACTACACTTTTCACTCCAGTTTTCCCAGGCTACCATGCTGTCTCATACCTTTGCATGTTCTGTTACTCCTTTTTTTTTTTTTTTTTTTAAACCCAGATACCTTTTCTTCACTTATTCCTTGAATGTCCATGGGGCTAAGGACAATGAACCATATGAATGAAGCCGACTGGGTGGGGTTTTGGGAGAAAGTAGAGAGCTCGCTGTGTCTAAAGAGGAAGCTGCTGCCAGTCTCAGCTTTTATACTTCAGGGATATGGGTTCTGTGCTGACCCTCGTCCAGTATTTTTTAGAGAAATGGGAAATCTGAGTTTTAAAATATCAGCAACTTCTTTAAACTATTAAAATACAGTGGAGGGTCAGATCTGATCTCTGCCCCACTAGTTTGCTCCCCTTTGTCTAAGCCAATTCTCCCTCCTCCTCCTCCTTTAGAATTTTGCTCAAGGGTCCCCTCTTTCTTTGTGGTTTTTTGATACGTTGTACGTATGAAATGATGTCTTCTCACGTGGATGGTCATTCTGAATGCACCCCTCGGTGACCCAATTCGGAGGCACCAAGCTTAGCCCTTTTGCTCTGGCCTCTTGTTACCATTTTGCTATCAGCTAGGTTATGTGAAACTCACATGCCATTAGATACAGAGATGTTGATGTTAAGGAAACACTATAGCATCTCTTTGTATGTTCCATGAAAGCATGGCTTAAGTTTTAGTTCTGGAAAAGCTTGGCCTTCTCTAAGAGTTCAGGGCATGTGTGCATGTCTGTGTGTTTCTCTGCAGTGGCCCTCAGCAAGTGCTGTGCCTCACTTATAGTCCACCTCTTTCTTTTTCATTTATTTATTTGACACACACAGAGAGAGAGAGAGAGAGATCACAAGTAGGCGTAGAAGCAAGCAGAGGGAAAGGGAGAAGCAGGTTCCCCATTTCAGGGAGCCTGATACAGGGCTCGATCCCAGGACTCTGGGATCATGATCTGAGCACAAGGCAGATGCTTAACTGACTGAGCCCCCCAGGTGCCCCTACAGTCCACCTCTTTCAATGCTCATCTAACCGTTGGCTCCCCTTCATTTTCCTTTCATCCTAGTTTAACCTTCTGTTTGTTTCATACTTTTGTATTTCAGGTTTTTTTTTTTTTTAAAGAAAACTCAAAAATCTTTTTGACATGACAGTGGATATAAATAAATAAATACAAATCACATTTAATTGTATACTGTTCTAAGCTAGTCTCTGAGTTAATCACAGAGAATGGGGGAAAGTGAGCATGCAGTGTTTTTTTTGCCTTGCTTAGTTCACGCTGGGCCTCCCAGTAATGTTCTACATATAAATACTTAATGAATACACACTGAATGATGAATAGACAATGAGATATTTGATCATGCCAATCAATTTCCTTTAGATAATCCATTTAAAGTGGCAAATAAATTGATGAGGCGAACCACAATTTTCATTATTGAGAATGAAGATGGGTATTTGAGATCTACTGGCTTCTTCGCCATATTTATAATTTTATTGCTAGAGCTCTATACCAGAGCAGTTAACGAGAATAAGTTTAAAGAGATTGAAATTACATCACATTATAACTGACGCTTCTAGGATTAATTTTACAACTTGTGATTTTAATTTTGGTGAAAATGTATTTAAAATTATCTCTTGTCACCATCTCTTATTAAACATAATGAAACTTGATGATATTCTAATAACATTAAACTGTTTTGGTAGTCACTGAGGTTGGTATGAAAAGACTGTTCAAGCTAAGAAAATAGTGCATCATTTTTGAAAGAAAGAATTTGGGGAGCTTTGAGGAGCTGAGTGTCTCATTCATCTCACACACTGCATTACCGCTCACACCAACGCGTAATTTAGAAGATATTCTACATGTTAGAAGAACCAGAGTGCAATTAATGGGGGGAGGGGCAGGAATCAAGGACATTTTAGCCAAGAAGGAAACAGGAAGAAAGCAGATCACATCACTGCAATTTGGTGTCTGTGTTCCAGGCTGATGTTTATTATTAGCAGGCCATGAAAAATACTGGGTCCCCAAAACTCGGTAAATAAAACCAAGGATGGAACTGATCATTGCATTTATCTTTTTAGATCTCCCTTGTCTTCCTTCTTTCTTCCTTCACTTCTTTATTTCCTTTCTTCCCTCCTTTCCCCTACATGACTCAAATCTCACATCTTGGTGCGGTCTTCCTCTTAGATCCACTTTTTCTTTTTGGCCAGATGAGGGAAAAAATTATTTTGGGGTGGAAGGATATTGCACAGAGGGGAACTCAGGTAACAGCTCTCATTTTTCCCAATAGTAGAGTAGTAATTGGCCTAAAGGCTTGCTACCTTCTTAACATTTGCTAATTTAGGGACTTACTGTGCTCAGTACCTTCCCTTAAGTTCTTTTCAAGGAACTTAGGGATTTTTCACAGCATTCTTTTGACTCTTTCTTGGGCCACTCTCTTCTCTGTCCTTAACCTCATTCCCAAATGTAAATTATGTTAATATGACAAACACATATTGAACACCTACAATATGTCAGATGTCCGCTGGGCATGGCAGGCTATGACCAGAATAAGCATCGATTTTGCCATCTAGGAGCTCATTGTTAAGTGGGTAAAAAAAGATAAGTCAACCAATAGTTCTAGGATAAACAGGTAGGTGTTGTAAGAGCCCGTGACCTGAATGCAGAAGGGAGCGGAGGAAAGGATGATTGGTGAGTGTTTCAGAGGTGACATTTGAAATGGTCCCAGAAGTTTCTATAGTGTCCTAGCTGGAGAAAACGAGAGAAAAGCATTTCTGGGATAAGAAAATTGTGCATGAGGGTTGCCTGGCTGGCTCAGTTGGTGGAGCAGGTGACTCTTGATCCCTGGGTTGTGAGTTTGAGCCCCACATTGGGAGTCGAGTTTGCTTAGAAAAAAAAAAAAACAAAGAAGACATTTGTAAGGGGAGAGTGACCCCTCACAAATAGAGCTCTATAGAATGGAAGCAGAGGGAAGAGGGAACTGGTGGGTGGGTGGAGGAAGCCCATCTAGGAAAAGCCTGCCCAGACTATGGAAAGCCTTTGCTATGCTGAGGACATTTGGTTTTATCCTACCACATATGGGAAGCAGTGGACATTTTATTTTATTTTATTTTTAAACTATTTAAAAAAAAAGATTTTATTTATTTATTTGACAGACAGAGATCACAAGTAGGCAGAGAGGCAGGCAGAGAGAGAGGGGGAAGCAGGCTCCCCGCTGAGCAGAGAGCCCGATGTGGGACTCGATCCCAGGACTCTGAGATCATGACCTGAGCTGAAGGCAGAGGCTTAACCCACTGAGCCACCCAGGCATCCTGCTGTGGACATTTTAAAAAATGGAAGACGCATGATGGACCTGTAGCTATGCAGGACCACATTGGAGCAAAGAAAGGTTGAAGAGAGGACTAGGTAGGAAACCATTGACACAGACAAAGTGAGAAATGATAAGGATCCAAGTAGACAATGGAACAGGGAGTACATGGGAGAGATATTTAGGAAGTGGCATGGACACTGGGGACTGATTAGATAGGAAAATCAAGGGACAGGGAGGTGTTGAGGGGGATTCCGGAGCCACCAGTTCCCTGATGCATTCATTCCATGATGAGCTGGAACGGAGGCGGCTGACAGCTCATGAGACCCGGATGTCTAGTGGAGACAGCGTCCTGCAGGGGAAGTACAACAGTTCATTCATTCGTTCTAATACATCCACCCATTCTTTATTCATCCAACAGATATTTACTGGAAAATAATGCCTAGATGCCAGGCATTCTGCCAGGCACAAGGAATATGCTGAAAGCTCAGAAAAAAACAAAAGGTGAATGGCAAAAGATCTCTAAGGCTCCCAACAGCATAGCGGCACACCTGTCCCCAGCCTCCCCCCCACCCTCGTGAGGTAGAACCCGGAAGTGCACATCATGCCCCGCCCCCCCCCCCACCCCCGGCTCTACTCTGTGATCACTTAGAATCATACTGAGGGATGTATCACAGGCACAGGCTGCACAGGGGTAGGTGGCTGGTCAAGGGTTGACGTTCATGCAATCCTAGAGAAGAAAGAAATTCATGGAATTTTCTGAAGTACCCTTTTTGCCTCCATAAGTCCCGTGCTTCACATGTGGAAATTTATATTCCCTCTTTTTTATTTCAGTAGTAAACATTTTAATTTATTTTTCTTACTTTAGTTCTTCTCAGGAAAATTTTTAATGAAGTACTTTCTATAATTTTTGTCCCACTGATGTACTCTTCTGCCTGTACATTTTTCCTCAGTATTCTTTCAGATATATAAAGAATGATATATAATATATAGTATACATATATTATATAAACTATCTATATGATATATAGATATTAAACAATATATAGATATATAAACAATCAATAATGATTGTTTTTCTTGAGGGGTGCCTGGGTGGTTCAGTCGATTAAGAGTCTGCCTTCTGCTCGGTCTGGGGATGGAACCCCACATTGGGCTCCCTGCTCAGTGGGGAGCCTGCTTCTCCTTCCCCTCTCTGCTTATGTTCTCTCTCGCTATCTCTGTTGCTGTCTCTGTCTGTCTCTCAAATAAATAAATAAAAATCTTTAAAAAAATGATTGTTTTTCTTGAAATTGAAAAATGTGTTATCTATCAAAACACATCTGCAATCATTCTGCTGCATTCTGGTTTTCTTTTCCTTTTCCCCCCTCTCTTTTAAATCTCTTTATTGAGATGTAACTGGCATATGACACTGTGTAAGTCGAAGATGTACAATGTGGTGATTCAGTGCACATATACATTGCAACATGTTTACTGCGGTAAGGTTAGTTAACTGGTCCTTCACCTCACATAATTACCATTTTGTTGTGGTTGGGGTGCTGGTGGTAGTGGTGACTTTGGTTTCCCCCCAAATACTCCTAATACCGTCTTTATTCTGTTCTCCAGAAAGTTCTCTGTCTTCCTTTCTTCTTAATATATTCCTTTCATAGTTCTTGATTTGCCTTTGATTTTCTTTTTGTGCAATTCAAGTTTGTCTATTTCTTGCTAGAAGTCAAATATATATTTTTTACATTTTTATCATGAAAAGTTTTGCACAAATATAGAAGTCTTAAACCCCACGTGTTGATTAATTAGTTTCAAAAATAATCAGCTCATGGCCAACCTTACTCCTGCCTGATGACTTCCTTCTTCTTGTCTTGTTATAACCCTTCATAACCCTGTCCTTCTTTCCTGTTGCTTTCTGCACTCGGATAGGGACCAGTCTTATTGGAATTTGCCAGTTCTACCATTTACTGATACTGAATATCTTTCAGTTCTGATTTTACGTTTTATCACTGCAGTATAGATAACTTTGTAATGCTCTTTCATCCTCGATTGCTTAAAATCACTTTTTTCTACATTCTATAATCATGGAGTGTTTCTATTTGAACAATCATGTGCTAAATTTATGAGCATTTCCATAAATGAGTTGACTTTAAGATGCCCCCAACTCTACATTATGATTCTAATCAGCACATTAATGAACGGGTGTAGAAATGAGCCTATTTGCAAATTGCCAGATTAGATTTGTCTTTGTTTAACTAAAAGCTTTAACTAAAAGCAGGGTTAAAATCCCAAAGATGGTAAAGCCTCCTCCACGCCTGAACATTTCTTGGTCAAACCGTGCTTTAAAGGGGCTTAAGAAATGTTTTTACTATTTGATGACAGATCAGGTCTAAAACAATGGAATAAAGTTGAAATCATCACATAAATCATCAGGTAAAATAAGACTATTATTAATATAGCATTCTAAATATACTTTCTTGGTTACAAAAATGTTCTGACTTAAAAATAAAATTGTGAGCTGTGATTGATGTATTTTTTATGTGTCCGCTCAGGTCCTGCCTGCTTAATTGGGCTCAGTCAATTTCAGTGTGTTTCCTATGACATTTCCATCCTACAGCTGTCAAGCCAAAGAAAGAATTAATATCAATAATCCAGTGATCGGATTTAATCTCTGAGATTAGTCATCATTTAAGCTACCAAAACCTAGGCTGGAAAGAAAACCCTTGTCCATTTTATTTTCTCACGCAATAGTGGAAGATGGCGATTCATGTACGTGTGTAAAATCACACATTCACATGTCTTTTATTGCGTGCTTTGTGTTTTTGAAAACAATGTAAACCACTGTGTTAAAAGAAACTCCCTTCTCCCAAATGGCATATTGTCTACTCTTATTTCATTTCTCACATATCTAGAAGCAGCCTTAGAAGCGACTGATTTTTGTCCTTAGAGATTTTCCTTTTTGTATGTTTGTTTTAACAAGCATCGATTGATATGCCATTGTCTCAATTACTAAGACATTGTTACTTTTAGTGTATAGGCTGAGAAATAAAGACAGAAAGGTGGAAAGCTGGCAAATAATGATAATGACACACGACCACAATAAAATCTCTTTGTCCTATCCGTGTAAGGTACTCATCATTGTGGTGCATCTGTCACAACATGCGTTAATACTGTAGTTTAACCGACAAGGAGGCAAGGGAACAGAGAGCGTCAGCATTTTCCTGCTGTTGCACAGGTCCTGAGTCATAGCACCGTTCATTATCTTATTTTAAGATAAATCATGGGGTGCCGGCTGGCTCAGTCAGTAGAGCATGTGACTCTCAATCTTGGGGTTATGAGTTTGAGTCCTATGCTACGTGTAGAGATTACTTAAAAAAAAAAAAAGAAGATATAAGGTAAGTCACATGGGCAAGTAAAGGCATACTCGTGGGCAGGGCATCAGGCAAATCAATGTTTCCTGAAAGATGCCCTTGAGGACATTCGTCAGTTAAGACACCTTTACAACGAAAGGGTCTGTTGGCCAATTATGTTTTGGAAAACTGCATAAAGTATCATTCTGGAGGGTCACAGTGCAAATGAGCATATTAAAGGTTCTGAAAAATCCTAGAGTTAAAAAAAGAAACAAAACAAAACAACAACCCAGTCTAACTTTTGTTTAACTCGATGTGTTTCCCGGAAGAAACTTCTTTCACGTGTAACACGATTCACTGGAAACATGTAGGGAAAATCTGCTTTAGGCAAATATCCATTTTCAATGACTTTGGTTAACAAAGTGAACCAGATCTCAAGTGCTTTAGGATATAGAATCATTCTCAGATATAAACTCTCAACACTCAGGACTCAAAACCCCCCAAGAAAACCAGTTTAAGGAAGGCAGAAATCCAACTACCGACCCATTCTTTCATTTTTTTTTTCAATAAACATTATTAAACACCGACTTTGACCTAGGCAATGTGCAAGATATTGGTGATATAATGTTAAACAGCCCAGCCTGAGGGAAGTAGGGAAGGTTTCCCAGAGGGAGCAATGCTTTGGCTGAATCTTATGGTGTCATTAGATGGGTGGATATTTTAGCAGATGGAAGGCAGCTGGTTGTGGGAAGGCATTCCGAATCAAAGCAACTGCACATGCAGAGACATAGAAGATTAAGAGCATAGCAAATTCAGGGCATGATAAGTGAGTACATCCCCTGTTTACCACCATCTCTCATTTGTTGATGTAATGTTTGTCTTCCCTGCTGGAATGGAAGCTCCATGTGGGAGGGATTCTGTTGTGTTTGCCACTGTCTTCCTGATGATGAGCACAGAGCTCATCTTATCACAGGGGCCCCGTATGTTCTGTCAAATGAATGACAAGTAGCCCGCTATCGCTGGAACCTGCCATATTTGAAGGCAAGATGAGAAGAAGAGGCTGGGGTGGCAAGCAGGGCAGCATTTATGAGTAGCCTTGAAGATCATGGTTGGAGACTCCCTAGTAGGTGAAGGTGAGCCATTGAAGGGTTGTCAGCAGGGGAGTGCCTTGATCAGCTCTGCATTTTAGCAAGAGGACTCTGGTAGGAGGGAGGATGATGACTTTGGGACTTGGAGACTGGGGACAGTGAGGAGGAAGTTGCGTTGATGCAGGAAAGAGGAGGGTTTGACAAAGGCAGCTGTCGTTGGATGAAGAGGAGGGGCAGTCTGTAGTATGTAGAACACCCCAGCCCTGTGGCAGAATGCAGCAGAGAAGAAGCGAGAATGCAGGGGAGGAATCAGAACAGATTCCTATGTTTCTGATTCAGAAAGTTGGAAAGACTTTTTATCATGGAAATCTTCAAACATATCCAAGGTGGAGAGACCAGTGTAATAAACCATCATGTACTCTTCCTCCAACAACTATAAACATAGAACTAGTTTGGCTTATCAGTACTGATTTTCCCACCCTACACCCCTCACCCGTACCTGGAGTGTTTCAGAGCTAATACCAGATATGCCATTATTTCAACCATAAATACTCCAGTATGTATTTCTAAGACATAAGAACTGTTTAAAAGCATAAATCTCTTTAACACACCAAAAAATGTTAACATGAGTGCCTTAACATTATCAAATATTTAGTCAGTGTTCAGATGGTGTCAAAACGACTTTCTGTGATTGGGTTGCTCAGAGTAGGATCCAAAACCGAGGCCTCGCATTGCATTTGGTTGATAAGGCTTTGAAGTCTCTTTTAATCTGTAACAATTCCCCACCACCCGACCACCTTCTTTGTTCATTGGAGAAACCAGGTCATTTATCCTATGGAATCCCCCAGTGTTGCTGGTCGCATCTGGGTGGTATCACTTACCACGTTCCTCTCACCACTGATCTTATAAATTGTTAGATCCCATTATACATTTCAATATAAAAGGGGTGATCCCTAAAAAAACGTAATTTTTTGGAGAACGTGTTAAGTACAGTGTTGGGGGTGAGGGGCTAAGTGGGTATACATGTGGGTAAGTTTTCGAAGGGTACTGTCCAATCTAAGTGTCCTTTGGGGGCATGTTTGGGTCACCCAGCCTTGTAATGCTGCCCCTGCCTTGAACTACATCTTTTGGAAGGGATAGAAGAATTCCATAAAAACCCTCCAGGAACCTTTGGTGAGCCATTCATTTGGCAGATAGAGCACACTCACCTGGGTCTGTATCCTTATTAGACTTTTCAAAAGCCTCTGCCTTTCAACAGGAGTGTTTATTATTTGGAGGGCTGTGAAGGAGAGCCATGTTCAGAGTTAGATAGCTGAGTGGAGCGGGGTTCCCTATCACTGAGGGAAGGCTGCTGGAGTCCTGAGTTTATCACCATATAAAAACCTCTGTTTTCTTGCCATCCTGTGTCCTCTGAGGGGCATTAATAGTCACCTTTAAAGAATCTGCTTAGAAAACTGGGAGCTGTGCTTTACCTGTGATGCCTGTGGCTTCCATATAGGCTGTTTACGTGGAAAATCAGCACACCAGGGAGTCATAGAGCTAGTGTTTGTCCATATTTGGTCCCAATGTTGTTTGGTATCATTGGACTAGATCTTCCCTAAGCAGTTTGGCTACTGGATCTAAGAGTCAATTTCACACCCTTTCTGTCTTGAAATTTCAGGAATTTCTCACTTTATCTAAAAGAACTTTATTTTCCCTTAATAAACACATCCATAGAACTTCATGCCAGGCGTTGTTATAGATATTTCATCCATAGTAGCTCATTTAATCCTCCTAATAACCCTTTAAAGTCGATCCCGTATGTATCCCCATTTTATAGATGAAGAAGCTGAGGCACGGAGAAGTTAAGTTGCACGAGGTCACATGGCTGATAGAGAGCGGAGTAACATTTGAACTGAGTTTAATAGACAAATTAAAATGGTATTAGAACTTCAACTCAACTTCAAAGGAGTCGTGGCAGTCGAGCGTGGTGTTGGAGGATGTGAGTTCTGGCATCACACAGACCGGGGTGGAATCCCAGTGTTATCACTTAGTAGTGGTTGAAAAAGTCATGTGGAATCAGAGAATGCTGTCTATCTCTCTGAGCCTCAGTGTCCCTATCTGTAAATTGGAAGTTACACTTCCAATCTCACCAAGTTGCCAGGATAAAATGGAGTGATGTATTGAAGGCACCCGACACAGTTCTTAGAATATACTGAGTCTTTTAAAAGGGTGTGTTATTATCATAGCACCATTCTAAAGAAATTCTGTGCACAGTGGATCATGCTGAGAAGGGGACCTCCCTCATTCGTCGGTGCTCAGCCAGACTCGGAGAGCGTAGTTGGGTAATTATTCAGAACACTGCTTCCATGTCTTTACTAACTGTTTAACACAATGGGGACCAAACTTGGAAAAAGGATTAGTAGAGCAAACTTACATGTATAAAGTTTACACATAGGCTATCTCGTTAGACGTAAGTCAAGGGAGCGCTGGTTTTCAGAACCGGTGGGACACATTTTTTTTCCCATCCCTGGATTCAGTGACTCCATACTGGTGGCGAGAACATTTATACCACTGAAGTCAGCAAATGGTACAAATCGGGCCTGCCCCCCATCAACAGAGAACTGATTGTTAAACATCTACCGGCACAACACTGTCCTTAGGCACTGTCACTACACATTAGCTCAATCCCCTCAGCTAGTATTATTATCCTCATTTTTAGACTAAACTCACAGTGAGGTAAAGTGAATTGCCCCGAATTGTGCAACTAACAGAAGGCAGAACCAAGTTTCAAGCCCAGGAACTCCGCTCTCACCTGTGACAGATTACTGTCTCTCTGAGTCTACCATGCTATCATAATCTGGTTCCCTCTCTTGGGACATGAGAAATAGACATACAACGCAACTAGAGAAAAGAAGATATTAATGAATGCATCAATTCATGCATGCACACATTCAACAAGTCTTTTTGCATACCTACTGTATGGTGCATTGTCTGGAAGAGATGAAAAAGAATGAAGTGGGTCATAACACATGATATTAGGTATTACGTATTACGTATTACGTAATTACATATTACGTACGCAATTATGTATCACAAAAGCAGGTGATCCGTAAAACCTGCATTCCTACCTTCTACCCTTCAACCAGACCGTGAACTTTTAGGGAACATAGATGATGCCTCGGCAATCTCTGTGTCTCCTCAAGAGCTAACATGGAAACTGACATCATGATTGACAGAGAAATGAATAAAAGAGGCTGGTTGGGAAGACTGCCTATGGGGATCTGTGCCATTTCATATACAATATCCTTCCTTTCAGGTAGAGAGAGTCTGTCCCACATGAAGGCCTTGTGGGGTCCTTTTAAACAGGGCTGGCTTTTTCTCTGCACAGTGTTTCATGATTTGTTGGAGTTTGTTTCCTGAGGTGGGAGGCCAAACACCTGCTTATGTCTCCTGGGATCGCTTTTGTCATCCAGATCATAAGCTGACCCATGAATGAATATGGACTCTGAGCTATTAGGGTCAGTCCTCTCTCTGACAAAGACAGATGGCAGAGACGAAGCCCAGGTCAAGCTCTGTCACAGGTGAAGTATCAGGCCGTGTGAGGGGCAAAGATCCAGCTAAGGGGTATGACACGACCATAAAAGTTATAATTTAAGACATTTTTGAGAGCAAAAGAGATGCTATTAATAATTACACTGGGATCACAGCCATGAACCCAGCTGATTCCGGGCAGATTGCAATGAATGGTCACCCTATTCAAGGGTCAAGTAAGGAAATATCACAAATTAAAGATAGCACATCATTTGGTAAGAAGGAGCTCTAGACAGATCTAAGGCACCGAAGTTCTAATCCTAGCCCTGTGTCCTTCCAGCATGTCCTTGAGCCACCGATTTCTTATCTAAGGCATGAAAATAGATCAGAGGTTCCCAACCACTTTTTCCCTTTAGTGGAATGTTTCTTTCCAAACAATTCTTTCACAAGAACATTTTGGAAGATCTCCAGGTTTAGTATTGCTGAGTTGTAGGAATAAGATTTATTTTGATTCCTTATCCTTATGCTTCCTTATTCTTATTTTGCCCTTAGGATGAAATGTATTTATTAGATGACTCAACATATGAGCCCTGGAATCAACTTCTTCATTGACAAAGTAGGAAACTGAAGTCAGGAGAGTGACATTTGTTTAAGGCATTCAGCTTGGCTGACCTGGATGGCTCAACTTAGTCATATTCGCAATGGAAATCAGTACATGCTTAAAAAAACAAAAACAAACAAACCATACTTCAAAATATTTGTAATTGTAATGAATGATCATTGTAGAAAATATAGAAAAGATAAGCAACAACAAAAGAGAAAGAAAGAAGGAAAAGAAAAGGAAAGGAAAGAAAAGAAAATACATATCAACCATCAAAACTCATCACATATAGCCACTACAATCATTCTATGTATCTCTTTTCAGACTTTCTTTTTTTCCCCCTATTTCCAGTGCCTTTTGATTCTGTCAACAAGATCTTATTTTTTCCCATTTTTCCATTGTTCCAGCCTTCCATGTCATCCTTCCACTCTCTAGTGGTTTTCTTGAAATCATAGCTAAAGGACATAGTTTCTAAGTGGAGCAGCAACGGGCAACGGGCCGGAACAAGGCCTTCTGGTATAGAGCAGGGCGGAAGAAAAGTGGGACCTGGATGCTAAGTGAGGCCAGGCTTCTGACTGGTCAGCTATGAGCCAAGGGAAGGGTAAACTGAATCCAGACATAAGCAATCAAAAGGGGAGATCAGAAACTTGAAGCTGGGAGAGCTAGCTCTGTCAAACCGCCTGCTCTCTGGGAAGGCTATCGGGAGCAGGGTGCAGGCCGGCTAGTGTACCGACAAGACAAAGATGACCTTCAACGCTTGAAGACGGCCTGGGCCCCACGGTCCTGGGTCCAGTTGCTGATGTCCGTCTACACTGTTCATTGCTTCACAGATTTCGCCTGGTCTCAGTTTATAAATGTCCTAAAACTTTCCCTGGAGTTGATTAATTGCACTTTGTTAGAGTCCTTAATTTTTGTTAACAAGTGAAAAAATAGAGCCGGGTTAATTAAATCACGGAGATGTTCCCGAAAGCAGCCTAGAGAAATCTCAAGAACACTATGGAGAGCCTCCAGTGAGAGAAGCTGATGGAGAAGGAGAAAAGTTTCAAAGGGGAAGTGAAGAGAAAACAGGAGCTTCTCAGGGAGCACGGTTTTCCAAAGATCTTAAAATCTCGTTTCACAACGCATCCCTGATCAAAACGATTTCTTAATCCAAAACCACTGTCTTAATTTCTCTTATCAGTGGCCAGTGTCAGTAGAAATACGCCCCCAGCTCTTTGCGACCGGCGGGGGCGGGGGTGTGTGAGGGGGGGGTGGGCTGTCTTTTATTATGCAGATTGGCAGAGCCCGGCGAGCCAATTCTGGGCCCCGTATTTGCATAATGCCTCGCCTCCTTAAAGATGGGCAGTTAAACCAAATAGTTTTTAATTTCTTTTGTGGAATGGCTGCCTCTTTATTTAATGTTGAAAACTGAAGCAGTTGAGGAAGAGTACCGACTAAACAGGCTTTTTAAATACTGCCTTCGTAATTATCTGTGGAATTAAACCCGCAGAACACACATTAACTCTCATCAGAAAATGGAATTATGAGAATTCTTATTAACAGCAGCTCCAGACTGAACTCACAGTATTCACTTGAGTAATTATTATTGGTAAAGGCTGGGATTAATTTTTTTTTTTTTTAAACTGGAGAAAATAAATTCTTAGCAATTGCCTGCCTTGGACATGCAGAAGGAGACAAAGAAACGTGAACTTTTATTTTAGGGAGGAAAAAAATAATTTCGAAATGTAATTTTGCTCTGATTTCTGAGGGAATTCTTATGCAAGGCATTTTCTATGTAAAGGGATTATATGTCACCAATGCAAAATGAAATACAAAATAAACCAAAGAGCTATGAATGTCCTAAGTGCAGAAAATAATATATAATTTATGATACTTTAAATCTCATTAAAAACACTAGCTTTTGTAGCTTCCTAGCAACCAATCCTCAGGAGTCCCTCTGTAAAGAGGTTGGCTCTCCCCAAGCTCGGGGTCCAAAGCTTTAATAAATGAAACCCATATGGTGACTATATGACTGTTCCCTATGTGCAGGCCATTTGTCTGGGTGTTCTTGAAAGCCTCATATGATAGTTTATAATTTGCTAATCCAATATAATAAACATGAAAGCACTTTGTTAAACTAATGTTTAGGGTCTAACTTAAACCAGCCAAGGCTGGAGAGTTAGAGGGAAAGTTGGAGGTCTATAATTTCAGCCTTAATTCTGGGTGGGACATACAGTTTTCCAAAAGATGGTGCTGGGGTTGATATCTTCATTTTTTTTTTTTCCTTTTTAAAGCATGTTTGCATCGACTTTTTCATTTCACATTCCTAGCAACGCTGGGAAGTAAATAGGGCAGGTCTCACCGTGCCCATTTAACAGAGGAGGATAGCGAGGCTCGGAAAGGTTAAGTTATTGCAGTGAATGTCTGTAAAGTCAGGGGGCAGCTGGAGATCCTGAATGTATGTGAACCCTCCTTTGTAACTTGTGCTGATCTGTGATGATGTGTTCACCAGTCTGAACCAAAATGGGAAAAGGACAAAAATGAGTTCTTCTAAAAAAAAAAAAGAAAGACAAAAAACAAAACAGAGGAAACAGTCTTTCAAGATGGAGATTATCGGGGTGCCTAGATGGTTCAGTCAGTTAAGCAACTGCCTTTGGCTCAGATCATGATCTCAGGGTCCTGGGATTGAGCCCCAACATCAGGCTTCCTGGAGAAGTCTGCTTCTCCCTCTCTCCCTGCCCCACTTGTGTTCACTCTCTCTCTGATAAATAAATAAAATATCTTAAAAATTAAAATGGAGATTATTTGGGGATATTTGCTTCCTCCTTTTTTGGTAGCAAATGACTTTTGTGTTATAAAATAACGGTGATGGTAGACGGCAGTTGCTTCGGGTTCATCTTTGGTGAAATTAAACCTTGGCCATCGGTTCAATCACCAAAACATTATCAATTTTGCTTGTTGGTAAAATCTCAAAATCTGCTCCCCACACCACCCCTACTCTATTTTTAAATTATTTTTCTGGGTGTATATCTGTGCCAGCATCACACAGCAAGGGGATGACAGAGGCATGTTGAGAGCACAGATCGCTATGCTTCTAGGTGAATGGACATAGAGAGGGAAAATAAACAGCATCCATTTTCACTTGGGGGAAAAATATAATTTTTAAACAGGTTTGCTTTTTTCTGAAGGCATTTATAATACAAGTGCTCTGTTTGTCATGAGATTATAGGCCAGAGATGCAAAATGAAACGGGAAAATAAATCAAGGACAAACAAACATCTTAGAGGCAATTTGTCATGTTGCAAATGGTCATTGAGGGCAGTGAAGTCCTATCTCACTGTCCTGAGGAAGAAGCCAAAGGTAGCTACCCTGATCCCTTAGAACTGGGGGCGGCATTGCTATTTTTCTCTGATCAGCTAGTCTCAGGGAGGATGTCTCCTTTGCTCGGAGGGCATGAAATTTCCCCAAATTTGGCCAATTGCTAGCAGCTCCCTCATTCTCCATGGCTTCCTTCTGCTGTTGAAGGTTGTGGAGGACTACCCTGGGGGCAGGCCATGGGCCTCTAGCTTAAGGCTGTGGTTCCCACACTGTCGAGGGGTGTCAGAATGCTGTGGCCAAACTGTGGTGGCACTTTTGACATTTTTGAAGGAAATGGTGACATTTTTGAAGGAAACCAATGACAGTGGGCATCTCTAAAATACTACCTCAAGGTAGTTAGTAGTAAATGGCACTACATTTCTTTCTGTGATGTCATATCTTTGTGAAGCTCTGTATGTGTGTTTGACAGTCACTATGATCTAAAGCAAGAAGGTTGTGAACATTAGTATGGAATAGGAAATGAGGGCAGTGGTGCCTAGTCTGTTTCCAAAGTTTGAGAAATTGTACAGTGTCCCATGGGAACCTGGCTTCCATTAAGAAGTGGCTGTAGGTATGAAAGAATGAACTGAAAGGTATTTGCAGTACTATTTTTTCAAGTGGTTACTATCACTAGAGTATAAATATTTATTGAGTTGATTGGGTCTAACAATTAAATAAATGAAACTGTCACTTATTTCTTTTTGGCCTCAAGGCAATGGGATGAACTACTGAGATTCCAAAGAAACCATGAAGCGGGAAGGTTTGGGAACGTTCTGGGTGTTGCTTGAAGATCATGGAGGGTGTTTTGGGGGAACTGTGGTGGAAGGAGGCTAAGAAGGTCTCTATGCCATGACGCTAGACCGAGGAAATAGGTTTGGGGCTGTGTGGCCTAGGGCACTTCGTTTCATCTGTCTTCAGTTTTCTTGTCTACAGAAGGACAGCTCTGGACATGGGTCAGAGACAGCTATGGCCTCCTGCTCATGTGGAAGTTAGGACACTGGCAACCCTTTTGGGGAGCCACTTTGCCCCAAATTCTTTCCATGTGTTTTGGGAGGGGCTGACCCCTTCCTCTCCTAGGCTCCTGTGGGATAGAAACAGGGCAATGAAGTTTCATATACCCATCGTCACAGTGGGTTAGATCTGGGCACATAATGAGACCAAGCCGATAAGAGCCAGGAAAAGGTGATGGTGGAGAGCCAAGAAAAAGACTTTGCTCTGAGATGATCATTTGAACCCCTGGATCTAGCCTTGACTAGCCTTTTCAGCAACTTAAAAAACAAAACAAAACAAACAAACAAAAAAATAAGTAAGTAGACAGAAAGATAGATATAGATAAATTGACACTGATACAGCCTTCTCTACCCCTTCCCCATAAGGCAGTTTCTTTTGTCTTCATACTCTCGGGGCTCAAGATATGAAGATATGAAGACACAGTTTTCTTCCCTCTGTCTCTCAACACTGCTGTATCACCCACGTTGGTTTCATTCTCTGGCACGGCTCTCTCCATAAGGCAGCAAGAGGCCTATTGGAGCATCTGGGCTCGCATGCTGGTCCACGAGAAAAAGGAGAATCTGTCTCTTTCCCCATAGTCCCAGCATCATTCCTGACGGTGTTTCTTACTGGCTGTGATTGTGTTATATGCAAATTCCTCAACCAATCACCATGGCCGAGAGGATGAAATCTTCTGATTGGCCAGCTCTAAGTCATCTGTCCACCTTTGCATGGGGGTGGTGGGTGGGGGTGGTGGAGTCAACTTAACTGGAAGCAAAAAAGGGACTGAGAATGGGGGAAAGGGCAGGATCAGTCAGGGCCCAACTAGCAAAACTGAAACCACTCTCAATATTTAAAGCAGAGGTAATTTAATGCGGGAGATTGGTTACACATGTGATGGCAGAGTGGTGTAGCCAAGCGCGGATGGCGAAGCATTCCTGAGGTTAACTGCAGCTTGGCTAGAGGGACAGAGGGAGGAAGAAGTGGCGTTCCCAGAACTCTGGGGTTAGGTCCATCTGGTGGAAGCAGGAGCCACAGGAACTGAAGCTACGGAGAAGACCCCCCCCACCTCCCTAACGCTGGTGACATCACTCAAGCAGAGAGGGAGAGAAAGAAATGCCCTGCCCCCTCCTTTCTCCCCTCCTCCACTGTCACTGTCTCTCATTCGCTTAATCCACTTGGAAACCAGCAGGCATTGGGGCGGGGGGGGGGGGGGGGGGGGATAGGGGGGGTGCAGCTTGTAGGGATCAGTGCTCCTGAAATACAGACTAGATCAAGGGAAAGGTAAGGAGCAGATCTGAGGGCAAACAAGCCAGGGGATTGACGGGGTAGTTTCCCAAGAGGAAACCTGGGGTATTGTAGAAAAGGGAGTTTGCGGCTGGTGGGAAATATAAAAAAATACACCATACAGGCAGGGATTTTTTTTTTGAAACAGACATAGCTGGGAATAATTGAACAATGTTATGCCCAGCAACCAGACCTTAGTCAGTAGAGGATAGGGGGTAGTCTGGTTTAGGGGTAGACTTTGAGAGTTCAGCAAGAAATAACAAGATGACAGAATAGGCAAGTGGAGCATGATAGCAGAGAGTTCAGGAATACATAATAAGCTGGCTGACGTCCATTCTGGCATCATGGAAGTCCATCCACATGCAGCCCCACAAGGGACTGGGGCTCCAACCCAGGCTCTGGGACAAAATTCTCAAAAGCAAGGCAGGATCAATGCATGTCTTGAATGAATGGAGGCCCCCAAGGCAGGTGGCCAAGGCAAGGAGGCCTAGGGAACAGGGATCCTGGGATATGAAGTGGGGTCAGAGCCGGAAGGCCAGCAAGAGTGACTTGAGGCAGAATTTCAGCTTGATCGATTGACGCTTTCTTAAATCCTGTACAGTGGCTTGGGATGGATTCGTAACCCAAGTCAGTCCACCGGTATTCGAGTTGTGTGCTTTTGTTGAACAGTTGGAGAAAAAGAGAATCTCTCTTTCTGCCGGATTCAAAGCTCTGAGGACAATATCTGGACCGGTCTGGAGTCGGCACGTGAAAGGGCAACTGAGTAAGAATAAAGCTGAACCAAAGAGGGGAGAGAGGGAGGAACCCCACATCCAGAAGCCATTGCTGGAGTCTCGGGTCAGGGAGGTCGCCGCTTAATGCTGACGAACCTCTCAGATTTCCAGCTACTCAAGTTCCTTTTTCTGAAGACAAGTTGAGTTTTGTTTTTTGATCTGTTGCAACAGGGAAAGGACTGCTCCTCCTTCCATGATTGTGGCATTTCTATTTGATTTTGATGTGAAAATGGAAAGGAGGTCTAAAATGCCAAGTTTCCCCCAACACCCACTGTTTTCTCTGACTCTCTACAATTGTCTTGAACTTCTCCTGGGCTTCTGTAGACATGATCACAGATGAAAGAAGGGAGTTGCTGGCTAACACCCCTACTTACTGGAGGGAGTCTGGGAGAAGTGACTGTGTTCAGTGTTTTGAGCTAATGAGGGAAATATAAAGAAAGTGCTGCCCTTAGAATCTCTGCAGTCCCTCAGTTCTTCATCCTGTGAAGGATGGCTACGTGGTAACTCAGGCAAATCTTTTGTTTTAACAACATGCTTGTAGCTTATCTGCAAGGCCAATTCAATGCACCAACTTTGGCTAAATTATGTTTTAACAAATGTAGATATAATTAACATGTTTCCTGCATGGATCAAATAAATCAATGATTTTGGCATCTTGTGGGAACAATGTCCAAAAGATAAAAATTGAGGCGTTTTAGATTTGTGTCTGGGGAGCCCGATATACTATCTGTGAGGTATTCATGAAAATACTCTGGGAAGAGAGACATTGTCTTAGAACAAGCAGAATTTAGGCTTGGCCTAGTAGGAATCAGAAAACGATGAATTTTTACTAATACCGTAGCATTAAGTAAGACTGTTTTCATCGTAACAGTCAGAACCCAACTTGATTTGGCTTAAACAAAAAGGAATTTATTGTAAAAGACACTTGACTATCTCTCAGAACCTTAAGATGGGCTGTATCTGGACCTAAGAATCAACAGGAATCGAGACCTCAAATATGGCCACAACATTTCTTGTGCTTGCTTCTCTCTGTGCTGACTTCATTCTGTTCTCTCACTGCAGGGGTTTCTCCCACTGGGTTTCAGAGAGGCGTTCTAGAACTGTGGCCAATGTAGGTCTCCCTTCTGGACCAAGCAGCTGTGTCCAAGGGGCAAGCCACATTTTCAAAATGACTGCTCCCATGATGGCTGTGAGGATTGAGTGGGTGGGTAGAAATGGAGTCACTCCCAGCTAATCAGAGAAGCTGAGCAGACAAAACAATATGGCTGTACAGTACGACAATGAGGTTCATGACACCGTCTTCACGGCCCTCTTTTATTAGTTTTCTATTGCTGTGTGACATATTACCACAAACTTAGTGGCTTAAAGCAAAACCTAATTATTAGCTCATGCTTCTGTAGTCAGAGTCTGGGTGTGGCATAGGTTGGTTCTCAGCTTAGAGTTTCACAAGCTTGCAACCAAGGTGTCAGCCAGGCTCTCATTCTGAGCTTAAGGTCCTCTTTCAAGGCCACATGGTTGTGACAGAATTCAGTTTCTTGAAGTTGTAGGACTGAGGTCCCATTTCTTTGCTGGCTGTCGGCTGGGGCTCTTCTAGAGGCTGCCATGTTCCTTGCCACATGACCTGCTTCATCTCCAAAGCCCGCAATGGAGAATGTCCCTCCTGTTGAATCCCTCTGATGCTTCCAGCTCTCTTGCCACTTGGAGCTTCACTCCTTATAAGGGATCACCTGAACAGGTCAGGCCCACCGGGAATATTTTCCATAAATTAGAGTCAAAATTCTCTGCATGACTGATTTCACTTCAGATATTAGCTTCAGGTGAGGTCCCAGGCCACCCACCCTTTTGAGTGACTGGCTTAAACTTGGAGTTTTCTATTATCTCCTTCAGTTCAGTAATTCACGAAGATGACTCACAGAGCTTGGAAAAAAGCAACCCTTCCAATTACAGTTTTATTAGGAAGGATACATGCAGGATGAGGTATGAGAGGGACTGTAGAACTTCTATGCCCTCACCCTTGGAATCAAGAATATGTCACCCTTCCAGCCCATCCATGCGTTCACCAACCAGGAACATCCATCGAACTTCCGTGGTCAGAGTTTTTATTGGGGTTTTGTTGTGTAGTCATACTTGATTAAATCATTGACCATGTGATCAAACTCAATCTCTATCTCCTTCTACTCCTTGGTTATCCAAAGTTCTACTGTTGACTCAAAGTCCTGACCCTCTCTATTCATGTCATTGGTCTTTCTGGTGACTATATCAGCTCAAGTCTCAAGCTCTATGCCAGGAACCTTGAAACAAAGAGCAAATACTTTTTTATACCACAAGGCCATCTGACTACCATCTGCCAGCCATGCCTCTCCTTCTGCCTCATCCTCTTTACCTCTTGAGTCCTTCAAGGTCCATTCCAGATGCCATACTTCCTACCTTTAAACTGCTACCAAGATTGTTTTTCTTTGAATATAACTTTAACTTTACCTTCACTTAAAACAAATTCTAATTATTGTTACAAGTTTGCTTTAACTGGGTTGCAAATTACATGTGAATGCAAACTGCTTATTTATTTAAATCACCTCATTGATTTAAATATAGCAAGAGCTCCAAATATATTTACCTAATTGAATATTAGAGATAAAACTACCTTGTAATAACATTTTCTTGAAATTTGAAAATTAAATCATTTGGGATGGAGAGTAAGACAAACTCTCTATGAAACCGCCCTTTAAAATGCCAGGAGGGGTTGGTGGGGGTGTGAGGTGGGGGGAGGGCATGGTAAAATGGCAGTAGACTCTTTTTTTTTTTTTTTCAGACTCAGTTTATTTCCCTGACACATAAGATATTGTTTCCAGGTCTTGGGGAGGTTGCGGTGGGGTGGAAGTCTGAGACACCTAGGGAGATCTGTAAACTCTTCTATCAATTGCTGGGGCACTAAGAGAATTTGCAGTATTTGCAAGATTCTTTGAAAAACCTGTATGTCGTGCCAAAGGAAGAATCCAGAACTGTTAATTCCTGCATAGTACACCTCCATCAAACTGCTTAGCATGGGGACAGCAAGGGTTTCTGTATCTTCTTGGGCTTGCAGACTCTTGTCTCATCTCACAAGATCCCAGGAATGGTTGTGATTTCATCAGGGAAGATAATCAGGATTATAGGTAAAAGCATTAGGAAGAGACATCACCGTGTATCTACAATCACAACCAGTCATTTAGATGTTTCCATTTTCTCTTTTCCAGAGAAGAGCAAAGTCCTCCCACAGATTATAGCAGATTCACAATACCCAGTGCCCTTGATTTCGTTCAACTTTTACAATCCTCTGTTCCAAATTGTGTATTTCCCACCTACCTTAACATCTGCTTTAGAAATGACTACCCCTAGACTGCTAATGTTCTATTCAAATGAAAGATGAAAACCAAGTTAAAGGCTACTGTACCCAGCAGGTGGGAACAACATCACGACTACGTGAGCCTCATGGGAACCAAGGCTGGGCCACCAGTCTGCCACCATATCTTCTAGCATTTTCGAAAGTTTGTTGTTGTTGTTGTTGTTTTTTCTCCAAGTGAAAATCCTGAGCAATCCTGGGGTAGTGACTGTAATCACCTGAGCAGAACTGGCCATGGTTTCTCAAGCCTTGAGCTCCCTTCCTCATCTCCATGTCTGGCCGTTCTCGAAAGTTCCTTTCAGTCCCTCTCTTTTGTTTCTTGTAAAGTCTATTTACCATTTTTACGGAGGGGTGTTTGCTCTATTTGCTGTTATGGGGTCCAGAGCATCTAATTGACAAATTATGTTGCACTTTTGGTGGCTTTAAGTAATCATTTAAAATAAATAAGATCATAATTATCAGTTTTCATTTACCCATTTATTAAGTAACAATGTTCACACTGAGTAGTTTGATTTTGTGTTATAATAAGGCAATCTCTACATGATGACAGATGGTGTTTCATTTTGCCGACACTGTGCTAAAGTGCTTTGAGTTGTGATGTGTTTGATTTTATTAGAGATCAGATTTAACACATGCATGCTACATAACTGCAATCGCATTCCCATTTCTCATCTGTAGGAGAAAATGAAACTGTGATGAAATGTAATATACTCACCCTCAGGCAGAACTAGTGGGACTGGGAATTGCAACATAATAAATCTAATGGATATTACACTATAGGACCCTAGAAATTTACTGTTATTATGTTCAGGGAAGGAACTCGGTTTTGTAAAACTCACTTTTATTTCACTGGCATCAGTGCAATTTCACATTATTTAACTGTTGTGTCCCAATAGCAGAGATGGTATTTGTGGTGTTGCCTACCCCCTCGCCCCCCACAAGGAACTCGGTGGGCCAGGAACCCAGAAGAGAAAGCTAGGGGAGAGCAAATAGCCTAAAAATTGCATTTACCAAATGCAAATTACAACAATGGCATGTCGTTAACAATGGATTGTTGGGATTGTCAAATTAAGCCACATTTAGCCGTGCTGTCAGTGTGGCACCCGCTGGAGGAAGACACATCCATAAAAGCTTTGACTATGTGAGGGAGCTCTTGTATTCTCAGCCCGCCCCCCTGCGACCCCCTGGGGGAGGGGTGGGAATCTAAGTTAATTACACATCTAGTTATTGATGGGACTGTCGATAGAGCTTTTCCCTAATGAGGCCATTGTCAAGTGAAATTCCAAAGGTTGAGGCAGCTTACAGCGTTCTGCTCATGTGCCAAAAAGGTGAAGCCAGGATCTCTCCACTGCTTGCTGCAGGTTGATACAATGTAACCTGCTCTTCCGCCATACTTCCAACAGCCTCCCAGCCAGTCTCCCTGCCTCCAGCCTCTACCTGCTATTATTCATCATGGACCACTCATTTCCCCTGTACTCATCCTCAAGGACTGCTTTCGCCAAGTTGCTTCCATGCTCAAAAGCTTTGGTGAGTCCTTGTGGTGTGGCAGTTCCAACCTCACGATTCTGTAAAATAAGCTTCTCGTTCCAGTGAAGTTTGTCTTTTTGGTGTTCTTCAGACATGACGAGCTTGTTTCCTTCTTTGCTCTGGTGTAGGGTTCTTTGGGTTGTGAGTGCCAGGAACCCAGCTCAGATTTGTTTAGGCAGAAAGGGGAAGCTTCTTGACTCCCAGATGCAGGAAGGTAGGGACAGCTGGATATCTGGCTCAGGAAGACCTTGGAACCAAAAGTGTTTCTCAGGTGGTCTCTACTCGGTCTTTTCTCTACTCTAGATGTGGATATTCAGACTCTCTATTATTGCGGAACTACTTCCTCTTTAGGGTAGGGAATTTCAGAGGATGGAAATTGAAACTCAGCCACTCTTTCCGGACCCCAGGTTCAAGAATTCCAAGAAAGAGTTCTGATTGATCTGGTTTGTATCAGGCACTCATCTCGGGCCCAATGGTTGTAGCCAAGAGGTTGAGCCTGTGGTTGGCCCATTTTGGTTTAGGGTAAGCTCCTCCCATGAGAATTGTGGCCAGGAAGGTGGGATCTGTCCCATGATTAGGATAGGGGCATGGAGCAGAGCCAGGAAAGGAGTGGTGTTGCTTTTCTGGGCAGCCAAAATAATTGATGTCCACCATAATGCCTGTTTATGAAGTCACGCCCACCTGTTATGCCCATGTCCGTCATCCCTTCCTATCTCAATCTGAACCATCTGCCTTATAGAATATTGAGTACCTATAAAATATGGATGCTATCCAGACAAATCCCCACAATAGCCTGGGAAATATGGCCCTGGTATCCGTATTTTACAGATGAACTTAGAAAAGCTATTTACCTCGATCATATCAGTCAACCAGGAAGTGGCTGAGCCAGGGTTAGAAACCAGCTCTGTTGGGCTCCGTTCAAAGTCCTGAGGATGTGGGAGGAGTCTCTTCTCCGGGACTGTGCTAGGACAGAAAAATTTGAAAGAACGTGGGTACCCTGTTTATCTGACTCCAAATACATGATTGATTGAAAACACGTGGCTATTCAGTTTCCTCAAGTTTATATTTGGGTTACTTAAGAGCAGGCAAATAGGATGTAAGGCTAATTATCCAATGACATTGTCTTGGGAAAGGACTGGTTCTCTATCGTGTCTCATTCCTTCTTCACTCAACAGATATTTATTGACACCTGCCCAGTTAGTAAGTTAATTATCCTCACATCCTTCTCTTTGTATGTTAGATTTTGGTTTTACACCATTTGCATTTTGGCAAGCAGCCTCAGGTTCTCACAACCTGGCCGTCTCGCTGTTTTCTGCCTTTTTTCTCTCCCCCGTCCATGTCCTTGTGCCTGCTATACCTGCTCTCCTCCCTTCTGCTGTTTGTTTCCTGCTTCTTCTTCCAGGCTTGATTCAAACTCCATTTGCTTTCTGACCTGAAGGGCCCCTCCCCCGCTTTCTAACCCATCTCAGGAATGTTGTCACTCTTCCAAATATTAGGGAAATGGCTGACGCCAATGAATAATGGCAAGCCTCTTGAGGGCTGGAGTTGTCAGGTTTTTCAAGATCCCCATAGTAACTAGTGGAGCGCTGACTGCGGAGCAGATGTTTGATAAATATTGTTTAAGGTTCAGAAAAACTCATATACAGGTCTTCTTCGACAATGATGGGATTACATCCCAATAAACCCATCAGAGGTTGAAAACATAGGAAATTGAAAAGGTGCAAAATACACCTCACTAACCGAACATCATAGCTCAGCCTAGCCTACCTTCATTCAACACACTCAGAACGCTCACGTTAGCCTACAGTTGGACAAAATCATTTCACATGGAGCCTATTTTATAATAACGTGTTGAATATCTCATGTAATGTATTGACTACTGTATCGAAAGTGAAAGACAGGGTGGTTGTCTGGGTATGGAATGGTTGCAAGTTTATCAGTGGTTGACCCTTGTGATCCGGTGGCTGACTGAGAGCCGAGGCTCAATGCAGCTGTCCGGCATCACAGGAGAGGGTGGTACCAGGAAAATATCAAAATATCAAAACATCAAAATTCAAAGTACACTTTCCACTGAATGCCTGTCACTTGCATATTGACATGAAGTTGAAAAATCATAAAGTAAAAAAAAAAAAATTGTAAGTCAACGCTATTGTGAGTCAGCGGCAGTAGTAATATAAAATTGATTAGAGAAATGTGGTAGATTACCATGACTACACACAGTGCCTTTGTAAACCTTGAGAGAGGTAATATAATGAAATGTCAAGACTATAGACTTTGTAGTCAAAGCCGGATTTGAATTCTGGTTCCTGCCATTTAACCAATGTAGAGTCTCAGGCGAGCCTCAGTTTCTTCATTCATGAAGCAGAGATAAGACTTAAACATGTCTATTGTTAGAATTATGTGAGACACAGTTTCTGAAGTTATGAAATGCTTTGCATCACCTCTGATGTACCTGTGTGCACTGTAAGAGCACAGGTGTACACACATACACTTGCAAAGAGTTTGAAAGGATTAGATTCGTGTGGATTGGGGGAAGGAATCTGCTTATAGCTATCCACTTGGCTCCCAGGAGTTGTTCATTTTGGGGGGCTATCAGTTCATTGGAGAGTCTGGTGAGAGGCTCAGAGATACACGTGGGAAGGGGAAGACACCCAAGCATCTGAGCTCAACTTGGAAATGTACATTCTAACTAAATGATCAGGCCAGGATATGCTTTAAACCAAATTTGACATGTAGTAGGTTTCCTTCTTGAATCCTCAATAGGAGGATGGGCACAGGGAAGGTGACTCTAGTTAGAGTTCCAGGAAAGGTGGGACAGGCTTCTCAGGAGGTGACATTTGCTTCTAGACCTGAATGACGGGGAGCTGGTCATGTGAAAATCTGGAAGAAGAACATCCCAGGCAGAGGGAATTGCAAGTGCAAAGGCCCTGAGGCAGGAATGTGTTTGAAGTCAGAAAGAAGTCCACAGTAGCTGACGCCCAGTGGGGAAGGGGAAGGTAAGGGGAAGCTAGGTTGCACAGGGCTTGGTAAACCATAATAACAAGTTGGGATTTTATTCTAATTATAGTTGGAAGTTATTGGAGGGTTTTAAGTAAGGAAGGCATCTGATGGCTACTGTCCAAGGTGACCCCCAGGGATCCTTGCTCCCTGGTATTTATTCCTTTCCACACTGAATAAGACTGGTGTGTAACCAACAGGCTATGTGGAAATGGCATAGGTAATTTCTAGGGTGAGGCTATAAAAGACATTGAAGCAGTGGCCTTCCTCTCTCTGGGTTCACTTACTCTGTGGAAGCCAGCTGCCATGCTGTGAGGATATTCAAACAGCTTTAGAAGAGGTCCACGTCGTGAGAAACTGAGGCCCCCCAGCCAACAGCTCTGTGCACGGGCCACCTTCGCAGTGGGCCCTCTAGTTTCAGTCCAGCCTTCGGATGACAGCAGCCTAGCCCACCCTACTGACTGGAGCCTCATGTGAGACTCTGAATCAGAATGGCTTAGCTAAGCTGTTCTCAAATTCCTGATCCTCAGAAACTGTGTGAGATAATTAATGTTTATTTTTTATCTTAAGCTGCTAAATTTTGGAGTAATTTGTTCCACCGCAATAGATAACTAATTCAAGTGGTATCATCTGATGTAGATTTTCCACACTTGGGCTGCTGGGTGAACCGAGAACGTTGGAGGGTAAAAGTTTTGGAAACAAGGGAAACATCGAGAAAGCTTGGTAGGTACCCAGGTGAGCGTTGCGTGAATTGGGGAAGTTCTCACCGGCGATAGTGAGACATGGTCAGCTTTGGGGAAGCTGATGTTATCTGCTGATGGGCTCTCCGATGAGGATACGGGGTGTGGAAGATCAAGGTCGACTCCTTTATTTTTGGTGGCGTGGATGGCAGTGCCGTTTACTGAAAGGGGATGAATCAGTTTGGGGAGGAAAATCTAGACTCCACTAGACACGAAATACAGATTGTGTTGAATACGAGAGAGTCCTCCTAAGCAGAAGCTGTTTTTTCTGTCGCCTAAAGGAGACAAGTAAGAACGGTCCATGTTTCAATAAAAAACACCTTCAGTCAGTACCTTGGAACTGGCTTCCTTCTCCTCAATTAAGTAGAAGACAATTAAATTAGAGCCCAGCTTCAAGGAGTTCATTATGCCTCATCGAAAATGATAAATGACTCTTGGTGACCTTGTCACCTCGCCAACATCGTCCCACCTCGTTTTTCAAAGAGCTAATGAAACCGGTAGATTTCTCCCTCCTTAGGAGCGAGGGCCAACAAAAACATCGTACACCATGAAATGCAAGGCAGCGGAGAAGGGGACTGAGAGGAAAAAAAGAGAGAAAACGTACACTTGACATTTTGACAATTGACCAAAGTGACTTTGAAGTGCAAACTTGGGGGAAAAAACACGTCACCCATCTACATATTGATTTCCTATCTGTTCCATTGCTTTACTATAACACCAAGGGCTCTGGCTGTGGGAGGGCATGGGAGGGACAGGCTTGCCCTTTTTCTTTGGAAAGAAAAGAAAAGTGGGAAAAGGGAAGGGCAAATGAGAATAGGGGATGCTTTGAAGTTGGCAATGACATCCATTAGTGCTCATTTGCTCCTGAAGTTACCCTGAGCCAGAGCAAGGACTCGAATTACTCTCCCTGCTTGGCTGGGAGGGAACAAAGCTGACTTTGAAACCTGGAGGCAGCAGCTGGAAGGGTTAGTAGAAAGTGCTTCAGATCTGGGTATAAGTTCTGGCTTCTCCCGTTTTCCAGCTCTGTGACCTTAATCCAGTTACTTGACCTCTCTGAGCCTCAGTTTCTGCGTCTGTAAAATGGGAATGATTCTAATGTACAGGCTTGCTATGAAGATTGAGTGAGGTTATGCTCACTAGACACTCAGCTACTGCCAGGCATAGGGTGAGCACTTAAGGGGGTCACGTGTCCTTTTTGTTGCTTTATCTGACTCACAAATTTGTAATTTTTCTGCTGCATCACGTCTTTCATTATAGAATGAACAAATCTTCTGATTGTACTTTAAATGCATGATTTAGGTCAGAGGCCAGCAGGCTTTTTGGTAAAGGGTAGGAGAGTATATATTTTAGGCTTTGTGGGCCATATGGTCTCTCTTATAACTGTTTAGCCCTGTTACAGACGATATGGAAATGAATACACATGGCGATGTTTCAATAAAACTTTATTTACAAAAACAGATGGCAGCTGGATTTGGTTACCTGACCCCTGATTTAGGAGATGGAGCTGCAGAACTGTATTTTCAGGCTTCATTGGTCTAATAAAATTTGCATTTTTTAGAATAAGTGACAGTCAGACTTTTTATTAGTAGAAGTCGCAAATAGGAAAAGGCTCCTTGGCCAACTCTGAGATGGGTGCTTTTAAAAGTGTCTGCACTGATGCATTAGCAAGGAAAGGAAATACCAAGCACATTTTTGTTTCTGTTTTTGTTTCGAATTGGAGGTTGTGAGATCAGCCTCTCCAGTCCTGATATTCTGTTTAACAAGCATCACAAGCCAGGGGTTTAAAAGAACCAATGGTGGGGTTCTCTTCTGTAAAGCACAGCGTCAGCAGTTCCCATCCCCACACACCCCCCCCACCCCCCAGCCACCTGCACATAGGTAGGGTTGGGAGCGGTCATGCCTGCGCATGTTCTTTTAAACCCCTGGCTGAACTTCTTTTTGGATCTAGAGCTTCCAATATTGAGTGGCTGGGAGAGAGACCTTCTAAGTTCCCCAGCAATGTGGTCGCCATGAAGGTCCTTGGGCTTCTTGAGGCAAGGCTGTCATTGAAAGAGCCTGGGTCCTTGCGATGATCATTCTCCCGTCCTCAGGAATCAGCCTCTTAATTGTCTTCACCTCCTCTTCTTGTCTTCTTCCATTCTTGGTTGACTTGCTTCATCCACCCAAGTTCTCTCATGCTTTGGAGGAGTCTGCATGCAGGTTTTTCTTCCTTTGGAGAAATTTCTTTCTGCTTATATTTGCACTGAGAGCATCTGTGAAAGGGGCTAAACTCTTAAGAAGCTTAAGTCTTATGGGTTTCCCCATTCTTTTTGGTGCTCTCATGGAAAACTCTGGCAACTGCTGGTAGCCACATTTTTCTCCAGGTTCCATCTCTGGCCATCATTATCGCCTCTGAAAGAGACTTGCTGCCTCCAAGTGATATTGATTCTTTCAAGGGGGCTCCATCCCCGTTCTTCCCCTTCCAGGCTTTGGGTCCTATTGTGGGTCACAGCCCCTGCCTACACGGATGTTGCCAGCTGGTTACCTCAGTGAGCTGTTCCCTTTCATCACAGAACATTTTCTGTAAGTCGAGCATCTCCACACCCACTGGAATCTGCATTCCTTGGGCCACACTAGCATGGAGAAAAAAGTCAGATTCCAAACAACCACATTGCTTTAGCTCTAAATGGATGTGCCCTGTGGGATATCCAGCCCCATCATAGCCCTCCTAAACAGCTATCTAGGAGGAATCCTGTGAGATCCAAGAGCTTGCTCTCTTGGGCACCCCTGCCCTGTGTACCAGCCATTTTCTTCTCTGCTGTGTCTTACTGGGACCATACTGTCCATCCCCAGAGATGACCCAAAGGCAGCCATGCTGGTGACACCCTCCAAAACTACCCATTGCTTGTCTTTCTATGGGTTGCTCTTTCTAGTGAAAATTGTTGGTACCACAGCTTTTGATGCTCAATATTTTTAGTGCACACTAGAGATTTTTCTAGAACCTCAGTACTGGCCTTCTCAATCACAGTTCTTGCCTTTCTTCAAGGTTGTTGATGAGCCAATGGTTTTTAAAAAATCAGTTTTACAGTTTCTTAAGCATGTTCCACAGGGGTGATTCGACATCTATTTTATTATCTTAATTTTTTAAAAAAGATGTGTTTATTTGAGAGAGAGAGAGAGAAAATGAGATCCAGTACAAGTGCGGGGCAGGGGCATGGAGAGAGGGAGAGAGAGAATCCTTGAGCCAACTCCCCGCTGAGCTCCAAGCCCATAGCAGGGCTTGATCTCAGGAGCCTGGAATCATGACATGAGCTGAAATCCAGAGTCGGCCATGTGGCTGACCGAGCCAGCCAGGTACCCCTTATTGTCTTAAATCTTAGGGTTTTCCATGACACAGAGAAACCTTATTTACCACTCGGTATCTCATGACAACCTCAGGAAGAAAGTAAGAGGATTACTGCCATTACAGACTCTACATTACGGATATGGAAATGGACGTTTATTGGGGGAAGAGGGACTCGCTCATGGTCACATAACTGATGCTCTTGTAGATGCTGTTCTGTGTCTTCTCAGCATTTTCGGTGATGGTCCTCTTTTCAGTATTGACCCCATAAGAAGGTTTATGCTTCTCAGTGCACTTGCCTGAATTCTGGCTCTGAAGCGTGGCCACTCTAGTGATAATACTCGGTGTTAGTAATTCACCAGGGCGGTCACGTGCTTCTTCCAGGAAGTTCTTGGCCTGGGTGGCTGTAAAAACTTTCCTCCCCTGATGAGAACTTTCTGTAATCAACCTGTGATTAAGAATGGAGATTTTCTAGCTGTTTTGTATTCTATGTCTTACGGAAAAGTCCTGGTATGCAATACCTATTTTTATATCCGTATTCCACAAAGAGGGGGTGTGAGCTTGATCTAAAATGTACGCAGTCTGTTTTTTTGTCTTCATGTCAAAACCATAACCTCTGACAATTGAGATCCCAAAACAAAAACAAACAGAAAAAAACCTTCTGATCCTTGATCACTAAAATACAGACTTCACAGGTCAGAGCATCGAGGCTGTTGGTGTTTGCCTATAAACTAATATAGAAGGTTTATGCTTGTCATAGCCATTGGGGATCCTATGGCCAAAGGATGTCATTGCCTGGCAGTTTTAAACACACACCAAACAACCTACCTTTTAAACTGAGTATAATCAGTTTTTCCTGTGACAGGAAGACTGGGTTACATTAACCCAGGTCTACCACCGATAGGTACTTTTAGTGAGATTTAGTTGTGGGCGTGGCTAATGTATTGGGTGAGATTCCCTTTGACCTGCAAAATGAGGAGAGTGGCTTCAGGTGCTTTAATACCATTTTCTCAAACAATATTCTTGATACGCTGGAACTGATGGAATTAGACGGCCAGGAGGAAGGGGTTTTCTTGAAGGGAGATGTAGCACAGAGAAGCTCATCCAATCCAGGGACGTGTCCAGCCATCCCGGAGAGGATTCAGAAGAGGAGGGTGGGAAGCCAGCTGGAAAGGGGGGTCCAGGGACCGCCCATTCCCTTCAGGACTTCCATTCTCAGGTGGCAGGCTGGGGCCCCGGGAAACATCCCCTAGGACGGACCCAGCGTCAGCAGAAGGGAGTGCGCGCACACCAGGAGCCCATGAAAGCTGTGTTTGATTCTGGAGCGTGCCCGGGCGTCTGGCTCAGGTGGTATTATTCATTCAGTGCTGTTCCACACTTCACAGGAAAAGCACAGCAGGCTTATAATGCTCGAGTTTTTAAACATTCAGAAGGCTGTGATGCTATAAATAAGCTTCTGTGTCAGAGATTAAATCAACCAAGATGCCTGCCATGCCAACTTTATTTCTGAAACAACGTGTTTTCAACAGAAATCAAAATACATGTTAATCCTTTCCTTCTGACAGGCTAATAGGAGCTCGAAAACCTCAGTGGAGAGACAATGAGTGGAGGTAAGTAGCAGAAGCCCGTCTGTGTGGCTTGTCTGTTGGAGAAGACAGCAGCCATCCCTGGGCTGGGACGTCTTTTTGCCCACACCAATGGCTTGGTGCTGCTGAGTCAGGACTGGGCTAGGCTGTCTCCCTCAGAAAAGACTCCGCTACACCAACACAGTGGCTGTGTTTTTGAGATGGCTGATAACAGGTTAGCAAACAGTGGTCCAACTAAAATCCATCTCTCTTTCTTTTGGTAACAACACACCTATTTTCTCTGGAAACCATCCTTCCCCCACTCTTACTCCCTGCGGTTCTATGGGGGTGATTCCATCGCCCAGCTCCAGAGGAGGGGCCGGGACTAACCAATCAGAGCTGTCCATCTCCTTGGCTGCAACAGTTGGTTCGGGGGTGGACCAATGACCAGGTGTGCCAATGCGTAAGGGTCTGGAAGCGTGTTTGGAACTGTTGAGAAAGGCGAGCTCTCTCTTTTTTTTTTTTGCTGGGGTTACTGGCTCTGAGCTGCTGGGTTTCATCGTTGCCAGCGGATCACCTGAGATTGAAGCCAACCCAGAAGAAAGTAGAGATAAGAGGTGGAGAATGATTCCCGTTTGAGCACTTGGATACATTCTTGCTTCACATCAGAGGCACTCCCGGACTTGTCTGGGTGAGGAAGTTCCATTCTGTCTCATCGAGTGTGAGTTGGATTTCCATCGCTTGAAACTGAAATGGTTCTGATTAATTCAGTAATCCAGCTGATTAATTAAGCCCAACTGGCCAATTCAGTGATAAAATGTATTTATGGATGTATCAACCTCTTGCTAGACTAGATTATTCTAACCTAGTGAGACGGGCTGGTTTGACAGCCTGGGACAGACTAGCTCCAATGAAAGAGGGTGGCCATAAGACGCCCCCAGCAGGGATGAGGGGTGGATCTGAGGAGCTGTGGGTGTAGGCTGGTGCCAAGGACTGCTATCCGGGACTAAGATGTGTTGGTGGGAGATTGTTTGGAAGAAGTAGACATCAGCCAGGGATCCTTAGCCAGTAGGGATATTTTTAAGGATGTGATAAGATTATAACCTCCCTAGTAAGATGCTCTTTCCCACAGAGTTCTCTATGTAATTTTGGGGGGCTCACAGATTCACAGAAAAGTTATACGCCCCCCCAAGGATTCTGGATCACACCTGAGGAACCAAGGCAAATGATTTATCTTTTCTATTTTATAAGATCTCTTGTGAGTGATACATATTTACTGGCTAAGACATTTAAGGACTTGCCTCAGGCACTGTACTTAACATACAGTATTTATATTTTACAACAACTTGTAGGGTCGATGCTATTACTATCCTAATTTTACAAGTGAGTAATCAAAAATACAAGAAGTTGGGTTCTGTGCTCAAGGTCACAAAGCTTTAAGGGAGCAAAAGCCAAACCTCGGTCCAGAAGACACAAGAGGCCACATTCTAAATCACCTCGCTGACTTTATAAATTACTCTTCTAATGGATCACAATGCATACCAGTCTATAATGGCTTGAATCTTTACATTTAACTTAAATGCATCATGACACAGTTGAAACACATTGTTTCATGGAGGTGACACAGGAGGACATCGATTCCCATCTCACATGCGACAAATGACTTAAAAGTTACTTAGTGTCCAAAGCTGCTGCTTTATGTGGGGAGTGTGGTTGGTACATTTACATATTTTTTCCCAGTTTCCTTATTACGAATATTTTGGAAAATCGCAAAAGCAAAACATGCTTTAAACTCTCAAGCCAGAAATGGACAGCAGTCTGTAGCACCGGCTCTCACCCTCTCAGTCCCCAGAGGGGACCAGTTTTCAAGCTGGGTGTGTGTTTTCTTGGCTCTTTTCTGTGGACTTCTAGTCTTCCTGAAGCACATGTGTAGAGTTTATTTTTAAACAAAAATAGAATCATTTATCTCGGCACCTTTCCATGTCAGAGGTACCTGTAGATCTATCTCCTGGAGTGTTGCGGATGAGCAGCTACATTTAATCTACAGATACGGACATATATATTTGCTCCATCATTCCTTGACTAATGGGCATTTCAGTTGCTTCCTTTTTTTTTTTAAACAATATTATTGACTATATTCCCTATGCTATACTTTTCATGACTTATGTGTTTTATAACTGGAAATTTGTACCCCTTAATCCCTTTCACCTACTTTACCCCTCCCCACCCAATTTAAAAAAAAAAATTATTACCTTAAACTCTGCTGCAGTGAATACCCTTGTCAATGTAGTTTTGCTCACAACTCTGGATCTTTCTCTGCAACAGGTCCTTAGAAGTAGAATGGCAGGGTCAAACCTGATTCTATAATTGAAAGTAAAGGCACGAGACACCATTTTGGGCATTATTAAAGAGATTCTGGTGAAGTATCCTAGAGCTGGCTGGGTTTAGCTCCTTTTCCTGTGCTTAGGATCATCTGGGCATGGGGACGGTGTGCCCTCTCGGTTGCCCTGGTTGTCCTACTCCCTCTGGATCCCCCTTTACATTTAAGAACTCGTCTGAGTCCTGTCTTCCCCTTGAGCTTCCTGGGCTTATGTGTCTTGTGGCAAATTGGGGGCCAGCTTCCCAGCCTGTGCACATCTCTCCTCCGAACACACGCTGCCCACCTGCAGACCCCACTGGAGGCTGGGAGCAGCTGCCCGGACAGACAGGGACTGATGATACCTCAGTGATGCCCATGGCCAAAATCTGAACCATCTTGCTGCCACTGTTTGCTAAGAATGAAAGGGAGGTTCCTAAGACTGGCTCCTCAAGACACGGATGCTGGAGGCTTACAGCTTCTGGCAAAACCTCATTAATTGTTTCCTTTCTTTTAACAGATTTCTTTTTTTTTTTTTTTTTTCCAGTATCTACCATGAGCCAAGCACTAAGACAGGAGTCAGGGATATAATAAGTCACCAAAACCGCAGATGGCTCCCTATTCATAGCAGCTCTAACAATAGGGAGGTGTACAGCTCTTCTCCTCGCAATTTTGGATTTTTGTCTCAGAAACGTGGAGAACAAAACTTGAGTTTGAGAAGGTGTTTTGGAAACCAGAACGAATCAACCCATGGTGGAGTGAAGATGAACTCCCCTTGAAACCAACAAAGGACGTTACACTCTGCAGTGGTAAGTCAACAGGGTATTGATAAGATAAAAAATTAAAAATCACATGGCGTTAATCACTTAGCCTTTATCCCCCCTCCATCCCTCACAGGGTTGTTTCCTCCACCCCTGCTAAGGGAACCACTTGGGCCACTTTACTCTGGGCACCAGCACCTTTGATGGACTAGGTAGGATTAAGCCCTGATTCAAGCTCAGCAATCAGATTCTCTCCTGGGGAGTTGCAATGATAGCGCTGAACCTAAGTCAGCCTTTCTGGGGAGGGTGTTATTTGGGGTGAATTTAAAAGGTGGAAGTCTGTCACAGCCCATGCACAAATGGAACAGGGTTGACTCTGCAAAGAAAGAGAGAAGGAAGTAAGGAGAAGGTAAAAAGCAAAGAAGGACACAATGTAGTCCTGAGAGAGAGCGGGAGAGGTGAACTCCTTTAAAAAAAAAAAAAAAAAATTCAGGGGCGCCTGGGTGGCTCAGAGGGTTAAAGCTTTTGCCTTTGGCTCAGGTCATGACCCCAGGGTCCTGGGATCAAGCCCTGCTTTGGACTCTCTGCTCAGCGGGGAGCCTGCTTCCCTTCCCCTCTCTCTCTGCCTGCCTCTCTGCCTGCTTGTGATCTCTGTCTGTTAAATAAATAAATAAAATCTTTTAAAAAATTCAATTCAATTTAATTAGTGTATACTGTATTGTTAGTTTCAGAGGTAGAGTTTAGTGATGCATCAGTTGCATACAGCATCTGGTGCTCATTCCGTCACGTGCCCTCCTGAATGCCCATCACCCCGTGATCCGCCCACCTCCCCTCCAGCAACTCACAGTTCCTTAGAGTTAAGAGTCTCTCCTTTTATGTTAGAATTCTCTCCTGAGATCAAGATCACTTCCTGTTCTTGGGTGCTCTGAACATTTCCTGGATCATTTGAACAGATCCCTGTTCTATCCCCCAGTTGTCTTGAGAAATAATTGCAAACATCACATGTAAGTTAAAGGCGTACAACGTCATGGTTTGAGTTACATATATTATGAAATGATTACAGTGGGTTCAGCAGGCATCCGTCTTCTCATATAGATACAATGCAAAGAAAAGAAAGGAAAAAGGATAAATAAAATGATTTTTTCTTGGGATGAGGACTCTTAGGATTTATGCTTTCAGCAGCTTCCTACATATGAATCGGCAGTGGTAGCTATAGTCGTCACGTTGATCACTATATCCCTTAGTACTTTATCTTACGGACGTTTGTACCTTTTGACCCCCTTCCTCCAATTACCTCTCAGCCTCTGGTCCCCATAAGTTCGATCTCTTTTTCTATTAAGTTTTAGTTTGTTTGCTTAAGATTTCACATATTAAGTCAGATCATACAGTATTGACTTTCTCTCTCTGACTTCTTTCACTTGGCATAATGCCTACAAGGTCCATCCATGTTATCACAAATGGTAGGGTTTCTTTTGGGTTTTCTTTATGGCTGAATAATATTCCATTATAGATATATAGAACAACTTCTTTATCCACTCATTGTTAACGGACACTTAGGTTATTTCCATATTTTGGCTCTCGTAAATCACGCTGCTATGAACATGGGGTGCAGGTATCTTTTTTGAATTAGTGTGTTCATTTCTTTTGAGTGTATTCTCAGAAGTGGAATTGATGGGTCATAGGGTAGCTGTATTTGTGACTTTCTGAGGAAGGGCCGTACTGTTTTCCAGAGTGACGGTGTGGGTTTATAATCCCTTCAACCGTGCCGCAGAGCTCCTGTTTCTGCTTCTCACATCCAAGCATTTGTTATCTTGTCTTTCTGATAATGGCCATTCTAACAGGCAGGAGGTGCTATCTCATTGTGGTTTGGATTTGTATTTTTCTAACCTGTTTTCCCTTAAACTAACCTGAGGGTTCCTCTTTCTGCCTTTCCTTCCCTGTACCCCTCCCATCATGACAATGTTTGCTCCTTCCTTTGCCCTGTTGAGGAAAAGGGCAATGGGGAAACTTCTTTGCATTCTGCTCTTAAGGCCTACACAGACACATTCTTGGGAGGTGATTTTGTTTAGCTCTATCTGTCATTTCTCTGATGGCCTGGTTATTTTGGAAACGTGCTGAACTCCATCCTCAGCGACTCCCTAAGGAAGGCTCAGCTTGGAGGATTCATGAATCCATTTGTTCATCAATTAGGGAGCTCTGGAAGCAGATGCTCTGTGAGTGGGGCCCTCTGTATGGTTCCCTGCTGGGGGCATCGGGAGTTGTGGCCCACACCCCCTGTAGAAACTTCCCTCAAAATGTGGTCTCTCCTTGGAGGCCAAGGAAGGCACAACTTGGACATGCCAGTTGAAATCAGAATTGTAACTTAATCCAGGCCTAGAATCTCAAGATCTGTGAGAAAGTAAGGCAATTCCCAATGAGTTTCCAATCCCTGGGTCCTAGGGAGGCGTAAGGGAGAGTGGGACTGTCGGGAAAAATCACCTCCTTCCAATGACGAGGAAAAGCTAGGCAGAAGGGAATAAATTCACATTCTTTCTTCAGTTGCACACACATACGCATACACACACACACACACACACTGAAACCAATTTCTTGTTGCCTCACTGCGGTGTGCGGCAGGGACACACCCGTGATGGGGAAACCTGGCTGAACCTGTAGGAAGAATAGCTTCTGCAGTTGGGTGACTTAACAGTTCAGTTCAGTATCCCCTTGAGAATCTCCGCCAGGATGAATCTCTCCTTTCCCCAGAAGCTCTGAAAGAAATGGAACTTAAAAATCTCGATGGAGGAATTCGTCATGAAAGGCATATTAGAGAGTGAGTCACCCTCGCTCGTCTCCCCAGCCCCCGCTGCCTTGCTCCCAGCGACCCGTCCATCCGTCCATCGCCATCCAGACCCGGCCAGGCCCGGCGACTCAAACCCATCCACTCCCCGTGAGCGCGCAGCACAGATGCCTCTATTCCCTGAGTTCCCATCGCCTCGAGGCCTCCTTTGTAGGTTTTTCTCTCTCACACTGGCATTCTGCATACAGTACTGAGTAGCAGGGAATGCAGACTGGCATTAGGCGCAAATCTGGTTTCTTTCTTTGTCTTCCCTCCCCCCACGCCCCACCCCCCTTCCTTTAGATAGCCGCCTTCAGCTGTGTATAAATTAAGCACATTCTTGTGCTTTTTGCAGGTCACATCTGGGATATTCTGGACATCTCTGGTATAAACTCTGAATTGATGAAACCAGTAATTTGCTGCTCCCAGCTTATAATGCCTGGCATTGTCACTGTTTGCTTAGAGTTTGGGTATCTGATGCTCTTAATGTTAAGGTCAATGTTATTGATACTGAACCCCCTGCCCTTGTTTTTTTTCCCTGTTGCCTTTTTTTTTTCAGAGGCACGCACAGAGAGGGTAACTAATCTTAATATCTTGTGTTCACAATTCTATTTAGCATGAAATCAGTAACTGACATATTAATTATAATAATCTGTTAAATATACTTTACCTACATGTTAATTATGGGAGACCATTCTCATTTATTTCTCTGGGTAGCCTATTAATTCAACCCAGATGGTACAGCTTTGTGAGACGGTAACACTGAGCATTTGCAGAATAAATCATGTTGCCAAGATACAGCAGCAAAAACGTTATCACATCTGAATAAGCTTTAGTATGATATAACCAGGAAAGAAAACTTACCAATTACTCACAGGCTGGAGCTTAGTTAAAAACAGGATCAGTATATCAAATGTTTAAAAAAATTGGGGGGGGGCATGAAATGTTTTCCTCCAAAGAGTGGATTCTTTATTTAAGCCCAGTGACACATAAATAATTCCAAAAGGGGGAAATGGAATCCTGACGCAAGGAGTTCATCATAACTTGGGGGGAGGGGGAGCAAGGCAGCTGTGCTTTTCTTGGACTTTCTGATGTCAAGGCCGGTGTCATTTGGGGAGGGGCTGAAACACCTCTTCCCTCTTCCTCTATCCCCCTATCTCCCAGTAATTTCTTCTGGGACACTAATAGGTAGGCAGAACTCTGGGCTCCCTAGCATCAGGGCTCTCTAGTTTGAGCCAGATAAATGTTGGGGAGGCTGATTCATCTCTGAACGGGGATGATTTCCATGAGGAAGCTTGGAATTGGTCAATGATGTCAATATCCTCTTTTTTCCAGAGAAGATTTAGATGCGCTGTTGGTCAAAGCTTCTTTCAATTCAGCAACGTGGTTTCAACAGTTTTACCAGTGCTCACGCATTATTTGTTTCTAGAAAGCACTGTGCTGGTTCTTGAGAACCAGCGGGGAACAAACCTGATACTGGCCCTGCCTTCACAGAACTTACGATGTGGCTGGGGAGCCAATTAAACAAGAAGTTATAATAGTGAGATAGGGTCATGCTATCCCACTATGGACTGTGACTGTGAGAGCACACACCAGGGGCCCCCCAACTCAGACATGGGGGAGGCTCAGAGAAGGCCTCCCAGAGTGGCAATTTCTTCACTTGCCTCTGAAGGGCAAGCAGCAGGTTGTCGAGTGGAGAACTAAGAAGAGAGCCAGGTGGAAGGAACAAATGGGGCATCACATACTCATGGGGTTGAAAGAAGTTGATAGAAGTAGAATGTAAATTGAGGGGGCAGAGCGGGTTGTAGAAGCTTCCAAGAGGTGTGACTAGGTAAGTGCAGGGGCCAGATGATGAGGGTTCCTGGGATCCCCATGAAAAATGTCAGCTTTTATCTTGAAGACAGTGGGGGTCATGGAAGGGTTTGAGGGGACAGGGTCACATTGATGCATGAGGAACGTCCTTCTGGCTTCATCAGGGGAAGCAGTACAGGCTGGAGCTGTCACTGAAGTGAGAGATGGTGGTGTCCTGGACCAGAACAGATGTAGGATAACTGTCTGGCCCAGCCCAAGTCTCTTGTCTTTCTTAAAACCTTCCCTGACGTTTCCAGCTTTCACGGAGCTCTCCTTTCCTTGAGCTCTAATGGCGGCATTTTGCCATTTGTTTCATATTTGAAAACAAGCGAAGACTTTGCTTCTCCACGCCCATGAACACAGCTCCAGGTGTATGCATCTGTAGCCATGCTAGAGGACGCCATCCTCTATTGGCTCCTGTCTCTTCTCCAGCAACATGCAGCTCCTATGAACTTCTCCATTTGGCCAGCTCATTGCTCATGATGACTTTGGCTACTTTGGGGCCATGCGTATTGTGATATTACATTTTGTGACACTCCTCCATCACTCAGTCTAAAAACAGCTGTTCCCTTATTCTCTCTCATGCCTCCCTCTCCTCCATAACATTGGACGCAAGCACAGTTGGAGGTTAATTTGATTTTCTTGCTTATCTGTGCCCTTTTTGGGGAGGGGGGTGCCTCTCTCCTTGGGCTCTAAGTTCCATCAGGCTGGGGACTGTGTCTGGTTTTCCCCATTGTATTCCCAGCATGTAGCACAATGCCTGGTACATGGGAGTCGGGCAACAGATAAAAATTTCTTGAATGACTGTATTATTTTTTGAAAACTAAAGAATGTTTACCTCTTTAGGGGAGCACTTGGATCTCAGGACATGTTTCAGGTGCATGCTTCAAACTTAGGGAAAGAGATGACATTGGGGAAAGCCCATGTGGGAATTGTGAGCCCAAATATGGCGGCAGTTTCCAGAAAACAGCCTTCTGCAGCCATGAATTTATGTAAATGACTGGGGCACAGAATGGATGTGTCAAGCCCACTGGAGAGAGATTTACCTGAGCAGTGGGGACTGCAGGGTGGTGTGGTGGTGGTGGTGGAATTTTGACCATCCAAATAACAGCTCTGAGAAGCAGATGTATTTCAGAAGAACATGATTATTTTGGAATTGGGTTTGAGTTTTAGATCTTGCCCCTTTTGTTTTCTAAGACACAGTCGACCTCCTTTCTGTTCTTCCTTCCCACCTACCTACCTTCTTTGGTCTGTGCATTCATCCAACAAACATTTCTTGGGTGTATGCAACACCCTAGGCTCTGTCTGGATTATGCTAGAAAGTGACTTAGAAGAGAGGGCAGGTAAGCTTTAGGAAACTAAGAGTAAAGTCCACCTTTGCACTGAGGGGCCAGGGAAGAAGCCTCGGCAGAAAGGTTTCCAGCTGAAAGACTCTGTTTATGCAGGTCTGACCCCCCCCACCCCCCGCCAGCTTCTCTTTCAAAACAGCTATCGAGAAAGGATTGGGGGCTGACACATCTCCTGAGCCATCTGAAATCACAGCTGAGCCCCACTCGCTGGATTGAACATCAACCAGAATTCCACATCCACTACATGGTTAAGAGGAACTTCTAGCTGGGGAATATAAAATTGTAAATGGCACAGATAACGTCAGTCTGAGTTACTGTTTTCAGAATGACACAGATGTTAGGATAAGGGAAGCATAAATGGAAATTAAAGAGAAACAAATTCAGAACAGATGTCAGGAAGCATTTTTTTCATGCGGAGAATCACAAATGTGTGGAATGGCCTACCAGGCTCGATTGTTAAGGCAAAGACACAGGGGACATTCGCGAACTGATCAGATGGCATCATGGGGGAATTAAACAGTAAAAGAGGAAATGAGCGTGCATACTGCGACTGGCTTTCGGCTAACCCTCAACAGTGTCCGTGTTCTTATGTTCCCGGTGCTTGCCTACTTACCTTGGATAAACACACATAATTTCTTTGCTTTTCGTTTTCACAGATTGCACCAATCTCAAAATAGTTATTTTCACATCATAAAGATGACATTGGCAGAGCTGAAAGAGAGAGAGAGAGAGAGAAAGTGAGCTCCTTTCCTGCAGTAATTTTTTTGGGGGGGGCGGGGAGGAGGGTGTTTGTTGTTCATGAATTGTGCATGGAGATGAGTGTTTAAAATGCATATACCCATCTAACACCAAAGAGCAGGGTATGGTCATCAGGTCATCAACCAGCCAGCCCTCTCATACTATCCGGTAGAGCTGGAGTTCTAATTCTCTCTAAGTACATGATCACCAGGGGGGCCATTGGAGAAGTCCCACAAGGCTTTCTCTGCTTCTGTCCTCCTGGCTAATGGCCTCATGGTGCCCCCTTTTTAAAAATATTTTATTTGGGAGAAAGTGACATTAAGCCAGTTGCTAGCTTCCAGTAGCTACTTGCCACAAAGAATTTGCACCAAGGATGGGGCAATAGGAAATTTGCAGCACATGACCGCTTGTGCTTGTCTTTCTTGCATTGTGCCTTTGGAGCCACTCTAGAGAGACTGTAACCAGGTGCCCCTTTAAAGGAGTATCACTTGGGGGATATAGCTTATGATAATAGGGAAGGAAAGAGAGGATAGCGATGACTCTGTGCCCCAAGGGAAGGTAGTTGAGGATAAAAAGTAGAGTAAAACCTCATTAATCTGGACCCTGCTAATTTAAAATGTATGAATAATTCAGACCCTCTAGCTGAGCTGAAGTTTACCTTTGTACTAGATATGGAAAAAAGGGTTTGCTAAGCAAATTAATAGTGTAAACAAGATCGAGGGTAGGGAATATATAACCTATTTAAGAGAACAAATTGTTTTCACATACTTAGTAGAACCATCTGCATAGGAACAATGAATAGGTCAATTATAAGTAATCCTGGTCTATTCATTAATATTGGTCTGTTGGGTATCCACACTTAGCAAAATTTTGTCCGTATTAGAGGGATGAAATTGAACAAGCAGGGAGTTCTTAAAAGTTCATATTTAAGGCATTGGCTTTTCTTTTGTGATTTACTTTTGTTTTGTAAGACTTTGAAGACCTCCAGATGAACCTTCCTTGGACTTTGTCCCTGTTACCTCTAAACCTTTATCGTTGAGACAACAGAAAGACTAACTACTAGAGCAGGGTCCTGAGTAACGTGGGCAAATAAGGCAAGCTCTGAAAGTCTGGGTCCTAATCTGGTCTCTGCTAATACTCACCCACTGGATTTGGGCAGGTAACTTATTCTCTCTGGGCTTCAGATTTCATGTGTGTAAAATGGGAAAGATTCATGACATCCAAAGACCCTTCCAACTCAGCAACTCCGTCATCATTCGTCACCTCTGAGGTAGCTTCTCATCCATAAAAATATATGTATATAGTCATTCTCAAACTGTGTTGATAATCAAATGAAATAAAATAATAAAATAAAATAAAATAGCAAATGAAGTGCAGAGAATATAAGTAATAAGCAAGAAAAGAGTAAATAAGTTAAGAGACGTGATCATACTACTGCTCTTGTCATTTCCTAAGAATGAGCCTCTTCACCCTGTCCTTGGGACGTCTGACTTTCTTTTCTCCCTCCTCACCCATGCACTTCTTTCTTTCTTTCTTTTTTAAGATTTTACTTATTTATTAGACACACACAGAGAGAGCACAAGTAGACACAGAGGGGAAGCAGGCCCCCGGCTGAGCAGAGAGCCTGATGCAGGACTCTATCTGAGGATTCTGATATCCTGACCTGAGATGAGGGCAGAGGCTTAACCCACTGAGCAACCCAGGCGCCCCAGCCATGCACTTCTTTTTTATTTATTTATTTATTTATCAGAGAGAGGGGGCGAGAGAGCAAGCACAAGCAGACAGAATGGCAGGCAGAGGCAGAGGGAGAAGCAGGCTCCCTGCCGAGCAAGGAGCCCGATGCGGGACTGGATCCCAGGACGCTGGGATCATGACCTGAGCCAAAGGCAGCTGCTTAACCAACTGAGCCACCCAGGCGTCCCCCATGCACTTCTTAGTAACATTTTCCCCCTGAGTACTATTGGTGTTGCCCTCAGCCCCGCCCCTCTCCCCAGTGGGCGGAGCCCGCAGAGCACCACGTGCCCTGCAGGGTACAGAAGCCGAAGCATCCCCACTGACTCTCTTGAAAGGATCCATGAGCAGAGGATTGGAACAGGGAGGAGGACGTCTGTGACTTTCCCTCCACCAAAGATCTTTCCCAGGCGCCCTCAAACACTCTCAGGAGTTGCGCTGACTTTAATCCTCAGCCTGGAGGTGGATGTGGAGCAGCCGGCTGGCGTAAAGTTTGGCATTAGGCTTCCATTTATGTCCATCTCTCGACCTGCCAGTCACTGACGCATAAAGGAAATTAATCAATTAAATATTGATTTTATGTGCCATTTCCTTTCAAGCGATTCTCAAATACTGCTTGATCAATGGGCATTTAAAACCTTTGTCACCTAAACAAATCATCACCGAGGCCTTTCCAGATATAGACTCAGAAACCAAGGCCATGCTGGGCTTCCTTATCTGTGCTTGGCTGGGGAATCTTAGCTCCTTAAAACCTGCTTTTGACACATAAAACTCAGTAGCAGAATAGCTTTAGAAATTTGCTAAAATCATATGTAAATCTCATTGGTATGTATAGTGTACAGATTAGGGGCTCTGTAGAAAATGAGAGGAGGCTGGGAGAAATATGGGGTGGGTGCCATGAGCAGCTTTTGGAGGGTGAGTGTTTTGATTCAGAGCCTACAATCCTGCTGCAGCCTACAGACAGCGGGACCCCGCATTGTGGGCACTGTTAGAGTGACTCTGATTTAAATGAGTTCATCTGCTTGGAGAGGGAGCTTCTTCAGAATCACCAACTTTGTTTGAAAGAAAGTTTTGGTGAGGCCACTTGACATCTTTGAAGACAAATCCAGGGGTGCCTGGATGGCTCAACTGGTTAAGTGTTTGCCTTTGGCTCAGGTCCTGATCCCAGAGTTCTGGGATCAAGTTCAGGGTTGCTGCTCAGTGGGGAGCCTGCTTCTCCCTCTCCCTTTTCCCCTCCCCCTTCCGGTGCGCGCTCTCTCTCTCTCTCTTTCTCTCAAATAAATAAATAAAATTTTTAAAAACACCACCACCACCAACAGCAACAACAAAAAAACCAAATCCACATTGATGTAACGCTCTGTACAATTGCTGTTACAGCATTTGTGTGTGTCTAACATTTGTCAGCAAGACTTACTTTATTTCTCTTTTTTATTGACTGCTTGCCATGAGCTCCATCATGTGAAAAGTGCTGTAAGCTTTGCAGAAAAATACTTAGTCCTTCTATCTTTCCTGAAATGTACCCTCTTCATGAGGGGAAAGGCACAGAGACCCAACATTGCGAGGTGGTAGGTAGAATTGGTTTGGTAGATAGTGTCTTACATTAATATGTAAATACACAACAGGAAAACTGAATTTGGATGTTGTTGTCAGAATGTAGAGATTGAGATGTTTCACTTGAAAATTGAAAGTACAGACTCCTCTTGAAAAATATCCGATGATTCAGAAACACAGATCCCATGTTCCCTCGTGCCAACAACCAGCCGGACCTGAATAGTGGCTACATCCTTTTATTGAGAAATAATAGCTTCCAATTCATCAGAGCCCCCACTGGCTATACTTGCTTTGCTCCAGTAGGAATTTGTATTTATAACCCTTGGAATCGTTATGTAAGACACACACACAAATAAAAATGCAGGACAGGATATGAATCCATGATCAAATGTCTGCTACAGATAAAAGCTATGAGTGGAATGACAAAATGACTAAAGTTACCTGGATATGACTTGGCTCCCTGGATATTCCTATTTGTCACAATTGTTTCAGAGATGTCTTAAAAAGTGACTGATAAGTATGAAATGAAAAAAGTTTTTAAAGATTTTATTTACTTGTCAGAGAGAGAGAGAGAGAGAGAAGCACAAGCAGGGGGAGCAGCAGAGGCAGAGGGAGAAGCAAGTTCCCCGCTGAGCAAGAAACCCAATGTGGGGCTCAATCCCAGGACCTCAGGATCATGACCTGAACTGAAGGCAGATACTTGACCAGCTGAGCCACCCAGGTGTCCCACGAAATGTAATTTTTAAATGCTTTGAAAAAATAAGCAAGGAAAGAATTAATACTACCGCTGTAATGATGATCCTTTTTGTGGCTTGCATTTCTGTATACTTTTGTAAGAGAAGAGGAGTAGCTTATAGCTATGGCTAATTCAGTCATAATGCTCATGGGAGATGTGTCGCCATGTGAATGGCTTCCATCACATGATATAGAAGGAGGGGATGAAGCCTTTGGAGTGATAAAGTTGGTGTGGCCTGGAAGGGTGACTGATAGATACAACAGTAGCCACTGGACAGGCATGTGCCTTGATTTCTAATGGTTGATATGATCCCAAGATCAAGCTGTGAGCAAGAGGTCAAGTGTAAGATGGCCAACAGGGTGACGTATCACCAGAAGGACGAATCAGAAAAGGACTGAGAGAGACTCAATAGGTTTGGCAGTTAAGATGACTGTCAGGGTGAACATGTGTTTTTGCTTTCGTATTTTTGTCTGCACACTTTCGTTCTCTTTTCCTCTGGAAACAATAGAATGTCTTTTCCCACTTAATTCATGTGGTTCAGGTGGGCTGACTCCGTACCGTGGAACCAGGGGGAGGTCCATAATTCAGACTTGACATATGAGGGTTTTCATGTCCCTTTCTCTGATTGTTTCAGGGTGGGCATGTGACCAAAGCTGGGACAGGAAATGGCAGGCTTGGGAATTTTGCTGTCATTACTGGAAAGAACAACCCCTCCTTCTGCTAGGGTTATACGGCTGGCAGGATGGCAGCCAGGAATTTCAGGAAGCCATCCTTGCCGTCGCTGTAGGAGACTCTGCCCAAGACGAACATCATTAGATGGAAGGGGAGATACGGAGACCTGTTGGTGGTGGCGTGCTCCAGCCATGCCTAACCCACACAGAGCTGCAGTTCATGTTCCTGTCCTTGGGCCCCTCTCCTTTGTCTCCATGTGGTTGGGCATTGCGTTATCTTGCTGGGCAGAGCTTTTTCTCTGATGAATCAAGAGAATGCTTACTCATCTCTCTAGCTGTTGCACTTTGAAGCTCAGTATGTGTGGCTTGGTTTCCCCCTGCTGTCCTAACTTCTGGGCTTCTCTGACCTGGGCTCCTTTCTTAGGTTGCCTGAGTGTCAAACCCCTGATTCTATAGGACATTATTACTCACAAGATGTGTCTCCTACTTTTTCCTTCTCCTATGGCTATGGGGAAAGGAACAATAGGGTTATACTTAGTAAGCAAACACTGATCCTCCCATGGAGGTTGCAGTTGCCGATCTGGAAGCCCTTTCTAGCCCTTTGGAAGCCTGTGGTCCTTTCTTTGGTACAACGAATGGAAGGAACATCAGGAAGGGGAGGGGTTCTGGAGCCAGGCAGGGCAGAATCAGAATACCCTCTCTGCCAGGTGTACATCTTAGACCTTAGGTAAGTTACTGAACTTCTCTGAATCTCAGTTTCCTTAATCTCTAATGTGAAAATAAATGCTCCATAGGGTTGTTATAAAGATTAAAGGATTATGGGCTCCTGGGAGGCTGAATCCTAAATTTTGGCTCAGGTCATGATCCGAGTATCATGAGCTTGAGCCCCATGTTGGGCTCGATGCTAAACGTAGAGTCTGCTTGGCATTCTCTCTCTCTCTCCCTCTGCCTACCTGCCCTCCATCTGTGCTCTCTCTTTCTCCAGGAAAAAAAAAAAAAAGATTAAATGAGATAATGTAGGCAAAGCTCTTGGCACAAAACTGGAGCTCACTAAAAGGTGGCTTGTGATGACTGTTTATGAGTGAGTCAACGAGAGGCAGTGCCATGTTGTGGTTCATAGCAGGGTCTATGGACTGAGACCACCTGGGTCCTCTTCTCACCTTTACCTCCTATACAGCATCTTCATGACTCAGTTTCTTTTTCTTTTTTTTTAAAGATTTTATTTATTTATTTGATTGAGAGAGATAGCCTGTAAGCACAAGCAGGGATTGGGGGGTAGAGGGAGAGGGAGAAGCGGGCTCGCCATGGAGTAGGGAGACTCGATCCCAGGACCCTGGGATCATGACCTGAGCCAAAGGCAGACACTTACCCAACTGAGCCACCCAGGTGCCCCACACGGCTCCATTTCTTTATTTACAAATGGGAACTATAGCGATAATGAAATTTTTACCTTGTAAAGTTATTATGTGATGTAAATGATTTAATAAATACAAAGTACCTAGTGTCAGGTACACAGCAAGCAGCCAATAGTTTCCAGTTTGTTGTAAGCATTAAGTCTCATATTTAGTGGCACACCTAATATCTTTAAAAATATGAAGTAGATCACTTTTATATATCTTTTTTCCATACAGCAAAATTATTTTCAGTAATAATTACATAACAGTTAATGAAATTGCTACAATCATCATTCTTGTATTTGTCCTTTAGCTCTAAAACAATAAGGAATTTTAAAAGATTAGATTTCAATTTCAAAGTATTATTCCAATTCTGTGAGATATTTCACATGTGAATAAAACTTTGTTTTTACCAAATCAAAGAATTACACCTAGCTGTTTGTACTGTTTCACCATGTTACACACAAATGAAAACTATTTGTCACAAGGAATGACAAAACTGAAGTTACTGAAATTCCTCATTTTTGCATCCCTCATTATATCATTGTTTAGTTTGAGTCTACCATATAAATGTTGGAATGTGTCACACTCTAGGGGTTAGAGACACATGCCACATCAGAAGCAAACTGGAGCAATTCGGAAACTTCACAGAATTATTCTCTTGAGATATACCCTGTAGCTGAGTTCCAACGTGAAGGGGGGTGCAGAAGCAGAGTTTGTCTGAATTACCTCATGTTTAGAATGTAATATTTATGAGGCCATAGGTGATAAAAAGTATGCTAATTTGAAGCTTACATATATATTGTTAACTCAAGTGATAATGCAACAATTATTTAGAATTTAGACTAAGAAAAGATCTTTTTTTTTTTTTTTTTTTTACTGTGAAACATTGAGGGACAAAGCCAGAGAACACACAGATAAATGGAGTTATAGCCCATGTTTGCGGATTGAAGGAAGTGATATTATTAAAATGTCTATACTATCCAGACCCATGTACATATTCAGTGCAATCCGCATCAAAAATACAAATGCAGGTGCCTGGGTGGTTCAGTCAGTTGTGCATTGGACCCTTGATTTCAGCTTGGGTCATGATCTCAGGGTCGTAGGATCGAGCCCCCAGGTCTGACTCCATGCTGGGCATGGAGCCTGCTTGGGGTTCTTTCTTTTCCTCTCCTTCTGCCCCTCCTATCCCCAGCTCTCTCTCTCTCTCTCTAAAAAGAAAAGAAAAAAGAAAATACAAAGGCATTTTTCACAGACATAGGAAAAACAGACTCAAAATTCATGTGGAATTACAAGAGACCCCAAGGAGCCAAAGCAATGCTCAGCATAAAGAATAAAAGTAGAAGCATCACGTCACCTGATTTCAAGATATACCTTAAAGCTATAGTAATCAAAAGAGCATGGTACTGGCCTAATAGTAGACATATAGACCAATGGAACAGAAAGAGAGCCCAGAAATAAATCCACACATTTAGCAGAGGACACACAAGGGAGAAAGGACAATGTCTTCAATAAATGGCATTGGGAAAACTGAGTATCCACAGACAAAAATGAAATTGGACCCTTTTCTCACTCCCTATACAAAGTTAATCCCAAAATATATTAAATACTTAAATGTAAGACTTGAAACTGTAGAACTACTAGAAGAGAATAGAAGGGAAAAATTTTCTTGACATTGGTCTGGGCAATGCTTTTTTTGATATAACCCCAAAAGCACAGGCAACAAAAGCAAAAATTGGCAAATGGGATTGTATCAAGTTACAGAGCTTGCGCACAGCAAAGGCAACAATCAACAGAATAAAGAGGCAACTTATGAAGTGGGAGAAAATAGCTGTAAATCATGCATCTGATAAGTTGTTAATATCCAGAACATGTAAGGAACTCAAACAACTCAATAACAAGAAAACAAAGAACCCAATTAAAAATAGGCAAAGTACCTAAACAGACATTTCTCGAAAGAATACCCAACGAATGACCAGCCTATATATAAAAAGGTGTTCAACATCACTCATCATCAAGGAAATGCAAATCAAGACCACAATTATATATCACTTCCTACCTGTTAAAATGGCTATTATCAAAAAGACAAAAGATAATGAGTATTGGTGAGAATATGGAAGGGGGACTTACTTAGGTATAATATTGGTGGGAATGTAAATTAATGCAGCCACTATGAAACACAGTATAGAGGTTCCCTAAAAAATTAAAAATAGAATTACCATATGATCCAACAATTCCACTTCTGGGTATATGTTCAAAGGAAAGAGCAGGATGATGAAAAGATATCTTCGGTCCCATGTTCTAGTGTAGCATCATTCATGATGACCAAGATGTTGAAACAACATAAATGTCCATCAATGGGTGAATGAATAAAAATAATGTGGTATGTCCATGCAATGGAATATTATTCAGCTTTTAAAAAGAAAGGAAATCTGCCATTTCTGACAACATGGATGGATCTGGGGGACATTATGCTAAGTGAAATAAGCCAGGCATTAAAAAATCAAGAACTTTACCCCTGGGGATAAAAATATATGTTTATAAAAAATAAAAAATTTTAAAAAAAGTGAAATGAAAAAAAAATCAAGAACTTTAAAAAAAAATCAAGAACTGTATGATCTCATTTATATGTGGAATTTTAAAAAGTTGAAATCACAGAAGCACAGAGCAGAATGGTGATTATCTGGGGCTGGTGAGGACGAAGTAGGGAAATGGGGAAACATATTTGTCAAAGGCTACAAAATTATAGTCATGTAGGATAAATAAATCTATGAATCTAACTATCTAACTATGATGACTATAGTTAATAATAATGTACAAAATAAACACTGGAGACCTGCTAAGAGAGTAGATTTGCGATGCTGTCACTACACAAGAAAGTGGTTGACTATGTGAGGAGATGATATGTTAATTCACTTGACTCAGTAATCAGTCCACTATGTAATAAATCTTCATATCAAATCATCATCTTATATGCCTTCAATATATAAAATTTTTATTTAAAAAATGAATGAAGACTTCATTCATGTTACAATATAAATGAACCTTGGAAACACTTTGCTAAGAAAAAGAAGCCAGATGCAAAAAACTTTATATTCCATGTTTTCACTTATAGGAAATGTCCAGATTTGGCAAATCTATAGGAAGAGAAAACAGATTAGTAGTTGTCTTGGAATGGAGGACTGGAAGGACCATAGCTAAAGAGTGCAGGGTTTCTTTGGGGAATGATGAAAATGTTCTAAAATCTATTGTAGTAAAAGTCACACAACTCCATGGATATACTAAAAACCATTGAATTGTGCAAAATTGTATGGTGCATGAATTATATCTCAATAAAGCTGTTACTGAAAAAAGAAAAAGATCTTCAGGCAGGAGTATTTATTGCTGACAAAGAATTGTTAATACATGGTGACGGTGGAAAGAAAATCAAGTTTTAGTTAGTTCTATTATTGCTTCCAAAATCTCTACAATGAATAAATAAATAAATAAATATCTCTATAATGAGCCTTCTATCTCTCTAGTGCCCGGCCTGTAGTAGGTCCCTAACAAATACTGTTGACTTAATTAATAAAAGATAGAAAGTACCTTGATCAGGGGGAGTACCTGCCTCTAAGAGGGTACCTAATCTAACCTCAGAGGGTAAAGAAAGCTTCCCCAGCCAGTGGCATTGAAAATGAGCTTCGAAAGAAGCATAAGATGTTCTTAGGTCAGAAGAGTGAGGAAGAGGGATTTGACAGGAGGCACAACATGTGCAAAGGCCTGGAGGCAAAAGTGAAAGGATTATAAATTGGCCAGAAAGATGGGATGGTGGAGGGAGAAGCATGAAGGCAAGGAGAGGAGGAGGAAGGAAAAGAGGAGGAGAAGGCCACAGTGGCAGGGGCCACATCAACATGTGCTTTGCAAAGACTTGTTACAAATTTTTGACATTATCCTTAGGGAATTCAGAACAAGCTTTAGGTATCATGGGGATCGCTGCAGGGTGGGAGGTCAGATTTCCTCTGGGAAGGGTCATTTTGGCTGCAATGCAGAAGATCAGTTAAAGAGGGCAGAGCAGGTAATTTGGCAAAAGGGCTTAAGAGGCAGTTGGAGTCATCCAAACAAGGGGCAACTGGTGACCTAGGAAAGTATAATGGCTGGAATCTGACCATGGAGAGGTGGCCTGAGAGATATTTAGGAAATAGTTTATGTGGAGTGAGGGAGGGTAAGAGGCAACAATGGCTTCCAGCCATGTCTGTGCTCTAGCAATGGGTTAACCATGATGCATGGATTGATAATGGTGTATTCCTTCATGGCAAGTTTTAGATGTCTGTGAGATATCTCTGTGGAAGTATCTGGAAGGGTTAGGTGTACACATGTGAGGCTGAGGAAAGTGACCTTGGCTGGAGAATCAGATTTGGGAGTTATCCAGACACACACAGATGGCAGGAGACTACATGGAACTGAGCAGGACTAATTAGACTGTGAAGGGAAGAGGACCAAGATGGAACCCTACAGAAACGAAGCCTTGTTGGCATGAAAATATTGCACTGGGAGAAATGGGAACACCGGAGGCAAATTTCTTCTCATTTTTTCCCTAATAGCAGCCATTCCTAGTATGAACGGACAATTGGGCTTCTTTTTTTATGTGTAACATTCAGTAATTACCCTTTCTGGGGCAGATGAAGTCTCTTCTTGAAGACTTGCTGTATTCACATAAGCGTAAGGTAAACACAATCTAGAACAAATACTGCAGGATTTTTTTTTGGCCTGTCAGAAAGTGCCTGTCCAAAGAACTCATAGTGGAGAAGGAGCAGGAGTTTGGCAGAGGGCCCATTGAGCTTCCTGGGAAAATACTCTAGAAAACCTCATAGACACAACTCCCTTTGAGGTGCAGCATTATTAGAACCTACCAGCTAGACTGAGATAATCCAACACAAGACCTAGGTGATCTTGCCTTGTGATGAGTCTGTATTGGCTTGGTGCTTTGTTCACATGTATGTCCTGCACAATCTGGCTGCAAGATAGGTATGTGATTGTGTAAGATTGCTGTTCAAGAGTGACACTCTTTCCATGTGGCAGGATATTGATGCTTACCAATATAAGACATGGTTTTCATGGACAGCTAAATAGAAGCATTTAGAAGAGGTACTTGAACTCCCCACCAATATGGGCAGATGACTGTAATCAGTAATTATTGACTAAAGGGAAGGTATTACTGTTCTGTGTTTGAACCTCAAGCAAGTAAAAAGGTCATTGAGCATGAAGACCTTTATGAAAATGATTTTCAAGAACATTACCCTATACAGTCTCCCTCCCCCTGCAACTCTCCTTTCTCCTACTCTGAAATGGAAAATCTGGAGAAATTTTTACTTGGCCAGTATAGAAAACACTTTGTATCACTGGAAATTCATGGCAAACTCTCTTTGCTCTTAAATGAACCTGACTGCATTTTAGAGTAGTTTTTTCCCTCTTAGTATGTGATGTTTGAAAATTTTCTAAGTATCATTAGACTATGTGGGTCTCTACATAGTCTATGTTTCTATATGCTATATAGAAGTGTAAGATGGCGGTTGAAAAGAGGTGTCTAAGAGATGGAGGTTGTACAGTTTCAAATAGGATTCCTTCTCCCTTTTAAAAACCTCCTTAATCAATTGAAAAGAACTTTCAGGGGTGCCTGGGTGGCATAGTCGATTAAGCATACAACTCTTGGTATTGGCTTGGATCATGATCTCAGGACCATGGGATTGAGCCCCAAGTCGAGCCCTGTGTGGAGCTTAACTCAGAGTCCACTCGTAGACTTTCTCCCTCTGTCCCTCCCCCTGATCCTTCTCTCTTATTCTCTCTCTCTCTCTAAAATAAATAAGTCTTTAAAAAAAAGAAAGAACATTCAAATCTGACTTTTCCTCATTTCTCCATGTCACAAAACATGGCCATGTGATTCTGAATACAATATGGGACAGTCTGATGGTAAAATGTTGCTTAATTAGGAACATACAAGAAGCAATGTTAATTCATATTTATTTGCTGATAAACTCAGGAATCAATATTTATAGTACTTTTAAAAAGTTATAAAATGTTTTCTTTGATTTAGGGAAAATAATTAGGAGTAATGCAATAGTTAAATTTAACAAATTTCCTTCTTTCCTTTGGGTGCCTCTCATTTGAACACTCATTTATTTCTATTAAAAATTTTAAAAGTGTTCCTTAATTGCCTTTGTCAGTAGTTATTATATTCAAGATTTCTATTAGTTTTTAAATGTCCCATTTTATTTCCTTCATTTTTCTCATTAAAGAGACTGGTTAGAAAAATGAATTCAATTCAGTAGCCAACAATTGCCCATCCACTGTAGATTCTGCTAGTAAATTGTATGTTGGTTCTTATAGCACCCTTGAGAACACAGTGAGGATTTTGGAAAAAACCAAGTTTGAATGAAGAAAAAAATGATCTTCTGTTGTGGGTTTTTTAGAGCAGATTAAAGAGCTTAAAGAGCACTTTTAAAAATATGGTGATGTGATACAATTAATGCAGTAAATGTAGGTTAACTTTATTTATTTATATATAAGTCCTGTCTATCTTGGTTGGCAGCCATTTGAAGCAACTTAAAAGAATATAAGAAATAAAATAAAATAGAAAAAAAATCAGGACCTTGAAATATAGGTAGACTAGGGTGTAAAAACTGGGGGAAATTAAAATGAATAAGCCATATTAACATAATATAGTTATCCAAAGTGAGTTGGGTCAAGGAATTGGATTTCTTCATCTGTCAGTTTTCCTCCACAGGACTTCTGTTGAGAATTAGCACAGCAAGAAAACCCAAGAACTGGGTTCTTTCAAAAGAACCCTTGAAAGGAAAGTGAAATGACCTAGTCTCCGTACTTAATAGTAATAAATCTGCCAAAGAAAGGGGCTAGCAATGACCATAGTAGTCTCCTACCCCCAAGACAATTGAAATTACAGGTAGACTAAAAGTAACTTAGTTATAGCCCAACTGCCAGTCTTCATAATTCCTGATTGAATCAAGGTCAGGGGATTCTCAACCAATTTCTCTGGCATTGGAAAGTAAATATCAATTTATAGTCTCTAATTTCTTTTACTCAAGTGTCTAACATTCAATAAAAATGTGACACAGGAAACTCCAATCTATAATCAAGAGAAAAAATAGCCAATAGAAACAGACACACCCATACACCTGCCATACATTGCTTGTTGAGATGTAAAATGGCTCAAGTATGGAAAACAGTTTGATACAGTCTTGTATAGTTAAATATACACTTACCAAAAGACCTAGCAACTCCACTTTCAGGTATTTAACCAAAAGAGAATAAACGTGTCCCAGGAGAGATCACAAATGTTCATAGCAGCAAAACCTAGAAATGTTCAGCAGGTGAAGGGATAAACAAGTTCCTCAGGCTAAAGGAACTATTTCCAGTTGAAAGGAAAGAACTGCAGGAAGTCACAAAGTGTTCTTGAAAAGATACATATATGAGTACATGCAAAACATTATTGATTGCTTAAAGGAGTATAACCATATCTTATGGTGTTTATAGCATATGAAGTTTAATATAAAATCACAATAACAAAAAGAGTAGGGGTGGTTAGTCAATTATAAGGCTATAGTTTTAAGGTGGCAAAATAGGTGTTGTGCTTCCTGGAAGCCAAAGCAAAATAGGGAAATATTACTATTTCCAAAGTCAATGTGTCCATAGAAAAATCTATTCTTACTCCTCAAGAGAATAAAACATTTTTTGTGAGGGCTAAAATAAAATTTTGATTTGCAATTTTTGGACAGGACCCTGAATATAGTGGACAGTATACTAAAACAAAACAAAACAAAACAAAATGAACAAATAAACCAAAAAACCCCACCCTCTCTATAATAAATGAATTAGTAGGTTTGTTTAGCATTTTCCTAAAACATCTCACAATATAAACCAAAGCCAGGGTGAAGGCTATTCTACTGGTGAGAGGTACAGCGTGATTTATTGCTCAACTTGAAATTGTTATCTGGTTGGTCAGAAGGCCATTTCTCCTAACCTTCATGTCACATTAGTATCTTGAGAAAAGACATTCATGAACTTATTTGGAACTTACTTAAGTCCTGACATATCAACAACTTCCTTAAAAATACATGTTCTATTAAACCAATTAAAAAGCAGAGATTGGAAGAGTAGATTAAAAAACACCATTCAACAGATGCTGTCTATAAGAAATTCATTTTAAATACTTGACACTGGTAAACATTTGAAACAATAAAACCGTGAAAAACATATATCTTGCTCAAGTCAGTAAAAATTTATCTAATACATTTGTAAAGTAATTTGGCAAGCTGCTTATTAAAGGCAAAAATCCATAACAAAAATAAAATGAAAGCAACATAGACACTTTCTATCTCAGTAACTTGTAGGTAGCATGTGTTTACTAAGTGAATATTTTGGATCAAATTGGGATATTTTCCAGTGTATTCACACCACATCAGCTCTGCAATTGATCCAATTCAGTTATTAGGATAGAGATTTGAAAATATTGCATTTTGCACAGAAAACTAACACTGTTACCCCCAAGAACATGGTTATTGCCCAAACAAATAGAGATTATATTTGAATTAAAGGAGTGAAAAAAATAAAAGTTAACCAGAGCTCAGGTCTATTGGTATGTACCGAAATACTTTTTTTTTTTAATCACTGTTCTACTATAGAAAAAAAAAATGTTTGCTCCAAAAACTTGAACTGTTTTTACTCCCTTTTGATGGGAAAAGAATTTTTTAAGGCATTATATTTCCCCTTCCTCTTCCAGGAATTTTTGAGCAATACAACTATTTGTATCACTATGATGAAGTCAGGGAATATTTTATCAATATGTTAGTTATAGAAATAGCAGTTTACATAATCAAGAAGTTTGCATAATCTTAATACTAAAAACTGATAAAAGAGCACAAAATAAGAAAAGAAGTCTTAGTTTGGAATACAGAGACTACAATCCTGAATAATGTATTAGCAAATATAATATAATGTCTCAGGCTCAAATCAGGAGAAAAGAAAATCCCTTAGCATGAATTCCTATGTCTGTATAATCACTTACGGCTCCACACAGTTTGATGAAAAGAAGTCCTACAAGTTGGAGTTGTCGAAGTATTTTATTTCATTTAAAAAAAAAGAAAAAAGGACAACAAAAACACTTTGGTGTTAGTTATTCTGAGTAATGGAATATAATCCTGCCTGCTTATGGCTTTTCTGATTTTATATTGCTATGGTAAATTATGAGCAACTTTATGATGGAATTCTTGATTTACTTTTTAAAAAGACATTAGCTCTATTATTTATTAATTCTAACAGATTTCTTCTATAAACACTCCATAAATATTAACATATCTGATGGATTGAAAAGATCTGATGAAAGTAAAAAAAAATTATGCCTGATATATGGTGATGATTTGACAATATTCTCCTTTTATGTTGTTTGTTCTTTATTGTTTTTGATAGCAAAAGGTATAATTAATTAACAGCTCGTGTCAGTGGAAGAAAAAGCTGTAGTATTTAGATGTAGTGAGTTTTAGATTCTTCTACCAGGAATAAATACACCATTATTTCTAGAAGTTTATGGGTTTTGGAATTCAAATTCCTGTTTCCTGGATTCAAATTTTACTAAAAAAGTTTTCTTTAATTTGCTCCTAGAAATTATTTTCAGCAGAATCAAAGATTTTATTATTAAACTGGGAAATAACCATTGTCACATTGCCACATTTTCCTTTTTAGAAAGTCTTTTGAAAATGAGATAGACCTGGGGCTTCCATCTTTGAGAAGATTTTCGAAAATATACGGATATTAATTAAGCGCTTAAGTAATCATTGTGATGGTAGGCTGTGGGGGGGGGCAAGAGAGAGACTCAGACAAATGGACTGACAGAACGAGAGAGAGGCTGAAAAAGTAGAGTAATAGCATAGAGTGATGAATGCAGAAACCCATGTGGCAGGGAATGCTCGTCTTAATATCTTTTAGTAACATAGCTCCTTTCTATATTTAGTTCAGAAATTTAAAAATTAAACAAAGCTATTAACAAGTTAAAATTCTAGGGGCACCTGGGTGGCTCAGTGGGTTAAGCCTCTGCCTTCAGCTCAGGTCATGATCCTAGTGTTCCAGGATGGAGCCCTGCATCAGGCTCTCTGCTCAGTGGGGAGCCTGCTTCTCCCTCTCTCTCTCTGCCTGCCTCTCTGCCTACTTGTGATTTCTTTCTCTGACAAAAAATAAAGAAAATCTTAAAAAAAAAAAGTTAAAATTCTAGACCATGGTGACTTCCCCTTCCAGGGTCCCCCCCTTCACTGTACCTCCACCAATTTCAACATGCAAATAGAAAAGATGACTATCAAGAAGCCCATCAGTGTTTTCCCCATGGACAAGAAATACGTGGCTAACGAATGTGTATGTACTATTTTAAGTTACCACAGGTATTTCTTCAGTATCATCTGTGTCTGGCACAGTGCTAAGAGGCTTCCATATACTGTTTCCCTATCATTTACTACAAACCTGTGAAGTAGGTGCTATGATTATTTCAATTTTTTTAATACATGAGAGCATAAAAGCCTAAAAACAGATCACTAATAAAACTGAATTGCCCATGGAGAAAGTTATTCTCTTTTAAATTGTTTCATTCCTTGTGAATTCAACAAAGAAGTCTCAGGAGTTAGTATGTTTTTAACACCTCTGCAACATTGGCGAATCAATTTCTTTCCCAAGCTTTCTCTTTCTTACCCTCAACAAAGATAAAGCCCAGGTTCAGAGCCCCTGGAAAGCAATAAGCTGTAAATAAATTGTAACAACATTGTGTTGTTTTATTTATATTTTTACCGTGTAGTTTCAGGGATACTAGTATTCCATATTTACCAATAGCCCAAATTGCCTTTTGAAATTAATTTAAGTAGAAGAATAGTGAGTCATTTAAGGATATGAGTAAATAGTGGTAATATTTATAAGGAAAGTAAGAGACAAGCAGCACAGCTTGCTGCTTTAGTCATTGACAAAAGTTTGTGCACACTTTAAAGTCCATTTGCATCTGAGGCACACATTTTCCAGAGATTTTTAAATGATGTTTGTAGCACTGGGCTTGGCAATAACTGATGGTTCTGAAATTCAATATCTTTGACTATATAGACCTAAGTTGGTCAAACCAACATGAATTCTATGTGCATTTGTGATTTTTTACTTTAGGAAGAAAGAGAAATATAAATGAACATGAAAGAGAAAATGTAAAACTTTACATATCCTTGGTTAAGGCAAGACAGGTCTGAACTTCCATTTTTTTTAGTAACAAATATTTATTTATCATTTTGTATGTATGTGTGTATGTCATATGTCAATGATTTTGCTAAATGTCTTAAATATGTTTTTACACTTAATTCCTGCAACAGTCTCATAGTATAAGACCACTGTTGTCTTGGTTTTAAGAAACCATAATAGATTATCATAGATTAAGAAACTTGATCACTATATCAAGTGTCAAGTGTTGAGTCTTCTTGCGTAATACCTAACATTCACGATGGTAACATTTTCTCTCCCCAGCTACCTGCTATCTCCTGGCCACTGTGCTAGCCATTCTGTGGATATTCTCCCCGATTTCTTAACAACTATACAAAGGTAAGAGTTAACCCAGGAATGGATGAAGGAAGTAGATTAGAGATGTTTAACAGCTGATCCACAATCATATGGTTTGTACGTGGCAGAGCCAAAATTTGATTCTAAATTCCCTGGTTCTAAATTCCTCTGTTCCTTTCCTCCTCCCACTTTTAATTTCTAAGAAAATAAAGAGAACGAAAAAGAAATCTAATCTTCTATATTCCACATTTTTAAAATTTTTTAAAATAATTTTTTAAGGATTTTATTTATTTATTTGACAGAGAGAGAGAGAGAGAGAGAGATCACAAGCAGGCAGAGAAGCAGGCAGAGAGAGGAGGGAAGCAGGCTCCCCCCTGAGCAGAGAGCCCAATGCAGGGCTCGATCCCAGGACCCTGAGATCACGACCTGAGCCAAAGGCAGACACTTAACCGCTGAGCTGCCCAGGCACCCCTATAGTCAACATTTTGATGCTCCTCATTTCTTTGAGTAGATCTGAGTTTCTATGTGGATCAAATCCATTAGCCTGAAGAATTTTCTTTAGTTATTATAATACAGATAGGTATTGACAAACTGCCTCAATTTTTGCTTATCCAAAAATGCCTTTAATTTCCCCAAATTATCAAATTATCAAATTATCAAAAGATATATTTTACTGGAGAAAAAATTCTGATTTGACAGCATTTTCTTTCTTATTTTTAAATTAACACATAATGTGTCATTTGTTTCAAGAGTACAGGTCTGTGATTCATCAGTCTTACAAAATTCATTCAAAAGCGCATGCCCCTTCCCAATGTCCATCACCCAGCCACCCCATCCCTCCCATCCCCCTCTGCTCCAGCAACCCTCAGTTTGTTTCCTGAGATTAAGAGTCTCTTATGGATTGTCTCCCGCTCTGGTTTCACCTTTTTTCATTTTCCCTATGATCCTCTGTCTTGTTTCTCAAATTCCTCATATCAGTGAGGTCATATGATAATTGTACTGTTCTGACTTATTATTTCACTTAGCATAATACCCTCTAGTTCCATCAACGTCATTGCAAATGGCAAGATTTCAGGGGTTTTTGATGGCTGCATTATATATATATATAGATATTCATTTTTTCTTTATCCATTTATCTGTTGATGGAGATCTAGGTTCTTTCCATTGTTTGGCTATTGTAGACTTTGCTACTGTAAACATTCAGGTTCATGTACCCCTACAGATCACTACGTTTATATCTTTGGGCTAAATACACAGTAGTGCAATTGCTGGGTCGTAGGGTAGCTCTATTTTCAGCTTTTTGAGGAAACTCCATGCCGTTTTCCAGAGTGGCTGCACCAGTTTGCATTCCCACCAACAATACAGAAGGTTCTCCTTTTTCCACATCCTCCCCAACACCGGTCATTTCCTGACTTGTTAATTTTAGCCATTCTGATTTGTGTGAGGTGATATCTCACTGTGGTTTTCATTTGTATTTCCCTGCTGTTCAGTGATGTTGAGCACTTTTTCATGTGTCTGTTGGCCATTTGAATGTCCTCCTTGCAAAAGTGTCTGTTCATGTCTTCTGTCTATTTCTTGATTGAATTATTTGTTCTTAGTGTGTTGAGTTTAATAAGTTATTTATAGATTTTCAACACTACCTCTTTATCTGGCATGTCTTTTGCAAATATCTTCTCCCATTCTGTTGGTTGTCTTTTGATTTTGTTGACTGTATCCTTTGCTGTGCAAAAGCTTTGTATCTTGATGAAGTCCCAATAGTTCATTTTTGCCCTTGCTTCCCTTGCCTTTGGTGATGTTTGTAGGAGGAAGTTGTGGCAGCTGAGGTTGAAGAGATTGCTATCTGTGTTCTTCTCAATGATTTTGATGGACTCTTGTTTCACATTGAGATCCATCCATTTTGAGTCTATTTTTGTGTGCAGTGTAAAGAAATGATCCAGTTTCATTCTTCTGCAAGTGGTTGTCCAATTTTCCCAACACAATTTGTTGAAGAGACTGCCCTTTTTCCATTGGACATTCTTTCCTGCTTTGTTGAAGATTAGTTGACCATAGAATTGAGGGTCCATTTCTGGGCTCTCTATTCTGTTCCATTGATCTATGTGTCTGGTTTTGTGCCAGTACCATACTGTCTTGATGATTACAGCCTTGTTATAGAGCTTGAAGTCTGGAATTGTGATGCTGCCAACATTGGTTTTCTTTTTCAACATTCCTCTGGCTATTCAGGGTCTTTTCTGGTTCCATTTAAATTTTAGGATTATTTGTTCCATTTCTTTGAAAAAAGTTGATGGTATTTTGATAGGGATTGTACTAAATGTGTAGATTGCTCTCGGTAGCATAGATATTTTAACAATATTTATTATTCCAATCCATGAGCATGGAATGTTTTTCCATTTCTTTGTGTTTTCCTCAATTTCTTTCATGAATACTCTATAATTTTCTGAGTAGATTCTTTGGCTCTTTGGTTAGGTTTCTTCCTAGGTATCTTATGGTTTTGGGTGTAATTGTAAATGGAATCGACTCCTTAATTTCTTTTTCTTCTGTCTTCTTGGTGCATAGAAATGCAACTGATTTCTGTGCATTGATTTTATATCCTGACACTTCGCTGAATTCCTGTATGAGTTCTATCAGTTTTGGAGTGGAGTCGTTTGGGTTTTCCACATAAAGTATCATATCATCTGCAAAGAGAGTTTGACTTCTTCTTCGCCAGTTTGGATGCCTTTTATTTCTTTTTGTTGTCTGATTGCTGAGGCTAGGACTTCTAGTACTATGTTGAATAGCAGTGGTGATAGTGGACATCCCTGCTGTCTTCCTGACCTTAGGGGAAGAGACTGATATTCACTGTGGGTTTTTCATAGATGGCTTTTATGATATTGAGGTGTGTACCCTCTATCCCTAAACTGTGAAGAGTTTTAATCAAGAAAGGATGTTGTACTTTGTTAAATGCTTTTTCTGCATCTATGGAGAGTATCATATGGCTCTTATTCTTTCTTTTATTAATGTATTGTATCACATTGATTGATATGTGGATGTTGAACCAACCTTGCAGTCCAGGAATAAATCCCACTTGGTGTGGTGAATTACCCTTTTATAATGTTTTTTTAGATCCTATTGGCTAGTATTTTGGTAAGAGTTTTTGCATCCATGTTCATCAAGGATATTGGTCTGTAATTCTCCTTTATGATGAGGTCTTTGTCTGGTTTTGGGATCAAGGTAATGCTAACCTCATAAAATGAGTTTGGAAGTTTTCCTTCCATTTCTATTTTTTGGAACAGTTTCAGGAGAATTGCTATTAATTCTTCTTTAAATGTTTGGTAGACTTCCCCTGGGAAGCCATCTGGCCCTGGGCTCTTGTTTTTGGGGGGGATTTTTGATGACTGCTTGAATTTGTTTGCTGGCTATCAGTCTGTTCACATTTTCTATTTCTTCCTGGTTCAGTTTTAGTAGTTTATAAGTCTCTAGGAATGCATCCATTTCTTCCAGAGTGTCAAATTTGCTAGCATATAGTTGCTCATAATATATGTTTTTATAATTATTTGTATTTCTTTGGTGTTGGGTGTGATCTCTCCTCTTTCATTCATGATTTTATTAATTTGGGTCCTTTCTTTTTTCTTTTTGATAAGTCTGGCCAGGGGTTTATCAATCTTATTAGTTCTTCCAAAGAATCAGCTTCTAGGTTCATTGATCTGTTCTACTATTCTTTCGGTTTCTATTTCATTGATTTCTGCTCTGATCTTTATTGTTTCTCTACTCCTGCTGGGTTTAGGCTTTATTTAGTGTTCTTTCTCCAGCTCTTTTAGGTGTAGTGTTAGGTTGTGTATTTGAGACCTTTCTTGTTTCTTGAGAAAGGCTTGTATTGCTATATACTTTCCTCTCTGGACCGCCTTTGCTGTACCCAAAGATTTTGAACAGATGTTTCATTTTCATTTGTTTCCATAAATTTTTTTAGTTTTTCTTTAATTTTCTGGTTGACCCATTCATTCTTTATTAGGATGCTCTTTAGCCTCCATGTAATTGAGTTCTTTCCAACTTTCCTCTAGTAGTTGAGTTCCAATTTCAAAGCACTGTGGTCTGAAAATATGCAGGGAATGATCACAGTCTTTTGGTGCTGATTGAGACCTAATTTGCACCCCAGGATGTGATCCATTCTGGAGAATGTTCCATGTGCACTAGAGAAGAATGTGTATCCTGTTGCTTTGGGATGGAATGTTCTGAATACATCTGTGATGTCCATCTGGTCCAGTGTGTCATTTAAAGCCTTTATTTCCTTGTTGATCTTTTGCTTAGATAATCTGTCCCTTCCAGTGATGAGGTGTTACAGTCCCCTACTATTATTGTAGTATTGTTGATGTGTCTCTTTGATTTTGTTATTAATTGGCTTTTATAATTGGCTGCTCCCATGTTTGGGGCATAGATATTTAAAACTGTTAGATCTTCTTGTTGGACAGACCCTTTAAGTATGATATAATGTCCTTAAGTATGATATAGTATGATACAGTGTTCTCATCTCTTATTATAGTCTTTGGCTTAAAATCGAATTTGTATGATAAGAGTATTGCCACTCCAGCTTTCTTTTGATGTCCAATAACATGGCAAATGGCTTTCTACTCCTTCGCTTTAAATCTGGAGGTGTCTTTGGGTCTAAAATGAGTTTCTTGCAGACAGCATATCAATGGGTCTTTTTTTATTTTTTTTAAATCCATTCTGATGCCCTGTGTCTTTTGATATGGGGCATTTAGCCCATTTACATTCAGGGTAACTATTGAAAGTTATGAATTTAGTGTCTTTGTATTGCCTGTGCAGTGATTGTTACTGTATATTTTCTCTGTTCCTTTCTGGTATGCTACTTTTAGGCTCTCTCTTTGCTTAGAGGACCCCTTTCAATATTTTCTGTAGAGCTGGATTGATGTTTGCACATTCTTTTAGTTTTTCTTTGTCCTGGAAGCTTTTTATTTCTCCTTGTACTTTCAGTGACAGCCTTGCTGGATATAGTATTCTTGGCTGCATATTTTTCTTGTTTAGTGCTCTGAATATATCATGCCAGTACTTTCTGGCCTGCCAGGTCTCTGTGGATAGGTCTGCTGCCAATCCAATACTTCTACCATTGTAAGTTATAGACCCCTCGTCCTGAGCTACTTTCAGGATTTTCTCTTTGTCTCTGAGACTTGTAAGTTTTACTGTTAGGTGATGGGGTGTTGTCCTATTTTAATTGATTTTGAGAGGGGGTTCTCTGTGCCTCCTGGATTTTCCCACCTGTTTCCTTCCCCAGATTAGAAAGTTCTCTGCTATAATTTTCTCCAATATACCATCTGTCCCTCTCCCTCTTTCTTCTTCTTCTGGTATCTCAATTATTCTAATATTGTTTCATCTTATGATATCACTTATCTTTTGAATTCTCCCCCCGTGATCCAGTAGTTGTTATCTCTCTTTTTCTCAGCTTCTTTATTCTCCATCATTTGGTCTGATATATCACTAATTCTGTCTAGTTCTCTCTTCTGCCTCATTTATCCTAGCAGTAAAAGTTTCCATTTTTTATTGCACATGATTAATAGCTTTTTAGATTTCAACTTGGTTAGATTTTAGTTCTTTTATTTCTCTAGAAAGGGATTCTCTAGTATCTCCTATGCTTTTTCTAAGCCCAGCTAACATCGTTATAATCATCATTCTAAACTTTAGTTTTAAGATCTTACTAATGTCCATAATGATTAAGTTCCTAGTGTTCAGTTCTGCCTCTTGTTCTTTTTCTTGAGCTGAGTTCTTCTGCCTTGTCATTTTGTTCAGAGAAAAACAGATGAATGAGAGAATAAAATGCTAAGAGTAACAATGACCCCAGAAAAATGTATACCAACTAAATCAGAAAGAACCTGAAAGTGAGGTGACAAGTAAGGGGAAAAAATATATAGTGAGACTGGTGAATAGAATGGTGCCACACACTGGATTTTGGGTGTATTTTAGTCTGTTAGAAGAAACTATCTTCCAAAATTTTAAAGAAAGGAAAACTTTTATATATACAGAAATAAGGGTAAAATGATGAAGGGAATATGAGTGTAAAGATGAATTTAAAAAGACTTTAAAAAGGGAATTGATAAGATAAAAAGTTAGTTGAAAAAAGAAGGAGAGAATGTGATCAGGCTGGAGACTAGAACAAAGCCATATGCTAGATTTAGGGTGTATTTTAGTCTGTTAGAAGAAACTGTATCCCAAAATTGTAAAGAAAGAAAAACTTATATGTCTACAAAAAATAAGGTTAAATAAACACAACTAAGGGGTAGAATATGACTATAAAAGAAAATTAAAAAAGATTTTTAAAAAGGCATTGAAAAGATAAAATAGTTAAAATAGGTTAAAATAGGAAAGAGAGAAAATTCAAAAAAAGAAAAAGAAAAAAAACAATGAAAATTTTAAAAATTCACCTTTGAGAGATCAAAGGAACATGGGAAAAAAATCCATGAATTCTATTTGCTTATTCCCCTAACACTGATATTTTTTTCAGTTTTCATAGATCAGTAAACTTGGTCTTGGCTGGATGTTCTTGCTGATCTTCTGGGGTAGGGACCTGCTGGCATGATTCTCAAATGTCTTTGCCTGAGGTGGAATTACACTGCCCTTGCCAGGGTCTGGGCTAAGTAATCTGCTTGGGTTCGCTCTCAGAGATTTTGTTCCCTGAATGCATTCAGTAGAGCTCTGGAGGACAGGAATGAAAATGGTGGCCTGCCAGTCTCCAGCCTGGAGGAGCCAAGAGCTCGGGGCCCCACTCCTCCGTGCACCCTCAGAGAAAGCCAGTCAATCCCTCCCATCTCCCTGGTCTCTGGCTGCCTCATAGCTCACCTGGCCTGTGATCAGGTGTTTCTGTCTGTGGTGCATGGCACCATTTGGAGTCTCAAAACCCAGCAGATTCCTGCCGCGTGCTCCCGCACCACTTCTCCCAATGGAGGAAGGGGGAAAGGTCTCCCTGGACTGCCACTTATGGGGCCCATGCTCAAAGAGCAGTGGCCCAACTGTGCTGTGGATGATGGTTTATGGCAACCCCAAGCTGAGAGACCCTTCTTGGCTCCATCTCTGTAACTGGCTTCCCCATTCCCATACCTGGGAGCTTTGCCACACTCAGACACCCCCGGGCTTTCTGTGACCCCACAGGCTCTGAGACCACACTGTCCCCATGAGGATTCCACCCCCTACTTAGCCATTGGAGTGATGTCCTTCCATGAAGCAGACTTCTGAAAGTTCTGATTTTGTGCCCTGCTGCTTTCTCACCTGCTGTTAAGTAGGTCACAGAGCCTCCCTCCCCCACTCCCCCAAATAGTCTGTCCTCCCAAATACTGCCTCAGATTCACTTCTCCACACATCCTACCTTCCAGAAAGTGGTCACTTTCCTGTTCCTAGTATTGCTGCTCTTCTTCTCTTCAATCTCCTGTTGAGTCTGTAGGTGTTCAGAATGGTTTGATAACTATCTAGCTGAACTCCTGGGACCACATGAAATTTAGGTCTCCTACACCTCTGCCACTTTGCTCCTTCCTTGGCTGCATTTTCTTTCACAACTGAAAAGATGTTTTATTATCTCTTATTTTAGTTTTTTATAAGAAGTTGGCTAATGTTGTTATCATTATTTCTTTCTATGTAATGTGTTGGTTTTTTTCCAGCTGCTTGGGATTTTTGTTTTTTATTTTTCATTTTCAGGAGCTTAAGAATGATGTGCCTAGTTGCAGTTTCTCTGAATTTATCCTGTGTCAGTTTTGCCAAGCTTCTTAGATCTGTTTTTCATTAAATTTTACACCTTTATTTTTTTAGTTTTTATTTTAATTCCAATTAGTTAACATACAGTGTTCTATTGGTTTCAGGTGTACAAAATAATGATTCAATAGTTCAGTACATCATTTGGTGTTCATCACTACAAATCCCCTCCTTAGTCCCCTATTTCCCCCATATCTTCTTCCACCCCTCTCTGGTAACCCTCAGTTTGTTCTCTGTAGTTAAGAGTCTGTTTCTTGATTTCTCTCTCTCCTTCTCCCTTTGTTCATCCGTCTTGTTTCTCAAATTCCACATATGAATGAAATCGTATAGTATTTGTCTTGCTCTGACTGACTTATTTCACTCAGCATTATACTCTCTAGCTCCAACCATGTTTTTGCAAGGGGCAAGATTTCATTTTTTATGACTGAATAATATTCCATTGTATACACCAGATCGTCTTTATCCATTCATCTATCTATGGACACTTGGGCTGCTTCCATATCTTGGCTATTGTAAATAATGCTGCTATAAACATAGAGGTGCATGTGTCCCTTTGAAATATTGTTCTGTATTCTTTAGATATATGCTCAGTAGTGTGATTGCTGCATCACAGGGTAGTTCTATTTTTAACTTTTTGAGGAACCTCCATACTGTTTTGTAGAGCAGCCATACCAGTGTGCATTCCCACCAATAGCACAAGTGGGTTCCTCTTTCTCCACATCCTCACCAATACCTATTGTTTCTTGTGTTGTTGATTTTAGCCATTCGGACAGGTTTACAATGATATCTCATTGTGGTTTTGATTTGTATTTCCCAGGTGATAAAAGATATTGAGCATCTTTTCATGTGTCTATAGACCATCAGAATGTCTTCTTCAGAGAAATGTCTGTTCACATCTTCTACCCATTTTTAATTGGATTAATTGGTTTGGGGTATTGAGTTGTATAAGTTCTTTATATATTTTGGATACTAGCCCTTCACTGGATATGTCATTTGCAAAAATCTCCCATTCCATAGGTTGTCACTTAGTTTTGTTGATTGTTTCCTTTGCTGTGCAGAAGTTTTTATGTTGAGGTAGTACTAATAGTTTATTTTTGCCTCTATTTCCCTTGCCCCAGGAACCTATCTAGAAAAAGAAGGTTGCTGTGGCTGAGAAGTTACTGCCTGTGTACTCTTCTAGGATTTTTATGGTTTCAGGCTCATGTTTAGGTCTCTAGTCCATTTTGAATTTATTTTTTTGTATGGCATAAGAAAGAGGTCCAATTTCATTATTTTGCATGTGGCTATCCATTTTTCCTAACACCATTTGTTGACACCATTGTTTAAAAAGCAAACACACAAACAAAAATACTTTTCCATAGTCCATTCATGTTGTGCAAATGGCAAGATTTCATTCTTTTCTCTGGTTGAATAATATTCCACTGTATATATATACACCACATCTTCTCAATCTCTCCCATCTTTCTGCTACTGAAATCACACATGTCTCATTACTGTCACTCAGATCATGGACGTTCTCCAATTTTTTAGTTTTAAAAATATGTGATCTTCTTATGGGATAATTGTGATTACCTTGTTTTTAAGGTCAGTGACTATTTTTCTTCCCTTTCTATTGTCCAGCTCATCCGGTGAATTTTCCATTTCAGATATTATACTTTTAAGTTATAGCCCTTCAGTTCTTTTAATAGCTTCTGTTTTCCTTTGAAATTTACTATTTACTCTATAAGACCATATTCTTTTAAGTCTTTGAGTTTATTTATAACTGCTTTGAAGTCCTTGACTATTATTCCAACACTGTGTCATTGCAGTGCCTTTTCTATTGATGGGTTTCATCTTGATCATGGTCACATTTTCCTGTTTCTTCACATGTCTAATAATCTTTCATTGTATGTTGTACATGGTAGAAAATATATTTCAAGGAATCTGTATTATGATGTATTTCTTTAAAGAATGTTTGGTTTCTTCCTGGCAGTTAACTTACATGTGACCTTGAGGATGTCCAGTCCAACCTGAATACGACTCAATGGTACAGTTATTGTTTTCTTCTAGATCTTGTGGAATCTTACCCTCTTCAGTCCAGGTTTTAAACAACCACACATTGTGTATATATACCACATCTTCTTTATCCATTCATCTGTTGATGGACATCTAGGTTCTTTCCATAGTTTTGCTACTGTGGACATTGCTGCTATAAACATTTGGGTGCACGTGCCCCTTTGGATTCACAGACCTGTACCCCTGGGGATAAAAATACATGTTTATAAAAACTAAAAAATTAAAAAAAAAAACTCTTAAACAACCACACATGGAGTTCCTCTATACAAACTTCTGGAGATGCTTTCTCTGTGAGAAAGCCCCATCCTGTAAGTTCCAACTGCATTATTGGTCTTAAAGTCTAGATTCTGTCTCCTCAGATTAGGAGGAACATCCTGTTTTGCTTGGACTTCACCTTCCTGTGTCACAGTCCGGAAACTGTCCCCATACGGAGAGTGTAGTAAACATGGGGCTCACTTCCTGTATATCTCTTCTTTCTCACATTCCTGTGCTGCATTTTGCCTAATGTTTGAAAATAGTTGTCTTACCATTTTATTCAGTTTTATAGCAATTTCTGATGAGTGCTAGCTACTCTTTCTTTTGTTTTCCTCCTTTGCTTCTGCTATATCTCCTCTGCCCTTCCTGGCTTCCTCTCCTATTCAAAAAGGGTGATATTGTTATAGACATTATATTTACCATGTTCTTCTACTGTCTAAGACATGGTCCCATTTCCATCTTGTCATACCTCTATCAAAGGCATTCCTCCTATTAGTGTGATTTATTTAACATTAGTGAAATCAAAACAAATTAAGTTATCTTATAGGGGCCAATCACTGTGCTGAATGGTGGGGACACTAAGATAAATCACAAGCTCTGTCTTCAAAGATTTTGTGTTATGATGGAAATGAGTCATAGAATTAATTAAAAGAGGTAAGATAATTGCAATCACAGAAGCAGGTAAAATATGTGATGGGAGATACTAACTGTTGTGGGAACAGAATCAAGGACCTCTTCACAGACAAAGGAGCACTGGAGACAGTCTTGAAGCAGTAGGAGGAAGTGAACAAGAACTAGGAAAAGCATCCCATGTAGAGATTAGCATGTGCAAAAGCGTGGCAGGATCAGTAAGCATGGTGTGTTTGAGCAGCTACATTGGTCCCTGGATCTTTGGCCTTGTGAGAAAGATGGTGAGACATTAGATTAAAAAACAGACTCATCTCATCTTAAAGAACCCTTATACAAAGCCTTCAGTACAACCATATAAATATGGACTTTTCTCCTTTTGCCCTAATGATGTATTTCAGATTAACCAGGTTTTCTTTCTACATCCATGCTGGCTTCTTAAAAAAAAAAAAATCCTCTAGTCTTGGATGCAGAGAAAGGGGAACCCTCCTACACTGTTGGTGGGAATGCAAACTGGTGCAACTACTCTGGAAAACAGCATGGAGGTTCCTCAAAATGTTGAAAATAGAACTGCCCTATGACCCAGCAATTGCACTACTGGGTATTTACCCTAAAGATACAAATGTAGTGATCCGAAGGGGCATGTGCACCCGAATGTTTATAGCAGCAATGTCCACAATAGCCATACTATGGAAAGAACCTAGATGTCCATCAACAGATGAATGGATCAAGAAGATGTGGTATATATACACAATGGAATACTATGCAGCCATCAAAAGAAATGAAATCTTGCCATTTGCGACAACGTGGATGGAACTAGAGCATATCATGCTTAGCAAAATAAGTCAAGCGGAGAAAGACAACTATCATATGATCTCCCTGATATGAGGAAGTGGTGATGCAACATGGGGGCTTAAGGGGGTAGGAGAAGAATAAATGAAACAAGATGGGACTAGTAGGGAGACAAACCATAAGTGACTCTTAAACTCACAAAACAAACTGAGGGTTGCTGGGGGGAGGGGGGTTGGGGGAAGGGGGGTGGTATTATGGACATTGGGGAGGGTATGTGCTTTGGTGAGTGCTGTGAAGTGTGTAAACTGGGCGATTCATAGACCTGTACCCCTGGGGATAAAAATATATCATATGTTTATAAAAAAAAAATCCTCTAGTCTTACCTGAGTATTTGTTTATTGTTTTTAAGGTTTTGTTTGTTTGTTTGTATTTATTTTACCTCAATATTAACACTCGTCAAGTGCAAATTAGATATCGCTGTGGGGGGAAAATGAATTTTGACTTTTGCCTTACAACATTCAAAATAATTAATTCCACATAAATGGTGGACTGAGGTCTGAGAGGCAACACAATAACACTTTTAGAAAAAAAACTGGAGAAAATATCAATGACCTTAGTGTAGGTAAAGATTTTTTAAATAGCACATGAAAATCGCCTGTCATTAAGGAAAAGCAATTGATAAATTGGAGTATGTTAAGTCTGAGAACTTCCATCCTTCAAAAGTCACAATAACATGAAAAGGCAAAACATTTTGTATACTCACAAAAGACCCTTTTCCAAAAATATACCGAAAATATACTGAAAACTACAAATCAACATGGAAGAGAAAGAGATAACCTAATAAAAAAAAATGAGCAAACACTTCATTAAAAAGGGTGTTAAATTACCAATCAGCATATGAGAAAGTAGTACATTTCACTAAAGCATCTAGTTTATGAGGATTAAAACTACCATGCAATGGCACTTACACACCAGCCAGAAGAGTGAAAATGGAAAAGACAAAGAATACCAAGAGCTGGTAAAGACGTGGGGAAACTGGAACACTGTAAATCACAGTGCCGACCGATGCCCCCTTTGCAAAAGTCTTCAGTAGTATGTACTAAAGCCTAACTTGCTTATATCTCACAACATGGCGGTTGTACACCTGGGTGTGGACTCAAGAGAAACACATATACATGATAACCAAAGATATGTACTAACATATGTGTAGGAGTGTAATTTGTAACGGCCGTAAGGTGGAAGCTACTGGAATGCCCATCAGCGGCAGCATGGACACGTAAAGGTGGTGTGGGCACACAATGGAATGCTGTGCATTGGGTGTGAAGACTATACAACCATATGCAACAGTATGAATGAAGCTCACGTACACGATGGTTAAAGGAAGATTCCATACAAAAGTGATAACTTCATGGTCCATTTCCAAAAACACAAAACACGCAAAACAAATCTATGCTGTTGTTGTAAAGATAGTCTCCCTTGGGGGAGTGACTAGAAAGAAGCATAAGGGCTTCTGTGATGTTGGTGATGGTCTGTCTTTTTTAATGTAAGTGCTGCTTTTTTTTTTTTTTAAGGTTTACTTATTTATTTGAGAGAAAGAGAAAGCGCTTGAGTAGGGGGAGGAGCAGAGGGGGAGGGAGGGGAAAATAATCTGACTCCATGCTGAGTGCAGAGCCCCAGGTAGGGCTCGATTCTACAACCCTGAGTCCGTGACCTGAGTCAGAACCAAGAGTCAGATGCTTAACCAGTTGAGCCACCCAGGAGCCCCTTAATGTGGGTGTTGGTTAGTTACATGGGTACGTTTAGTTTGTGATAATTTATTGAACTGTATATTGATGTTTGGGATAAATATGTATATCTATATAATATCTGTATATCTGTATCTTTATATCTACTTCTATCTATATCTTTATTACACTTAATACTTTTAATTAGTTGGTGGCAGAGCTGATAAAGATTCATCCCTTTGTTACTGTCGGTAGAATCGAGCCCAATGAGAATTTTACCATTATGATTGCTCTATCCTGAGTGATTGATCCAGTTTACATTTCCTACAGCCCTTGTAAGTGCCGTTTTAAGGACCAGAGTGGCTTGCAGTGGGTTTGGCATCTGTCCCAGCTTCTCTCTTCAAGTGGAAGGTGTAATCTGAATTACTAGCAAACACACCTCTGAAGCCAGATTGTTCTTTGGCTAAGACCAACGAGGCTTAGAGCTTCTCAGCTCTGCGCAGGGGCTTACCAGATGCACACAGATTTAGACGGCTGCCACGGGAGGGGGAGTTGGTTCAAACTTACTCTCTTAATGCTTTTCACTCTATATGGGTCCAAAATCTCCTCCAGAACCCCGGAAAAGTCAGCTCTGGCTGCTGGCCCTCCCGTAGTTTTTATAAGCTCTGGAGTCCCAGTGTTTTTCTTCTGCATCTGCCATGATTAAGTCATGTGACTTCATAGTCACTTGACTTCTTTGGGGCTTTATCTTGTCATTTCTTAAAGCAGAGTTCATATGCTTCCTCCTCTACCAGTTTTCCCTTAAGAGCCACCGAGGTATATCCTCTTTCTATCTGCTCCCAGTTTCTCTTGCATGAATTTCCACTTCAGTGCTTATTCTTTTTATATGTCAATTGTTATTCAGACATCCATGTTGCCGTAAGCTTTTGGAGGGCTGGGCTAGAATCTTTTTGGTCTATGTCACTATAGCTTTGGTCTTCACCTCAATAAGTTGTTGTTGAAAAGATGCATTTCATATAGATTAATTTGTATGATTATTTGATCCATGTCTGTCTCTCCAACTAGACTATAAGCTCCCTGAGGGCAGGGACTGTATCCTGTGTCTAAATCGTGCCATAGCAGGTACTCAATAAATATTTGTTGGATAAATGAGCATGTCTAAAATGGAGAAGGTAGTTAGATCAGATCATCTTTGCAATCTGTGCCAGTACTGGAATTTTCTAATGAATCAGATGTACTGGATTTAGTTTCTTTAAAAAATAAGTCTATGTTAATAAAAAATTTTAAAAAACCTCCATGTTTATATGCATATATATGTGTGTCTGTGTATACATATGTGCATATACATAAGGATACATATATATGCATAGTAATACATACATATATTCATAGTAATGTGAATATGCATAGTGATACATATATATGTGTCAGCTCAAATCAATGCATATTTATATCATTTATAGGGATATCATATAGGACATTATATATTTTTTATTTGTGCGATTATCTGTTTAATATCTTTCCTTTCATTGGACTGTAAGTATCAGAGGCATGAAATTTGACTGTGTCTTTCTTCACTGTTATATCTCCAACACTTGGTATATTTCCTGGTACCAAGTAGTAGGTTTCAAAGAATGAATGAATATAACTAAGCTTTGAAAAAGAAAAAATGTTTGCTACTCCTTTTTGCACTGCACAAAATTGTGCATGGAATTCTATCATCAAATATGTTTGGATAGTGTTGCATTCTGTACTTCCCTCTTGGAGATTTACTACCCATGTTAGTATACCAACAGCTCTGAGAGGTCTGGCAAAGGTCCTTTAGAACTTAGCCTTTCTCAAACTCCTTAATTCCATGAACTTCCCATGAACCAATACCTATGAAAATTCTGAAGAATTAGTATTCCAGAGAGCACAGATTGGGGAATGCTTCCCTGAGTTGATTTAGATTTGTTGATGACTTACTTTCAGTCTTCCTGCAGTACCAGAGTGTGTGGTTTCCCTGGCTGTCCCAGGCACAATCTCAGGGGCTGCCCTTCACAGTGCAACCTCACCACCACAAATGGTGATCCTGATTTTGTATCATAGATTCTGTTTCCCAAGGAAATTGTAATTCTTCTGAAAATATATCTTCCGTTTCTTCCTTCTACTCCTAGTAGCAATAAGAGCTTTATTTGCACAATGTGGAAGCTCCTTTTGGACTTAAGATATGACGGTTTACCCAGTACACTAGGGTACGGATACCTTTAGGCTAAATTATGATGGAAATAGATATTTTTCTTCTTCTTTGCACGTTTCCTAGCTATGCTGCTCTTCTACTCCATGGCATGAATTCTCCTATAATACTTTTCCCTTCCACCCCATTCAAAAGAAGATTTTTGCATCAGCCCTTTACACTTTAGTCTGAACTGACTCTTCTTTCTTAGTCGCATTAGTACCTTAAGCTTTATCTTCTATTGTGAAAGGAAAGCTTCAGACCTCTGTTAAAGTTATTCCAAGCATTGGTAAGTCAGGAAGGGGCCACTCTTGGGGCAGTTACCCACATTTGTCAATAAAAAGTTCATTGCTAGCTTCACCCTAGGTGGTTAGGAGTAACCCTGTAGAGGACATCTATTGTTTTTGCAGTTCTGTTCCCTATTACCCTTCCTCTATAAGCATGCCCTGATTCTCCCCAACTTTAAGCTCATGTGTTTGAATAGAGCTCCACAGATGGTCGTAGATGGAGCACATCATTAGGCCAGTTGGCAAATAGGATTCTTCTGGACACGGTAATTGGCTGAGGAATGGTGCTTGTCTAATAAAGGCTGGGAGAGCCATAGGTTGCCAGCATTCAAGCAGAAAGGACATAGAGTCTGGAGCAACTGTTGCCATTTTGGTCTTATCTAGAACCAGAGGATGAAGCCAACATAGGCAAGACTCAGTTGAAAGAGAGAGAAACTGAGTCCCCACCACTCAGGTCCCTTCTCCTAGCTGTCCAGAGAGTTCAGTAGAAAATTTGAGCATAAATAATAAATAAAACCTTTAAAAAGGGGGGAGTGTGTGCATGGGTGGCTCAGTGGGTTAAGCCTCTTCCTTTAGCTCAGATCATGATCTCAGGGTCCTGGGATCGAGCCCCACATTGGGCCCTCTGCTCAAGAGGGAGCCTGCTTACCCCCCTTTCTTTGCTTGCCTCTCTGCCTACTCATGATCTCTGTCTGTCAAATAAATAAATAAAATCTTTTTTAAAAAAAGAAAGAAAGAAAGAAAGAAAATTTGAGCAGAATATCCTAACATGATGCTTTCCAAACCTTGAGCCATAACCCATTAGTGAGTTGTAAAACTAAATTCAAAGGGTCACTACCAGCATTAAAGAGAGAGAGGAGAGAGAGAGAGAGAGAGAGAGAGAGAGAGAGATAATGAGCAAGAATAACTGGGTTACAATGAAATGCATTTACTATCAGGGATCAAAAATGTTTTAAAGTCACAGCTAGTCAGTGAAAAATTTTGGTAACATCTTCCTGTATATAGAACAACTATTTCTTTAGATCCTTCAGTGATTTAAAAATTCATGTATAATGACTGACATCCATCATGTCTGATGATTAACAAGAGAGAAACTAAACAATATATTTTTCAGTTAAAAAAAAGAAAAGAAAAGAAAAGAAGGAACCAAGAGGCACCTGTAGCCAGCCTTACCTTTGGTCTTTTCCGTTGGGTTTGCTTCATTTCCATTTTGCTTAAGCAGGTCTGAGCTGGATTTTCTTTCAGTAGAACCCAAGAGAAATCTAATACATCAGCCAAAAAAGGCACTCCTACCCTTAGGGAATGTATGGTTCCCTAACTACTTGGCCTAGGAATGTATTCAGTTCACCACTGTCAAAAGAATAGTGGAAGAAATAAAATAAAAAATGGAAAGGTCTATCCAATGTCAGAACGTAAGCACTACTTCTGTGGAGATACTTGAACTGGCTTTTCCTTTGGGTCTATGAATATGTCAACCCTGATGTTGTTTCGAAGAGCAGTACGATTTCCTCAGAACAACCCAGAAGGAGCCCAGGCAACATGCGCACAAATACCTGTTCACGTGCTGGGGCCAGACGCGAGAAGGGGCTCAGAGATTGGGGGGGATGCCTTGCACATGCTTATAAAGCATGGATATGGCTTGGGGCTGAGTGAGTTCAGTCTTGGAGAAGTGCAGAAGTTTGTCTTGAAGTCTGTTGGAAGGCCTGGCTGCTATTACAGAGTCTACCCATAGGGACCAAGTGGCTGCCCCTTGAATCTCTCCTGGGAAAATAGTCCCCTGACAACCTGGTCAGCATGCCAAGAGGCTTCTAAGAGCTTCCTTAGGTCTCTGTGTACTTATTCCACCCTCAAATTCCAAATACTGGAGTGGAATCTTCTATAGAAGGATAGTAGATAGTCTTTTCTGCCTACCAGAAACACAGGGTTATCTCTTAAGGAGACTGCTCTGTTCTAAAGTGCTTGCAGCCCCAGAAGAAGGGGGTATCTGGAAGAAATACAAAGACATAGAAAACTCCCAGTGACATTTCCTTCCCTCTTATCTGTGTAATGGGGTTGGGGGGTGTTATTTTTCCAGGACTTCCCATGGAAGATTTAGAGCATCAATTCTTTAAGACAAAGATACCAAGTAGGAAGGAATAAAGGGCATTGTGAAATAATTGGCCAGGAGCCAGAAAAATCAAATAATATTGCCACAAAATCCTCCTCCTAGTCTAAGTAATAACCTGGCAGGGCCTGAGTGCGGCAGCTCTGTTTGCTCTGTAGTTGTTTTATTATGTATTTTTATTGGGTATTTACCCCTCTATTCCCTGTTGATAGAAGGTACTCAACTGTTTATGAGTCCTGTTTAAGGGTGATGCTTTTGATTTTCTGCCTAGAATTCTGAGTGAATGGGGGTGAGTAGCGCAGGGGGAGAAGGTCACTCACAGAGCCACAGGGATGGGGGTGGAGTTTCTCATGGCCCCTTTGAGCCCCGCCTGAATGTGCATAGCTCATTATGTTGCTGGGCTGCCTCACCCCTTCGGTGGCTCCCCACTGCCCCATGGTCCAGTCCTGAGGCCTCAGCAGAGCATAGGCGGTCCTGTAGGGTCCAGCTCCACCTCTTTCTCTCTCTGTCCACTGTTCTCTCTGGTTCTGTTATTCCCACTTCCTCCAAAGCTCTAACAACAGCTGCTGTTGTTTGAGTTCTTCAAAGCAGCCATGATTCTTTTCTACTCAGAGCTATTCCCTCTGCCTGGAATATTCTCTCTGACCCCATCAGACTGGATGAGTTTTCTGTTATGTGGCCTTATAACTTCTTAGACTTTTCCTTCATGGCCCTTGGTCTCAGTTTGGGTTTCCTCCAAAGCAGAACCAAAGCCGTGATCTGGGAGGTGATCTCAGCCCATGTGGTAAGGAAGAGGTGTGGAGAGGCAGAAAGGGAGCCCAGACGAATAGTGTGTTAGTGGATAAGTTACAGCTATAGGTAATTGGACCCAATTCCCCTCTCTGAGAGTCTGGAATGGGGATTGGCCAGCTATGGCTTGAGGGCCACCTGCCTATTTCTGTAATGCTGGATTGGAACATGGCCATGCTCCTTTGTCATGCTCTATCCGCTGTAGGGCCGTCGTGACAGAGCCCACATGGCCCACAAAGTCTAAAATATTTTCTGTCTAGCTCTTTGAGAAAAAGCTGGCTTGACCCTGCTCCAGAACATACCTCAGAACTGTCTCATCAATAGGCAAGGAAGTTGGGGTACTTGTTCACGGACTCCTTTTTCTCATGGGCTGCAAGTTGTCCCCAGGGTTGTTGTCTGCCTCAGAAGAAGCTCTCAGGTGTGGAGACATCAGTACCAGAGTTGGAGCTGTCAGCTGTCTCTCAAAGTTACAGGTGATCTGCAGGTGGAAAAAGGTTGTGGACATACCATCCATAGCACCTACTCTGCTACTTAGCACAATTAGAGTTGATTACGTAGCTGTTGGATGGTGTTATTATTTGGTTAGGGCTTGTCTCCCCTGCTTCTCTCTCTGCTCCACAAAGGTGGGGGTCTCACTTACGTCACGTCTCCGGTGCCTGGAACAATGGCTGGCATATAACATCTGGTCGGAGATGTCTGTTGACTGAGGGATGAAGGAATGATGGCAATAGGTACAGAAACCAAGTCTCAGAGAGCTTGTGTGTCTTGGCCAAGCTACAAGAGTTTTGTGCCTAGGTTTTTTGACCACAAACCCAGAACATTTTCCTTTTCACGAGACAAAATATAATGGATGGCCAATGTGTATGGGTGATAAGCCAGGAAGGAAGAGGATAATGAGGAGTTAAGTCATCATGGAGGGGGTGGGTCAAGTGGAATGAATGAGCTTTTGCAGAAAGGGAAACTCTCAGGCACCCTTGAATAGAGTTTCCAGGAATGGTTGGCCTTCACATGAGAAATGGCAAGAACAACTGCACAGAGGTACAGCTGGACAGAGTGCTATGTTACTGGGGTACTGGCACCCATAACATCCCAGGAGCAGAAAGCAGTTGTGATCAAGGTCGAACAGCGGAGGTGAAACCTAGTCATGGTGGGCCTGGCTTGTGAGACAGAACAGGGTCATCATCTGAAAAATAAAAGTTATTTTAGAAAGGTGATTTCCTTGGCTTATTTTTGCAGCAGAACTGGGACACCATTGTAACATCCTGCATGGACAGGTGTGCACAAATGAGTGGCAGAGAGGGACCCAAACCCATCAGCAAACCCACCCATCTTGATGACTTGAAATTGTGGATTTTAAAGTTTAAAATTTAAAATTGTGGTTTTATACATATAAACATGAAGCTTATAAGAGGAGAGTTAGGAAAACTTGGAAAAATAACTTCACTTTCGTTGGGTGCCAATCCCACATCCCTCTCAAGGTCCTAATAATAACAATAGGCAATACTTATGTTGCTCTTACTATGTTCTAGGCACTGTCCAAACTCTTCATAGGAAATGAATTATATTCACAACTTCATGAGGTAGATAGTACTATTGTCATGCTTTTGCAGTGATATTAAGTCACCGAAAGATGAAGATGTTTGCCCAAGATCACACAGCCTCTAAGTACTGGAGCCAGGATGCAAACCCAGGGGGCACAGAGCATGAGGGCAGAGCCTGTTGATGTGAGCACCATGGACTCTACCACCTGCACACTACCTGAAGCTGTCTGTGTCCTTTAACATCTCTGGAAGTCTTAAATGTATAACTTCTCGTTACACATTTCCTTGGGGAAGATTTTATCTGGAATAGAATTTTCCTGTCAAAAAATTGCATATTGAGTGTTAACTTCCAGTTACTAGCATTAGGACCAAAGTAACCAGGGATAGAATCTTTAAAAGTCCATAGGATCATCTTGGAAGCAGCAGAGGTCCGTCCAACACCTGTCTTTCCTCAGTCTCTACAGCACACAGATGTTCTAATGCCCAAGGGTATTTTTAAGGATTCTCTATCTTGGTTTAGATTACTCCAAATGACTCCAAAAGAACTAAAAAGGAACACCTGGGTGGCTCAGTGGGTTGAGCATCCCACTTTTGGTTTTGGCTCAGGTCACGATCTCAGGGTTGTGGGATGGAGCCCCGTGTCTGGCTTGGTACTCAGCAGGGAGTCTGCTTGAGATTCTCTCCCTCTGTCCCTCCCCACTCTCCCCCCAACTTTCTCTCTCTCTCTCTCTCAAATAAATAAAAAAATCTTAAAGAGAGATAAAGATTTAAGTGCAAGTAGTTTATTTGGGAGGTACCAAGGACATCAGTGGGGGTATTCCCTCCCTGCAAGGGACGAGGGAGCTGGGATATTTATACACCAGCGCTCAAGAATTGTCATTCTATGGCTTCTGCTGGGGATCTAATTCCCTACCATTTCTGGCCTGCTCAGTGCAGGGAGTGTGGCTTCTGCGGATCTGGAGGGACCTGGGGGATAGGATGCTAATAGAAACACTCTAGACACAGAAAGACAAATACCGCATGATTGCATTTATATGTAGAATCTAAAGCTATCAGACTCACAGAAGCCAAAAGTAGAATGGTGGTTACCAGGATCTCAGGGGAGAAGGAAATGGGGAGAAGTTGGCCAAAGGGTACAAACATTCAGTTAGAAGATGAGTAAGTTCTGAGGATTTCATGTGCTGCATGATGGCTATAGCTAAGAATACTGTATAGAAAACTTGAAAGTTACTAAGGGAATAGATCTTAAGTGCTCTCAACACACGCACACACACACACACACACACACACACAGTTAACAATGTGAGGTGATGGATGTGTTGATTAGCTCAGTTGTGGTCATCATTTCACAATGTACATGAATACCAAATCATCATGTTGTATATCTCGAGTACATACAATTTTTATTTGTCAGTGATGCCTCAGTAAAATAGGAGAACCAGCCCTCAGGCACAGAGACACAGGTGCTGGCAGGTGGCAGCTAGCCACAAAATAGTAGTGGACAGTCTGGGTGCCACCACGGCCTGTGGCATCCTATAGGGTTGGCTAAAGACAAGCAGTATTGGGGCCATTTGGGGATGGACAGACCCGGGTTTCCGTCCACATTCCACCACTTCTGCCGTGACCTTGGACAAGTTATTGCATTTCCCTCTTCGGCACAGAAGACGTGGAAGGGTTCCTAACTTGCCAGGGTTGTGAACGCTGAATGGGATGATACCCATGGAACGCGTCGCACTGGGCCTGACGGAAAAAATGCAACTTATGTATGATTATTATCATGATTACCTAAAGTGACGCGTCCAAGTGGAGGGAAGAGACTTGGGAAGGAAGTGCCAGTCCCTGTGGTGCTTTGAGCCCCTCGGCATGCACCAAACAATTTAGAGCTGTCAAAAGATTCAAGCTGCACGAGGCTTCTGTGAGCGTTTTCTTCCTTTTCCTCCCCCAAAAGGTCAAACATATGCTCCAAGTGGGACATTTCCTTCAATCACTTTCAAAATAACAATTTGCCAGAACATTTTTATTAACCTTGAAACTTGTCCAATCTGTCCGGGAATAATAGGCTACAGTGGTATGTATGATAATAAAGTCCCAAACAAACCCAGCCCAAGACTGACACATAGACTCTCTCTTTGCACGTAATTAAATGTTTTTTCAAATGCCGAATGTGATCGGCACACAGAGCTGGTCCTCCCAAAGGGGGGAGTGCTCACGGGGCACACTGCCAAAGGGGGAGCCCTGCTTTGCTTTCATAAAGTGATAATAGCAACAACGTTTCCCTCCCTAACCATGGCTCCTGCCTTTGAACCATCCGGTGTAGACCACAGTGCCCTAGGGAGATGGGTCCAGGAGCTAAAGGTACAGGTTAGAATTTCTCCTACGGGGGCATCTGGGTGGCTCAGTCGGCTGAGCATCCAGCTCTTGATTTCGGTTCAGGTTGTGATCTCATGGTTCGTGGGATTGAGCCCTGCATTGGGCTCCTCGCTCAATGGGATTTGGCTGGAGATTCTCTTTCCCTCTCCCTCTGCCCCTCCCCCAACTCTAATACACACACACACACACACTCTCTCTCTCTCTCTCTCTTTAAAATAAATAGATAAATCTTTTTAGAAAAAGGTTTTTCTCTTACAGGTGAAAGATCCGACATCCCCAAGCAATCAGGTGTGAGAGAGCAGCCGTCTTCGACAGGGTCCCCGGGAAACAGACCGTCACGCAGAAGGCTTCCAGGAGAATGTTCTCAGGAGACATTTTGGTCATCAAGTGGGAAGGTAGGACTGGGCAAAGGGAGAAGCTGGTCCTTTATAAGGTCACAACTCTGAAGCTTGCAGGGCCCTTCAGAAGTGTCCCCAATGGAGGCAAGGCAGCATGATGATCCCATCTTTTTAAAACTTTTGTTTTTGCCTTCTGTTTTGTCACTATGAAAGTGTATTTGCCAAAGTAGAAGGAGAGAATTTATTTCACTTACAAGCCGTTAGCTTGATTTCTAACTTGTCAATATCCAGCCATACGGTACGTGGGCTTCTATTTGTAGTCCTGCCTTGGGCCCTATAAATGCTGGAGGCAGCCTCAGGGAAGGTGTTCAATGTCAGAAGCTTCAAGTCCACATAGGGAGATCTAGCTGTGGAGGTAACACATGCAAGGAAAGAAGGCTCTGCCATTTTCTGGCTATGGGATTTTGTCAACTGTAGGTAGACACTGTGTCTTCTCTTTCTCCAATGAGGACAATGAGGAGTGGAGGCTTTATTCTAAGTGGCGAAGCCAGAACTGAAATTAAGCAACTAAACCTAGGACTGGTACTCTGCATGGCTGTGTGTGCAAGGCTGAGCAGGAACCTGATCAGTCCAGTAGGTGCTTGCACTGGGTGCACCTCTCTGTTTGGCAGAAGACATTGTCTTTGACCTTTAAGGCCTTTAAGGCCAGTGCAAATGTCACCTCCTCCATGAAGCCTTCTCTGATTCTTCTCAACCGACATTTCTTTCTTCGCATTGTTTGTACCTTTCGCAGACATCAGCTTGTGTACCCTGATTAATATTTCAGTTGTCTCCACGTGTATCTTATCTCCAGGACTAGAATATAAGCCTCCTGATGCCAGCCAATCTATCATACTCATCTCTGTATCCCTTTACTGTAGTTTTCTCTTACTATATAACAAAGTTCCACAAACTTCAGAGCTCAAAACAACTGAAAGGGATGATCTCACAGTTCCTAGGTCTAAAAGTCTGGGCTCAGGGTCCTCTTTTATGCCAATTAGTTGTTGGCTGAATTCATTTCCTTGAAGATAATAGAACTAAACTCTTATTTTCCTGCTAGCTGTCAGCTGGGAACTGCTTACAGTTTCAAGTCTGCCCCAAGGTCCTTGCCAAGTGGCCTCCAGTGGCACTGCACAACATGGGGGTTTACTTTTTTCCAAGCCACCTGCAGTCCATCTCTCAGACCTCCTTGCCTGCTACCAGCTGAAGAAAAATGGTTTTAATGTACTCGCATGATTAGGCCAGGCCCACCCAGAGCAATCACTATTTTGCAATGTAATGTAACAATCACAGGTGTGGTATAGTCATAGTCATAGGTTCAACCCACACTCAAAGGGGAGGGAATGATACAAAGGTGCAGGTCACTGGGGATCATCTTAGAATTCTATTACAACCTTCGACAACCTCAATGTATCCTGTCCAAGCTTGCAAAGCAGTGAACACTTCCTCATTCAACTTCTCTTTCATTTCCCTACTTAATTGCATTTGGCATGGAAACACAGAAGAATTCAGGATGCCTGCATTCCTTCAGTCTGGGAAGCTAAAGAAGGAACTCATATCAAAGAGGGCGGAAGTGATCAGGGTCGCTTTCATTCCTCTAATCCAGGCTTTCCAAAAATAAATATACCACTGAGGGAATACAAGATGATTTCCAGTGGTGCATGAGTACGTAATAAATAATATTGAAGCACGCAGTGAGAAATGCATTCCCTTTTCAATTCTTTTTTAATACTTCTTATTACATTAAGGAGAAAGTCTCAGTTTGGTGCCAATATGTCCTTAACACCTCCTACACTTGAGAATCTCCCTTTTTAACAAAGAGGCTCAGGCTTGGATCCTTAAAGATGCAACAGAAGCAAGTGAATGCTGAACATTTTTGTTTGCGTGGTGCCAATTTTTAGGTCCCTTTTCATCATGGCAATCCGACCAGTTTTTACTTAGAGTACCGATAAAAGATTTCCTTATTAAACTTATTTAGGGAAAAAGTCAATGTCCATTTAAATACAATTATTATATAAATAATAGTATTGATGGTTCAAGGACCTGGCAAAAGTCATCCATGTGGATGGGAACGATGGAAATTGAGTGAAAACAGTGCTTTAATCTAGGGGTAAAATGGGTGGCTGGCTTGGAGCCGCCCATCTTACCAGATGGGCTGGAGCTGAACCTGCTGATGGGAGTTAAAAGGAAGCTCAGTTGCAGATATATTGAAAAGGGAGAGGGAAAATCCTGGGCACTGGGAACTTGGCTTCTTGGCTTAACAGCTGTGCAGCTTCAAGCTTTCGCTTCCCTTTCTGGACTTGTCAGGTCCCTGATATAAAGTGAGGAGTTGATACTTAATGATCTTTTGTGTTCCCTTCAATCCTGACTTTCTGTGATTCTGTGAAGGAGGTGGGCATTATACAGACCATCTCAGTAATCTTGACCCACATTTTAATATGTTGTTATGGAAAAAAGAAATCTCCCCCTTGCTGATCATTGAGAGCAGGATTTTTCAAGTGCTGCTCTGTTGACACTTGAGGAAGAGAATTCTCTGTCTTGGGAACTGTCCTGTGCATCCCATAGGGCATTTAGCAGGCTCAGTAGTACTCTCCCAGTTGTGACAACCAACAATGTCTCCAGACGTTGCCAGATGTCCCCTGGGGACAGGGTGGGGGGCAAAAATGTCCCTGCTTGGGAATCACTGATTTAGGGAAAACGCATCTGTGTTTGTGGTATTTGTCCCATTGGTTCTAATAGCAAAATGTTACTCAAACTACCCAGTTGTATTTTTAGGCAGCAAGTCACCTTCCATGGTGCAATAGGAGAAACTATGTCACCAGATCAATGGGTTCATTGGATAATTCACTCACTAATCATTTACTGAGCACGTTTCTAGTGAACTCCAGTCAAACCATGGTGAACAAGAACTTTCAAGAACTTGTAGTTGGCTACCATTGATTTATGCATCATCTCTTACAAAACATGTATATTAAGCTGAAACTTATGTGCCCATTCTTCCTCTAACAAACATCTCTTGCATATGGAGCTTTTATTAGCATTGTGCTGAGACACAGAAGTGGCGAGCAAGACTGCCATGTCATCTGTCCTTAAGGAGGTGCCACCAGGCAATGCACTCTACTAGGCATTGTCAGGCACTTGAAGGTGACAGTGATGAATGACTATGAATATGACAGATAGGGGCCACCTCAAGTAGGCTCCTATTTAGTGAGAACAAGGAGGCACATACCTAATTGAGTCCATCAGAAGCCAAGAAATGGGACAGATTCCCTCTAGCTGGGGAGATTACATAAACTTTCACCAACTCATTAAATGGACAACACTAAACCACATTTATTAAGTATAACTCTGTACTCATTTTAGAGATGGGAAAACTATTCAGAAGGCTGAGGAAATTGCTCCAGGTTATGTTAAGGAGTGGGATACAAGAGATGGAGAAAGGGTGGGAGAAGGGACTTTAATCCAGACATATACACCTGGTAACAAAGTCCCATGGACTTGTCCACTTTCCCAGGCAGATGCTGAAGGGTGCTGAGGAAGTTCTCAGAGGGAGTCAGAAGTTGTGGAAGTGTAGGGGAGTGAAAGTTGATAAATGTCCGCTTATCGTCATCTGTATGAAAGTTGTGTGAGAGCAAGTGTTCCAGACTTTCAGACTCCCAAGAGAATCCAGTCCCAGAGGGACAGATGCTGAAGACGATCTAGAAAGAGAGAGGATATGGTGGCCACAACAGGATAGCTGAGCACAACTCAAAAGAAGAAAAACATAGTGACCAAATTCAAAATGGACTGTGTGGAACATGATGTTCTCTCCCTTTACTTGTTTAGTCCCTTGAATCCATACATGGTGTTATCAGAGAAAGGGTCCTTTGTAATGAAACCTACTAAGGGAAGACTCTCTCCATTCTTACTTTTAGTCTTGCTTTTCTCCTACAATCTGCTTACAAAACAAATCAAAACCTTGTAAACTTCACCCATTACCAGAGATGGAAATCTCTGCAGGTTCTTTACAAGTTTCACTTTTGAGTGAACTGTATTACCACAGGGATATTTCACATGTCCTGTTAAGGACTGGGGAAGTATTTTCAGTATGTGTTGTACATGACATCAGCATGTGTTCCTGCAATGTGTTTCCATCTCTATTTTCTGCCCTCTCCCTGTGATTGGTAATTTGTTCATAAATAATACAAAATCTGAGAGCAAATGGAGGAATTTTATCTTGTTCCATCAAAACAATTTCTGTTGGAGTGGGATTTTTTTTCCTGGTAATGATCTTTAAATATCTTGAAAGACTAGTTGTGTCTAGCCACGAATGCCTTAATGCTGAGTAAAAGAAATTACCCAAGAATTCTGTTAGAGGGTGGCTCTTGAAAATGTAATTAGGTAGAACATTTAGAGTAGATGGTCTTATAGCTGCATTATTACAAATTGGTGGCCTATCAGTCTTTGGTAATTAAGCCTTTGGGAAACTCATTGTATTTACCTTGATGGGCTCCAAATAACAATAAATAACATGGCTGATACAGATTCCTTTTGGAAAAAACCAAAGCAATTGGTCAAAGGGGGAGGTCTGTGTCTCCACTAGGTTATAGGCTCACTGAGGTCAGGAGAGGGAGGGGCTTTGTATCTTAGAGCACCAAGTGTAATGACTTGCCTCATGGGGTGCTGGAACTAACTTGTAGGTTTAGGCAAGCTGCAGGAAATTTGTAAGGCAATTGTAACATTCCTGATAGCTTGAAATCGGCTGTGGTGGACCTGGTGGAAATAGTTGGTGGAAATCGACAAACACAACAAATCAAGGCTGTTATTTCTTGTTGTTGTTTGAGTGAGTGCTGGTTTTCTGCATATAATCCAGTACCCAGGAAACGTTGGTTCCTCGAGAATTTGTGAACCTCTATTTTGCAGAAATAACAGAAAACAAATCCTAAGCTAATGCTATAGGACCAAGTGAGTTGGAATTTTGTCCTTTGTTGCCTGGAACTCACTCTGGACTCCATCTCTCATCAATAAAATTATTTTACAATATGTGTGAAGAGACATTATCCTAATTTTCCAAGCATAAGTAGGCCCTTGTCATATAGTTTATGTCTACACAAAGAACACATTTTCAACTTTATTGAGTATTACACTCTTTTCACACTGCCTTCCCTCTTTAAATTAATACTCTGACTCTTAACACATTAGAATTAATACTCTGATATCCATTTTGGGACCCTGTAGTGCACCGGGCATTTTGCCAGGGATAGAGCGCATTCAACATGACTGAGAGCTAATTCACACTGTCCGATAGTCCTCTTCTGAAAGGAGGAGAGGTTAATATATGGAAGAATCTGGGCATGGGCATTCAGGCTTGTTACTGTGATGTGTGGGGCTAATAGCCATAGGAAGCAATAGGTTAGCCCGAGTCAGCCACTTAGGTAGAGCTAGAATAAAAACACGAGACAAGATTTAAAGTCAAGGAAGGTATGCATCAAGGAAAGCCAATGCAAGAGGAAGTCTGGTGGAGATGGTGGGAACCTGGACCTAGATATTCTAGGACTGAAGTCTGGGGAATGAGATAATTCTGGAATGGAACTGTGGTTGTGGAGATTTTTATATCTCCGCTTCCAATAACTGTGGGCATGGGTGTGCCAAGACCATGGAAAGAGACTTAAGCAGAGCCTGTGATCTCAAGGAGCTTGCAGATGGCTTGAAGAGCCACTAAACATGCAGGGAAAAGGGGCTTATAATAAAGTTAGAAGAAGCAAATGTTAAGTAAGTGGAAGGGTGATCAGAAATGTTTTTAAGGATGAGATAGGATTTCAAATGGTCCTCAAAAGATGGGTAGAAAGGCAGGCAAACTTTTGGGGTGGATGCAAAAGCCTTGAGCAAGCAAGATGGAAATGTTAAATGTGATGCTGGCAGATGTGGATGGCATATAGACCCATCTGACTAAAGTATAAGGTTTACCATGGCCGCATGTGGATAGTTAGAAGTTTTGGTTAATAGACTTGCTCAAATTTTGATTTTATGAAGAATTAAAATACAATAACATTTTAAATGTTAAAAGAACACAAAAACATATACTGGAGAATAAAACTGGATTGAACAAAACTATCTTTTTCTTCAGTCTTTAAGTTCTGTACTTCACAGTGATTGTCATTCTTTTGTATGTTTAACACATTGCCAAGAACTAAGTCAGGAGATGGGAGGATACCATGATTAAACCATCTATGGTTTTTTAGCTTCAAATGGTAGGAAAAACAGGACTAACGTATGTGTAACGATAACACAATGAAAATCATGAATGCTCTTCAAAGGGATATGGATAAAGAACCCGAGATATTATGAAAAGAAGGAAGAGATTATCTGTGACTGGCAGTAATCAGGAAGGCTTCATGGAGAATGGGAAGGATTTATAGCATCGACTCAGCTTAAAAATCATCTCTAAAGAGACTTTTCCCCGCCACTTTAGCATATAAAATAGGTCTTTTCTTCTGAAGCATTCTTGACTAGGCCATGGAAAGAAAAAAAAAAAGGAACGAAACATTAAGGGACTTCATAGCTAAGAGCTGTGTCTGGAGATTACCACCCCCATTTTTACCTCCATATAGATTGGCTGGTTTGGGTGAGCTTGTTCATTTAATATTTCCTGAAAGCATTCTTTTCTTAGGCCAGGTACTCTTAAAACAATGGGGTATAAAGTGGTTAATAAGAGAGACACAGTCCTGGCCCTCACGCAGTATGTGTTCTGTGAGAAGACTGATATCAGTCAAATAATCACATGACTACACAGTGTCAAACTGTGGTAGGGCTATAAAGGAAAAGGAGATCTGAGAACATGGCACTGTGGTCTGACTGGGTCTGAGGGCCTGAGAAGCCTTCACAAATAACTAACTGAAATAGAGAGATGAGTAGGAAGTTACCAAGCTGAAAGGGCAGTGTCTAGAAATCTCAGGTAGAGAGAAGAGCAGGCACAAAGGCAGTGGGATGAGAAGGTGAATGTGGCCAGAGCACAAGGAAGGAGAGAGAGAGATAGGATAAGACAATAGAAACCCCAAATCATGTATTATCTTGTGGGCTTTAGACTTTATCCCAATGACTCTTGGGAGTTTCTGAGCATTTTTAAATAGAGAAATAAATTGATAAGACTTATAGTTCAAAGATTCTTCTGAGTGCCTCTGGAGAATGGGCAGAGTTTGGACAAAAATGGCAGTAGCTCTTTCATTAGAAAAACATTCAACAAATGAGAAATAGAAGGAACTGTCCTCAAGCTGATAAGGGCATCCACTAAGAATCCACATCTAACATCATACTTGGTGTAAAATTGGATGTTTTGACCTAAGATCAGAAACAAGACAAAGATGTCTGTTTTACCACTTCTATTCAACATTGTACTGACTCTAGCCAGATAATTAGGCAAGAAAAATAATTAAAAAGCATCCATACTGGAAAGAAAGGCATAAACTATCCTTATTTGCAGATGACATGATCTTGTATCTAAAAACCCTAAAGAATTTGCAAAAACAACAACAACAACAACAACAAGAAACAAAACATTAGAATTAATAAGCAAGTTCAGGAAAGTTTCAGGATGCAGGATCAAGATACACAAATCAGTTGTATTTACACTGCCAATGAAGGCTGTAAAAATGAATTAAAGAAAACAACTCGATTTGCAACAGCACCAAAAGAATGAAATACTTAAGAATAAATTAAGGAAAAGAAATATAAGAGTTTTACACTGGAAATCATAAAACATTATTGAATGATGTAAATAAATCAAAAGATATACCATTTTCATGGATTGAGTGATTTACTATGGTTATGATGGCAATACTCTCCAAAGAGATCTACAGATTCAATGCAATCACTATCAATATTCCAGCTGTCTTTTTTTTTTTCTGCAGAAATTGACGTGCTGATCCTAAAATTTATATGGAAATGTAAGAGACTCAGGATAGCCAGAACAATTTTGAAAAAGAAAAAAGTCAGAGGACTTACACTTCCTGATTTCAAAACTTACTATAAAACTACAATAATGAAGATAGTACTAGCATATGGATGAACACACATCAGTAGAATAAAACTGAGAGTCTGATCTTATATCCTTATATTATGGCCAATTGATTTTTGATGGGGGTGCCAAAATCATTCAATGGGGAAAGAAAAGTTTTTAACAAATAGTTCTTTAAGCGAAGAGTAGTCTTTGTCCAATTAAAAAAAAAATGGGCAAAGGTTTTAAATGTACCATTTTCTCAAAGAAGATACAAAAATGGCCACTAAGCTTATGAAAAGATGTTCAACATCGTTAGTCATTAGGGAAGTGTAAAAAACAAAACAACAACAACAAATAAACCCACAATCCATGAGATACCACTTCACACACACTAGGATAGCTAAAATTTTAAAGTCAGACAATAACAAGTATTGGTAAGGATATAGAGAAACTAGACCCTTCATACCTTGCAGGAGGAATTGTAAAATAGCATACCTACAATGCAAAAACAGTTGACCGTTCTTTAAAAATTAAAAAAAAAATTATCATGTGACTCAGTAATTCAATTCCTAAGTACCTAACCCAAAAAAAATGAAAATACATGTTCACACAAAAATTTGAACATAAGGACACATAGCAGCCATATTCAAAATAGCCCCAAAGCAGATGAGGTGGCTGGGTGGCTCAGTCAGTTAAGCATCCAGCTCTTGGTTTTGGCTCAGGAAATGATCTCAGGGTGATGAGATCAAGTCCCATGTCCGGGTCCATGCTTGGCTCAGGGTCTGTTTGAGATTCTCTCTCTCCCTCTCACTCTGTCTCTCCCCCTGCTCTCTCTGTCTCAAATAAATAAATAAATAAATAAATAAAATCTTTAAAAAACAGACCCCAAATTGTCCCAAAATAGAAACAACCCAAATGTTCATCAAGTGATGAATGGATAAACAAAGTGTGATATATTCATACAATGAAATATTATTTGCAATAAAACAAGAATGAAGTACTGATACATTCTACATCATGAATGACTCTTGAAAACACTATACAAGTAAAAGAAACCAAACACAAAAGACCATACCTCGTGTGATTCCCTTTGTATGAAATGTACAGTATAGACAAATCTGTACAAACTGAAAGTAGATTAGTAGTTGCCTGTGGTCAGAGGGAGGCTGGAATTTGGAGTGACTGGTAATGAGTATAGTGTTTCTTTTTGGGTTGACGAAAATGTTCTGGAATGGATAAGGGGATGGTTGCACAGCATCATGAATATGCCAAAAGCCACTGAATTAAAACCTCCAGTGGTGGACTTCATGATGCGTGAATCCTATGTACATAATACCATTTTTAAAATTTTACAAAATGGTAGCAGAAAACCAGTCAAATGCCATAACCCTGGTGAGAGATAATGGTGGCATAGAAGAGGGGGTGGCTGTGGAGATGAAAAGAAGTGGACAGATCTGAGACAGATGATGGAAAAGCTTTCATAGGACTCTAGCCCCCCACTCATTATCACCGTCACAGCACCCCTTTCTACCCCAGCTTCAGTCCCAGCTGTGGTCAGTGGATCTAGAAGGGCTGGTGGAGTAGATTTCATTCTGGTGGGGCTATTATTCTTGGCAAGACATTGAGCAGATCCTCAGATGAAGGTGATACCATTAGAGTTTAGTCCTCTGGTGGTAGCAGCAAAGCTTGATGCTCACTGGAGACGCTTTAAGTAAGGCAGTTTGGACAGTGGTTCAACTTCAGGAAGGCTAATTAGTACCCTCCTCCAGCAACCAGCTGCACTGTCCCCTCTCTTCCGGGTCTTTATTTCACTCAACTCAACTCAACTCAATAATTCAAAGCTCAACTAATGTTAATGGTGTCCATTGAGTGAAGCTTTGCTTCTCCTCCAGTGGTGAACAACTCAACAAACACTGTGTCACTTTGGAGATCAGCAGATCAGTATGATTATCATTCCCATCTTATAGATGAGTATACAGAAACTCACAGTGTTGTTGTTGTTGTTGTTTAAGATTTTATTCATGTATTTGACAGAGAGAGAGAGAGAACACAAGGAAGAGGGAGAAGCAGGTTCTCTGCTGAGCAGGGAGCCTGATCTGGGGCTCAGTCCTAGGACCCTGAGATCACGACCTGAGCCAAAGACAGATGCTTAAACAACTAAACCATCCAGGCGCCCCTCACAGTGTTTAAATAACTTGCTGAAGATCTCCTAACCAGTTAAGTGGCAGAGTTGAAATTTTATCCAAGTCTATTTGCTAAATTGATGCTTTGAACCACTCCATTTATGTAGGGTCAGCCACATAATTTGTAGCACCCAGTGCAAAATGAAAATCTGGAACCTCTTGTTAAAAAATTATTAAGAATTTCCAGGGGAAGACAGCAGAGCATTAAGCAAAGAATAAAACCTCTTGAGTGTGGGGCCCAGTTGGGCAGCACAGATTCACGTACCTAGGAAGCTAGCCCTGTATCTCTGTTTCTCCAATTGGGCTAATGACCAGAATTTCCTGGGGGAGGTACATAGATTTTGTAGATTTCTAGATCTCTGCCCCAGAGAATCCTGTACAAGGGGTTGGGGTCGGATCTGTGTTTTAATGGAAAATTAGCAAGCAAATAGGGAAAATCGCACCGAGCTGTGTGTCCTGGCTTTCTTAGAGGGCCTGCTCTGTGCTCAGCACTGTGTGTGTGCTGGGGTAGTGGGAGAGGGGACAGTCTGTATTTGGGGCAAGTGAAGTAATTGCATTATGCAGATTTCCCGTCTTCGAAATTGGGCCCTCCAGACTACCTCCAAAACCAGGAGAGGGGCTCCTTTATTCATCTGAGTTGGAACTGCCTGAATTTTAAAACCCCCCGCACAATTTATGCAGAGGAAGTCTTTCAAGAAGGAGAGTTGGGCCGCAGGATTCTAATCTTGAATATTCAGGGAAAGCAGCATGTCCTATTCAACAGGGCTGATCAATAATGAGTGCATTCACACTCTGAATGTGTGCATTATGTACAGATACAAAATATACAATGCCCCCCAAACGGGGAAAGACATTTCTGATTGAATTTTTTTGTTTGGGTTTATAAAAATAACTTGTGGTACATCAATTACTCTCCATTTCCATGGATACAGGCAATACTTTATTATGTAACTCTACAGCTGTGCCGGTTTTTAATATAAAACCCAGATTTTTTCATCTATTTCTCTTTCATAGTCACTGAACTGAGATAATAACATCTTTTACCTAGGAATGTATTCAGTCCCTTTCTTTTCCCCCACCATCCTGCAAACTATTATTGATTAGAATTTCATTTTGTGGCTTTTGTAATAAAATCTCTGGTAAATGTTACCATGGCGGGCACGGGAAGGGAGGAGTGGGAGAAGGTCATTCTTTATGTAGAGTGTGTGTAAATATGTGTGTGTAAAGAATGCAGCGTGTGTGCACATTCTTCGGGGTCTCACAAGTGAATGTCTGGGCATTGTGTTGACTTCCAATTTGCTCTAGGGCAGTTTTCAAATGACTATTTATGAAATGTTGAGAAACATTCCTCTATTTTTTTTTTTTTAAGAACCCACACCCTCTTTTCTGAAAACAAAACTCTGTCTTTCTACCTCTATAATTTGTAATTTGGTGCCATTGTTTTAACTCCCTGGTGATGCTTCAAGTTGATAGATACCACGCAGTTCTTTCCAGGAGTCCCTGTGCAGAAATGGCTTCCCATTGTCCTAGGAGGGGTGGAACAGAGACTGATGGCAAGGAGGAAAGGAAGACAGGAAATGGCATGAAAATGCAGGGCAGGCTGAAAAGGGAGCAGATTAGAGGAATGGAACCAGATGGGACTGGTGAGGCTACCTGGGGGGCTTCTCCCTTAGCAGATTGTCAGATTTGGAATTTTTCCACTAGCAATTCAAATTATGTGAGTGTGTTTGTGTGTGTGTGTGTGTGTGTGTGTGTAAAAAGGGCTAACTTAGGGGTCTGAAGGGTTCGTTTGAAGGGCCTATCAACTCCCTAAAATTTGGGGTGAACAATTGCATATATATGAACATGTGTGTTTTTGGATGTAAGGATCTGTTATAGGTAGATTTGGGGTTGGCTGCCCGGTTGACAGCACTTTTTGGAGAGGTCACCCCCACCTGTTGATGACTGAGCCAGCAGAGGCTTGGGCATGGTTAAACCAATCATCACCATCCTGGTCACACTCAAGAGGTGGACACCTGAGTCCAGCTGGACCCATCAGAGTCCTTCCCTGGGAGTTTCCCAACTGATCTGGAGGCAAAGAGTTTACCTCCTTCTCTGGGTGGTGGTAAGAGGATTCAGCCATGGTCTCCGTCATGTGGTAAAAGTCCATCAGCTATAGGAGGGAATAAAGGTATCATTCAGAAGCAGAAGGGAGGGGGACAGCCAGAGAGGGAGCACAAAAGCATGCTGATGGCACTCAATGATCTGATTATCCCTTTGGTCGCTTCACTCATGCCTCTTCTAAATTTGGATATTTGAGTCAATAAATAGCCTTTCTTTGGGTATGTTAATTCTACTGGGTACCTGTCATCCACAGCAGAAACAAATCTTGAAAGGAGAGAATCCACAGTTTTCATCAGATTTGTGTGACCCAAACTAGGGTGAGAATACACATTTAACTCCTCCTCTTCCCGTGATGATCTTCAGTCATCAACACCTCTGGGAGGGATGGCTCAGAAAGTAATAAACATATGCTGGGATAAATGGGAAGAAGTTCATTCATGCTCTCCCCATTGGTAAAAAGATCCTGGAAATGAATCTGGGGCCGCCAGGGACTGTCCTATGTTACCGTTGCCCTTTAAATAGCCCCAGAGGTGATGGTTCTGACTTTCACTATGCACTAATTAAGCCCCACTGCATGCACAACCCCAGGCAGTTTTCCTGGGGAGTAAAAGAGAATGGAGCTGTGGTCCATGACTCCATCTTACATGAGGAGGTGGCCCAGAGAATATTTCTGATCTATTGCAAGCAGGGGCATGAGGCAGGGTGCAGCAGAGACCACGTGTGGAAGAGAAGGAAGGGCAACTCTGTACCTTCCATGATTGTTGTTGCCTGATTCAATTGTTTAAATGATTAATTAATTCAGGAGAGTATCATAAAACAGAGAAGAATGACAAGATATTATGGGACGCTCAGCATTGGACCTTGTCCCATACCCCTATGGACTTCTTTCTCAGAAGTCAAGTGCACAGGAATTCCACTTCCCTGGCTGTTCTTTTGGGGGAGCTCAGTGTCTCAGTCTCCCCCACCCCAACCTATCAAAGGGTCAGAATAAAAATTTCAGCCCTCCCAACTTCTTTGAGGTGTTGTGAGGACCTAAGGGGATCTTTTTCTTTTTCTTTTTTTTTTTAAGTTTTTTAACATTTATTTGTCAGAGAGAGAAAGAGAGAGAGAGAATGAATAAGCAGGGGGAGGAGAAGGCAGAGGGAGAAACAGGCTCCCTGCTGAGCAAGGGGCCCAATGTGGGACTGGATCCCAGGACTCTGGGATGATGACCTGAGCTGAAGGCAGACACTTAACCAACTGAGCCATCCAGGCACCCCTAATGGGATCTTTTAAAGTCAGTGTGATTCATATACTCTAAGGAGTTGGATTTGGACTGATGTTGACGTGGGTCTATTTATGGCAAACAGGCACTAATGAAGTTACGCTCTCATTCTCGGCCGGTGGCAGACATCACCAATCGATGCTAACACTCTTCCTCAACCTGGCTGTGACCTCAAAGTCTTTCTTAACACAACTCTCTGGGTGGCCCCCACCAGTGATCCGAGCTGGTATGTAAAATGAAACCCATTAAGGGTCTCTGATCCAGGTTCTTGAATGGTTGCAGGCTGGGGATCAATTTTCCAACTAATCGCTGGGGAGGGATAAAGATATAATGATATGTTGCCAACCACTATGAAAAGGACAAAGTGGTGTAACTTTTAGGCAAACATAAACAGGAATTTAGGGGTTACAAGAAAGGGGTTGTCATTTTAGCTGTTGAAACATCTTTGCTATCATTAATAACAGAGAGCAGGAAGGTTAGCTAAAATCACTCTAATTACTTTCCTCCAAGCATCCCTTGCTGAGCCTAGAACTGAACAGTCTGACAAGTCAAAACAAGACACAGTGTAAGTAAGACACTATTACTTTTTGCTCCTGGGAATTTAAGATAGTGAAAATATAAGAACAACCTGATGTAGAGGGAAACAAACAAACAAACAAAAAAGAGAATGCATTTTAAAATAAACTTTCAGTAGCTGCAAAAGAGAACATTTGCATTCCTTTTGGTATGTTTACCCAGAGGTGAGCAACAATACGTAAAACCCTAACTCCATCAACAACGGATTACAGGACGCAAGTGACCTTAGGGGGGACCTGAAGCTTTAGTCATCATAATTCTGAATCCTACAGCAGCTACAGTGCCTCAGGCTCTCTCCATATTGCTAGTGGCTTTGCAAAGTACCCTGGACAGAGCTGATTTCCTAATTTCCACAGTGGCTTACCAGACCACTAGAGACTCCCTCCAAGGCTGGGGCTCAGTATTTTCAGGGTGGCTACCCATAGGGGCCACACCCCTCCAGAGCTGGCTGAGTCAGAGCTGAATGCCTCACTAAGCAGGGCCAATAGGATTTTTTTTTCCTCCAAGTTCAGGACTGAATTATTGGGTGTCTAGTATGTGTCATCAGACAGAGCCCGCCATCTTGGTGTGAAGGATAAGAGTTCAGGGCAATTGGGATAGCTGCTTGGTGGCCCAGCAGAGAAGCTCTTCTGGAGAGAGGGGTGGTAAAGGGGTTGCCTCTGCTTTCTGAAAAGTAAGTCTTTTTAATTTAAGCTTGTTTAATTGGGTTTCTGTTCTCTGCAAGCAACCCTGTCCTGAGCTGAACTGCTTCCCCAAAGCTAGGATGTGTACCCCCAGGGTACACAAACTGATATTTAGGCAGCAGACGTGATTCATGTGGTGCAAGGTTACAACCATTTCAAAATATCACCACCAACTTCCATCACCAGAAGAAATCCTCTTTCGGTCTTTTTTATTATCTCCATTGGGTGCTTGTCTAACGCCCAAGACTCAATGGACAGAGAAGCCACCCAGAATTAGTAGTGGTGGGACGTTGCTTCTGCTGATAGAACTGGAGGGACAAAGAGGATGCCCACGAGCCAGGGCCACGTGGCCACAGTGGGACATCCTGTGGGAGCTAGAACTTTGCTGCCAAAGACAAAGTCCAAGGGAGAGAGGAGTATAAATACTTGACATGAAACATAAATGCCTTAGTTCCTCCCCTTCTCTCACTCTGCTCAGTCTCCTCTTGGATCTTCCCAGGGGAAACGCTTAGCAGAAGCCTTTTATTAAGGAAGCTTGGATACTGCAATTTGCAGAAGTCAAATTATGGGGGATGAAAAGGGCAGGCCAAGGCAGCTAAGTGATCTGAGAGCAAATGGGGCAGGTGAGCAGCCCGTAGGGTCCTGTGACACAAACCAAGGCAAATCACTTCTCAGGATCCCCTGTGACTGCTTAGCCCAGAAGAGACTCAAGGCCATGAAAGGCACATGGCATCCGAGAGATGGCCCTTCAACCAGTTCACAAGCCACCTGCCCTACAGCCATGCCCAATTCCTGGAGATCTGACTTGCTCCCTTCCACGGGACGCTGCTTGAACTAGGAACAGCTGGGACCACTTTCAGTTGCAGGTGTTTCCTTTTTTAAACGTCTGGACTGAGAAGGCATCAGGAAGAGATGGCTGCAGGTGTCCACCTAGGTCGTCAGGCAGAACTGTCTCTGTCCATCTCCGAACTGCGCACCCCACTATCTTTTTCACACGTGGTCACTTTCCACAGAGCGGCAATGTGCTTACCGGCAGCTCTAGGCTCACATCTCCTGTTGGTTCAGCAGCCCCGGGCAGCACTCAGCACATTTTTCTCAAGACTTTGAGCCACCCAAGTCCCAGACTTGAGTTTTGTTGGCCTGGCGTGGGTCAAGCGTCCATGCCTGCATTGACCACGAGGCCCCGGAGAGTGGAATGCCCACGTTACCCTTCCCCGGAACCCAAGCGTGAGTGGAGGAGGACCGGGCTCAGCCTCACCTGTACAGAAGGGCCATTTACCTAAAGAAATCCAAGGTACTTGTCCCAAGAACAGGGGATGCTGGGCAGGTACAAACAATAGATGCCTCCTTTCCCCCTTCTAGCCCTTCTATTACCTGCCTTGTTCTTATTTCCCTGTGGTCCTGACTTGTCAGGAAATATTATGCCTTATTCACCTCTATATCCCAACAATGTCTGGCAGGGGACCAGGGACCAAGTAAGCACTCAGTAAATGTGGAATCGAATTGAGGTATAAGCACTTGCATAATACATTTATTTCAAAAACACTATGGGTATTTTCCGTACCCTGGTGGGGGAGGGAGTCTGGATTTCTTACATTAGGCTCTACGGTGGGTGGTGGGCAGAAAGGAACAGCACTGGCTGACACGCAGCCCTCATCACACCCCCAGATCTTTTTCCTGCTGCCTGGTCTCTTGGGGACCCTGGCCAACCCAGCTGAGAGCTCATCTCCATTTGCTACAAATTAGAAAACCAGCATTTTCCCTTCAGTTGGCCTGAGGCACAATCTTTCTCTTCCAATTTGAATTGCATATAAGCACAATTTCTTCCTGTTGGATGTTTAAGGACAATCTGACACTTCAGTTGTTTTTCCTTGTCTTTCATATTTAAAAGGGAAAACACATTTCAGAGCCCTGTTTGGTATTCTAGCCCCCTTTAAGAAGGACCGGCAGCATCACAGTGCGAAACCCAAATTCCTCAGTTCCTCTATACAAATTAACTTCAGACTCGGTCTGTGCACGGGGCCACCACGGAAGCCTGGGCTCCCTTCGTCCTGGCCTCCAAACCATCCTCCCAAACAGAATCATTATGGGTCCTGTTTATAACATTGCCATTAAAAATGAAGACCTGTCAAGAATCTCTTATAACCATGTTGTAAATAGTATCCACAAAGATTTTTTTAATGACTGGATGTTTTTTAAAAAGACAATGAGTGGTACATTTTTAAGGAACCCTAATGTAACAAATCAATCACAGTCCCTCTGTCTTGACTGTAGTGTTTTTATATTTAGTGCAGTTTATGGAAAACCATACCATTAATTCTTTCCTCCCTCCCTGACCCACCCCCATACTTCTGCAAATCTCAGGGACATCTAGGTAAAGCATGTTTACATTTTAAGAGATCTGGATTTGCTTTTGACATTGCTTACCCAAACCAGTCTTCAAAGTATCTATCAGAACTGGGGTTCTTGTAAATTTCAGTTTCAGTGTTTGTTCCTTTGAGGGGATAATATAAGTTAGCATTCCTTGATTATAGGCAGCAGAAACTGATGTCAACTAAGTCAAGAAGAGGAAATTTATTGACAGGATATCAGGAGCTCCCAGAATTTTCGAGAGCCTTGAGCTTGAACAAGGAGGGACAGGAACCAGGGCAACTCTGGAGGGCAGGAAAATAGGACTTACAGGAAGTCCCCTATAGGGGACAAGAGTGGCCAGAATGTCGCCACCACCTCCAACCATGAAAATACCCTCCCTTTATTTCACTCTGTCCCAGGACAAAGCATCTGATTAGCGGAGCTTTAAGTCCTGTCTTTGTTCCCTGGTGGTACTGAGCTGGGGGGAGGAAACGTAGACTCTTTCTTTCGCTTCCACAATGGAAAATGGGCACCTGATTTACTATGCCATGCAGGGGACACACACGGGAGAAGCAGTTTCCCAAAAAGAAATCATCAAACTGCTCAAAAGTGATATTAATTTAGGTCATGTCAGCCGCTACCACAGATCATAGCCCTAATCCTATTTATTGGCTTAACACAATAAACATTTATTTCTACCTTTTGTAATAGTTCACTTTGGTTGTTCCTAATTGCTTTTTTTTTTTCTATTTTAAGTTACTTTATTGAGGTATAATTGACATTTAAAGAGCTGTACATATGTTCTATATACAAAAGTTTCTTCCCATCTTAATTATTCTTATTCTTCTTATTGTTAATAATATTATCCTTATTTGCGGTAAGAACACAACACAAGATCTACCCTCTTAGCGACTTCCGAGTATACAGCACAGCATTAACCATAGGCGCGGTGCTAGGTAGCAGCTCTACAGACTTACCTTGTATAACTGAAACCTTGTGTCCTTTGACTGTCACCTCTCTGTTCCGTCCTTCTCCCGTCTCTGGTATTGCCCAGTCTACACTCTGCTTCTGAGTTCAGCTTTTTAAAATTCCACATGTAGGTGAGGTGATACAGTGTTTCTTTTTCTGTGTCTGGTTTACTTCTCTTAGCATAATATCATCCAGTCCCATGCCTGTGTTTGCAAAGGACAGGACTTTATAAGTCTTAATAACATTCCGTTGTATGTGGATACCACATTTCTTTAATCCATTCATCTGTTGTCGTAGACATTTAGATTATTTCCAGCTCTTGTTTATTGTGAATAATGCTGCAATGGACAGGGCAGTGTAGGTATCTCTTTGAGAACTTGGTTTCAGTTCCTTTGGATAAATACCCAGGACTAGAATTGCTGAATCAAATGGTAGGTCTCTTTTTAAACTTTTGAGGGATTTTCATACTATTTTCCCAAATGGCAGTGCCGATTTATGTACCCACCAACAGTGTGCCTTTGGTTCCCTTTTCTTCATATCCTCACCAACACTTTCTCTCCTTTTTTTAGAGGAGCCATCCTATTGGGTGTGAAATGATGCCTCACTGCAGTTTTAATTTGCATTTCCCTGATAATTAGTGATGTGGAGCACTTTTTCCTTTGGGTAAAAAGTGTGGAACACTTTTACCTATTGATCATTTGCATGTCCTCTTTGGAGAAATGTGTATTCAAGTCCTTTGCCTGTTTTTAAATCCAGTTTTTTGGCATTTTTAAAAATTTTTAATTTTTTTTTGTTTGTTTGTTATTGAGTTGTGTGAATTCCTTATTACTATGGCTTACCAGATGTATGGTTTGCAAATATTTTCCCCCTTTCTGGAGGGTGCCTTTTCATTTTGTTGATTGTTTCTTTGCTGTGCAGAATTTTTTTTTTTGGTTTGATACAGTTCCAATTGTTTATTTTTGCTTTTGTCACCTGTGGTGTCATAGCCAAAAAATCATTGCCAAGACCAGTATTAAGGAGCTTCCCCCCAATGCTTACTCCTAGGAGTTTTATGGTTCCAGGTCTTCCACTGAAGTCTTTAATCCATTTTGAATTGAGTTTTGTATATAGTGCGAGGGTCCAATTTCATTCTTTTGCATGTTGATATCCAGTTTTCCCAACACTGTTTATAAATAGGCCATCCCTCCCCCATTTTGTATTCTTGGTTCCCTTGTTAAAGATTAGTCAACTTTATATACATGGGTATACTTCTGGGCTCTCTATTCTCTCCATCTCCATTGTTGATAGTCTCTCCATTGGTCTCTACATCTGTTCCTATGCCAGTACCATACTAGTTTGATTATTATAGCTTTGTAATATAGTTTGAAATCAGGAGGCATGATCCCTCCAGATTTGTTAATCTTCCTTAAGATTGCTATGGCTCTTTAGGGTCTTTGATGATTCTAGATGAATTTTAAGATGATTTTTTTCTATTTCTGTGAAAAATACCATTGGAAATTTGATAGAAATTGCGTTGAGTCTGCAGATAACTTCAGGCACGGTGAACATTTTAACAATATTAATTCTTACAATCCATACCTATGAAATATCTTTTTTTTTTTTTAATTTTAATTTTTATTTTTTTTTTATTTCCAGCATAACAGTATTCATTATTTTTGCACCACACCCCGTGCTCCATGCAATCCGTGCCCTCTATAATACCCACCACCTGGTACCCCAACGTCCCACCCCCTGTCCCTTCAAAACCCTCAGATTGTTTTTCAGAGTCCATAGTCTCTCATGGTTCACCTCCCCTTCCAATTTCCCCCAACTCCCTTCTCCACTCTAAGTCCCCATGTCCTCCATGCTATTTGTTATGCTCCACAAATAAGTGAAACCATATGATAATTGACTCTCTCTGCTTGACTTATTTCACTCAGCATAATCTCTTCCAGTCCCGTCCATGTTGCTACAAAAGTTGGGTATTCATCCTTTCTGATGGAGGCATAATACTCTATCCCCAGGGGTACAGGTCTGTGAATCACCAGGTTTACACACTTCACAGCACTCACCAAAGCACATACCCTCCCCAATGTCCATAATCCCACCCCCTTCTCCCAAACCCCCTCCCCCCAGCAACCCTCAGTTTGTTTTGTGAGATTAAAAGTCACTTATGGTTTGTCTCCCTCCCAATCCCATCTTGTTTCATTTATTCTTCTCCTACCCACTTAAGCCCCCATGTTGCATCACCACTTCCTCATATCAGGAAGATCATATGATAGTTGTCTTTCTCTGCTTGACTTATTTCGCTAAGCATGATACGCTCTAGTTCCATCCATGTTGTCGCAAATGGCAAGATTTCATTTCTTTTGATGGCTGCATAGTATTCCATTGTGTATATATACCACATCTTCTTGATCCATTCATCTGTTGATGGACATCTAGGTTCTTTCCATAGTTTGGCTATTGTGGACATTGCTGCTATAAACATTCGGGTGCATGTGCCCCTTTGGATCACTACGTTTGTATCCTTAGGGTAAATACCCAATAGTGCAATTGCTGGGTCATAGGGCAGTTCTATTTTCAACATTTTGAGGAACTTCCATGCTGTTTTCCAGAGTGGCTGCACCAGCTTGCATTCCCACCAACAGTGTAGGAGGGTTCCCCTTTCTCCGCATCCTCGCCAGCATCTGTCATTTCCTGACTTGTTTATTTTAGCCATTCTGACTGGTGTGAGGTGATATCTCATTGTGGTTTTGATTTGTATTTCCCTGATGCCGAGTGATATGGAGCACTTTTTCATGTGTCTGTTGGCCATCTGGATGTCTTCTTTGCAGAAGTGTCTGTTCATGTCCTCTGCCCATTTCTTGATTGGATTATTTGTTCTTTGGGTGTTGAGTTTGCTAAGTTCTTTATAGATTCTGGACACTAGTCCTTTATCTGATATGTCATTTGCAAATATCTTCTCCCATTCTGTCAGTTGTCTTTTGATTTTGTTAACTGTTTCCTTTGCTGTGCAAAAGCTTTTGATCTTGATGAAATCCCAATAGTTCATTTTTGCCCTTGCTTCCCTTGCCTTTTGCGTTGTTCCTAGGAAGATGTTGCTGCGGTTGAGGTCAAAGAGGTTGCTGCCTGTGTTCTCCTCAAGGATTTTGATGGATTCCTTTCGCACATTGAGGTCCTTCATCCATTTTGAGTCTATTTTTGTGTGTGGTGTAAGGAAATGGTCCAATTTCATTTTTCTGCATGTGGCTGTCCAATTTTCCCAGCACCATTTATTGAAGAGGCTGTCTTTTTGCCATTGGACATTCTTTCCTGCTTTGTCGAAGATTAGTTGACCATAGAGTTGAGGGTCTATTTCTGGGCTCTCTATTCTGTTCCATTGATCTATGTGTCTGTTTTTGTGCCAGTCCCATGCTGTCTTGATGACGACAGCTTTGTAATAGAGCTTGAAGTCCGGAATTGTGATGCCACCAACGTTGGCTTTCTTTTTCAATATCCCTTTGGCTATTCGAGGTCTTTTCTGGTTCCATATAAATTTTAGCATTATTTGTTCCATTTCTTTGAAAAAGATGGATGGTACTTTGATAGGAATTGCATTAAATGTGTAGATTGCTTTAGGTAGCATAGACATTTTCACAATATTTATTCTTCCAATCCAGGAGCATGGAACATTTTTCCATTTCTTTGTGTCTTCCTCAATTTCTTTCATGAGTACTTTATAGTTTTCTGAGTATAGATTCTGTGTCTCTTTGGTTAGGTTTATTCCTAGGTATCTTATGGTTTTGGGTGCAATTGTAAATGGGATTGACTCCTTAATTTCTCTTTCTTCTGTCTTGCTGTTGGTGTAGAGAAATGCAACTGATTTCTGTGCATTGATTTTATATCCTGACACTTTACTGAATTCCTGTATAAGTTCTAGCAGTTTTGGAGTGGAGTCTTTTGGGTTTTCCACATATAGTATCATATCATCTGCGAAGAGTGATAATTTGACTTCTTCTTTGCCGATTTGGATGCCTTTAATTTCCTTTTGTTGTCTGATTGCTGAGGCTAGGACCTCTAGTACTATGTTGAATAGCAGTGGTGATAATGGACATCCCTGCCGTGTTCCTGACCTTAGCGGAAAAGCTTTCAGTTTTTCTCCATTGAGAATGATATTTGCGGTGGGTTTTTCATAGATGGCTTTGATGATATTGAGGTATGTGCCCTCTATCCCTACACTTTGAAGAGTTTTGATCAGGAAGGGATGCTGTACTTTGTCAAATGCTTTTTCAGCATCTATTGAGAGTATCATATGGTTCTTGTTCTTTCTTTTATTGATGTGTTGTATCACATTGACTGATTTGCGGATGTTGAACCAACCTTGCAGCCCTGGAATAAATCCCACTTGGTCGTGGTGAATAATCTTTTTAATGTACTGTTGAATCCTATTGGCTAGTATTTTGTTGAGTATTTTCGCATCTGTGTTCATCAAGGATATCGGTCTATAGCTCTCTTTTTTGGTGGGATCCTTGTCTGGTTTTAGGATCAAGGTGATGCTGGCCTCATAAAATGAGTTTGGAAGTTTTCCTTCCATTTCTATTTTTTGGAACAGTTTCAGGAGAATAGGAATTAGTTCTTCTTTAAATGTTTGGTAGAATTTCCCCGGGAAGCCGTCTGGCCCTGGGCTTTTGTTTGTTTGGAGATTTTTAATGACTGTTTCAATCTCCTTACTGGTTATGGGTCTGTTCAGGCTTTCTATTTCTTCCTGGTTCAGTTGTGGTAGTTTATATGTTTCTAGGAATGCATCCATTTCTTCCAGATTGTCAAATTTATTGGCGTAGAGTTGCTCATAGTATGTTCTTATAATAGTTTGTATTTCTTTGGTGTTAGTTGTGATCTCTCCTCTTTCATTCATGATTTTATTTATTTGGGTCCTTTCTCTTTTCTTTTTGATAAGTCGGGCCAGGGGTTTATCAATTTTATTAATTCTTTCAAAGAACCAGCTCCTAGTTTCGTTGATTTGTTCTATTGTTTTTTTGGTTTCTATTTCATTGATTTCTGCTCTGATCTTTATGATTTCTCTTCTCCTGCTGGGCTTAGGGTTTCTTTCTTGTTCTTTCTCCAGCTCCTTTAGGTGTAGGGTTAGGTTGTGTACCTGAGACCTGTCTTGTTTCTTGAGAAAGGCTTGTACCGCTATATATTTTCCTCTCAGGACTGCCTTTGTTGTGTCCCACAGATTTTGAACCGTTGTATTTTCATTATCATTTGTTTCCATGATTTTTTTCAATTCTTCTTTAATTTCCCGGTTGACCCATTCATTCTTTAGAAGGATGCTGTTTAGTCTCCATGTATTTGGGTTCTTTCCAAACTTCCTTTTGGGGTTGAGTTCTAGCTTTAGAGCATTGTGGTCTGAAAATATGCAGGGAATGATCCCAATCTTTTGATACCGGTTGAGTCCTGATTTAGGACCGAGGATGTGATCTATTCTGGAGAATGTTCCATGTGCACTAGAGAAGAATGTGTAATCTGTTGCTTTGGGATGAAATATTCTGAATATATCTGTGATGTCCATCTGGTCCAGTGTGTCGTTTAAGGCCTTTATTTCCATGCTGATCATTTCAGTGAGGGGAGTGTTAAAGTCCCCTACTATTATTGTATTATTGTTGATGTGTTTCTTTGATTTTGTTATTAATTGGTTTATATAGTTGGCTGCTCCCACGTTGGGGGCATAGATATTTAAAATTGTTAAATCTTCTTGTTGGACAGACCCTTTGAGTATGATATAGTGTCCTTCCTCATCTCTTATTATAGTCTTTGGCTTAAAATCTAATTGATCTGATATAAGGATTGCCACTCCTGCTTTCTTCTGATGTCCATTAGCATGGTAAATTCTTTTCCACCCCCTCACTTTAAATCTGGAGGTGTCTTCGGGCTTAAAATGAGTTTCTTGGAGGCAACATATAGATGGGTTTTGTTTTTTTATCCATTCTGATACCCTGTGTCTTTTGACAGGGGCATTTAGCCCATTAACATTCAGGGTAACTATTGAGAGATATGAATTTAGTGCCATTGTATTGCCTGTAAGGTGACTGTTACTGTATATGGTCTCTGTTCCTTTCTGATCTACCACTTGTAGGCTCTCTCTTTGCTTAGAGGACCCCTTTCAAGATTTCCTGTAGAGCTGGTTTGGTATTTGCAAATTCTTTCAGTTTTTGTTTGTCCTGGAAGCTTTTAATCTCTCCTTCTATTTTCAATGATAGCCTAGCTGGATATAGTATTCTTGGCTGCATGTTTTTCTCGTTTAGTGCTCTGAAAATATCATGCCAGCTCTTTCTGGCCTGCCAGGTCTCTGTGGATAAGTCAGCTGCCAATCTAATATTTTTACCATTGTATGTTACAGACTTCTTTTCCCGGGCTGCTTTCAGGATTTTCTCTTTGTCACTGAGACTTGTAAATTTTACTATTAGGTGACGGGTTGTGGGCCTATTCTTATTGATTTTGAGGGGCGTTCTCTGAACCTCCTGAATTTTGATGCTCGTTCCCTTTGCCATATTGGGGAAATTCTCCCCAATAATTCTCTCCAGTATACCTTCTGCTCCCCTCTCTCTTTCTTCTTCTTCTGGAATCCCAATTATTCTAATGTTGTTTCGTCTTATGGTGTCACTTATCTCTCGAATTCTCCCCTCGTGGTCCAGTAGCTGTTTGTCCCTCTTTTGCTCAGCTTCTTTATTCTCTGTCATTTGGTCTTCTATATCACTAATTCTTTCTTCTGCCTCATTTATCCTAGCAGTGAGAGCCTCCATTTTTGATTGCACTTCATTAATAGCTTTTTTGATTTCAACTTGGTTAGATTTTAGTTCTTTTATTTCTCCAGAAAGGGCTTTTATATCTCTCGAGAGGGTTTCTCTAATATCTTCCATGCCTTTTTCGAGCCCGGCTAGAACCTTGAGAATTGTCATTCTGAACTCTAGATCTGACATATTACCAATGTCTGTATTGATTAGGTCCCTAGCCTTCGGTACTGCCTCTTGTTCTTTTTTTTGAGTTGAATTTTTCCGTCTTGTCATTTTGTCCAGATAAGAGTATATGAAGGGGCAAGTAAAATACTAAATGGGTGGCAACAACCCCAGGAAAAAATGCTTTAACCAAATTAGAAGAGATCCAAAATCGTGAGGGGGGAGAAAGGGGATAAAAGAAAAAAGAAAAGAAAAGAATTAAAAAAAAAAAAAAGGAAAACACCTAAGAAAAATGTAAAAAAGAAAAAATATATATATTAGATAAACTAGTAAAAAATCATTAAAAAAGAAAAAGGTAACAGTTAAAAAAAAAAAATTTTACCCGAAGGCGAGAAAAAAAAAAAAAATGAAAAAGAAAAAAATTAAATTAACTGCAAGACTAAAAAAAAATCACAGGGAAAAAGCCATGAGTTCCGTGCTTGGCTTTCTCCTCCTCTAGAATTCTGCTGCTCTCCTTGGTATTGAAACCGCACTCCTTGGTAGGTGAACTTGGTCTCGGCTGGATTTCTTGTTGATCTTCTGGGGGAGGGGCCTGTTGTAGTGATTCTCAAGTGTCTTTGCCCCAGGCGGAATTACACCGACCTTACCGGGGGCCGGGGTGAGTAATCCGCTCGGGTTTGCTTTCAGGAGCTTTTGTTCCCTGAGCGCTTTCCGTAGAGTTCCGGAGGACGGGAATACAAATGGCGGCCTCCTGGTCTCCAGCCCGGAGGAGCCGAGAGCCCAGGGCCGCACTCCTCAGTGCGCCCTCAGAGAACAGCGCCCAGTTACTCCCGTCTGCCTGACCTCCGGCCGCGCTCCGAGCTCTCCGAGCCTGCGACCAGTTCAAGGTAACACCGAGCTGTGAGCTTACTGTCGGCTCTGTCTCTGTAGCCGGCTTTCCCGTTCCAATACCCGCAAGGTCTGCGACACTCAGACACCCCTGATCCTTCTGTGACCCTGCGGGACCTGAGGCCACGCTGAACCCGCGTGGGCTTCGCCCCGGTTTAGCCTCTGGAGCGATGTCCCTCAGCGGAACAGACTTTTAAAAGTCCTGATTTTGTGCACCGTTGCTCCGCCGCTTGCCGGGAGCCGGCCCCTCCCCCCGGGGTCTATCTTCCCGTCGCTTTGGATTCACTTCTCCGCCGGTCCTACCTTTCAGAAAGTGGTTGTTTTTCTGTTTCCAGAATTGCTGTTCTTTTTCTCTTCGATCTGCCGATGGATTTTCAGGTGTTTGCAATCTTTAGATAAGCTATCTAGCTGATCTCCGGCTAGCTGAAGCAGTCTCAGCCTGCTACTTCTCCGCCATCTTGACTCCCGATCAGGTTAAAAAATTCTGAAATATCTTTTGATTTATTTGTGCCTATTTCAATTCATTCATTAATGTTTTACAGATTTCAGTGTATAGGTCTCTTGCCTTCTTGGTTAAATTTATTTTTAAACATTTTGTTCTTCTTTATGCTATTGTAAATAATATTGTTTTCTTAATTTCTTTTTTGCATAGTTCATTGTTAGCATATAGAAAGACAACTTATTTTTGTATGCTGATTTCATATCATGCAACTTTACTGAATTTGCTTATTTTAACAGTTGGGTGTGGAATTGGTAGGGACTTTGTATATACAGGATTATGTCATCTGCAGAGACAATTTTGCTTTTTCATTCTGACTTGTATGGCTTTTATTTCTTTTTCTTGCCAAATTGCTCTGACTAGGACTTCAAGGATTATCTTGAACAGGAGTGCCGAGATACTCCTTGTCTTGCTCCTGATCTTAGAGGAAGGATTTCAGCTTTTCTCCTCGTTGATTATGAGGTTAACTGAGCGACTCTCATATATATCTTTTATTCTGTGGAAGCACCTTCCTCTATACCTAATTGTTGAGCTATATATCATAAAGGGATGTTGAATTTTGACAAATACTTTTTCTGCCTCCATTGAGATCATCATATGATTTTTTTTAAATCAGTATAATGCCAAGTTGCCTAAAGAGTGATTTTCTAATGTCATTGAAAGTGAGAGTGACTGGGTTATGACCAGGAACACTTTGATCATTTAAGAGATATATGTGTGAATATAATATAATATTATATAATACAATATAATATAATTTAAACCAATGCAGTATATGGGTTAGAATGGTGGGCTGGGAACAGAGTAAATACAGGTTTGCTACCTTAATTTCTTGCTTCTATATCATGGGTCTTTAGCATTAAAATCCACATTAAATACACTATTAAGCGAAGTAATAAGCTGGAGATGTGATTCCGATGAGTGCTATGTCATATGATGGTGACTACAGAAGGTGATTTATCATGTGGCCACAGTGTACTAGAGTGACTTGTGCCCTGGGCTTAGGGTTGGATGAGATGTGGGCACAGATCTTCATATTTCACGTGAATTATTGAATATTTCACGTGATTTATTGTACTTTTCAGCTCTCTGATTTCTTTTTGGTACTTTCTTTATTTTCTAACTCTTTATTGAAGTTTTCACTTTGCTTGTGCAAAGTGCTCTCCTGACCTTGGCATGCATCTTTATGATGTCTATTTTGAATACTCCGTCTAATAAACTTCATTTCATTAGGGTTCATTTCAGAAGATTTAGCTTGTCCTTTTGCTTGGAATGTATTTTGCTGTTTCTTGGCTTTCCTTGACTCTCTGTTGATATCTGTGTATTAGACAAAACAGCCTCCTTTCCCAGTCTTCATGGACTGGCCGCATACAAAAGACCAGCACCAATCAGGCTGGCCAGAGTTTCTGGAGGTGTCTCTAACCTTTGTGCTACTCTAAGTGACTTGTTCTTGGCTGCCTCCAGGCATCTGGAAAACACTAGGTCCTGCCAGCTCTCTCAGACAAGTAAGACTAAAGCTGGTTCATCAGGGAGCCACTAACAAAGTTTCATCATTGGATATGTTCCTTTCAACTCTGTTCATCCCCTGGGAGACGTTAGGAGCTGGGGGATTTCCTCCCAATCCTATGGCATTGTGCTGAAGGAGGAATTATGGAAATTCAAGAAGAGGTCTTGAATTTCCCTACCAGCTTCAGTGTGGATGGTTCTGTGCTCACTCAGCGTTCAGGAGCCTCTCAACGGATTTCTGGATTTCTCTTAAAAGGAATTTGTCTACAAATTATTGTTGACTTGTTGTATTTGTATGGGGAAGGAGGGTCAAGAGCTTTTTATTCTGACATCTTGTTAATGTCACCCTTCTCCACTACCCCTCCCCCCAAATGAAGGTGTTAGAGGAGATGATTTTGGCGGTCCCTTCCAGTTATAGATGACTATGGAAAAGCAAGGATATTGTCCTTCTCCCAAGTCATAATTTGCCACATAAACCTAATTATGTCTCTCCTTCTTTCCTCTTACCATGAGTTCTTATATCCCTTTATGATAGCTGGTAGACTTCCATGGATACCAGTGTAGAAACAGGTAGGATGTACCTCATTGGATCTGCCTTACCCTTCCTGCCAGTCTGATCCACAGATCCTTGTCATGAGATGAGAGCCCCGCATTTCATGTTATAGTTTCTCATTCTGTTCAACACAGGATGGGATCTCCTGCATTGTTTGCCTCACCGTAGAGAAGAGGAAACGCAGCTGTCTCAGCCACCGCCACCATCAGCTCATCCTGTAACGTGATTGGTCATCTCAGCCTCCCCTGGGAAGAAGGCTGCATTTCAGCATGACCCCATTATGCTCCAAGCCCAGGTCTAATGAGATTGGACTCACAGAATCCAAAGGTGCAACCCAAATCAGAAGTGTTGATGAGTAAACCCTTGTGAGGCAAACTCTACCCAGCGAGAGAAAAAAGATAGCCGGAGTCCGCAAATAAACTCTTCACTCTTCCTTGTTCCAAAAGTCAGTTCCCAATTATAGTCATTCCACAGTTTTTCCAGGGATGTCCTAAAGACATGACCAAGAGATTAACTGTGTTTCTTGTGAGCCTGTGGCCCACTCAGCAATGCCCCCCACTTGTATTTATGCCTTCGTAGTATACACACTAAAGATTTATTTTATTTATTTATTTGAGAGACTTAGAGAGAGCCCATGAGCAGAGAGAGGGGCAGAAGGAGAGGATCCCCCACACAGATGTGTGCAGAGCGTGGGACCCAGCACAGTACTTGATCTCATCCCCCCTCAGATCATGACTGAGCAGAAAACAAGAGTTGGATGCCTAATGGACTGAGCCACCCAGGCGGCGTGGCTCAGTCCATTAGGACTCTAAAAGCTAGCCTGTGAGCTTCACCTCAGCTGTTCTCTAAGGAGCTGTGCTGAGACAACATCTTTCAGCAGCATCTCCCAACACTGGACACCTACCACTTGCATTTGGGTTGTCGTTTTAGGTGTCCCACGCACATACAGCACTGAATCCTGTGGTGAGAAAGTTGCTTTGAATCAGCTTGCATCATCTTTTTGATGACTCCTTGGAGTAAATTTCCCTTTGGAACAGCTTTGTCTTAAAACAACCCTACACAATAAGTTCCTTCTCAACAGAGACCGGATCTTCTCTTCAGAATCTCAAGCAAAAGTTTTAAATGCCTATCATGGAATCATGTTCTTTCTGTGTCCATGTATTTATTTTGTGTTTGGCTACTTCCTGTGGTCAGTGATACTCATTTTTCAGTTACACTGTGGATGTACATTTCCTTTTTAAATAAAATGAGCTTTACTTATATTAACACCTTAATAAAGGTCAATTAAAAGTTAATAAGCCAATAAAACAGGGAGGTGATCAAAGATAGTGAAGAAACACGCTCACCGTATATAGTGCAAGGATTTGGCTCAAACCACGAAAGTGAAACACAATGAACACAATAAACTGGTTGCTTAACCAACTGAGCCACCCAGGGACCCCTTTGAGGGCTATTGCTTGGTACTGTGGGGGCAGCAAAATCTGTCCATTTCAAACTCCTCTTTTTCCCTTCCTAGCCTTTCCTAGACACCCTCTTTTTCTTTCTTTCTTTCTTTCTTTCTTTCTTTCTTTCTTTCTTTCTTTCTTTCTTCTTTTTCTTTTTTTCTTTCGAAGATTTTACTTATTTGACAGACAGAGATCACAAGTAGGCAGAGAGGCAGGCAGAGGGAAAGGGAGAAGCAGGCTCCCCGCTGAGCAGAGAGCCCAATGTGGGGCTCGATCCCAGGACCCTGAGACCATGACCTGAGCTGAAGGCAGAGGCTTTAACCCACTGAGCCACCCAGGTGCTCCCCTCAGAGACCCTCTTAGGCTCTGTGGTCGCCTTCTTCCCAGGGTACAGAGACCTCCTACTCTGCAAGTAGATTTTGGCAACTGTGTTTTATTCAGTGTAACAGTGAGTGAGGTCTTCCTTTCTACTGTCTATAAAGGCAGGCACTGAAATAAACAAGAGTGCTGGAAGATAAATAGACCCTCAGAGCCACACATGAGTCCCATCCCATTAGCCCCCAACTGCAGTGGTTTCTCTGAAGCTGGTCGGGTTGTGGGGTGGCCCCAGTTCAAACGTCCTGTGAATTGCTTTTGGCTTTCTTTACAATTTAGGGCACCCAGTGCTGGCGCCAAGGGATGCCAGGATGCCCCCATAATCTCTACTGCTCCGCGTTGTTGGAAATGGTAATTGATGGCAACTTAGCCTTCTGTAAATACTTCTGGAAGAGCACCTTCAAGTCCTCCTTCCTGCCAACTTGCTTCTTCTAGGCTCTTCCTATCTGGAAAGTCTGTCATTTCTGCAGACCCTTCCCTCCTTTCTTTGTGGCTCAGTTGTCCTAGCCCACCTTCATGCCTGCCATTTCTTATGTATTTCTCTTCCTTCCATCTCTCATTCTAGCCCTCTATCTTCTGGGTTCCTTCTCAAAGGTTCTCTAGACCTTCTTTTGGCCTTCCTCACTGTGCTGAAAACAGAATGTGGAAATGTCACCTTTCTTCCATAATTCAGAGAGAGGTTTCCCAAGGTTTGGGATATGCCATTGCAGGGACATCAAGGCCCCTTCTTATAACCCATCGCCCTCTTCTCCTGGCACCTTTGAACATTGAACCAGAGGTGGAGTTCCCCTTTGGGATATGGTGTTCATTTCTGGGACAAGGGCCCAGGGGTGCAGCCCCTTTACTCTCCAGCAATTTCAGAACCAGCAGTGGGGATGGTATTAAGGGGGCAGTGTAGTCTTCCCTCCAGCTCCTGCACTGTCAGGATGAAAAGGCCATTGGCCTCCCCAGACCTGAGGTTGCCATCACAATGGGAACACCCAGCTGAGAACCCCAGGCTTCATCCATATGCAGGAGGCTCCCAGGAGGGTCCTAAGGACATAGAATACCATCCTGTGCTCCCTCTTCCAATCTCCCTTTTGAAAACCAAGCCAAGAGAGAAAAGGAAAGGAGAGGGGAGGAAAAGAAAGGAAAGGGAGAAGGGAGGAAGGATAGGATGGAAAGAGGGGAAGGTAGGAATGAAAAAGCAAAAGAGGTCTCCCTTTGGGAAATGCAGGACTTCGGCTTAACTGGTAAAGCTGTCTCTATCACCATGGCTGGAGGGTCCCAGTATCGAGGCAACACAGCCTTAAATTCTACTTTAAACTGGAGGTGAATGACCTTGGTGGAAGTTTGCTGAGGCCTCCATGAGTAACAGAACAGCAACTTGGGATGTCAGATTTGGAAAGAACTGAGAGTTCCTGTTCTGGGGTGGGCTTCCCAAGCCCCTGAGTGCAAAAGTTAGGTGCATATACACACAAGCGTCTGGAAGGAATGGAGCCAAGTTTCCTGTAGCTCCTTTCAATGTAGCTCTGGCCACACTGCCTCCAGGAAGCCTTCCTGAATTACTAAGTCTCCTCTACTCAGGCACAGTACAATTCCAAACTTAATTCTTCACCATCCCATCTTTCTATTAGGGACATTGCCTTGTTTTCCTTCCCTTCTTGTGTTTTAACCCTGTCCCCCAAATGGCATCTCACAGAGATGCACATAATAGGCGGTCAACCATTGCTATTGACTGAGTGAACAAATCAGGGAATTACTGTGGTCTAGGTCGGAAGGAATGGAGGAGGCTTCGGAATCCTGTGTTCTATCTCCAGTGGCACAGTTACTTCAGCTGTGTGGCTCTGGGAAAGTCTCTTTAATTCTTTGTCCCAGAGCTTTCCCACATGTAAAATTAGGATAATAACACCTACCCTAAAGAAGTCTCAACATTGACAGTTTGTGGTAGGCAGAATGAAGCCTTCCCACCTAAAGATGTCCACATTCTAATCCGCAGGACAATGGGATATTTTAAATAATGCAATGAAGAGCCTGCAGGTGGAGTAAAGGATGCTGTTCAGCTGATCTTAAAATAGAGAGATGATCCTGAGTCTCTGGATGGGCCCAAAGTCATCACCAGGGTCTTTCATAATAGAAAAAGGAGGCAGGAGTGAACCAGAGAGTTGATACTCCAAGGAGGACTCAGTACCACATCACAGGCTTTGGGGATGGAACAAGAGGCCAAAAGCCAGAAATGAAGGTGGCCACTGGAAACTGGAAAAGACGAGGAAATGGATTCTCCCCTAGAGCATCCAGAAGGAAGGCAGTATTGTTGACACCTTTCTTTTAGCCCCTGAGACCCATTTCTGATCTTTTGAACTGTAAGAGAATAAACTTGCATTGCTTTAAGTCACTAAGTGCCCCGTGGGGTAAATTGCTACAAAAGCAAGAGGAAGCTAATACACAGGTATTATGCAGAAAGCTCCTGGCATTGGTCACTTTAATAGTTGCGAGCAGAGAAAGAAGGAAGGAAGGTAGGTAGAAAGGAAGGTAGGTAGGTAGGTGGGTTGGTTGGTTACTGTTTCCAGCTAAACTATCAGCAATGTGAGAACAGTGTTTCTTCTTGTACATTTCACTCAACACCTACAGAGTGCTGGGCACACACCAATGCTCAGAAAGACCTCTAGACTCAAACTGAATTCGATCTTTGGGGATTGATCAATGCTAGCAAGAGGGATGGGAAGGCAACACAGCATAGAAGAGGAGCCAGACAGGTTTTGACTTCCTCCCAAAGTGCAGGCTACCCCTAAAGGCCCATAATAAAGAAGTCGGGCTTTGATGCCGTTGTGCCATGAAGCTCCAGAGGAAGATACTGGGGAAGATGGTAGGGAGGACTCTTAGCACATGTCCAGACACAGAAGAGACCATGTTTCTGGATGAGAGATGTTATCCACCAGGGGGAAATGTTCATTACGAGCGAGCCCATTTCTGTTTACCAGAACTGTTTACAGAGACGTCAGGCTGAATTCACCCGGTGCATCCAGAGAGTCAGGCCCTGGTGTTGGCTAAGACAGTGAAGGCCCTGACAGCAAGATCTTGCAAATTTTCTAGATGCTTTTGGGCCCTCCCAGAAGTCCAGTTTCCACAGAGGAGACTCTTGGTTATCGGGACTCCACGGATGGATTGATCAGTAGGACTCTGCTGCAAATCGCTGAATGTCTTCCTTCATTTAAAAGAAAGGAAAAAAAATTCATTTCAGTTCTGAATGTGCGTGGTGAGAAACCCAGAGGTCACTTTCTCTCTCTTTCGAGCTCTCTCTCACTCTCTTAAATAAGGAGAAAGGCTATATTTTTCCATGGATTAAGTCCAACACAGAGAAAACTGTCACTGTGAAAACAATAGAATTTATCTCCACTGATATAGCTTGACACTGGGACAAGTGCCTGAATTGTTGCCATAGCAATAAATGTGTCGGACTTATGCATGCGTTTTCTGCTATAGGATTTTGATTAATGGCATTGACTAAATGGTGTGAAGGGGGAGAGACTGTGCAGAAGGCCCAAGGAGGGAGAGCCAGGCTGCACAGCTTTTGCCGGGGTCCACTACAGAGGATGGCAAACAGAGTTGGCTGGAAACCAGTTAAATAGGGAGTAGAATCTCATCCATGGAGCAGCATCTGCATGCCGGCACTGGCAGGGGTATGGGAGGTGGAGGAGACGTGCAAGACACTGTGGCCAGTTGTGCTTCTCAATCAGGGCAGGAGAGCTAATACAACTTCATTGCTTCCTCTGTGCCTGCTTGCTAAGAACTGCAGGCATCTCAACTTAACTAATCCTCCTACAAACCTTAGAGTAGGCTATTAATTTCTTTTTTTTCAGATAAGGAAGCTGGAGGCACAGAGAAGTTACTTAACCTGCAAAAAGTCACACAGCACATGAGTGGCAGAATCAGGATTCAAAGCCAGGCTGCCTGCCTCTGGAGGCGGAGCTTAACCACTGCAGTGGGCTTTGCTCCAGTAATAGATTCTACCCTCCTGAACTTGTCTATCAAGATAGCAATGAGCATGGGAGGGACTAAGGTAAAAAGAGAGAGAATGGCTCCGTGAAAGACGTCCTTGTCTTTGGAAAATCAATGCATGGCTCTAAGTGCTCTCTGAGGAGCGGGGGCACATTTTATGGGGTGCTAACATTGTAGGCACTTGGTAAGTGCCTGGGGCTTGTGGTGTGCTCACCGCAGTCTATACCAAGAGCTTCAGGTTCTCTGAGAGGCAGGGGCGCCAGACAGCTGGAGTGTGGAGGCTTGATTCCTGCCTCACTGCTGTCAACATGACCGTGGAGTGCTCACCTGCTCTCCCAGGCCTCCATTCATTCATCTGTGAAATGGGTGTGATACCACCCCACCTGTGGTTGTGGGGATTCAATGGGACGATGTAGCACAAGGCACTGAACCCAGTGATTAGCACACCCCCTCAAGTAATTCCTCGAATTAATTTGTTTCTTAAAAGACTAATTTGGGGGCTCCTGGGTGGTTCTGTCGGTTAAGCCACTGAGGCTTTGTTTTGGCTCAGATAGGCTGCCTGCTCACAGCGGAGTCCGCATCGCCCCTCCCTCTCCCTCTCCCTCTTCCTCTGCTCTCCCCCCTGCCCCTTCTCCTGATCGCGTACTCTCTCTCTCTCAAATACATAAATACATCTTTAAAAAAACCATAAACAAATAAAAGACTCATTTTCACTAATTTGCCTGGTGTCAGAAAATCCTTTCAGTTTCCAATCCTTTGCCCAAACAAGTTTTCTGCTGGCATTTTCTTGCATTTTTACTTCTGTTCCTCTTGTTCTTTATTTTGTTAATATTCTTTTTCACTCGTGAGCTAGATCCCCTGAGGACACCCTCCTATCTCTCTTCTCTCCTCTCTTCGGTTCTAAACTCCATTCCCTTGGAGATGAGGCTACATTTGTCAGAATTCTCTTAACTTTTTCTTCTTCTTCTTCTTTTTTTTTTTTTTTTTCAATTTTCAGCAATAAATCTGGATGAGAAAGGCTGTTTCTCTAAGGTGTCCCAGTTGTGCTAGCCCACAGCTTTACTGGTCTGATTTCCTTCCTTCATTCATTCATCAGTTCACTCAAGAATCACTTACTGAGTGTCTATCATACATCCATATCATTCATCAAAGGAGATAGTCTCAAGTTCTCCGAAGAAAAAACAAGCAGGGGGACAGATCTGAGAGTGACAGAGGTAGCTATTGTATATGGCAGAGCCAGGGAAGGCCTCTCTGCAGAGGCAACATTTGAACAGAGTCCTGAAGAAAGTAAGGGAGCAGGAGATGTGGCTATCTGGGGAAAAACTACTCTAGGCAGAGGGAGCAGCCAGTGCAAATGCCCTGCTCCATTTATAGAAGCAAAGCTGTTTGCTCTGGAAGACAGCTCAAGTGGGAGACTCTGGGAAGATGGCTGTGACTGAGTACTTCTTTCTGCCTTCGTGTCATTTTTTTTGTAAAAGGTTTTCTCTAATTCCCAGAAATAAAGGTGTTTTTTCTTTTGCCCCCAGGAGAGGGAATTTTGAGTTGGTCCATGACGTCTCCTTGAATAAGGTACAGTTTGCACTGTAGCAGAAATCCTTTGAATTTGGGGAACTGGAGGGCATCCCTCTTAGGTGTAGGGGCTGCTGCTGGTATGTTGATGATGTAAAGAGAGGGGTTTACCCCTATCCTCCAGTGCAGGAGACCAGGGATGGCGAATATACAGCCCAAGGGCCCTGATCCCGTGGCAGGTAGCACTTGTCGATCATGGTGCTTTTTCTCACTGAGACTAGATGTCACTGCAGAATCCTTCTCAGCACTCCCAGTTAGTAGTCATAACTGGCACCCAGGTGAAAGTTTCCGGCATCCCAGATAATGCTTTCTGACAGCGTGCACACGAATAGAATGTTGGTGTTAGGTCAATGAAACTGCCAATAGGTAACTTTTAAAATATCCTTAAAAATGGCAATTTCAGGGGCACCTGGGGGGCTCAATGGGTTAAAGTCTCTGCCTTCAGCTCAGGTCATGATCCCAGGGTCTTGGGATGGAGCTCCGCATCAGGCTCTCTGCTCAGCAGGGGACCTGCTTCCCTCTCTCTCTCTGCCTGCCTCTCTGCCTACCTGTGATCTCTGTCAACCAAATAAATAAATAAAATCTTGAAAAAAAAATGGCAATTTCATGTGGTTAAATCCAATACTCTGAACTAAATACAACTCTGTTTCATGGACCTTTGCTGGAAATTCTTTGGTTAAGTCTTTGGTTAAGTCAAGATTTCTTGTCCTGAAGCATTTGTGAATGCTTCAACCCTAATATATATCCTAATTTTCATATGCTGAATTTTCTTAAGGTGGGATCCCCCTCACCCGATTCATTAATATCCTGACACAACTACCTTGGCACCAGAATCATGACCTGAGCTGAAGGCAGATGCTTAACCGACTGAGTCACCCAGGCACCCCTCCCTGTTGATATTAAGGGCATGGAGGGTGTGAGACCACACAGCCTTCTAGATACAACATAGGATGGATGTGCCAGAAACTTTTAGTCCAATGTGTCCAAACCACTGGATCACAGATGATTTGTGGGAATAAAAAAGAGAGAGAGAGAGAGAGAGAGAGAGAGATAGATAGATATTTGGACTTCAAATAAGTTTGGAAAACATATGTTAAATGAAGTTTCAACAGGTTTCTTTGTGGCAAGACTTCTCAAAGCTTTTAGTAGGCTAAGGTGCACTGTGAGCTTCCAAGGAAAGAGGGTATATGTAGAATTCATTGTTTTCCAAAATTATTTGATCAGGGAACTCTTAGTTTTTTCATAGAGTATTTCATGCGCTTAGTGTTCTGCAAAAAATCTCAGCAAATGCTGCCTCTGGTGGTAGCTAACTTTGTGTATTTCCCGACTCCTCCAGCCGTCTGTCCTTCTCCAGGCCTCTCTTCTCCTTTGCCATTGTACATCTTCTCTCCTCCTCTGCAGCTGCTTTTCCAGCTCATCTTGTCATTCTACCTCCCCTATTTCTCTGCCTCTTTTCCTCTTTCTGTTCTTTCTTCTTTCCTTTCCCATTGTCCCCTCCTCTGCCGCCCTTCCTGCTCACTGTCCTCACCCTTTCCTCTTGCTCTCCCTGGCTTTTCAAGAAACCAGAGAGTTTTCTCCCACTGGATGGCTCAGGAGAGTGTCCTGCCTGATTGTCAAGTATCATTCCTGAAAAGGAAAGCCAGCGGTGGTGCTGCCTGCTCTTCCCAGGTGTGGTGTTAATTTTAAAGTGATGGGCTTTAACACCACATCAGCCTCCTTAAGGAGAGCTCCTTTGTTCTAGACTCAGACAAAGCAGCACAGTCAGCCTTAAAAGAAAAAAAAAAAAAAAGCTGTTTCATTTTATATTGGAAAAATACAATGTGACATCTGGAGAATAAATTGTTCAGTCAGCCAGAAATACGCCTCGTAAAAATTGCTTAGGTTTCTGTAACAAGATTATTTACTGCGAGTGTTCACCTATAATACAGCACACTTTTGAAATGGACCTTTTATGAAACACATCAAGAACTGTAGAAATGTATTCAGTGCATTAATCTACAACACTGAACACTTTACCACACTTTTTAGAGCAGATTTCAAAACTCAGACCATCTAATGAGATAGAAAAAAAGTTATTCTTGTTCTATATTCATTCCAGTCATGTTCTATGCAGAGCCCCTGGGATATTTAACATAATGCAATAGGTTTTTCAACATACACCCACACATACACACACAATCACACACACTGTTACACTCTCACACACACACGAAATATATGACTGCTCAGACAAATATTCAGTTTAGAATGCACTAGGCCCATATTTCAACAGCCTGTGTGCAAGGCAAAGGCTGGCTATTTTAGATACCAGAACTTTATAAATATTTAAAGATCTTGATTTAATCCAAATGAGGGATCGCTCAGGTGCTGTCAGTTACTTTCCATAACTCCTTCTTTTCTGATCAGGGGGTGACAGTTTGGATAGCAATCTTTTGGCAATTTGAGGAACAGCCTCAGTTAGCATCTGGCAGCTAGGACCGGGACCAAGGTGGCTGAAGCAGGCGGATCATGGAGAAGTGGGTCAGGCGGGCGAAGCAGGGAAAAGCATGCCCTATGATCGCCTGCTTCACTGACCTTGAAATTTCTTGCCACCAAAGACTGCAGAAATGGGTTCTTCCAGTTGGCTAGCTCAGGATTAGGTGGTCCAGCTGCTTTTGTTTCAGGGTCAACTCAGTGGCCCCCTTGGTTCCCTGGCCATCAGTTCTAGAGGAGATTGGACAGAGAAGAGACCTGCAGAATGACTCTTTAACCAACCCAGTGAGAGGTGCTGGGCTCTCCAGGCTCACCTTGGCCTAGAGATTTTGGACTTTTTGCTAACAGGATTAAACATAGGGAAGAGACCAGTATGGAAATTCTGGGGAGGAGATCAAGAGCCAACCCAGACTTCTTTCTCTGGTGCCAAAGATCATCTAATTTCTCCGCCATCACCTCCCATCCTTCTGTATCACCACCCAGTAAAGTCTGCATGGAACTCAAGGGAGGGCTGGGGCAACTACATGTTATCTGTGTCTTGGAGGATGGGATTCTGGAAGAGTGGCCAAGCGCTACATTCTGAAGGTCTCTCCTCTCAGAGACTGAAGCTCTGGAGGATACTCGCAGGATCCTGGCTGTTCTTGACGCAAAGCAGGCCTTTTCCTTCTACTTGTCATTCGCTTCTCATTCACTGAATTTCAAGCCTCTCTTCTGGCTCTCATCTACCCTCTTGGTCTGGTAAAGACTAAAGAATGACGTTTTTTTACTGCTTCTCCTTGGATTTCTCACTTTATTTTTTTAATGGGTTTTAGCATTTTCTATTTTAATTTTTTTCTAAGTCTTAAACTCTGGGAGAACTCCCAGCCTCCTCAAGAAACTTTCTTCTACTCCCTGCTTCTATTCCTTTCATGGCAATGTTGTCTTTGTTCTTCATGGTCCAAGCCAAGACACTTGCCCTTCAGGAAGCCCTCCATGACCCTGTGGTTCACATCATTTCCCCGCTGTGTATCATCTTGGGTGATTTATTGAACCATTAACACTCAATCATGCATTGCCTTGCCTTGTTTCATCTAATTTCCCCCTGTGTGTTCAGCAGAGGCTCAGGAAAATGGAAAGACTAGCACACCAAGGGTAAGAAAACCAGGGATTCTAGTTATCTTGCACCATCATATATTCATCATGGAAATTTGGGTCAAGTACCTTGAACATTTGCCTCATGTTCCTTATCTATCAAATTGCCACCTCCAAAAAATTTTTACCAATTTTGAGAATGAAAGCACTTCATAAACTGAAAATCCTGGAATTGACACAAAGTCTCAATAATATTGAGCTTCTTGCCTTACAGTTGCTTCCATTTTCCCACAATGGCCAGAAGAGAGTTGAACATGCAGTAGGAAACCAGCAAACCTTCATCATATAGAATGTTTATCTGTTCTTGCCCTCAGGGTGTCCTTACAGGTTCTAGCTTCTGAGGTCTACTACAAAGCATAGAGCCAAGCCTAACCAGGATGAAAGAGTTGAGAACCCTGTCTGCGCTTTTCACAAGGATGCAAAAAGCTGAACTTAGATTATCCTCTACAATTTTCTAGAAGCTGGGTTGAGAGTTTTGTCATAGTGGACTCTCTGGAACATTGCTGGCAGAAATCTGAAAAACTAGCACAAACCATGAGATGAAATTTCACCCTTCTTTCAAGAACAGAGAATACTAATCAATTAGGACTGTCATTTGATAGGTCAGAGGTCACTGAATTATTTCCTGTAAGGTAGTTATATGCCTATACTAAAGGAAAGTGAGAAACATCTGAAGTCTTAGAGCCCATTTGATTAACAATTTGGTTGGATTATTTCTTGGTATTTCTTCACCAATATCCTTTCCCTTGAATTCTGAAAATGCCGATGGATTTCACTGTGGACAAGAAAGAGTATCCTCTTCTCCTTTGTTGCACTAGTGGCCCATTGGTGGTGGGTGTGGGGGTGTTGGTTCCAATTCTGAGGACCAGAGCCACTCAGATGCTCAAAGATTCTACCTGCAGGCGGAGACTTGAAAGAAATGTGTTTTGGTGTGCCTGGGTGGCTCAGTTGGTTAAGCGTCCAACTCTTGATTTTGGCTTAAGTCATGATCTTAGGGTCCTTGGATCGAGTCCTGTGTTGGGCCCTGTGTTCAGCAAGGAGTTTGCTTGAAATTCTCCCTCTCCCTCTCCCATTGTCACTCTCTCTGCCTCAGCAAATAAATAAATAGATAAATCTTAAAAAAAAAATAAAGAAAGAAAGAAATACGTGTTGTTTGCCTATTAAGACAGTAAGGAGAAGGTGAATCCTTTCAGTCAACTTCTCCTTCTGGGAGTTCTAGAATCTCTCTCTCCTTGTGATGGAAAAGAAGCAAAGTGTGGTCTGCTCCAAAGAGGAGACACAGCAACCAAGTTTAACAGCCCTCATTAGAGATCCTGGGCTCTGCACCCTGGATGAAACAACCCTGCTTCTCTTCCCTTGTTCCAATGCATGGACACATCTCTAAACCCCGACGTGGCATTGGGGGAAGCTGCAGGCTCCAAACCGGGGTCCCACCTACAGAAATCACTCCATCCCCTTTCAAAAGGGTTTCAAAAAAAAAGCTTGAGAAAATAGTATATCAACATGGACCTCATTCATTGGTGAAAATTTCCCTTTAAACACATTTTAAAGGCATTAAGAAGATTTTGTAAGGAGAACTGTGGGCAAAATGGAGAGAAGACATGTTCAGTGATCTACTCTCTGCTGGGGAAGACCGAGCTGTACAGAAGGAATGATGGCATTAGACTGACTATGGCAAGTCCTGCAATGCATGTGCAAGTGTTCACTGAAAAAGAAGGGAGGAAAACATCTACATGGGTGGAGGAAGTAAAAAAGAGGAAGACAATCTAACAAGGGCTATCCATGGTGATCAAGGCAGTATTATTATCCATGGCTGAACCAAATATAGTTCAATCATGACTTTGGAACCAGATGGATCAAAGAAGACTTTGTGGAATCCTTGACATGTCATGTTATAGAAAAGGTCCTAGAAATTCAGTATGTTTATGCTCTGTAGATATCAGTTGGGCGATATTACCACTTGAGATATATTTTTTTTAATCTCCTCCTGTGTATCTACTTGGTCTTTATGATTCTTGGTGGCCACTATCAGGTGGGGATTTAGGCACTGTCAAAAGTATTTGGAGTTTTAAGTAACATAAGCCAATTCAAGAGAGCTCAAGCAAACAAAAGGCAGGGGGTGATTTACTAAAAACTATGAATGTCTTATGGAACCCCAGGGGAGAAATATAGTTGGGCTGTAGATCAGAATTGCTCTCAGAACCTATAAAGTTGCTGGGGATCCAGGGAGTACTACCTCTCTCATTCTGTTTCTTTCTGAGCATCTTTTCTATTCTTTTTATATACTGGTTCCTGTTTCTCAGCCCATAGAAAAAAAATGGCCACTCAGATGTCCAAGTTTTTAACATGTCCTTCATATTCTATTATTCACACAAACTGTTTCTCTCTGAATCCCTGTTTCACAGGCCTGGTAGAGAATCTGTCTAAAGTAACTTAAGCCATGTACTTCTCTTTGGTCCAATTAAGTTTCTAACACCCAATTCCAAAGTGGGAGGGAGGTGTTTCCTCACACATCCAAGGAATTCTCCAGCTAGGTGTCCTACAGTTCAACTCAATTCTGATACTATCTACCTGGAGGTAGCATCAGATTCCAAGGACTGGAGACTCAGTTCTGCAAGATTGTTCTCCTACCTCAGATGCCAGTTACAAGTCCAAGTAGTCACCTATGCTTCTGACTGACCCACTAAAAATCAGAGGTTCCCATGACTCCCTTTTTAGGTTTAATTAAATTGCTAGAGTACCTCACAGAACTCAAAGAAACATTTTACTTACTAGAGTATCAGTTTATTATGAAGAAATAGAACTTAGGAACAGCCAAGTGGAAGAGATGCATAGGGCAATGTATGGGGAATAGGCCTGGAGCTTCTGTGCCCTCTCGAGGCACATAAATCTCCCTGAATCTCCATGTGTTCAGTGACCCAGAAGATCTCAGAACCTCATCCTTTTGGGTGGAGGTTTCATTATCCTGGTATGATTGATTAAATCACTGACCATTGGTGATTCCAGCGCTCTCTTCTCTCTGAGGTTGGGGATGGGACTGAAAGTTCCAACCTCTGATCACTAGATTGCTTCTCTGGGCAATGGGCCTGCAACCCTTGGTGCTTTCCAGAAATCATCCTATTAACATAATGAGACACCTTTATTGCTTCTATCACAGGACATTCCAAGAGTTCTAGAAGTTCTGCCAATAACAGGAAAAGACCAAATACGTATTTCTTTTTATAAACCTTAATATTATACCAATCAGCCTTGCCTATAGGATTGGTCAAAGAGTAGAAACACAGCTGTCAATGTTCCATCCCTGGGGTAGAAAGAACACTCTTTAAAAAGAAGAGGAAGACTTGCAGACTGAGCAGATTGCTTCCCCAACCCCTATCTTTGAAAAAAATATATAATATCTATGCCTTTCTAAGTGCCTGTGCAGCAGGAGAATCACAAGTGATCAGTTTAAGGAAAGCTCATGTATAGAAAGAAATAAGAAAAAAGAGAGCATTGCTAATTTTTGATGCCACCCTTCAGAAAACAGTGACATGAACCTAATCTTCAAGACCTCAAGCTTTGACCATGTCAAGGTTGTGTTTCTGGGATGTTCCTACAGTGATTACAAGTTTATTTTTCTGGGTCTCAGTAACTTTGTTCTTTACCAGACATATTCTGCACCACAGATATGTATATGAAGTTTCCAAACAAGGCTGGTTTGCAAAGACCCTAGGATGTTCAAACTCTTTGGTATTAAACACAACCCTTTAGACCTAACTCCTGCTATTTCTCCTGTCTCAGTGATCACCACTCTGATCTTGTAGTTTATGTTCCAGACATTTAGAACTCCTTATGAATTTCTGAAACAATGCATGGTATTTGTGACTCCGTGCCTCTGAGCATCCTGTTCCTTCTTTCTAGAGCCTTTCTCATCATCTGTTCATTTCAGAAACTCCTATTCACTTGTTAAAACCAGCTCACAAATAACCCCCCTCCAAGAATCTCTCCTTGAGACTTATCCTTCCTACTCTCTCTCTTTCTCTCTCTCTCTCTCTCTCTCACACACACACACACACACACACGAATGGGATTGATCTAACTCAACACAAAATGGCACCCCAAGATTGGACGCATAGCACCACCTCCAATCCTTCTGTTTTCTTCATCCATGAATTATTCACATATGTTAGACATGACTCTAAGCTCCCTTAGAATGGTTCCATTTTATTTATTTTCATCTTCATTCCCCTGCAAACACATATTTTTGCACAAGAAATTAGTATAGCTTGGAGATTAAGCACAAGAAATCTGCTATCATATAGACCTGCGTGGGTTCAAGTCTTAGCTCTTGCAATTCTTAGTCATAACCCTAGGCAAGTTCTCTTACTCTCTTTGTCTGTTTCCACACTTATAAGATGGGAATAATCATAAGATTTACATGTAAGGGGTATAATATGGTGATTCAATGAGTTAAGCCTTCAACAAATGTTGAATATTATAGAAAAATCTTCTCAAAAGAATTTTTTTTTATGACTTGAAAAGCACTCTATTTTAGCAGCAACAAAACATCTCCTATACCTTGGGGATCTTCACAAAGAACAATGATAAACCATTATTTATAGATGGGCCAAAGTACTGGTTTCCAGAAAGTTCTGATAAATAAATTCAGTTTCATTTCCAGCCTGCTTTTTAGCTTTGATTCCATTTCCCTTTTTCTAGATGGCGAAGAATTGGAAGAACAGGCTGAGCTTTGATTTCACACTTAGGGATTCTCATCAGCGGCCACAAGTTACTGGGATAAAATGTTCTTCCAGAGCTCTGCCATCCCACCTTCTCCCGTTTGCCAGCCAAAAGGCTTTGTCCAATTAATCCCCCAGAAAAGTGTTCCTCTCAAGACAATAGAGGAGCTTTTGTAAAGTTCTAGAACTCTGAGTTTCTCAGTCAGAACTCCAGGGGGAATAACCTTTTATTCTGTAAGAGAAAACAGAGATTGGGGCTGGGGCTGAGGGGGAGGGGTGGGGAGTGGGGAATAAGGCAGGGGGTGGGAAGCAAAGGAAAAGAAAAAATTCTCTCTTTCTATGCACACACACACTCTCTCTGTGAGCTCTAGGACTTTTGGATTTGTAAGAAAATACACATATTTTTCTAAAGCTGCTAGTGACAACTCTTCTTTCCAAATCTTATTGGAGGCTGCTCTCTGTGTGCCCCATGTTCAAGGTGCAAAGACTCAAGACTTAGCACCTCTCCTCTGTGCATTTTGGCATTTTGGTCCCCACCTTCTCAAACTTGCTCCCAGCCAGCCCCTTGCGCACTTGCTCATGGTTCCTTTTCTTCTTCGGTCTCTTTTCTTTCTGGGTTTCTCCTCTCTCCTCTTTCTCTCCCTCACCCCAATCCTATTCTTCTTTCTCACCTCCTACCTCTCTTTCCCCTGTTAAAGGAGGAGTACCTTCATTCCTGGTTACATTCTGTTCTTGACTTTAGGAGATGAAATATATTTCCAGCCCCCAGAACCAGCCCCAGGACTGTGCTCATCACGCGTGAGTGCTGCTTTTGTGGGCAGGCATATGCCCGGAGGGGTTCTGGCACCTGAGCTCAGCCCAGCAGCCTCTTCCCTTGCACTACAGAATGCAGTCAGTGATGCTCCATCCAGAAAAGCCTGCACTTCCAGAGCCCCTACTTTGGCCACAGCCAAGCTACTCTTAGAGCTCTTTATTTTGAAACCATGTCTTGTTGGATTTTGCAACAATCTCTCTCAAAAAATAATAGAATAGAACAGAACAGAATAGAATAGAATAGAATAAAAATTGCAAGAAGAAACGGCCTCATTGCCATGCACTGATCGCCTGGCCCTGGAACATGATAGATCTCTGGAATGATGCAAATAACTGTTTCAAATCGGCTGCCACTTTTCTAAATATTAGCATTGGTATGAAACAGAAATGTCTCCTGCCAAAGAAAAAAAAAAAAAAAAGATAAAAAACAACAACAAAAAAAACCCAAAACAAAAAACTGAACACTAGGTTTAGGGCCAAAGGGAGTCAATTCTGACATTATCATTTAAAAAAAAAATTCAATTTGGAGGAAATAAGATAGGGGATAACTGGGTACAGAAGAGAGTTGTTTTTTTTTTTTCTTTTCCTTTCCTTTTTTTCTTCTTTTGAGAGGGGGCTGGGGCTGAAGCCGTGCATGTCAGAGAATTTACCCAGGAGGATGGCCAACCTGCAGCAGAGTCAATTTAGTTACAAGATCAAAATCTCTTGACTCACAGGAGACAGTGTTAAAAGGTTGGGAACAGCTACAGATCTGTTAAAATCATGCTTTTGCAGCAAAATCAGATTCTGAATTGCTTTACAGGCTCTTCATTTATAAAGCCCCTTTCAAAGCTGGCAGGTTCTGGTCCAAGCTGTCAGGATGCTTAGGAAGCTGTTGAACCAAGGCATTGACTTCAGGCAACACTCCTCCCCTACTCCCACCCCAAAGCCCAGCCCCCACCTAGGTCAAGTCCAGTGGCTTGAGGAGCAGGAAGAAAAGTGAAGTCCCAGACCAGGCCAGGTTTTGGGTTTTGTGACTTAAGAAGCCACTGCCTGATGCTCTCTTGCTGAACTTAATAACAAACACATTCACTACAGCTACCGAGGACTTACCATGTACCGGACGTTGTGCTGAGTATTCATGGACAGGGGTCAGCAAACTACAGTCCGTGGATGATTTCCGATGCACCACTTCTTTTTGTGCAGCCTGTGAGCTCAGAAAGTATTTGACATTATTTTAATAGTTAAAAAAATAATCAAAAACTATTTCGTGACTCATGCAAAGTACATGAAAATCAGACTGCAATGGCCATAAGGAAAGTTTAATTGCCTCCTGATCATGCCAATGTATTCACGCTTTATCTAGGGCTGCTTTGGTGTGACAATGGCTGGGTTAAACAGTGCCAGCAGACACTGTAAGACCCACCAAGCCAAAAATATTTACTGTCTGGCCCTTCACAGAAGAAGTTCGGGGATCCCTGCTTTTGAAAATCATCTCACTCTTACAGAGGACTTCCAGAGTAGGGCCCTGGGCTACCCTTATTGCTGTCAGTGGAAAGGGAAGGGAGATGCAGAGAAGTCACTGTACCTGGGCACTTGGCATGAATTGTTTTTTTTCCAAGTCGCTTTTTAAAAAATATTTTTATTTTTTTATAAACATATAATGTATTATTAGCCCCAGGGGTACAGGTCTGTGAATCACCAGATTTACACACTTCACAGCACTCACCATATCACACACCCTCCCGAATGTCCAAGTCACTTTTCATGAGATTTCTTTTAAAAGGAGGCACTTCTATAGGTGCTAGGGAGTTAGAGAGGAGTAGCAGGCCAAATCACTGACCCTGGAGAGTTTCAGTCGAAGGTGGGAGCTGGCTATATGTAGACAGTGTTATTCTTCGAAGTCATAAAACACTTTTCTTTATTTAAGAAATGTATACAGCCATTGGCACATGGCAGGTCCTACTCTAAGTGCTTGGCAAACATTAACTCGGTAGTAATAGTAATATTACCATTACTCAGTATATACTCCTGAGTATATACAGTATATACTGTGTCTCGTAGTAATAGTAATATTACTGTTACTCAGTATATACTCCTAAATATATAGTATATACTGTGTATATATATATACAATAGTATATACTGAGTAATAGTATAGTATAGTAAGCATAGTATAGTAAATACTATAACTAAGTAGTAAATACTAATACTACTTCCATTTTAGAGATGGGGAAACTGAGGCACATGCTGTTAGTTTAGTAACTAACCTAGTCATACAGTTAGTCTGTGGCAGAGGTGGGCTTTGAACTTGGTTGACCTTGGTTGGAATGCCCTTGTTCTGCGCCAAGGTATCGTGCTGGTTTTGTTCTCTTAACATATCATTTGCTCTTTGCAGCAATCCTGTGAGGACAGAGGTGTACCTGCTAGTCCCACTTAACAGAGACAGAACCTGAGGACCTAAGAGGTTCAACGACCCAGGGATGAGCACCTATTTTATGGCAAAGCCACACATGCTCTGCCATCCCCTGACTACTTCACTTCTCATCACCCTCTTCTTACTGTTTAGCCCTTAAGCACAATTTTATTTTCTCTTGGGTTCACTTCACCATTCTTGCCTATGAGGGTCCCTCTTCCCACAATACCCTTCCCCTGCACTCTTCATGCACGTGGTTCCTTTTCATCTCTCAGATGAGATGATCTTAGCAAAAGAAAGATCCTGCTTCTCCCACAAAGAGATCCCCAAATAACAGTAGTTATTTCTCTCTCATGCAAAGGTCTGTGCAGGCATCAAGGGCTGGTAGGCAGCTCCATAATCATGAATGACCAGGCTTTTTCTTCAACATGGCTCTGCCTTAGAATCCAAAAATATTGCTGCAGTTCCTGCCATCACGTCTGACTTCCAGCCCGCCAAAAGGAGGAAGAGGGGTAGAACAACCCACATCCCATAGGCCAGGATTTAGTCAGATGGTCTCACCTAGCTGCAAGGGAGTTTGGGAAAATCAATATTTTTCTTTCTTGAAGGTTTTATGCTCATCCAGAAAGTAGGGAGTTCTGGTGATAAACAAGACGAGGAGAATAGCCATGGGAAGACAACAGTGTTCCTTAAGAGTACTTCCCCAATTAATATGATTTGATTTGTGTAAGTATTATTTAGTATCTTTCTCACTAAGCCAAAACTAAGACCTTCTGAGCTGTTTCTACTATTTCTCCAGCACTTAGCGGAGAGCCAGACACATTGTAGGTGCTAAGGATTTTTTTTTTTAAGATTTCATTTATTTAGAGAGAGAGAGAGAGAGAGAGAGAGAGAGAGCAAGGAGCAGGTCAGAAAGAGAAGGAGAGAGAGAATCTGAAGCAGACTCTGGCTGTGGGTGGAGCCTGATGCAGGGCTCAGTCCCCCACCCTGAGATCATGACCTGAGCTGAAACCAAGAGTTGATGCTTAACCAACTGCGTCACCCAGGTGCCCCTGCTCAGTATTTTTTGAGTGGATCCCCAGAAGGGTCAGGGTTGGAAGTTAGGACACCAACATCTTGCCTGTTTCTCCAGCTCTAAGCCAAGACATGCAAAGGACAGTTTATCTTGTTTAAACTACAAGATAAGAGAATTCCAGGCAAAGAGTAGAAAGGTAGGTGCTCTTTTTCTGACCACTTGGGTAAAGTTGTATTGTCTGATCAGTGATTAATTGCCCAGTTGGTGAGAGAGAGAGCCAGTGAGCACGGGCTACAGTGAACACACACACAGGTCAACAACAATGGCCTAACACAGTAACAAGAGGACTGCATCTCCTATGTGCAACCCTCTAAGTCATGCTTCCATTTCACAAGCCCCAGAGGATCAGGAATGTAACCACCAGTCCACTAATTGAACATAGTCAGGACCAGGTATCATACCCTTTAGTGATATCTCTGCTAGCCAAGGTCATTCTTACAGCTTTCTCACCAAGGAAAATCTTTTGAAAACTTCAAAGTTTTCATTTTGCAGAAGGGCTAAGTGCATATCCCATTTGTCAATTGCCTTCTATGTGCCCAGAACAACTAGTCCCTTGAACATATATGATCAGCCAAAACACTCAACTGAGGAGAGGTTTCCAGGGTAGCCAGTGGAAGCAATAAGGTTCCCTGGTCACCAAACTATTTCCTTTATTCCTCTTGAGGTCATGAAAGGCTGCATTTCTTATCCTCTCTTTCATGGGGGTGGAGTGGGGCATGTACCTAGATCTGGTCAGTGAGACACGGGCAGAAATGACATCAACTACATATCAAAAAATGGGCAGAAGATATGAACAGACACTTCTCCAATGAAGACATACAAATGGCTATCAGACACATGAAAAAATGGTCATCATCACTAGCCATCAGGGGGATTTAAATTAAAACCACATTGAGATACCACCTTACACCAGTTAGAATGGCCAAAATTAACAAGACAGGAAACAACATGTATTGGAGAGGATATGGAGAAAGGGGAACTCTCTTATACTGTTGGTGGGAATGCAAGTTGGTGCAGCCACTTTGGAGAACAGTGTGGAGATTCCTTAAGAAATTAAAAATAGAGCTTCCCTATGACTCTGCAATTGCACTCCTGGGTATTTACCCCAAAGATACAGATGTAGTGAAAAGAAGGGCCATCTGTACCCCAATGTTTATAGCAGCAATGGCCACGGTCGCCAAACTGTGGAAAGAACCAAGATGCCCTTCAACGGATGAATGGATAAGGAAGATGTGATCCATATACACGATGGAGTATTATGCCTCCATCAGAAAGGATGAATACCCAACTTTTGTAGCAACATGGACGGGACTGGAAGAGATTATGTTGAGTGAAATAAGTCAAGCAGAGAGAGTTAATTATCATATGGTTTCACTTATTTGTGGAGCATAACAAATAACATGGAGGACATGGGGGGATGAAGAGAAGGGAGTTGAGGGAAATTGGAAGGGGAGGTGAACCATGAGAGACTGTGGACTCTGAAAAACAATCTGAAGGGTTTGAAGGGGCAGGGGGTGGGAGGTTGGGGGAACCAGGTGGTGGGTATTGAGGAGGGCAAGTATTGCATGGAGCACTTGGTGTGGTGCAAAAACAATGAATACTGTTACGCTGAAAAGAAATTAAAAAACAAAACAAAACAAAAAAAGAAATGACATCAACTACCTCTGGGCTTGGCTTCATCTTTTTGTCCATCTTCCTCTTCCATGGGGTGGTTAGCCATGCGTGAAGATGCCCAAGCTGTAATATGGCAGAAGCCCATAGCTCTGAATTCTTGCATGTCCCTATGGGAGGCATCTCAGATGTATCTCTTCAGATTCTCTGGGGTCTCCCCTGTGCTTTATTCTAGCCACTGCTGTGGTGACCAGCGAGCACCTCTCAAGGTCAAGCCTACAACTCTTACGTATACCGTAGCTTCTTCGTGGATGGTTGACACAAGATAACTCAGAGGTGTGGGGGTATGAAAGCCTCAGTGGGGCAAGCTTTGTTTGTTTCTTTGTTTTTTCCAGTTTTTTTTTTTTGAGAAAGAATTGCCATATATCATTAGACAAATTTAAGGTGTACAGCATGATAATTTGATGTACATATTGAGTGAAATGATTGTTGCAACAGGTTCAGCCAACACTTATCATCTCATATAGATATAATATAAAGAAAAGAAAGAGGAGAAAAAAACTCTCCTTGTGACGAGGGCACTTAGGATCTACCTCCTTAACAACCTTCCCATATATCACACAGCAGTGTTAGCTAGTACATTACCTTGTACATTACATTCCCAGTACTTATCTATCTTATAATTGGAAATATGTGCCTTTTGACCTCCTTCTTGCAGTGCTCCCCCCCCCCCCAACCCGCTGCCTCTGGTGACTGTGTCTGATCTCTTTTTCTATGAGTTTTTTTTTTTTTAATTCTCCATATAAATGACACCATACAGTATTTGTCTTTCTCAGACTTATTTCACTTAATATAATGCTTACAAGGTCAATCCATGTTATCACAAACGGTAGGATTTTCTCAAATTTTAAAGCTAATCTTCCTCTGGATGTGTGTAGCTCTTAATTCTTTTTTCTAAGATTTTATTTATTTATTTAGAACACGAGTGGGGGGAGGGACAGAGGGAGAGGGAGAGAGAGAATCTTAAACAGACTCCATCCTGAGCTTGGAGCCTGATGTAAGACTCGATCCCACAACCCTGATATCATGACCTGAGCCAAAATCAAGAGTCAGATGCTTAACTGACTGAGCCACCCAGGCACCCCTGTATCTCACAACTTCTTTATCCATTCATCCATCAGTGGACCCTTAGGTTGTACTTAGTTTGTTTCTATGTCCTGGCTGTTGTAGGCAACGCCACTCTGAACATGGCGGTGCCGATATCTTTTTGAGTTAGTGTTTTTGTTTCCTCTGGATAGGTTCCCTAAACTGGAATTGCTGGATCACACAGCAGTTATGTTTTTAATGTTTTGAGGAACCACCATACAGTTTTTCTCAGTGGCTGCACCAATTTACATTCCCGTCAACAGTGCCTCAGGGCTCCCTTTCCTCCATAGCCACGCCAGCATTTGTTAGGTGTCTTGTCTTTTTTGTTTTGTTTTGTTTTGCAGAGTAAACTATCTATTTTTTTTTTAATTTTTTTTTTATAAACATATATTTTTATCCCCAGGGGTACAGGTCTGTGAATCACCAGGTTTACACACTTCACAGCACTCACCAAAGCACATACCCTCCCCAATGTCCATAATCCCACCCCCTTCTCCCAAACTCCCTCCCCCCAGCAACCCTCAGTTTGTTTTGTGAGATTAAGAGTCACTTATGGTTTGTCTCCCTCCCAATCCCATCTTGTTTCATTGATTCTTCTCCTACCCACTTAAGCCCCCATGTTGCATCATCACTTCCTCATATCAGGGAGATCATATGGTAGTTGTCTTTCTCTGCTTGACTTATTTCGCTAAGCATGATACGCTCTAGTTCCATCCATGTTGTCGCAAATGGCAAGATTTCATTTCTTTTGATGGCTGCATAGTATTCCATTGTGTATATATACCACATCTTCTTGATCCATTCATCTGTTGATGGACATCTAGGTTCTTTCCATAGTTTGGCTATTGTGGACATTGCTGCTATAAACATTCGGGTGCATGTGCCCCTTTGGATCACTACGTTTATAATATTCATATCTATATTTTTTAAATAAATTTTTTAATTTTTTGGTTTCTTGTCTTTTTGATGAGGCCCGTTCTAACTGGTGTGAGATGATGATCCCAGTGTGGTTTTAATTTGTACTTCCGAAATGACCAGTGATGTTGAGCATCTTTTCACATACCTGTTACGCCTTAGTGTATCTTCTTTGGAAAATGTCTATTTGGGTTCTCGGGGCAAAGTTTGGATCCATGGAAATAGGAGCCAAGAGATAAATTCTTCACCAATTTTCTGTCAGATACATACTCATAAGGTACATTTCAAGTCCTTTGTCAGAGTCTGTGAGATCGCACACCCTGTTGCCCTTGGTGGCCCTACTGAATCTCTGGCTTAGCAAGGCTTCCTTGTACCTACCCTTCCTTCTAACCTGCTTCACACTGCTTATCCTCACCCCTGCTGCCTGCTATTGGGGTACCCCATAAAGTGTTTGCACATCAGCCTTTTGTTCGGTGTCTGCTTTCTGTGGGACCCTGTCTGCTGGGCTGAGAGCTTTCTGGGACAGCCACCCAATGGCGAACATCAATGTTGAATCTTATGTGAGCGAGAAATCAATTCCAGCTATTGGAAATGGGTTTGCTTATGACAGTAGCAATTGCTAATTACCCTCACTCATGTATTACTCTCCTTTTCCAAATAACGGAGCTGAGTTCAGAAAATTGAAATAACTTGCCCTAGTCACACAGTTTGTGTTAGAACCAGGGTTCAAATCAAGGTCTGCTTAATATGCAGTGATTCCTGGGACATCATAATTTACATAAGCCATTGACACAGCTTCCACAAATTGGTGATTTTTAGAGGAGCAGCTTCCTCTTTTATCTCCCCACCTCATTCAGTCTGATGGGATAGGATATTTGCCCGGCTGACCTCAACGCAGGAAGTACTAGTATAGTAACCTCCCTCTTTCCATCAGTTAGCGTCCATTGATGTGGATGCCTACTTCTTTCTTTATTTTGTTGGGAAGGGGTTCAGGGGGAGACTTTCTTTGGGAATGATGCAAATACGTGGGTGAGAATTTGGAGAGGTCTCAGTTCCTAATTTTCCCTCTTAGGATTGTTCAATCGGGCAATCGTCATTTATTATACGAAAAAAAGTTTTTATATGACACATTCAGAAACGTAGCGAAAAGAAAGTAAAATCACCTATAATATCAGAAACGAGATGAATTATTCAGAGTGAGGGGGATAGAACTCCCACCCTCCAACAAGTCCCCAGACTCGACCACTGTCAGACTTACCTCCCAAAGAAGAGCACTGTTAAGAATTGGGGGCAAAGCTATTCTTGTACAGATCCCTCCATCAACCTGTCTGTCTGTATGTCTGTCTATCTATCTATCTACCTACCTATCTATCCATCTATCTATTCACATACACAGTTATGATCATTTTGTACATATAATACAGTTAAAAACCAAAAAGTTGGGTGTTATTTCATACAGCTGAAATCCTTTTCTCTTAATTCTATATTATGAAAATTTTCACTGAGTTTGTATTCTACAAATATTCAGCATCATTTAATCAACAAATATTTACTGATCACCTGCTGCGTGCTAGGTGCTGTCTTAGGCTTGGGGACTTAATGGTGAACATACCACATTCCTATTTTAATGAGTCATGCAATAAAAATTGACCTTATGATGTAATTATCCTGTTACATAGTATATCACATTTCACTTAACCAATGACCGAGGGACAGGCATTCTTGATTATCTCAATTTAATTTGTTGTTACAAAAAAATAGCATAATGAACATCTTTGGATATGTATCTTTGCATACTCATGCTAACATTTCTGGGGAATGCAAGCCTACAGACAGAATTATTAGCTCACTTTCAGCATTGTAATAGATACTGCTAATTTACCATCCAAAATATTGTACCAATGTTTTGAAAGAGTTTAAATTCTGCTCTATTTCCCCTAGCCTCTCTTGCACTTAATGTTATCAGTGTTGGCTATTCTTTCCCGATCTTTAATGTGAAAATAATACCTCCCCGTTGCTTTTATCCACTTCTTTAATACGGGGCAAGGCTGAGTACCATTCCCTATGTTTGCTGGCTGAATGCATTTCTTTTGTGACTAGCTGCTCATATCATTTATCCATTTGTTTATTGTTAGTTTATTTCTTCTTGTGAATTAATATTGAGCTCCTAGTGTTGTGAACATAACAGATTCCTTCAAGGAACTTCCAGTCCTGCAGGGAAGACAGACCTTGGACAATGGTGAGAAGAAGTCAATGCCTCCAATGAAAGTGTTGTATCAGGCTCTGCAGGAGCCCCTAACAGTCTAGGGTGGGAGTCAGGAGGGAAGGCTTCCAGGCAGAGAAGATATTTAATAGTAGAAGGAATTGGCCACATGCAAGTGGATAGCAGACTTAAATTCCAGGATAAGGATGTAGCAAGCATGATGACAATTGCGAGTGTTGGGTTTAGCTTTATTATTTACTTACATATCTGTATAAATACAAGTTCTTATATTCAGAGATTGATGAGACCAGGTGATATAAGATTACAAAATAATTAGTCCTTAATAATATTGATAGTAGTACTAAAAATAGCCCACATTACTGTCATCTAGTATATTCCAGACATTCCTATGAGCACAGCACATGTATTATCTCATTTAACCTTCCTTCAATCCCCTGTCTTAGGTACTATTTCATTATTCCCATTTTAATGATGAAGAAACTGAGGCACAGCCAAGATGTTGTGAAGTCTGTTCTTGGCGCTTGTGTAGCGGGTACACCTTGAGTCAGTCTATTTCTGTTGTCTTCCCCTTAGGATCCACTTTAAGACCTGGGGCTTCATTAGGCTTCCATCCCATAGTTGCTGTGTGATAATGTTGTGTCCATAACTCTGAGGTTTAGATTCTTCTGTAAAAGAAAAATAATGATGCTAATGATATTTAACATCGATAGAGCACTTTCTATGTCAGTTAGGTAAGTTGGGTTACATCTCAGTTAAATAATAGAATGCTTATAATCACAAAAGTTTATTTCGTGCTCCTGCTACATCATTAGTCAGCTGGGACCTCCACTCTGCATCTTTTTTCTCTTGTGCTTTGGCTGCTGGGGCTCCATCATGGTGCTGGTGTCCATGGTCCCTGCAGGAGGGGGAAACGGCATTACCATGTCTTCCACCAGCAGCCCCAGGCTTCCAAAGTGATGCAACAGTGGTGCATGTCTTCCAAAGAAAGTCATGTGACCGCACCTGAGCCCCAGCACCCAGAAAGACAGTCCAGCCAGGAGCATGGAGGAAAGAACAGGACCATGGATCAACTACCCTCATCCATGTGCCAACTCTGTTCTATGTGTTTTCGTGTAACAACTCTACTTGCCAACAACCTGGTGTAGTTACTGATCGCCGTGCCCACTTTAAGGATGAGAAAGTTGAGGCACAGAATGGTCACTTGGCTAGTAAGTGGTGAAGCCAAGTTTCAACCCCAGTGGCCAGTCCCCAGGTCCCATACTCTTGAAGTCCGTTATAGTTACCTTACAGGGTTATCAGGAGAATAATAGATAGAAAGGGACTTGAACGATGCAGATGCCATAAGGAGTATTTACATGATCGCTGCTGCTTCCCCAGTGTTCTGGCCTCAGGAAGTCCTTAGGCAAGGAAACTGACTTGACTCAGCCCCTTCTAGCAGCCTTCTCCCTCTCCATCACCCAACCAGAAAGACACAGATTTCTTCACAAGACTATGCCATCTTTGCCATGATTGAGTCCCACCCAAACAACCCAGCACACAACCTTTTTTCCAGTCCAGGTCCCGTTAACCTAAAAATCTCAGGCAAGCACAGTGAATCAAATGAATAAAAATCAGTCACCATAGGGCCAGCTCTGTGAGTAAGTCATGTAGCACAATGTAAAGTGGGATAACACGTTGTAAATTAATGTTGTTAAAATGAATACTTGATAGTAATCCCAAGGAAGGCTATTTACCATCAGCACTTGAAGCGACAGGAGCGGCGTGGAAGCCAAAGCAATTTGCATCGCATGGAAACACTCAGGTTTGCCACTGCTACTGAATTCTCAAACGCTTTGGCTCTTCTCCATGTGCAGCGCAGTTTAATGTTTACCTAAAAAGCACCGGGGCAGGAGGTGCTCTGTGTGCCTTGCAAATGGGCAATGATAGAGGTCAGTGGTGATGCATGAAGCAAAGCAAAGGAAATCTGTTTGAGGAGCCATCCTCCCACCCCCATCCCCGGGGTACACACCTGGCTTTTATCCTCTCTCGAATCAGATCGGAGAGTTCACGCTGAAGTTGGATAAGAAAAGACACAGTCAGGACATCACCTCTCTTCTGCTCTCTCTCTCTCTCTCTCTCTCTCTCTGCAGCCTCACTTTCCTGGTTGGGTTCCTCTGATGAGCAGCTTCCAATTTCTCAGGTGCTGGGGTTTCCCTATGCCTAAGCAGACAGTCAGTGAGTGGTATTTTCTATTCCCATAAGTCTTGGGTAAAGATGGTATGTGCTTTGAAAAGCTATCCCTCCCAGAGTCCCAGGATACTCACCTTGAATGCCTCGGGTGCCACCTAGAAGATGACACCTGTTACTGACCTTTTCTCCTTCATCAATGCCTAATATTGCTTGGGTACCTTATACTTAGAGTCCTAACACTACGTGCATAGCCTTCCCACGTCACAGGCATGCTCATCTCAAGAGAACTCCACTAGAGAGGGCAACAAAGAAGAGGAAAAGACAAACGTAAGAAGGGGCCCATGAGCTCACCCACTTCACATGAGACCGAGAGGGAGAGAGCCGGCAGTCCTAGCTCCTGCCCGCCTCTCCATGACATGTAGAGCTCTCTTCACCAAATGCAAAGTCTAGCTTTTCACATAGGCAGTTTTTATAGAATATGGTCCTTGACTACTTCTTAAGGGGTTGTGAGGATAATAACTTGCTTGTTATCCAAAGAGGGAGAACCTGCCCCCTGCTCCACTGCTGTAATAAGGAAATAACAGTAACAAGTTCACACGATTTGAACCTGTTTTTTTAAACCTAACTTTCAGGAGACTGGGAGTTGCACCTTTTGGGAGATGTACCAGAAAGGGCAGATGATTTCTTTTCTTAGGGCTCCTTCTCCCTCACCCCACCTTGAAAGGAAATTCTTGTAGTCTAGACAGGGTAGCCCATTGCTTGACTTCCCCTTGGTTAAGACCAGGATCTCCCAAACTTGAGTAAGACGTAGACTCTTTAGAGAGGAAAATAAGCATCATTGACCCCCAAGGGGACTACAAATTATTTTTTATTAAAATGTTAATATACATAAATGTAAAATCAGATATAAAATGCAGTGCTTATGGTTTTAGCCAATTATGAAACCAAAACAAATTAGAAATTAAGCCTGAACATCAGTGCAGATCCAATAAAATCCAAATTAAAACTATTAAATATGATGGACTGTGGTGTTTCCCTGAAACAAATCCCCTCTTTGTCGTCCTTTTGTACTTTGGGCTTTGCTGCATGTTTTCCTGGGGGAGGAGACCTCAAAGAGCAGTACTACTCCTTCCTTCTCTTTCTCATCACTTGGCATGAATTTATCATCTCATGTGAATTAACGCACTAGATCCTTCTCTACTGTTTTCTGCAGAGAACAAAGGTAGTAGTCCTTGAAGAATGTGTGGTGGTCAATTAAAAAAAAAAAAAAAAGCAGAAGTCCTTTCTGAACTGGTCCCTCTGAACAGGTTGAACCTGACTAGAATGTGGTCATCCAAATGACCCACCACGTGCTTCTATTGATTTCTTTTTGCTTGTCATTGGAATTGCATGTGACAATAAAAATTTCATTTAGAGAGAATAATGTGTGTGGACCTTCAGGGGCTGTGGACTCCAGTTTGAACACAGTGTTCTAGACGTATTCTCCTAATGACCTTTCCATCTCCCTTGCCAGCCATCTTCCTTTGCCCCATGGCCCATGCACCAACAGAGTGTGCTCAGTTTTAAAAGCCCAAATGGACAATCAGGGCACCTGGGCTCTAGTACTAGATGTAGCCCTCACTAGCTTAAATTCTATCAAGTCTCCTCTCAGATCTCTCCACCTCTACCAGCCCAAGACAAGCCACCACCTCCTACCCCAACTGAGATGGCTCCCCAACTTCCCAACCTCTTCCATCCTTGGCCCCTCTCCCACCCGCTCCTCACCCGACAGCAGAGGGTGGTCTCCTTAAATTATAAATGAATCATGGCACTTCCTTAATTAATGCCCTTCCGTCAGGGTTCTAATTTTAAAATATGACCCATGGCCTATCAAGCTGTGTTTTATCCTGCTCTGCCTCTCTCTCAAATGCCATTCACATCTCACTCCCTTTTAGGTGGGTTTTTCTCTACCTGAAACCTTCTTGCTGCTTCCAGCAACCACCCTTTCTCTCTCTCTGCTTTCTTATGATCCTTTAGAGCCCAGCTTAACTCCCTGCTATTTCAGGTGGATCTTTTCGGATCTTACTGTCTGGATTAAATTCCCACAAACATCCTCTGTCTCCATCTTTGGTTAAACCTCCTCAGACCACAATCAGTTGTGTGATGTGGGTATACTCTCCTCTTGGGTCTGTCTTTCTCCACTGGGAGGGCAGAGATGCCGTGCGCCCTGTGATCCTAGCATTCCCCCATACCTAGGACAGTGCTGGCATAGAGTAGATATTAAAGTATTTAATGATGTTTCTGAAGGAATGAAAGCCTTCCATTGGGGTCATTTTTCTGGGCTTCATTTTTCTGAAAGCTGTGAAGTAGAGCTAATAATATCTGCTTTCTTTGACATCACTGGCTTACCACACAGAAAAGCCGGTTTTGCAGTCAGACCATGGGCTGGGTACCAGGGACAAAGAGCATCTTGAACAAGTTCAAGGGGTCTTAAAGAGGGTCAGGTGCTGCAGGCTTGGTGTCAAGAGCTAGGTAGAGGATACATAGAGTCAGGGCTGATCACGCCATGGAAAGCTTCATCTCTCAGACACTAACAGCCTAGCACCCCAGATGCCTTCTCTCCCCGACTCCTGATGGGGCCGCCTGTGACTCAGAACACAGCATACTTTAGGTGCGCTTTTGAATTGAATGATCATGGGCACGTACTTGGGAAACTCTAGGTCTTTCTACTACCTCCCTGCTTTGCCTCTTCTTTAACATAGCATCTTGTATACCTTCTCCCCAGGTTCATTCTGGAGATCCTGATGGAGTGAATATAGTTTGGTTCACCAGCTTATTCCTTCGGGGAGCACATAACGAGCCCCTCCTATGTGCTGAGCTCTACTTCTGGGTGCTCCTGAGGGATTGAAAATGTTGTTTCTGCTGCCTCTGACCCTGATGTAGGTGTGGGGTTTGGTGTGCTGGTGACTTTTCTGCAGCTTCTCTCCCTGACACAACTCTGGCACATAATGACCATGTGGGAAGGTGCAGAACTTAGGAACCTCGTCTTTTTACCTCATTGTACATTAGCAGTATGACACTGGGCAGGTCTCTTCACCTCTCTAAATCAAGGACTTCCTATTGTGACAAAGAGGGTTATAAATTCCTGCTCTACCTACTATTTTGGGTCTCTTCCAGCCTTGAAAAAGGTAATGAATATAAGGGAGCCAAGATGAAGTACAGAGCAAAATGAAAATACAATTAACTGAATATACATTTTACAACGCAATGGCTATAAACCACTAAGCAAAAGCAAAGAGAAAGAAATTAATGTTGATTACATATTTATGGTGTTACGGAGGCTGTGCTGGGCACTTACGTACAACACTAGGACCTTCACCAAAAACAAACAAACAAACAAAAACAAAAACAAAACATTTGATGAAGAGGAAACTAAGACTGGGAATGTTTAGGTCATTTTTTTAAGATTGTGCAGATAGTGAGCAATGAGGTCAGTCCTCCAACTAGATCTGGGTGACTTCTAAGGCTAGGATTCTCACTGCTCCAGGCAATCCAGAGCAACCAAACACTGTGTACCATTGTAGAGTGTCATTCAGGCGCTACTTAAATGCTTCCATATGTTTATAGTTTGGTTTCTTTGAGGTCCTGACCCTGAGGACAGGTATGATGGACCCAAGGACATCTGTCTATTGGCAGTATTAGATCTTTTGTCATCCCTCCATGCAGTTGGAAACACCCTCTAGAAGTAATGAATTTGAAGGCAATGAGGAAATATCTGGAAAAAATCAGCTTCTCCTAGTAGACAATATGGGTTCCTCTAAGTCACTGTGGTGGGCTGTCAGCCTTCCTCTCTGCTGGAAACTCCATCATACTGACAACCGTTTTCTGAATTCTGAGGACAGCTCCCCATTCCCTTGGTTATGGACTAATGGGGTCATGGCCGCATTGAGAGAGATGAAGCCTGGAGCGATTTGGTAGCAGCTAACACCCCGAATATCCCGAGATTCATCTGTATTCATTCTCCCCCCCCAGTGTCGTGGATAGCTTCTGCAGACTCAAGTTTATCTCAGCCTCCAAGCTAATAGAGTTAAACCAGCTGGTCAATTTAAACACGAGCAGAACCAGTGAGATGTTACTGTATTCTGAGGTGGTGCTAATAAACTTTAATAGATTTCAGCTAACAATTTGGTATAAATTAGACATTGCACTGCTGCTGAGGTAATAACTTTTGGCACTAAATAACAGAAAATCAAGCTCTGTGATGTGCTTCAAAAGCACCTTCATCGAGCCTCCGAGATTCAGGCAGATTTCACTATTGATTACTGCTTACTCTTCCCCAAGCTTTAAGAAAACAGTCAAGTGCTCCAAAATACACCCCCACAGGAGCCCAGACTTCTTCTCCTGCTGGCTCAATAGCTCATTTACATGAAGAGGTTTTGCAATCAAAATGGGGGAACAAGGTGGCTGGGAGGCCTCCAAGGGGTGAGTGAGTCAGGAGTCAAGAGGTTAGATGATCCTCTCAAGGGCACGCAAACATTCATTCATACTTTTCTGGAACTTTCCAGACTGTTCAGCCTGAATTCGTTTCAATCTGATCCTATTTGCCAATAGAATCTGTAATTAGCAAATGCTATAATTAACTTGGGCTAGGCACTAGTCAGCTTGGGTGTGTAGCAAGAGTTCTGGACATGGCATTAGGAGGACTTGTGGGGGTCCCAGCTATGACACTAATTATCCATGTGACTTGGAGCAACTCATTTAACCCACTAAAACCTAACAGCATTTAACTGCCCTCATCTACCTGCCTTAAAGCTCTATGCTGAGGCAAAAGAAAATGTAAGAATCCCTGAGAAATTGTGTCGTGGGTAGGAAGCTCTATCCAAACATAAACTGTGAAATGCAATAGGGCCACATGACCTTATGCAGGGGTCCTGAGGTTCAGTGATGCCATCATGGGCTTCAGAAATGGCTGGAACACTTCCTGTTACATTATCCCCACCCACAGTTACTGGCACCCTGCTCTCTCTCTCTCTCTCCACTTTGTACATGTGGGAACTTCCTAGACTTGGAACCACGCTCAGGGCAAGCCCTGTAACTTCTATACTGATCTTCACAGGGGTCAGGAGATTGTTCCAAGAACAGAAGAGGATTCTGCATGAAGTCATTATTATTGAAACATTGACCATATTTCATTGCATCTAAGAAATGCTTATTTTTTTCACAGTTTAACATCTCTGGGTTGGGATGTGTCTCCCCATCACTGCCGGGTCAGTTTAATCAGTATCATTTTCTTTCTTGGTGGTAACAGTAATGATGCATCTTACAACTGGGATCGTCTTAAATGCTATGGTTTTGGGATCGTATGCCTGTGATAAGTGACACTCTCTTCTGGGTGCAGCAGAGAGTGGGGCCCAAAGCAGCATGTTCTTCCAGGATGTTGACACCCTGCCTCAGTGGACTGCAGCAAGTCAAGCAGCCACCAGTTGAACAGCAGAATCTCATAGAGCGTTGTGTTTTGGAACAATGCAGCAGGGAAAAATGATAAAGAACACTTCGGGGCCCAAGCCACTATGGTAGGGATGGTCCATGAAGGTCTCTCTGCAGAGGTGAAGCTGAGTGCAGGAAAGGAGATAGCATGATAAGATCTGGGATGAGAAATTTCCATTGTGAGGGGACAGCCAGGTGGATGCTGAAATGGGAATAAGATTAGTGGGACACTGTTGGCGTGGTTGTTCTTGGCACAATAATCTAAATATGGGCAGATAGAAACAGTCATATATGTTCCCAAAGACCTTGTTTCTCTGTCCTTGATTTTTTTTTAACCAGTTCCTCCATCTTTACCTTCATCAAGAGCTATAGTTGTTTCCTGGAGCTGCTGTAACAAAATACCACAAACTTGCAAGGCTTAAAGCAAGTGAAATGTATTCTATCTGCAATTCTAGAAGCTATAAGTCAGAAAATGTTGTACTGCAGGGCCATGCTCTTTCTGAAGGATCTAGGTGAAAGTATGTTCCATACCTTTCTCTTAGCTTCCTTGACTCATAGACACTCCACTCTAATCTCTGCCTCTCTGATCTCCTGGCATGCTCCCTGTGTGCCTGTCTCTTTTCTTCTTATAGGGAAAGCAGTCCCATTGTATTGGGCCCGCCCTAATTCACTATGACCTCATCCTAACTGGATTACCTCTGCAAAGACCCTATTTCCAAATAAGAAGTCCGAGTCACAGGTTCTGGGGTCTAGTACTTCAGCATATCTTTCTGGGGAACACAGTTCAACTCAGAGACATTGATGATGCATCTCAAGGAAACATCTTAATGGAGGCTGGTGCTACTTTGATAGCATAGGTATCAAACCTTCCTACCACCAAACAGATGTACATTTTACCTACTAAGAACAAAAACCATGGCTGCATCTTCAGTGTGAAAAACTCAAATGTCTGGCTTCCCTATGGACACTTTCTTATTTCTTTGTTGACGTAAGTGATTTTGATGTCAAGGTGGAAGCCTTATTGGTGGAAACAGGTGACCTTCACCATCGTCTCTCAATGTAATCATTGGTAGCAAAATTAATGTTTCTACCTTTGGAGTATGGTGGTAGCAACAGCACATAGAGAAGTTTCAAATAACTTAGTAGCCGTTGTCATTATTAGTATTGGTATAAAAATAGCTAGTTAATTCCTCAGGATAGTCCTCCTAGAAATTCCTGGCACTCTCCAAAGTCATCATAAAATAATAACAGCTGAGGCACCGGGCTGGCTCAGTCCATTAAGCATCTGCCTTCAGCTCAGGTCATGATCCCAGGGTCCTGGGATCAACCCCTGCATCGAGTTCCTGGCTCAGAGGGAGCCTACTTCTCCCTCTTCTCCCCACTCATGCTCTCTTTTGCTATTTCTCTCTCTCTCAAATAAATAAATTAAATATTTTTAAAAATAATAATAATGGCTAACATTGACTGAGTGCTTACCATGTTTTAGACATTATGCCACCCAGCTTATATGTCTTATGAGACCATTCAATTCTTACAATAACCCCATGAGGCAAGAACTATTATTATCCTCACTTTATTAGGAGGACATGAAGGTTAGGAGAATTTAACATGTCTCATCCAGGATCACAAGACTGGTGAGTGCCAGAGACAAGATTCACACCTAGAAGGTCTAGCTCTAAAGCACATGGATATAACCATTCCTCCTACTTCCCTTCACGGCAGCCCCTCATATTACCTTAGAAGCAGGAACTGATGTTCCCAAGATCACGAAACTAGGAAATACCAGAATAGTAAGAGGGACCCAGAATCTTGAGACTCCTGGTCCAGTGCTTGTTTTTCTGCCTTTGCTTTGTCAACATTTATAGCCCAAAGAAATTTTCCAGCTTGTCATCTGACCCTCATTCCCAAGAGCAGCCCTTGAGAAGTGCATGAGAAAGTCTAGTTGGCAAAGGTTTGTCAAGTGGTGCTGACCCTGCTCAGTGGACATCAGCCCCTGAGAAGGCCAGTCATTACTCAGGAGCATCTGGAGCATTGTGGGTACAGAAATGCTCACCCTATCAAAAACTGGTATCATGGACTTATACCATTGCCACAGAGCTATGTCTACTGTGTTCCAGCTGACCATTGGGTGACCAAGACTGGAGCTGGAAAAATGTTCGTGGGCCACTTCTCCGGAACTGAAAGACAAGATTCTGAAAGGCAAATCATCTCCTGTGCCATGTTCTTGCAAAGCTGGAATGTTCTCTAGGCACCCTTGGTCCCAATTAGGGAAGGGAACTTGGTGGCTGGGAGTCAGGAGCAGGAGAGAGATTTCTCAAGTATATACTTTTAGTATTTTGAAGCCTGTGAATGTATCAGATAATAGATTTTTTAAAAAGATCTGAAGCCATCCCTTGGATTCGTGAGAAAATACTGAATACATTGTGATCAATTTGTGGGGTCTCCCAGGCACACAGGATAAAGCAGTGTCTGCACATGGGCTGTGCATTTCTTACCTCTGGACATTGGTCATGATATTCATAATTTATATCCCATGAAGACAGAATTTCTCATTTCCCAGTGAGAAGATTCCAGGGCAGTTGTCAATGTTTTTCACATTCCCCATTTTCTCCTCAAAGCTCACCATGGCTACGTGAGTGTCATAAAATGGGTTTTACACAACTTCTCAGCTGTAAGGAGGAGAAACATAGACAAACCCATGGGGATCTACTTTGTGTCTGACTTTACTCCTTCCTGCTGCCTTCACAGAAAATAGGTGTTGGCATCTTTTCTTGCCCCCGCCCCCACATCCTCAGGGGAGTCTTCCTTGTGCTCTCTGGAGCCACACCTTCCACCCTCCTACAGGAATTGGATGGCAATTGTATAGGCCCCTCCCCCATGTTTGGGACCTCAGCCTCCAGCAGGTTTTTAGACAGAAGAGGAACACAGGTGTGGAGTCTCAGGAAGAGCCTGTTTTGATGCTTCTGCCTGGAAAAACTGCCCTCAACAAACATATTTGTTGCTCATACTTTATCCGTTGGCCATCTACCCACGTGCCCATCTGTTGAGATGGCAATGAGCCTGATCCCAGGCCCCAAAGCCAGCTCTATTAAACCTAGATGCCAACCACCAGTGAGCTGGCTGCAGAAGACTTTGCTCTCTCGGGAGTCCTTCCTCTCACCTCCCCTTGAAAATACTGAACCTCCAGCACACTCCTGACTCTTTTACCTGGTTCCTACCTGGAGGTACTACCCTCTTTGGAGACCCCAGCTTGGGATGAGAAAGGCCTGTTCTCTGGATGTTGAGGCCCAATTCTAAGCTAAGACTCTGTGAGGAAGGGAAGAGGTGGTAAAATAGAGATATGAGCCTGCGTTGGGTGGGATCCTGCCTGCATGCCCTGGGAGCAGAAGGGGACATCAATGTAGAGTAATTGGAAGTAAATCCCTTCCACTGAATCTCATTTGTTGTGAGTGTGACTGTGTGGGTTGGGGGAAGACTGAATTTATCCACATTGTCAGTAATAAATCAAATGTCTTTATTCCATTCCCTTGTTCCAAAATGTTTTTGAAGGGGCAGAGAGAATGCCAAGTATCTGTAAAACCTGCTAACAAGGGCACATTCCCATCTCCATGTTATAGTTAGGTCCCAAAGGCACCTGGCAGGGAAGAGGAAGTTGATGAACTACGGTGTATGTCTGGCATAATATCAGGCACATATTAGACACTCAAATAAAGCTGTTGAATGAAGAAATGAGTAACAGAGGTCTCCTCACAGAGTAGTTGTGTGAATGAAATGTGATGTGAAAAAAAAAAAAAAAAAGAAATGTGATGTGTATGTTTACCTTAATTTTTGAATACCTACTAGATGCCAGGCACCATTCGAGGTTCTGTGGAGATAGTGTCTAGCAAGATAGACAAGATCCATGCTCCAGGGGAGCTTATCTTCCATCAAGGAACAGACAAGTTCACAATGAAAATTATAGAGCTCAATCACTTTTCTTTTGCTCCCATGGAAAACATTAAAATGAAGGAGAATTGCGAGCACCTATATGATAAGGGCCATTCACCTGTATTTGCAAGATGATTTCCAAAGAAATTCTCCCTCCATAAATGCATGTATATGTGCATACAAATGTACACAATCTCTCTCACAGACACACTATCCTCTTGGACTTGGAATGCTCTTGAGTTATACATTATTTTTTCCTATAAAATATGTAAGACACAAACCCATGTGACCTGACTGGTGGTCTGGCCAAGAATCCATAGATCTCATTTTGTTTGAAGCACTACTTCAAATCAGAACATATGGGTATTACTTTTCAGTCTCCAAACCTGGGTCTGATTCTGGCCACATCTGGATCATGGCTTCTGAGTCATGTCCCACTATGTATCTGCTCTAGAAAACTATAGAAATGAAGGATGATTACTATAGAGTCTGTGAAAGATAGACATTAGAGAGATTCCTAGACAGGAGGTGGGTTATATTCCATTTCCTCTATGATCTCGTCTGCCCTATAGATTCTGTGATGCCGAGAACATTCCAGACCTCTGACCTCCTTAGGCTGGTTAGGCAGTAGGAATTGGAGGGTGGCCCCTTGTCCATATGGTAGAAGTCATTTGGATGTCAGAGAGAGAAGACCATCTACAATTGAGGGGACTACACTCAGGAAAACTTCATCTATGAGGTAGACTGAGTCTTCTCTCTCACATATTTGGACCACTCTGATGTCTAACACCCAAATTATTCACTAGTAGCCCATCATAGTGTTGCCATGATGACTGTCTCCCATTGTAATCAGCCAGATTATAAAGACAATGTGAAGTTCTCCATGGCTGATGAATGAGTGCCCATGAGAGAGAGAAGATCTGTTTCCACAAAGTACTGGGATGGAGGCAGATCCTGAGCCCAAACAGTCAGCTCTGGGAATAGTGGCAGGGATAATCTGCTCCATAAAGATAAGGATCTTGTCAGTCTGGTCCATCCTTATACCTTCAACAGCTATCACAATGCTGGTACAAAGCAGGTACTCAATAATAGTAGATGAATGAATGGCTTCATTAATGCATTGTGGCAAATTTTCTCTTCCCCACAGTAAAGTGAGGGTGGTAGGACTGTAAGTGGGGCTTCTAAGCCTAGTGCAGGGAAGCTGGAAGTGTTGGTGATGGTGATGGGGAGGGGATACTTATCACTAAGAGACAGCACACTACCATGGGTGGGTTGGAAAAGTCCAGCGTAAGTCAAATTGTCAAAGATTAAAAAGAATAGTCATCATCAATGTGTTGAGAATATCAATAAACCACTTCCTGCAAGCTTTGTAGAAACTTGATTTGGTACTACCTCTTTGGGAAAGAATGTTGGAAGTAAGTTTCAAAAAATTTTAAATATATGCAGTAGTGAGGCTGGGTCCAGCCAAACTGGTATACATAAACTAGTTTAGCAGTTTATCCTAAGGAGATACTGAGGGTGTGCCTGGATGTTTGTTTCACTATTAGAGTGATCACCATGCCTTGTTTATCCCAGAAAAATGTCAGAAATAGCTTAAGCATCCTACAATAGAGGGCTAGATGAGTAAGTTGTGGACTTCTCTATCCTGAAATATCATGCTGCCATTTAAATGATGTTGTAGACATGTACTTGTCAACACAGAATCTTATGTATTCATGAGGCTTAGGTAACAGAGACCCAAAGAAGTGTTCTTGTTACAAAGGAGGAGTTAGTTTCTTTCTTATGTGAAAATTCACAGCTATGATGAATCTCTTCAGTCTTCTAGAATTGAGCTTCCAGATTTCTGCTTTATCAGGACTGGTAAAAACCCTTGGCACTGGGTAGCAATCAAAGAGTTGTAAGTAGCATATGAATTTCCTCCACACTGGTTGTTCTTTGTAACAATGCCCTCATTCTTCTCAACAAAATTTAGAGTTGTTCTTGTTTATGTGACATGTAAAAACTCAGGCAATGCTTATGAAGATTATAGACAACCAGGTTGGGAATATGAGACTCCAGATGGTCATGACTCTGTCTTGGTCATTAGGCAGCTTTAAATTTGTGTTGGCTTTTTTATTCCTATTATATTCCCAATAAACAGTCAAAGTTTGGGGAAAACAATAAATACTCAAAGTTTGAGGAAATAGTCAAAGTTTGACACCACAATAGTAAATGAAATGTGTATGTGCATTCTAAGTTAGGTTTATTTTAGTATTTCCCAGCACAGTCCCATGTGTAATTATGTTGGGTGATCTCTGATCCACCAAGAAGTGATTGTAAAGATTTTCTTTAGAGAGGCAGCATTTGCTCATTAGGATGGACCCTGTAGCAAGGAAAGCATCACCAGTCTTACTGGAACACTCAATTCAATCAAATTAGGTAGGAGAGCATTACTTCAATACCAGCTTTGCAAGGCCCTGGCCCCAAGCCAAAATAACTGGCACTAAGTGTTGACTATGATTACTTCTGGGAGGCAAGAGAGTTCTGGGAATCTGGGTGGGATATGGGCATTAAGTGTTCCTGAAGGACTGAAGTCAGTGGGGATATGGTGACATGTTAATGGCAGGCAGAGCCTGAGTTAATAGGTAAGAAAGGGTTAGGCAGAGCACTGGGCCTGATGGAAACCAGAACAGTTTATCACTTTGTACATTTCCCCCCAGTTTTATTGAGATATAATTAACATATAGAACTGTATTACTTTAAGGTACACAACATGATTTGATATATATATCTGCATACACTGCAAAATGATCACCACAATAAGTTTAGTTAACATCCATCACTTCACATAGTTACAATTATTTTTCTTATGATTCAAACTTTTCAGATTTACTCTCTTACGGACATTCAAACATCAACACAGTATTATTAAATATAGTCACCATACTGTATGTTACATGTCCAGAACTCAATTATCTTATAGCTGGAAGTTTGTACATTTTGGCTGCCTTCAACCATTTCTTCCACTCCCAACTCCGGTTTTTGCCAACCAACAATCTGTTCTCCATTTAAACATTTTTGGTGGCAACTTCCATTTTACTGATTTTTCATAGATTCCTTACATATGCATTTTCACCAGAGGTGTTCAGACTAAAATAGAAAGAAGTCAATAATGAGAGTGTTTTACTATATTAGGGGCTCACTGAGTTGCAAGAAATGGCAACCAAATTGAGTGAACTTATGAAAAAATAAACAAAAAACAAAAAAACCCACTTTTGTAAAAGAATCAAGGGTATTGCATACAGCCCAGAGTAAGAAGTATGGCTAGGGGTCAAGAGATTGCGACCAGGAATTATAAAGCCATCAGTGGTCTGATGAGCTTGACTAACCAGCTCTCTCTGGTTGCTGATAGAGTACAAAGTCCAAGATGGCTGCCACAAAATGGCTGCCCTGGCCACCCTCTGTATCTATGAAATGGTACAGTTTTGACCCCCAAAGTTAAATAGTACTGTTTCTTTACACTCCAATTCAAAAATCTGAAAGAAAGAAAAAAGAAAAAAGAATGTAATTGGTCCAGCTTAGTATACAGGCTTATCCATTGACCACTCAGCTGTAGTCGATGAAGTAGGACCATGTCAGGGTACACGAGCAGAGTCTTTGAGGAAAAGACAAGGGCAGATCCTTTAAGAAGGAGCATGGAGTAGGTAGAAATGATTACCAGAGAAAATAACTTGCATTTCTAATATATTTACCCAGAAGGAGAAACAAAAGTATTGAGCTCAAAGTCTAGAGGGTAGATTCCTGAGAGACAGGATTGCATGCTCTATTTTTCCTCCTTGTGGCTTCTTCATTTACTCCTCTACCACTTTTCTAATTACTACCGGCAGAACAATCAATACAAGGTTATCAACAATAGGGACAAGTTAATTAAGATGAGCAAATTAATCAGGTAATTAAGTGGCCTTTCCTGAGAAGGTGAGCCTGTTGAGGTGCTAGTGACATTAGGTCACATCAAGTTGTCTTTATGCCAGCTCTTAGGAATCATGGTAACTGTGGATCATGCCAAACCGAACCAAAAATTCATCATCTTCCTTAACGGCTGCACAATTTCTCTAGTCTTATTCATAATAACTCTATATTCCAATACTCACTCCCAGAACCTTGGTCTCCTTCTCACACACGAGCCATTTGTTTCAGTGATAGACATGAGTAGTTAATAATTCAATACTTATTATTGCCTTTTACCCAATAAACAAAACTCTAATCTATCTGTGGTGGCCCAGCATAGGGACTACATTTCCCAGCCTCCCTTGTAACTAAAAAATATCTAATAAATTTAAATTTGGAAATTATTGAGCTGTTCTTCTGGGGTTCTTTGAAGGTGTTGACCCAGCTGGGAGATAAGCCCTTTCTATTTCTATTATTATATTTTTCAGTCTATAATTTCTACTTGGTTCTTTTTTTTTTTAATTTCTTTTTCTTTGCTGAGATTTTTCTGGGATTTTGTTGTTGTTGTTGTTTTTAATTTGTCTCAGGAAAACTTGTAGTTGATTGTCAAAGCATTTTTTTTAAATTTTATTTATTTATTTGACAAAGATCACAAGTAGACAGAGAAGCAGGCAGAGAGCTCCCTGCTGAGCAGAGGGCCTGATGCAGGGCTCGATCCCAGGACCCTGGGACCATGATCTGAGCCGAAGGCAGAGGTTTTAACCCACTGAGCCACCCAGGTGCCCCGTGTCGAAGCATTTTAATGACAGCTGCTTTCAAATCCTTGTCAGATCATTCCAGCACCTGATTCAGCTCAGTGCTGGTGTGGGTTGTCTTTTCTTATTCACATCATGATTTTCTTGGTTCTTGGTATGATGGTTTCCTATTGTTTCCTGGACTTTTAGCTGTTATTGTTAGAAGATGCTGGATCTTATTTATACTTTTGATGTTAGCAGGCTCTTTAGGTACAGCACACAGATCTTGGCAAGTGGTGTGGCTGAGAGATGATCTTAGGATGAACACATCCAATAGCAATTTAATTTTCAGAGCCTTTTTGGAATTATTTTGATCTACTTGTTGTATCTGGTGCTGCTGGGGCTCCCAACTGGTTTCTAGTGGAGCTACTGGAGGGTGCAGAGGGTTTTCTCCAGGCCAGCAGAAGGGGCGTTAGGTGGAGGAGTAGGAGTCCCAAGTCCCCAGGCAAAGAGGGTTCCTGGGCTGACCTACTTGTTGGGGCTGGATGTCTCTTAGAAGGATAAGGGAGTTTCAGGCCCTGTAAGAAGAGCATTTCTCCTGACTTCTTTTTTTGGGGAAGAACAGATTGGAACCCACCATACCAGCATTGGACTAAACATCTCTGCTCTTTCCTTATGCAAGAGAAAAAAATTCTATCACACTTAAGCCACTGTTATTTGTGTTGTGTGTAACATACAGCAGAAGTTAATCCTGGCATATTATCTAAAGAGGAGAAGGATAGAACTGGTGGTCCTCAAAGTTGGCTGAGCACCATTCCTCCAGACTGAACGATCTGCCAACTCCATGCCTGTGACTCACACTGTCTTCCTTGGTGAGAGGCATCCTTTCCTCTAAAGAGCACCTTCTTGAGCAAAGGGACAGAGTAACCAAGCTGAAAGAACTTAGAGTCTGATGAGTTTGAGTCTGAATCCCAGCTTCATCACTTAGTAACTTGGTGACCTCATGCAGTCCCTTTAATTACAGCTATAAAACATGGATAAAATCCCTGTGATTCATGGTTCCTGTGAAGATTAGTAAATATATTTCACCTAAGACACTTACTCCCATAGTTTTGATCACCCTCATCACCACTATCATCATCTTCTACCCATAGCAAACATGAAAAGTAATTTTATAAGACATGAGTCACATAAAATGCTGCCAATCAATAATCAGACTAACATTTACAGAACACTTACCATGAACCAGACACTGGTTACACACCTTGTGTTCGCTCATTTAATCCACACCAACCGATGAGGTGATTATCATAATCATAACCATCATTTTCTTTTAATAAGTTGAGGAAACTGACCCTCAAAGGCTGAGAACTTTGAGAAACACAGGAACAAGAAATGGAGCTAAGACATGAATCCAGGTCTGTCTAACTCCAGTGTGAAAGATTTCATTAGGTGAAGTATAGAACTAAAAGGGGCATCTCAGAGTTTGGGGTTTGAACAATTAATTCACTCATTCATCCATTCATTCATTCAGCTAGTATCCATTGAACTCTTATGCTGTGCCAGTTCTATATTGGGCTCTATACATACAAAGAAGGACAAAGCATGAACATGTCCTCAAGGGGCTTCTGGGGCAATTGTAAGAGATGGACATGTAAAGACATACACACTGTAAAAACTTTGAGTTGTGATGACATATGTGTACATAAGGTTCATTTGGGGCACAGAGCAGAAAGCAATCAGTTCTAAAAGAGTGAAGGAATGGTTTAGCCTTCTAGCTCAGACAGCCCAATTCTGTATTTCCTGAAAGATCTGTTTTCTAATAGAATTTTGAAGGATCTCTATTTTTCTGTCTTGCTTGTGGCAAAGAAGCACGACAGCACTCACCAAATCATATCTGAAAAGGACTTTTGTTAGTTGTGAATGAAAGAAACTGCTTGCTATCAGGTTGAAGCTAGAAAATACTAGAAGTTACTTCAGCAGACACGGCGCTTCCCATCCTAGAGGTCAGAGGAAGTGCCAGGGGAGGTTAAGCTTTCTTTCTGTTTTTGCTATGGCTTCCTGACACCTCATTTACCTTTGCTGCTCACAGCTTCCACCAGTAGGCACCAGTAGGTCTAACAATAGGCACCAGTAGGCAACAGTTAGTTGAATTAATCAGGAAAAGTCCATGTGACAAGAGAGATAGAAATTGAGTCAGAAAACTGGAGGCTGAGCTGAAATGAAAATGATCTTGATGATCTTGAATTCTCACAAAAACTGCCAGTCATTTCTTTTTCTCAAGAGCAAAATAAGTGTAAAACTTCTCCTCTTTCAAGGACAGCATGAAGAGAATGTAAAGAAAAGCCACGGGCCGGGAGAAAATGTTGCATTTCATGTAACTGACAGAGATTTGTATTTAGAATATATAAAGAACTCCTGCAACTCAATAACAAAAGATAAATTCCCCAACAAAAAGACAACAGTAGTCTTGAAAAGATAGACCATGAAAAAAACATGTAAATGACCAATACGCACATGAAGAGATGCTCCCATTCTTAGCCATTAAGGAAATGTAAATTTAAACCACATATCCACTAGAATGGCTAAAATTTACAAAACTGGAAAACCAAGTGTTGGAACAGATGTGGAGCAACTAGAACTTCCATCCATTGCAGGCAGGGTTGTAAAATGGTGTAACCACTTTGGAAACCAGTTTGGAAGCTTCTTATAAACACTCACTTCCCTCATGAGCCCGCAATTCCGTTCACAGATATTTATCCAAGGCACATGAAACTATGTCTTAGAAGAAAAAAAAAAGAAAAAAGAAACACTTGTGCAAGAATTAGTAATGCATGCATAATAGCACAAATCTGGAAACAACCCAAGTGTCCATTATCTGATGGATGGATAAACAAAATGTGGTATGGCCAAACAATGAAACACCATCCAGCAATAAAAAGGGATCACCAAGAGATTAAATAATTGAGTAATCTATAGATACACACAGCAAGGATGAATCTTGAAAACATCGAGGCTGAATGCATGCAAAAGAAGCCAAATATACATACTGTATGATTCCTTTATACGAAACTCCTAAAAAAATACTGTTATGTCTGTATTGGTTTGCTAAGGCTGCCATACAAATACCACAGACTAGGTGGCTTAAACAGTGGAAATTTATTTTCTCATGATTCTGGAGGCTTAGAAGTCTGAGATCCAGGTTTGGTATCTTCGGAGGCTCCTTTCTTTCGCTTGTAGATGGCCGCCTTCTGTCTTCTCCTGTGCATGTCTGTGTTCTAATCTCCCTTTCTTATAACAATAGTCATATTGGGATAGGGCCCACCCGTATGACCTCATCTTACCTTAATTTCCTCTTGAAAGACCCTATCTCCCAATGTAGTCACAATCTCTGAGGTACTGGGGGTGAAGACTTCAACATATGAATTTTGGGAGGGACACAGTTCAGCCCATAATAGTGACAGAAAGTTGCCTTGGAGGCAAAGGTGAGAAGGAATGTGACTACAAAGGGACATAAAAGAACTTTTTAGGGTAGAAATTATGTAGTGATTCTATATTTTAATTTTTCTGTGTCTTACATTGTCAGTGACACAGGGCACATATATTTGTCAAGACTCACTGAAATGAATACTTAAGATGAATGCATTTAATTATATGTAAATTATACCTCTAGACAACTGGTTTAAAACTAAAACCTTCACAATATTTTTAGAATTTTGAATCATGAAAATAATAGTTGTTTATGGTAGAACATGTAGATTATAAAATAAGTATAAAAAGCAAAGTATAATCACCTATGATTGTAACTCCATCATAATTTGGTTATATGTCATTAAGATATTTACATACTATGTATTTGTAAATGTGTATCTTTGAATGGCAAAATATAACACATACTTTCTTACAAGCTGTTTTTTTTCCTCACCAATATGAGCACCATTCATTGTCATTAAGTTTTCTTATGTTACTTCATTTTGAAAAATTTTATAACTTGTGGACCACCATTTAATTAGCTGGCCTTACTTGTTTGACATTTAGGTCATTTGTGATATTTCTTTTCTTATCATAAGCAGAGCCATGCATTCTTATAGTTAAATCTGTGCACAAATCTATAATTAATTTCTTTTTTTAAAAGATTTACTTATTTATTTGAGAGGGAGCACATGCATGGCGGAGGAGTAGAGGGAGAGAGGGAGAGAGACAGAATCTTCACGCAGACTCACCACAAGGACTCAAGAGCATAGGACGCCAGTTGACACCGTGCAGCAGGACACAGCAGGCCTGGCTACCGCCTGGCTGGGGACTGTGCTGGGCCGCCCCAGCAGGGAGACATACAGTGTAGGCCCCCGACGGGACGGCCATGTGCAGCCACATGCTGCCATCCAGGCACGCAGGCAGCTACCACCCCAGAGACCCTGAGAGTCCAGCTGGCCCTCACCTACAGGGAAGGAGACCCCAGGCCCTGCCCCCCGGCCTGGCATGAGCAGGGTTACTGTGGGGTGGGAGTTCCTGTGAGAGTGTGCTGCCCAGTGGGGCACAGGCTGGGGGCCCTGGCCAGCGTGGGAGGTGAGGCAAAGCAGCGCTAAGTGGCCTTGTCGGGCCCTGGTGCTGGTTAGGACTGCTGTCCCTGGCCACAGTGGCTCAGCATCCCACAGACCCTCGAGGGTCCTCTTGCCTGAGCCCCCCAAACTTGGGGCTCAATCCCAGGACCCTGAGATCGTGACCTGAGCCAAAACCAAGAGTCAGCTGCTCAACCAAGTGAGCCAACTGGCCGTCCCTATAATTATTTTCTTAGGATGCATTCCAGAGGTAGAATTTCTGGGTCAAGGTTTAGACAGATTTTCAGGCTTTTGATATCTATGCTTTATACATAGATAATTATCTATTGTATCACTTATTACTGGAAAAAGTCTGAACTATAATTAAATGAAGTATTTAGAAATATGTTTGCCAATCAACAGGAGGAAAATTGTATCTTGCTGCTGCTTTAGCTGGTATTTCTTTGAATGCTTCCACCAACCTACCCTTCTGATCTTGGCTACGAAGAGATAGGACTCAAAAATTCAACATGACTAAGTTCAAAGGACAGAGCAGGAGCAAAGATGGATGACTTCTGACTCTCCAGATCTCCCGGCCCCCAGGGTCACATGGCTAGTATTGGCTCTGACACCAAACAGATCCCCAGGCAAAGGGAGTTTCTGAAGCACATCCTTGGTTCAATTACGACCCTGGCCAATGGGCGGGAAAATGCCTCAGTGTGCCACAGCCCTGGTCCAACTTCAGGCAGTTAACACAGACGGAAAGTGAACTCATTCACACTGAAAGGATGTGAGCTAGTATGGCCGACACCCATCTCGTCGTCATCTCCTTCGCAAGCCTAGAGATCTATTAACACTTTTATCCAGTAACTGAGCTTTCCCTTGGGGACTCAGCAACCACAACCAGCAAAACAACAAAAAGAAAAACATAGGTGCTCAAAGGACTATCACTCTAAAATGAAGGGAGAATGAGACCAAAGAAAGGCTTTTTAGCAATTATGGAAAAACAAAGCACTAACTGGTTGGGAGAGGAACAGATTTTTCTTCTCTACCACGTTTCAAACTCTTGCTCCCGCCCCTGACATTCACTCCAATTTCCTGGTGAGGGGGAAGGGTCTGTTCATCCTTCAGGCTGGAAGAAAACCTTGAGACTACAAGACTCCATAGAGGCAGAACGATTGGTGCTGGTAAAAGAACAATGTCGTGTATTGTGAACATGAGAACTGATGAGGTCAGAACCACCCCAGGGACATGAAAATATATATTTATGTAAAAGGCAGTAAAAATTTGTCTGCAATTAAGTTTTACCAAAACCCTCAAAATCTGTTGTTTGGTTTTAAGCAGATGTTGAAAAGGTTTATCCTGGATTCTGTCTTTATTGATAGGATGTCTTTTGATCTGCAGCCAAATAAGAAATCTGGATGTTATTTTGGATTTGGAAATTTCCTTTAAATAAACATATTAGTTAAGTATGTAAATCTGCTTATCATCACTTTGGGCATATTGCCAGAGTGGGAAACATCTGGGGCCTGGTGTCAGCCGACTTATTAATTCACACTTAGAGTATGTTTCACCCACATTATTGCTGAATAATGTTATCTTGATTGCCTAAGTCAGCTGTGTCTTGACAACAGTTCGTTACAAGTTTGAGGTTTAAATTTTGACTCATGAGAAATCCACCAAGCAAGGCCTGCCTGGGCCCAGAGATTTGGGCTTCCAGCCCCCTTCAGGATTGATTTCGGAAATTAATTGTTAACATTTTGGATTATGAATGGTAGAGATCTGTGTTATTTATCTGAACTGGCCAGCATGTAATTCCGGGAAGGGATTATATGACCTCCTCCTGATAAGCGCCGAAGTGGGGTCATTAATACAACTTTCTTCCATAAAGCTTTTGCCACTTTATGGAAGCGCCTTTCCCTCCAGTTAAAATGGTAAGCAGTCGACTTCAACCTTTAAGTCTAGAGTGAATCATTTTGTCCGGTGGGCTGGTAGATGATGAATGGCCACAGCCCAGCATGCTCACTAATACAGGTAATAGAGCATATAAATCCAGGGAGTGCTGTGCTGCTTACACTCTTCCAGGCCAAGATATGAGCACCAGGGAATGGATGTGTTTGGAGAGTACCTTAATGAATGAAGACCTTATGCCCAATAGAGAAAATGGTTCTAGCCTTTGGTGGCGGGAGCAGCTGGAATTCATGTTCCAGGGCCCAGGAGAAGTGAATTATGGGAAAGAGGAAATTCAGAAAAGCTGTGATATGTGTGTCTTCTGGTTGGTCCTTGCAAAACACCTGCAAAACTTCCTTGGTGTCTTAGTTAGGGTAGGTAGGACTAGCTACTGTAATAAAGACCCCTCCGATTTCAACAATTAAAAAAAAATTATGGGATGCAGCAAAAACAACAGGAAGAGGAATGTTCACGGCAGTAGATGCATACATTAAAAAAGGAAGATCTCGAATGAAAACCTAATGTTATACCTGGAGGAGCTAACCCCAAGTTAGGAGAAGGAAAGAAGGAACATGAACCAGATGATTTTAGCCTCTGTGAAGTACAAGGAAGGGGCACATTCTGGAGTTGGAGGTGATGGGCAGGGGCAGGTCTATATTGGAGATGGTGATCAAGGATGATCTCTCAGAGGAAATGACATTTAAGCTGAGAATCCAGATGGGGTGGAGCCTGACATGCAGACAAAACAGCCAATGTCAAGACCCAGAGGCAAGAACAAGTCTGGTATTTGGGAGGAAATTAAAGAAGGTCAATGCAACTAGGATTAGGGGGAAACTTTTTAGGGAAGAGGTTGAAGAGACAGGAGGTGTCAATCACACAGGGTCATAAGACCATGTTATGGAGTTTGCATTTTATAATACAAGAAAGGGGACAAGTGACGGGAAGTGACTTGAAGCTATTTGCTATTTCCGCCTTGTCACCCTACTTTGCATTACTGCTTCTTAGGCATTGTCACTTTGCTGCCCAGTAACTTCAGATGTTCTCCCTCATACAAACCCATTTCTCTGTCTCCTCGAAGCTTACCTGTCCCTCCCCTCTCCATCCTCTTCCTGTATTTACCTTCTGAAGGTCTTCTCTTTGGCATCCAATTTCCCAATATGGCGTTTACTCTGCAGATTTGCAATCTAACGAGGAAGCAAAATTTGAATGGTCTCCAGCCTCATTCTGACAACTGGCAATTATCAGACACCCAGTGACTTGTCTAGCTGGAGGAGAAAGACCAGTTGAACCCTTGTCTTCCTTTTCTCATGAATGGTGTTCATTACCTTGGTCTTTAACTTGACCTTTTCTGGGAAAGAGATGAGCCTATGAGTAAAAAAGAGTGAGAAGGAAGAAAGGAAAGTTTAGGAGGTTTCAAGGCCTGGGAGAGTTTAGAGAGAAGGGTGAATGTCAGCTAGAGATGCCCTTGCCTGACCTCTGAGCTGAAAGAAGTTATCTCCGGCCATTGAATATATTTCTCTTTTCTGTCCTCAAGGTCTTCTTCCTTCTGAACTTTGTTTGTGGATTTGAGAAAAAATAACCATTTAAGAACTTAAAATATAAACTCACTTGGGGTAGAGAAAGTCTGGTTATCCTCTGATTAAACAATAAAAATCATGGTGTCTCCTCTCTCCCTACACACACACACACACGCACACACTCACAGCTTTTATCACCAGTTGGTAAGAATTGGTTGCTGGATTCCATTCTGCCATAGGCCGGGTAGATTCTACCCTTTTACTGGAGTTGGAATATGACTCCTATGGAGTTCCTGCTGTAGATTTTTTTTCTTTACTTAAAAAAAGTTACAGGAATAATGCAGCAAGTTAGAGCAACGAATGGATGGAATCCTAGAGGAGAAGGGCAGATAGATCTGGGCTTCCTGCCTAGAAAAAGTACATGCCTTTTATCTTAGAAAGAAAAAGATGACACTGAATTTCAGGTTTCTCTAAGAGAATAGAAAGATAAAATGAGCCCCAGATTTTTCCAGATTCCCTTGAGGAAGATGTTTCTAGGTGGTTTTGTAGATACTCAGGATACCTTAGGTATTCAGGCTTACTTGTTTTCACCTATTGTGGTGGTTGGAGAAGACTCTTATATCTTCCAAAGTCTTGCTGAGGAGTTAGGCCAAGTTAAACACGATCCCCATACAGACGATTTTGGAGAATCGAGAATAAATATATCCTTTGCCCTTCAAACGTGATTTGAAGACCTGGCAGATATTACACAATCATTAAGAATTTATTGCTCATTCACTCACTCACTGTTGGACCCACATCAGACAGGATCCCTAACAATGGTATCTGGTTGGGGAGTGGAGTCACATCTTTACTGTATTAGGATTCCTTTCATTTCAAATGATGGAAAACCCAATCCTAACTGACCAAAACAGAAAGATAAATTACTGATTCACATAAGTGAAAAATCCAGGGGTGAGGTTGTGTATATTAGTTGTTGATGAATGATAGCTCACCTCAACACATAGGAGCTTAAAACAACTCATTCAGCTCAAAATCTGTGGGTCAGGAATTAAAGCTGGGCTCAGTTGAGTGGTTCTTCTGGTCTCCACTGGGCTCCCTCATTCATCTGTCATTAGTCATGGATGGGCTTCTGGCAGGTGGCTAGGATGCTTGGCTGTCCTCCACATCCTTTCCCACCTTCCAACAGGCTAGCTCGGGCTTTGCTGCAGGGCAGCAGGATTCTGAGATAGAGTGATAATGTACACCATCACTTCCACTGCATTGTGTTGGCCAACGTAAGTCACAAGACTAGTCTATATTCAAAGGGTAGGAAATAATCTTCACCTCGTCAAACGCTTGGCAAGAGAAAGCTATTGGCCAACTGGCTCACAGGCATGTAACTAAACCAGTCTCTGTGGCCAGAAGGATACTGTGCCTTGATTGGCCCAGGGCCTGGCCACATGTTCCATCCTTGCCCTGGGAATGGAACCCTACTGAAAGTGTAAGGCCTTTGAGTAGAGCGTGTTGGAACCTCAAAATTAGTGGCTCTTGCCAGAAGGAATAATGGGGGCTGCTGGTGAAAGTGATGATGGTAGGATGAGAACAGATACCTATAATGTGCCATTGCTGAAGCTCCCTTTGCTGGTTATATAGAATCATGCAGTAGGTTAGAAGAGCAGTGCCTTCGTGTTGGAACCCAGATCTTCAGATACCAAATCCTACATTTTGGCCTGAATTATTTTTCTGCTTCAGCACTGGCATAATTCTACATGATAGGAGGAATAGATGGTCCTGCCTGGAGGCGTTTTTACTTTGTAATAGAATCATCACCCCGATGGCAGCCTTGGCTTTTCGCGATCATCTTCTACATGTTGTGGGATCAATACACTTTCAAATACTTGCCCATTCACTAAGGCATTATCTCCCCAAACTTCTTTGTCCCTGCTTATATTTGTCAACTTTACAATCCTTTTATTCCCAGCAAAAGCTTTGGGAAGCAACAAATACAAGCAGGGATTATAAAAGGATTCTTATTAAAGCATGCTTTCATTGAGGCACAGAGTACAATGCCCTCCGTTCTCCCCTTGTGAAAAGATGTGTTTTCTTGTTTAATTAGAACAGGCCTCCATTCCATTAGAAGAGGACAAGTAGGGCAGCAGGATTGAGACTCCAGGCCCCAAGAAAAAGAAAAAAAAAAAAAAGGTTTATTTATTTCAGCTCCAGCCAACTTGAAGAGTGTATTGTAACTTCATGAAATATTCTGTCATATTTAGGATGAATGAATACATGTAAAGCACCACGTCCCTGCCACATAGTAATTGGTCATAATCTCCATTTTTGTTGTTGGTTTTGTTTTTGTTGTTGTTACTTTGCAATTAAAGCCTGTGTTGGAGAAATGCAAAGCCAAGTGCATCAATTAGGGTCCTAGCAGGAAACAGATGGTACACTCAATTTGGATAATTCGAGGGGAGCTTAGTAAAGGGATTGTTTGCAAAGATACGAGCAGGGTTAAAGGAAGCCACAAGGGACAGTGTTGTATCCCAGAGTTAGCAGTGTGGGCAATTGTCTGACTTAGAGCGGAGGTTGGCAATCTATGGCCCATGGGCCAAATCTGGCCCACTACCTGTTTATGAAAATAAAGCCTTATCGAAACACACCTATTGTCTGCCAACTGCTTTCGCAGTTCAAAGGCAGAGTTCAAGAGTTGCATCAGAGACTATATGGCCTGCAACCCTTAAAGTATTCCCTCCAGCCCTTTACAGAAAAATGTTACATCAGGGCTGGGACAATGCATGGACTGAGGGTCCCAACTTCCTTAGCTTTTGCACGTAGCTATATAACTTGCCTTAGTTTCAGCCTGGTTTGCTGATCTTGGATGCATAGAGTAAATTTATAGGGAAAGCTACTGGGCAGGAGTTGTGACTTCCTGGAGAGGGATATAACCAATACATGGGAACTCTGCAAGTATGGAGATGGTGTATAGACCCCGCAGCCTGTCTCCAAACACTCAAGTGGCCTCGTCTACTTGGAAGTCTCAGGGCCAAGGAGCCAGCAGACAGGGTCCATAAACATCAGCTTCCTGGGGACCAGGGTAGGTTGAAGAATGTACAGAGCATCCTTAGGGGCAAATCTGAGGACAGAAAAGAAAAGAGGTAAATGAGAGAACTTGCTCCCAATCCTAAGAGGCCCAGCTACTACAGAATCACAGTCAGGGGTGGGGAAAGAGAATGATAAATTGTTCAGCCCAAAGAAATCGCATTATCAACACATCAAGTCATTTTGGTATATACAATTGTTTGTTGTACACAATATACACAAGTTTGATTTGTGAATGCTGTCTCAAAAAAGCAGGAAGAAAAAAAAAAGAGCCCGCGTTAAAAATTGGATCCAAGGAAGGAAAGTTGCTGGCTCATCTATTCCAACAACACTTATTTTACCCTTCAGAAATAGGAAACCCCTCCCAGTCCCGAGTTATATGAAGACAGGGTGAACCCTCCTTTCTCGATCCACACATCTCAATAATTATTAAATGAGGGTTATGTGACTATGTATGTGAAGTCTGTTTTCCCCACTATAGTCTCTACCATTCACTGATCTAGCCCCATCCCCAGTCCAGTAAGGCAGATAGTTGTTTAATAAATATGTGTTGAATAAGTTCACTGAAGACAGAATATGTGAAATGCTTTGCACCTAAAATTAACATAGTAGGTCTATGGGATGAAGGGTATATGGGAAAATGGCAAACATGAAAAAGTAATAATGTGAAAGTTCTCTTATCCGAAGAAATTGGCACAAATAGACAAAGTTGAGATTTCTAATGATTTAAAAAAATGTACTTTAGGGACGCCTGGGTGGCTCAGTTGGTTAAGCGGCTGCCTTCAGCTCAGGTCATGATCCCAGCATCCTGGAATCGCATCCTACATCAAGCTCCTTGCTTGGCAGGGAACCTGCTTCTCCCCTTGCCTCTGCCTGCCTCTCTGCCTTCCTGTGCTCTTTCTCTGACAAATAAATAAATAAACTTTTTAAAAAAATGTATCTTAAATATTTAACTTCTTTTTAGAGTCAAAAGATATATATTACTTTCCCAAATATTTAATGGAGGGCTTGGCCTCTTTTTTATGGCTGTATCAGATTTCTGAGAATTTTAGATTATCTTTCTTGCATAAAACTCATTCATGATGCATTATGAGTTTCGGTTTCATGATCTTTAAAATGGAAGGTAAAACCTTAAGAGACATAGAAAATATTCTGAGGACAGTTTCCATATGGTGTAGTTTCACGTTTTCTTCAGTTTTTAATAAATGTCCAACACTCTTTTTTTAAAATTTTACTTATTTATTTGACAGAGATCACAAGCAGGCAGAGAAGCAGGCAGAGAGATAGGAAGGGAAGCAGACTCTCCGCTGAGCAGAGCGCCCGATGTGGGACTCCATCCCAGGACCCTGGGATCATGACCTGAGCCAAAGGCAGAGGCTTTAGCCCACTGAGCCACTCAGGTGCCCCACCAACACTCTTCTCAAAGGCTTTTCTTTATCAAATGTTTCCAAAGCTTACAATCTAGTTTTCACAGAAACATCCCTTTCCTTTGCTGCTCACATGGCGTTAAAATACGTCATCACAATCCTAGGCACAACTAGAAATTAGCCAAGTTTGGGAATGGACGTCTAGCAGGTACAGCATTTAACAGATGAGAGAGCAGGATCAGAGACATCCTGGAATGGAACCCATTTGCCATGAGCTTTCCACCCACTGGGGGCATGAGAAGAACATTTTATAGGTAGAAGGGAGAGCTGTGGTTACTTTGGTAAACTGATTCAATAGAGGTTTTGAAGAGAGATTTTACTGTACCTAAAGTAGCACTAAATATTTCAGAGGTCAAATTACAAAGGATGATCTCTTCATCACTGATGTTTCCTTTCTATCTGGCAGACAATCCAAGACGATCATAAGAAAGACAAAGCAGGGGTGCCTGGGTGACTCAGTGGGTTAAAGCCTCTGCCTTAGGCTCAGGTCATGATCCCAGGGTCCTGGGATCGAGCCCCACATCGGGCTCTCTGTTCAGTGGGTAGCCTGCTTCCTCCTCTCTCTCTCTCTCTCTGTCTGCCTCTCTGCCTACTTGTAATCTCTGCCTGTCAAATAAATAAATAAAATCTTTAAAGAAAGAAAGGAAGGAAGAAAGAAAGAAAGAAGAAAGAAAGACAAACAAAGCAGAACTGACTGTAGAGTTGCTTGTAGTTGACTGCAGTGAGAGTATCATTCTGACCCTTGCATGGTTTTGCTACCCCCAGCAGAGACCCAGGGCAGTCATCTAGTCATCTGCTGGCAACTGTGTGACCTGTTTTCCTCCGGACTTACTTTTGCCCAGTAATTTGGACTCCTACTGAGAGGTGGAGGGAGGGAGGCATGAGTACAGCACTAGATGTACCAATGTGGCATGTGAGTTGGGGGAACAAGTCAGGGAACAGGGCTCTAGTTCCTTCTTGAAGGAAATGACCTGTGCCCAAAAAAGATTAGCCAGCAGGTGACCTGTGCTCCAGAACTGACACTACCACTTATCAATTTGGTGACCCTGGGCAGTGTACTTAAAACTAGGTCTTTTATAAATTATTTGTAAAATAAATGATAATGAATAACAATGTAAGAAACAATGCTATGTCTTACCTCTGTCAAAAGAAGCCTGTGAGTCTTGAATGAAAAAAAATGCAGTGTTGTACTCTGAGGAGAGGGCACTTGTAGAGTTTAAATTTTTCCCTCCCTCCCGTTTCTTCCAGTTCAGTACTTGTAACAGTCAGGATAGGCTCCGTCATGCCGCAGTAACAAACAACCTCAGACTTCAGTGGCTCAAAAACAAAAGGCTTATTTTTTTCCTCACATCAGGAATCCATCACAGATTGGCAGGGCTCTCCCTGCCACACTCGCTCACTCTGGGCTGTAGCCACCCTTGTGAATTTTGCCGATTGCCATGGCAGAGGGGAGAGAGGGAGCTCTATGAGGTGTCCATTGGCAACAAAATGTCAGACCTGAAAAGGAAGCATGAAACTTGTGCTGGCATTTCATTAGGCAGAACTGTCTCTGTGGCCTCCATCTACTCCTGAGGGATAGGAAATGGAATCCTCCTGATACCTCAGAGAGATATCTGGAGATATTTGTGAATACCACTGATGACTACCACACCACCGTTTTACCTCATGTAGTTCTCTTCCCTTCCGCTCTCTCCCCTCCCAGGCCCTCCTCTTCCCTAACTCTGTCCTCCCTTTCTTCCCTCCCTCCTCTCTCTCTCCCTCCTTTCCTCCATTCCTTCCTCCTTCCCTTTGTACACCTGCCTCTCTCTCTCTCTCTCTCTCTCTTTTTGAGGAGATATATTACAGTGAAAATAAAAACTTTGAAGTCAAGCAGTTTCCTCTCTCTCACTTACCAGCCTAGGTGACTTTGGGCACATCATTTAAACCTGTTCTTAGTCATCTTATTTAAACAAGATGTACTTTGTGAAGATTAAATGAAATGACACACAGAAAATCTTCAGGAACGAAGAAACTTAACAAATAAATGTCTATTTCCTTCCTTAGTTCCTCAATTTCTCCTTTCTCTTTCCTCTTCATTCTTCTAAACTCTCCTTAAAGGAAGGGGTGTGGGTTTGGGGGTCTGGTGTGGGGCTACAGAGAGAAACTATTTCTGCTTTGCCTATCTCCTCTACCTCCAGCTGTTTCTTCAGGTGATAGGCCAGTGGAAGCCAGAGTGAACCCTGATCGTTGAAGATCGTCTCAAGGTTATCTCAAGTCATTGCTATGAGAGCTCCAGAAAAGCATCTCTTGGGTGGTGGTGGTGGTGGTGGTGGTTTCTGAGTCTCTTCGGGAAAGGCCTGGTGGTATCCAGCAGTGGTGGTGGTTCTTCAACTTCTACCTGCATCAGAATCACCAAGGGTTCTTGTAAAAAGGCAGATTCTGATTCTTCACATTTAGGGTGAGGTCCAAGATTCTGTACTTCTGACAAGCTCTCAGGTGATGATAAAGCTGCTGTCTTTGGAACGTACTTGGAGTAGTGGGATTCAGGGGGAAGAGGTGGGGGAGGATGAGGATATAGGGGCCATGGACTTAAGAAAGAATCCTGGATCTACTCCTGGTGAATTTCAAAGTCTGGACAAATGCTTATCTGTTTGAAAAGTCCATTTCCTCATCTAGAAAACAGCAACAATATTCATACCACTCTGCACTGTTGTTGCAAGACTTAAATGAGATCATACATGTGGAAACTGTTGTCAACTGGAAGGCACTGTGAAGGCTGGGTTATTGAAATCTCTTCAGACTTCAACTCAGGCTCTCTCTCCACCAGGAAAGAAGCACTAAATCTAGATCATGTCCATTATGCATGGGCAGGGAGCTTGATGGAAGGGTTGGGTGGGGGGTGCCTCAAAGCTAAGGCAAGTTGTTATGAATGGTTGGCGTGAAGGCATCTTAACCAAACAGAACCTGTTAAACCAAGCCACAAGCAGTGAGACCCTACTTCTTCTTATGGGATGCGGTGATAAAGAAATTACATAGTTATTTGAGAGGAACATAAATAAAGATTAATAGGTTAATGAGTTATTTTCCTTTCATTACTACACTATTGTACTTTATTATAATTGCTTTGCACTCATTTAATTAAATTTGAACTGGGGCCAACACAAGATAATTTGTTTTCCCTGTACTGAACAATGAGTATGCAGATTGGATGTACTGAAGCAGTAATCAGCCCTCTGTTTGCAACACTTTTCTACTCTGAGTAGACATTATAATTGATAATTTGATTGTTGCCGCACTCTGTGCAATATATTTTAAAGCAACATTAACATAATGGAAATTATGTTGTGAGCTTAATCTCAGCTTTTCACTGAGCGGCTATCTGGCTCCTCGATAGAAACCGGTGAGGGTCTGACAGCAGCAGGTCTGTCTCTCGGTGTCTCTGTCTCTCTCAGTCTCTTTTTCTCCCTTCCTGCCTCTGTCCCTCCTTCCTCCTCTCCATTCTCTTCTTCCTGCTCCTTCTGCGCATCTTTCCGGTTCCCGTACTTTTTCCATTCCTCCTTGCCTTCTCCCATAACACATCCACTGCCTTTGCTTGCCTGGTCCTCGGGATCCACCCAAGAAGACCAAAGGATGACATAGCGAGTGTGGACCGCAACCACTCCCCTGCTGCATTTCCTAATTTTGAGACCCGGTCACATCTGGGACATTTGGGCAAAGCCAACAAGGGGCTTTCCTGGAAATTATGAGAAATTATTCAAATAAGAATAAGAAATGAGAAATTATTCAAGGTGGTCAGAGTCGCCACAACCAGCACCACACCCTGGGCCACTGATGAACATAACGGATTGATTCACAAAGTGGTCATTTGCTCTTTGAGGGCAGGGCTGCAAATTTTGACAGATGTGGGAGGGAAAGTCACTGACATTTTCCTTTGTCTGAAAGCTATTCTTCTCTCGGAGCTACGAACACTTTCTTGAAAACATGCAGCATTTATTTTCATGAATACCTTCTGGGAACAAATTCTCTCTGGTTTGAGGGTTTCCTGTCCCACCATGGAAACTAGGTGTGACATTCTGGTTAATAATCCTGAGCCAGAGATCTTGAGCACAGGTGGGGAAGCCCTGAGTCCAGGTGACTTCTGTTGAATTTTCATAACTCTGTAAATATTTGTTTCTGTGTTTGTTTTGGGAGGAAAAACACCTGTGAGAGGTTGGAAATGACCGTGTTGGTTTTGGGAGAGCCTCGGGAGGGGATTCTGAGGATTTTTTAGTGTCCTCCAAACTGTCCAGGCCCTGATTTGTTACAAAAATCAAATTTCTTTGAAGGAAATCCCGCTCTTGAATCTCCTTGTTCTTTCTAGGGCCTGGGCACCCACCCACACTCTGGGCTTCTATTATATTTTCAAACTCTTGGTCATTGTGGAGGGAAAGTGCCACAATGAAGAGTGTGTTCCTCTGGTATGGGGCAACTTTTTGGAGAGAGCACATCGGTCTCTGTAATACATTCATTTTCACCAGAGAATGCTTGAGTGTCGGCGCCGACTGGGAGTGTCTTGTGTGGGTTCCCCCTCCCTTCTCTTTCTGCGTTTTTATTTTGCAAAGACAATTGCCCTAGAACTTGACTTATTCGCACGCCAATTTACCCAGTTCAGAAGCAGCACTTCTAAATTCTCTTTTCCACCTCACCAGCTCCTCATCCGGTCAGGGCGGGCATCTTATAGTCTCTCGTTTGCACGAGACATACTTCCCTCAGCTGGGTTTACTGTTCTAACTATTATGAATTTTTTTTTTTCTTTTAAGATTTTATTTCTTTGTCAAAGAGAGAAAGAGCACAGACAGGGGGAGCAGCAGGCTCTCGGTGGAGCAGGGAGCCCAATGCAGGACTGGATCTAATGATCCCAGGATCACAACCCGAGCTGAAGGCAGACGCTGAGCCCCCCAGGTGCCCCAAAGTATGATATTTTTTTAAAATTTTTAAACCTTTTACAGAAAAGGAGCCAAAGACTGAAATGTTTTTACATTTCGCCCTCTGTTAAAAAGAAGAAGCGAAAGAAGGGAAAACCCCGGTTTGCCTGCGTGGCACCTCCCTCCTCTTGTTCAGATGCTCAGTTTATGCGGAGACCCCAGCAGCTGGGATGTGGTCCCAGCCTAGAGACACCATCCCGGCTTCTTGCATCAGCCCACCCAGGGCTCCCAGCCTCCACCGACATCGCTAAGGAAGCCTGCTCGCCAACACGGACTGGCGGGTGGATTGGTGGAGGGCAGGTATCAGATGTTCAAGCTGACAGCAGTTTCCCACGGTGGGAAACCAGGGCGAAAGGCCGTGGATTCCTGGCATCGGCAGCCTACACAGACATCATGGCACTTTGGGATACTCAACCTGGCTCCTCGGTTTGTAGTTCTCCTCATCTGCTTCCTAGGACTCGGATTCAAGTGCAAGTAAGTTCTGCGGAGATGATCCCAGTGAACCCCAGGAGGGGAATGAGGGATTGGGACAAGGCAGAAAGACAACCAACAAATGACAGGTCATTGAGCCAGTCAGCAAGCGGGGATCAAGCCTGTTGGGAAACTCCAGGAGCCACCGCAGAATGTGTCCCGCAGAGTAATCCCACTGAGGCAGAGGGAGCCGGGTGGGTATTCATATAGACTCTCTGGTCAGTCATTGGAGGAAGGTTACTTCTTAGGCAGGGCTTCCTGATGCCTCTGTCCTTGGGCTCACTTCTCCTCAAGCAGGCAATTCAGCATGTCCTAGTATCCCAAAAGGAGGAAGGGTGAGTTCTGTAGTATATATTTGAGAGAGACCACATCACAACACTTTTATTACAAGTTAGTGTTACGGAGACTCTTATTATGCGTTATTGTTGTTGATCTATTACTGTGCCTGATTTATAAATTACACTTTGTCATAGCCATGGATGTAGAGAAAAAACTATCTACGATTCGGTACTATCCTTGGTTTGAGGCATCCCCTGAGGGTTTTGGAATTTATCCCCTTCCCATAAGGGGGGGACTACTTTGCCTCCAGTGACAAAGGCTGAGCTCATGCATCTGTGTTCCATGCCGCCCATGTGGACAATAATAGCACCCATTCAGCGTTGAATGTAATGCTAAGCGCTCCAGGAGGTCAGCTCTACCAGCCTTCCCAACAAACCCACATGGTACTATTATCTGCACCTCGCGGATGAGGATACAGGGGGCACTCGGGTGTCAAGGCACTTGCTGGTGTGGTAGAGTCAGGGTATTCAAACCCACCCTTTGGGACGCTGGGCTAGACCCCCTCTCTCAGCTTTCTGCTTAGAGTCTGGAACCTCTGGAGACCACCGCTCTCCCAACTATTGCCATCATTTGTTGACTACATCTCACGTGCCTTGTCCTGGGGTAAGTGCTTTACCTTCATTATTCGGTTCTGATGATCTCACCAAGGCCGAGAGATATGCATTGTTATCCCCATGTCAGAACTAAGGAAAGGAAAGTTGGGAGAAGGCCAACTGCATGGCCAGCGAGTGGAAGAGTCCGGGTTGAGAGTGAGGCACGTGCACCCCAGTCCCCCAAGCTAGGACTTCAAGATGACGTGCTTTCTGTGTAGGCCACAGCAGCAGAAAACAAGCCAGGAAGGATGCAAATCCAAGAAAGTGGTACGCCTGACTTGCCTCAGAGAAGGCAGATGGGTCCAAGGCCAGGCAGGAAATGAGGGTCATGAGGGAAGTCACAGACCCTCCCCCTTAGCCCACTTCGTTTTAGGAAGAGGGCACAATGGGGTAAGGTGCTTGCTCTTTTGTAATAACCTTTGATAATATCCAAAGTGCTTTACAATGGACTTCTCTTTCACCTGGGATCCCCGCAGGGCTATTAGAATGGAGCCAACCCCGCTCGGCTTCCAGGAGCCACTCCTCCAATACTTGTTTGAAAACTTTTCCCTCAGTAACTGAGATTAACAACACAGCACCACGATGTCCCACACATTGGACTTTGGGGGTGGCACACATTCTGCTCTGTGCATGGGGACAACAGCCATGCCCTCCCAAGAGTGCATGGAGGTGCTGGAACAAGCAGGAAGAAGGGGGTGCTTGCCTGGGTTCCTCCGAAAGGCATGCTGGGAACTGGCTACGTGGTGCTCATCAAAGATCTCCCTTTTCTTTTCTCTTTCCTTTTCTAGTTCCTTCTCCCCTTTTCTTCATTCTTTGTCTCTTGCTTCTTTTATTTCCTTTCCAGAAAAGAAAGCCCAGTGTGGTAGAACAAACACCCAAGAACTCTGGAGACCCCATCATTGCCAACAAGGAATGCAAGATGCCACGTCCAAAGTCGTCAGCCCCAGTTCTGTGCTGCTGTTGCCCACCAGCCCAGCAGCCTTCTTCTCTCTAGATCTGAGCCCCCACACTATAAACGCAGGAGAGGGGCACTTGTTCACGGGTTCAGCCCTTTTGAAAAGACAATTATTGACAATCGTTTATAATTATTTTTCAGCCAGTACTTTCACAATGGTAGATTTTACGTATTAAAAAAAATCAAGACCATTGACCTTCCTTGAAAAAACCAAATCTGGCCACACTGGACTTACACTCCTATCAGCACCAAGTTCCTTTGCCTCTTCTAAATGGAGTGAGTATTTGCCACCCCAAGCTCACACACTCTTGGTTCTTTCTTTCTTTTTTTTTTTTTCTTTTTAAAAATATTTTATTTATTTATTTGACAGAGAGCAAGCAAAAGCAAGGGGAGCAGCAGAGGAAGATGGAGAAGCAGACTTCATGCCGAACAGGGAGCCTGATGTGGGGCTCTATCCCAGGACCCCGGGATCGTGATCTGAGCCAAACAGATGCTTAACCAGCAGATGCTTAACTGGCAGATGCTTAACTGACTGGAGCCACCCAGGTGCCCCTCACACTCACTTGGTCTTACACCCAGCCGGCTTATAACCCACAGGCACCTCCAAGGCTCCTAAAAATGCATATGGATAGTGTCTTGCTTTCACTGTGTGAGAAAGACAAAAAACAAAAAAAAAGGGGGGAAAAACCCCAAAAAGCAAAAGGCCAGCATAACCCGACACTGACCTTAAACCCTGGCAGAAATGGTGGTGTCCTGAGGGCACAATTTTCCAGGTGCCTTCGCACATGGGAGCCCATGGACTCTCCGACCCCATGAGGCACGGGTACCCACTCCTTCTTTGCTGTTTGCATGGTGAGGAACCTGAGGGGCAGGGAGATGAGGTGACTTGCCGCAGGTCACAGTGCTGCTGTTGTCAAGGGCTGACTCAAACTCGGGGTTTGCTTACTCCTGCCCAGTGCTCCTTCCGTCTACCAGGAAGTCTTCCCATCTCAATTTGAATACTAGCTGTTTTCCCCACGACTCTAACAGCTTGGCAGGTGTGCAGGGCGGCTGCCACTAAACACATTTCAACAGATGAGAAAACTGTAGCCCAGGGGACATAGGAGCAGAGCAAGGAGATGTCTCTGGCATGATTGGAGGGCTTGTGGGAAGGATGTGTATCTGTCTCTCTCTCTCTCTCTCTGGACATGGGGTGGGGGAGGTCCTAATATACTTCCCCCCCTTTTTTAGGGGAGACTAAAGGGGCAGGGAAAGAAAAGACCAAAAAGTACCAAACACCACTCTTACCTGCTTTGCAAATTTGGAGATAGCCATCCTGGGTCCTTTCTGTTTTTCTTCCCTCCCTCCCTTTTCTTTTCACTCTGAAAACAAAAGAATTATCTAACAGCACTTTGGATGTTCAAAACGCTGCGTGGATTTCCCAGAGATTCTTATCAGAGTGTATAAAAGGCAGAGTGGAATAAGGACTTCTTCTACCTCCCAAGTTAGGGTTCTGAATCAGCGAAGGGGCAAACAAGTCGAGTTTCACTCATTGGCATAGGATGGAGGCTCAGAGGAAACCCCAGCCCACTTGGGATCTCAGACTGAGCGCAGCTACATCTCTCAGAAGACATGTTGCTTCAGTTTGAGGGACATGTACAATGTGCTAGGTATCTGGTGGGTCCTTTATAGACAAAAATCTCATAAATGCACAAAGTATTCCTGGGAAGGCATATTTGTGTATCTGTTTCCCCAATGAGGAATCCAAGGTGGGCCAAAAATGCCTAGAATGCTGCCCAAGGTCATCCCACAAGCCTGGGTCTGACTCCAAAACCCACATTCCCTCTACTGCACTGACTTCATGATAGAACAAAAAAGTCCAAAATACTGCCCTCACTCCACCACTAATCCTGTGAGTCAGGACCTTTCCTTAATCCATTTATACCCAGTGACCCATCCTGGGTGTTTGGGGGTTTCCTATAGGTCCTCTGGGGTTGTCTGAAGGATGGATCACATTTTGCCATCAAAGAACCTTCAACAATATCATCAAAATCCTACATAGTAGCCAATAATTCACTAGAGTCAGCTCTCTATCCCCCACTCCTCTTAGGCTGTCACTTTTAATGTCCCCTTGGAAGGGAGTAAAGCCAGTTGAAACTCAGGAACATTCGGGAAGCAAAAAGCCCGTGCCACACCCTTGACAGGGTGTACTAGGGAGGAGGAAGTAAACATTAACCAGAAAGCAAACACGGAAACATCAGAGAGGTGGTGCACAGAGCAAAAAGCAAGTGAAACCTGGAAACAGTAGCTAAGCTCGTGAACTTGGAAATCTTCCAAAGTCTGAGTTCAAATCCCTCCTTTGATAATAACTAGCTGTCGGGTATTAGGCAAGTTACTTAACTGGCTTTTGCCTTAATTTTCTCGGTAAATCTGGGGCGATAATGATACATTCCTCTGAGTCTTGTTATATAGATGCAATGTTCTAATGTATAGAACATGTTTGGGAGGGTGCCCCGCATTATTAGAGGTTCAGGGTTCAGTCAATGAGAGCTCTTATTATATACAATCAAACTGCAATTAACCTGTTTTCAAGCTCTCTCCTCTTACATTTCTTTGTGACACTCATATGTCGAGAAAAAGGTCACATCAGGGTTTTTATTATAGTATCCTTTTTCAATTTCTAGAGCATGTTCTGTGGTCACTACTGACGCACGCTAAGTGTCCCACGATGGGACTATCAGCTGCAGCCAAATAACGGCTCCTGTATGATAAGTGGGTGAGACTAGTAACCAAAGACGAGAGTGATGTGTCCATCGGACTCTACTTACGGAAAAAAAGAAGGTGGACAGGAGACCAACAAGTTTTGAGGCATATATGCAGAACGGACTTGGGGGGAGAAAACCAGCTGTCCTTCACCCACCCACGTCGCGGTCCTGGAGGGGAGGCAATTCTGTTCAACTGGTAACAGGCAGAAATGGGAACTGGCAGAGATTGGGACATGGCAACCTCAAGACTTGGAGAAAAGGAGCCGCTGGTTCATAAGAGGCAGGACGAAAGCGGACACCAGTCCTTCCTGAAAAGAGAAAATGAGGGAATCTGATAGAACGGTGCATGGTGTCTGCAATCAGTGCCGCGATTCTGGCCGCCTACAAAGGTCTACTGTGCCATTTGGGATACCCTACTATGAAAAAGAATCCTGTGCCATGAGCGAGGCCCAGTGCAATACAGCCCAAGTGACCAAGGCCCCAAAGATCCTTGGATATTTGAAAAGGGAAGTGAAAGCAGGCTGCTACCCTCCAGGAAAGGAGAGACTGAGATTCAGGGATTCATGGAGGTTCATGGCTTGAAGGCAGAATAAAAGCTAAAAAGGATATTGAAGTTCATTGGTCTGTCTCCCTGCCTCTCTCCTGCTTCCTCTGAAACTATGTGAAAGCAGGACAGTCCAAAAGTGGCATTTATTAACAAGGGCATATAATGTAGGGGCATTTTAAAAAATACTAAACACTGGGGCACCTGGGTGGCTTGGTTGCTTAAGCGTAGGAGTCTTGATTTCTACTCGGGTCATGACTCAGGGTCCTGGGATCGAGCCCTGCATCAGGCTCTGAGCTCAGTGTGGGGTCTACTGGACACACTCTCTCTCTCCCCCTGCCACTCCCCCTCCTCACAGGTGGGCTTTTTCTCTCAAATTTAAAATTTATTTAAGATAAAATTTTAAAAATTACTAAACATTGACCTAGGAACCAAACAGAAAAGAGAGAAGAAGAATGCTGAATTAGGGAATTAGGGCAAAAAGTGCCTAAAAAAGCCTTCCGGTGACTTCGGAACAGCATCAGATAGTTGGACAACAGGAGAAAGGAAAGCAAGAGATGCTGAGCAATTTGATACATTTTAGAATTGGCTTTGGAGTCAAACACCTCAACCCCTGCTCCCTAGCTGTGGGACTTTGGGCAAGTCCCTCAACTTCTCTGAGCCTCGGGGACAAAGCAAGCCCCGACCTCATTGTGTTTTGGGGAATGTAAGAAATAAAAATGTGTATGAAATACCTGGTCGAGGGCCCACCATGGAAAGGGCCCCCACAGCATGGTGGTTTTTCTTACAGGAATTATCAGTGTTGGTCTATGGAGCACCCCCGGAGAAGGGTCATATGTTACATGTGAGGAAATCAAGGTTCAGAGACTTTGAATAAATGCCCAAGGTCACACAGGCAGTAAATGGTGGCCCTGGTGCTTGAACCCTGGCTTGTCTGATCTACTCCCTCCCTGTCCTGCTTCATGATAGCTCATAAAAGGGAAGACAAAAGCCTTGCTTCACTCATGTTTTCTTCATAGATAACACATTTTCTAGGAACCTAACTCGCTAGCACATGCTTAGGTCGTTTCTATACCTCTGAGGGGCTCTGCAGGCCACAATAAAAACTTGGCTTGTATTTAGGGATCCTGGGGAAACAAACATCTTCAGAAGTCAAAATAAATGGGGCTTGGGGACTGCATGGATTACAAATGGATACAAATACGGCAGCTGGGTGGCTCGGTGGGTTAAGCCTCTGCTTTCGGCTCAGATCATGATCTCAGGATCCTGGGATCAAGCCCCGCATTAGGCTCCCTGCTTGGGGGTAGGGGTCTGCTTCCTCCTTTCTCTCTATCTGCCTCTCTGCCTACTTGTGATCTCTCTCTGTCAAATAAATAAAAATCTTTTTTTTTTTTAAGATTTTATTTATTTATTTATTTGACAGAGAGAGATCACAAGTGGCAGAGAGTCAGGGAGAAGTAGGCTCCCGATGAAGCAGAGAGCCCAATGTGGGGCTTGATCCCAGGACCCCGAGATCATGACCCGAGCCGAAGGCAGTGGTGTAATCCACTGAGCCACCCAGGCTCCCCAAATAAATAAAAATCTTTAAAAATGGATAAAAATAGCTTTTAAGACCATGGTTTGGAGAGAGAGGTTTCCGTTATTTAGCAACTGACTACAGAGCTTCTCTGAAGAGTCATAAGGCTTCTGTGTGCATGGACATGTTCCTTCCTTCCCCAAGCTTACTCTCCCATAGGGGCATCTATATACACAAGCTGCCCTTCTTTCTTACCATTCCTCCCTACTCGCTTCCCAGCTCAGAGTCTAGATTTTGTTCAGGACAGTCTGGCTCCAGTAATGCATCATGCTTAGCTTAAAGCAATCTGAACAACCCATATAGGCTTGTCCCAGTTTTAGCCATGAGATGTAAGCAAATGTCTGCAGGTAACTTCTAGGCTCTTTATCTCTGGCAAGATAAACCTGTGAGAAGAACACTTAGCCCATGCCTGTTTTGTTCCTGCTTGGTGTGCTGGTGTGAAGATGTGATGCTTGGAGCAACAGCAACTGTTTTGCAGCCATGTGGGAAGACATTGCTGATACATTGAGAATTGCAGATCAGGGAGACAGAACGAGCCTATGTTCTCAGTGGCATCATTCAACTTCTGTGCCAATCCCGGAACCAGTTACTTCCACATACCTTGCTATGTCAAGTAAACAAAATGTTTTTATTGCCTAAACTGCTGCTGCTTGGAATTTCCATTACCAGATCAATATTACGAGTCTGTCTGGGGGTGGGACCTGGTTATGCATATTTTAAATTCTCCCAGTTCTTCCTAATAAGGGTTCAGAACCACTCTTCTATCCAATGAAAAGCTCAAGCATCATGAGAAGTATTTAAACTATTCAGAAGAGGAATAGACTTCTTTCTAGGTGGGTTATCAGTGAAAACATTTTGGAGAAGGTAGCATTTGGTTCGGCTTAGGCAGATGGGTAGGCTTGGAGATTATGAGGTTAAAAGAATATAGTATTGTGGGGAGCTAAGCCCTGAGAAGCACAGGCTGTGTATGGGCGGCACAAATAGCTCAACTTGACCATATCACAAGGTGTGAAAAGTAGATGAGGCCAGAAGATGGTGTGGGGCCGGACTAGGTGTTGAGTGACAGTTTAATGCCATGCTAAGGGCTTGGTGCTCAACACTGAGTTAGTAGCCATAGATGATGAAAGAGAAGTATAAGACCCAGCCTGACCATTGAAATGCTTCGAAAGCAGTTGGAATGTCAAGGATTACTCATGCGAAACTCTCAGGAAAACAAATATGCCATATAGAATTAAACTCCCCAGGTGATAGCACAGAAAGAAATAGCCTTAGGGTGTCAGGGTCAGGAAAGAAGGGTGTGGGGCAGATCAGGATTGTGAAATTGTGGGATGTTCGAGATGGAAAGATAGCTACCGGCTTAGTGTCTCACTTTCGAAGTGATACAGGAATTCCATGTTTGCCACTCCTGGGAAATGAGCCCTTGGACTCTGTCTAACATCTTCTGGCACAAAGATTTCACGAGTCGGCGTCTATTATTAGACAGTTTCCATGATCATTCTGTTGTTTTTATTTATTTATTTATTTATTTATTTTTTATTTCCAGCATAACAGTATTCATTATTTTTGCACCACACCCCGTGCTCCATGCAATCCGTGCCCTCTATAATACCCACCACCTGGTACCCCAACCTCCCACCCCCCGTCCCTTCAAAACCCTCAGATTGTTTTTCAGAGTCCATAGTCTCTCATGGTTCACCTCCCCTTCCAATTTCCCCCAACTGTTTTTTTATTACATTATACCAGAATCAATCTTTTTATAAATATAGCCCACTGATCGTTGTTTTTGCTTTCCTTGCTTATGAGGATGACATGAGTTGAAGTATGGGTTCTACTAAGCTGTAGTGTTAATACATTCCGTCCCTTCCCATGGTCTCAGAGTGAATAGAGTGTTTTCTTTACCCTTGACTTTGGGATGGCTTGATTTGAGCAATTAGAATGTTGGCGGGTGTCATGCCAGCAAAGGCTTTCAATGCGTGTGTCCATTTGCGAACGCCATCTTGTACTCTTCAATCAATATGAGAAAATCGTTCCAAGGAGCACCTACTGATTCCCAAAGAAAAAGAAACACAGGGAACAAAATGGACTCAAATCACAACCTGGATCCAAGCACAGAGGAGCTTACATCAGATCAAACAAACTCCAGCTCACCTGCGGGTATGCAAGGGGGAGATAGATGTGGCTATAAGCATTAATGCGGCAATAGCTAAGACATACAACAAGGTATACTTCCTTTTACACCAGAAATCTCTTCCAATAGATGGAGGCCGCTATTATTCCCCGAAAATATTATCATTTTGTTCTCGTATATCCCAGTGCTGATAACCATTCCTGGTGTGACATGCATTCCAAATCCCTCCTGAATAGAATTGCTCACTCTTTCACCCAGAACTGAGCACGAGGTACTCCAGATGTAATATGCCCCTCGCAGAACCTATTAGGAGCACCACTGCCCTTCAGTGGAAAATAATACTTTATTAATGAGCCTAGAATTGCTTTAAATAAAAGAAAAAAGTTGCATTGTTGGATAGTATGGAGCTTTGGGTTAATTAACCCTCTGATCTTTTCTGACTCAATCACTGTCAAACTGGCTCCCCGAACATATACTTACACAGTTGACCTTTTTTTTTTTTTTAACATTAAGTAGAGATTCTATTACTCTTAAATTGTATATGGTTGGTTTTGACCCCACAGACTGGTCTGTCACTGCAGTTTGAATCCTTATTCTGTCATCAAACCTATCAACGATTCCTCGCTTATTTAGATCATCCATAAATTTGGTATGGGGCCCTGCAATGTCCTCCTCCAAATTATCATGAGAAAGAATATTAAAGACAACAGGGGTAAAAACAAGAACCTTATGGTGTATCTCTAGAGACTTCCAGATTGCAGACAGTAGGGTTGGTTGAAATCCATAACAAATCCCTTTATAACCGTATAGTCATCCTATCTGTGTTTTGACATGTTGTCCACAAGAATATTTAATGAGTGACATGGCCAGAGGCATTGCTTAGATCAATAGTTATCAGTGAAGTAACTTGATCAACAACGAAAATTTGTTGGAACCACATGATCTGTTCTTGGAAACCTGATAACGTGTCTTAGTAATTAGCTCTTTCTTTTCTATGGGCTACCAACATGGTTTAATAATTTCTATCATATAACTGTCAGGAAGCGACATCAGAATAGTGTCTCTAGTCTTGAAAATCCATCTTTAAAGGTTTGCATGAAATTTCTCACTGATGAAGTAGCATCATTTGGTACAATGTGCTCTAAGATGATGTGTCTTACCAGGACGCTCCCCCTGGACTTGACTGCCTCCTGGACCAGAGTAATCATGCACCACCCCAAATCCTACTTGGCCTTGCCAGTAGAGTGACAGCAAGCATTGTGGTGGTTATGAGAATACACTTCTTAGATCCCTTAGGAAGGGGAGCCTAATTGACTGCCCCAGCTGCTCTTCCTTGAATCTACCAGCACCCCTCTGCTGGGGCCACACTTCCCGCAGGCTGCTTCCAGCCCATGATGGAGCCTCACTAGAACTCTAAGGCAGGTCTATTCTTCAGAACGTGAGACTCTTCTGATGGATGACTTTGGCTTAGTCGAGAGCCCCTTGGAACTACCCTGCAGAGCAAGACCACCCAGTTCTCTCCTCCCCAGACCTGCTTTACTGTCTGATGGCTCTCCCAGTCTTCTCCAGCCCCCTCCCTATTCTCCCTCTTAAATAAATCTGCTTGTTAGTCCTGTTCTAGTGTCCTCCTTGGAGGACCTGAACTAGCAAAAGCATCTATTATGGGGATAAATTTAAATTTATAAATAGAATTATTGGATGCTTGCTTACCTCTTCGATTTAACTATGAAAGTAGGGATTAGCTCCGAGGTATGTTTGTCTTTGGCTGACCATTAAATCCCAGCCCCTCCTACGGAGCCTGGCACACAGTGGGGACTGAGGAAACACTGATTTGACAAACGAGTGAAACCATCGAAAATACCGTGAGTTATGAAAATGGAAGCTACGGTTATATGTAACGTATGCTTGTCCTGACTATAGGCTGTACTATCTGCAACATGGAAACTGGAATTGGGGAACATTCCCTGAAGAATAAGGTAAATAAACATTAAGACAAATGTCTTAATTACAGGCGGTCCAAGTAGTTCATGTGGTGATTTTTAAAGAAGATTTTATGTATTTATTTGAGTGAGAGAGAGAGAGAGAGTGCTCGCGCGTGAGCAAGGGGAGGGGCAGAGGAAAAAGCCAACTCCTGGCTGAGGAGGGAGCCATAGACTCAGGGCTCGATTCCAGGACCCTGAGATCATGACCTGAGCTGAAGGCAGAGATGGTGAAGGCAGACACTTAACCCACTGAGCCACCCAGGCACCCCAAGTAGTGATTTAAGAACCTTAAACTGAAAAAAAAAAAAAAAAGAACCTTAAACTGGATCATATTTCAATCTGGTTTCTCTCCAAGCTGTGACAGTTTGGTAATGGAGAACACACTAAGATAGTCCATTCCAAATACCGTCTAAGATGGACAACCTCAAAAGCAGCACGCAGTTGAAAGTAGTTGACAAAGGAGTTTTCAGAGCTGACCGGCTTAGAAATCTACAATAATCTCGCTTAGCATCTTTGACAAGTCACTTTCCCTCTCTAGATTTGGATGTTCCCGTCTATACCATGAGTGCACTGGCCTTGGGATTCTGAAGCACTTCTGGTTTGGGCAACCCCTGATTCAATTTTTTTTAAAGTTTATTTTTATTTTTTTAAAGAATTTATTTATTTATTTGACAGACAGATCACAAGTAGGCAGAGAGGCAGGCGGGGGGGGGGGGGGGAAGCAGGCTCCCCGCTGGGCAGAGACCCCCGACGTGGGGCTTGATCCCAGGACTCTGAGATTATGGTCTGAGCCAAAGGCAGAGGTGTAACCCACTGAGCCACCCAGACGCCCCGCAACCCTGGATTCTAAGTGGAGTGGACCGAGGTCAGGGGGTAAGTTTTTTGTTCTTTATTATATTTCCCAGTATCTACCAAAGTGCCTGGGACTTAGGAGGCTCTCAATAAATCTTGCTTGAATGAATTAATGAAAACATGAATGGAGGACACCTCCTCTCTTCTGTGGGTACACAACGTTTCGGGGCCTCAATCTGTGCTAGCAGGGAAGGCAGGAAGCAACTGTTTACCTTTGAGGGAGCGGCTGGGTGATGTGCCTGTGCAAACAGCCATTTACCCAGATGTCAAGAGGAGGTACACAGAGAGAACACACATTTACTCCTCTCCTCACTGTAATGATCCAGAAATCCCAGCCTGCCTCTCTGCATTATTCCAGGCACTGTTGGAGTGGGACCTGTTGTTTTCTTACTAGGCGTGGGGCCAAGCAAGACTCCTTCCCTCATGTTTCCCACTTGTACCCCAAGTCACACCCTCTCCAGTGACTCTCTAGGGCCAATACTAGCGTACAAAGTTAATCCCACTATTAGGTGTGATTTTCTGCTTGCTGTCTGTATCCTTCCACTGGAATGGAAACACTCTGGGAATAGATTATTTGTCTTGTTTATTGCCCGATCTCTGTAGCTGGAGGATTGTATTGGACTTGGTGGGCCTTCTCAGTAAGTAGATGTCTGCTGACTGATAGGCAGGTGTGCTCCAAGCCTGATCTGGTGAAATCACCAGCCTGACATTCCCACCACTAATGTCATCTCTTCGGTTAAGTCAGCATTCTTGACCCAAACACAACATAATCATTCCCACAGTCTTTGTCCTAACTCCTACTCTTATTTACTTACTTATTTACTCTCATTCATCTCTCCTCTGTAATTTAAATACATTGAAAGTATACATCGTGTGTCATGACTATAAATGGAAACCAATATTATTTCCATAATTAGAAAGTAACCATGAGTATGAATGCAGTGATCATAAACCTTAGTGCCAAGGGAGTGGCGAATGAAATGCTATTTCAACATGTTGTTTCCTTTGTAAAACTAGGCATTTTATTGTATGCATTTACAAATGTTATTTTGATACACAGTCCACAGACATCACCAGACCTCCCAAGGAGGTTGTGGTATCATTCTTAAGACCCCTGGAAAAGAGATACCAAGATACAGACTGCCAATGGTCCAAGTTTGAAGTCTTCTTCATTAAAAAGGGAAATCCAGTCGTGTTAGGGTAGTGTGAAAGACATATTAGCATGGAGTTGGGATCCTCCATGACATAATCAGAAGGACTAAAAGGGAAGAGAAAAGGAAAGGACTTCTTAGATGCAATTTAGAATCTGTGTGCCACATTAAGTTGCCTTGGTTTCAGGTAGAGTCTTCAGAAATCTCAAGTACTTGTAGCTTCACTGTGCATTTCCCCAGTGACTAACAAGGCTCAACAGTTTTCCATGTGTTTACTGGCTATTTGGATACCTTCTTTGTGAAGCGCCTGTTTAAATCTTTTTCCACTTTTTTGTTAGTTTTCTTATCTACTTGTAGGAATTTGCATATAATATGGATATGACTCTCCTAGTTTTAGTATTTAAAGTTATTTATCACTCTGCGATTTGTTTTTCTACTCTCTTCAAGGTGTCTTCTAATGCAGATCAGTTTCTCTATTTCATGAAGTCCAAAGTACCAATCTTTTCTTTTATACTGTTTATTATGTCATGTTAAGAAAGACTATCCCCAAAGCATAAAGCCATTTGCCAAATTATATTCTGAAAACTATTATTTTACCTTTCAATACACATCTCCAATCCACTTTGGATGTATAAGATTAAGAATAATCAAAGATTTTTTTTATGATTTTTTTAGGGTGGGGACAGAGGGAGATGAGAAAAAGAATCTTCATCAGGATCTTCACCCAGTGGGGCTTGATCTCACAACCCTGAAATCATGACCTGAGTCAGAATCAAGAATCGGACACTTAACTGACTCAGACACCCAGAAACCCTCTTCATATGAATTTTAAGGGTTCAGAACCATTTTCTGAAAAGACCATTCTTTTGCACTGCTCTACAGTGTTACCTTTTTCATAAAATTAGTGTCCATATGTGTGTGGGTCTCCTTTAATCTATCCTTGAATCAATACCACACTATCTTCATTACTATAGCCTCATAAGAAGTCTTATCCCTGATAGTATGCCTCTTCAACTTCTTTTTTTTTTTTCAAGATGGACTTGCTATTCTTGGACGTCTTCATTTTAATATAAATTTTGAATCAACTTGTCAGGTTCTTAAAAAAAATTTCTGCTGGATTTTTGATTGGTACTGCATTTATTCTGTGCAGAAATTTGGGGAGAGTGGATATCTTTACAATACCATACCATTGTTTTTAGAGCTTTCTTTTTAAAATTTTAGGTTGGCGGTTATTTTCTGTCCCCACTTTGAATATATTACTCTATTGTATAATGAGTTCCATCATTCCATTTAGAAGTCATTTGCAATTCTAATTGTTACCTCTTTAAAGGAAGGATGTTTCCTTTCAGGATTTTTTTGTTTTACTATAATGTGCTAAGTATTCTTTCTTTTTTTAAAAGATTTTATTTATTTATTTTAGAGGGAGAGAGCATGAGCAGGGAGTGAGCCAGAGGGCAAAGGGCAGAAGGGGAGGGAGAGAGAATCTCAGCAAACTCTGTGTCAGCATGGAGCCTGATGCAGGGCTTGGTCTCCTGACCCTGAGATCATGACCTAAGCCAAAACCAAGAGTCTGATGTTTAACCGACTGAGCCACCCAGGTGTCCCAGTGTTATTTCTTTAAATTTTTCTTGTTTGAGATTCAAAGTCATTCTTGGATCTGTGGATTGAAGTCTTTTATTTGTTTTAGAAATTTTTCAGCCATTGTTTTTTCCATGTCTTATTTCTGCCCCATTTACTTTTTCCTCATCTTTTGAGAAGAGGAAAATACTTATCTTTCTACAAAAACCATGTCCATCTGATCGCGAGGCTCAACTACATTCATCCTTTTTTCTTCTTTCTTTGCTCAGTATTTTTTTTTTTAAGATTTTTATTTTTAAGTAATCTGTACACCCAATGTGGGTCTCAAACCTACAGCCCCAAGGGTGGTCTGTTCCACTGACTAAACCAACCAGGCTCCCACTTTAGCTCAGCTGTTTTCTTCTTGATAGCTCCCTGCTCTCTGTGGCTAATCTACTGTCAAAATGATTTGATCTACTGTCAAAATTAATGGTTTGTTAATATCAGTGATTTTTTAGTAATAGAACTTCCATTTCATTTTTTATAGTTTTCAATTTTCTGCTGAAATTCCCCACATTACAAGTCTACTTTTTAAGGTATTAATCATGGATATTTTAAAATCTAAGTCTAATAAGCTTAATACTTGGACATCCTTTAAATGTACCCCTTTCAACTATTTTTTCAATCATGTAGTTTTGTCTCCTAAGATGACTGCTAGTTTAGAATTAAGTGCCAGGTACCACGAGTTGAACTTTGAACAAAGCACAGGTTAGGGGACCATGGGCACCAACTCCATGCAGTTAAAACACCATGTATAACTTTTGACTCCCACAAAATATAACTGCTAAGAGCCTACTACTGACCAGGGGCCTTACTGACAACATCAAGTCAATTAACACATATTTTTATGTTATGTGTATTCTGTATTATATTCTTGTGTAAAGTAAGCTAGAGAAAAGAAAATGTTATTACAAAATTCCTAAGGAAGAGAAAATACATTTACGTTGGACCGTATTTATTGAAAAAAAAAAAAAATCCTGCAATGAGTGGATCCACACAGTTCAAACCTGTGTTGTTCAAGGGTCAACTGTACATATATAAGGCAGTTTAGATCATTTGAGGCTCTCGGTAACTTTATTCTCTTACAGAGAAGACTTGCTTTTACTTCTCGCAATCTGGGTTGAGGCAAGTCACCTTATCATATCATAGGATGAGGTTATTCAAAACTGGACTTCACTCTTTGTGAGGGTTGGTTTATTTCTGGTTCACGACCACTTCTAGAGTACAGCCTTTGTGGATGCCAATGAAAGACCTGGCATTCGTATCAAGACGTCTTTCCTTTACGGAGTTCTGAATTCCCATGTTCCCCATCTGTCTGGTGAGACTGCTGGAAACATTGCTCAGCTTCTCTGTCCTCAGCTACTGCTTGTAAACCAGATGAAGGCCTTAAGGGGAAAGCAGGATGAATGTTAAGCTCACTGTTTTGTACTTGCCTTTTCTCAAGAATATTAGCCCCTCTAGTCCTCTGATGCCTCAAACCTAATCAAATACTTTGTCTGGCTTCTAGTTGACCTTGGCTGATAAACTGGTATAAGGTAAATAAGTGTACCATTATAGGCTCTAGGACGTATGTTTATATAAGAAAAGAAAGTTAAAAAGAATATGTGTGTGATCCTATTTCATTAAAATAAAGTATTTATAAATTATTAAAATATGCATAGAAATATAATCTGAAAAACGTGTAGTCGCCTACCTGTTTACATTGGTTGCAGATCATGCAATATTTCATTTTCTTTTCTTTTTTTTTTTAAGATTTTATTTATTTATTTGACAGAGAGAGAGAGAGAGAAAGAGAGAGTACAAACAGGGGGAAAGGCAGAGGGAGAGGGAGAAGCAGGCTCTCCCACGAGTGCAGAGCTTGATGTGGGCCTTGATCTGGGGACCCTGGGATCATGACCTGAGCTAAAGGCAGAGGCTTAACCTATTGAGCTACCCAGGTGCCTGATATTCATTTTCTACCTTACATATTTTTATAACGTTTGGGCTTTAGTTTTCAATGAGGATATATTCATATATAAGAGGAAAGTAGTAAGGTCACTTCAGAAAATTAAAGAAATAGAAATGGCATAATAGATACAGCATCTGGAAAGTGAGCTTATCTTTATTTTTTTTTCCCTAATTTGGGAAAGCTGAGTTTACAGAATATCTAGCTATATATATATATATATATATATATATATAGAGAGAGAGAGAGAGAGAGAGAGAGAAATCATGGTTAGATTCACGCTGTATTTTATAGTGGTTTTCCCTTGTTAAGGTACATTATGGAGGGGCTTCTTAGTTCAGGGATTTTCCAGGTTGATGAGTTACCTGTGGGAACCCGAAATTACTGACTGGGTCTTTTTATCTACTTGATCTGCAAATAAAAGGGAAACCAAAATTATAGGAACCCTCCAACTTTAGGAAAACATTTACTTAACCAAACTAACTTTAGCATACAACTAATTAAAAAGGGCTTTCTTCTTGTGAAGAGAAGACACAGGCTTATAGACTCCTACAATTTATAAAAGGGCTCAATTTGAAAACTCTATCCCATTGTTTTGCAGGCTTTAACACTGAACTCTAAATTTGGAAGTTCATACCAATCGGAGCTAACTTTCATTCTCTTCATTCTACCTGGGTTTCTAGTCTTTCATGATCCTGTGGAGTCCGAATTTTGTCTCCAACCATATTAAGGAATGTTTCCGTTATTTTATCAATTGAAAATTCATTTGGCATGTCTTCGATGTCCTCATCTAAGTTGTTTATTAAAATGTTGGAAAAATGAAAAAAAAAATCAGAATCAAGGGGAGAATAAACTTTACCAAAAGCTTCTCTGCAGGTTGTCAATAATAAATCAACACCCTCTGTATGGTTATTCAATCTACTTCAAATCCCTCTGACTGTAGTAGAAACTTACCCATATTTTCTTCATTCCATGAGGACTGCAGGATATTTCATTCCCACTTAAATCTTCTCCTTGTTGAACTGACCTCATCGTAGATCTGAAGAGCCAGCCACTAGGTAGCTGGCCACTTTAGGTGAACTAAGGGTGAACTAAGTGGGTCAATCAGATTTTTTTATCTCAGGAGTTTAGTAAAGACTTGATAAGGGACTGGATCTTAAAAGTTCTCATCACAAGAAATTAATTGTAACTACATGAAGTGATGGGTGCCACGAGACTTATTGTGGTCATCATTTTGCAACGTATACATAGATCAAATCATGCTATCCTGTGCCTCACACAACTTATACAATGTTATATGTCAATGATATCTAAAGAAAACTCAGAGAAAATGAGAAGAGAAATAAGACATGAAGCCTGAGTCTGTTAGCTGTAGGAAGCTAAACAGGAGGGTCGTGTGACTTAGGGGCTGAGACCACCATCGTGGGGCACCATCATGGTCTGTGTACGTGCAGCCGAGTCGGGACTGATCTGTATGGAGAAAGAAAGAACCAAAACATACATGCTGAGAGAAACAGAAGTCTGAAAGCAGAAAGAGGGGAAAGGATAAAGAGAGTCGCTGTCTGTTGGCTTCCCAGTTCCCATGAGGTGTCTAACTTTATAACCTGTACTTTGATTCTGTGTTTTTCTGTAGTTTTAAAATTAACTCCCTTTCTGGCTTGAGCAAGTGTTGTAACTTTGTTGCCTCCAAAAGTCCTCTGCTGAAGCCCTAACCCTGACGACCTCAGAATGTGACTGTGTTTGGAGATGGAGCCTTTCACAGGTGTTGAAGTGAAAATGAGGCTGATGGAGTGGCCCCCACCCCAATCGGATGGGTGTTCTTCCAAAGAGAGATTAGGACAGACAGAGAAACCCAAGGATGCGTGAGGCCAGAGGGGCGACCCTGAGAAGAGGCAGCAAGAAGGTGGTGTTGGGAGAAACACAAACTTGCAGGCACCCTGATCTGCGGCTTCCACCTTCCAGAACTGTGAGAAAATACATTTCTGGTGTTTAAGCATCCTGTCTGTGATAAATTTATTGCATGGCAGTGCTAACAAACAAGCAAGTTCAAGTGGGTTTCAGTGCTTTTAATTGTATACACAGAAGACTTGGACTTAATTGGATTCAAGGATAAGCACATGTTTATTTCGCATAACTAGGAGTTAGGAGGAAAAGAGCTCCGGGGCTGGTTATTTCAGAGACACATGACATCGTCAAGGATCTATGTCTTTTGCAGGTTTCTGCCTCACCATTATCTTCTTAGTAGGTCAGCTCTGACCTCAGGTTAGATCCCTTCCTGTTGACATGATGGCTGCAACATGGTCAGACATGATATTGTCCAGAAGAAGAAATTACTACATCTTTTTGAGTGTTTGTTTTCAAGAGCAAAGAAACCCTTCTTAGAAACCTTCCTGCACCCTTGTTTATGCCCCCTGGACCAAAAATGCATCATAGCCAGCGAAAATGGGATTGTCATGATATCACCCACCCTGAGTGAACATGGCCACATGAAGATGGTGGGGACCACATACATGGGAGATAGGGTTACACAGAAAGAAGAGAGAATGAATTTGGAGAAGGTAACCAACAGTGCCTTCCTGGTTCCTGTTACTAAGATTCCGTAGACAGCGATGGTATGTACAAGATTATCACGGACAATTTTGACAAATGTGTGGCTGAAATACAGATATTTTCTTTAATCTCTCTCCAATGACTAGAGGCCACATGTCACATGGCTTACGTCAGAGATACAAGGCGGTAAAATCATAAGAATCTTGGTCAGATTATGAGAACCTTCAGTGTTAGGGGGAGGAATTTGAAACTGAAAAATATATTGTAAAGTCTTAATCTGATATGATGCAAGATATTTCAGGAAGATGGATCAACCTCTGATTCCCAAAAACACTTCGTAGGTGGCTTAACTGAACAGCATACAGAGACCAGACTCCATTTTGGATTCACTCATTTTCTTTCCGCCAGTATCTCCTGAGAATGGGCCATGTGGCAGGCTCTTCACTCAGCAACAGGGATCAGGAAACGAGCAAGACAGACGTGGCACCTTTCCTTGCATCATTTAAAGCTAGAGGGATCTGTATCGATCAGGGTGGGCTAGTCTGCAGTAACTAGTAAACTCTGACATCTCATGGAGTAACACCATAGAGACATAGCTTTGCTCATGTCGATTCCGAGGCTTGGATGGTCCTCCTCCGACGTCTGCCTAGGGTATCTGGACTCCCCCGCCACCAATGTCACCACCATTGGGCAAGAGAGGTGTGTGGAGAATATGGAGGATGTATACCAGCTCGTGCTGGTCTCAGCCTGGAATACAGGCTGTGCTCAGAGTCCATTGGCCACACCTGGTCACCTGAAGGCAAGACATGTTGGGAAATACGTGGTGGGGGTGGGGGACAGCACAGGAATATTTAGTAAACAGCGACTGTCTCTGCCACAGGATTTTATAATAAATACCTCAGGTAAAGACTCGTCTCTTCTTTATTCACTTACAAAGTTGTACCAGGCAAGGAGTGCTTATAGAAACATCATGTTAATGACAACTTCTGCTGGAGGAGAAAAAGTAGCATATTAACCTCACTTTCAGACAGTTGGGTATTAGGGAGACATAAGGAATAACAAGTCAGTACTAAAGCGAGGTGACACTTTTATTTCTTCGCCCTGCAGTGATGCCGTGGAAAGAAGAGACCTCAATTTGCATCTCAGCTCCTGTGTGCCACTCCTGTGTCCTGAAGCAAGTCATTTAACCTCGGCGAGCCCACTTCTTGAGCTAAAGAGGAAGGGGCATAGGCTCTACCTCAGGGAGATGTCATGAGGATTAAGATGTAAAAAAATATATATATGTACCTATGCAAATGTCTACATCGCGCCACCACTGGCACGGGATATAAACTCATAAAACGTTAACACATCTGCTATAGATGAGTTAGTTCAAATTGGAGATCAGAGCACCCCACCATGTTTTTCGTTTCATCTTCCTTGCAGCCACCCACGTCCAATCTAACTCGGCAACCCCACAGGCTTCTCTGCTCTGGCCGACTCCTCTCCCACAACTTCCCAACATCTTATCTCATCAACCTCCTCACCACTCACTCACTGCTCTGCTGAACAATTTTACTGGTGGTCTGAGACTTTTGCTAAGTCCCCAAACAACAGCAGCAACAACAAAAAACTCTTCCCGTGTCACGGACTGCATGATGGCAAAATTATAGGCTCTTCCTTCTAGGAAGATCATCCCTTCTGCCCCATTGGCGGGAGGCTTGGCCCTCTGACTGGCTTTGGCCAATGAAGTCAGTGGCCACGATGCAAGCGAGAACTTGGAACGCCATAGCAGGGTCTACTCTGTCTTCTTCCTCTGCCACAAGACAGCTTTGGCCCTGAGATGGAAGTGGGGGGCAGAGCGGCAGCTGGTTGGTGGTAAAATAGAAACGTGGGTGAGCAACAAACAGCCCTTTGTGTGAGTAAACTGACATCTCTAAGGTATTTGGGGTTATTTGTTACCGTAGCATAACCTATCCAAGAAATGGCCAACTCAACTTCATCTCCCCACCATGAATAGGACCTCTTCTCTTCGAGAATTGTGTTCATAATCTCTCTCTCCCTTGGGCACTCTTTCATCCCTCTTGCCTCCCCTAAATGCTTTCTACTGTCAACTGTCTTCTCCAGAAAGCTTCCCCTGATCCTCCTGATCACCCACAATCTCTCCCTTGTCGGAGCAACACCCTAACATGTTCTCCATAATACCCGTAAATAAACTGTAAATAAATGATTGCTGACACCATCAAGGAGGGGGTCCTTCTCCTATGACACCGATGAGAAAATTTCAATATTTTAATACTTTCCCTGTGTCTTAAAATCCTCATGGTGGATAGTGATCATGCTTCCCGCCCCCCCCCCCCCTCATTTCTAGAACCTAAGGACCACATACTTACAAAGGCAGAGTGAGAATGTGTTGAATAGTAAGTTTCAGTTTTGGGTAAGATAGAGTAATCGCAGGCTACCCTAAGTCTCCCCCCCTGAAAGCAGCTATAACCCCTGGAACCTGGAGCACACAGTGGGAGGCATTTGGTGACGTTTCTAGATTATGAGAGCTTAGTCTTTCACTGAAAGGATAACTGACATGAGGCTTTGGGTTGCAGAATGGGTTTCTTTAGACCAATTAAGTGCAGAAGCTTCTTTCTTTGGGCTGGACAATTGACCAGTCCCACGGATGTGAACCAGGAGATTGGACCTTTTGTGGCTTTAATTTTGTTACTGTGTGGGTATGGGAGTGACCAACGAGGCTTTGTAGTGATGGCTCCAGATTTACGGCGGCAGCACCGCCAGTGGAAGGTGGGGAGAGGCACCCGGTGAAGGACCCGATGGCATCAGCAGGAAAAGAAAAGGTGAGGAGGGTTGGTCAATAATACGGTAGTGTTCACATGGCAGTCTGCACCTCGCATGAAACTGGCTTCATTGTACAGTGACAGTAGAGAGTCCTTCTTGAGAAAAGAGTACCTTTTTTTTTCCTGGGGAAAAATAAAACAGCCAAAGACCTAGGAGCACTGGACAGATAGGACATGAAATAAATAACTTGAGTAGGAAAAACAACCAAATTTAGATTTTTCATGTAAGGACTAGAAGAATCCAGGACACTCATGGGATGAATGCATTGTGGGTGAATGAAGGAGGATTCTAAGGCAATAGGTCGTAGCAGAGGCCAGCCTGAGGACCAGCCACACAAGTTATGGGGTGTCCGTTGCGACCAGTGATTCTACCTGAAGATGTTTCAATCAGGTACTGGTCCTTTTCTTCTCTTTCTTTCTTTCTTTCTTTCTTTTTTTTTTTTTTTTTTAAAGATTTTATTTATTTATTTGACGGAGAGAGAGAGTAAGAGAGCAGAAGCAGGGGAGCAGCAGGCGGAGGGAGAGACAGACTCCCGACGGAGCAGGGAGCCTGACAGGGTGCTCCATCCCAGGACCCTGGGATTGTGACCTAACCTGAGTCAAAGGAAGATGCTTAACTGACTGAGACCCCCAGCAGCCCCCAACTACTGGTTCTGAAATATTTTCCACCATGTGCTGCCTGCCCTGGGTTTCTGGACTGTGTGGGTTGAGGCGAGTTGAGGGGGAAAGGAATGACAGTGCTACGTCTTTGCACAACTCCTGGGGGCGCTGTCTGCACTGCATTTGTATAACGGAAGGAAGTTGCCCTCTCCTTTCCCACCAGCAGCCTCCACAACAAGGGAACGATGGTTTCCCTGAACTACTAGGCAAGACCACCTTTCGGTCTGAGTTCCTTTACATACTGAAGAATCCCTCAATTCCCAAAGCTGTAGTTCAAAGTTTTTAATATTTTCCTTTTCTTCAACATGCTGTTGACACAGGACACACTGACTAGATAAAACGAAGTGATTTTACCTGCTCGCCTTAAAAAGACAAGGTCTTTGGCCCACTCGCCTCTCTTCTTTAAACATGTTTTTTTTAAAGAGCACAAATCCTCTAATCTAACTTGTAAAACATTTAATATTTTGGATATACGGCTTTAGTGACCAGCCAAAAGTCAGGCCGGCTAGACAAAAGGGAGCTGGCGAAGTATTATTCATCCTTCACAAAGCCAAGAGGTGGCTGTTTCTCCCGGGTCAAGAGGTCAAGCTGCATAGCATTAATTTCGCTGAGTTTCTTTGTTATAAATAACAAACAAGGTCATTTATTTTCATTTTCTTGTTTCTAATTGCATGCATGTACTCCCGAGGTTGAACTCCATAAACAGGTGGCTGGAATGCTGGGGAGAGAGCTTGAAACTGTTCCAGAAAAGAGGGCATGTCCCACTCTGGCGAAACAGTTTGATGAGTTAGAGATTTTGCCACTGCAGGATACGCACCTGCACTATTACTCGAAAAGCAAACACTCATCTGCTTGGCACGCACAGATCTATGTAAATTAGGGGAGATTATTTTGCTACTGGTCCTTGGCTGTTCTGTGATCAAAGGCAATTGTTTCCCATTTCTTAAGACACGGAATCTTTATGCGACTCGGTTCTTTTCTTGTTTATTTGGACAATTTTATTTTTCGGTGGTTATTGAGAATAACATGCCACATCCGTTAAGCCTAGAAGCATGGGTGCCTAGCAAAGGAAGGATGTCATCCGAGGCTCCGACAGGGAGAGATATATATGAGCAATGCTATACAGATGTCATGGAAGGGTTTAATTAATATCCGCTTAATGATTTTCTTTCCTTAATGTTCTTTTAGCTGGCCCCTGCTGAAGAATAAAAAAATGGACTGACCACCCCCTCCCACCCCACCCATGGCTAAGAGAGTCCTGGCCCTCAGCTTTCATTGTTTGGCAGTGGTCTTTGTGGGCAACACTGCAGGACCCCTCCTGCTGGAGAGCCTCTGAACTTCCTGATTTTCACTCCTATATAACCCTTCCACCCCCATCACTACCTTTGTCTCTTTGGGAAAAAAAAAAAAAAATCTTTTCACTTGAGCAAAATAAAAACTACCCCGTATTTGTTTCTGGAGTGTAATTATAAACTTCATTGTACATTCTTCCTGGCTTTGATGCTTATCTTGAAGGGTTCAGTGAAAATAAATTGTTTTTATGAAAGCAGAGAAACCATTTGATAAACACGCTGTCTCTGAAAATTGTTCCTGCAAAAGAGGTCATTCTTTCACTTTAAAAGAAATAGAATATATTTCAGAAAACAGGCAGGACAACAGTTTAGGATTTCTGTGAATACAGGATATATTTTTTTTAAGGCAGGGTGTAAACACACTGAAAATTGCACACCTCCTGATTGTGTTGAGTGTATTGGTTTTTAAAATAGCTTTATTGAAGAGCTACTTAGATCACAAGCAAATACTTGCTGCATTTCATATTTCTGGGAATGAATTCTCAGCTCAGTACTTTTTTGCTACTAGGGTTTTGGGGTTACGGTTCCTTAATCACTATATATCTCTCAGAACCAATGGCTGTACCTATTCTTAGTAAAAGTAATAGTCAACTAGGAAAATGACTGGTTTTCTAGAGTGGTTCTTGCACCTGGTAGCACAGAGACCAATGTGGCCAAAGTTGGTTGTAGTAATGGGAGAAGTGATCTCATGCACACAAATATATATATGTGTGTATATACACACACACACACACGTGTATGTATATATATATATGTGTAAGTACATATATATGTATGTATGTATATATGTATATACATAAATGTAAAACATGTATGAAAAGTGAGCTGATTTTTTCCCAGTTTGCTCATGTTCCTGCATTTTTTGACCTAAGTAACAATATCAACATAATTCCTATTTCCCGACCTGAAAAGTTTGGACTCATGGAAAACTGAAGCTAACAATGACAAAGCTTGGGGATCTTTTCACACCCTAATTCCTGTGTGGGACTCTCTCCCGGTGATTAGTTTTAGAGTCTGCTCTGGGGATTTGTACTGAGGTCCCGAGGTCGGAATGCTTCCTCTATACCATCCACTATTGTGAGAGCCTTGGTAGATCTCGACTTGATTTTATCTGCATGTGATTTAGACGACGAATGCAAAGTCGTGATTCTCTGACATGAAACTCTAAATTTCATGGAGATGAGTTATACAGATACTAAGGATCCATGCTGGATAGAAATGCTCTGCTTTATGACAGGAAGCCAAATTCAGACATAAAACCAAATATAAAATGTTTTACCAATATAATACATTAGCTGTTACTATGGGAATAGGAGGAGAAGAAACTGGAGTAGCTCTGGCCTTGTTAATTTCCATTTGGAGCTGCTGTTAATTTGGCTACATTACATACTGCAAACAAGGATCATAATATTTGGATAGGACTTTTCATGACCCAAACTCAGGAAAATTAAACTGTATGTAATGTTTAATAGTATCCTCATCTGGGCAACCAATTCCCAGAGAGGTTAAATCACTGTTCACAGATTCCCTAAAAGCTGGGATCTCAGGAAGATCTTTGGGTATAATATTTGGCGGGTTGAATGCAATCCTCCTGGGAACGTTCTTGCTTAATTTGGACACAGAGTAGAGAAACAGAGTTTTCGAGTTCTTTCAAGAGGTAAGATAGTTTTCCCATCATGAATTCTCTCCTTTCATAAAAACTATTTATTTTCACTGAATCTCTTAAAGATAAGCTTGTGTATTTCCACCCCCCCCACCCCTCTACCCCTGGCTGGCTTTTTTTTTTTTTTTTAAGAGATTCTTGGATCATAGTACTGTTCAATTGGAAACATCAAGCTAATGAGACTGACCATTTTGACTCATGTCATCCAAAAACTTTACCGGAATTTTCTTATGCCCAGGAGTTCTATTTTCTGTATAGCTGAATCTTGTACTGCCCTTCCAAATCGGTAACTGTTAGCACCGCTCCGCATAAATTCAAAGCATGTTTAAGATATGTTCTTGGAGAAGTTTCTTCAAACTCAAGGCTAACCTAGTACAAAGGAAACCTTTGTCTGTGGCATTTCAGAAACGAATGCTGACAGCCCGAAAAAGGTGACACCCTTAAGATGACAAATAGCAAGGCAGTTACAACTGCATTTATGTTTGAAAGGCATCATTCTCAAGTTTTCCATGGATGGGCTTCAAAATCCACTCGAACCCTTAAAATTGGGTGGTATTCTGAACGCAACGGGCAGCAGTGTCAGATCAACTCGAAATGAAACAACGTCTGATTCTAGTTGTGTTGTATACAAGAGATCTAAAACAGCAGCGTGCCTAAGACCACCCCCACCCCTCCGCGCACCTTCAGGAAGGTTGTTCTTATCCACATCAGCGGTCTTGGGTCGCTCTTCCCCAGTCTTCCCTTGACCAGGTTCCCTGGGAATGCTTGTCTACAGTTAAAACCTCTGTTTACCCTCCCCGTCTCTGCCTTTCTCCACCTCTCCCTTCTTGCCGTTCTTACTTCTCGTGGTCCTCACTTAAATGGATATTCATTCATTGCAAACCCCCCTGAGTACCAAGCATAGTCCAAGGTTCTTGGGATACGGCTGCCATCCGGCATGTTCCGTGCCCCCTCCTCCCCAAACCCGAGCTTTCTTTTACGAATATCATGGAAGTACAGAGCCTGGCATCCCTCCTACTACTTGTGAGTGTGTTTCTCAGATTGCTTCTCTCAGTAGCACTGGTGGCTTGTGTCAAGCCAGGATCTCCCGGTGAGTGGATGGGACGGGTTATGCATCCATGTGTGCATGGGGATATATGTGTGTCCAGGAGTGTGACGGGTCCAAACCATAGTGTCCCCAGAGGATTTCCATGCATGTCATCTGGGGACCCTCTTTCTCATTCACAAGTGCCTAAAACAGCACGGGGTAGGCAAGCGAGGAGCTGCTGAGGGCATGGAGACTGTAGGCAAGACTGTGAGGTCAGCAGCCTTCCCGAAGGACCTGTTTCTGTTCCAGGGATTTTTTCCGTTCCAATTGACTGAACACAAGTATCTCAGACCCTTCACTTTCTTTTTCTCCGCCCTTCCGCCCCCCCCCCCTTTTAATCAAGATCTACGCTCGAAAATCACCTACCTTACCTCCTAAATCATCATCATAATAAAATAGTGACTGATGAATATTGTTCCCTTCCCCAAGGCATTTGCATCATAAGGGGGATGGGGCGGGTTTTAAGCGGAAGGCTTTTTCAAAACAAGGGCCAAGAGGTGGTATTGGATGTGACCCCGCATTCCTAACTCTCCGGAGCCTCCTGGGAGAAGGTTCTCGCTTCAGTTTCCAGCATCTACAGCTCAGGGCTGTGGCAACACGTCAGCCCACATGCAATTCCCAGGCTCGCAGCTAGTGGGGTTTCCACTGTGAGTATTTGTATTCCGGATCCCCGAGGTCTGATTACAACTACAGGTTTAGTCTCTCCGTAACTCTGATTATACTTTCCCTCATCCCGTGGAATCAAGCTCAGATTACACCAGAGTGAGCACAAGGTGGGCAAGAGAAGTGTGAAATGAAAAACTTCTTCTTCCCAGCCTTTGGGGCTCTGGTTAACAACTATCTGCAAGAAAAAAAAAAAAAAATTTCTTTTTTGGTACCTCAGATCAGCAGGCTGCTTCTCTCCTGCGGCCAGATGCTGCCCTATACGCCATTGTTAAATACTAATAGTGAAACTTAAAAGATGTTCTCGTTCGAGGCAACAGGTGGCCACTGCACCCTCCCGCTCTGATTGGTGGAAAGGCCACAGGCGCCCAGTGGCCCAGAGAAAGGGCCTCCACGTCTGCAGTTTCAAGAACCTGCTCAATGGGGTGTTGTCCTGATAATATCTCAGCTCGCTGCCAATTTGTGCAACCCGCTGAGCCATTAGGGAGCGCCGCTGGGTTGTCAACGTTAAATGGAGACCCGGGAGAGAGGACCTAAGCTTTTTTTTGGGGGGGGGGGACAGGAGTCAACCCAGGGACAATGTAAGCAGTTGTTCCTTCCCTGAATACACACCGCTCTCTCGGGCGGTGTCCAAACACACCTTTAGGCTAAGAGAAGAGCAAATACACAAACTTTCACCTAATTGACGTTTATTTTTCCTGCTTGGTTCCAGAAAGATAATACTGGGGTAAGGTACACACACAGGTGTCACCAAGCTGGAGAGCCTACTTTGGAGAACAGAAGAACAGAAGAAAAGCAACCCATCTGAAGCTCCTCTGAAAAAGTTCAGGCCCCGGGGCCAGCCAAGTGTGTTCAGGCGACGGAAGTGTTGGAGAGTGTCCGCTAAAATATTTGAAATTTCTCCCTTTCTCCATTCCGGTTAAAGCAGCTTCTAGATAACCAAACTGGGGAAGGGGGGTGGGGGCAAAAATCCCACCGCCTTTCCTTAACGTTCTCATCTAAGCAATAAAGTCACTTCCCTTCGCCAAGGCTGAGGGTCAAACTCTCAAATTAACCCAAAGCAATAAAGCAATGTGGGGGGGGGGCGTGGAGGGAAGAGGGGAAGGAGCGGGGAGAGACAGAGACAGAGACAGGGACACAGAGAGAGAGATGTAGCTTAAAGAAAGAGAGAGAAAGAGGAGGTGGGTGAGTGCTGTTTGAGGAAGTTAATCACCCAGAACCTTTTAGGAAAATGGGGACATTTTCTCTCTGAGAGCAGTGAATGATCCGCCTAGATCCAGTTACTCAAATGCCTTTCGAATACAAACAAGAGCAAAGGAAATACGGAGAGAACCGACACAAGGCTTAACTCGGGAAGCTTCAAGTCTGCCTACCTGTGAAAGGTCAGGCACCAACACCCCTTCTGGAAAATACCACAGGTGTACATGGGGTCCCGGGAGGCCCTCATGCCGGTTAGCTGCTCGGTTAGGTGCCTCCGAGTAGGGGCCATTCCTGCGTAAAGGCGGAGTAGGGTAGACGGACCGGGGGACCGGCACCACGAGGGACGAAGGGGACGAGGGGAGGAAATGCCGGAACGAGGGGTGGCAAGAGAGCGGACGGCGTGTGGACGCCGGTGGCCGGGGCTGGGGGCCGAGCGAAGCGGGGCTCGGAAAGGGGGGGGTAGGAGGGCCACACCGGGCACCGGGCTGGCGGCCGGCCCGCCGAAGCGGCCGAGGAGCGGAAGGGAGCGAGGAGCGCTCCGAGGCATCGGGGACAAAGAGGACCGGAGAGGGAAGGGGGGGCGAGGTGGGGAGAAGAGGGGCCCCGGGGAGGGGGGAGGCCGCGGCGCGCGCGATGGGCACAGCCGGGGCTGCGCGAGGCGCGGGGTGAGCCGCGAGGGGCCGCGAGGGGCAGGGGCCGCAGCGGGGCGGGGTCGGCGCGCCCGGGGGCGGTCCGGGCCGAGGAGCGCACCGGCGGGGCGGGCGGCGCGCCAGCTGCCCGCGGTGGGAGGGGCGGAGCGGCGGCGGCGCGGGGAGGGGACCGGCGGCGGAGGCAGGAGGGGGAGAAGGAGGGGAGGGGCCGGGCCCCTTGTCTCCGCGGCTCCTCTCCTCAGTCCGCCCGGGGAGGAGGAGGAGGAGCGGGGCCAGCCGCCGCCGCCGCCGCCGTCCCAGCCTCGCCCCGCGCACCTGAACTCGCCGCGCCGCCCGGGCCCCCGCGCCGCGCCCCGCGCCCCGGGCGCCCGGCCCGCGCGCAGCGCTGCCTCGGTGCCCCGGCGGGGCGCGTCCCCCGGGCCGCCTCCCGCTCTCCCGCGGCTCGCGTGGCCGCGCCTTTGTGTGCGGCGGCCGCTTCTCCCGGGCTCTTCGGGCTCCGGTCGCAGCGCTCTTGCGGCCCCGAGCCCCGCGCGCCGCCCCCGGGCAACCCCGGCCGGGCGCCCCCGACGGTGGATCTAGCGGCTTCGAAGAAGCGGGCACCGGCCCCGGCGAGCCCTAGCCCCGGCCCCCGGCCCCGGGCCCGGCTCCGGCATGGATGTGAGGTTCTACCCCGCGGCGGCCGGGGACCCCGCCGGCCTGGACTTCGCGCAGTGTCTGGGCTACTACGGCTACAGCAAGGTGACCGGGCCGGGGCCGGGGGGCGGCGGGGCGGGGGCCACCTCCCCATCCCGGGCGCGCCCCGCGCTCCAGCTCCCCGCCCGCTGCACTTTTCTCTCCCCTCTCCACGCCTTTCCTTTTTGCGCCTTCGTCTCTGTCCAACTCTCTCACTCTACTCTTTCTGCCCCCTTCCTACACCCCCCTTTTTGTCCCCATGCCGGCGCTACTTCTCTCTCCCCCCTCAACTCCCCCCTCCAACCCCGCCGACTCTCCTTTGCTGCCCCAAAGAAGCGAAGAGCAGCCCGAGGACTGAAAGAGGGGACACGCTTGTGATTCTTTGTTGTTGTTATTAGTAAACATGGGCGCAGCGCCCCTGAGTTGGGGGGGGCACCTCACGAGTCCCCGATCTCGTGGTCCGACGACCTCGCCACACCCCCACCTCACCAACCCCTCTTACCTTCCCCGCGCACTGGAGAGCTGGACCCGGGGCCGCTCGGGGGGAGGAAAGGAACAAACTTTTGAGCGTGCCCTGGATTGGGCGGGGGCGGTGGGGGCGCGAAGTGTTGGGACCCCCGCAGGTGGCTTTTGCTGCCCTCTCGCTGGGGCGCCTTGGACCCCGGAACGGAGGTGCCAGCCCCTCCCTCGTTAGCTCCAAGCTGCTTCTCATCTTTCATTTTTTTTGGGAAGGGGTAAGTTTTGCATTTCGGGGAGATCAGGCTTGGAGACCTCCCCACCACGCCCTGGGTCAACCCACCTCTTCTCCCCCCACTCCCCCGCGGCAACTTCGAGGACCGAGTTTTTTCAGGTGGGCGAAGGTGGGTCTCGGAAGGGCAGCTGGCGCAGCTCGGACCGGCGAGGCGGGGCTGGAGTCGCAACCCTTGGGCCAGGGCGGCGTGGACTCCCCTTCTGGGTCCTTCCTGCAGCCCCCAGGTCCAAGCTTTGGAGGAAACATTCACCCCGAGGGCGATGCTCAGAGAAAGAGCTGTGCTCTGGATGGCCTGTGCCTTTTGAATGTGGTTTTTCTTTCTCCTTCCCCCTGCTCCTCCCTCCCCCCCCCCCTTTTCTTTCAAATCGTAGTTTGTTTATGATTGCTTGGATAACAGAGGAGGAAATAAGGAGCCGCTGAAAGAAAGGTGCTATACAAAACTAATGAATAAATAACAGGAAGAGGAGGGATTGTATCTAGAGTGAGGAACAGTTTGCTGTGCCCCGTGGCTGATGGAGGCTCGTGTTCCTTTCTATTTGTTTATACTCCGTTCCCAACTCCAGTGCTGAAGTTTGTGAAAGACCTTTAGGGTCTCTCTGCCTAACCCCTCTGTCCCCGTCGCCCAGCCCCGCGCCTGGCACCGCGGGCCTCCCCACCAGTAAAGAACCAAGGGACATTATTCAGTGTGTTTTAACCCTTTGGTGTGCTGGCGGTGGAGGGCCGGGGTTGGTGGTTGGGGGGGAGCGTTCATGCTCTCAAAATTCCAAGAGTGGTACGTGAAGCTTAGAAAGGGAAGCAAGAAAAGGCCTCTGTCAGTAGCCAGGGTTAAGGGTTTTAGTTTCTGTCCTCTGATTTTGGATTTACTCAGGTTATTAAATGCTTTAAAAAGTCCCCCTTGTATGCTCAGTTAGTGACTTGGGCAGCCTAATTAAGTATGTCGTGTTTCTGAGAACACACCTAATTGTTCCAGTGGGGTATTATTTATCTGCTTACAACTTAGCCTGTGTATGCAAGCCTGGGAGAACTGGGCATGCTCTTATTTTTGGAAGCCATTACCTTGCTTAATGTAACTACTTCTTTCTCTGATTTAAGATCAGCAACACTCGAATGACACCAAAATAGAAACCTTTTGTGCTAATCCAGTCTCTGTAGTGCGTGGCAAATCTCTCTGTTCACTGCGATCCCAAGGGTACTTCAAGGGACCAGAGGAAATTGTGGGTGTTTTGTGTGTGTGTCTCTTTTTTTTTTTTATTTTTTTGAGCAAAGCTATTTTGAGCCCATTTAAACTCAGAACATTTACTTCAGGAGGGTATAGAAAGCTCGAAACCCACCCGTTATTTATGGAGATGCTTGTTCAACTTCGGGAGTGAGAATGCAAGTTGGTTTGCTGTCATATTTTCTTTACACAGCTTTTTGCCTGGAACAACCTGGTTTCTTAGTAATTCACCGATCTGGTGGTCCCAAGTGCTGTGTATATCTGATTTATGAAAGTTAGACACAGTGCTTAATATTGGTGGAAATCAAATTGTACTTCTTTTAAGGGATGTCCGCATTTAATTCCTTGCAGATAAAAATCCAATAATCTTGCATTTGAGCCCCAATACTTTATCTTCGTACTCTTAATTTGAGCAGAGAAAAAACCCAATTTTATTCACAGTGATTTTTCTTTATAGGGAGAATGTAGTAGAAGAGGAAGTATTAACTTCGTGGGTATAAAACAGCAAGTGATAATTAAGGGTTTATAGCATTTTGTTTCACAGCTAACTTGTGTGTCTGAGGTGGTACTATTCAGTACAGATTTATACTGAAAGTGTAAAAACTAGCATACGAAGACATGCATTTATTTTAATTTGGAAATACCTGTAATTATTAATCTCTTAAGACTTAACTCTCGGTGAGGTATATTATCACTCCGGAGGCAAAATGATGGGTTTCAAACAAAGTATGTTTCTGCCCTTTCTTGTTTTTAACTACCATCTGGGAAACTTTTTAGAAGAAATTCAGAACCCTCTGCTCCAGGCTTAACAAGTGAAAAGTTAGCACTTATCTTTAAATTTATTTACCAACCGTGAATAATAGGGTTTCATTCATTTCTCTCTTTAACAAATGACCAGAGTCTTCCGTATAAATTATATGTTGTGTGTATTATCTTTACATTCTGTGAGTATATGGATCCTTTTAAAATGTCAGCGCTCGGAAAGTGTACTGTCTATGGATAATGGATGAAAGAGTTTTGAGGGTTCAAAAGTCATTGCAAGTAGGAGAATAACTTCAAATAAAATATAGCCAGGATCATTAAAATCAGTTAATAATTCATGAGCCAGCCGCTGATGTATAAACTTACAGTCATCTCTGCTTTCTAAGGGCTAATTTCCATTTTAATTTCAAGTGGAAAATCTACTGTTTGAACATTCCTTTTTCTGATGTGGCTAACAAATTAAACTAACACCTATATTTTTTAAAAAGGCTGTGTGGGGGGCGGGGCTAGGCTTATGTTGCCCAAGTGCAGTAGGGATCCACTGTCTATATATCTGGAATTTTTCTTTCCCCAGGGAAGGGGAAAGGACACAGTCCTTTCACCAGTAAGATAATATGCATCAGATCAATTAGCATGTAGTTGTCAGAAGTCTGCCACCCCCAAATAAACTATTGTATTGAAGGTGGGTGTGAGCCAAGTGAAATGACACAGTAGGTTAATAATGAACTTGGACCAGACTCTAGTTACTAGCTTTTTCTGTGTATTCTTAGGTTTTGTTTTGTTTTGTTTGATTGTTTTTAACCCCCTGCCCCCTTCCAAAATCTGGCTCTTGACTTCTTACCCTGTGCAGAATGGCCTTTGGTTGGTTTTAATTTATCAATCCCAAATCTTGCTTTCTAATTACTATATGTGTGATTGATCACTCTGCTTAATTAAGGTGTTCTAATGTGAGTGCTTTTGCCCCACCTCCTTGGGCTGTCCTCTACCTTGGCCAGCTTGGAGAGTAAGAAGACCTGAAGGGTCGTTTGTCATTTGTCTATCTTATTGGAGACCGTGGTTCAAATTGAGGCCACACTGAGAGGGGGATTTGAGTGAAACTTTTTTTAAGTTGAGACCTTGCACTGGTGTGAGAACCAGAGATTTTGTTTCTAGGGCCTGGTGTATGGGGGTGTTGAATTTTGAGAGAAGATTGAGTGATTTCCATGTGAGGTCTTCAAATAAGATAGCTATTGAAGCCATGTTGTGAAAGAGTTAGAAGGTTTTTCTAAGGACAGTAGACAAGGGGTCATAAACTCAAAATGCCTCTAGGGACAGCCAGTTAGCCTACATGAAGATAGGGTTTGTGGTCAGATGGAGAACATGCCCCGTGTAAAAGGGTAGCCTTGCTCAGCATCCCTAGATTGTTGCCATGCCAACGTTTGGGCCCAGTATCTGCATTTTGCAGTTATTTTTCCAAGAGAATGATAATCTGAGTTTTTATGTGAAATAGCCTGAATGCTAAATGTTGGTAGCAAATTAACCCATTATTGAAATCCTTATGTAAGACCCTTAAAACATGCTTGTGTACTGCTCCTTTGCAGGGTTTTGTCTTTGATAAACTCAGATACAGCTGAGGTTTGAAAATCATTTTTTAGTAAGTCATTTATGGTTTATGTTCAGCTGTATGGACAGCTCTACTGGCATCCACCTGCGTGGACAGTTCGGTGGAATGGGTGCAGGTAGTAGGATCTGACCACTTTCAACATAGTTCTAATTGGATAATATAAATTCTGTCATTCATTAATTGTCGGTCTCGAGTCTGTGGAATAGTTCTAGATCAGGGGTTGGCAAACTGTGGCCCATGGGTCACATCTGGCCCACCACCTGTTCCTGCTTGGTTTGTGAGTTAAGAATGGTCTTTCTGTTTTTAAATGGCAGAAAATCAAAAGAAAGATGACTTCATCAGTGTGAAAATTACATGACATTCACATTTGTGTCCATAAATAAAGTTTTATTAGAACACGGCCCCCTCATTTGTTTATGTATTGTCTGTGGCTGCTCGCATGCTGCTGTGTCAGAGTCGGGTCACTGTGAGAGAGACGGTATGGCTTGTGAAGCCTGAAATATTAAGTATTTGTCCCTGTACAGAAACAGTTTGCTGACCTCTGTTCTAGATCACCAGAGCGCTTGATAGCACCAGGGTCTTCCTTTGTTCCAAGACTTGGCAGTAGAAAGAAAATCTAGTTAATGAGGTGGTGTAACTGGGTAGATGAACTATGTCAGAGAGAGTGTTCCAGAATGTTTCTAAAATGGTGGGGGTTTAACCCTGGCTATATTCGAGCTATGGTAAGTGGGGTGAAGCTCGTGAAAGATACTCAGCCTCACAGCCTTACCCCGGTGCAGTTTAGTTAGAGCCTCTGGGACTGGGAACCAGGCAGCCGTGTTTCTGAAGCTCCGTAGGTGATTCCAACGTGCAGCCATGGTTGAAAACTTTGTTTCAGGCTGGGAATCCTTTAGAGTAAGCAACCTTAAGGAGCAGTAGAACTGAGTCAAGAAGTTGGGGATTGCTATAAAGTAGACAAGACTTAGGACGGAGTGATTATTGGTTCCATGTTGAAACTCGGGGCCTTTTCCAGACCTCAGCAGGTCCTAAGCCCTGTTGGTCTGGCTCCCCTCCACATCATATCAGACGTTAAAATGCTGTGTCCACGTCCTGCATTTACGGTGCCATCTGAGCTGATGCTGCTTGATTGACTTATATTCACATGTTGTAGGCATCTGTTTAAACTCTGTCACATGTGTGTGGTAGGGGTGTGGCCAATTAATTTTTTCCTTACATCATAAGCATTTTTGTAAGCCCTCGAGAGGCCTGTGCTTCTAGATGTCATCTTCACTGACTGATGGATAAAATAGTCCTGTTGACACTAACTAAAGGTCCATGAACTTACCATTTTGCCACCCCAAACAGGGGGGCATTGATGAAGACCCTGTGCCCAGGAAAGGCTGATACACAGTAAGCCACAGAAAAATAATCATAGTCGTTTTAGATCAAGTAGATGGATGTAGATGGCCACAACATTCAAAGTACGTGTACATATTTTAAGAACTTGATGTTTTGGGTCACAGACAGTCAGGGGGATGCTGAGTCCACCTGAGGACTTGTTTTATCTAATTTGGACCAGTAATTTAAAAAGTTCAGTTAGTTGTCTATGTCTAAAAATCTTGCATGTAAATCTGTCTGTCTTTAGGTCTTTCTTTCATTCCTTCCTTTCTGTTTTCTTGACTTGTCTCCTTCCCTCCCTTCCTTCCTTCCTTCCTTCCTTGACATAATCATAAATTTGGCAGTCCTGTATCTGTTCCCTTGCATGGCCATGTTTTCCTCTCCACTCTGACTTTCTCATACTTAGGCCTTGGTGTCCCTCACCAGCACCCGGAGGCTTTGAGTTTGAAAATTTTAAGAAGAGATGAAGTTAAATAAGCAAAAAATGTGATGCTCAAACCTAGTGAAGTGGGGTTACCACCACTGGAGAAATACAGACCCCAGTATTCCTTAGGGTATGTAGGGTAATAGGTGAATGAGGAAAAAGTAATTTGTGATCATATTATAGGAGAGTGTTTCTCAAACTTCAGCATGCACAAGAATCACCCCAAGAGTTTTTTAGAGCACAGACTGTTGGACCTCACCCCTAGAGGTTCTGAATCCTGGAGTCTAAGCTGGAGCTCCCACTTGATGCTGATGTTGTGCTTTGAGTACAACACATAGCACAGAGGACCTTCCAGTAGTAAGGCAAAGAGTTTGTTCCTTGTAAGAGTTTGTGAGAATGCTTTGGGCTGTAGGTAACAGAACACCCAGCAGACAGTGGTGTAAAGCGTAAGGACATTTGTTTACTTACAGAGAAATTGTTAGGGTGTCAGTCTCAGGCTATTTTGGATGAAAGCAACCATGTCTTCAAGGACCCTTTTTTCTTCTTATTCTGCCATTCTTGAAGTTTCAGCCATCTCCTCATGGTCACAGATTGGCTGCTGTAGCTCCAGACATCACATCCTCACATGATAGCATGCAAAACAGGAAGCAAGATAGCAGTGGGGGTGGAAGTGATAGCAAAAGTTCTTCTATATATCTCTTAATAAGAAGGACTAGCTTTCCTGGAAACAGTTCCATTGGATTTTTAAATTTATTGGTCAGAAATGGATCAGCTGACCTCAGATGGGCATAGGCCAGCCATTGACAAAGAAGGAGCTTGCTGTGATCAACTTAGACCAATCCCCTGTCATCCCCTGGGGGCCAGGCACATGGTCACATGAACATCAATGATCTTAATGCTCTATGAGCGAGGAGGAAGGCCTTTGGAAAGACAACCAGCTCTACCACTGAGCACATTTGAAGACTTTGGCATGGACCAGCATCGTGGATGGAGTTGTACATTGTGAGAATGGATCTGACCTTTTGACTAGATTAGTGTAGAGCCTGATAAGAGGTAGGGGGAACAAGAGAGGATGCCACCACCCAATGGAGATAAAGGTGTGAGAAGAGTCCAACTAAGGTGAGGTGACTATGGTTGGGAGGGAGAGGAGGGCACTGAACAGAGCATCTCTGTAACTTAGAAGGGAGACAGAGGCGGCACCGGTGACTCAGGGTGTTTGAACTAGGGCTCTCAACAAATGGTAGGGTCTGGAGCCGAAGCAGAGATGTCACAGAAGAAGCTGGTTTTGAAGGAAAGGGAAAGCTGATCTTGGCTATTTTGGTGCTATGTTCCCACAGAGACATCATGTAGACACGTGCATGAATGCACTGGAGAGCCCTCAGGGCTGAGGCGGACCCAAGTGGGAGTCCTGTAGGCAGTAGAGTGATGGAAATGCAAGTGACTGCCTCCCCCCAAAGTTTGCACACTCACCTCCCCAGTTGGCGAGGCAGTGTTTCAGGAAGTATGTGTGGGACTCAGAAAACTTGGAAGTCCTGCTGTACCATTGCAACAATGGTATAAAAAAGGAGTACGTGTGCGTGTGTGTGTGTGTGTGTGTGTGTGTGTGTGTTTGATGGTGCAGCCTTTTTATCTCAATAGTTGTTTGGGAAGAAACAATTTTAAATCGTTGTTATTAAGGGGGAATGATGTAAAATTTATAATAATGTAATTGAAAACCCTCTCAGCCATTTAGGAATTAAAACGTTTCGTGTCTTTTCTTCATGTAAGTGGTGCAATTTCTAGTTGGATTTTATGACATGAGTGAAGTCATGAGTACCTTGGAGAATCTGTTTTGAGTGTGCTTAATGAGGAGGGATGGGGTTTTTGCTAAGGAGGCTTACAAATAAAAGGTATTTGGAAAGTGGATTGAGCTCTTTAAAAACAAAAACAAAAACAAAAACAAAAACGAAACTCCCCAAACCCTGTTTAAAATAAAGTAGAGGCTTTTGTTCAAGGTCTGCGTGAGCCTCTGATAGGTTTTGCCTTCTCCCTTTGTAGTAGATTATTTTGTTTTCTTTGTTTGCCGGGTTTGTATCCTTAATCCCTTCCTCAGGGAGGCCATGTTCTCTTAAATATGTTCTGTGCTTATGCGCAGAACATCTGACCTTGGGCAATGGCCCTTCTCTTATGACCAACATTCTGTCTTTAATCTTAACTTGATTGTACTTCACTTATAAAAGAATAATTTGAATGTCTTGGCAATCCATAAGTTAAACAAACTGGCCAATACCGAGAAGTATTTGGATTTTGCTCTAAACGCCTGTGGGAAGGTTATGGATTCCTTCTTTTAGAGGAGAGACATTTTAAGCTAGGCCTTCTATTCTAAATGGTGCAAGTTGAATGTGGTCATTTCTGCATTGACTGAATCATTCATGCAGAAGAGCTCTATCAAACATGGTGAGGGAGGTGAGTGTTTTTAATACTCCACATTGATGTGATTTCAGGGATGGTACCATATTGTGAAAATTTGTAGTAATTTCCCCCTCTGATTTGTAATGAGCAAGGGGTTTGATGTACTTTAAAATAATAAAAGTTTTTGCACTTTCTCTTAAAATCTTGGTATAGGAGGTAGAAGTCCCAAATGCTGACTGACTACCAATCTTTTATGAAATACGTATGATTGGTTGGAAGTTGGTTTTCTGGGTAAAAGAGGAGTTAAACTTTACTAGAAACATTGGACACTCCAGCATACTCAGTAGATCTTTTTTTTTTTTTTCTTTTTAAGATTTTGTTTATTTATTTGACAGAAGAGAAAGGGAGAGTAAGTACAAGCAGGACAATTGGGAGAGGGAGAAGCGGGCTGAGCAGAGAGCCTGATGTGGGGCTCGATCCCAGGCCCCTGGGATCATGACCTGAGCCGAAATCAGACACCTAACTGACTGAGCCACCCAGGCACCCCTCAGTAGATCTGTCTTGTTCCTCCTTTATGCCTGTGTATCTTTTTTTTTTTTTTTATCTATTTGACAGAGAGAGATCACAAGTAGACAGAGAGGCAGGCAGAGAGAGAGAGAGGGAAGCAGGCTCCCCGCTGAGCAGAGAGCCGGATGCGGGACTCGATCCCCGATCCCGAGATCATGACCTGAGCCGAAGGCAGCGGCCCAACCCACTGAGCCACCCAGGCGCCCATATACCTGTGTGTCTTTAATGAGAACCTCAACCCTTATTATTTGGCTTTTATATAAATTCCGATAGAAGTGTTTAATGGAGAGGTAGTTAAAACTGTTGGATTTGTGAAAATTCTTTCAACTGCAAATGGGAAAAAGTCCTTAAACTTTTAATTAAATAGGAAAGGGGTAGTGACCTTTCTCTCAGGCATGACTGAACCCAGAGTTTCCAGGGATGTTATCAACACTTCCTTCTTGGCTTCCCTGTCAGGTCCCACTCAGGTGGGGGGAGGCTTCCAGCAGTAACTCCAAGGCACGTCCCCACGTCCCCATAGGTGTGTGCATGTGAGCATTCATGGTGTGTGTGTGTGTGTGTGTGTGTGTGTGTGTGTGTGTGTGTTAGAGAAACAGAGAAAGAGAGTATATGTGAGCCTAAGGGAGATACTGTAGTAGGTAAAAGAACTTCAGGAATGGATGGGACAAGAGAAGTGGTTTTTGGGGGGCGGGGGGCGGGCGTGTGTGGTCCGGTGCAGGAGCTCACAGAGGCTGAGGGTTTGGAAAGGACAAGGTGGAAAAGGGGTGTTAGAGAAGAGAAGGCTGGAGAGGGAATTCCAAGCAGGCCTTCTGTGTAAGCGTGACACCCTAGCAAAGTTCCCATTGGGCCTGTGTAGGATGGTCCCGTGGGACAGTGTTAGGAGATGAGTTTGCATCTCTGTAGACGTTTCCTTTGGTGGTTGATGTGGGTCTGGGGATGCCGGCATGTCTGGTGACAGAGCTGAGGTTTCACCAGAGACTGGTAAAGGATGTGTGCCTGTATGTGTGTGTGGGTGCATCTCTTCGGCGTGTGTGTGGGTATTTCGATATGTGCCAGTTTTGTGGGGTGCATGTATGTAGAGGATGACCATTTGATTTGGGGGGGAGGAAATGAGAGGCTGTTTCAGCTGTACCCGAGAATGTTTGAAGGGGAGAATACAGACACAGGAAGAGAGTGACGTACTGATGGACGGATGACCAGTTGGTGCTGGAATGAAGGCTGTAGATAGAGGGCTATTCGCCTTGAACGTTGGCTACCCCTTCCTCTGAGATAATTGGGCAGAAAGGGAAGATGGTTGAAGATTCAGATGTGTGTTTTAGTGGACAAGAAGTTGGGGGGAGGGAGAGAGACAGACAGAGTGAGAAGGAGGGAGGGAAGCAGCGGGGAGGAAGAGGAGAACGTGAGGAGGAACGGGTGGGGGAGTTGACTGACAAACCCAGGATCCATCCCCTGCCTGTTTCCACCTCCGCTCTGGCCCTTGGTCCCTCCACCTTGGCTGGGTGTGTCTTACCCTGCCAGTATGGCCCCGCCTCTTAAAAACATCTGAATATCTTGGGGCACCTGGGTGGCTCAGTGGGTTAAAGCCTCTGCCTTCGGCTCAGGTCATGATCCCAGGGTCCTGGGATCGAGCCCCGCATCCGGCTCTCTGCTGAGCAGGGAGCCTGCTTCCTTTCCTCTCTCTCTGCCTGCCTCTCTGCCTACTTGTGATCTCTGTCTGTCAAATAAATAAATAAAATCTTTAAAAAATAAAAAAATAAAAACATCTGAATATCTAAAATCCCTCCCCACCACCCCCCACCAACCTCCAGTCACTGTCTTCATTCGTAGTGTGTATCTCTGTTTGAACTTTTTTGTTCATTCATTCATTCATTCATTCATTTATATATTCCCTGTTTACCCCTTACCACTAGCATGCAAAGCTCTGTGAAGTTGGGGATCTTTGCTGACCACTCTATGCCCAGCCTCTAGAACAGTGCTTAGCATGGGAAGGAAGGCATGATAAGGAGCGAACTGGAGATGAGTCAGAGTACTGTTGAGTAGACCTCGTGGAAGTTTAATCTTTCTTTCTTTTTTTAAAAAATTTTTATTTTTTGAATTTTTTTCCAGTGTTCCAGAATTCATTGTTTATGCACCACACCCAGTGCTCCGTGCAATACGTGCCCTCCTTAATACCCACCACCAGGCTCACCCCCCGACCCCCTCCCCTCCAAAACCCTCAGTTATACACACATGCTGGACCTACTATGTGCCAGATACTTGGGGACAGTGGGAGGCGATGGTGAGGGGTCACCTGCCCTGTTCTTGAGGAACTGGCCTGGGGTTGAAAGGATGATCCCTCTTGGATGGTTTTAAGATTAAATTTTATTTTAAATTTCCCCTTTCATTGTATCGTGTGCTGCTGGCAGGGGACAGAGCGAGGGGTGGTGAGGACAAGGGCCTGCGTCTTGCTTAGGCAGGAGCGAGAGAAGAACAGGGGTTGCGAGAAGGGCAGTTTGAAATGACTGTTCTCAATCCCAAGGATCCAGGCTGGCCGAGGAAGGTCAAATGGTCAAGGACAGGAAGACTTTGCTAAAAGACAAAGAAGAGTGTGTTAGTTAAGGTGGGCCAGCAGAAAAAACGTAACTTGAGTAGCAATCGCATAAATGAGGTAGACCCTCACCTCTCTTTTCTCTAATGAACTCAAGGGGTAAGCAGTCCAGAGCTGTTGGGGCTTCGTAGACACCTGGGAGCCAAGCCACCTCGGATTTCCATGTGACCCTTTACCCTGCAGTGTAGAGCGCCATCAACATCCTTGTCTAACCAGAAGAAAGATGGTCAAGGGAAAAGGGAGGTTTCCAGGGGCCGCCTCGTGATACGTGCTTATTTCTCATTGGTGGGCACTGAGATGCATAGCCGCACTTCTGCCTTTAAGGTATCCAGGAAATGTGGTCCATGCTGTGGCTGGCCTTGTGCCCCGCTACATACTCCACTGCTGTGGAAGAAGGGATGAGTGGACAGGCAGGGACAAAATGCATATTTCAGCAGGTGCATGGGAGTGAGTGAATGATGGGGGAGGTCCAAGGAAGACTTCTTGGGTATCTTCATGTTTGAGGTTTTTGTGTACCAAGTATAGCACTATATTTTGGTAAACCTTATTCAATATTTTAGTTTCATTTGCTCTTTGGAGGGGTCCCCTTTTGGCGATGCACTGTGACGAGAGAGCTTTTCAGTCCTTTGTTCATTCGGGGGTTTTATTTGGGGCATGCTTAAAATACCCAATGATTTATCTTCTTCTTGTAGGAACTGCAAATCCTTATGTCCTGATTTTAATTGATTACCTTTATTTCCGGCCCACGTTTCTCTTCTTTTTAAAAAATACCTCTTGAATTTTTATACTGCCATTTCAGCAGTCCTGACCATTGGTAATAAAATTTTGAGTACAGGTCAATCTTTAGGCAACATTTTTTTTTTTTAAGATTATTTATTTATTTATTTATTTGACAGACAGAGATCACAAGTAGGCAGCGAGGCAAATAGAGAGAGAGAGAGAGAGAGAGAGAGAGAGAGGAGAAAGCAGGCTCCCTGCTGAGCAGAGAGCCTGATGCGGGGCTCGACCCCAGGACCCTGGGATCCTGACCTGAACTGTAGGCAGAGGCTTTAACCCACTGAGCCACCCCGGTGCCCCAACATTTTTTAAACTAGACTTTTAAAAAAAAAATTTTTTTTTACTTGATGCTTTTCTTTTTCAGTCTAACCCAGCTTACCTCTGACTCCCCTGTGTCGTCTTCCCTAGAAACCTGGGGTTCTTTATGCTCTCGTTATACTCTTTCCTCCTCTGTCCCTCCACGGGCCGATTTTGTTAACTCTTGACCGTTGTGCAGCCTTGATGACAAGGACTTGTCACCATCCTCAGCCCCTACGAACCCCCTCAATCCCCTCTCCTTTTTTTTTTTTTAAAGATTTTATTTATTTATTTGACAGACAGAGATCACAAGTAGGCAGAGAGGCAGGCAGAGAGAGAGGAAAGGAAGCAGGCCCCCTGCTGAGCAGAGAGCCCGATGTGGGATTCGATTCCAGGACCCTGAGATCATGACCTGAGCCGAAGGCAGCGGCTTAACCCACTGAGCCACCCAGGCGCCACAATCCCCTCTCCTTTTGCTGTCTATGTTCTATCAGCCTCCAGGAGGTGACCTCTCTCAACGTGAGGGTGACTGAACTCGGTGTCCATTTTCCTGACTAACGATGAGCACTTGGGCCTTTGCTGTGTCAAACTTCTGTTCATCTCTTGATTCTCTTGGCCATTCTCCACAATGGCTGGTCCAAGATTTCTGCTGGTATAGTCTACCCAGCCCTACTCTCCTTAGATGGGAGCTCTGGTCTTTGACTTTATGGGGAACGTTGATAGTTTGCTGTCCCTCTTTGTCATTTTTCCAGACCCAGGGGAGAGCAGTTCTCCTCTTTGGGCTAAATCCTTCCTGAGTGTAGCATACTCTTGGTTTCACAGACAGCTCCCGTCTTTCCTGTTTCGTTCCTTTGTACTTTCCACCAGTGCCCAAGTGTCTTCAGACCTGCACAAGGATTTTCCAGTCTTCAGGTTGCTGAGTGTCGCTTCCCTTGCGATGACGTTGGCTCACTCCTCATTCCATCCACATTCTGTTTCGCTTCATGTTTTTGTGGAACTCTGGTTCTTCCCTTAGATAAATGTGAAATGAAGACCACCACAAATGGAAAACCCTATCACTTTCCTTACACAGAAGAAAATCCTGAAAATAAACACAAGGGAAGTAAACACCATTATCCAAAGCTTACTGGAGACCTTGCTTGCCTAAGGCTTTGCCTCTGTTTGGAAAAGGGAGATTTGCAAGTGTGAGGAAGGTATTGAAGACCCCTTAGCACCAAACTGAGACTTTGTCTTTGATTTTATCTTGGAGTGTGGGAGACGCCAATGGGAAGCTTGAAAGGGAATTCAAAACAGAATGACTTTCTCAAGATGTAATTAAAGGCTCTCTCACTTTGTTGTCTCTGTACCTCCAGAGCGGTGCTGCTTCTACTCAGATGTGCATGCAAGTCAACTGGGCCTCTGGGTAAAATGCAGATCAGCAGGTCTGGGGTGAGCCTGAGAACTGGCATTGCCCACAGGTTGCCAGGGGACTCCTGCTGCTGCTGGCCGCTGGCCCCTCTCTGAACTGTAGAGTCCAGGAGAAAGGACCATGCCCATTCAGAAGTCCTCCTGACTCCACAGGGCCCTGTTCCAACATGTCTCTGAACAGTTCCTCAAACCGGAAATCTTTACTTAGGCTTCCATGTCTTTCTCACCTGGCCCTCCCCAACACGCTGCAGGTCCCCTCTGTTCCATTATCAAAACTATGTTCCCGCTCTTCTGAAGCGAGGGCACTCCATCTTGCCAGACCTGACTGCTTTCACTCATCCAAGCTGATGGAGTGCCTCCTTAGGCCAGCCACTGCCCTGAGCCCTGGGGTTATGCTTTTCTGATGACTCCTTGACCTTCTGTCTTTCTGCCCTATCCCTGTGTCTCCCCTACCCTTCCCATGTCCCTGGTTTTCTCTACTCTTGTATATGTGGCCGCTTCCAATTGCTGTTGCTCTCTTACCTTGTCTGCTCTCCAGCCTCTTCCCAGGCCTTGGGGGACATCCTCCTAAAACTTGGCTTCTTCCTCTTTTGCCTCTGTATTCTTCTGACGTTGTCTGTGCCTCTTGTTTTCTGTCTTCAGCTGTTCCCACTCTGGTACTGTTTGTATCAGTCATCTCTTACTGTGTAACAAACCAAACTTTGAGGCTTCCGACAAACCATCAAACCCGCAAACCCATCTCCCTCGTGATTCTGCCAGTCTGCCCCGTAGGCTGGGTTCCCCGCTGTGTCGGCGGTCGACTGCAGGCTTGACTTTGCTTCTGGAGGTTGTTGGCCAGCTCCAGCTGGGGCCTCCCTGTCAGTTCTCACTTCACAGAGTCCCGCTTCTCCAGCACGCTGTACCCAAGAGCCCTCCTGGGGGCTGCGTTCTGAGGGGTGCCCTGAAGCACTTGAGCCCAGGTGCAGACGCGTTGCACCATTGCTTCTGCCATCTCTGCTGTCCCGAGCCAGTCCCTAGGCCAGCCCAGACTCAAGGGGAAAGGATATAAATTCCATATGCCCAGGAGAGAAGCATCAACAATCAAGTCGCAAAGGGGTGTAGACACAGGAAGGTGGGAGGGACTGTGGCCCCTTTTTGCAGCTGATCCCAAGGTCTCAGATCCCCGCCCCTACCCTAACCTGTATGTGTCACCTTCTAGATGGCACGTGGCTCTCTACGGGAGGCCGTCCCTTTATGGCGGGATGGCGGTTCAAGTCCAACATAAACCTCATGGAACCGAAGTTCCTGTTCAGGTTCTTGCCATTTTTCTCAACGCCCCTGTGTTCCCAGGTACACAAAGTGAATTTCGATTACGTGTCCCCTTTCACTCCCTTTGTGCTGTGAGTCTTCATGTGGGCTTTGTTTTTCCTTCTGATGATCTCTTTTGTGTCTGTGTTTCCACGGATCCTAGCTTGGGCCTCTGCCTAGAGTCGCAGGGTCCTCATTGACCCCCTGTACCCTGCATTTCTCCCATCTCCAGCTGAATCTGTGGCCCACTTCTGCTTTAATCCTTGGAAGGATACCAGTGTAAGCTGTCATTCTCCTTCTGAAAACACTTCGGATCACTTGTCCTTGTGCCGAGCAGTCTTTTCTCAGATCCGCCACGTTTATCTATGCCACATCTACCTACCATGGGTATTGCTATTTATTTGAATTTCTTTACATTGACCCATTTAAATTTATTTTTTATGTTTTTTTAAAAAGATTTATTTATTTGAGAGAGAGAGAGAGAACAGGGAGAGGGGCGGAGGGAGAGAATCTCAAGCACACTCCAGACTGAGCATGGAGATTGTGACCTGAGTTGTGGGCTTAACTGACTGAGCCACCCAGGTGCCCCTACATTGACTCATTTTATTTTATTTTATTTTATTTTATTTTATTTTATTTTATTTTATTTTATTTATTTATTTGACAAACAGAGATCACAGTAGGCAGAGAGGCAGGCAGAGAGAGAGGGGGGAAGCAGGCTCCCTGCTGAGCAGAGCGCCCCATGTGGGGCTCGATCTCAGAACCCCAAGACCATGACCCGAGCTAAAGGCAGATGCTTATTAACCCACCGAGCCACCCTGGCCTCCCTGCATTGACTCATTTTAAAATTAATTCCACTGTTGCCTAAGGCAACCTTGTATAGCTTGCAATATATAAAAATTACCCATACAATAAATGCACAACTATGAACATTTTACAAACTTCATACACCAATTAAATCAGTCCATTGTGTGTAATAGATATTGAGAGAACTGGCCGACAGGATAAATTGCTGTGTCTTCAGTTTGACATCGAAGACCCTCCATGTCTAGTGCCAGAGTTACCACATTAAGGAAAACCAAACTTCCTTAGAAAAAAGCTGGTGAATTCTCTTAAGTTTTAGAGTTCTGCTCAAGGTCACTGTAGTGGTTATAGATCAGAACCACAAAGTAGGATTGCCTGTCTTAATATTTTCAGATATTACATAGATATATTAGTTGTTCTGAAAATATTAATTTGAAATCGCTCTTTTCCCTGTCCCCCAAATCCCAGTTGTTCATAATAAATAGCTTTCTGGGTGGCATAATAGCCTTGCTCTGTCTTCCTTAATAATTTTTCAAATACCCTCTTCAATTCTGGCTTTGGCTTAACAGGTTTCTAACTGCCAGTGGGCTAAAATCATATAGTACGTATTTCCATTTTTGTGGCTTGTCTCAATCTTAGATTCCTAGGCAACTCTGTAGTTACGATATGTACTGCTTTGATCTTCTTCTTCTTATGAAGAGCTTCTCTTCATAGTTTGACACTTTGAATTTACTGCCATTCAAGCAGGGGCAGGATGGTGGGTAGCCGTTTCCATTCTCCTTCCTCCGCATTTTTCGAGGCTGCATGCTTATTAGAGAGAAACTTGTGGAAGTTCAAGGGAGAAACCAAGTGAAGAAACCCAAATCAAGTTAAGGGAATTCTGATAGACCAATGAGAAAAGTAAGAATAGTGATAACAGAAGACAGGAAGAGTGACAATGGTTGAAAGTGATCTAGAAGATTCTTAAATAAGGAAGAGAGACCAAAAAAAAGCAGTATCTAGTTGTGAAGTGGAAAAAGAGATGGTACATTTTAAGACATGAGGCGAATTCCACCTAAAGTTGGAGGACAACAACACCTCATTACCCTCATTGCTTGATTTTAGTCGCTGACTTAAAGTTCCCACTGGGATCTAACGTGTACAGGTTAGAATTCAACTTTCTGGGAAATTTTGTTTGTGATGCTAAGTTTCGCCAGTCCTGCTTAATGACTGACACCACATTTTTGTTCTTTGGTTTCTTATCAGAAATTAAAGTCTTGAAGTCTGCTGCTGAATCTTTATTAAGTGTTCTGTTGTTAGAAATGATATATTTGTGGAGAGTGGCCTGAAGAAGATGCAGTGCTTCCGTTCATCTAGAGAACCTAATCTGATGGGAGGCTTCTGCCAGGCTAGGAGCTGCTCATGATGGCTCATCACTGCGAAGGGCCCTGCGCAGTTGCCCTCCCTGGCTATCTCTCATGTGTGGAATTAACACACTCACTTTGCACTGAGTGGAGTTAATGAATAATAATTTTGTGAATGTCCTTTTTGGGGGCTCTGTTTAGAATATAGCCTGTTACATATCAAGTGTCCTTTTTTTTTTTTTTTTTTTTAAAGATTTTACTTATTTATTTGACAGAGAGATCACAAGGAGGCAGAGAGGCAGGCAGAGAGGGGGGGGGGGGGAAGCAGGCTCCCTGCTGAGCAGAGAGCCCGATGCAGGGCTCGAGCCCAGGACCCTGAGATCATGACCTGAGCTGAAGGCAGCGGCTTAACCCACTGAGCCACCCAGGCACCCAAGAGTGTCCATTTTTATAATGATTTACCAGAGAGTCGTCTTAGCTTACTGTATCAGGAAGAGCTGAAAAAAGAAATCACTTAGTTTTATCTTAGGAGTGTTACTAATCTTGTCATTTTCGTTTCCTTCTTGGCATTAGCTTCCAAGAAGCTTGGAGTCCGACATAAAACCAACATGTAACTGACCACAGTAGTACACGCATTCCGTGTGCTGGCCATCTTGGCTTTATTACCTTCTTAATTTTATTTTTTCTTTGCCTTGACTCTTTTAAGTATTACCTCTCCTTTTAAAGTCAAAAGTACTTTAAAAATTCACCCCTAACTCCTTTTGTGGAGAAAAGCAGGCTGTGAATAAATACTTCAGGTACTTAGAATTGCGATGAATATGTTTGTGTAGTGTCAAGGATACTTTGCTTATCTTTCTACAAGAGAAAGTTCCACTTAAAAAAGCTAAAGTCTACTTGTGCCAGTATTGTAGAACTAAAAAACTGTACACTTCCCCTTTTGGTCTTTTTATAAAGATGAATGTAATTCTCAATTTATAGCTCTCCCTAGAATTTGTTTCTTACAGGATGTTTCCACCGGAATCATGGCATCTCTTGAAATGGTGAAAATAGGGAAATTGGTTCACTCCCTGAGCCTTTCAATAAGTCTGGGCTCTCTTATTATTCAAAAAATACAAATTCCCGAAAGTTTGCATCATGCCAGAATCAGCATCGATCTGAATTGAGGACGTGTGGGAAGATTGGACTGGCATTGGGGCGTCCATTGGACCTGTTGTCAAGTGTTGACGGGTCCACACGTGCATCTCATGACCCATGAGTTGGCTTCCCAGTGGTTGAAAAGAGTTTCTGTGCTCACCCAGGGCATTTGTCCTTTGAGAAAGCTGGCTTGACTTGGGGAAAGCTGCTTGGTGCTTTGTGAGCCCTGCTCAAATTGAAAGAAGCAGCTAACTTCTTGTAAAACCAGCCACCCTCTCAGATTGATTTCAAGTGACTCATGGCCATGCAAATACACTTCACCATTGTCTTGGGGTCACTGTTTTGTTTAACCAGCTTCCTGAAAAGTGGACATTTTTATTTTGGTAACTTTGGAAAGCAGTCTCTGATTCATTCCTGCTTAAGTTGCTGTGAGTTTTATTTATCTAAGGTCAGGCCCAAGAAGTACTTTGGATTTTGATGTCCTCGGATATCGAGTAGTTGGCAGGCTGGAAAGGCATGCGGGCAGAAGCCTGGTTTGAACCCATTTCCACCACTTACTTATTGGCACCGGGAGCTCCAGCACATTCTTGAGCCTGTTAGTGTCTTCCTCTCTTAAAATGGGCATTTTCCTCTGTTGGGTGTTGGGTAAACAGTGGTGAATGAAACCAAGAAAGTCCTGCCCCATCACATTTAGATTCTGGGGACTTCGAAACTCACCTGCGGCGTGGGGTTATTGTAGTTGAGAAGCTAACTGTGTAGAGAATCCTAATAGTATTTGCTGTTACGTATTGATTGTAACCCCATACAAAGTACCATTTAATGTTAGCTATTGTCATCATGGTTATTATAAGATACTGTTATTGTCCTGAGATCTGGGACATTTCCTAACATAAGGTTAGGTTGCTGAACATGGACCATGGGAGAAGAATCTTGCCACAGAATATTTTGATATTTTAACAGAACTCACTGGAGAGACGTTAACACTTTGAGCATTGCTGGGTAGACCCTCTCTGTTCTATACTTAGGTCAGGTTTCTCAGCTTGAACACTATTGACGTTTTGGGTCACATCATTCTTTGCTGTGGGACTTTCCTGTGATTGTGGTATGTTTAGCAGCACCCCTGACCTCTACTTACCAGATGCCAGTAACACCCACAGTGACAACAACCCAAGAGGTCTCCAGACATTGCCAGATCTTCTCCGTGTGTGTGTGCATGCGCACGCACGTGTGCAAATTTGCCCCGGCTTGAGAACCACTGAGCTAAAGGAATATTTTGGAAAAGCTTTCTTGTTTTGTCATTTAGGGAGTGCTAACTGGGATGAGTTACTCTTTTGTTACAAAGGGCATCTGTCTAAATATAGGGCAGTTTCTTCTCCCGGGCCTGATGGAGCTAAAAGAAGCCTCTCTCACTTGCATGTTCCTCAGAAAGGCTACGAAGGCCGGCATCCATTCTGAGCCATGGATGGCCAGCAGGGAAGGGAGGCTCCAGGGCCAAGTACAGGAGTCGACACCTGTCTTGACACCTGCCAACGGTTTCCCCTCATTTTGCTTCTCTCAACTTGTTTGGGAATCTCACAGAATTAGTAAAGATGTCTTTAATTTTGGAAGCTGTGTGATCTAGAGGATGGGGAAGAGAAGGCCTGCATTTGTTAAAGGGAGTAAGGGACCATCATCTGGGGAACTGTCACCATCGGGGCCTACCTGTCTCTAGGTGCTTGAACTAAGTCAGTTGCAAAACCATTGGGGAGGAATTTTGAAAACACTGGTGAGCAACTGGTGACTAGCTCTGTGCAGTGATTGTATCGGAATAATGGATAGGACCTGACTGTCAAGAATTTCAATTTCTCAGGATGCCTGGCTGGCTCAGTTGGTTAAGCATCTGCCTTCAGTGTGGGTCATGATCCCAGGGTCCTGGGATCAAGTCCCGCATGGGGCTCCTTGCTCAGTGGGGAGCTTGCTTCTCCCTCTTCTCCTTCTCCTTGTGCTTCCTTTCCATCTTTTTCTCTCAAATAAATATATAAAATCTTAAAAAAAAAATTTCAATTTCTCATCCGATTTCTTTTAATTTGAGGGCAGACTCAAGTTGACTATTTCAGATTTCTGGTCACTTCCAGTTTATATGCTGCTTATATTTAATTTAATTTAATTAATTTTTTTTTTTGTCTTGAATCACATGAATCCTATGCTCAGAAATCTCTCCTTCTTCTTCTTCTTCTTCTTTTTAAAAAAGATTTTATTTACTTACTTGACAGAGATCACAAGTAGACAGAGAGGCAGGCATGGGCGTTGAGGGGGGGAAGCAGGCTCCCCGCTGAGCAGAGAGCCCTATGCGGGGCTCCATCCTAGGACTCTGAGATCATGACCTGAGCCGAAGGCAGAGGCTTAACCACTGAGCCACCCAGGTGCCCCTCAGAAGTCTCTTGTTCATTTATTCCTCAAATATCTTGGGAATGGCTGCTGTGTATGGTGTGGCATGCATAGAAATTTCAGAAACAGTCTTGGCCTTTCAGACTTGGCTTCCAGAGAGCAGTGGCCATATCTGTCTTGTTCCCTGCCCCGTCTTCAGTGCCTGGCACTGTGCCTGGTTTAGGAACATTTCAACATGTAACTCATGATAAGATTTCATGCCACAATTCAGTGTCCCTTGCTTAAGGATTTTGTAGTTTTTTACTTTACACATTTTTTGAACCATTTTGAGGGAGGATGTCTCAAGGAGGCTGCAGCATTCGGTTTGAAAGGACAGACTCCAAGAACATGCATTGTGCTGGTCCGGCATTATTTCCCAAGCAGTAAATTGCAAAGCCTACCTGGTTGATCTTTCCCAACGCAGTTGTCGCCATGACCCTTCTCTCTCTACCATGCCTGGAATTCCCAAAGGAAAGGGGGGAGTGCTGCAGACAACAATGTCCCCTCTCTGGCTGTGATCAGGGTTTTATTGTCAGGAAATCCCCCTTTTGAGGGACTTCATTGTCCGCATCCTCTAACCAGCTCTCTCCCATCCCCCCCAAGCCCCCGCCAGCCAACGATTTCAAGGCTTTATGGAAATGAAAAGTTGCTCTTCTTCACAAAAAAAGATTGGAGGAGATAAAGTGATTAACACTTATTTTGTTCGGGAATCCATCCGAGCTGCCATCCTTGAACACTCATTTGGCTTGTTGGAAGGGTAATCTCTTTCAGAAACATTGGACAGAATTGACCAATTCATTATGTATGTAAGTCTGCTTAAGAATGTTTAATTCAGTGAGCCCTCATCTCCTGGCTTCTTAATCTCCTGCCTTGGCTATTCTGTTCTCTTTGAGTTTCTGCAACTCATTTCTCCCCTGATTATTGAATCTTTCCCTGAACATTCCAGGCTCGGTAGAATCTCAATGAATAGATTTATGGGGGGAAAAAATTCCATACTCTTTTAGATGGTTGTCGATGACTGAATTGTTCTGGGGTAATTAAATTTGGGGAGTGACAAATTTAGGCGGAAAAGTAGGAGAGAATGCTTAAGCCAGTGGGAATGTTGGAGAATGTTTTCGAGGCAGTGGGAAATTTTTATAAAAAGTAGCCACTTCGGAGCTCAGGGGCAGTTCTTGTAGAGTCAATTCTGGAAGATCTGAATGAAAACAAATGAGCATTTATGTCTTTATGACAGACCAAGATTTTTGCTGTTTAAAGGTAGGAACAAATAATTCAAATAATTTAATCCGGAAGGTATCTTTCAGTGGGCTATATTACACGTTTTTAAAGTTTCTCTTCCTTTTCGGTTTTCTTGGCAGGTGTGTATTACAGAGTATTCCTGCCATTATCCCCAAATACAAAAATACTGGAAAATATTATGGCGTGTGCGTGCACTGGCTTGGGCACCTCCTGTCCCCATGGACTTCCCAGTGGGGTTGCGGGGAGAGGAGCAAAGGCTGGAAGGAGGTCCTTCCTTTGGTTGCTGCCTTTGTAATTCATGCCCTTACTCTCTGTGATTCCAAAGAAGCAATGAGATAAATTCATAAGCGTTTGACAGTAGCCACTGAATTGAAATTAGTGTTTGCCCCTCTAGATGTAGCTGGTAAAGTCACTGAGGCAGGATGCACACTTGCTAGCAAGTGGCCAGGATGCCTGAAGTCAAATTTGATTTATTATTATTATTATTATTATTTAATATTTTATTTATTTATTCGACAGACAGAGATCACCAGTAGGCAGAGAGGCAGGCAGAGAGAAGGGGGGACAAAGGCTGCCCGCTCAGCAGAGAGCCCGATGCGGGGTCCGATCCCAGGATCCTGAAATCATGACCTGAGCCGAAGGCAGAGGCTTAACCCACTGAGCCACCCAGGCGTCCTATTATTTTATTTTGTAGGTGCTCTACTGTCTGAGTAATTTAGGTAGGTACTCTGGGGTCCAGACAAGTTTTCTTTCTATTTCCTTTCCAACAGAGGGGCTGCAGGGAAAAGGACAAAAGAAAAAGAAAAGGAAGAAACAACCCCATGAACGGATTCAAGTGTATCGCGTCATAACCCACGGATAGTCCCTCCCCCAGCCATCACCTTCTGCATTCGTCAGAAAGAATCTCCAGTCACTTTATTTACTATATCTGCATAGGTGTGGTGGGATCGGGCACACACAGTCCCAGTTAGGTTCTGCACTTTTATTTTTTTAAAGAACAATTAGCGGCACCTGGGTGGCTCAGTGGGTTAAAGCCTCTGCCTTCAGCTCAGGTCATGATCTCAGGGTCCTGGGATCGAGCCCCACATCAGGCTCTCTGCTCAGCAGGGAGCCTGCTTCCCCCTCTCTCTCTCTCTCTGCCTGCCTCTCTGCCTCCTTGTGATCTCTCTCTGTCAAATAAATAAATAAAATCTTAAAAAAAAAAAAAGAACAATTAAAAAAAAAACCCCACAAACCTCTTTTCTCCCCACTCAAATAGCTTTCTCTTTAGATGTTTGAAACCAGAATAGGATAAAGTAGAATTTTTCTTTTATCATGATCACTCCAGCTAAAGAAACTGTTTTGGGGAATTTTACCTCAGTGGAAGAACATTAGGGGACATGTGCCAGGGCAGGGGAGGGGGGTGAGGTAAAAGCATCAGCAGGCCAAGGGGTCAGGAACGGGAAAAACTGGGGTTTCTCAGAGACAGGAGATCTGGGGAGGAGAGTTGAGGCCAGATTTCGGAAGGTCTTAGGCTGTTATCCTTAAGAGTTTAGGTTTTATCTTTAAGTACTTCATAGCTCCATGGACATCAAGGGACATGCTTAAATTTCCATTTTGGAAGATTGGAACTGGCGTCAAGGGGCACCCCTGGGAGAGGAGGAGAGGGAGGAGTATCTGGAGTGGCCCTGTCCTTGTCCCAAGAGCTGAGTCCCTTTCAGCCCTCTGAGTCCCTTTCAGCCAGCGGAGGAAGGGCCTGGAAGCCTTCATTCTCTTTATGTCTTGTTCTGTGAAAGCTGAAGTCTTCCAAAATCTCATTAGGAGACTTTGTAATCATGCACACGTACCCGTGGTGATTTGAAATCATTTGCATTTACTGCTCCATACATGTAAATCATAGTAATTTTAGGAAGAAAAAAAAAATCGGAAACATCTAAAAAATTCATTTGAATTCATTTCTCAAATTCCATCTTTAATATACCCTTTCCTTTCAGGCAATCTAATGTCCTACCAGAATTTTTTTTTTTTTTTAAACTGAAATAGGCCACTTTTAGCTCCTATCGGATGCAGCGAGTTATTAAATTTCACGTCTCCCAGGGTTTTATTTTTTCTGATGCCATAGTTCAAGATAATGTTTTTTTAATACTACATGCAGAATTCCAGAGATTCATAATAGCTTATGACATCTTAATGTCCACAGTGACATTCCACTGGTCATATCCAACTGTGATAAACAGCTCTGTACTCCATAAAGACGACAGTCACTCAGTAAAATGCAGGAAGATACAAACAGTCCCTCAATCTTATGAAAAATGTTCCAGATCCTGAATGTTAATTTTGAGGAAAACACATGCTTAAATTTAAAGTTTATGCCTTCAATTCATAGTCCTTTTATTCTTCCAGGAAAAAAAAAAATATCAAGCAGCTATGCTTTAAATGAATTTAATGAACTGCAAAGACTGACATTTTCACTATAAAAGTCACACTTCATTTAATGAGTAGTTAAATATTGATGCTATATTAAAATACAGGCAGAATAAAAATGGCACAATGGATTTCAAAATAGGAATTCAGGGTTCTTTTATGTTGAAAATTTCATGAACGGAAAAAAAAAAAAAGTATCGTTCATCAGAATGTCTTCATAAACACAAATAGCCTAGTAGCCCGCAGTACATAAATCCCAGTGGAGGAACTGAGGTCAGACATGCTTTTCAACTGCCTGATTCTCTGTCAGTCTTTGTTGCTTAAGGACCCTGTGATGTTCAGTGTAGTTCCTGTGGTGGATGGAAACGATGCTGAAATGATAGAGGGGTAGAGCCTACCTTCCTTGAGGACTTGGATATGACCAAAAGGCAACTGTATGGTGGTGACTATTCTAGAAAAGTAATTGAGCTACTTATTATCTCTCCCATTGCTCCTGTGCTCAGAACTTGCCAGTGGGTCTGATCTGTCCATGGTAAGAGTCACAGTCCACATGAAGGCCTGCACCCGCACCGCCTTAACTAGGTGACCGCCATGATGTCCTTGACCATGAAATTTCTGGGCATGGCTCAGTCTGCTCTTGCCGTACACTGGCCTCCTGGTTATCACTCGAAACTCTAGCACACGCCCCTCTTCAGGGCCTTTGGTTTACCTCCCTCTGCCCCCAACCCTCCTCAGATACTTCCATATCTCCCTTCTTCTTCTCGGGGTCTTTTGGGAAGCCATGTATGACCGACCCTGTCTGAAATTGAACCCTCTTTCCTCCACCTGATATTCTGTGTCTCCTCTGCCCCTATTTTGTTTTTCTCCAAGTGTGTGGTCTTAAAACATACTCTTATTTTATCAGTTTCCTCTCTCCTCCATGTTGGATATAACCTTGTGAGGACAGAGAGCCTTGTCTCCTTTCTTCATTGCTTTACCCCTGTTGTCAAAGAGGAGGCATTCAGGAAGTGTTTGCGGAAGGAATGGGTGAAGGAAAGAAAGGCATTTTTGGAGGCAGAAGTGGAATTTGCAAGGGAAATGTTCCCCATGATAGTTGGACCGGAGTGTCAGGAGAGGCACCTAGAATACCGATCTGGTGACCCTATGCATGGAAAGGGTGACCACGGTGTTCTGGGTTTCCTGGGACTCTCCCATTTTCGCATGAAAGACCCATGTCCAGGGGACACCTTCGATCTCGGGCAGACTGGGACAGTTGGTTACCATAGGCACAGAGAACATACTGGAAGATGTTGGACTTTGCACGAGGACAGGACTCCCAAAACCACGGGTCACAGACACCTAGAAGATGACACCTGGTGACAGCAGACCTGCTCCTGTGTGTGGCTGGGGGCTTTGGTGAACAGGAGTACACAGACCCTTTTGAAGGCAGTGGTCATAACTCTGACAGCTCTGGGGAATTGTAGGCCAGTGTTCTCTGAGCTCCGAATTTTCGAGGGGAACGAGAGATTTTCCTTCTGTGGTAGTTTTTCATTTGTAAATGTTGGCAGCTAATCTGGAACTGTCTAAGGATTACATATGGCCTGTGGGCTGTCATTTGGCTACCTCTACTGAAGTAGACCCAGACTTCAATTCATTAGGAGAGAGGGCCCGTGAATCTTAATTTTCAAGTGGTAAATGAAGAACATGGTTATTCAGTGTATTGTTTGGAGAAAATAAATGTCATGATTAGCTGTAGGTAAAGGTTTTATGTAGCTTCTGTAAAAAGATGTTAATATAAGTGTGGAGTATTTCCAGGACCTATTCTGAGCACTGTAGGTGTATTAGTAAATTGAACCCTCAACAGCTCAAGGCAAGTCCTCCTAACATCCCAGATGGCCATGAGGAAATAGAGGCCTGGCTACATGAAGAAACTCTTTCACTGTCATAGGCTAGAAGGTGTCAGAGCAGGGATTTAAACCCAACTCTCCCCCCCCCCCCCACCTCCTCCAACTTGCTTCTCAAATTTTAATGAGCATCAGAATCCCCTGGAGAGCTTGTAAAAATCCAGATTGCTGGGTCCCACACTCAAAGGTTCTGAGTCACTTGGTCTGGGGCGGGGCCCAGGAATGTGCATTTCCGACGTGCCCAGATGATGCTGATGCTGTTGTCTTGGGATCTCAGTTTGAGTACCTACCACTGCTGTGAACCATCCTGAGGCCTCTGAAGGAAGGGGTCAGGGGCCATTGGAGAGAATACACTGGCGTCCACTGGAGCTTTGCGCACACAGGTGTTCTGTTACGCTTGCCTACTCAGGGGATGCTAGTGTCTTCTGCCATGGCATCCCTAGACAAAGGCAAAACCTATTAAACAGGCCTCAGATGGGTTTTTTGGGAAATGAAGCACTTCCCTTGTGGCCTTATATAAACTTCCGTTTCCTTTCAGGCAAATACTGGAGACCTCTGAGTTTCCAGACATCCGACAGAGAAGGTAGGGCCGGCCAGGGTCACCAGCAAGCACTGGGTTGGATGGATGCATTGGTGTAGGGCAGGAGGAAACTGGATGGTGGCGAGCTTCTACCAGTGGTAGGGTGTGACTTAATTTTACCTACAAGGACATGTCATTGAACCATATTGGATTATATAGAAAGTGTTTTCTTTCCATTTCCCTTCGAGTCTCTCTTATTACATCAATGAGAAAAATCTCAGGTTGGTGCCAATCTGTCTTTAACACCTAACACTTGCTAATCTCTTTTTTTCAACACAAAGATTGAGAGACGGAGAGTGAAGAAAAGGAGAGAGGGAGGAATGGGAAAGGGAGAGAGCCAGGGACTTAGTTACTTAGTTACAGAATCCTGGAGCTAGAAGTTTGCTAGAATGAAATCACTTATTTTACTTTCATTGTATTTCTTTTGGTGACTATGTTCCATTTATGGCAAAGAATGTTGTTGTCCCCCCCCCCCCTTAGGCTATCAAGTATCTCTTTGTTAGTAAAAAACACAATTGTTTTTATTCAAGTGGCTGGCTTAAGGAGAAATAAAGGTTCACAATACCTTATCCATAATTCCAGAATTCTAAAAGCTCTGTAAAACAAAGTTGCTTAAAATATAAGTTTATGGCAACACGTTTGCAGCAAAACCTGAACTGAGCTCACACAAGACTGTTTTCGTTATGTATTTGTCCATATTAAGACATTTTGCTGCAGAAATATTTGCAGATTATGAGGTCCCGTGTCCAACCACTAGAGGTATTATGTAATAGATGGAATATGTCCTGTATTACTTTTCTAAACCTTAAAAACTCTCAACTGTAAAACATATTCCGGCTCCAAAGTTTTAGGGATAAAGATGAATGTGCACCTGCTTTAATCGGCAGAATGCGTAAAGATGTTATATGAATAATTGAAATTTGGCAGACGATGATCTAAGGTGAAGAGCTGTGATTCGTGGTGACTCTATTAATGTGAAAGGAACAAACATGACATCTGATAGAGTGCTCAGCTTTTGCTGCTCTAAACAGTTGCTAGTGGTTGCATCTCTCTTTTTTCTGTCTTCTGCCTAAGATAAGGGGCTAGTCCTGCTGCTAAACTGATCTTAAAAGCTTCTCAGGGAAATTGTAGTATGAAAAAATTACACTGCTGTCATTGGAAAACTGAAGACATTAGCCAAGAGCCAGTTTGTAAATAGAGGTAGAGGTATGACCTCAAGGTTCTTTGAAATGCACCAATTACTCCTACGGATCTCTTTTTTATGTTTGGATTTTATGCAGTAGTACTTCATACCATTGGGTTTATCTGACACGCGATACCTGCATCCACATTTTGGTTTCCGTTGGCCATTGTATCTGTAGGTCATTTTGTTTAAGCGTGTCTTCTCACCAGAGAAGAAAAATGGCTGATGGCCCAACCCTCTCCTTCTGCCTTCACTTGCTCACTAGGATTCATTTCTTTCATCCAACCCAGTCCAGCAGAGGGACAGAAGAGGCAGAAGTGGCAGAGAAGAAAGACTCAGATGCTCACAGAATATAGAAGGAGGGGTGACTGCCTAGCTTAGGGCACAGAGCATGTTGACATAAGGCTTAGTTACCTGATAACTACCTATCTGATAGTAAGACCTAATCTTCTGGTAAGGTTGGCTAATGGATCTTGGTGGGCCAAGTGGTAGTATATTTTATCAGTTCAAGTGATGAATGAACTAGCCCTTACATTTCTAGTCTAAAGAAGAAGAAAGTGATTGGGAGTAACAAAGCATAAATTTCAATGTAACATGTGGGAGCTAATGTCGATTTCATGGGCTTTAAACAGTTTGTAGCCTCCAAAAATATTTGTAGATAACTCAAGCCCTGTTAGCCCATCCATCTGCCATGGAAGGTCATTTAGTGCTAGAAGAGGTTGGCTTTGCATGTCTTGAGTGATATGGTTTCCCTTTGATCTTGGTGATCGTTGTCCTCACGATGAGGAAGGATTTCCTGATGACTGACATTTTGCCTTTTTTTTTTTTTTTTTTTTTTTTACCTTCTTCCTGATCCTAAATCCAGGCTCATGAGTCACTGTCTTTTGTGTTCACACTCAAGTATGAATTTTGGTACGAAAAAAATTGAAATGATTTGCTTAATCACAGAATGTTAATGATCATTGAAATAGGATTCAAATCAGAAACATCCTACCATGGGAAGACGATGTTTGGAAAAACGATTCATTGTTCATCATGCTTGGAATCTGTGAGAAATGCATCAAGTAAAGTAGTTGTTCTTTTAATTTCTATTATTCAGGTGAACATTAAGGATTCTAAATTAGTATAAGGTACTGCTCATCCCTGTGCCGTGTAGCATTTTGGCACTATTGCATTTTATCAGAGTAAATGTAGATATTTAAGAAATATGTTGCTGACAATTCTTGTAAATATTAGAATTCTGTGTGGGAATATTGATATTAAAGCTGTATTAGGACTGATACCATTAGCAGCAATAGAGAGAAGATGTTTTATTAAATACTAATTTCATATGTTATTTAACAAGTAGCCGGCTTTGAACACATTAATCTCTCTTTTTAATTCAAGGTTGATGGTCTGGGTCTTACATATTGTATCCCTGAATAGGCCATTCAATAACTATGCAAAATATCTATTTCTCCCATGGGTATTTGTGCTTTGATATATTCTGATCCTTATTAAATTTAAACAGGATCAAATTTATACAGCTCTGGCAGAGATTTATTAAAATACACTGAATGGACAGCTTGTGGGAGTGCAGTGTACTGTAATAACATATGCCTTTTACCAGAGAATAGTAATTATTGAGAATCAAATAAATCTGTAGGAGGTTAAGTATATATGGAAAAGATATCAATTGCAGATCTTCAAAACTAGCCTGAAATATTATTTGAAGATGTGTTACCATGCAAAATAACGACCCCCATCCTTTTAGACTCTAAATATTTAGCAATATTTGAAATGAAGGTTTTTAGGGCTGTTGTAAATTCCAAAAGCAGGGGGTGGGGTGGGGATCTGGAATTATCAGAGGGGTTACATGTGTTTAGCATATTCCATCTGTAGAAGCACCTGCTTTTTACTTCGCCCTACTTTTTATTAAATAAAATTGAAAATTGAAAGCACATGTATTATACCGTTTGTCCAAAAAAAAAAAAAAAAAAAACCCAGAGAAAGACAAAACTGTTTTTTGGAAGCCGAAATGTGTGTGTCTCCTTTGCTTGGGGGTTTGAGAGGGCTCGCAGATGGACTGAATGCAAATGTTTTCATACTTTGAGTGGTTTATATTTTTTAAAATACAATGCTATGGTTTGATACTTTTGTGTTTTCCTGCATACATTCAAAGTGGTCTTCATGGGTTCACGCTGACCAGAAAGACCACAGTGTTCCCGATTTATTAGTTTGCATGGAAAGTGACGGCACCGTAGAGACAATTGGGCTTTTATTTGTTTAATAATTTATTTATTTTTAAAGATTTTGTTTATCTGAGAGAGAGACAGCACAAGCGGGAGTCAGTGGGTAGGAAGGGCAGAGGGAGAGGGAGAAGCAGACTTCCCACTGAACAGGGAGCTGAACCCCGGGCTTCATCCCAGGACCCGGGGTTGATGACCTGAGCCAAAGGCAGAGGCTTAACCGACTGAGCCACCCAGGAGCCCCTACAGTTAGGTTTTTAAAGATTGAACTTGTGCATAAGACACATGTAGCCTTTCTGTTCTTCCAGAGCTCCCCTGGCTCTAATATTTTATCCTTCATAAATTATTTAATTATGTTACATTAGTCGTTATTAGTGCTTTTCTCCTCTGCTCTCTATTTATAGACACTCTTGGGGGCCAGCCCAGGGCACCTCCGAGGAGAAGGGAGCTATCAGTGTGTCAAGAGGAGGTTTTGCCATAACAAACCTGGCTTGCCGCTAGATCTTTTTCCTTCCTGTATCTGAATCTCTTTCTCTGCTTCATTCTTACTGGTGTTGAGGCAGTGGCGTGGGTGGAGGTGAGCTACTCTTTCCTTGTCAGGATCATTCTGAACATCGAGTGAGACTAGACGGAAGTGCCTGGGAAGAAGGGCAGTCTTCGGGGGGTGGATATCTGGAGGAAGTGACTTACGACACTTCTGGAACTTCTCCCATTCTGCCCTAAGTTAGACTGAGCATGATTAAGGCATAGGCAGGGCAGGGGGTGGGAAATATATTTTCTGTTCTATATGATGGTGTCTGACTGAATTTTTGTACTTATTATTCCTTAACATGGAGCATGTGTGTGGTTGTCTTGGAGAACACCATGTACATTCTGCACGCTTTATATCATGTTAGGTCATAGGATTTGTGTGCACATGGTATTCTAGACAGGTACTCCATAGAAATTATTCTTAGGAGTCATGGTACATCAGGGTTTGGGTTTTTGGCGGGGGTGGGGGGGAACATGGGGGTGGACTCAGATTTATTGAGATAATTTACATAAAATAAAACTTGCCAATTCTAATCGTGTAGTTTGGTAAGTTGATAAATATGATCGTTGTGAACAACCACCACCGTGATAATTGAATATTTCTGTCACCTCAGAAAGTTTATTTGTAGGGGTGCCTGGGTGGCTCATTCATTAAATGTCTGCCTTCAGCTCAAGTCATGATCCGAGGGTCCTGGGATCAAGCCCCCCATGGGGCTCCCTGCTCAGCAGGAAGCCTGTTCTTCCTCTCAAACTCCCCCTGCTTGTGTTCCCTCTCTCGCTGTGTCTGTCAACTAAATAAATAAAATCTTAAAAAAAAAAAGTTTCTTTGTGCCCCTTTGTACAACTTAACCCCTAACCACTCATCTTGTCTCTGTCTATATAGTGTTTATGATATACATTTATTTTTAAAGCAATTAAGTTAAGCCAAGAAGTATGTAAATGTTTAAATATATTTATATTGGTAAACCTCTGTGGATTAACATATGTTTTATTTCTTCAGTCTCTTGCTACTTTTGGTGATATTGAGTCATTATCAGAAAGAAAGAATGCCAGGAATTTTAGTGAAGAGTTTATATCAATTATAGCAAAAAAAGATTTTTAAATACCCCAAATTATTTGTTTCTTGAAAAATAAGTATAATTAATTATCTCTGTTGCCAGCCTTTCTTTTTCAGTGTTGCTGATGAATGAGATAGTTTTTTGTTTTTTTTTTTAAAGTAGACTTTATGCCCAGCACGGAGCCCAACATGGGGCTTGAACTCATGACCTTGAGATCAAGTCCTGAGCTAAGATCAAGATTTGATGTTTAACTGACCGAGCCAGCCAGGCACCCCTGAGATAGATTTTTCTAAAAGCACATAAGTACTGCATCCAGGTCCCTTTCTCTTGCAATTATAAATTTTCATTTATATATTTATTTTTAAACTGGGAAAAATGTGATTTTCCTTTTATAGTGTGTTGCACAGGGCTTTAAAGATCTAGTTCCTGGAATTTGAAAACTGATAAAAATATTAAATGAGATTTTAAAATCTAAATATCTTAATGATAATCTTTAGCTGATTTTCTTAGCTGTTATATCTATCCATGACCATGTTACACATCTGTGTGAAATTTGAAAGTTAATTTACATTTGAGATCATCTGTAGGACTCCGAGTTTGGACTCAAATGCCCTTTCAGTTGCTAAATACATAGTTCTTTGAGTCCTCCCCACCCCAGTATATGTGTGCATTATATTTGTGTGTGTGTGGTTGTATAGGGCTATGTATATACAGACCCTCCCCACAAAACACACATGAATAATAAATGAAAAGGAAAAGAGAAAAACCCAAAGTTGTTATACTGTTGCTATTTTAGACTTACTGTTTCAGAAGATTGATTATAAAAATAATTTAAAAGCATTCTCGATGTTGATTGTGTTGATGAGAAAGTGAAGAAAATGGAAAGCTAACATATAGTTTGCTACAGCTATCCTTAATACCAAAAAAGGGAAGTTACAAGGGCAAAAAGAAAAAAAAATCAGCTTAAGCTGGTCTTCTGTTTTACCTCCTTCAAACTGAGAGAGTAACATGATCACTAGCTTCGTGAATGCCAGGCTCTTAAATCCTCTGCAGTAACAAGGGCATGTTTTAGTGTTGTCAGAACTTTTGTTTGCACCTGGTGTTACACTTGATCACTGAATAATTGAGTGATAATGACTGTTATTTTTAAACTAAAGTATAACATCAGGGGAGGATGAGAAACATATAACGCCCAACTTCCCAAAGGGAGTAGGGAAAATATTTGTTAAGTGGAGCATGGTAGAACTGTTAAGTCCATGCAGCCAGCAATGCAAGCTCAGAGCAGAAGTCAGGGGATGATTTGTTCAACAGCTCAAAAAAAATCACCCTCTTTTATTTCATAAAGATGAAAATTCAAACAAAGAATCTGAACACCAGTGACCTGGGATTAGAAAAACCATATGTAACCAAACACAACCATTCAGGACCAAGGACAGGGACACAGGCATGGGGTTTTATAAACTCTACATACCTATGCTTTTAAGTTACCATTTGCTTCATTTATTTATCCAGTAATACCTAGTTAGTGTCTACTGTGTGACAAAACAAGACAGACCAAAACTCTGCTCTCATAGTATTCTCTTGTGTTCCCTTATAAAGCTGGTTCCTTTCTAAAGTTATATGCTCTTTCTTTTCCTCTGGGGCTTGGCCCTTTCAAGATAATTCCTATCTCCCATATAAATACCTGTTCTTAGATTTTCAATCTACTTGTCTTCTTCCAGTATACCCATTCTCTCATAGGCTTCTGGAGTTTTCTATTTCTAGCTCTATTTAGCTTGTTAGAGCTATTCTTACCTCATCTTTTACAACCACACTGTGAAAACAATACCCATTTCCCCCTTTTTAAAATGGCTGTTTCAAAGTTGAATGAAGTGTGCTATGAGTAGTTTAGGGACTAAGTATCAGTCAGGATCTTGCTGAAGATCAGTCATGTGGAGTTAAATTAGAAAGCACTGCTTGGGGTGCCTAGGTGGCTCAGTGTGTTAAGCCTCTGCCTTCAGCTCAGGTCATGATCCCCGCGTCCTGTGATTGAGCCCTGCATCAGGCTCTGTTCAGTGGGGAGCCTGCTTTCCCCTTTCTCTCTGCCTACTTGTGACCGCTCTCTGTCAAATAAATAAATAAAATCTTAAAAAAAAAAAAAAAGAGAAAGCACTAGCTTTTGATTTATGGCTACAGTGATACCCAGAAACACAAAAGAAGACATAAAGTGTTTAATAAAAATATATATTTATTTAGGTCTCAATGATTTGGAGTTTGTTAAATTTTGTATCTGAGAGGCAATCTGATATAGTGGAAAAATACCTAAATTTGGAGCCTAAAAACCTTCTGTTCTACTCCCACAGTTGCCGTTTATTGGCTTTGTGCCTTTGTTGACATTACTTAATATCTCCCAACCATGATTTTTTTTCTTCAGAAATAAGGAGATTGTAATATCCACCTCAGTTCCACTGGAAGGTTTAATGTTTGTAAAGCATCTAGAAAAATATATGTAAATTCCCTGCCCTTCTGCTGAGTAGTTTTAATAAATCAAATAACTCCTCCTTATTTTGAAAGTTCTCTATTTTAGATTTTTTTTTGATCGACCTTTCCATTACGATTCTAGATCACTCTGCTTTTATTCAGTAGAGTTAGCTTTAGAACTAGAGTAGAAGCAATGAAGAAAAAACCAGGTTACTTTTATTTTAGAAAGGAACTAGCATTTACTGAACCCTTATAGGATCTGAGGTACTCTGCTAGGAGCTTTGCATAGATTTTCCTATTTTAACTGCAAGAGAAATCATTTTCAGTATATTTTCAATTTCTGTGTCATGTAAGCTTCTGTGATTTTCACTCATGCTTTTACCCTTACAACAGCTCCGGTTAATGTGACTATTTGGGAAGAATGGACTAGGTCCTAGATATGTCTTTACATTGAGTATACAAAGGAGGAGATGATTTGTTGCATCCTTGTAACAAATATCCCATAAATCTCCCATTATCATAACACAGAATGTTTCTATGACACAGGTGATGTGTATCTGATTGCTTGGAAGATTACTGGTAGTGATGGCTCTCAGCTGGGCATGAGTGAAAATGGAGAACCAGTTGCCTTTTCTACAGCGTCCATCCTTACAAGTGTTTGTTGGATAAGGCTGTGATTTATTCGGCCTTTTGTATTGGCATATTGGCATCTCCACCTCTGTTTTCTACTTATTTTTTTAAAGGGTTTTTGTTGTTGTTGTTGTTGTTGTTTTTGTTTTTTTTTTTGAGAGAGAGAGAGAGAGAGATCACAAGCAGCAGGGAAGGGCAGAGGGAGAAGCAGGCTCCCCACTGAGCAGGGATCCCAATGCAGGATTAGATCCCAGGACCCTAGGATCATGACCTGACGCTTAACCCACTGAGCCACCCTGGCACCCCTTCCCCTCTGCTTTCTTAAGCCACTATAAGAATCCGTTGCCGTCTATATACATTATAACCATTCATTCCTTTTCACCTGCTGCAGTTGTGCACAATGTGATATTATGTACTGACATAGTGTTTGGAATTGCAAAAAGAAAATTGATCAAGTTTTGGATGTTAAGAGTGATATTATTTATTTTTGCTTACCTTGCTTACATTATGTTCTTTGGTTCCTTCCTTCCTGTCCAAGCTCAAGTCATAATTTTTCTTGGCTTTCACTTTGTTAAAGCCATCTTCGTTTGGTTGCTTACTTGCTCTTTTTCCCCTTCCTCTCCCCCCTTCTCCCCTCCTTCTCTCCTTCCCTCCTTCTTCTCCCTCCCCCGTCCCCTCCCCTCCCCTCCCCTCCTTCTCCTCTCTTCTCCTCTCCTGTCATTCCTTTCTTATTCCCCTCCCCTCCCCTCCTCTTCCCTCCTCTTCTCTTCCTCTCTCTGGCACATTCATTTTTTTTTTTCTTGGCACATTCATTCTTTTTTTTTTTTCCTTTTTATATTATTTTGTTATTTTTTTTTTAAATTTATTTTCAGCCTAACAGTATTCATTATTTTTGTACCACACCCAGTGCTCCATGCAATCCGTGCCTTCTCTAATACCCACCACCTGGTCCCCCCAACCTTCCACTCCCTGCCGCTTCAAACCCCTCAGATTGTTTTTCAGAGTCCATAGTCTCTCATGGTTCACCTCCCCTTCCAATTTCCCTCAATTCCCTTCTTCTAACTCCCCATGTCCTCCATGCTATTTGTTATGCTCCACAAATAAGTGAAACCATATGATAATTGACTCTCTCTGCTTGACTTATTTCACTCAGCATCATCTCTTCCAGTCCTGTCCATGTTGCTGCAAAAGTTGGGTATTCATCCTTTCTGATGGAGGCATAATGCTCCATTGTGTATATGGACCACATCTTCCTTATCCATTCGTCCGTTGAAGGGCATCTTGGTTCTTTCCACAGTTTGGCAACTGTGGCCATTGCTGCTATAAACATTGGGGTACAGATGGCCCTTCTTTTCACTCCATCTGTATCTTTGGGGTAAATACCCAGGAGTGCAATTGCAGGGTCATAGGGAAGCTCTATTTTTAATTTCCTGAGGAATCTCCACACTGTTCTCCAAAGAGGCTGCACCAACTTGCATTCCCACCAACAATGTAACAGGGTTCCCCTTTCTCTACATCCCCTCCAACACATGTTGTTTCCTGTCTTGCTAATTTTGGCCATTCTAACTGGTGTAAGGTGATATCTCAATGTGGTTTTAATTTGAATCTCCCTGATGGCTAATGATGATGAACTTTTTTTCATGTGTCTGATAGCCATTTGTATGTCTTCATTGGAGAAGTGTCTGTTCATATCTTCTGCCCATTTTTTGATATGATTATCTGTTTTGTGTGTGTTGAGTTTGAGGAGCTCTTTATAGATCCTGGATATCAACCTTTTGTCTGTACTGTCATTTGCAAATATCTTCTCCCATTCCCTGGGTTGCCTCTTTGTTTTCTTGACTGTTTCCTTTGCTGTGGGCATATTCATTCTTAACTCAGGGCTTCTCCGCTCTTTCTTCTGCAAGGAATTCTTGCCCCAGCTTTTGGTTAAGGCTGTCTTCTCATTGTGTGTGTCTCAGCTCCAAGTGTCACCTTCTCCAAGAAGCCTTTCCTGGTCCCCCTTTCAAAAGTATCTTTCTACCAACTCACTTTAAGTAACATAATCTTGTTGCGTTTTCCTCATCTGCAGTTCTTATTGATGGCCAACTGTGTTTGCCTGTCCCCATTTGCCACGCTCAGGGACCTTGTTCTCTTTTGTTGCCAGTTACATCGTAAGCACGTAGAATAGCACATGGCATATGTTGTATAAATGGACATATTGAGCAGTAGCTATGCTCTGGGTAAACGGAAAACAGAGACTCATGTTGGTTGGAATATCCCCAGAGTAAAGTTCTGGGTTATAGAGCATTTGGGGTTGGAATCATTTTGAGGTTGACTGCCATCTGCCAGTATGGTAGTTTTTCCTTCCAGAACCTTCTGGACACTTTAGCAACTCTTCCTGAGGTAAATTTTTTATCCCTTTGATTCAGTCAAAAGAAAGTCAACAGAGCAAATATTTGTCTTTTCCAGAATGAGTCCTGATTTCTGAAGGATGGTGATAATAAAATGTCCTAATCTTTTCATGGTCCAACTATCTTAAAGATGGACTAGCAAATGCCCTCAAACAAATACAAGTCTCAGAGACTGTCATTTGAAACACATTATTGCACATTTGATCCTCTCATTTTCTCTCAGAGGGAGGAATGGCAGGCAGTAACATTTTTTTTTAATTTTTTATTTTTTATAAACATATATTTTTAAACCCCGGGGTACAGGTATGTGAATTGCCAGGTTTACACACTTCACAGCACTCACCATAGCACATACCCTCCCCAATGTCAATAACCCCACCCCCCTTCTCCCAACCCCCCTCCCCCCAGCAACCCTCAGTTTGTTTTGTGAGATTAAGAGTCACTTATGGCTTGTCTCCCTCCCAATCCCATCTTGTTTCATTTATTCTTCTCCTACCCCCTTAACCCCCCATGTTGTATCTCCACTTCTTCATAGCAGGGAGATCATATGATAGTTGTCTTCCTCCGACTGACATTTCGCTAAGCATGATACCCTCTAGTTCCATCCACATCATCGCAAATGGCAAGATTTCATTTCTTTTGATGGCTGCATAGTATTCCATTGTGTATATATACCACATCTTCTTTATCCATTCATCTGTTGATGGACATCTAGGTTCTTTCCATAGTTTGGCTATTGTGCACATTGCTGCTATAAACATTCGGGTGCACGTGCTCCTTCGAATCACTACATTTGTATCTTTAGGGTAAATACCCAGTAGTGCAATTGCTCGGTCATAGGGTAGTTCTATTTTCAACATTTTGAGGAACCTTCATGCTGTTTTCCAGAGTGGTTGCACCAGCTTGCATTCCCACCAACAGTGTAGGAGGCGGTAACATTTTTTAAGTTGGGAAATAGGGAAGGTGGTGTTTGAACCTGGGTTATCTGATTCCAGATTTGCTTCTCCACTGTGTTCTGCTGCCTCCCTCAGGAGCTCCACTGGGATTTTATACTGAAGAATTCCTTTTTTTTAAAGGATGCTACATTTTCAAGAGAGTATGGACTAAGAGTTCTCAAACTTCCTGACCCTTTAAGATCATTCTTCCAACTGGATCTGGGATCTTTCATGTTTTCTCGGAACGTATTATACTTTTCTGGAACTATTGGGTTACTCAGAGTTCCTGTTTTCATTCTTTCGTACAAACACAACATAATGAAGAATGCAGATCTGTACTTTATAAGGAGGCGAATGCTTAATAGGAGAAACAGAACAGAATCTGTGAATACTTCACCCTCCCCATTAAAATTTATTTTAAAATATCTTCTTAGACTCACTCTTCTTTTGTATTACAGATAACCTTTTTTTTTTTTAAATATACTTTACATGAACTTTTCTATTTTAGCATCTTCAATTCAGCTTTTTCTAAGATGCACTTGTTCTGATTAATTATATTCTCCTGTCCCTTCTCAGATGGTCACAGTGTGACCTCTGGGGCTCCCTCCATGGCCTGTCAGCCTCACTCCCATGCATTCCTGAAAGCATTTTTGTTTTCTGAGAATCACAAAAAGTTCCAGTCAATCTCAATATTCTCCTGTTCCGACACTTGGAATCCACTGTTCTCCAAAGAGCTCTGATCTTTTTGAGTGGAGAACAGATTCAAGTCTAAAGTTTGCCTATAGTTCCATGTACATACTTCTAGAAGGAAGAAATGACTTCTCCATTAGGTCATTTTAAGGAGAGAGCTGAAAAGATCTTTTTTTTTTTTTTTTTTTGTTAAAGTCACGAATTCAAATAGCTATTTTCAATTTAAATCCAGCTTTACTAAATCCATTTTTATTTTGTTTTAATATAAATGTTTCACAGGTTTTTCTGCTCAACATCGCTACTTTAGATCTTTTAGGCCCTCATGCTAAGTATCACTTTTCTCTGCTTGAATCTTTATGTCTCATGGATCACTTTACTGACACAGATATTTTGAGATTATCTAAGGTTGTCATCAGAGAAAGGGAAAAGACAAGTGAAAAAGAGCCTTGCATTTTATCTTGTTAAGTGGTGGTTTTTGTTTTTTGTTTTGTTTTGTTTTGTTTTGTTTTACCACCTTTGTTCTTTCTCTTGGAAATGCAGCATGTACTTTTTGAGGCACAAGGGGAGGAGGTGGGTTTCCAGGGGTTGGAGGAATATAGCTGATTTTGCGTTTAGAAGCTCCCTCCTCACCATTACCAGTAGCAAATACCTTTGGTTTCTGGGAGGTGGGACTGGGAGAGAGGGGTTCCTTTTAGATTTATCTCATAAACACCATGACTCACCATGAGAGCGCGAACTTGAGAACCACAGCTATGGACCTTAGACCTTGGACTTGCCAGTTCACATTTAAAGGTATTAGTAGAACTGCTACTATCAGCCATTGCGTTCAGTGTATAAGAAGATGGTATGCTAAAAATCTGTTGGTTTGACCAGTCCCTAGCAGTTAATGTGTTTCTGTGTATTTAAGCATTCTGTGCGTGCTGTGCGCGCGCGCGCACACACACACACACACACACATACACACACACAGGCATTAGGCCACGCCACATCATCTGGAGGAATTGTGAGTGGGTGGGTGTGATTGGCAAGTGTGAAATTGAATTTAATATGAGATTCTCTGTCTTAGGTAAAATATTTGAAAGAACAGTGATAGCAAAAAGCTGTCTAGCTCTGGAAAAATGGTTTATGTGTTTGGGGAGCAAGAGATCTGAATGTTAAAATTTCATTTAAATGGCAAAACAGTTTTAGGGCTAACTGAAGAATTTGGCTTTAGTGGGAAAACTTTAATTTGCCTATAACATGAGGTACAAGTTATTAATTGCACCAAAGATAACACACTAATTAAAAGGTTCATGTATAGTTGTCAGAGGTTAACAGTGCACACTGACAGACTTGGAATAGAAACTAATTATATTATGTTCTCTAAACGGAGTATTTTTACCCGCTAATGTAAGATACCTTATTATAGTACTGCTTTTTTTTTTTTTTTTCTCTTAGCTTGGAAAGAAATCTTTTAGATGTTCTTTGTAATAAAACTGCAGTGATAAGCATTCAAACCAATGATGAGGCTATATAAATAGCTTCGCTTGCAACATTAGCTTCAAGCATAGTTATAGAGATAATTCCAAGTAAACATTTATTCATACTTGCGGCTTAGAACAAGGATACACAAAGTGGAACTTTCCTTAACTTGGCTGTCCTGGGTTGAAGGAACATCACAGCAGCCGGGATTTTTGGCAATACACTAATGCTTTTTTTTTTGAGTTACTGTATTAATAACAATCATCTTTTGATTGTTCTTATGCCAGAGATTTGGGCTTATTCCCTCTTCCATGGCATTTTAAGCCTCTTCGTTGTTACATATGTAATATATATGTGTATATAGAGCTATACATGTGGATTTAAATAATGAAATCTATTTTATATACAAGAGTATGATTGATGAAGACTTTTTTTTTTTTTTAAGATTTTATTTATTTCACAGAGAGAGAGATCACAAGCAGAGAGGCAGGCGGGGGGCGGGGGAGCAGGTTCCCTGCTCAGCAGAGAGCCCGATGCGGGGCTTGATCCCAGGACCCTGAGATCCTGACCTGAGCCGAAGGCAGAGGCTTAACCCACTGAGCTATCCAGGTGCCCCCTGATGAGCACTTTTAAAAAATAATAATAAAATGATCACCTACTTACTCAACACCCAACTCAATTGAAAGTTGTCATTGATTTCCTACCTCCCCTTCTCCCCTTGGGGTCCTTTCTGGTTGCAGTTCTCTCCATCCCCATTCCCTGGAGGCAGTCATCCTCGTGAATTTATCATTTCCTTTTCTTTCTTTACGGTTTGACTAGGCATCTGGTTATCCCTCAACTATGTATTGTCTGGTTTTGCATACTTCTCGTCTCTGTAGCAGTGGAATTACGCTGTACATTTCCTTCTGTGACTTGCTGTTTTTCCCCCAATTATTATTTTTGTGATACTCCCCTCCGTTGACACACGGGTCTGTACTTCTGTTTTCACCGCTCTGTAGTATTCCGTTGTATGAACATGCCAACACTGTCAGCGGACATTTGATATGTTCTGGGCATCCTGCCTATAGGAACGGTATCCCTACAAACATCTGAGTGTCTGCACCCCAGTGCAACATGCAAGAGTTCTTTTCATCTCTTTACCAAGGGGTAGAACTCATGGGTTTTCAGGTAGGGTAACAGGCTTGATTAGGTCACGGTGAAATGTTGTCCAGAGTGGTTGCAACATCCAGAATGTGTCTCTGCTGGACAGCTTGTCCAAATCAGTCTCCATAATACTATCTCCAGATATTTGTAGGCTTGATCGTCTGATTAAATCAGAGGGAAACTTCTTATAAAATGGAAACTTAGAGGAGTTCTGCTTGGATGGCATATTTCTTTGCTTACCATGCTTCATCAGAAGCACTCAATATTTTTGATCAAATATTAAACATGTTCTGTAACCAACCTGAAACGTACGATGTTGTTGTAGGTACGCAAACTCCATACCTCATTTGGGACGTAGCTGAGTTATCTGATTTACTTTCTCTGTTTCCTGGGCTTTCTTCTGCCACCTAATATGGTTAGATTATTATTTTCAAATAATATAATCTAGGTACCAAGGGGATAAAAAAAAAAAGATACTAGCCCTCTAAAGTGTAATTCAGATCATAGATAAACTGTGAAAAGTCTGGTGGATTTCATTTCTTAGTGGATGACTTCTAGACTCCAGAACCAGGTCTCTTGGGTTTTCTGTGGCATTCCTTTGCTCCACTAACATGGTCATACTGACTATAGATCATTTTCCTTAAAAGTAGTCTTTGACACAATATTTTCGTAACTCTTTCCTTGTTTGTGGCTTCTTTTATTTATTACAATATGTACAAACAGGTAAGCATAAATGTTGAAATGATGATGTCAATGACTTCTGAAAGACACACCTTCTTCAGCTTTACCCCAGGAGCACCTAGATGGCAAAGAAGGTAGAGAGCTCCTATTCTTCAAAGTCCCATAGCTTGCAACAACTCTTCAAAGTCCTTTGTTTTATTTTTTTGATACAGATTTTGCATTCTTTTATATAACGTCTCCGTGTTTGCTACAATACGTAAGTCACAGTTCCTGTTCTCTCCCCATGCTTGGAGTAAAATCGATCATTTGGGAAACTATCACCTTCACTCTGTAACTCTGCACATGTTTTGTATGGATACTGGGTGTCTGTGAGTCCCAGTAGCGGGGTACCAAACACCTACACATTTTCATAATAAATGTGAGCTAAAGGGGGTCTCATCACCGAGAGGGTCGGTGACCATTTTTTTGGGAAGCTTCGAACACTGAGCAGAATTCACAACTCTGTGAGTGACTCTATCTAGGGCTTCCAGGTACTTCCAGTCTCCATGATAACCTCCTTGGAGAATTTGACACAAACCATATTACATTATGAATGGTAGCACTTGTTTGATGCAGTAGGTTTGGAAGGGCATTCTAAGGAACGGCAGAGTTCTAAGGAAGAGAGTGTTAAGATGTGATTTAGTCATCTTTTTTCATCTTTACAATGATTGTAAATAGTATCTCGTCATTGGAGGCCTCTCTAGCCCTGTTCTCCTGCCCCACTAAGAGTCTTCTTTGCTTCGTCTTGCCTGTAGCTTCTAAAGGGTCCTCATTACTTTATGAACCTGATCGGTAGGCTTCTATGTCATGAGTATCTTATGGTAGGAGGCTGGCCGCCATGAGCCCGTGGTTATTCCACTGTCCAGAACCCCTCCTTCAAAGAAGGGCTACGAATTCACAAAGCTCTTCGGTTGTATACAGAAGCCACTTTATAAAACCTCTAATCTCTCGGGCACCTGGGTGGCTCGGTTGGCTGAGCATCTGCCTTCGGCTCAGATCATGGTCCTGGAGTCCCGGGATCGAGTCCCAGGGTCGAGTCCCACATCGGGCTCCCAGCTCCGTGGGGAGCTCCATGCTTCTCCCTCCGACCTTCTCTCCCCATCATGCTCTCTCTCACTGTCTGTCTTGCAAATAAATAAATAAAATCTTTTTTTTTTTTTTTTTTTTTTAAAGCCTCTAATCTCTCTACAGCCCAATCTGCTATATTACTTGGTGAGTTGCATTGAGATGAAGGCAGTAGGACTTGGTGTTCTGTCCTCTTTCTCCACCTTGGACTTGGCTTCTATCAGTTGGCGGAAAATACGCCTGTCTGTTCTATTTGTTCTTCTCTTTTGGTAGCTGTACCTTTGGGCACCTGGGTATTGGCAGCTTGAGCATTTTGTGTGTGTCAGGCATGTGCGTAGTGAGACCTAAAACTAAGAAGTACTTCTGATGCCTTGTTTTTAGCATGAGAAATTTTCATTAGAGTGCTCCCCAAATTCCTGAATGTAAATAAAACAGCCTAAGAGTTTAAGGCTGAGACCCTTCTCCAGTGATAATAATTTTGACTGGAAGTTTCGATTCAGGGCCAAGTTAATAAATTTATCATTGAGGTTTCAAATAGGTTTAGATAAAAATGGAGACCTTCCTAGGGATTCTGAATTCTTATCGTGATACGGAATTATTAGCTCGTTGAATGTGATTCTGACTGTTTTGCATTCTCCAGAAGGAACTTGGGGCTTATCCATGAGGCCATTCTCTGGACGCCAAAGCAGTTTGTGTGATTTTGGTGGCAAAATCCAGTCATCAGCTTCATGAAAACACAATCTAGTTATATTGTCTAGCATAATCTGTAATTATTCCCATGCTTCCAAATTATCAATCAGTTTGTTTAATGCTCAGTTTGGAGACCCTGGCATTCACAATTTATTATAGCTAAGGAAACAAACAAATAAGTCCTCCCTCAGAAGCAATAGATTAGCCAGATTATTGTTGTTTGAGCAAGAGATTAATAAAAGCAGGGCTATTGGTGGCATAAATTAATCATTATACCTTCACTGCATCGATGACTACGATGACACCATATAGAAATGGTAAGGGTTAGAGATTCCTAGCCAGGCCTTTTCTTTCCCATCTGTTGCCTTCCTTACCTGATCTTCACTATCCTGCTTCTTCCAGAGTTTCTCTTCTTTTAATACATCGCCAAGGACTGCTATTCCGTCTCCTCTTTTCCTCTCTTCTTCCCATTTCCCTAGATCGAGCCCCTCACCCTGCCTTTCTGTCTCTCACACTTGACTCTTGACTTGGCCATCCCCGTAGATGTCTGCAAGCCTCCTTTATTCCCTCAGTGAAACCAACCACATCTCTCCCCTTCCCTTCTTTGAATCTCACCCGTGCTTTGAAATATTGCCATGTGGGTAAGGGAGTGTGTTGACTTGACCGTGCTCTCCAGCTAACGTGGGTCTACGGGGGCCTGTGGGCACAGGGACATTTCCTCCTGCTCCCCATTTTAGAACATGATCTCCTTCAGGGAACACACTGGACTTCTTCGTCAATTCCCAACAACAGAAATCATTGCACAGCTAGGTTGGCCTATGCTGCTCTCCTGTCCAGTGTTGCCAAAAGAAATGACTTAGTCCCTTATTTTCCTGACCTATTATTTGTTAAATATTTCATCTCCTACTGTCGTGAATACAAAAGTGGTGATGCTGTTGGGAGACATACACCAACATAGGACCCTTGATTTTTTTTTTTTAAGATTTTATTTATTTATTTGACAGAGCAAGAGAGAGGGAGATCACAAATAGGCAGAGCCGCAGGCAGAGAGAAGGGGGTGGGGAGCAGGCTCCCCGCTGAGCAGAGAGAGCCCAATGTGGGGCTTGATCCCAGGACCCTGAGATCATGACCTGAGCCGAAGGCAGAGGCTTAACCCACTGAGCCAGCCAGGCGCCCAGGATCCCTTGATTTTAAAAACAGTGACAAAGTCAGCTTTGGAGAGATGTGTGACTGCCTGGTACTGTTACTCCTGGAGTATTGTGTGTCATTTCTGTGACCGCATCCTTGGGTTCAAGTCATATTGTATAATAGCAGGTCTTTTCTTTTACCGCTTAGGTCTTCTTTTGGAGTTTGAGCAAAACAAATTATGGGAATTCTCTCTAGGAAACCTACTAATGCAGTTCAAACATCTGTGATTACTTTCTGTTGCCTTTCTCTTTTAGAAAACATTAAGAGGTTCATTCAGGTTTTACGCTAACTTGGAAACTAAGGTCAAAACTCGCCATCTCCCTCCATCCTTTTACCGTTTTCATTTGCTTATGTAGGAGTACATTCTACTTAGTTATGTTGGGTATCATGCTGGGTGTGCTTTAATATCATCAGAGATGAATTAGAAGGAAGTTGATAGTGGTAATTGTGACAGAGTGCCAGCGCCGGGCTTGAACTCTACTCACATTCACTCCTCTGGGAATGTTGATGATGCTTAATGTCAGGTTAAAGGGTGGCTGGGTGGTTCAGTCGTTAAGCTTCTGTCTTTGGCTGGGGTCATGATCCCAGGATCCTGGGATAGAGTCCGGAGTTGGGCTCCAGCCCCTCATCAGGCTCCCTGCTCAGCGGAAGGCCTGCTTCTCTCTCTCCCACTCCCCCTGCTTGGATTCCCTCTAGCAGTCTCTATCTCTCTCTCTGAAATAAATAAATAAAATCTTAAAAAAAAAAATTTAGTCAGGATGGTCATCATCTTGATTTCTTGAGTGAAGAAACGACACTTTGAGATGGGGGGTCACTTGCTCAGAGTCCCACGGCTGCCCGGGAACCTCGTCCTTGTTTGACGTCCTAGCCCAGTGTTCTTTCCTCATTCTGCATTTTTATACTTTCCAAATGTCTTTAATGAACAAACATAGTATTTGTGATGAAAAGAGCCTGAGAAACATGAATCTTGAAAAGAAACTCAGTAGATACAGATAATAATTTAAAGCATGGGTCAGCCAACTAGGGTCCGTAGGCTGGTTTGCCTTTTTTTTTGTCAATAAAGTTTTATTGGAACGCAGCTATGCTCATTCATTTCTGTACTCTCTGTCTTCTGTGGTTGATTTCATGCTACCTCAGGCAGAGCTGATGGCCCACAGGGCCTAAAATAGTTATGATCTGGTCCTTTAAGAAAAAGTTTGCTAACCCCTGGTTTAAAATAATGTGAAAAAATGCATTGTTATTTTTATTAGTAGCATTAGTATTCCACCAGCTATGTTATACATGAAGCAAGAAGCAATATTGTTTGACAGTGTTTTCAAATTCTTAGAAACTGAGTTACTGGGATTAATTTTCAATAGGATATCATGGAATTCTTACGTTAGTCCCTCAAAAATTTTTTTTTATCATGATTGTAAAATATTTCCTCTGCTCTTAGTTTTGTTAAAAAGTGATATTTGAGAACTCTTTGTGGAGTTCTTCATTTTGACTACAACATAATTAATATTTTTGGTCAAACTTCAATACTGAAGATTTTCTTAGAAACCTCACTGTTTCTCATTAGACATGGCAGCATGGATCCAAAAATTGTTTCCTTTTCTTGAAGATCTGTTCTTGTGGGTTTGACTTGCATCGTATTTATTGGAGCTTATCTTACTGGAGACCGGCTTTCTGGCTAATATTAAGGGAAGACGTTTTAGAAATAAGAATTAAACTTGAAACATGGAAGTGTGGGGCTTTTTCCACCACTCCTCGTTTTGACTGTGAAATCTTTTTCCTGAGGGACTCTCGCTTTTATTTTTGTGCTCCTGGTACCACACATGAGCTGGCAAACAGTGGGCGCTCAAGAGATGCTTAATTGTTTCTTATTAGAGGGCGGGAAGGAACTTTCAGGAAGAAATGGAGTTACGGTGTCTCAGGTTACTGTGTATTGATAAGCTCCCTGGAGGATGGTTTCCTCTTTTCCCTTTTTGACACAGCCCAGGTTTTATTTGGTGGGTATTCAGATGATGGGAGACTGCTTGCCCTTTTCTTTTTTTTTTTTTTTTTTTTTTTTTTTAAAGATTTTTATTTATTTGACAGAGAGAAATCACAAGTAGGCAGAGAGGCAGGCAGAGAGAGAGAGGAGGAAGCAGACTCCCTGCTGAGCAGAGAGCCCGATGCGGGACTCGATCCCAGGACCCTGAGATCATGACCTGAGCCGAAGGCAGCGGCTTAACCCACTGAGCCACCCAGGCGCCCCAGCTTGCCCTTTTCTATTGCTACCTTCCCTCAAGTAATTGTAGGGCTTAATTGAGAAGAGTCCATGCTACCCCCTGGGAAGGAAGGCGGAGGGAGCCTTCTTTGGTGGCATGATTGTCTTTTATAGATCATTCTAGATAGGGAAGGTTGTCAAAACAAATCTGTTTAGATTAGTGGCTTGAGGGCAGTGGTTTTCCCTAGTACAGTTCACAGAGCTCAGGGAGGGACTTTTATGGCTGGAGAAAATATTAGTAATTCTGTATTTTCAGTCCTTTCTTATTATAGTTTTTGATGTTTTGAAATATGCATAATTTGTCAGATGGTAACCATTGTATATATAAATTATAAATAAGTAAATTTGCATATGTTGGGGTGGATGCCCATATTTTAGAGAGACAGTGCAGTGGCTAAGGAGTGTGGGCTTTGGAGCCTGCTTGTCTGCATCACTGTGTAGCCTTGGCCAAGGGGCTCAGTTGCTCTTCTGTAGAATGGGTACAGTGATGGTATCAGTCCTGCAGGTTAATGAGACATATGAATGAGTTAGCCCACAGAGAGGGCTTTGGACTGTGTTTGGCACCATGGAAAGCAAGAGCAATGTGTGAACTACGATTATGTCTGTGAATATCTTTAGTAGAGGCATGTACTAAAAATAACCGGAGACTACTTATGTAGAATTTAAGACGTCAGAATCCAACTGTTCTCAGTATGGAGTCCAGATTTTCCTGGTGTGTGATTGTGGATAGGTTACTTAACCTGTCTGAGCTTTGAACTCTGAGCCTTAGATATAAATGGGGATAGTAATAGTACTACTACTAATAATAATGATAATGCTGGGGGCCTGGGTGGCTCAGTGGGTTAAAGCCTCTGTCTTCAGCTCGGGTCATGATCTCGGGGTCCTTTGCTCAGCAGGGAGCCTGCTTCCTCCTCTCTCTCTGCCTACTTGTGATCTCTCTCTGTGTCAAATAAGTAAATAAAATCTTTAAAAAAAATAATGATAATGCCATATTTCATTGACTGAAGAAGGCATACGTTTTTTTCCACATTATAACATATCTGTAGTTGGGTTTTATCTTACAATCAGTGGTGTCTTAGATTTTGTGAAATATGGTAGTTTCTACCTCCTAAGATAGCTGTAAAGGATAAATGAAATAACTCGGACGTGATTAGCATAATACCCAGCGTCCGGAAGGTGCTCGGTAAATATTGTTGTCAAGACACATTGCGTATGGATTATTCGAAAACGTGGTGGCGCTGAGTGCAGAGTTTTGGAGTGTCACTGTCAGCCTTCCCCAGTCTTGGAAGTGCCTCTCCGGTGCCCTGCTTAAGAAACCTGGCAGCATTTTAACGTTCTGGAGCTCTTTGTGAGGCCTTCCATTGTGATACAATTGGTTCATATACTGTTGAGGTGGTACTGGCCCTGTCAACTGGCAGGTATTTGTTGATGACAAGGCTGTATCAGGAGTTATGGCTTGTGCTAAGGGGTGATGTGTGTGGGATGTACCTGTTTTATTTACATAATCCTTGGTTTTTGTTCATCGTAATGCCGCCTCCTCCCATAACAGATGTTGAAACACACGAAGGAAATACGCAGACACAGGGTAAAGTTTGATGCGAGGTGGTTTCCTCTGCCAACAGAACATTAGCAAGTTGTTTCTTAGGTCTCTTGGAAACAGCAGCATCTCTTTTATTTGGAGAAGAAAATCCTGTCCTGTAAGGAATAGGAAATCCTTTTCCAGTTCTAGAACGCCCTGTCTTTGCCAAGGTGGACGACTTCCGGCCTCCGTAAGAGTATCCCTTCTCACGTTGGGTCAGATGCGAGAATTTACAGTTGTCCCTTTGGGGCTGGTGACACTTGTGTCGAAGCCAAAGATTGACGCTTGCTAAGATTTTTGCTGTCTTAGACATCTCATACACCCTTAGAAGCTGTAAGAGAACTGACTTGGAAAGAGCTTTTGTAGAGGGTCTTGGATCTTCACCTTGTACCCAGGGCAGGGGAGAGGGTTGGTGATGGCAGAGATGTGGTCCAGCATCTTCTACACTCACGACCATGCCCTGTCCAGGCAGGCCTGTGTTGGAAGCCAAAAGGAAAGTGTATTTTCAGCTTGGTTAACCTCTCTGATATCAGGTGTGTACTCCCTGCCTCCAGAGATCCAGAGCTGGGTCTTAGATCCTCCAAGACTGCAAGGGAGGAGATTGGGTTAGCCTTGATCGTGAGGTTGGCATCTTTTTTTATTGGGGGGTGAAGGGCAGGGATAAAAGAGTCCCTTCGATGGAAATCCTTGGGCAACTGTACTTCTTGTCTCGTTCTGTTTATTGTGGATTTTTAGAATTCATCTGGTCTTAAAACTCTGGTTCTGGGGAAAGTGATGGCTTTTTTGTACTTTGCCTATCATGCTTTCATTTACGGCTTTCTTTGAATCAGAAAAACCTTGCCTTAGTACCACCCTCGAACATGGCTTTAGTTAACATTATGAGTATTGAGAACACATGCCAGAAAGACCGACGCAAAGGAGCACATCTCAGATAATTCACGTGGACTGGGTTTTGTATGTGGTTGGAAGGAAACGCCAGCTTCATTTGAGCAAACCGCCCGCCTCGCTAAGACCGATGTAGGAACACCTAATTCCCTTCTTGCCTACTGGCTTTCTAATTTTTCCCCTGTGATCATGGTTATAAAACCTAATTTCCAGGGGGTCTTGTGAATCATATTAGTAGCTTTGTGTTATAATAGCAATTTTATATTGCATTGGTATTCATTTTCACTATTACGGAATAATCAAATCAGCACCCCTCTTATTATGCCGTTGAAATAGAAAATAATGGGAACTGCAATGTAGAACCGCTAATGTGATGACACCCGCTCATTGTGCGAGGTAAGAATGTCCTCCTTTCTTGTTCCAGCTCACTTGCAACTGTGATTGAGGTAGGAAATGGAAAGCATTTCTACATCTGTGATAAAGCCCCACATATATCCTTCATTTGAATACCTAATTGTCTTTGTAGGGCTCAGGGGGGGTGCGTGTTGCTCCTCCTTACTCTCCCCCCGCCCCCGCCCCCGCCCCCGCCCCAGGCATCCCCTGCCACCCTGGCGATGCGCTGGCAAGCAGGGGGCTGCGTGGCCCCATTTCATACCGCGGTTTCCCTTTTAATCATGACTAACATTTGATGTCTCTTTGCATCCCGAGGAATTGTTCGCACCCTCTTTCATGCTCATTGAGGCCTTCCTCTGGCTTCTAAAAAAAAAAAAAAAAAAAATGAAGAGCGCATTTAGGGCTACATTGTTAGAAAGTACAACAAGCCCCCCAAAGGTTCTGATTTGACAGCGATGTCGGGAAGCAGGTCAAGTGACTGCCTAATGAAGATGAATGGAGAAAATTGCTGGTACCGGGATCACGCGGGGGCTGCGGCCCAGACTGTTGCGAGTGTGATAGAATCTCATCGCTCCATTTATCAGTGTCATATTTGGGCTAAAAGTGAGCAGTACTGTTCTCATTTCTCCCAGACGGATAGGTCAACTTTAATATTTATTGCTCTTGTAGAACATTTGTTTGATGTATTTCCATTAGCTAGGCAATAATAGAAAAGCAGTGGAGAGAAACATAAAACAGTTCTCTTCCTATTCAGTTGAAATACAGCGTACACTAATGTGTAACTATGGCTTGAAGTGCCATTGATTTCCCCCCTTTTGGTTGATGACATGATTGTATATATTAAAGATCCGTGTGAAAATAATGGGGAGGCAGCGTGAATGTCATATACACTGAGAGCAGCTGGCGGGGTATAAATTGTGTTGTCTTTTGATTTTCGTGATTTGGCCATATAATTGGTGCGTTTCTCTTGGCGAGATATTAAATTCTTAGCCCACTCTCATATTTTAGAATTGGGAATAATGTGCAGTAGATCACATCAGCCTCCAGGTTCTACGGCAAATCTCAATAAAGCCGGAATTTTCTTCACATTACAGAGCAAATTGTTTTCAGTCGCTGAATAATGTTGATTTTTTCTTTATATCTTTGGAGGGGAAAAACTACCTTGTGATGAGCACATACCTTCCCATATGTTTTGAATATATTCGAGGGAAGACCCTAAACCTTCAAAAGGACGGGCTCGGCAGGGACCTCTGGCTCCCAATTTATTAGCCAACGTTCCCGTTTTGCCGGGCTAGGATCTTACACCGCCGAGCAAACCTAGCTCGTCGCGAGGAAGGTGTTGTCTTAAGTGCAAAGCAAACATCCTAGCCATATGTTTCTATAATTTAAATTAATTTGGTACAGTCATACTGTTAATCTTTAGTGACTTGTTGATTGGCGTTTTGCAGACATATTTCTGGAAGGCTCCCAATACCATTTTCTGCAGCCTTTCTGGCAGTAGCAAAGAGCAACATTTCCACAAATTGGAATCTTGTACAGCACTGGGAAGCGAGCCAAGATTTAAATTAGACAATCACCTCTGCTCTGTATATAGCTTCTATTCTTCGGCTGTAGGCAGAGTGATTTGTTTAATACAGTCAGCCCTGTAGCATATAATAGACTGATATATGAGTCACTCCTTGGCAATGTGTGTTTCTTAAATTTATATAGATTGAACAACTGGTTGGTAATGTACTTGGTTACAGTTGTACAAACAATAACTATTAGCAGGCCTGAAACAGGCCTGGAAAAGCTGCACGGGGCTGCTGTTCGTGAGGGTCCCGCAGCATTGCCGAATTTCGGAATAATTCCCCTTTTGAGGCTACGGGAGACTCTCTTTCATAAACATGAGTGTGCTTTTTTAGCAAAGTAGCCATAAAAGTTTTATGTCAGAGTTTTCTGTTTCTCATTTTCTATTTGTTGAAAATTGAATTGGGGAGCCTCATTTGCTTCAAAAATTAAACTTCACATCAGTCTGCATTTGGGGCTGGATAATGTGGTCGCCGGCTGTGTGTGTGTGTGTGTGTGTGTGTGTGTGTGTGTGTTTAATATTCGCTATTCCTTTTAAAAAGACATTGGTAGAAATACAGATTTTCTTCCCCCCCACCCCCAGGTTAGCTTGTCGCTGGCATTAACTGCTCCGAGGTTGAAAGAGATCTTTCTGAACAACAAAGATCTTTTCTTAAGGGAAAAAGCTTGTGCTCCAAGTTCAGTTCATGTTTATTTAAAAGATTAAAATCATTAGACCAGATCTCACTTTTTTGTCCCAAAGAAAATTGATTTTGCTCCCCATAAAAGTGGGATCTGAAAGGGGATATTCAGGAATACGCAAATAGAAGCGATGTAGAAATCTGTTTGTGCAGCTGAACAAAGCAATTCTGTTTTTTACCACTGCACATTTACTTAGCCTTGGTGTGAAGATTTCTGAACAGAATCGTCACCTGTCTTTAGAGAGTACTTCTTTTGTAAGGCAAGAGGAGATCGTTTTGATCTGAAATGTTTTAATGTCTTTTTTTTTTTTTAACTTATGCCAACTCGAGCATTTATAAAATAACACACCCTGTAAATATTGAACAATACAAAGACATCTTTCAAAACAGTTTATAGTATGTTGCGTGTGCTCAGTGGGAGCCAAGCAGTAGTTAGCGGCAAATGATATGCCAATCAAAAATTATTATTGCGAGTATAACCTGGTATAATGCGGTATCTTATCTGCAAGTGTCAACTTGATATAAGCCAACTCTTTGTCTTTTAAAGTTAAGCTCTTGTTTGCCCTCAGTTAATTCTGTTTCCCAAAGGCTCATTTGAATTGCATAAAGGATAATCTACTTGACAGTTTTATACATTTAAACAATCTTGATTATATGGTATTTTACATGTTTTCTTAAGCTCCCAGTTACTATTTTATGTGGGCTTTTAAGTCTTTAGTTAAAGAGAATGAGAAAAAACTCATAGGTAGAACTTGATACTCTTTTGTGAATAGCATTTAATAAAACGGGATCGAAGTCCTCTTTTCACTGGCCTGTGGGTCACGATGGTCGTGTCCGATCATTGTTGATGGTGGGTTGGGGGTGGCCGGCCACCTTTCTCATGTCTAAAGTCCATACTGAGAACAAATGGAAGAAAATGTGATCCATGGGTTTCACCGTACCGAAATAGGGCTTTGTACCTTCGCCCGCCGCCCCCCCAGCCAGGATGGTTCAGAGAATTTCTAGATGATTTGGGGAGGAAAGTTTAGGATCCAGTGCATTGCTGCAAGAATCTGGAGATTATGGACATGCCATTTGGGCTCTGGAAGGGCCAGGGTGTGTGTCAACACCGTGCTGGCGGTGAAGAACACACCATCTGGCAACAGGCAGACCGCCTTCCAGTCCTGTGTCCACCACACGTGCGCACTGTGTGGCTTTTGAGCAAGATACTAAACTTCTCTGAGAATCAGCTGTGTCTGCAACGGGGGCAGACACTAGTGCATCCGTCGTCGATTCATGGTCAAGGCAGGGTGTACTGAAATTTGCCAGTAAACGTCATTCGCGTGGTCTCTCTCATCGGTGTTTCAGAGCCAGTAAGATCTGGAAAAGCTGACTCAGGAGTGCTAAATTTGGGACCTCCCCCGCCACATTATTTGATAATGATTAGTGTAAAGTCACATGGCTATTCTCCACATCTCCCCAAAAAAATCTTCCCTTCAAATTCATCTCCCGTGAATTTTGAAGAGACGTGAAACATCAGGGGTGTTTGCAATTTGAGGAACAGGAAGATTTTCCCTGTTTCCAGAAGCACTTGTGGAAATCTTGACTCTTTGGAAGCTGGTAGTATGAGGTCTTCAAGGTACAGGGGTTCCGTCTCTCATCAGCTGATGGACAACAGTGTGCAAGGCCAACTTCAGCATTAGCTCCCTTGTATAGATGAGGAAGTGGAAGCTCGGAGGATTCAAGGATCTGGTGAGGAACTTCTGTCACCCCAGCTGGTGGGTGGGATTTGAACCCACGTCCCCCAGACTGTACACCCAGGCCCTTTTCCACAACATCAGGCACTCTTCCTATTTTTAGGAATTCTTCACAGGGGATTTATTTGCCACCCCTCCTTGGAAGGTACGAAGGAGGGTGTTGTCATAAATGATGGAATTAAACCCCTGTTGGCCAGGGGACATAAATTCTTGTACCCCCCCGGGCTGTGACACAGGTGGTTGATTTGTCATAGGAGATCATGCAAATGAGAAAGCCCTCCTTCCTCCTCCAGTATCAGATGAGCTGGTTGGTAGAAACTTTGCCTATCTGATGGTAAGTACTAAATACATATTTATTGAGGGAGGGACCGAAATGCTGAAGGAACCAGGCTCAAGTGAGTGGTGACATAAACAATGCACGTGTCCAGAGAGTGATTTTGGGTGGAAGTTTCTATTCGAGAGATGAACCTGGTCAGAGGTGTGAAGGACTTGAAAGGCGCAGGGTGATCTTGGTCATGTAGAACCATGGCGATGGCCTCGGAGGCATGACAGCGTGAGGAAACAGGAGACGGTGGCCCAGTGAGAATAGTCTAGTGGCTCTAACAAGTAGACCTCAGCTGTGAGATGGGGTACACATAGTCGAGGTGTATTTCTTCCTCACCTGTACAGTTCAAGGATGATCTGGTGCGCAGTGAACTTAGGCTAATGGAGGCTCTGCCATCTTCCTTTTAAGTGCCAATAGCCAGCCGGGACAGGAAGTGGGAAAGCGACACCTGCTTCTCAACTGCTTGGGCGCCAGGAGGAACACCCCTCCTTTCTGCTCACCCTGCCACGGCAAGAGCCTGCGTGAGAGCTGGGTGCAGGGTGTCACGGAAGTGCAGGGGGTTTTCCGGGCCTGCTCCCGGATGGAAAGAGGAGCCTGATTTGCAGAAAACAGTTCGCTGCAGCTGCAAATGACAAGCAGGTTGGTCTGCCCGGATGGGGGGATTCTTTTGGGAGTTGGAAGAAGAGATTGGAAAATTATTCCTCAACGTATAAGGGGAGTTTCGGATTATCAGTCAGAAGTACCTGCTCTGCTAAGACAGAATGTTCGAGCCTTTCAGCATGGGTGCAGATAAATGTTTAAAGAGCATGCGTCTGCAGGGAGAGTTAGAACACACCGGAAAAGCATCTGAAGTCCTGACATTGAATAGAAAGTGGCGGGGGGGTAGGGGGTGTTGGCAGTGACAAGAGCTGTCGGGGTAATTAGGCGCTTAAAGGGATGGGAGTTTGGAAAATATCTACCACCTTTCTTCCAAATAGAGGCGGAGGGGTGCTTTGCAGGGATGGTAGGGGTTCAAGGGGTGGGAACAAACGTTTGGAGGAGAAGGCATGTTCTCCAACCAAGGCCCAGTTTGCTAAAGAAGATTTCTGCGAGGCAGACTGGGATGAAAAGACAACACTGGGGACATTTCCTTGGGAGAAACACAGGGGTCGAGAAGGACAAAGAGAGTATTTAGGGCTGTCAAACATTTGTAACCGACTGTCTCTCTTTATTCCTGCCAGTAAGTAATTCTCTTCGGACGAGATTTGGTACAAAAAGTGCTTTATTGCTTCTCATCAGCCCGTCTTTTACTTAGACGTTTATTTTTTAACCTCTCCTGGGAGCTCACCATTACTACTTTTATTTTATGGGCCAGTTTATGGATATGCTGAACCTGAGTAAAAATCGTAGCTCTCACTGTTCCAAAGAGCCGGTTTCTGAGGGGAAGCAGGTTGAGGGGCGTGTGTGTGTGTGTGTGTGTGTGTGTGTGTGTGTGTGTGTGTGTAAACAAAGTTAAATATTTCTTTTCTTTTTTTCAAAGTTAAATATTTCTTAACATTTCCTTACATTTATTTCTCCCTTCCTTGCACTTTATTCTGCACGAGTTGTTTGCAGTGCTGTGTCTGAGTTTCTGTTCCCTCTGCCCCAGTGATAAGTCACTGGTTTGGTTCCCCTTTCCTTTGCGAGACAGGAGTCCTTTACAGGTGCGACTATTTAACGAAGCCTGGAGGAGCCCAGTTCTGTCCACTCGTTCTGTGTTCAGTGAAAGTACAAAGTACATATTTGTTTCACTTGTAAGTATAAAGGGGAAAAACCCACCTGTTTTGCCTTCAGAAAAATTCTTTTGATCCGACTGTTCTCAGAACGAAAGCTGAGGTGAAATTTTTTTTTGTCAGTTGGGTTGTCTGATCTACCTTGTGCCTCTCATGAAAACAAAATTGAGAGTTGAAAGACTCCACTCTTGAGGAAAAAAAAAAAAAGAAGAAGAAGATGCTTTTCATCATTCTGTGACTCAGAAGCAAAGATATGGCCTTTTATTTTTCTTGTCATAGCCGAGAACACCTGGTAACGTTTGGAGCCCCGACTCAGTTGGGAAAGGGGAAGAGGGACTTAGCTTTGATTGGCCATCTGTGTTGGGTCCTAGGTGCGGTATATTGAAAATGCAGCTTCTCGGGAATATTCTACATAAAAGGCAAATGAAGGAATGTTTTTGGTAGTTTTAAAAGTGACTGGCATGAGTAGCTCCATGAAAACATTTTCAGAATGTTGCCAAAAGAATTCGATACCAAAATTCATTGTAGAGCTCCATTTCTCAAAATGGATCTGATCTATAAAGCCAGGAACAACGGAGAGAGTACTGTTTCAAGGTCGGCCTTTGTCCTGTCAAGGGGGCCTATCTGAGCTGTTCAGATCGGAGTCCTTCAAAGGCCCTGAACTTTCTATTGCTCCAGGCGACGTGGCATCCAGCCCTGAGCACTGCTTGGCATATGGCCGCCGTGTGTCTTCTTTCATGAGAGACAAGAAACATTCAGAGAAGTTGTCAGGGGACATTGAAACCATACTGACACATCATCTGAGTTTTGATATAACACCCCAACCCGAGCGTTTGAACTTGAGTTTCCACTCTTGAAGGATGAAGATGACCCTGTTAGTGACCTCCCAGGGCCATTTGTTCATCGACATGGGAAACCTTGATTTAGCACCTACCTCGTGCCACCCAGTATGTCCAATACTCAACCCAAATACTGAACACCGAGGGAAGCGGTTCCCTTGTAACATTTCCAGTCTATGGGGAGGGCAAGTATGTCTGGCAAATAATTATACAAATACAAATAAAATTGCCACTGTGAAGCTCAGACAATACTTCACGTGGCTCACACTTAATGTTCAATAACTTTGAGCTCTTGTTAGAATAGGTATTAGACAGTAAGTCCTCACAGGTGACATGCCTGTTGTTGTCCCCATTGTCCCCGCTTATTTAACACAAATTTGAGGGGCTGCTGAGTCTTCAGCCATGCAAGAAAATGATGTGTCTCATAGGGGCTCACAGCCTAAAGAGAGAAACAGACAAACAGTCATATGTAGTGTGAAAGACAGCCCAGGCATCTTGGCAGCAGACCTGTCAACCATTGGACAGGAGAGGACACTTCTAGAAGAAATGCTGAACCAAGAAGTAGAGGGTCATGGGAGTAGAGGGAGTGAGCAGGGGAGGGGAAGGAACGGGAATAATGCTGTATAGATAACGGGACATCCATTTGTGAATGGCCTTTTTGTCCTCCTGAGGAAAAGAGCTTGGAGTCAGTAAGTTGTGGGCAGCCTTTGAAGGTTTTGAGCCCCACAAGGACAGGCATGGTCCGATTTCCATTTTGGAAGGCTGAACCTACTGAGCACTGATGGTGTGAATTTTGCCATGCCCAAGCATTGGCCCACGGTATAGCTATTAAAAGTCACATCTTCGAAGGTAACGATGAGGAAAATGGTTGGAGAATACCTTTAAGCTCAAAAAGTATTACATATACGCTGTGGTCCCAACTTTATATGAGAGATTACTCTGTACATTGTGGAGAGGAAAGACAAAAAACGCTGGGAAAGCATTATACAAAAATATTGGGTGGTGTATCCGGTGGGTTGAGAAATGACTTTTCTGTTCGTTGTGCTCTTCAATATTATCCATTTTGTTCTACAGTGTAATAAAACTGTTACCAGGAAGATAAATGGAAAGAAAGGTAACTGCAGACATGGGTTAGAAGAATTCTAATCTGGAGTGGGACATGAGGTTCTGGCTGGGACTGACAGGGCCATTCGAAGAACAATGGGAAAGAAGGTTTGTGTAGCTGACCAGGGGACTAGCCGAACGACCTCTGGTCGAAGATGAGGGAGAGGATCCAGGGCCATGTTTCGATGGAAGGTTGAACAGATAGTGGTGGGTTCCTTGAGGGGAACTTGTCTGCAGTTGTTCAAGAAAAGCAGAAGATTGGTAAAGAAAAGCTCTGCGTTGGGTTTGTTGACTTTGAGTTGGTAGGACACCCTTGGTCCTATTCAGAAGGAGCTGGAAAACTGTAGCTCAGTACAACAACTGATGTTTAGACTGGAGAGTTGGTGGTGGTTGACACGTCGGACGTGATGAATTATCAAAGCATGTGTTAAGAAGAAACTGAGAAATCTTCAGGGGGATAAGAAAACTGAGAGTAACTGTTTCCAAACGAGAATACTCTTTTTGTAAAAAGAGTGGTTGAACCTGTCAGAGGAGGAAAAGTGATCATTGGAGACCAAGACACGATGGGGAAGCGTCTGTGGGATTTGGTATTTAGGAGTCCATGGCGGACTTAATGAGAGCGGTTCATGACAGAGGAAGACTGATGGCAGGAGGGTTAAGGGTGAATGGAAGATCCAGGTGTGGGGGTGGAGCCAGTGAGTGGGGATGGGGGAGGGAGGTGATACTGATTTAAGAGGGACTCTGTGGTCTCAGTGGTTCCCCCCCTTCCCCCTCCGCACCAGAGAAACAGGGTTGGAACATTTTTTGTAAATTGAGGGAGGAAGCGGTGCGGTGGGAAAACCTGCAGAACCAAATGAGAGGTGAATTGATGGAAGTCACCTCTAGATGGGGCCCGGGGTTTGGAGTAGTGGTAGAAGAACATGTTTTTTTCTGGTAAGGGAAGGAAAAGGATGGTTTCAGGTGCTGGTTTTTGGGGCGACAGGTGAAGAATTCAACTCATGGCCTGTTTCTTGGTAAGCAACAACGTTCTTTGGAGGAGGATAGGAGAGAATGCTGGAGGGGGGGGCAGGGAAAGGGGAGAAGGGGCAGAGGTTTGTTAGAGCTGCTCTAAGAAATGAGTAGGAAGAGTTACTAGGGATTCCTGTGTACTCACAAGGGCTCTGCTGAGATCAGAAACCTAATAATATAGAGATAGATCATGCCTGTTGGGACATACATAGTATTGGTGCTCCTGTCTCCAAGGCTTATTTTAATCCTTTGTGTGTACATATATGTGTGTGTCCATGTCTATTTATATATTCTGTAATGAAGGCTCAATACACCTCTGTTGAATAAATGAGTCAGTTGTTGTAGATTTGCAAACCATTTGGAGAGGGTCTATTTCATGGAACCCAGATAATATAATGTTAAGACTTGAGTCCCTTTTCCTCGTTATGTTTTACTTTTATGACCTTTGTGTTTCTTTGTCTTCAGTTGGTATTTCCTCTAACACTAAAAAAAAAAAAAAAAGTTCACGGAGAATGAAAAGATCAAACCAAATACTTAATTGTGTCCCTTCTGTGGATAGTTAGTCCTGCCAAGGAGTCCTAGGGGACAAGATGGTCCTTGCCCTTAAGAAGCTTCCAGTGGAGTGGGAGAAGGAGGTGGTGGGGGGAAGCAGGAGGAACACCTTATTACCAGCACATGCTGAGTGCCATAAACTTCCATAGAAAGGAAGGGCTTTGAAGATTCTAAAGAAGGAGACAGCAACTCTGGTGGCCTGAGCCGAGAAGGCTCTCTGCCAGAGCTGTTTGCTCGGCATCTCAATGAATGCAAGGAATTTCGAGGGGAGGCCCCTAGCTTCGGGCAAGGGCCTGTTGGAATGGGGGTGGGAAGAAGCATTTCAGGTGGAGACGGGTGCACACACGCACCAAGTTGGGAGACTGCGGGGTACGTTAGAGGCAGAAAATATATTCCAGGATTTCCCATACCGAGAAAGTGCAGCCAGTTAGTTACTCAAATTTAGGGGCATGGACGTTTTCTGCTTCCTTAAGAGAGCTGACAGGACCTCAGATGAAAGGGAAGGGAGTCCACGTGGATGAATTTCATTCCTCATACAATACAAGAGTGGGGAAGGTGGATGGAATTCACTCTTCCCCATTCATCATTACTTTTGTTTTCTTTCAGAATTTATTTCCATGTTTTCTTTTTTTAAAAAATATTTATTGACTTATTTGACAGAGACAGAGATCACAAGTAGGCAGAGAGGCAGGCAGAGAGCGGGGGAAAGCAGGCTCCCCGCTGAGCAGGGAGCCCGATGCGGGGCTCGATCTCAGGACCCTGAGACCATGACCTGAGCTGAAGGCAGAGGCTTTAACCCACCGAGCCACCCAGGCACCCCATATTTCCGTATTTTCTTAATCATTCCGTTTGCAGTTCTAAAAATTGTGTAAATTGTAGAATTCACTTTGTTTCGCAGACAGTTTAATAGATCCCCAACGCCAATGTTTATCAAAACCAAATTGCTGTGTGAGGAATGGTGTCAAGTTTTATGAGAAATTTCCTCAAATGCCCCGTTCCTATTGCCCTGCCTTAACTTGAACTATAAAGTCTGGTTTGATTCTCTTGTTCTCAAAACATGATCGTGAAGACACGTGACAGTGACAGTTTCCAGTTTCCAGTTGTCCCAGACACAGAGGCAATGCTTTCCATCCTGCTTCTCCTAGTGGATGTCATTTTCCTCTGAGCATGTCTGGAAGTTCCTCATCCTGAAGTGTGTGGGTCAGTAAAACTGGAGATGAGAGGTGTTTCTTGTTCAATACATGGATGTTTAATTTTGAATTGCCCCTAGATTAGTATTCAGTCTTGAGGTTGGAGTCAGCCTCTAATACCTTTTAATATATGACCTTTCCTGGCAGTGAGAGGGTATCAGGAAAGCCAGTTTTACTCCAGTTTGCACCACTCATGATGAAGGGGATGTCTTTTTTCCTTTTCCTTTTTTGTCAGCTCTGACTCAGCTGCTCCAGTGGCCCCTGATGGGGAGGGATATGAGGTAGCGGCATGAGCACGGAGTACTAGCCCTGTTCCCCCTCACCACCGGAAACCTACCAGTTTCTGGAACCCACAGCACTCATGGTTCGTAGGTGGGGCAAGGTCATTTCTGTAATCCCCAAAGGTACATCACTGCTTCATTGTAAGAAAATCTTTTTTGTCCATTTGTTCTAAGGAATTTTCCTTGACAGATATTTTTAGACTCTTGTTTATCTGTTGAGGGGTAATCTACTTGCCATGGGCATAATGCTTGCCATCTTTCCTTCCATAATAAATCAGGAACTCAGGAGGAGTATGCACATTTTCTTTATACCAGTGGCCCTTGACCAATGCAAGTTTGGACTGCATGGGTCCACTTACATGTGGATGTTTTGGGTAAATACAGTACAGAACTCTAAATGTGTTTTCTCTTCCTTATGATTTTCCTGGTAACATTTTCGTTTCTCTGGCTTGCTATGCATTGGAAGGATACAGGATGTATTATCTCCAGCATACAAAATATGTGTTAATTGCCTGGTTACCTGTACGTAAGCCTTCTGGCCAACAGTAGGCTGTCAGTAGTTAAGTTTTTTGGGAATCAAAGTTATATGTGGATTTTCAACGGTGTGGGGGTTGGTGCCCCTTGCCCCCACACTGTTCAGGAGTCCCCGTATGTGTGATTTGTCCTTAGCGACGGCATGCCCTCTTGCTCCTTCTCTTCTGTATTCTCCTACCAAACCTGGAGTAAGTAGTTGAGGGGTTTTTGGATACGGTTCTCTGCTGTTGGAAGTCTGTCTGTCTCACCTTCACAACTCCTCAAGGGCTGGAGGTCCTGTCCCTCCCTTGTATTTCTGCTCTGTGCTTTTTGTGAATGGCAAAGGGTCTGGGTGTCATGAAACAAACAGGTACACTTTAGCCTCTGTATCCACCATTACTTATCCCTCTTCCTGACATCAGGAACACGACCCTCTCTAAGCTGCGTCTATAACCCTTGTCACTTTCATAGGCTCCTTTGCTAGGTCTACATCTGGGTCATTAAACACTCCAGTTCCTCAAGGTTCTGCCCTCGGCAGCTCTTCTCGCCCAGCTCTGTAGGTGCCCTCTCCGTAGGGCTCATTCGTGTCCCTGGCTTCGTTGAACATCTGCACCCAGGTCTCTCTCTCACACACACACACACCGTCTGTATTTTACACCTTTCCTTTAAACTACAGACATCTCTTGGTGCCTGAATCCCAACATATTGAAAATGCACCATGATTCAGCCCCCCTTCCCCCAAGACTCATTCTTTTCTGCCTCCCCTAGTTCCATGAATGATATTGCCTTGTGTCCAGTTATGCAGGCTCCAACCCTAGCTGCCTTCCTTAGCAGCCCCTTCTTGCTCTCCCCTCTCAACTCATCAAATCCAGGGTCAAAATCCTGGGACTCCATCCACTTCTTAATTTTTCTCATCCCTCACCTGCCCCTGACCCCACTCCCTGCCTCTGTCCCCCGTTACCTCCTTAGTTCCTGCTGCCATCATCTCTCATCTGGTCTGTTGGATTATTTTCCTACCTGGTCTACCGGCACCATTCCTAATCCATTCTGCGCTCTATGTCTTTCTTCATGGCATACTTCACAGGTGACATTTCACCATATCCTCACTCTTCCCCTCCCACCCCTCCCCTCCTCTCTCCTCTCCCCCCCCCTTCCCTTCTGTTCTCTCTTGGGAGAGAGAGGGGTAGGGAGGGGCAGAGAGAGAGTCTTAAGCAGACCCCATGCCCAGCACGGGGCTCAGTCTCATGACCGAGATCATGATCTGAGCCAAAATTAAGAGTCGAACACTTAACCAAGTGAACCACCCAGGTGCCCTTCACCATGTATTTCTCTTATCATATGATGGCTCTCGTATTTCCCTGATCAGAGCTATGTGCTCTGTGAAGGCAAGGACTTTTTGGGCTCATGTTGTATTTTCAATACTTCAGCAAACTGCCTGGCAATGTAGATGTTATCAGAATATGTTTGTTGTTAGAATGAGTACATGAATGAACAGTAAAAATTGATTATTGCTCTTTTTTATTTCCAAGATTTTTTTTTTTTTTAAAAGACACATTTATTCAGCGTCATGATCAGACTATTACATTTAGCAATCAACAGCATGGGTGCAAAAAAAAAAAAAAAAAAATCTACATTAAAACCCTTTGTTGGAATGCTTTACACTTTCCACAGAACAGAAACTAAAATAACCTGTTATACAATTAGTCACAAATACAGTCCTCGAGTTTTTTTGCCCATACACATGAGTATTGTCTAAAACATGTCTTCTTTGTAGCAGCTAGGCCCTGCCACCACTGTGCTTGGCTGAGTTCACAAATCTGTTGTAACCTGTAGCTTCCCTGTCACTTCTCTGGCTCTCCTCTCCTGCTAAGCTTTGTTTCCTGGCAGTAATTAAAACCTTCTGCCACTGCCATAGCTGCTGCTGCTGCTGGAACCACCATAGCCACCTTGGTTTCGTGGTTTGGCGAAGTATTGGCCTCCACCACCATAAGGGCCAGAGCTTCTGCCTCCAAAATTGCCTCCTTTCATGGGTCCAAAATTTGAGGATTGATTGTTGTAATTGCCAAAATCATTATAGCTTCCGCCACCTCCAAAGTTGCTTCCATCATTACCAAATCCGTTATAGCCATCCCCACTGCCACCATATCCACCACCACCTCGACTGCCACCAAAGCCACCTCGACCACTGAAGTTTCCTCCGCGACCAAAGTTGTCATTCCCACCAAAACCACCTCCACGACCACCACCAAAGTTTCCAGAACCACTTCGACCTCTTTGGCTGGATGAAGCACTAGCCATCTCTTGCTTAGAGAGCGCTTTCCTTACTTCACAGTTGTGGCCATTCACAGTATGGTATTTTTGAATGACAATCTTGTCTACAGAATTATGGTCATCAAATGTTACAAAAGCAAAACCCCTCTTTTTGCCACTGCCTCGGTCAGTCATGATCTCAGTCACTTCGATTTTCCCATACTGTTTGAAATAATCTCTTAGATGATGTTCTTCAGTGTCCTCTTTAATGCCACCAACAAAAATCTTTTTCACAGTTAAGTGGGCACCAGGTCTTTGAGAATCTTCTCTTGAGACAGCCCTCTTTGGTTCCACAACTCTTCCATCCACCTTGTGTGGCCTTGCATTCATGGCTGCATCAACCTCCTCCACAGTGGCATAGGTGACAAACCCAAAGCCTCTGGAGCGCTTGGTGTTCGGATCTCTCATTACCACACAGTCCGTAAGTGTTCCCCATTGCTCAAAATGGCTCCTCAGACTCTCATCGGTTGTTTCAAAGCTCAGACCTCCGATGAAGAGCTTCCGCAGCTGTTCAGGCTCTTTGGGAGACTCTGACTTAGACATGACGGCGGTGGGAGGGGAGACTTTAACGATGCTTACTCGGCAGCGTCCACAGGCAGAAAGGAGTAACCTAACGAACGTATCTCTATTTCCAAGATTTTTATTTACTTACATGCTTTATGCTGATAGAGATTAGGGAAATCCTTCCTGAGCAGTTCCATTGTAAATATATATATTTTTTCTGAGTACAGAACTAGTAGGTACTAATTTTAGAAAGCATACAAAAATAAAAGAAGAAAAATTACATCACACGGTGTATGGTTTTGAACCATGGTGTGGACACCCTGGCCATTTTCCTACGTCGTTAAAACCACTTCAGAACTGTTTAAAATAAAATGAATAAATTTGAGACCTACAACCTTTCCAGAATGTTTATAGTTGATGCAGTTACAGCTCTCACAAAGACCTTACCTAGTTAATGGAGTTTCTCTACACTCCAGGAGTCCATAAGGTTTGATGAAAGTTAGGCTGCATTTACAGTGTATTACGTTGTGTTTAGCGTCAAAGGTACGTTTTCTACTTTAGTCCTGCTGTTACTTTGTAAAACTCCGTGTTATCCTCTGACCTTTCATTATTCACGTTTCTCAAGAGAGGCTGAGGACGCATTGGTCAGTACCGGTCACAGGTCAGTTCCAGGTGACCCCATAAAGCATGGACTTCGGGGTCTGTCATTAGAAATGTAATCGTGTCTCTTTGGTTAAGTTACTTTTCCTGTATTAAAAACTGCCCTGACTCGTAGAGGCAGCGGGTTTTTGTTTTATTTATTTATTTATTTATTTACTTATTTATGTGACAGAGAGAGATCACAAGTAGGCAGAGAGGCAGGCAGAGAGAGAGGAGGAAGCAGGCTCCCTATTGAGCAGAGGGCCCCATGCGGGGCTTGATCCCAGGACCCTGAGATCATGACCTGAACCGAAGGCAGAGGTTTTAACCCACTGAGCCACCCAGGTGCAGCAGCTGAGGCAGCAGCTTTAAAGTAGACTTTGGCCAACCCTAGAGGCGTCGGTATGTGAGGGTTTAGCTCACTTTCAAAGAAGGCGTGTGAGGAGAGTTCCTCACTGTTTGATGCTGGAACGAGATGTCGACTTGGTCTTTGCTCTGCTCTGCTCTGTGGTCAGTGCCAGAATCAAGAACTTTGGCTCACTGTAATGTATATCCTGTTATCTAGAGGTTTATTTTCCCAATGGGGGAACCTCATCTTTTTTTTTTTTTTAATTTTATTTATTTATGACAGACGGAGATCACAAGTAGGCAGAGAGGCAGGCAGAGAGAGAGAGGAGGAAGCAGGCTTCCTACCGAGCAGAGAGCCCAATGTGGGGCTCGATCCCAGGACCCTGGGATCATGACCTGAGCTGAAGGCAGCGGCTTAACCCACTGAGCCACCCAGGTGTCCTGGAACCTCATCTTTGACGTTAAACTCTGTGCTCTATGTACTCCCCACTCCCCCTGCCCCGTTGTTCATTCTGGTATCAGCTTCCCCGCTTTATCACCTTATGAAAGTTATTAAAACTTAAGAGTGAAACAATTTGGGCAATAAGCATGGCTTTTGAGGGCACGGTCTTTCTGTGAGCGCTTATTTTGGGTATGGAATGCTTCCACAGCCCGATGGGGAAGGGAGTCGCTTATGGCCAGTACCAGATGGACACCCCTCATGGAATCTGTTACTTATCCCAGGGGGCCCTATTATACAGGGTTTGTTTTCAATATTAATCTTGATATGAAAGCAGCTGCAGTTCTTGAAAAAAAAAAAAAAGATCATACCTCTAACTTATTTTTATGGTAGCCGAAGAAATTTATAGATAGGCTTTATAGACAGATCTTACTTTTCCCCTCCGTTATTAACCAGCGCTGTGAAATGTCTAGCAATTTTTCCTTTGTGCCATATATATTCTTGTGCTAGTAGCAATGAGAAAAAAAAAATCTCTTTCTAGGAATAAATGGAGTCGGTACAGGTTGGTAGTGTGTATACTTGAGTCACCATAAAAAGGTGCTAACATTTTATTTTAAAGCTAAGCAGTTTGTCCTTTTGTGATAAAGTTTCTAAGCAAAAATTTCCTCCCCAAATAAGGTTGTGTTTTTTAACTGTGGTGTGTCAAGAGAGTTGGGCAGTTTTTTTAGATCGTTTTCGTAAACTGTCTTTAGCTTAACAAGCAGCCTCACAAATACGCTTTTATGATTGTTTTAAGATTTTTGACTCTGTTTTACCTCGTTTTTGGTTGCCTTTGCATTTATAACTGGATACAATTGTCCTTCGTATATAGTTGAGTCACTCTTCTGGAATAGAATTGGGATTTTGCTGAAGTGCATAAAATTTGATATGTGATTTAAGGAGAGCTGCTGACAAATTGCTGTATAATCACATCTCTTTAAATTCATGCAAGGTAATGTTAAGGTAATCTTGAATGTGTTAGTACACAACGACTTTTGGGGTTGCAAGAATGAAATGCCTCCTTTATTTAGGACTACTTAAATTCATGGTTATTTTATATGAAAATGCTAGAATAAGTTTGAGCTATATACCATATTAACATCGGCATCTTGACTGAATTCCATTTTTTGTCTCCCAGATGAAATCTAAGAGATTTTATTTTATGGTTATGTTTAAGAAGCCATTAGCCTCATACTCCAATTAAAATATAGGTCTAGGGGGGAAAATAACAAAACCCCCTCTTTCAAAAATAAACATGTTATGAAATCTTAAATTACACATTTTGGAAGAGCTGGTTGCAAGGAACGTAGTTTTCCTCTCTCCTGGCCCAAGACCTTACCCGAAGTGGGATTTGGAGTCTTGTGTGAGCCCTTTCCTAGTCAAAGATGTTAGATTAAAAAACAAACATAACTGGTAAGATACAGGAAACTAATGAAAGCTGTACGATCACCCATCTGGTAAAAAGTTGTCCCTACAGAATTCAGGCAATCATAAAATCACAGAAAGATGTATGTAATCAAGATGTTCTTGCAGTGTGAGCAAAAACTCCGGGCCACCAGGCTATAAAACTCTAGCCCTGACCTGTTCTAGTAGCCAAGACCCTGCCAGTAGTTTCTTAAATGCTCGCTCTTATCGAAAAAGTCTTTTCTTAACTTTTGGAAATGATAGATGTGAATTCATAGGCATGAATCCTGTTTGATTTAAATGATGACATATTATATCTGGTTGGTATCTTCTTTCACTGATGATTTTTGAGTCAAGTAGGCCTGCGGTATTTGGTTTATCAAATATGATTGAGACTGGAAAACAGACACATGAAATCACTTACAGTTCTTCAGGAAGAATTCATAGATTTGTTGCTCTTTTTTAAAATGTTAGCCTTAGCATACCATGTTACACTGTCTCTATTTCTTGATGTATGTGCAGCAGGGGGAGAAAAAGCAACAGAGTATTTATGTACATGGAAAGCTTCCTAGCTGACAACCAACTAGTTGATACATACTGGAAAGGCATTTAAGTAATCCTTGATTACAGGCAATAGTCTTACACGTTGATCCATCTAAAGTTCGCGTAATGCCCACTTGAAGACAGACCCCCGATTGTGTTTGGATAGTGCAGAAGCAATAATCTTGTAATATTTATTTTTTAAAATACTTGAATGTCTTTTGTTTATGCTGAATGTGTAGACTGATCGGTATCAGGGTTTTTCAGTCTTGCTACTGTTGACATTGTGGACAGGATCATTCTTTATTGTGGGCGCTGTTCTGTGCATGGTAGGATGTTTAGCAATATCCTTCTAGAAGCCAGAAGTAGCCTCTAGTAATGACAGTAAAAACTCTGCAGACATTATCAAATGTCCCTGGCAGGGGGAGGGGGACAAAACTGCCCATGGTTGAGAATGTGTGATCTGTAGACCTCTTTGCTTCTATCTGCTCTCTCCGTCTATGGCTTTATCTGCCATTTCTGTATTAGCACATTTGTTCTAGGCACCTGAACACCCTACACTTTAAGAGCACTGCATTTTCTACTTCAGCGATCAAAGAACAGAAGACCGATAATAGAAGTCATGGATGTTTTGAAGGAATTCATGATAAATCATGATTACAGGGACCAACTGAAATGAGAGAGGGTTAGCTTTACCATTGGTTAATAGAGTTTAGTTACGGAACTCAAGAAATACTGTTATTGGTTAAAACAGTTTCATTTAAAAACCACTGAGGAATATTTGGCTTCATTTGTTGGTCTTTTTTTTTACATTTGAAATTTCATACGGTGTGTAAGGAACACCGCCCAGGAGACTTACTAAGGGTGTTTGGTATAAATAGGTCACATCATTAGAGACCTTAAAGTTTGTTTTCGGTGGAAAGTCTCTGAGGCCCTTAGTCATTTGACTGCAGCGTGAACCATGGAGTCTGGAAGCATGAGGAAAATAACTTTCTCTTCTCTGATTTTCCCTTTCTGTTCTGTTTCAAGGCTTGGCCGTACTTTGGTTGATGTTAATGGTGGTTCACCTGAATTTGATGTGGACGGAATCACGTGTACATAAAAAGAAATAGTTTGGTTACAGGTTTTTAAGGCCACCGAAGCTGCCAATTGGAAGTACTGCTGAACTTGACTCCGAGGCACCGCCTTATCAGTTGAGGACCTACTGTGTGCCGGGCAATGGTGCTTGGTGGCCAGTGGTGCTCTCATATAGCCTCTGCCCTCAAGGGAGACAGGTATGGAAGTAGATCACTTGAGCGCAGTACAGAGAGACACACAGCCTGCCTTGGAGCTTGGAGGAGGAGAACTCGGTGCAGTCAGCAGTGGGCAAGGTGGTCCCAAGGAGGACTTTTCTGAGGGGCTAGTTCTCTACCATCCTTGCTGATGATACCTATTTTGTGCTTGAGGGGAATCCATTCCCTGTAAACGAATTCGCACTGAGGTGCTTCTACCAGATGAGAGCTAAGTTATTATTCCTCCCAGAGATACTAGAATCTATCACGAGACACAGCCCTTTCGAAACGCACGTGAGGCAGTCTACTGCGGTCCATGATGGAAATCTATCTGCACGTGACGGTCAAAATGTCAGGGGCCACGGTCTTTCTGGTTCTAATCCTGACCTCAGAGAAAGGAGCCACCTTTTCTATACGGACTAATCACTACTCTTAGCTATCATTTCAGTGCTTTTCAAGAAACCAGAACAGACCAAGCACATGTGTTTCACAAGTCACTGGCATTACATAAAAGGTGCCCCCAGTTTGCTAGAAACGATCGAAAACACACAGAATAGGCATTATTCTTACTCTCTGGAAAATGTGCTCTGAATCGTATTATCTTCTGCTTCATGTTGGCTGCTCTTCCCCTCACTTTGGTGTTTGGTCTTGCTGCCACCTACAAACATGTGCGAATCTCCTTTTATCCGTAAAGCATGTTTGAGCTAAACCTCTCCAAAGTATGCTCTGTGCCTGCTGGCTCCTGTTTCCGCCCTCCTTCTGCTGTCTCTGCCAAGAAGGCTTGTTTCCCCATTTTTATGACATTGGGCCTTTGCCCAAGTGGTTTTCTCTATGACAATGCTCTTGTCTCACCAGCAAGCTCTTATGCATCCTTCAAAGCCCCACTCCGGTGGCTTCTCTTCTTTGAAATCTGCTTACTGTTCATGGGGTGTGCTTTGCATTATATCCACACGCAGTAGCACCTGCCACATGGAGTCTGAGTCTTACGTGTTTTTTTTTTACCTAATACCACCATTATCTCTTTTAGATTATAGGCACCTAATAAATACTATGTAAAATATTTCCATCACCCATTTATTTTTCCCAGATGATCAAAGTCCTAGCTTTCCAGGCTCCTCGCTCTCAGCTTTCTGACATTTACCAAGTGCTTCTTCCATCTAAGACCATTTGCTGGGGGTGAGGTTGGGGGGGTGGCTCGTGTTTTCTCTCTTCTAACACAGCCCAGTCCTCCTAAAGCTCCTTTCTTCTGCCCTTAGAAGTAAAGAAACAGAAATTCAGAGCAGTGACATGAAGCAGCTTACCTGATGATCTTCAGCTTGTAAGTGACAGAACTGGAATTTGAACTTGGACCTCTCTGGCCCGTTCCTTCACTCACACGTTCGACAAATATTTACTGAGCACCTACAAACCTTGGGCCACCCATTGCCCTGGGGCCAGAGGAAACCAGGTGGAACCAGTTGTGAAGCCAAAAGCTACATAAAGGATGGAGAGGGAGAGAGTGGTCGGGTCAGGAGGAGGGCACGTGCTAAGGCCCCGAGAAGACAGTGAGGAGTCGGAGCAGTGTGCTTGGGGCTCAGTAAGGAGGGAGTCTGGAGAAGCAAACAGCAGCCAGTTCATACAGGAACTTGGATTTTACTGTAAATATCATTGGGGAGCCATTGGAGTCCTTTGAGTAGTAAAACTCTCCTGTCCTGACGCTAGAAGCCACGACAATGTACGAAACTGACATGCGTGGCCTGTTTTGGTGCTGCAGGGCTCACTGAAGTGTTACCTTGCCATTAGTACAGATGGAAAAGGTGGCTTTTTAGGTACAAACCCATTCAGTCCTCAAAACCCTGAAGCGCATGGAGGCCCAGTGGCCGGTGCACAGTTCCGTGGCCAGCAAGTACCTCAGCCGGGATTTGAATTGTCCTTAAGACCAGTTCAGTGACTTACCTACTACCAACCCACAGCTATCATGGTAGGACTGGGGTTCAAAGCCACTTTGGTGACTCTCGAGATGAAGTGTTCTCCGTATTCGAGTCTTCCCACTCTTGACTCTGCCCAGTCTAGACACCTGCAGCCTCATGCCTGCCTTGAAGTCTTACCTGGTCTTGTTTCCAGTTTTTCCCTTGTAATTAACCTTGTCCACGTCCGACTATTTGTGTGCTCGGGGCTGGGTTTTCCATCTCTCTCTCCTTCTTCCTCCCAACAGACCTTGAAATTTAGTGCATTTCAGAGTGTTAAGATTGGCCTTGGGGGCTCTCCAGGGCCTGGCTGCCTGCCGTCTCCCCCAGCCTCCCCCCACCCCCCGAGTCACAGACACCTCCTTGCGGCCACATTGGTCTCTGTGTTGTTCATGTAGGTCTGCAGCTTCGCACACTCTGTTCCCTCCGCCTGGGACGCCCTCTCCTTCCCCCTCCTTCCTCGGTTCAAGACTTGTTCCTCAGAGTGGAACAAGTTCCTCATTCCCTTTTGGTTCTTCTAAATGAGCAGGTCATGGGTCAGTGTCACTCCCTGACTTGGCCTTTAGGTGGAGAAATGTTTTGCCCTCATCTCCCTCACTGGGTTGTCATCCCTTAAAAGCCACTAGAGTATCTTCTACTTCTGCTTCTTGTCTTAGGAAAGGTAGATGTAATTCCCCAGACGTATGCTACTAGTTGGGATCTAGTAGGTACTGGGTTTAGAGTTGGTAAGGCCTTTTGGGGGGGGTGCATGGAGAAATCAGAATTACACCAAAGAGGTGACCACTTAGCCCTCGGTGCAGCACAACTGGCTTCTTTTTGTTGGTGTGTGTGTTTAAGGCCAATCAGGCCTTTCTTTCTCCATTCTCTGAATATTGGTGATGCTTGCCGGCCAGGCCCGTCCCAAAGATTGCTCCATTTTTGTTAAAAAGAAAGCTTGATTTGGGAAGCCTAGGAGTCTCTCCTCTGCTTCTAATTGTTTTTCTGATATTAAACAAGTGCAGTTGGGTTTGAGAGGGTGTTGTGGGTATTTTTTTTTTTTCCCTTGCCACCTCTAACTAGTCCAGATGGTTATGCAATTTACAGACTCAAATGTGTCCAGATCATGAAAATCCAAAGGCCCCCGTGTTTGGGTAGAGTCCATATGTTTAAGCATTGTTGTCCCTTGTGTGGGTCCACAGAACTTGTCGAGAAATCTAGTAGTGGAACTTGCATTCCCTACTTGGTCCAACTTAAGATGTTCCCATCCTTTCTTCTGCGCATGAGGGTTGGGAGAGGGGCCAATGGTCCCATCGTGGCTGGTTCCATTTTCCTGTAAGTGAGGACGTAAGAAGATATTGGAAATAATTGAGCCGAGCCTTTGTTGCTCTAAACAGAACAGCTCATGCCCCATCAACATTTCCATGAGATCATCATCAGATGTCTGGAAAGGTTTATTAAAAAAAAAAAAAAATCCATATTTGTCTAAAAGGAATGAGGCTAGTCATTTTCAAATATTAGTGTGTCCTGGAATTCTTGAGAAGCTGGTTAAACATACAGATTCATGGGGCCCTGCCACCTAGAGATGCTGATATAGTAAACTTTAGGGAATCTCAGCCTGGTCAGTTGGCGTTCCCTGGCGCCCAGAGTTTGAGAAACTCTGACCTAGCCAATAAAGCAAACATTTTTTAAAAAACAGAGTATTTTAAATCAGAAAAAAAAAAATCAACTGTCCTATTTATTACTAAGTATTTAATACTGAAGATTCTTGCCCCTTTGATGTTAGGTTATTGGCTTTTTCTTCTCTGGATTCTCCGCCTGCAGACCCAAATCAGTGTGATTCCCTGCAGTGTTTTCAGCCACCTCCACTTCACACCCCAACCCCACCCACCCAGGCCTCTATATCTTCTCTATAAAAGGGTTGGTGCATTTTCTAGAACAAAGCATTTTTTTTTCAAGCTCAGTATATCTACTGTTTAAAATATTAATTTTATTAGAATATAGAAATCTTTCTTGTTTCTCCTTTTTTCGCCTAGGTGTGCTTATTGCTGGAACCTGTGGGGATCGATGCCTGGTTTCTCCTTTGGCTTGAATTTCAGGTGCTTAGACCAGAGCCTGGAGAGCAGTTCTGCATACCAGCATTTCCCATCTGGAAATTAATTTCTTTGTTGGTTCATTCAGTGCAGATTTGTTGAACACCTACTATTTATCAAGCTCTCTCCTTGGCACCGAGACATCAGCGCGAACAGTGCAACGCGTGGTTATCCTCATTACAGTTACTTCTTGTTGGGGGAGAAAGACAATAAACATGTGACGTGGAAAAGTGTTGCAGAAAAGAACAAGACGGGAAAGAGGGATAGAAAGTGGTGGTGGAGGAGGAGAGCCGCAAAGACGTTGGATAGCGTAGTCAGAGTATGACATCTGAGAAAAGCCTCCAAACGACGGGAAGGGAGAGAGGCATGAGGACGTTGCTGGGGACCTTGCTGGGGATGCTGGCTCAGGTAGAGGAAGCAGCTGGTACAAAGGCCCTGAGGTCAGAATGTGTCTGGGGGCCTGCAGGAACAACAGGGAAGCCAACAGGGTTAAGGTAGGATAAGCAAGGGGGAGAACATTGTCCAAGGGTCAGAGAAGAAACGGGGAGCCCTCGTGAGGTCTTGGCTTCTTCCCTGAGGGAGGAGGAAGCCATTGGAAATGCTGCGCAGAGGAGAGATGGGCTCTGACTTCGGTTTTCAAGGGATCTCTTCGGCTCTGTGCTGAGAATACACTGATGGGCAGCATGTTAGAGAAGGCAGGACCAGCTGGGAGGTGACCGCTGTGGCCCACGAGGGGGTGGGTGGCTTGGGCCTGGGTGACAAAGTGGCCAGCCGTGGGGCCATAACCGGAAAGATGAGCCAACGGCATCTTTGATGATTTGATGGGGGGCAGGCAGAAAGAGTGGATTCAAGGATGCATTGTGGCCTGAGTCACCGGAAGTGAGTCATCTCCCCATCAGAGGAGATGGGGATGGCTGTGGGTGGAGCGGGTTTGGGGAGAAGATGAGGAATTCAGTTTTTCGTGCATAGGATCGAGCCTGCCTATTGACATCCAAATGCAAATGCTGTAGGCAGTTGGATAGATGAGTCTGGCACTCGGGAGATAATTATCTAGGAGTTTTTAGCATATGGAAAAGGCAAATAATATTTTTGAAAGTTTATTTTCTTAAAAAATTCTTGCTTTATATTTGAACCTGTTAATATATGTATGCATATGTATATGCATGTGTATAATTATACATATGTGTGTACATCAGCCTCTCTCTGTATTTAACTGTATATACATAATTAGCAGACGTGTTTGCGCACGTCTGTGTATCATCACCCACTCATTATACCTCCTAGTCCATTGTTGGCAGTGTTTTGTGTCCAGGCTGTGGTCTCGTCCATAACCTTTGGTGTAGACCGTCTTGATTGCAGGTGCACCTGGTAATCGCCGGTATTTATTGTCATCTGTCCTACTGGACTTGTTGTGTTCACTCTTTGGGGCTGTCTACCTTGAGACAGACGACCGCTGCTGGAAATGGTGAAAATTTGGTTATCTGGGGAAAGTTCTTTTCCACGGGGGTAGGTAGCTGAGCTTTTGAGAGTGCGTGAACTATGCGAGTGAGCGGGATTCTGCCCTTCCCTTCATGTGACCATGCTTGGCCCTCTGGAGCCACGATGGCACAGTTTGTTTGGGTAAGCAACTTGACCGACATCCTTACTAAGGCATCACATTGGATGGTGTTTGCTAACAGATGTAATGGGGAAAAAAGAAAAGAGAATTCGAAGAATTATCTTTTTTTTTTTTTTTTTAAAGGATTACGTTTGTGCCATTTAGCTGTTTGATACCCGGTAGTTAATGCCGCTTTATTAGAAGCCCATACAATTCTTCACATGGGCATCAAAATAATTTCAGGGGAAATGATGCTGTGTGGACTCATCGGGCTGGAGTATTTTGTCTTGTGATTACAGATGGGTTTTTGTCTGTGCTGCTCTACTTTCTTCCAGGCCTTTTGCTGGACAAGCTAGAATTAACAATCTCCATTAATTTACTTTGGCACTTCACATGGGGAGACAGGCCATGAACACGATGGTTTCTAATAAATTTTTTTAGAAATCCTGCAATGCTCCCTTTTAATTGATGTCCTTCATAAATTGTATTTGCCGAAGCTGTAATTATTCATCAAGCAGCCAAAGCAAATCTACCTCCAGGTACAATGAAGATGTTCTTTTGTGAAATTATTAAGATACAGAAGTTCGACAGGCAGAGTAATTTAGTTCTGCTTTATAATTATATCTTTGGGGATTATATCTTTGGGGATCACATCTATTAGAGCCTATCAAAGTGGAAAGGACCGATCTTCCCCAGTGTACTTCATAAATGCCCCTGCCTTGTAGTGACCATTTCCCCCAATATAGAAGCCCTTGGAAACCACTGGAATTGGACTCTCTTTCACAATGTTTTTATACGCTCTTTGCCTCAGGTAACTCCGTTTCACCCGATGTTCATTTAGTTTATTTGAAATATTTTGTTTTGACTCCTGAAATCACATTATAAAACCTTATATTGGTTGAGTTAGGGATCTTCCAAGGAATATCCCTGAACAGCTACTATCTAGAAAGTTTGGAAATCAGCCAATTAAATGACCCGGAATGCATAATTTTTAGAAATTCTTACTCAGGTGATTCACAAAATGCGTGAAATTTACTGTGGTACAAAATGAGGATATTAGCTTTGGTAAGGATTCAGGGAAAATAAAAGAGTATTGTCAGTAAAGGCTTTGGAACAAGGTTTCGCAGAGTGTTCCCACAGACTGTTGTGGGGGAATGCAAAAGCAGCATCCCATGGCAAATTTGGGGAAAGGGGGAGGGTTTACCATCCCCCACTTAAAGAAAAATATAAGCTTCATCCGGATAGGAACTTTGTCACCTTCCTCACCATTTTGTGGCCGATGCCTTGCACACAGGAGGTGCGTAAGTAAATGTTTGTTGAATGAATAAGCTGCAGGACTTCTCAGAACATTGAACCTGGTGTGGTGGACACTGTGGCTCATCAAAGAGGGACAGTGGTCTGCAGCCTTTCTCAAACTTAAGAGCCTTGGAATTCTTTCCTTCAGGAGCATTTTTCCAGAATGAGGTGCCTGGAAGTACCTCCCAGGAAATTCTGGCCCTGAGTAAAACTGATGAAAATGGAGTCTTAACCTTGAATTGATGATTGAGTGAAATAGTCAAGGTTTTGTGGCCCTTGGAACATAAGTGATACATACTATGAGGCAAGAGGGATGCCAGACTCCTATGCTTACATCTATGATTTTGGCCATTGACCTTTAGAAGCCTCAGTCTGTTTACCTATTAAATAGGGATAATAATGACTTTTTTTCCTAACTTGTGCTGGGGTAAACAAATTGCATTTAGTCACACTTGGGGAAGTTAAAGGAAGTAATGTATGTAGAGGGTTTCTCATGGTAATTATTATTATTACTATCATTATTGTCTCAATATCATCATAAAAAAATGATGAAATTGCTCCAGTCAAGATGTGTGATTATGAGACACTGAAGTTAAAAAAAAATTGTGATCAATCTTTCTAAATAGCCTTCCAACAAACATTGGAATGTTTATAATATGCTGGGCATTGTTGTTGATTTTGGGGGGAGACAGTAGTGAATGCAGTAAAGGCCCCTTCCCTCATGGACCTAGGGGTTTTTTGTAATATATTGTGTTTACCGATGTCGCTGTCTCTTAGAACATAAAGTAAATTTAATTGTACACAATTCAGTTAAAGTTAATTGTTCCGAGGTCATTATATTAGAGATCTGCCCCAAAGGATCACTTTTTCTCTCAGAATCAGATCTGTTCATACACAAAACGAGTAGAGGAGGACTCATAGGTCACATTTTAAAATGAAACAAATTAAATTAAGCTAGTGTTACCAGATAAGGCAAATCAGATGGAAAGTGGCATCCCTTTCACCCTGATCAGTGTAACCACACTGTAGAGTGGCCAAATTTAGCAAGTAAAAATACAGAGTGGCCTGTTATAGTTGAATCGCAGATAGAGAACACTTTTTTTAAAGTATAAGTATATCCCAAATAGTGCATGGTACATACTTACACTTGAAGTTCTTCATTTGAAAACCAAATTTAACTGGGTACCCTCTGTCTGTTAAGCTACTCTACCACGCTGAACCAGGGGCCCAGCCACCTGTGCAAGAGAGAGAGAGAAGCCGTTCGTTCCCCGCCTAAGTCAATATTTGCGGCATCTTTGTAGGGGAGGTATTTTTTTTTTTTTTAACCCCACACTGAACGGAAAACCTTCGCTTCTATTTGAAATGATTTATAACTGTTCCTGCCTGATCGCCAAGGGTTTCCAAATTAAAAGCCATTAATTAAGGCCTTATATAGATACAAAAGATATGCAAGGAGTGCTTTGTAATTCCAGCCCCGTACTTCAGGTGAGAGCTTTTCAAATTACGTGGACCACTGGAGCCACCTGCTTGACTAAACGCAGCGCGGCGGGCCTGTGGCTCATCAGCACACCGCGGAGCCAGCGTTGTTACTGATTTTTCTCATTTCTCCAGGGCAAATACTAATTAATGGATACAATTCACAGCTGATTAGCTGTAGTTTCTTCAGTAATTACATTCGCAGACTAACTGTTCAGAAGAGGATTTCTAACCCAGTTCTTACTTCACTCTAAGCTTAATTTGTTTTTTGAATTGTTTAGGCCCTTAGTTTAATAGCCATTTTATTTTTCTTTGTTGTTTTAGGTGCTATTAGATAATAAGTGAGTTTAATCTTAAAAAAAAAAATTACTCTCTGATAATGAGCTGCTTTCCTTAAATGGATTTCTAATTCCCCAGCAAAACCTACATTTAAATAACGTTAAAGCTGGGATGCAGGCTGCCTGGCGATCTGGGGAGGCGGGATGGGTGCCTGGAATTTACGTCATGACCCAGGTTCTCAGAAAATACCCAAAAAGAACGTTCGGAAGGGAGGCCTTGAGATTTTATCCTAGCATCATTAACTCATGGAAAATTCCAAGACAGAAACCTATGCTTTTTCTTGCATATAACTAACATTGTAGAAAAATGGGGGAAAGATGTCGGTGTCTGGGGAGGGGGGCGGCAGTGCACGGGTACCTGCTCCCATATGTACTTTTCTTAGTCTTAAAATTGTTTTTAAACCCCTGTGTTGAAATACAGTGGACACACAACAAACTGTGCATAGTTCACGTAGACGCCTTTGTGAGTCTGGAGACAAGTGGACGTGGGTGAAAGCATCCCCTCATGTTTTTGGTATCACATGCCTTCAGAGAAACCAGATAAAGGTCTTTCTTAAGTGCTAACAAATACATCTTTCAGAAATCCTTATAAAGATGTTTATCCAAATGAATCTGAGGGCTCATTGTGTAAGTATGTATTTAGGGGTCGTTTTCCAGGGTGGGATTTTGCTTCCGTAGACCAGAGTGGCATTCCGGAGCCATTAGAGCCTTTCGTGTAAATCCCGCTTAGTTCTTGGATCCCTGACATGATAAAGTGTAGCATGTCAATCCCGCGTCTGTGCGCGGATCTTACAGGTTGAGTCAGGGGCTGAGAGCCCCCTAGAATTGTTGAGGGGAGGGTTATGTGGGTCTTCCGTGTCTATATTTATTCTCTGCATTTACCTGTCCATGTATCTGTATTTCTCTCTCTTTCTCCTCTCCCTCCTTGGGAAACTTACGCTTTTAAGTAATTAACTAGCTCTGTTTACATTAGAGAATGGACATATACATTTCATCCTTTGGAGGCCAAACCTGCGTGTTATTTGATGCACTGAAGGCAGAAACAATACGCGTTATAAAAAAAAAAAAAAAGAAGAAGAAGGGCATTTTTCCATCATGGAAAGATGATGAAAATAATATAGCAACAAATAATTATGCTCATGGAGAGTTTCCATACTGCCAGACTGATAACGAAATGTTTAAAGCAACAAAACGTGCCTACTTACACCATCTGAACCTGAAAATACATTTCTGGCAAAATCCAAGTTTTACATTTTGATAACAGGTCTGTCGCAGTAAAGAGCTTATGTCTGAAATGCTGATACAGTCTTATTTGTCATGGTATGAATAGGCTATTGTGTTAGGGAATTAAATAAAAATTGCTGTGTTCATAGGATCCCGCTTATTTTTTAAACCTCTTTGCACTTAATGTTACATTGAGAGATTAAATATCACTGTTTTCAACAGCTCTGATGGACACAGATATCGTTTTCAACTCTGTTTGGAGATTAAAAAAAAAATTCTTTCGTCTCATTATTTATTTATATTCATGCCACACCCCATTCACAAGAAAATAGAATTTGAGTCCCGAGAATTGAATTCTATTCCCTTTATTTCACATTTTAACCTCCTCACACTTGAGACATCTGTTCCTGAAAAGTACGCTGCGAAATCCCAACATGCTCTAAAAATGTGTCAAGGTGATTTTCTTGGGAACTTTGCCTTCCGCTCTCTGACAAAGGCCGGTTCAGCAAGCCACACCCACTCGTGGCCAGTTGGCCAAATGTTTGTCCATCGTCTCCCTTCGCCGCCCGTCTTGATGAGGAACACCATTTTCTAGAATTTTCAAGTTAGCTTAACTCCGTGCTCTCTTTTCTGAGAGAAGCAGCCGACAGCACGTAGCACAGAGCCTCTGTCCCAGGCCCCATTTGGTCTGAGGAAAACCACTCTTAAATCTTTTGACACCACCATTCTTGCCAAATCCCATCTGAGTATTAAGGAAACCATCAGGATTCTTTATTTTTCTGCATATTAACATAAGACAATCTGTTTTCTTTCAGTTCGGGAGTAACAATAATTACATGAACATGGCTGAGGCAAACAGTGCTTTCTTTGCAGCCAGTGAGGTAGGTATCTGCCTTCATATGTCTGTTCATGTTTTGTGTGTCATTTAGATGGTTTAAAAGGCTTGCAGGGAAAAAGCAAAGTATCGAATTTATCTCTCTTATGTGGTGCAAGGTAACGACTCTGGAGGAGAAACGAGAAAAACCTTTTGGAAAAGAAAATGACCTGACAAGTCTATCAGTTGTCCAGAGGCTGTTACCAACGTTAGTAATTCACACACATCTCTTGATGGAAAGAAATGCTCATGCAAACGAAAGTGAATACATAAGAAAGTACATAAAATCTATCTTCTCAAATGGCTATCTGAGCAAATCAAGTGGTGATTTTAAAACTTAGGGTGGAAGTGACTTTCAATAGAAAATACTTCAACTTGGCTGCGCTCTGGAGATAATTTCATTAAGATACCCTGGTTGGGGAAAGGATGTGGCAGGGTAGTATTATGGTTACTTGGGTCTTCAGGGGAGTGATATGAAGCAAGTGTTTTGTTTTCTCGTTAGAGTCCCCACAGCCTATTACAGTGCCTGGCACTTAGTAGGTGTTCAGTGAATATAGATAGAATGAATGAATGAAAGGATATGTTCCAAGACTTGGCCATGGGGGGAAAAACTGGGTGCCAGACTTGAGAGGCAGCACCACGTAGGCTCTGGGTCTGTCTAGAACATACTGGAACAAAGGGATCAAACGTCTTCTTGTTGCTGTTTTTACTACATGCCCTGCAGCTGTTTTCTGTGCTCACTGGCTGGCCCTCCAGAAAAACCTCGATCTTGACGAGATCAAGAAAACAGTTTCCAAAAAAAAAAGGCAAACCGTGAGATATCAGATTTTTAAAACAAGAACACACAGGTGAAAGTGGTCCAAATGGGACATTTCCTCCTGGGGTTCCTATAATAAAAAGTCTTCATTTTCCCAAATACATTCTCAATATAGGAAACTGAACTAACTTGACCCCAGAGGATGAAAATCATAATGGCTTTGTAAATGATCTCGGTACAGGGAAGCAAGTGGTATGAAAGAAATTAACTTGGAGAAATTAGTAGAAAAAAATGAGGAATCAAGAATTAAGGGTATTCGTAGATGAATCATTTTTCCCAGTGACCATCCTCTCTCTCACCAAGAAGACGGCCCAGATAAGGGATATTGTCTGGCACTAGCTGCTGTGTTGTTTGTGATAATGAACACAAACCCCATCTGTAAGGACAACATGATGTTTCATTCTGTAGGATTTTTTTCCCTACATTTGAATCAAACATTGATGAAAGCTCTACTGCCAGCAGCTGTTCAGAGACAATTTAATTCCAGCTGTGATAATTCACCGTGTCAGACATTGGCTGTTATATGTTGATACAACAGTTCTCGGGATTTGCATTTTTATCAAAAGGAACAAATGTTTTGAACATTTCAGTACAGATGGTATTTAACCATGTACATACTATTTTAACATGTTCAAGGTAAACACTTGAAGAGTCCGTATCTGTGAGAAGGAATCATGTTGGCTCTCAATGATGAACCTGATACCGGTCATACGGCAGGGCTGCAAAAGTCTGTCTTTTTTTGTCGGTGGTGGGACCATACATAGTTATTGTAGCTTTTCAGACATACCCAGTGTTTGCACCTTCTCTTTCCTCTAAGGAATGCTTAACTTTATTGTTCATATATTACCTCTCTTTAAAAGTGTTTCAAGATCTTAGCATTTTTTTGGTTATTTATGGTAATGTCGTTTTATTATATTGTTTTGCTGGGTTATGCTCTAGTAATGGACCCGAGTCTTCCTTAAAATTAATTTTTTTTTAAATTACCCCACAGGGACGTATTACACGTAAGACATCTCTCTGTCCCTTAACAAAAATAAAGACAAAAGCCTCTTTAATTTTGACCGCCTAGCAGAAGACATGCTTTACGTTAGAGTTTAAGACCTAATCTTATACAGTGATTTTGCCGTACATCTTTTCTTGAACAAAAAAGAAAGCCCAAGTAAATGTTAATGCACCGCATTATAGCATGTGCCTAATTTCCCAATCATTGCATTAAAAGTAAATTTATTTGGTTTTTTAACATTTTAATGAGTGCAAAGTAATTCAGGCAGACTTTAGGTTTGAATGCTGGAAAGTCGAAATTGTGCCTGAAACCAATTCCCTTCCCATAGATACTGCCCTGTAGATAACACCACGGGGACTCAGATACTCCGAGTTGGAAATTCACACATTTGCTTTATGTTTTCTGTCTGTGTCATGATTACCCTGACCATTTTTAAAGTACTTTAAATATTTATTGAAATAATATTTCAAGTGTTAATTACAGTGGTAATGAAAACAGCCAAATGCCACATATCAAGAATGAGTGTTTATCCGTATTGTTAATGTGATATGTTAGATTTCATTAAGCAGTAATGGGGTAGCAAATGAGTCACAAATTACAGTTGCATCTGTTACTAGACCACATTAGTGCCAAAGTAACGGCAAATGCCAGCTATAGGGCTATGTTCATTAGCCAACCACGTTTGTGGCCAATCTATCCCTTTGTGTTTGAGAACTCGGGGTACCACAGGCAGACATTGATATCTTTTGGGGGGGGGTCAGGACTAGAATAAGTATGTCAAAGAATCTCATACTCCATCCTAGCTTTCAAATATCTTTTTATGCTCTCACGTTTTGCATATATAGCAAATCTGCTAGGGACCTCAAGATGTTCACTTGTGCCACCGTAGCCTCCCATAGCTTGTGACCTCTTTATTTCTGGGAAGATAGAACTAACAGTGGACAGATCCTATATGTGGGATGGTTTTGGTTTTTTTTTCCTTGAGTTTGTTTCTATTTTCTCACAAGTGATTATTAAGTTATAGTGTCATTAATAGTTTGAGGAGTGATGGTTTGTAGCTCTTAATTAGTTCTCTAAACCAATTGTCTCAGATTCAAATTACCTTGCATCAGTTAATTCTTCAAAAAAAAAATGCCACTTATAATGGATGATACCTTTGATCTTCTGAGCTAGGAACAAAAAATATCTGACCCCTTCACCCCGCCAAAACGAATATCCTGGATATTAGTCTTCCACCCCAACCCCACCAAATCCAAGTTCTAGTTTAAGAAAGGTGGTTAGCTTGATAGAACATGGCAGCCCTGGTTTGCATCCAAATACCCAGTTTTCAAACACTATCTTTAAGACTCGAAGTAGCAATGAAGAGTGTAATGTTATTATTTCCTTAGGTCTTGAGAAATAACACTTTTCTGAATAAGTGAGCAACCTCAGTCAATTCAGTACGTCTGTATCAGTGTATTTCTGTGCTCATTCTCTAGTCTTTTTTGGTTTGGTTTTGTCTTTTTTGTTTGTTTTGTTTTAAGTGGAGCCCGACATGGGGCTTGAACTCAAAATCCCGAGATCAAGACTTGAGCTGAGATCAAGACTCATGATTAACCAGCTGTGCCCCCCAGGCACTCCTATAGATAGTCTTTCGAAGTTGAAGACTGCCAGAAGTGTTCTGATGGATACATATTAAAATCATCATGAAAGAAAATAACTCTCCTTATAGTTTAAATAAAAGCCCTGGGACCTTCTAATATATGCTCTGATAATCCTTATATAAAATTTTGTATTATAAACCGTAACAATTTCCATAGAAGCCTTCACTGCGCTTGGGAGTAGACCAATAAGGAAATTAAAAAAGCACACCCCAAATTTAATATTACGTGTTTTGTATGTTGTGGCAGAAAGTAAATATGTGTAATGTTCACTTCCGGATTAATGTTGTGTGTGCGCACCACAAAATCGTCAGCATTTTATGAAGCATGTGGATAATGTAAGTGGTTTGAGCTGTTTCGCTAACATATCAATAAAGTGGCAATTTGTTATATAGCCAAGTCTAATGTCGCTGATGCTCTCACTAACAACAAAGACAGATGTTGCTAATTAAGTACGCATTAAAAAACTGTTAATACTGATACTCCATTAAAACCATATGATAATGAGACTTAAATCTTTAATCAGAACGATCAGCAAAACTTTATATATGGAAATCTGTGTTTAAGATGTTTTCATTTGAGAAATAAATATTTGGCCTAGCTATGCAGTGTTATCATGCAACATCTTTCTTTTTCCCTCTAAGGAGAAATAAGACGTAGGAAGAGAATATGAAGATGTCTCTATTTTGTTTCCTTTTAGCAGACATTCCATACGCCAAGCCTTGGGGATGAGGAGTTTGAGATCCCCCCTATCACGCCTCCTCCAGAGTCAGACCCCGCCCTGGGCATGCCCGATGTTCTTCTACCCTTTCAAGGCCTCAGTGATCCACTGCCTTCCCAGGGAAGTGAATTCACACCCCAGTTTCCCCCTCAAAGCCTGGATCTTCCTTCCATTACAATCTCAAGAAATCTCGTGGAACAAGATGGCGTGCTTCATAGCAGTGGGTTGCATATGGTAGGTGCTACCTTTATTGCCTGAAAGTGTTTTTTTTTAATTGTTTACACTTCTCATGATAAAGACCTGAGAATGCACGTTCTGAAAGGGGCTTCTGCCTATCTGCCGAAGGACCTGAGGATTATTCTTCCTGGTGCCATTTAAACAGAGGCGAGAGGGTTATGGGTTTATTAACGATCACATGAAGGAGGATGACCCAGCAAGATCTTTCTGATCTGAAATGATTTTCAACAAGTCTGATCCGTTGGTTGGGAAGTAGGCAGTCTTCCCTTGGCTTTGGTCTAACACAGAGATGTCCTTGAGTCAGAAGTTTGCCCAGGAGAGATTTTAGAAATGGAGGCCCTTACCGGGTACCTAGGCCTTTTGCATTTGTTGGATCATAACATAATGTTTATGCTACATGATTTGCTCCTACCTCAAATGAAATATCAAACTGTGATACAGAGAAAGGGAAAAAGAGTAATTGCTCATAGCCAGCAGAGGAAAACATAGAGTCGGTTATTGTGTGAAATATACCTAATTGTGTTATTTATTGTCATAAACATGGACTAAGGCACTCCAGAGAGCCAAAATCACTAATGCAATAATTTTGGTTCTGTTTTTCTTAGTGTGCAATTATAGTCAGCAATCACCAGAGTAAATCTGCTTAAGTATTTTAAAGTCTTCTGCTGGGATTGGTTTTTTCTTCCATCATACTATATATAATACATTTGTGTCTATCTAGGTGAGGTATTAAGCAGACGTCTTAAAACAAGATTAATGGTTTATAGGGCTTTTTTTTTTTTTTTAACCCTGCTAAAATGAAACAGATGTGTTGGTATAACAAAAAACAAATCCTATTTCTTGTTTACATATTTCTCTGCACATTAGGACCATGCCAGTGATGTTTATTGGTTTCATTGTTAATTCCCCAGATAACAACAGATGATTGCAAAATATATAGTGGATTAACGGTGCAAAGATTCAGCGTCCTCTCTGAGATATAAGATTACTTTCCCAAATAGGATTGCGGCAACATAATTTTCTTTGCTTGTGATCTTTTGTGTTTGAGCTGAACATCAGGGCTGTTATTTTTACTTTTTTTTTTGTCAGAAAAGAATGCAGCAAACAGTCGGGAAATGGTCATTAAGTATTCATAAACGTCCCTCACCATCGCAAATAATTGTTTCCTGTGGACTTTCTTAACACTGCTGTCCCTTTGACACTGGAATGGAGGGTTCTGTCCTCTGTTCTTCTACAATCAGCCTTGTAGTGCTGTGCCCAGAAACTCATGAAAATAAAAAGGGTGTTTAGTCACCAGGGGAGTATACCGGGGTTCGCCATTATTCACAGATGCTCAGCGAGGCTCATTTCAGTTGCAGAAATAGTTAAAAGACCATATAATGCATGCTAAAATGTGTATTTTATTAAATTGGTAAATATTTATTAATAATATAAGAATCTGCCTTTAAATTAAACATCTGATGAATTACCTTGCCTTAACGCTCTAAAACTGTTATTGCTGCTATAAAAAAGTGTAAAGGAGGCATTTTGACTATGAAATTTCATTTCATGGTCAATTGAATTTACTATATTGGAAAGAACTAAAGATGGAATCATAAAATAATTATGATATTCACATACACTTAAAGAACAATGCTTTCACGGACTGGCCTTGGGAGAGAGGACTCAATTTTTAATGCTTCTTTTGTAATGTATTGCTAATCACTAAAGCAGTTGAATTATTTCATTGATTTTTAAAAGGAGAAGTGCTTTAGCTAAGTGCAGGCTGTTGTCACGGTAGGGACATAGACCTCATCACATTTACGGAGTGCCTTTCTGAAGTTTTGCTGAACCTGAGTGATATTTATTTTGGCTTGAAACAAACTAATCTTGTATTGAAAATTCTAGTCGGATTTCACCTTGAAGAAATGTCATGGGATTTTAAATCACAAATGTTGGAAAGAATAAAATGTACTTGGACAGAATTATGATGAATACAATGTGTCGTTGGCTTTGTTCTGTGTACTACCTGACATGTTCACCTATAAACTTGAATTCAGAATCGCCAGAGGCATGGTTAAAAATAGGCTATGTCAAGGTTCTTCTAGATCTCCCTCCGGGTACCGAGTTGGCTGGCTTCATCATAATACTCCACAGCAGCTCCTTGGAGATTTGCCTTAGGAAGGTCACCAGAAAAATAATAAATAATACTTTATACATCATGCATTCGGTTTCCCGGTGTGTGCTGGATATTTCAGGATATTTCAGACCTTATCCAAGTAAGAAGTTTTATTATCCAAATGAATATGGCCGTCTGTTAAGGATTGCTGCGGTGAATTAAGACTATCCCAGAAGGAGAGAAGCCAGCTTGTTTATGCTGTATCCAACCGGCTTCTCTTCAGAGCTTCACCGGTTTTCCTTTAGAAAGACTGACAGCTTCGTCACATGACTGATGAGCCGCATTTTTGTTGGCAACAAACACAACCTGTTTATCTTCCTTATCTTTATGCCATTATATGTAAAAACAGAAAGCAGGGAACAAAACAGGAGGGATTAAAAAGAGCCCAGTGATTAGCATTCATTTTGCAACATATGCAAAGAATGCCCTCCTAGTCGAAAGCAAATTGTTGAAAAATTGAACGTGGATGTGTTTGTGGCTTCAGAGAACAACCTTGATTTGCGTGGGTGTGGGTGTGGGTGTGGGAGGGGGGTATATGTGTATTTTGAAACAGGACGTGGCTGGCCAGTCAAAACCAACAGTATATTCTGGTTAAAAAAAAAAAAAAAACAACTCTACCTCTAAGCATTATTGTCAGTACAGATGACCATCTGGAAATTATTTTAATCTCCAAAAGACTGCAATTCTAAAAATCTACAACGTGCGCTCCAAAGGGTTTGATGGTGTTTTTTTTTTTTTTTTAACACCTCTCTATAATCTGCCCAGCCTGCTGAGTAGTACTGACATCAGTAGTACATCAATTTCAGAAAGTGGATTATTTTTACTAGACAGCTATTGTGACATATTGGGTCAGTCATAAATGAAAGATATTCATGCAAGCATGCAATACTTGTAATGAAGTCTCACTCTGACCTTCTGTATGATTGATTCTGTAATTTAGTTTTCTGAGGCAGTGCCTGAAATGAAATGAAATCATGTTGAACAAGTTTTGAATACCCACAGTGCACCAGGAGAAGAAAAATCGGCAGCCCTAGAGGCTTGAGAGAGCAGCTGAACGATTTATCTCTGTGCTATTATAGCCTTTGCCAGCGTTCAACATTTCTTTCTTTTTTTTTTTTTTTTTTTTTTTTTCTTATTTGGCTTAAGTACTTAATTCTGCAGGTAGCTGTAAATGGGAAAATAAAATGCTGTTCAGATTTAAAATGACAGGACAGGAGTATGTGCAGGGGACTGATAAAATATCTTGAATAGAACTGACCTTTCATGTAGCTGAAAGTTACTGGGGGATTCATCCTCATAATTACCATATAGATTATTTTTATTTCTTTCCTGCAATGAAACATTTCAGAGAGCAGTAGTGCTGATTGAATGAAAATTGAACTTGTTAACATTCTTTTCAGCTTAGCCTGTTGTACATAACAGAAGGTTAGCTTTGATGAATTTCAAAATTCTCTTTGATATCCAAGAAACAGACAGTAAAATAATTGTCTCTAGTCTGATATTTTGTATGCCCCCCAAAAGAGAATTTATAAAACACACTGATAATTCACATACTTTTCCTTCATACATTATATTTCATGTTTAGAGGACTGACATTTTTGTTTGATATTGCTTTGGATTTAATTGTGATACCGCATATTTATAGAAAACGCTACTCTCGTTACTCTGGTCATATCAGACATAGTGTTAGGAAGTTGAAAAGGCAGGAAGTAAGGGAGGCATATTGGAGTTTGGGAGGCTCTGTACCTGTTAAGGAGAAAGAAAAGGAGTGATAAAAGTCCTATAGAAGATATGCATGCAGAGAAGAAAATTAAAAGCTTTTAAAATATTCATAAGATTCTTAAGTTACACTCTGGACAGATACCACTTATAAGCAGAGAAATGGGGCTACCAGCAGAATAACACACCAAAAACTACCAGGCCTGTTTTCAAAGTTTTTCTCGCAATCATTGTTTGTTATGGCTCTGATTTCAAAGTTGAATTATTTTCGTTTTTACAAAATGACTTTCATGCCATTTTTATACTTTAAGAAAAAATCTTACATTTAGAGAAATAGCAGACTTTCAATTAATACATTGTTTTAGCGATGTTGCTTAATGTGTTACAGATAAAACAGTTATTTCATGGGTCATTAATGTGTTTAACGCGTGGAACGTTCTATTAAAACAAGCCCTTATTATTGTTATGCACATGTTCATTGCCATTGTCAACAGAGTCTGCACAGCTACATGCCACAGGATAATTACCACATAGCCATTGGAGGGACCGACAGTCTCTCATACAGATTGAATGATTACAGATTGAATGATAACGACGAGTTAGATATGTTTTTGGTCAAGTGATTAGTCAAAAAAAGTATTTTTATTCTGAGTCAACAGTAGGAAAGGCACCAATGACCTCAACAGAACACCCACTTTGAGTGGAGTGGGACCTATCCGTTTCAAGTCCAAATGTGAGCACATTGAAATGGTATCAACCTTTGGCAGGTATTTGCTGAGACCTACCAGAGTGCCATATATTGTTCTCAATGATTAGAGAGTGATTATCCTATGTACAAAATTGCTTTCTCAAATAGCAGCGTCTCTTCCAGGCCATCCAAAAACTTGCGGAGTCTGATGACTGCTTTAAAGGGGCTTCTCACCCACACTTTTAACTTAGCAGTTACTATACTTTGACCATTGTGTGCCCCAAATACACAGGCCACAGGCATTTTTATGATTTGCCTTTCTCTGTAGAGCAAATAGCCTTGGCCCAGGCATAGCTTAAAATAAATGTTCTTTTTTTCTTTTTAAAGTTTATTTATTTATTTGACAAACTGAGATCACAAGTAGGCAGAGAGGCAGGCAGGGAAGCAGGCTCCCTGCTGAGCAGAGAGCCCGATGCAGGGTTCAATCCCAGGACCCTGGGATTATGACCTGAGCCGAAGGCAGAGGCTTTAACCCACTGAGCCACCCAGGTGCCCCTAAAATAAATGTTCTTTATTCTGTCTTTAAAGTTGAGTTAACTTCACGGTCATCCATTAGAAGGTGGAGCGTGTTCCAAACTTCTGCTAACCCCGGTTCACGTGTGTGCAAAGCGTGACACGTGATCACTTGCCTAATTGGTAACACTCAAGAAAAAGAATTGTTAGAAAGTCATGTCCTGATTTATTGCCCTGGATCTTGCTTTTAGCCTATATAACCTATAGTCACCCACTATATGGTGATACCGCCAGCACCTCCCAGTGGGTCAGGGACAGGAGAGACAGCATTTTTTACAACGCTCAGATTGCCGAATAAAACTGGCGTGAGGGCTCAGACTTTTTTTGTAGAGGTATGATGGTTGTACTCCGTGCTGTTGCCCCATTTCCTTTAATCGTGGCACCTGTCACTCTTTGAAGTGGCCTCCTTTGCCCATACACAGCCTGTCCCCTCCTCTTGCCTGTCTCATGGGCGGCAGGCAGGCTCGCACCTGGAACCGTGTCTGGGCTAAAATACACTAGGCGCTCAATAAGTGTTTTATCTGTTGCGTATAAGAATGAATGGAAGACAGACTGCGTATTTGCTATTAAGAGCATAACTTGATTATTAAGTAAAAATGAAAGAGGCCATTTGAGGTATAAACAGCTGTAAACATGGAATTGCTCCTTGAACTTTTCCTTGGGGCTGAAAGAAATCAACAAGGAGCCGACTCCTTGGTAAAAGAAAGGAGTGACGGGGTCTACAGGTGCAATACCATTAAGCGTTTTATGGCAAACTCTTGGAAATTTTATTTTGCTAAGAAACTATTAATTAACTTTCAGGAAGACTGTTTTTCACAAAACACTCATGTGTAGGTATGTTTGATTATAACCCTGAGGGTAGCTATTAAGGAAAAATTATCTATTTCAGGGCAGATATTTTGATGAAGTTAAGGTTTGTGGTATGTAGGTCTGTAATTATCCTTGGTATGCATTTGTCATAACGGTGTTTATTTCAGGGTTCACTGGGGTCAGGAATACACTAGCTGGCCGTGACGGTTGATTGTTGTTCATTTGGAGACAAAGTTTTAACATCGCTATACGACGCAGTAACTTAAATAATTGAGCGTAAAATTACTGACCTGAATTTCATATCTGTAGTTCTCTGATCTTTATTAATACAAAGCAATTTTTATTACTGATAATTGTTTAATTGCTCCATTTCTCAAGAAATATTGATTTAAAAAACCACCCCAGTGCAAATGTGTTTAGTCACACTCGCTAATATATTTGGGTTATTTGCTTCTTAATTAGATGCTGTCTTCTGTTATGAAAACCTAACATTGGATCGTTACAGAAAATATTTATTTGTACACGTGCACAGAAGATGCACATTAGATGTTTAAAAATCTTTTATGGCAAAAATCAACCCAGAAGGAATTAATGACACTGCCATGAGAAAAATATAAATAAAATAGAGTAATCATGTGTGATACCTCAAATAAGGTATCAATTCGAAAGCCTCTGTCTCGCATTTGCCAAAGAAACCCGAACCCAGTACTTGAGGATATGTAATTATACACTACTAAGCGTGCAACACACAGATATTATAATAAATGCCAATGGAAGAGGGAAAGGGGTTTCACCCGTGCATCAAGGAAGTGCCATGGAGGACCGGCCCTTGCTCCAGGCCTGGTAGAATGAGAAAGAACAGATTTAATATGTAGAGGAGGTAGAGTTTTGTTGGCTGAGAAGGTAAGAGCAAACTGCCCATTTCCCACCCAGCCCCCTCCCACCCCCAGAATCCCGACATATCTTTATATGATTCATGTCCAAGGGTAATACCCCACTGTAATTTAGTGAGGACATTTTGCACCTTGCCAATTGCTTTCAGTCTTGTTGAAGTCCAGGAGAAAGTCTCAGTGTGGGGCTAATAAGTCTCCCACACCTCTTTTATCCTTTTTAAATAAGAGAAAGCAGAGTTCTGGCTCAGAGCCTTAGGCAGGCCCGGTATTTAGACAGACTACAACCGTGTTGTTTCCTTTTCTGGGTATTTATTTGGCATTCCGTTGGTCCACGTGTCCCTGGGTTTTAATTTATACTAGTGATCCAAAGTTTTCCCTTTTCACATAACATTATTCGGATTTTAACAGTTCACTCAAATAATTAAGGTTCAGGAATAAACTGGATCTCAGACAGTTTAAGAAAATGAGGGACCACTACCAGAAATATCCATTCCACGGTTTCCTGTTTTAAGAAGAAAAGACAGAGAGGCTCTTACCAGGTGGAGAGAAAAGGGCATGTCATCTGGGCACTCCCTGCACCAAGATGTGTGCAGACCATCAAAGCTCTATTGAATTGTGCTTATGGGCAACTAGAAAGCAGTGTGCCGCCTCTTATCTTGTGAAGTCCATGGCCTGCCCATTCAGAAAGACTTGGGTCCTCTTCAGAATGTAGGTTAAAGTGTTGGGATATATATTTATATTACTTATATTATAATCCAGTAGCCTACCATTGATTTAGATGGGTTGCCCTGGAGGGGCGATCACTTAATATCTATTGGAATAAGTAACCCTGCTAGATAGATAACCACCCTTTATGCTTACCGTGACATCCTTCTACACTCTGAATAATATGCAGACTTCCTCGGATACCCTGTCATTTTATGGCAATTCCTTGCCTCTCCAGTTTCATAGCTAGTCCTGCTTTTCCTGGCCCGGTGACACTGGCCTCTCCTTTACTTCTCCATGCGCCGGGCCTTTGCACATACTCTTCTCTACCTTGGATGCTCTTCCCTCTTTTCTAGCTAAGTAGCTTCTATGCTCCTTTTGCACCTTGGCTCTAGTGGGTCACCTCCTCAGGAAGCATTCCCAGATGACCCCACCTTGCACGATGGGGTCATCTGGGAATGGCTCGTTCCCACTTCTCCGTCCATTGCATTGCCCTCTTCACCTGGCCCACCCTCCTCCCACCTGTACCCACCACCTTTCCATTTCTCAGGCATGCCAAGCTTTCTCCTACCTCAGACTTTGCACATGCTGTTCCCTCTGCCTGGAACATGATTTATTTCCCCTCCTTTTCTGGTTGGCTCCTCCTCTTCCTCCACACCCAAGATGTTTACATTATAATGGCTTAATAAAGTAGTTCTCAAACAAGGGGCATTTTGCCCCCCATCCTCAGGGGGACAGTTGCCAATGTCGAGAGACATTTTGATTGTCACAACCAGGTTGGAGAGGGGAGGCTTCTGCCATTTAGTGTGTAGGAGGCAGAGATGGTGCTAAGCAGTCTATAGTGCCCAATATACTCCTCCCCCAATGAAAAATTATCCAGACCACAGTGTCAGTCCTGCTGAGGTTGGGAAATCCTTACCTTATAACAATCAGAGGACAGAGTGAGACCAAGGAAAGAAGGAGTTTTTCCCCAAAGGATGAACAGTTTAGGAAATGATATAAGAGAACTCTAGATAGAAAATGTAATTGTGAAAGCTAGCGTTCAGCTCTTACATCGGACATGATCGTGGCAATCTCTTAGAACCCACTAGTTGCTTTGCCTTTCAGTGATCATGGGTAAGTCTTTTAAGACTGAATTCTAATGGGGGAGAGAGAATGATTTTCAAAAATGCATTAAATCTCTTAGGGCTTTATCGATGGTTATATATTTCCTTATTGTGTTATGACTACTAGGAGAAATCGCAAGCTATTTTTGAGGAGTAGATATGAATTCTTCTTTCTTATGCTTTGTCAGTCTATTAATCCATTCTAAATTATGTTTTACTCGGGTAGTGTTTTAAAGAACCACATGCTGGTTTTCTAGTTTTCAAGGGTTTGAGCAATCGGTCTATTGGTTTCTCTGGCCTGGCACATAACAGGTGCTCAGTAAGTACCTTTGAACTGTGCTGACATCTTTCTTTAAGTGGGAATCCTAAGATCAAAGGAAGTGTCTTTCAAAGGTTACCCTTTTTTATGGAAAACGATTGGAACTGTTAAGAGTCACCAACTTCCCCAAGGTAGTTGTGAATAATTGGCAGCCCTAAAGGAACTTGAATTTCTAAAAAGACCCTTTTACCATTAATCTCCTCATCCTGTAACCCTCACGCATAGGAAGTTATTATGGGACAGCTGTGGACCATGGCAAAAACTAGCACATTTTGACGCATCAGTGGTGTGGTCAGGGGTTCCTTGAAAAGACTTCAGAGGCTCTCGGTGTGTTGTCCCAGGGGAGGTCAGAAAGATGGGGCCTACATGTTTGCAGATGTGAAGGCTCTAAGCTGTGTCAGGCCTGAGCCTCACCACCAGTATGTTTCTTGAGTAGCGTTCCCCTGTCCCCACTGCAGAACATCCCCATTATTTCTCTCTCTCTTTTTTTTAAAGTGAAATGTTACGAGCGTGCTCAACTTCTAAAATAGATGAATACAGAGTGCTTTCATTGAAGGGCAGGGTGGGGAGGTGATGCTGGTAGAGAGTTTGGGGCCCCATTCATCTCTCTCTGTCAACACGTGCCTCCACTGGTGGGCCATGGCTCCCTAGAGCACAGTTTTCCCATCACCCTAGCTCCACAGAGGCTAGAAATTGCTGATGAAGCCAAGGAAATTTACTTCCTGGCCTTCTGTTTGATGATGAGATTCATCTGGAATGCTGTAGATGTGGGACAAGTCACAAGTATCTGTATGTGCTGATTTTCATAGGTTTTGGAGCAAAGCAACTTCTACATTAATGATAAAGATGCATAAATCAGATCATCGTGTATCTCCCGGTCATGCCAGTCGGCTAATTTACTGTTTTATAGTCCAAATTAAAATACTTAGTTCAAATGGACTCTGGAAGTTGCTTGTAAACACTTAAAACATCTAGATTTAAAGAAGTCTGAAAGGACTTTTAAAGTGCATTCTGAAGAACATATATAGAGTGTAGAATGAAGAATAAGATAGCTTCAGGAGCGCCTGGCTGCCTCGGTCAGTAAAGCATGTGACTCTTGATATTGGGGTTGTGAGTTCAAGCCCCACGTTGGGCATGGGGCCTACTTAAAAAAATAACAGTAAAACTTAGAAAAAAATAAAAAGAAGAGGGTAGCTTAATTGCCAGTAGTTGGAGGGTGGAAGTGATGTAAGCAAGCAATGGTGGAACTTCAACAGAACAGGGAAGAGTAAGGATGGCCTGAGTGGCTCAGTGGGTTAAGCGTCTGCCTTTGGCTTGGGTCATGATCTCGAGCCCCGCATTGGACTCTTTGCTTAGCAGGGAGCCTGCTTTCCTTCCTCTCCCTCTGCCTGTCTCTCTGCCTACCTGTGATCTCTGTCTTTCAAATAAATAAATAAAATCTTAAAAAAAATTTTTTTTGAGAAGAACATGGAAGAGTAGACAGCTCAAATTTCTGAGGAGGAGAAAAAGCTAAACGAGTAGTAGAATGCTAATCCAAAAAAAAAAAAAAAAAAGGACAAACCGATAATGTAAAATCCACTTCTGTGATACAAGTCTGCAGAGGAACACCTGCCAATAGAATGTGATATTTTAGGAACAGTGGAAGAGCATATCGATACTGTCAGCCAGAAAAGAGTGCGATTGTTCTAGTACATGTGACACGTTTCTCCTGGGATGGCACAGCAATTTAATAACTCTAACTGTTTAGGAATGGGAAGTTTATATATTTAAGATGTAACCCAAGCAATTAGCTATTCTGTTTTAAGCTTTTCTTGACTCAAGGATTTTAGGTTTTTTAACTCATTTTGTGTTTTTATAAATGGAAGCATTTAAGATGTTCTTCTCTTCACCCTCCAGTTCTACCCCTTAAAATATAACCATTGTTCAAAGTTTCGACAGTCCTTTTTTTAATTTTAAGATTTTATTTATTTATTTGACACAGAGAGAGAGAGATCACAAGTAGGCAGAGGCAGGCAGAGAGAGGGAGGGAAGCAGGCCCCCCTGCTGAGCAGAGAGCCCGATGATGCCGATGCCGGGCTCGATCCCAGGACCCTGAGATCATGACCTGAGCCAAAAGCAGAGGCTTAACCCACCGAGCCACCCAGGTGCCCCTAGATACTTCTGTAAAAAAAAAAAAAAAAAAAAAGAGGGGCTTTTTCAATTATGATAGCTGGGATATCACTCTAGGTCAGTGGTTCTCAGGTGAGAGAATTTTGTTCCTCAAGGGAAACGTCTAGAGATACTTGTGATTGCCATGACTGGTGGGGAGGGAGAAGTTGCTGCTGGCATCTAATAGAGGCTGGTTGCGGTCAACATCCCACAAGGCAAAGGACAGCCCCACAACAAAGAATTATCTGGTTCAAAATGTCAATAGAACCAAGATTGGAAACTCTGTTCTAAGTCAATACACATAAATCTAATTCATTATTTTAAAAAGCCTCATAATACTTTGTAGTACGATAGATCATAATTTATTCAACTAGTTTCCTATTGATGGCTTCTTACTTAGTGGCGTTTATATATTTAAATATTAAGAAACCAAATGTTCCAATTTAGATATTTACAACTCATTTTGTTGCTTCTTTAAAAAGCAAAAATAAGATACTGGAAAGACTCAAAAGAAGAACACTTAAAAATTTGTAGGCTTGTGTATAAAATTGGATTCTGGGTCACTGTGAGTCAAGAGAATTTGGTTTCAGTAAAAATCACAGACTCACACTAAATGACAAGTCTTAAAGTAAGTTGTTTAAAAGCACGTCTTCATTTTTTTGATTCTTTGGAATTAAAAAAAGGAGCAGCGGCAACAACTCTACAGCCTTTTACATGACTGCCAAAAACAGAAGGCTACTTTTGAAGGGACTGCAGTAATTTTCAGAGAAGTTAATTCTGATGATCTCTACCTCCTCCTTATACATATTTTTAAAATCTATTAGCCCATTAAATCATGTCGGGTTGAAGGAAAGAAAACAAGGCAGGTTTAAGAAGAAGAAAGTGATATCCAATTCCAAAGACATTGAATGACTTCCAGATGCCTCTGACAATGTAATTCAGAATTGGAATGACCCTCTGGTTAACCACAGAGGGTTTTATACAAAGGGTGCCCTGAAGCAAACAGATGTTGGCTCTCTGCTTCCCTAAGCCCGTCCTCTCTACATGTCAAATGCATTCCCAGAAGGATAAAATAAAGACTGGATTCACCTTCCCTCACAGAGCTGGGTCAAGGGGAATGGAGCTAGAAAGTGTGTGTGAGAAGGATGGAGGACTAGACCAACTGCTGAGCCAGAAAGGCCCGAGCCTCTGCTTCAACCCTTTCTTACCCATTTCCTCCATAAGAGTTGGAAGTTTTCTTTCACTGCCAGGTCTTTTATTATTTTCTCTAAAAGTCATCCAGTGACAGTTTTAGAGTGAAATAGACTAATGAGGCTGGACCATTTGGGCTTTGTGCTTTTGACCTTTCAACTTTTGGGGCATGAGTCCTTAGAGTTAATGAACAGGGACCATCATCCTGGAGTAGGTCAGACCTATCTGAGGAACCAGTGCTAACATTTTCAGCTTGTTGATATTTGGGAAGACTAAGATCTTCCCCTCCCCCCCACCACAACCATTGTCTGTTGTCTTTTTAGGACCAGAGCCACACACAAGTGCCCCAGTACCGTCAGGATCACTCCTTGATCATGAGGTCCATCGTCCACATGACTGACGCTGCTCGCTCTGGGATCATGCCTCCCACTCAGCTCACCACCATCAACCAGTCTCAGCTCAGCGCCCAGTTGGGGTTGAATTTGGGAGGGGCCAGTATGCCACACACGTCTCCTTCACCACCAGCGAGCAAATCTGCAACTCCTTCCCCTTCCAGCTCCATCAATGAAGAGGATGCTGATGAATCCAACAGAGTAAGTTGACTGACTGCCTTTGTTATGTCACTACCTAAGAATTTGGAATCAGCCCATGCTGTGTCTTCGAATTTCCCTCATGGTATGACCTCCTTTCTGCATTTGGCTAGCATTTACATTCGTGACAGTTTAATTTTTTCTTCTCCCTTTTACTTACTTGTTTTTGTGAAAAAGCGCATTCCACTGGAAATTGGGAGATCTAGCTTCTCCTACTGGTCATAAGGCATTGAAATGTCACTTAACTCTTGTAGGCATGATTTTCCCATTCTGTGGAAGGGAGGACTTCCACTAGATTCCCCAGGAGTTCTGAAGTGCTCTGCTTCTAAGTTACTGTTCATGTGGATAAGTTTCATCCAGTTAGTTGGCTGAGCCACTGTCATATTTGACACCTTCTATGTTGATCACTTAGTAAGTTCTAATCGTACCAGATCTCTGCTTTTGTCATGGAGGATGGTAATTCAAATATACATGGTTTGAAATCAAAACTTAATTTCAGGGAGGACTTTTCTGAATGCTTAGAAAGGTATTCTGTTTCATTAACGTTACCTGTCCTAGGTACTTTCCTTTTTCATCATATTGTGTACACCTACTCTGTGCTTGGCCTTTTACTTGGTTCTGGTGATGTAAAGATTTATAAGAGAATTACTACTTGGGGGACTCCCCCCTGGGGATGAAAAGCAGTGTTTAATCCTAGCTCCAGATGTGATTAGAGGTATAATTGATGTACCTTGATGTGCTAAGAATGTAATCGATTCTGCTTGGGAGAGTGATTTGAGGAAGACTTTATTGAGAAGGTGATATTTGAATTAGGTCTAAGAGGATACATAAAAGTTTGTGAGGCAGAAGAGAGAGGCCAGCATTCTGGTCGAGGGAGCAGTGGAAGTACACGTCAATTTATGAGTATCATGAACAGTTTGATGTGGGGAAGAAAGAAATAGGAATTGAAGAAAGCCATCGCCGAAATGTGGTAGCCTTTCTCCTGCAGGTAGTTGAGAGCTGATTAATTATTTGCATAGAGGAGGGGCATAAGCAACTCATGCTTTAGAAAGATGGCTTTGGCTGTGTAGAGAATGTATTACAGAGGGAGGGACCGGAGGAAAGGAAAATGATCAACAGTTGCTATGAAGTGTTTCCTTTTGGCCAAGGAGGGAATGGACAGGAGGTACCAGATGAGCGAGAATTGTAAGTAAGAGGGAGGATCATGAGGTGTTGGTAATCCACTGGGATCTGAAGGCATGAAAGATAAGTGGAATTTTAGTATGAGAGCCAGCATGGATTATCAGGGAGTGAGAGAATCGGCCCAGAAAGAGGAGTGTTACTTTTTCTCCCATGGAGAAGATGAGAGTTTGTCGTGGTCTGGGTTGAAGTCAAAGCAGCATGTTTGAGGTAGAACTCAGTTCATGGGAGGGTGGGGGTAGGACTACACATTTGGGGACCATCAGCACCTAGATGTGAAGATAGGGAAGTAATTGGGATTTCTCAGTGTGTGTAAGGAACAAGTCAAGGCCAGAGCCCTGGGCATCATTTATTTTTAAGTAGCAAATGGAAGAAGAGGAGCTAGAGAGGGTTGAGAGTGAGGAAGAGGAGGGGAGGGAGGTAAGAATATATTGCAGGGATTGGAAGAAGAAGGGTTTGATCTGTCTTGACACATTAGCACCCCCTGGACATGTTAGCACCTCACTGGACATGTTAGCTCCTCACTGGACATGTTAGCACCCTGCTGGACACAGATGGGGTCAACACATTAACGCATTAACAGTCTCTGCTCACAGGTTTCTGTGAAGGTGACCTGAGAACAATGATTATAAAGAAACTCAAGAGATGTGAAAAAGGCCCCGCCAAGTTACAGCTGGCCAGGACACAATTCACATGGATTCCTTTCATTTCACTCACATTGCCACAGATGATCTACTCACTTTTTTTTTTTAATATTTTATTTATGTATTTGACAGACAGAGATCACAAGTAGGCAGAGAGGCAGGCGGAGAGAGAGGAAGGGAAGCAGGCTCCCTGCTGAGCAAAGAGCCCGATGCGGGACTCAATCCCAGGACCCCGAGATCATGACCTGAGCCGAAGGCAGCGGCTTAACCCACTGAGCCACCCAGGCACCCGATCTACTCACTTTTGTACCACTCGGAAATTGTCCTGGCTAAGGAGAACCTTATCCACAACTCCTCGCTTACTCCCTTGTAAGCAAGGGTCTAGGTTTTGTATAAAGGCACAGAATCCAATTGGTTATCTTCCAAGCACCTGAGCTGAGAAAGAAAGATTAAAATCATCATTGAGGGTAAACTTCCCGAACGCTCAGGTTTCCTTTGGAGAATTAATTCCGAGCTTTTGTTTAAACTGTGAGATTCTTCATTTTAGGTTTATTCTTCAAAGGTAATGATGATTAGGGCAAGTCATGGTTATCCAAGGGAAATATCAAAGGTTGTCACCATGGAATGCTGGTTTACAGAGTGAGAGATGGAGCTGTTTTTCTTTTGGAAAGGCTGCCCCAGAAATTACTCTCACCTTGCCATTGGTTGGGGCATTGATGGTGCCAACAGTATCAACTTTTCTTCCAGGAAAACAGTATAGTTGTTGGACTCAATTAGAAAAATCTGTGTCTCTCTCTCCATATATATATCTTTATTATTTTTTTTTTTTCCTGTGGGGCTAAAGTGATATTTTTCACTGAAGGAAAACTTTGCCCCTGCTGAACCTCTAACTGAAAAGCATCCGAGTCTCTTAAAAGTTCAGATTCATTAACTAGAAATAAACAAGACTCATTTATCCTGAGAATTTAGAGGAAAAACAAAAAGACCATTATTGAAAATGATTGAATTAATCGTGAGTTATGAAAGATGGCATTTTGAAGGAGAGTTGAGATGTGGCTTACCACCATTGGAGGTATGTAAACTACTTGTGTGAAGTACACAGTTGTTATGACTCGAGGGGGTCCACAGAGAAGTAGACTTGTGGCTCCCTCCCCCATCTTGAGGGTTCAGGGCTCTCAGAGACAAGTTACTTCACAGTCTTCTCTCTAAGAATTTTAGTAATCAGATTAAGTTCCAAATGACTCTCATTCAGGAGTTAATGATACTCTCGGAAAATTTGAATTTAGGATCCGAGACTCAAGGCCATTAAAAACCAATCTGTTAGTGACTTGAGTCTATCTCTCTTGATCTTCCCCACGGCTGGCTTTTAAAACCGATTTTGTCACATATTTCCGTTTCCCCGATGAAGTTAGCTACAAGATGATCTTCAGTTCAGTCCTGTTGTAATCTAGGGAGAGAATGCAAGGCTGATCAATTTTTCCTCCTGCCTCTCTAGTAAGTATAATATGTGATCACTGAAATTAGATGAGGGGAGTAGCAGGTGAATCTGGAGCTCCGTGGTATATGAACGTGGGGAGTTATACCCAGGTCATTTCTGTGGCCTTGGTCTCAGAGCGTACGATGGTAACGATGTGTGAGGCACTTACTGTCCCTGTGGCAGTCGGCTTCTGAGCGGAGCTACTTTCCATGGGACTATTTCCTTATCGATCTTCTTTTCAGCCTTGGTGATTTGAACAATCATCGCGCTCTTAGAGGTTTTTAATTTTAATGAAGAAAATTTCCTCTCTATCTCCACTTAAAGGAATTTTGACATTTTTTATAGTTCTTGTTAGCCTATTGTTTCGAACGTTATCATGACTTAAAGAAATAGAGATGACTTTTCTTTTATTGTGCAAGCTCGGGGATTGTAGCTAATTTCCGCTAGTTTCTGGAGACCCTTGAGCAAGGTAACATTCTGGTAAAATAAAAAAATGAAACTTTGCGAAAGTCGATTCACGTGACTATGGCCAGGGACCTCATTTAAAATATCTGTGAATTACTTACAGTTACTTCTAAAGCCTCTGAAAATGTAAAATATTGTATGTGTACACATGGAATGCACACACACACACACGTGCACACATACACACGCACGTCTTTGCCTGGTGCAGAGACTGCTCTGTTTCTCATTACTCATAATTGCTATTTAGAGCATATGTTGTGAATGTATTGAAGATACTTCTGGGTCTCATTAATCAATGTTCTAAATGCTAATCTCTGCTGTCCAGTTAACTCTAAGAAAACTCACCCCTCCCCTGCTTTTGCTGGGAATTCCTCTATTGATGAATCAGCTGAACAAAACCTTCACAGTACAGTTGCAGACCTGGGTAGGTCTTGCCACCTTCTCTGCAAGGACATTCTAAGCAGTGAATTTTCTTCCTGCTTTGCAGGCCATTGGAGAGAAAAGAGCTGCTCCAGATTCTGGCAAGAAGCCCAAGACTCCAAAGAAAAAGAAAAAGAAAGATCCCAACGAGCCCCAGAAGCCGGTATCAGCATATGCCCTGTTTTTCAGGGACACACAGGCTGCAATTAAAGGGCAAAACCCCAATGCCACTTTTGGAGAGGTCTCAAAAATTGTGGCATCCATGTGGGACAGCCTTGGCGAAGAACAAAAGCAGGTGAGGTAAAGACCCAGCACGGCCATATAGGAAAAAGTCACCAGAGTATTTCCTGGACTTTTTTCCTTCCCTTTCCTTTCCTTTCGTTTCCTTTCCTTTTCTTCCTTCCTTCTTTCTTTCTTTCTTTCTAAGATTTTATTTATTTATTTATTTATTTGAGAGAGAAAGAGAGCATGAACGGGGGGCAGAGGGAGCAAAGGGGAGAGGGAGAAGCAGACTCCCCACTGATCAGGAAGCCCCATGTGGACTTGATCCTAAGACCTCGGGATCATGACCTGAGCCAAAGGCAGATGCTTAACTTAAGCCTGAGGCGCCCAGGCGCCCCTCTTACGTCTTTCCTGCATGAACGTTCACTTAATATTGACTGTTTCTCATCAAGGCCTTTCTAAGCTATGGAATTTAGAAACACAGTTGAGTAAATCCAAGCCCCTCCCCAGTTATATGGATTTCTCGGTCCCCCTTAAGGGAGCGTGTTCAGAACCCATTCAGAGGAGAAATGGGGAAATTCAGGTGGCATCCTGCACACCTAAATTTTGATGATCATCTTTTCATTTTAAGTAATGTGAAGTTTGCCCCCTTTGTTCAGAAAGGGCACTACAAAGGGATTAGGTCCATCCTGCTTGCCTTGTCTTTGATCATCTGTCCAAACCTTTATGCCGTCCTGGTGGGTCTCCAAACTTTGAACCCACCTCCGTGAGTCTCACTACCATCACCGGGCGTTTGAAATTTTATTCCAAGGTCATTGAAAAACTCGGCCATATGAGAGGTATTGAGTGATTAGCCAAGCTGGCAGGAGATACTTCTTTAGGGTCTGGACTCCTGGGCCTCCCCTTACAGCATCTCCGCCACAAACAGAGAGGAAGAATGGCTTCCTTGCTCCTTGTGTGAAACTCCCAATGACCATTAGTAGGAATGGACGTTCCATGTCCTCAGATGACTGGACCTCTCTTAGTAATAAAATAGAATCACCATCTCAGAAATGAACATGGGGGGAAAATCCTTGATTTTTTTTTTTTTTTTTTTTTTTTTTTTACAAATCATGACCTCATTCCTACTAGCTTGGGATGGTGCAGTGCAGCTGTAGAATTTGACCATTTTTTGTTGTATGTGGCACACTGATTTTCTGTCCCCGAAATGTAATCCTAAGGGGACTAGCAGGCTCTTACCTCTTTTATCTCTGGAAAGATGGTTGCACTTTGGTCTAACAGACGGCCATCAGACACCGTTACGAAAAGGAAGCGCCCATCACATTTACTATATTGGGACTTGTTTATGTAACTCACTGGCCTAACAGAAATTTCTCATTCCTGACGTTTTTTTTTTCCTTCCAAAGAAACCCAAGGTGGTTTCATCTTTTCTCTTGTGCCTTCATAACACGTACCTTTTGTGGTTGGTCTTTAAATCCTCTGATTTGGTGCGGGTTAGAAATGTGTGTGAGGGAAAGGAGGCACTGATAGAGAAACTTGCGATTTTCTGTAATTTGAACGTTTGTAGCCAATTTGACTCTTCTTGCACCTTATCTTCGGCCCTAGAGTGAGGCCTTCCGCTGTTTCTCTCAAAGCATCTGTGCTACAACTGGAAATCTTGTTTCCATTTATCATCGGAAACATCAAGACTGTGCTCTGATGAGCATGGCAGGGTTTTGTTTTAATATGTCTGTGTGTGTATGTGTGTGTGTGTGTTCACATTTGAAAATCAAAGCCACACAGACCAACTTTTTCAGTGAGTTCGGTTGTGACCTCATTTGCGCGGCTGTGATTTTATGGCTGAGAAACTGTATGCTAAAGGTGGTGCTAATTGTGGTCTTTTTTTAATAGGTGTATAAAAGGAAAACAGAAGCTGCCAAAAAGGAGTACCTGAAGGCCTTGGCCGCATACCGGGCCAGCCTCGTTTCTAAGGTAAGCCTGTGCGGGGATGGCGGGTCTCTGAGTCATGGCGTTGAGAACACCCACTGGGCGTTGAAAACATCAAGGCAGCTCCCCTTAGAGCTGACCAAAAAAAAGGCATCTTGGACAACTCATAAACTCGTTCCCATGAGAGATGACCACAGTGATGGCCCGAAAAGTAGGAGTTAATGGAAGCTGCTGAATCTGAGTTGTTTCCAGAAGATTCTGTGGTCTTTCTTTCTGTGTGTTGAAACTATTTAACAGACACAAATAGGGTAGACAGGTTTTTAATAGCCTCTTTATCTTTGCTTTTTGTCGGGGACTGAGATCTATGCGAATGTCCTCTGTTTAAACAGGTGGTGTTTTGGTCATATTTGGGACATCCTAAAGTAAATTCTCCAATGGTTATATTATTGTAATGGGGGTATCGCATTTTTGACCAAACTGTTCCCCATCAGATAAATAAATAAACCTCATGATTATTTAAAATAAAATTATGCTCCAAGTACTTAACAAAAAAAAGACATGTATATATATTATACATAGAGTATAAAATGGACCTTGATGTATTATAAAATGCACCCGTATCCCAAAGCAAATGTCAGTCTAGATTATTATTACCTTGATCCAAAAGGAGCATGAGCTATTAGGTTATATTTTAACATTTAATTAACTTTGTCTTTGGCCTTCCTAGAATTTAGAGAGGCTTTGGGGAGACTAATTGGAACTAATGTTTTTGCTCTTGATGTATTTCCTCTGGCAATTGGGCATTCCATTCCATGGTCTTGCGCATGGCCTCAGGTTCCATGTAGGGCTACAAGGCATGGTAGGTGTTGCCAGCAAAGCTATTTAGAAAGGATGTCATTCCTTTTTTTCTCTTCCTCACCTGAGCTGTCTCTTCTTTATATTAAGATGTACCATTGGCAGCTGCTCAAATCAGATCAGGAGAGGTCCTCCCTTTTTTCCACTGCCAACTGTTAGGACACCTTCCACTTCATTAGAAAGAGAAAACATTCATCAGGTCAATAGTAAAACCTTTTTCTGAGGCGCTGCAAGACCCATCGTGTAAGATGTACCAGTCCTGGCCTCAGATTTGCATATTGGCAGACAACAGCCGAATGTGTGGGCTACAGATGTTAAGAAGGGAGGTATATAGTTGGCTAATGAGATGGGGTGACGTGAATAGGAACAGTGTACATGTACTTCCTAAGTGGATCATTTATTCATTCATTTACCCAGAAGCAGGAATAGGTGATCTTTGTGCATTAGAGCATGAATAATTGACCACACATGGATTTCAGCCAAGAGCGGGTATCTCAAAAGGCATTCAGGAAACAGCAACCACGATTGGACTCATCGAGTCTGTCACTGAGGTGGAAGGGGTACTCTGAAAGTTACATATGGGTTCCAGAATCAGGATTCAGAAGTAGCTCCAAATGGAAGTCCGTGATTCCCGAAAACCAGTATGATGGAATTTAAAAGGAAAAAAAATCTAAAATAGTGTTTGTGGGGATTTCTTTGTTTTGTTTTGCTTTTCATTAAGTTAGTGCAGTTTGAGAGCGTCCTTAATTTATATTCAGAGCCCTAGCAGGAACTCAAATAGTCCTTGAGGTAGATGTTCCAAATCATTTCAGTCTGAACCAAACGTATGAGATAGCGTCCAAAGTGGTGAACCTACATGAAGCAGTATCCATTGTACAGCGTGGTGATGAGACCACATCTGAAGAATTCGTTCTCTTTTGGCCCCTACAATTTAAAAAGGAATGGTAACCAGCTGAAAGGCCTTCTGGAGGGTTGCCTCCACGATGGTAAGGACTGAAAATCAGACTATATTCAAATAATAGAAAGAATCATGGGGGCAAGGACTTGGGGGCATGTGATCTTGATCCTCAAGTTAAAGGCCATCATGTGGGAAGCCCAAGTTTGAACTCTGTGCCCCAGATAGAAGACCTCATCGAAGGAGTGAGGTCACAGGCAGCAAAAATTCAATGTTCATTAGAAATCGTGAGTAGCGTTGCATCATACATGCATTTAACATTTGCCCCTACATTCAGAGCCTGGGCCCCCTCTCTTAAGATGTGTCTGTACTATATTACTTTTTTTTTTTTTAAGACTTTATTTTATTTATTTGACACAAGAGGGAGAGATCACAAGTAGGCAGAGAGGGAGGCAGAGAGAGAGAGGGAAGCAGGCTCCCCGCTGAGCAGAGAGCCCGATGCGGGGCTCGATCCCAGGACCCTGAGATCATGACCTGAGCCGAAGGCAAAGGCTTTAACCCACTGAGCCACCCAGGCGCCACCGTACTATATTACTTTTAATCTTCCCAACAACCAACAAAAATTAATAGGAGCCTAATAGTAAAACATAAGGGAGTGAACCTGGCAGGCAAGCAAGACCTCTTTCATCTACTCATTTCTATTCGCCCCCAGGGTGGCATCTGAAAGGCACACGGGTATGATTGCCCAGGTGTCTAAATATAGATTCCCTTGTAGTTTCATACTAAGACTAGCTGGGTGATTTTTAAACATTAGAGTATATAAGAATTATTTTCTTGTGAATATGTACCGCACTGTGTGTATTTTACCTTATGGGTGATTTAACGGTTTTTTAAGATGGTGAATGAGTCTTTGCAGGTTTCTTCTTACCCTAAGGGTTTATTTAGAATGTGCCCCTCCAGTAGACATGCAAGGCCACCAAGCCTCTGCACGAAACCAGAGAGCTGTCCACGGTTGCATGGTGCTTTACAATGATAATGTGTTCAAACAGAAGCCATTAGCCATGGCTTCTCCCACACTGAGTGATTTCCAATATAAGATCACCTCTCAGGTTCCTTCTCATGGTAGATTTTTAAAATGTGAGTAATACAAATCTGGAAGTAAGCATTCCATATCACTGAAGAGACTGGATATCAGCTCAGTGCCTCCAGAAACACCTAATTCTGTGACGAATAAGAAAAAATAGTAAGCACAATTATGTCCATCACCGTTGCATGAGTAAAAGTATTTATTTTTGTGGCTGTATTTGTGTATGTTCAGCGCAGAATGTAATAGGTCATTTCTCTCTGTCGTTGAGCCTCACATCAGATCACTTGTTCTTATCCTGTGAGAGGTTATGGAGTCACCTGAGTGCTGAACATTCTCCCCTCATCTAGGACTCCTGTGATAAATTGTGGAGATCTTTGAAAATACCAGGTCAACTACAACAATTTCTTAGGTTGTAAAATACTTCCATTTAGTATCTCTGCAGAATTGAGTTACATTTTTCTTACATTCACATGAGCATGGTCCCACGCTGCTGTGCCCGTGCAGAGCCCTGGTGTTTTCAAGTCATGGTTTTCTGGTAATAGTAACTGTTAATTCATAAAAAATTACTAACATATGCTAAATGCTTCTGTAGGCCAGGCCCTATTCTAAATGCTTAACAAATATGAGCCAGTTTAATGCTCAAAACCTCTGTGTAAGGTAAATGCCATAGAACCCCATTTTGTAGGTAAGGAAAGTGTGGAACTTAAGTTGTCCAAAGTCACAAAGTTGTTAAGTAGTAGAGCATGACTGGAACACAGGCAGTCGATACTCTGTTGTCTTTCAATATGCTTCTTAGGGATGCAGGTCAGCTCAGACTTAACTACTGAAGAAGTGTATCAGCCACCTTTTGCTACATCGTGCTGTGTAACAACCAGCCCCAAAGACTCCCAAAACAGAGGAGTCTTTATCTCAGAGGGTACCAGAGAACTGGCTAGTTATGCAGTCTCGGCCCTGCAGGATCTGCTGGTCCTGCTTCTCAGTCTGCAGTCAGCCTGGAGGTTGGCGGGGCCTGGGCTCATTCACGTACACGGCAGTTGGCTGGCTGACTTCCGAGTGGTGACAGGGCCGTATGTCCCTTACCATACACATGGTGATGGCGGATTCCCAGAGTGATTAGAAGGGACCAGGCTCGGCCAAGATCCCAGGGGTGGGGGATTTCACTCTCCCTCTGGGGAGGGGAAGCTAAAAAGTCACATGACCAGAGACTTGGGTCTAGGGAAGAATGAGTAATGGCGGTCATGTTTTAAAAATCCATTTACAGGGGTACCTGGGTGGCCAGTTGGTTAAGCCACTGCCTTTGGCTCAGGTCATGATCCTGGAGTTCCAGGATCAAGTCCCACATCAGGCTCTAGTTCACAGGGAGTCTGATTCTCCCTCTGACCTTCTCCCCTCTCATGCTTTCTCTCTCTTTGTCTCTCTCTCTCAAATAAATAAATAAAACCTTTATTTAAAAAATCCATTTACAGTACTTAAAAACAGTTCAATCTGTCAGTCTCTGGCTATCTTAATATTTGGGGACTTTTCTCCCCCACCATGCAGGCTGCTGCTGAATCAGCAGAAGCCCAGACCATCCGCTCCGTTCAGCAGACCCTGGCGTCCACCAATCTGACATCCTCGCTCCTTCTCAACCCTCCGCTGTCGCAACACGCAACCGTGTCGGCCTCCCCTCAGACTCTCCAACAATCGCTCCCTCGGTCAATCGCCCCTAAGCCCCTAACCATGAGACTCCCCATGAACCAGATCGTGGCGTCGGTCACCATTGCAGCCAACATGCCATCGAACATTGGGGCCCCGCTGATAAGCTCCATGGGAGCGACCCTGGTGGGCTCGGCCTCTTCCACCCAAGTGAGCCCTTCCGTGCAAACCCAACAGCAGCAGATGCAGCAGCAGCTGCAGCAGCAGCAGCAGCAGCAACAGCAGCAGCAGCAGATGCAGCAGATGCAGCAGCAGCAACTGCAGCAGCACCAAATGCATCAGCAGATCCAGCAGCAGATGCAGCAGCAGCATTTCCAGCACCACATGCAGCAGCACCTGCAGCAGCAGCAGCAGCAGCAGCACCTCCAGCAGCAGATCAGCCAGCAGCAGCTGCAGCAGCAGCTGCAGCAGCACATGCAGCTGCAGCAGCAGCTGCAGCACATGCAGCACCCCTCCCAGCCCTCCCCCCGGCAGCACTCCCCCGCCGCCTCCCAGATGACGTCGCCCCTCCCCGCCATCGGGAGCCCCCAGCCGGCCTCCCAGCAGCACCAGTCGCAAATACAGGCTCAGACACAGACTCAAGTACTGTCGCAGGTCAGTATTTTCTGAAGACGCCCGCGGCAGAGGCAGGTGCGCTCGGGGGTGGGCGCACGGAAGGAGGGTCCGCCGCGCGCCCGCGGCCGCAGCTCGTTAAGTTGCTGTCCGTGACGTGGAAACGTGTAACAGATCACATGGTCCTCTCAAGTGTCTATTAGATAGGCAATAAGAACACAGTGTAGCTGAGTATCATCTTCTAGCTGACTATAAATCACTTTGTTTTTAAACAAGAGAAGCTGTGCTCTTTTATGTGATGCCTTTTTTTATTTATTCAGGCTATATACCTACAATATGTGAATCAAACAGTTTAACGAATCTTGGGACATACTGATGACTGTAGACTGGCCTCTCTGAGTCATAGAAAACGGCCTTATTTCCCCCCGCAGAAGTGAATAAACCACACTTCGAGGCTATTTGAACTTCCGGAGCCCTAAAATAATAAAAAAGCACAGTCCTAATTACCTGAAATATGAAGATCCGGTTTCATACAAACATTTGTATGACGTGAATCGTTGATGGCATTTTTTGTCATGAAAAAAAATAATGTAAATCACAGACTTTTGCCAAAGCTCTTATTTTTTTTTTCCTAAATCTCTCCAGAAAAGAAAAAAAAAAAATGCAAGTGATTAGATTCCATTATTGACTCATTTCCACTTTTTTAACCCATGACTTCTCCAAATCAGACCACAGTATATGTTGTAATGATATCTATGGCCACTGTTAGCCCATTATACTCATTCCAATTAGAAGAAAAGAATGTGAATATTATATTCTGTGTTTTGAGTGACAAGTTTCGAAAAATAAAAACACTGTATTTTTAAAAAGGGAAATGCACTTAAATGAAAACAGTTATTACAAAAAGTTAAGATTTAAAAAAAAATGCAAGAGTTTTTATTATGATGTGATACCGGTAGAATATTTAAAAAACGCACCACATCTGAATAATCAATGTAAATATTTTCTTTCAAAGTTGTAAGTTTTCATATCATGTGTTGTAAAGTTTTCATAAACGAGGCTTTAACGTAAACACTGGTGACATAAACCATTCATTGCTACGTTGCTTATTGTGTTTTTATGCTGTTTTATACTTTTTTATGAGTTATGATAGCAGCAATTAAGTTGTTTGTATTTTGCTTAACTAAAACAAAAATGCTTTTATCTTGCTATAGAATAAACACATTTCAGTAAAAACTGTGGACTGTATTTTGATGCAACAACCAGGAAAATGTTCACTTTTCAAATAAAATGATATGTCAAATTTCACTTTCGGTTCCTTGAATACGTATATGATGGGAAAGGACGCCACATACCAACATTTATTTGAGCCAAAGCGTCATCTTCTGTGTTCAGTTGGAAACAGGATATTCATTGCTAGGAATTTGGATCGTATGGTCTAAATCCAGGACCTTTTAAGAAAATCGAAAATTTTTTTTTATCATTTTTATCATTTTGTTAAGATGCAAGTGGCAAGGTAAGTGTAGAGGAAAGAGCGTTTGTCCTCTGTCTGGGGCTAGAACTTATGGCATTGTGTTATTGCTATTAAAAAGAATGGTGAAAATAATTATTTCAGTGTTCATTTCTTCCCCCCTTTTCTTGCTCTGTAGTGGCTCCTCTTTGAGAACAGTGTGAACCACTATCCCCAGTTGTCTTGCATGATTAATTACAGCATCTGTCCTGTCAGAAGCTATAATGAAGAGGTCTTGATAAAAATTGCAAATTACCACTGGCAACAGTCTTAAACTGCTTATGATAAAATGAAAATTAAAAACAGAAAGTGTCAACCCTGACCAGAATCCTAATCTGGCAAAAATGAGGGTGTGGGTTATGGTGTCCATAGTTCCTGTGTGTGAGACATTCAGAAAGAACGGGATATGGATTCCTCAAAGTTGTTGTTGTATTTCAAAGAATATTTACTGTATGTTGTGGGCTATGAATAATGAATTCAGCTTTCAATATTTCATAATCCTCTTGTACTCTGTATTATGTACAAATATTGAACAGCAAGAGATTCTAATTATAAATTTATAGATTTCTTGCTGTAGGAAAATTTATGTCTAAATTGAAGCTTTTCATAAGATGTATTAGTTGACAGGTATCAGTGTTCAAACAGTCTTAGAACGATGCCTAATCACATCTACAAGGAGGCAATTGTGTTCCACAAAGAAATGATCTGCCTCCAACCCATCAGAAGCAGAGCTGATGGTAAGAGATTTTCTGTGAATTGAAACTAACATTACATAACAATAAGAACCATTTTATATTCTGTTGTGAAACCTTTAGACAAATGTCTTCAAAATTAATTGCTAAACTACATGTGACAGTAATTGTGTATTAGTTCTGTCATTGTCATTTTGAAAACCCATGAAGTATTGCTTGGGAAAAAAATGTCACTAGTGATAAGACTTAATTGCAAGCGAAGTCTGTTTTCAACTGTTTGCAGTTAGAAGCAGGTGTTGCAACATCTATTAAATGATTTTATAAATCTTGGGTTTTATCACATTTGATTAAATGCTGCTAAGCCACTGACGGTCCATTTCAAGGGGAAAAAATAGTTTAATGACTACAGTTTAGGAAAATTAATCATCAGGCAAAACTGTATGTTTAAAATGTCAAAAGGCTTGAATCATGAAAAGACTTCTCCAACCTTGTCACCCGATTATTTTTCTCAGGATTCGCTAAAGCATATTATGGATCAACCTGTATTTCAGTTTATACATGTGACTGGTTCCTAGTCCTGAAACGTCAGTAAGTACTTGCTGTGCTGCTTTGGTTACAGGTCAGAAATAAATCAGGGCAATGAAAAATAAGGCGCGAGAAATGTTGGTAACTGATGAGTGGGATTTCTAAATGGTCTAACTGCCTTCCCTCCTAAGTGGTCTCGGGCATTAAGGAGGCTCCTGCGCACTACCCACACCCCCCATCACGCACCCCCCACCACACAACACCCGCCCCCCATCTCCATCACGCACACCTTTTCTCTCCCCCTGCCAGGTTACTCCTGCTAAACACGTTTCCTTTTTCGCATTAACCTGCACCGCCATACGATGGAGGAACATAAGGGGGTTCTCATTTTTAGCTGACACGGGGTCATTAGTTCTCAACTCAAAGAACAAAAGCTTAAATGCCTCCGTGCAGCATAATTTCTGCCATATATTATTACCACCTGACGGAGGTTTGAAGGCGTTCTAGACAGATGGATTAATATCTCAAGTTTAAGGAGAAGTCCTCCGCTGTGTCCATTCAGCGGGCTTCAGACCTCTGAATGGTTTCTTTCCCGTAACTCACTTCATGGAGCATTTTTCAGCACTGGACTTCAATCTAACCTTTCCTCCCCACCCCCCCACCCCCCCACCCCCTTTGTTTGGCTTTTGTTTTGCAACAGCTGTTATTATCGGTTTTGGTCAGCTGTGATTGCTGGAGGCAAAATAGGACCAGATGGTGTTTTGCTATGCATGAATGGCGAGTTAGAGGCGTTGAGATTGAATAGGCCAAGTTTGAATGGTGTCTGTGCACCACCTGCCTGCCTGGGCTGTGGCGTCCACATCACAGTAGCGTGATCTGCCACCGATCTACGAGAATCGGATGGGAAAGTGGGGCGCTGGGGTGGACGGTCCCCATATTTATTGATCTTCCATGCACTCACAGAATAATGCACTGTACAGTCAATTTGAGTTAATTGGATATGACACAGCATGGGCGTGTAATCTATCACTCTAGAATTCTGGTTCGCTTTCAGGATTTCATTGCACACACACACACACAGAGTAATAGCAGAAATTAACAGGCTAAGTAGACACAAGTTTAAAAAAAAAAAAAAAAAAGATGTCTAAAATTATAGACAGGAGTCCCAAGGTTGAGGTGTGGGGAAGGGAAGGATATCTCGTGAGGATGCTTGTGGCTTTTGTCTGCTAACAGTGCAAGGTAAAGAAAAGCTCTGATCCCGGTGTGTTCAGACAGCCCGCCCTCCTAGTTGTTAGTTACCCATGAAATATTGCAAATTTGTAAAAAAAAAAAAAAAAAAAAAAAAAGCCTAACTGGGAAAATCACACAGATGCACAACCAGATTAGTATTCTCTTAGAAAATATTCCTAGATGGTTTTCACCCCTCAAATATAGTTAGCTTGCCAACTATCTGAAGTAACCTTCAGGATTAAACACTTTCCCTGAATTTTAAAGTCAGTGAACTGTTCAACCCGTGTTGATTGTGATCCTACAGGTGTGAAGGCTATGTGTGTGCCAGCGTGTTGCGGGGGGTGGGGAAAGCTTAACCACCCACGAATCACGGAGTGAGATAGGCAGACAGACACTCCATTTGCCTACTGCCCTAATTACTTAAATTTACTTCTGCTACATGCAAAACACTGTGATGGGTCCCAAAGGAGACGCAAAAATAAACAAGACCTTCTGTTTACTTTGTATATGTTTGAACTTTCCATAATAAAGATTTAAAAAATTAAATAATAATAATAATAATAAACCATCTTCAACATCAGGAACATTTTGTTTATGATGGCAAAGAAACGTACCCCCCAGATAGAATGATGAGTGTGCCAACAAGAGACATATAGCACATTGTTCTGGGTGGGGGTTTTTTTGGTTTTTGGTTTTTGGGTTTTTCTTTGGTAATCTAAGAAATTGAACATTTATTGAGAAAGGGAAGAGGTCACAATTCATTAGGGGTATTAGGGAAGGCTGCATGGGATCATTGGCATTTAAGATGTATCTCGAAGTTTGGGTGGGATTTCAGTGGGCCAGGATGGAAGTGATATCAGGACAAGCAGAGTAGGAGAAAAGCCATTCAGGTAGGTCCATAGCACCAGCCCCATCAAAACAGCAGTAGACAGTATAGCAAACCGGACACACTTCTGGGAAGGGGAGCAGGAGAATGTACTAGAAAGGAAATTAGGAGGTAGATTTGTCAAAGGTCTGGGTAAGGCCGGCAAGGGACTTGGGCTTAACTCAAAAGGCTCTGAAGTCCAAATGAGCAAGCTATGATCAAGATTGATAAAATGCATGAAGGGTTATCAACGGACTTCTAAGAAGGGGGTATCCAGTTGGCATTGAAGCAGAAAGAAAAAGGGAACGAGATTGCCCCTTGAAAATGTACCACAATATTCTAATGACTCACATGCCTCAATACCTCTCTCAATTCATGTCGTCTCACCTCACCCCACGTCAGCCTTCCTGGTGCAAGAACACACCAACGACACAGCCAAAGGAAGGCATTTGGGGCGACGACTGTAGAATAAGCCTTATCCCTACATTAGCATTGAGAGGGAGATCATTTTTCTGTGTTTCTGCTGTGAAAAGAAAGCTATTTTCACCACTGTAAAAAGTACCTCTCGGTGCTTGAACTCAAATGTGATGAATGATGAAAAGAAGCCCGTGCTTTGTTGCTGAGTAAAACCTCGGGCAGGCAGCACTGGGAGGGAGGTTGGTTATGGTCTCAATTTAATTTCAAAGACGAACCTTCACAGATAGAAAATGTGAACGTGGATGTACACTTCTTAGCAGAGGAATAATGCTTTTCTGTAAAACATCTCATTATCCCGGGCATGTGTATAGTGCTCTGCCCTTTTCAAAGCAGTTCCCTTTCTAGTTAGGCAGGTGTTAAGCTCCTGTAACAAATTAGGAAACTGAGGCACAGAGAGAGTTGTAACGTGTTCCAGTAGCTCTGCTTAGAAGAGGCACAGTCGGAACTGGAATGGAAATATCCTCATTGTAGCTTTCCTGTGATTTCATCTTCTAATACTTGCATAGGAATGGCATATCTAAGATACATACTTATATCTGTTTTATATTGGTATACAAGATAAGCAAATAGATATGTGTGTGAATAGATAATAGATATAGAGATAACAGATGATAGATAGATACTTGCATAGATGACAGAAATCCATCAATACAAAAGAGAATAGTAACCCATGTTTTCCTTATGGCTGGACAGACCTTAAACCAGAGTGAACGCCGCCTCGTCTGTGTTCTCCAAGGGGCGTCATGCCACATGGCAGGTTTTTGAGCGTGAATACTTTCCAGTCAGATTGTTTTCTCTACCAGGGTCTCTCTGTAATTATTTTGTATTCAGGCAAACAGCTTTGACCTGTGGCGTTTGAGTGTTAGGACCAGAGTTAGCCCAGAAATGCCAAAGCATGACACCGTACCACCTGTGCAAAAAAGAAGGAAAAAATTGGGTTTGAAGGAAATTGGGATGGGTGAACATCAGGTAGATGTGGGTCGTTATGCATTATTTAGGGCATCCCGTGAATCAATATTGAGCAAGGGAAATCAATGCCTGTATAGGAAAGGCATCTCCTTAGGGATTATGCAGTAGCGACCCTGCCTACTGTTTTGTGAGTGACCGCTCCATCTCTGCAACCACAGCCCCTTCCTCCGCAGCTGAGCGAGGTGGGCTCTACCCCGGCCCACCACTTGTTAAAGGAAATACATAGGTGAGGACCTCGCTAATCCTTTGTCCCCTGTCTGCAAGATTTTGTTATTGCCACAACTTTACATGAACGTAGCTCTAAAGCAATCTCACAGACAGTCCCTTGCTAAAATCAAATAGAAATGAATGACAATTCTAGGGGCGCCTGGGTGGCTCAGTGGGTTAAGCCTCTGCTTTCAGCTCAGGTCATGATCTCAGGGTGCTGGGATCGAGCCCCGCATCGGGCTCTCTGCTCAGCATGGAGCCTGCTTACCCCTCTCTCTGCCTGCTTCTCTGCCTGCTTGTGATCTCTCTCTCTGTGTCAAATAAATAAATAAATAAAATCTTAAAAAAAAAAAAAAAAAAAAAAAGAAAGAAATGAAAAACTATTCTAAAACCCAGAATACCAGGCGTGAGCATTCTGGTAAATGAATATTTTGGGGGGGCAGGAGGGGCTTTCATTTGCAAAGTGAGTGACTTCTACGGAGTCCACAGAGTCCTGGCTATTTTGAGACGCACATCTTACGCTGACCTTCAGATTTTTGGCCCACTTTTTCTTTCTGGTCACGTCACCTCACATCTACGGATCTATTGTTACCCGGTAAGATTCTTTCTGATACCAGTCCTTGTTACATGTCATGCTTCTGACATGCAGAGAGAGTCTTAATTTTCACTTTGTCACAAGGAGAGAAAATGATGCCGCGTTCTAAACCTGTCTTAATTGGTAATTTGCAAATTTGATACAAGATCTTAGTCCAAATCATTCAGGCCCGCTGTTCCACCCCCGCCCTCTCCGCTCATTCTTAATCCTCTTCTTCCGTAATTGCTATTGAGTATGTAGAATCCCAGGGGACAAATAATAGCATCTGAGGAAATTACCTACATGTAGCCCGACCTCGGGTGTGCTTTTTTGGATGCCAAATTAAGACATCCATCTTTGGATGTTTGGACAGTTACCTGGAAGGACTGGCACCCTTTTCTCCATAATAACATTTTTATAAATTGTGTCCAAATGCTGGCATACCTAGCATGGGACTTTTTAATGATGTTCAGAATGTGTTGGCCAACGAATGTGAGGAGAGCGATCGTTCTTTTCAAAGCAGAACGTAATTCCGTGGGGGAAATGTGCTAGCCTTTCATAGGCAGAAAATAAAATTGTTGCTTAAGTTATTTGGAGGTAGAAACGTCTTACCCCCCTCTCCCCAAAAAAGTGTGTTTTCTCACAGTTTAAATCCTAAAATCCGAGTTAGTAAGGAGATTGGGATGATTGGCAGGAAAAAATTTCAAGATTGAAATACGCCAAGAAAAGGTGGCTTCTACTAGCCATCTTGCTTCTAGGTCATTGAGAGCCCTGCTTGGCCCTCAGTCGACTAGTAGACACAAACAGCCAGAATGACTTTCAGAATGGGTGCAAATGATGTTTTTGGCATTGGGTTAACTTCTCTGAAGACATTTATTTGCAGGTTGTGCCTGAAGTTTGTTTATTGCTGAAGAACATATTATTTATTGGGGATAAAATATGTGCTTTGTTCATATTTTGAACAAAATAGGGAAGTCAGACTCTTGAGAAGGTAACTTTCTACAGAGGTTTAAATTCTTTTTTCTTTTATTAAGTTTTGTTTTTTTTTGTTTTGTTTTGTTTTGTTTTTTTTAACAGAGAGAGCGAGAAAGAGAGAGAGCACAAGCCACGGGGCAGAGAGAGAGGGGGAAGCAGGCTTCGCACTGAGCCCGATTCAGGGCTTGATCCAAAGGGCACCTGGGTGGCTCAGTGGGTTAAGTGTCTGCCTTCAGCTCAGGTCATGATCCCAGGGTCCTGGGATCAAGTCCCACATCCGGCTCCCTGCTCAGCAGGGACCCCACTTCTCCCTTTGCCTACCACTCCCCCTGCTTGTGCGCTCTCTCTCTCTCTCTCTCTCTCTCTCTGACAACTAAATGAATAAAGTCTTTAAAAAAATAAATGCTTGAATCAAAACTGCTTCAAGATCAGAGTCACGTTTTTTAAAAGTTGTTCTCTGTAGTTGCTAAAAATTTTTACAAAGTGAGGGGCCTCTTCCTGGGGAAAACTTCCTTTGGGGATTTCTGGATGCAAAGGCTGGCACTCCCAAGACCTCACCAGCACTTCTCCCGGGGGAAATTCACAAAACACCATTTGGTCAATTTCAAGTGCCGACATCACTGTCACTCCTGCAGGAAATGAACACAACTCTCCAGAGCATATTACGCATGCTCGGCGCTACACAAAAACTCTGCAGAAGTGTGTCAGGGGTCTGCACACGTTGGCCGCGATTCCTGCAACAGGCCTGAGCTGACAGGTAAGTAGGAACTACGTCAATGAAAGAGAACGCAGCCCCGGGAAGGAGGAGATGATTGGATTCCTGTGGTTTCTGGGGGCCCGGGGAACAGCCCTGAAACTGCTTGGCCCCAGAACTAATAAGCTGCATTTTGTAAGCCTGTATTCTTAGAACAACTAAGAGTTTTATGTTTGATACAGATGGTGTTTATGTGGAGTATACGAGCTCAGCGTGAGAAGTAGTCATAAAACAGACTGGGGTTTGGTATAATTATTCACAATTACTATTGTATAATTGGATGCCATAACTATTATATAAAAAATATTTTAAGAAGTAGACTCTGTTCATACTTTCATAATAGTTCTTAACAATAAGAGACATATGCTGTAAACATCGTAACATATTTTATGGTGTTTACAAACTTCTGCAAGGTTTGGCAAAGTTGCAAATATAAAACGCCCAGGTTCTCCTTGGCATTCCTAGGAAAACCAGTTGCCCTTTATTTGCTTCCAGTAGCAAGCCACCTGGGACTTGGGGAGCCAACTGCTGTAGGCCACTGAAATGCATGGATAGTTGTGGATATATCAATATTTTAGCAGTTAAAAAAAAAAAAAGGAAAAAATGGGTCTGTGCTGCTGAAAGCACCCAATTCTTCAGTTTTTTTCCAAGCAAAGTTCTGTTACGCCACATTGTGACAACTGGTACGTCGGCATAATGCTTATTTTAATGTTTCTGGATGGAATTAGTGAATCTACAGACATCAGATCCTTCTACACATAAACTCTTATGTCTTCTAATAGGAAGAAAAGATGAGCCTATGTCCCTATCACCCCCAAGCGACAAAACCAGCACAAAGAAAATTCATTAGCGTTTTAAGCGAAACTTCATTTCCTTTTAATTGCATTTACAAAGCAGGTCTGTGTCCGTGAGCGCAGCAGCTCTTCTCGCTGGGAACAGTAGAGCATGGGAAGTAAATTTCAGAACAAATGACTTCAGTGAGAGTCTTGTTTTCCAATGCATGTGTAATGGACACTGAAATCAATGCAGCTCTCTGCAGTGCTCCGCACCCCCCCACTCCTGCTCATGGGTGGCATCCACTGCTGAACTTTTTGCCTGATTCTTGAGGGTAATTATTGCACTCTGATGACTGGAGTCTTTATTAGAGCGTTATCGGGGGTTTTCAACGTTCCTGTGTTATCATCAAGAAGGGAGAAGCATCTTTACCGTCTGGACCCCTCTCTAAGGTCGGCGATTCCTAATGCAGAGGAGTGAGCGCCAGGCTGGAGACTATTACTCACATAAGCTCACTCCTTGTGGCTCCGAGGACCTTGCCCTTGAATATTTATCTGCCAGGTGACAACAAACATGATGTCTTCTGCCTTAGCAGCCAGGAAGAGTGAGAGTTAGCTCCCTTGTTATGATGGAGGCCAAAACTAAATGTTCCAAGCCTAGATTGAAACGACCTGTTTTAGGCATGGTTTCTGAAAAGGAGAACTGCTCCTGGTTGTCCTCCTTGGCCCTGGAGGAGGGACGCAGTGAAGCACGGCTTTGGTACCCTGCTGCATTATGCCTGGGTATGTGGCTGGCTCCAGCCTTCCAGAGATTCTAAACTGTCTTGCTGTTTCCTGCACCTGGAAGATGGCCAAGAACGCTCCTGACTCCATGAGTGCAGCAGCATGTATAATCAACTCTGGGATCAGGTTCTCTTGCAAAAGAGAATATGAATATTCAATAAGCAAGGGTGCTCAGGATTTTCCCTCCTTGGACCTGCACTGACACACCCTATTTTTTTTAATAGATCAGATAAACATGCATATGCATTTATGGACTACTAAGCTTAACCAATATATCACAACTGTTTGGTTTATTTGACTGTATGTCACCCCTTTTAATCAACCTGGCTTAATTCTACAGTTCAAGCAGCAAGCAGCCCAAGGGACTGTTAATGAAAGAGAATCATTGTCTTTTTTTTTTTTTTTTTTAAAGATTGATTGATTGGTCAGAGAGAGAGAGAAAGAGAGAGAGCACAAGCTGGGGGAGTGGCAGGCAGAGGGAGAAGCAGACTCTCTGCTGAACAAGGAGCCTGATGGGGGACTTGATTGCAACATTCTGGGACCATGACCTGAGCCAAAGTGGATTCTTAACCAACTGAGCCACCCAGGCGTCCCACAATTGTTCCTTCTGGTGTTAGTCTTGGAGTTTAGGATTTTATTTCCAAGACCCTAGTTTCTGTTAATGGCTCACTGTGAATGTGCTACCAATTAATTATTCTCACCTTTTCATGTTTACAAATGTTTTGATTTTTCTCTAAGCTTTATGAAAAAGAGTATCAATGGACTTGACTTCTTATGCTTTATCCCATTATCTTTTGGGCTCAAGTGTAGGCATAATATTAATAATAGTATTCTCATTCATTCATGCATCTGTTCACAAATATTTATGTGGTGCTTTTGCTCACGGAGCACTTGAGTTAACCAACAAATAAGCACTTAATGATTATCTTCTTTGTTGGATAGGTTGCTACCTATTTTAAAGCTCATGGCACGCAGGGTCTTACATTGAATCTTTCGCAGTCCCTCATCACCAAGGAAAGTGCTGGGTCCACAATGGATGCTTAAATATGTGGACTGACTGATTTTTCAGATAATTTTCATGTGAAATCAAGAAGAGGACTTTATTGATTTTAAATAAGAGTTCTTAACTTTTAATCAACATTTACTTTATTAATAATTCTTTAGTTTAAGAGTAGCATGTTAATAACAGTTAGTGCAGGGGGATGGCAAGAGGACTTCAAATGATCTGTCCCAGCCTCTGGAGCACTGGGATGGTCCCCAGAATCCAGCTTCACAAGGAGCACATGAGAAGGAGAAGTTGAATTGGTTGGATTTTCCCGTGGCCCCTAAGAAGATCCCAAATTTGACCATGACTCTTCGTGCTATCTCAAGCTTAAGCCATTTAGTCCAGGCCTATCTGGCTAAGAGGGAAGAAATTCCAAATTGACATTGCGCTAGCTTATCTCACCTCCAAGAAAATAGGACTTCTGTCTTCGACATTGATCTTTCCCTTTGCATCACCTCAAGCTTTTTGTGTATCATTTGATCCATAAAACTTAGCCCTTTTAATTTTTTTAAGTAGAAGTGATTCTATACCTCACGGCTGCATGAACATTGTCTCTTTCTTTGGCAATAAGCAACTTTTGGTGGAAGGACGATGCCTTCTACTTCTTTGGAAGCCCCACAGCAGGTGCTCAAGAGATAGCGTTTAAAGAAATGGAATTAACAAAATGGATTATTGTGTTCATTCCTGTTTTAATTAGGACTCTCAATTGTGGGAGATTAAAAATCCAAATCAAATTGGCTTAGGGGAAATAAGGGAATTTATCTGCTCATGTAACTGAAAAGTCCAGGGATAGAACTGGCTGCAGGCACAGCTGGTACCAAGAGCACAGACAAGTCATTAGGGCTCATTTTTTCTGTCCTCTACTGTGTTATCTTCATCCTCAGGTTCCACTCCTTGACTTCTGGAAGTACTGGTTTACAATAATACCCTCACCGCTGGCATTCCCAGGAGGAAGGAGAATGTACTCTCTCCCCAACCCAGTAAAATCTCACTGAGTTAGGTTGGTTCTGATTGGGTCTTGTGCTCCGGCAGAACCAATCACAGTGGTCTAGGATATTGTACCACTCTGATTGGCTAGGCTCAAGCCACTTGTTCATCCCTGGAGAGGATGGATTTCGCTCCCCTAGAAGTACATGGAGGAAGAACAGGGAGAGGTTGTTCCCTTCTGGAAAATTAGAGAATTGTCGCTAGAAGAAGAACAAGTGGATTCTAGGAGGCATTAACAGTGCAAGTAACACACTTTCTGCAAAGGAAAGTCCTCTCATAGAGCTGGCTGCTTCAAAGCATCTAACAGGAGTCTGGGAAAAGGATAAACTTGCCTTTGGTGTGTGCCAACATAATTAGTTTTGTGGCTTTGGGGATGGGTTCGCTCTTGCTCTCAGCCTGCCTTTTAAGTGAGGACATTGCCTGGAGTCAACCCATATAGTCCATCCTGGAAAATTGAGGCCGTATGACCCGCCTATTGTTCAGAATCCCCGTGCGTGGTTTTATGTATATAAAATAAGGAGAGAGAGTCTTCTCTGCAAAACCTACCAAAACATCCGAGCTCACTTGCCTCCCCTCTTGAGCTCCCCTGTGTGACTGTTGAATAAATGATTGAACATGGGACAGCACTTATCTTCCTAACAATAGCCCTGCAAACATCCAACACTGTCAGATGCTTTTCTGGCATTTCAAAGTGTGCCTGCAGCTAAACCATCTATTGAACGTTTGCTGTGACTAAGACCTCATGGACAAAGAAGGCTGTCTGTAAAGCTGCCATCATTTGGCAAAAGCCCTCTCTGTGGGGCCTCCCGTGGGAAGAGGAGAAGAAGACATGGTAGGTGACCCCCTACCCAAGCTCTTACACTGACTGTATGCTTTACATTCAGCACGACTGGGATGGACTCCAATTTGAGGACATTCAAGGTGCCGGCCTGGGAGCTGGGATGCATCCTTGGACCTCCACAGCCTAAGTGATATCCTGGAGGTTGCATTTGTCACTGGAAGACTCTGTATCTTGACATCTTTCCACTTCATGCAAACTCCGGATCCAGATTGGATTTGCCAGTGGGGACGTTGCCTCTAGTTTTTCAGTACAGCTATGTTTCCTAATTTTAAAAACTGTTGGTATGGTATTTCAGAACTCTAAATTAATTATGAAGAGCTGATGATGAATTCCACAAAGCGTTGGCTTATTTTATTGATAATGGGCACCACTTAGTGATGGTTTCCCTGCTCTTTGTGATTTTTTCTTGTCTGGCACTGTTTCCTGATACATTGGACGGGGTCCTCCGACATAGCCTTTCTGGCCAGAGTTGATGGACCAGGGACACCTGTGTTTCAGTGAGCCAATCAGATCAACCCCTCCCAGAACTTGCCAATTGGAGCAGAGCCTGAGGGCCAATGGAGTGGAATTAATGTTAGCACTTCGCTAATATTCTCAGTCTTTTCTGTTAAGTATGCAGATTCCAGGCTACTCCCTGCAGAACTGATTCAGTAAGTTTGGATTGGAAGCAGAAACCAGTTTTAGCAAGCACTCCTAGGTGTTTCTTATCTTCACGCTGATTTGGAAAATAACTTGCTGGAAGTCTAGGAACTTCCGTTCAGGGTTCTCCATGGTATGTTGGTTCTTCCTTCCCAAGTTCTTGAAAGGGCTCAACTCTTTATAAAGAAACTTAACACATTCTCTTTTGTCTTTTAAATTGGCTAAAATTAGCTTCTCTTGCTTACAAGGAAAGACTACTAATTTGGAAATATACCATGTCTCGAGGGACCAGTCAAAGGGCATTACATGTTGAAACCAGGAGCTACAGATGAATATGGAAGAAGTTGATGAGCTAATTAAATCACGATGCTAGCCAGTTGAAGACAATTCCATGCTATGGTATGCCCTACAGTCATTTGTCCTGGGAAAGAGAAAAACGTGGTAAATGAGGGAATCTAACTGTAGCTCTCGCTTTTGGAGCCCTCTGTGACCTACTATTAGATGTCTGATGCCTTCTTTTGCTTCCTATGATTGTATTTTCAGAAAGTGCCAACACCCCCAGGCTTTCCTGGTCAATATCCCCTTTGTGTGAGAATGAAGTGTTCAACTTCAGATGTAACATTGATATATGAGATAAACACGTGGCTAAATTGGAAAAGCACCATGATGCACCACTTGACGGCTGGATCAAGAAAGGCCAGTAGACCAAATGCTTTTTCCTTGAGCACATAGTGAGTTCTTCTATTTCCATATAAAGTCTCTTAATTCCCAGGTAGAAGCTTCTAACCACTTAAGCAAGGTGAGCCTGTTAAATGCATGTGGATGTTCTTGCCAAAGGGCCAGATTCTAGCAGTCATGTTACGTGGCTAGCTGTTTACTTAGCCAGAAATCTCTAGCTAAACTTTAGTCTTAAGCACTAGATTTGCAGCTCAGGCTCTCCAAATTAATAGCAATGCAAGAAGCAGAAGTTTCCAAAGTGGGTGTTCTTCATAAGAAGGAAGGTATTTTTATGAGGATGTATGCATGCATATTTTACAGTCCCAGAGTGGGGGATATGTGCAAAGAAGACATCTATTTTTTGAGTTCTACTGTACTAGTGTACTGTCTCTTTCCCCTGTTCCTGAGAGCCATACCCTACAAATATCTTTCATCACCCCTTCCCCAAAATTTGGTTCATAGATGGGACTCTAAGTCACTCTAGATTTCCCTAACAGTACTGGGTTGGACTTGTCTGACAGTGTGACCCTGGGCAGCCCAAGATAATTTGATATAGAGAGTAACAGTGTCCACTATAATACATCAAACCCTTCTTCTTATTTCTCAATCTTGAACTGCCTTTTTGTCCCCTCACACTGACAGCCTGCTATCAATTCCAGCTGGGAGAACACAGCCTCGATATTTGGCAGGTAATTAGTTGGCTATATATCAGCAAGAGTTGGTCATTTTATTAAGCATGTTCACATCTTGTTAGCAGTTCCTCACCAGGGCCCATCAGCTCTGTGGCAGCTTTAGTTCACTCATCTAATATTAAGTCCCCTGGGTAATGAGGAATTGGGAAAGAACATTCCAGGGGAGCAGTATTTAGTGTTCCTATTTTGGCCTTGCAACTCGGGATCTGATATCAGCTGTAGGAGCCCACCGTCAGGACGAAGTGCCATCTTATTTTGAGTCCCTACCCTACTCCCCATAAAAGTGTATCAGTTAAGGTTGCTCACAAGATACCAGAGTGGAATTGACGCTATGAATTCTGAAAAGCTTTAAACCTTCTTTCATGCCTCCTCTGCTGCAGTGAGACTATCTTTAGATCTGTGCTTACAGCCTCCCCCAGTTTCGAGGTTTCATTGACAAGGTTGTCGTGTGCCTTAGAGTTTGTTGAGACTTACCTATTGCTTATGTGTTATGTAATGATTTCACTGATGGACAAGGCTAGCCTGAATTTTGGGGTCCATCTTCTACTCCCCATGTTCATAGTGAAGTAGAATTTGCAGGGGTGTTTGATTGCTTAGTATCTAGTCCTCTTCTCTTGGTATCTGAATCCTGGTTCTTCCTTATCTGTGTGTGGCATGGGTGTTACTGACTTCATTCTTGGCCAAACTTGGACATACGAACCAGGCCCAGCCAATTAGAGCATCACATCTCATGGGCCACAAGAATAGACTTAGAGACCCGCATGGTCTCTAAGACTGGACACAGCCACAGTCTAAATCTCTAGGGAAGGGAAAATCTCTATCTGTCGTTAGCTTGTTCAGAAGTAAATGGAAGGTTATCGTAACCAGCTCTAGGAGATACACTCCCATCACTGAAAATGGCATCCAACAGAGGAAGGTGAAGATGATGCAAGAGCAAACTTGAGTGTGGGGACATGATTGAGGCCTCTTGACCCAGTTGTGCCATTGTAGGTTACAGACCTCTTGTTCCGAGCTGCTCTCAGGATTTGTTCTTTGTCTCTGAGACTTGTTAGTTTTACTATTAGATGTCAGGGTGTTGACTTATTTTTACTGATTTTAAGGGGGATTCTTTATGCCTCCTGGATTCTGATGCCTATTTCCTTCCCCAGATTAGGAAAGTTCTTCCTATAATTTGCTCCAGTATACCTTCTTCTTCTTTTTTTTTTTTTTTAAGATTTTGTTTATTTATTTGACAGAGAGAGATCACAAGTAGGCAGAGAGGCAGGCAGAGAGAGAGGAGGAAGCAGGCTCCCCACTGAGGAGAGAGCCCAATGCGGGGCTCGATCCCAGAGCCCTGGGATCATGACCTGAGCCGAAGGCAGAGGCTTAACCCACTGAATCACACAGGCACCCCTCCACTATACCTTCTGTCCCTCTCCCTCTTCTTCTTCTGGGATCCCAATTATTCTAATATTATTTCACTTTATGGTATCACTTATCTCTCCAATTTTCCCCTCATGATCCAATAGTTTATCTCTTTTTTTCTCAGCTTCCTTATTCTCCATCATTTGGTCTTCTATATCACTAATTCTCTCTGCTGTCTCATTTATCCTAGCAGTAGCCTCCATTTTTTTTATTGCACCTCATTAATAGCATTAATAGCTTTTTTTTATTTTTTATTTTGACTTTGTGTGTGGGATTTTCGTTCTTTTATTTCTCCAGAAAGGGATTCCCTAGTTTCTTCTATGTTTTTTTTCAAGCGCAGCTAGCATCTTTATAATTGTCATTCTGAACTCAGTTCTGACATCTTACTAATGTCCATATTGATTAGTTCCCTAACAGTCAGTTCTGCCTTTTGTTCTTTTTTTCGAGGTGAGTTTTTCTGTTTTGTCATTTTGTCCAGAGTAGTTGAATGAGAGAACAAAATGCTGAAAGAATAACAATGACCGCAGAAAAATATACACTAACCAAAATCATAAGAGACCTGAAACCAGGGGAAGAAGCAAGGGAAAAAAAAAAGTATGATCAGGCTGGTGAATAGAACAGAGCCACACACTGGATTTTGGGTGTACTTTGGTCTGTTAGAAGAAACTGTACTCCAAAATTTTAAAGAAAATAAAACTTATAAGTGTACAAAAAATAAGGTTAAATACAATGAAGGGATAGAATGACTATAAAAATGAAAATTAAAAAAAGATTTTAAAAAAGGTATTGATAAGATAAAATAGAGTAAGTTAAAATAGGAAAGAGGAAAAATTCAAAAAAAGAAAAAGAAAAAAATAATGAAAATTTTAAAAATTCAACTTTGAAAGGCTAAAGGATCATGGGAAAAAAGCCATGAATTCTATTAGCTTATTCCCCTAACACTGGTATTTTTCAGTTCTCATATATCAGTAAATTTGGTCTTGGCTAGATATTCTTGCTGATCTTCTCGGGGAGGGGCCTGTTGCCGTGATTCTCAAGTGTCTTTGCCCGACGTGTAATTGCATGGCCCTTGCCAGGGGTCAGGCTAAGTAATCTGCTCAGGTTCGCTTTAGGAACTTTTTTTCCCTGAACGCTTTCTGTAGAGCTCTGGAGGACGGGAATGAAGATGGCGGCTTCCCAATCTCCAGCCCGGAGGGATGGAGAGCTGGGGTCCCACTCCTCAGTGCACCTTGGAGAAAAGCAGCCTCCCAACTCCGTGGTTTCCGGCCGCGCTCCATGTTCACCAGGCCTGTGACTGAGCGTTGTTATCTCAGGTGCACTGCCCTGTTTGGAGTCTCCAAACCCAACATATTCTTGTCACATGCTCCTGCGCTGCTTCTCCCAGTGGAGGAAGGGGGAAGGGTCTCCCCCGACTGCCACTTATGGGGCTCCTGCTCGAAGAGCAGTGGCCCCACTGTGCTTTGGATCATAGTTTATGGCAACCCCAAGCTGAGAGCCCCTCCTCAGCTCTGTCTCAGCAGCCAGCGTCCCGTTCCCATACCTGGGAGCTCTGCAGCACTCGGACACCCCCGGGGCTTTCTGTGACCCCACGGGCCCTGAGACCACACTGACCCTGTGAGGATTCCACGCCCCACTTAGCCACTGGAGCGAAGTCCGTGGAGCAGACTTCTGAATGTTCCGATTTTGTGCCCTGCTGCTCTCTCACCTGCCCGTAAGTGGCTCACAGAGGCTCCTCCCCCACCCTTCTACTCTGTCCTCCCAAATACCACCTTGTATTCACTTCTCCACATGTCCTACCTTGCAAAAAGTGGTTACTTTCCTGTTGCTAGAATGGCTGCTCTTCCTCTCTTCAACTTCCTGTTGAGTCTGTAGGTGTTCAGAATGGTTTGGTAACTATCTAGGTGAACTCCTGGGAACCCAGGAAATTTAGATCGCCTACTTGTCCGCCATCTTGCTCCTCCCTCCAGTCTGTTTTTTTTTTTTTTTTTTCCCCTTCATGCAACTTAGCACTTTCTGAAAGGACCCCATTCATTTATTTATTCTATTGGCTATTGCCTGTCTCCTTCCCCTAAAATGTGAGCTCCCCTAAAACTTAAACTATATTTGTTTTAGTTTCTACTGGAACCCTAGTATGTAGAATATCACCCGGAACATAATGGCCCCAGGAAATAGTTGTACAGTGGGATAAATTTTAATTAGTCATTGTTTTCCCTTTCTGCCTATGTGAACAAACATAACTAAGAAAGTCTCAGATTTTCATTGAGATCATATGGAGAGTTTTGCAATGCCCACCTGATTAAACTGAAAATTAAAGAGTGAGAGATGCTCGGAAAGAGGGAAAGTCTTGAAGAAAAAAAAATCTCCAAACTCTTTTTTTTTTCCCAAAGTACTGCAACTGATTTTCAATGTTTACTTCAGGGTCCCTTTTCAGTATGCATTTTTCTCCCCCCTCCATCATCAATCATTGTCAATTTGAAAAAGTACAATACTTAGGGTCATTTATCTAGACCTATTGGAGTCTAAAATTATGCGACTTCAGTCAAATATATGTGAATAAAGACTGTCATTTCTGATTAATGACATGTGACTTGAATGTCTCACAAAATCATTTATGCCATCCAAGCTTTACAGAAAGGTTATTATGTAAGGTCTTCCCCCTCATGTTTTCTGCTTTTCTCTCTAAGAATCCTAGAGGATCCAATTTCTCAGTAGGAGAAAAGGCAAATGTTTAATGATTTCAGTTGTAATTGTTACTCTAGTCCTTGGTGTGCTGGACCAAGAGTATTTTTCAAGTTGAAAATTTTCTGCCACTGGATGGTTAGGCAAGCTTATGATGTTGCTGTTTTGCAATTTTTGTTGCCAACATAGCCTTCTCTATTATTGAAAAAATAATCCATGTAAGACACTAATCTTATTCAGTTGATGCAGAAAAAAGAAGAGTTGAAAAACATGCCAATTCTTTGTCGATTATACTTTCCATGATTCATCAACTCTCTTCTTGAAGCATAAAATTCCTCTTCAGCATAGATCCAAAAACATGGAAAAGAAAGAATTTAGAAAGCAAACTTAGAAGGAGGGAAAGCCAGGCCTGAAATAAGAATTTAAAAGAGAGAGAAAGAAAGAAAATGTTTCTCTGAAGAGACACTGTGTCTTCTTTTCCTCAAGGGTATCGCTCTCTCAGACTCTTTCCACAAAGTCTCTTTGGGAATTCTTTTCTGTCACTAGGCGTGTAAGAGGAGAGTGTTCGCCGCCATCAATCACGTGCTAAGGATTGACAAAGGCAAGTGGCTAGAGCATGTGTTAAGGGACGGAGGTACTACCTCCCTGTCCTTGACATTCCCTCTGAGGTGGAGGGAAGACCTCAGATGTGGTAACTCCTAGTTTCCTTCTCCTTCTCCTTTCCATGGGGGGTTAGAGTGGACCGACTTGATTGTAGGAGGGGAAGGATTGAGTATGGGAGACTCAGATCGGACCTTTTTTCTTCTGGGAGTGAGCTGTCCACAAGGATCATGGTATCTCCGCTTCCCCCTTTCACTCTGGGGGAAGCTTCTCTGGCCTAGTGCTGCTGAGACTAGGTCATTAACTCTACCTGAGGTGCTATTAGTATGGTATCAGTACAGCTCGTCTTCCACCTTGATTCCTATTAATGTACTCAGTTGGCTTTGACCTTCACCTTTTTTCTTTGTTTCTTCAACTGACATCAAAGCCAGCTCTGGTTGGGGGGCTCTGTTTTCAAGGACCTCCCTCAGAGAATGGAATAGGGTGTGACTCCTTGGGTCATAGTGGGAAAATGACGGAAACTCATAGCATTGTATTTGAAAAGTCCAATAGCATCTTTGTCCCTTTTTTTTTTTTTAAAGATTTTATTTATTTGACAGACAGAGATCACAAGTAGGCAGAGAGGCAGGCAGAAAGAGAGAGAGGAGGAAGCAGGATCCCTGCTGAGCAGAGAACCTGATGTGGGGCTTGATCCCAAGACTCTGGAATCATGACCCAAGCTGAAGGCAGAGGCTTTAATGCACTGAGCCACCCAGCTGCCCCAACATCTTGGTCCTTTTTTTAAAGATTTTTATTTATTTATTTGACAGAGAGAGATGACAAGTAGGCAGAGAGGCAGGCAGAGAGAGGAAGGGAAGCAGGCTCCCTGCTGAGGAGAGAACCCGATGTGGGGCTTGATCCCAGGACCCCGGGATCATGACCTGGGTCGAAGGCAGAGGCTTTAACCCACTCAGCCACCCAGGCGCCCATCTTGGTCCCTTTTTGAGTACCCTCTGCATAATAAGCCTCTCTAATTTTTTTTTTTCTTCTTGAGACCTGTTTCATACGATAAATTAGGGAGTCCCTACTATGCATTAAGCTCTGTTTCAGTTCTTGATATAAATACAAAAGACCCATGAAACGTGGCCTTTGCCTGCAATAGTGCACTTTGAGTTAAAATTCATTAAAAAAAAAAAGGGACAATAGGCCATAAATAGATGAAACTGCCTATGCTTTGGGTGCTAAGAGAGGGAAAAAAGTGAAGACTATGGCAGATGGGGAAGACTTCTTGGAAGAGAAAGCACCGAGCCTTTAAGGATGAACAGAGTTAGAATAATGGAGGAGCCGCATAAGCCATGGTTCTCTTGGTTGCAAGGGACAAAATCAAATTCAAACTGGTGTAAATAAAAAAGGGAATGCCTTTGTTCACATCTGAAAACCCCGGAGGGAATACTGTTCAGACATAGCTGGATCCAGGGAGCCTGGTGGGGTTCTCTGAGTTTGGTCTTATCTCTCTGTCTCTTGATTTATATCTGCTTTACCTTATGCTGGCTTCATTCCCAGGCAGGCTGTCTCTTTGGTAGCAAGAGGTCTGCCAGGATGTCCAGATTTAAATCCCATCAGCAACCCCAACAAAAAGCAAATTTGTTCTGCTAAACAGTTCCCAAAGTCTTGGAATTCAGCCTCATGGGCTCTGATTGGGTCACATGTCCATCCCTGAAATAGACATCGTGGCTGTCTTGTCCTATTAAGCAGAGGTAGAGTCATGTGGATTGCAAATGGGAGGGGTGTTTCTTCCTGGAAATTTGGGGTGCCGTCTGCAGATGAGTGGGCGAATAGGTGTTAGATCGACAAATCTAAGACATGGCTATGAGAGGGAAACTGACAAATGTTGGGGGGGAAATGCTCTTTAAAAAAATGTCCTATGGGGCGCCTGGGTGGCTCAGTGGGTTAAAACCTCTGCCTTCGGCTCAGGTCATGGTCCCGGGGTCCTGGGATCGAGCCCCGCGTCCGGCTCTCTGCTCCGCAGGGAGCCTGCTTCCTCCTCTCTCTCTCTGCCTGCCTCTCTGCCTACTTGTGATCTCTCTCTCTCTGTCAAATAAATAAAATCTTTATAGAAAAAAAATGTCCTACAAACATAAGGGAGTATGGAGGTTGGTCATGGAGTGGGAGCTGAAGTGAACCTTAATCAGAAGGACATCATGAGGGGAAAATGCTGTGTTCTTGGAAGGAAGAAGGGAGAATAAAGACTGACAAGAACGTAAAATTTTCTCAGAAATGGTGAGAAAATGAAGCTGGAGAAGCAGAGTGGACCAAAACATCAAAGGACTAGAAGTTATCTAGAGCTAGATTTCATGCAGTATGTGAAAGCAACCAGCCATCGAGAGATATTAAATCTATCTTCAAGCACTGCAGACATTACTTGCCAGGCTGATGTGTTACAAAAACCGCCAATCTGTTTTCCTTTTTGGAGCAAAAGGCAGTTGACACACCAGCATGACTGTCCTCTTGAGGAGTTTGGTGTAAACCAACCAGGCCACCCTGTCCTGTGACTGGGTCGGAGGTGGGCATGGGATCCAGCCCATATCCCAAAGGCTGAAAAGTCTGTTGGAGGAATTTCTGTGGAAAGGGATCTCTTTCCCTAGAAAGGGACTATTCTTCTTCCCCAGACTATTCTGGGAAGACATGAGAACCTAGATCCTTCACGTCATCATCAGACTAAGTCCTGCAGTGTACTTTACTCTGGGCCTTCTGTTATGCGGCATGATGAATATCTTTGTGGTTTTAGTCCATGTCAGTTGGGTTTTCTGCTATTTGCCACCAAAAGCATCCTAAGGTATGCTTTTTTTTTTTTCTTAAGATTTTATTTATTTATTTGACAGGCGGAGATCACAAGTAGGCAGGGAGGCAGGCAGAGAGAGGAGGAAGCAGGCTCCCTGCCGAGCAGAGAGCCCGATGCGGGGCTCCATCCCAGGACCCTGAGATCATGACCTGAGCCTAAGGCAGTGGCTTTAACACACTGAGCCACCCAGGCACCCCTAAGGTATGCTTTTTATACTGAAAATATGGACCTGGAAACTTATTATACGTCATCTATTTATTCCTGTATTACACACACAATAAAATCCCCATTAAAATAAAAAGGAAAATTTTTACTATCATGCAGAAAAAAAGACTAGAAGGAAACGGACCAAAATCTTAATAAGTCCCTTTTAGGGACCTAAATATAGATGGTGTGATTTTTTTTTTTCCTTTTGGTTCTTTTTTTCTTCAAACGTTATATTAGAAAACTTGTTACTCTTATAAAAGTTAGGAAATGTAAGATTTTTCCCCATGACCAACCCAAATTCAATGAATCTGAATTTTGAGTAATGGACTATTTTTGATATTTTAATTTTTGAGCACCTCAGAACCCTTTTGATTTCAAAAGGCTGTGATTAGAAGACGTTCGGAAATGTATGAGTCATTTTTCTCTCTTTTAAATTGTGTGGTAACCGGAATGGAATTTTTCTTTACTGATGGCAAATGTCTCAGACTTCAGGTCATTTTTCTGAAGGTCAAGGCCTGGAGATACAGGCCGAGCTGGTGTTGGAAATTAAACTTAATCTACACTGACTGGGTACTGCCCTGGAAATTGCCTTCCTGCCCTGGCCTGTTTATGAGTCCCTCAGAGTCATTCATACTCTATTAGTTGCATGATCTCAGATTTCTTTTTAAATTGGTTTCCTTTCTTTTTAGGAAAAATTAATTAAAAAGAAAATGTATCTCACTGTCATAGTATGAAAACTGGTGTCATTTGGGATAAACAGAAAGCAACCCAGAGGGATAACCCAGATAAAAACTGAATGATATTAATCGTATTCTATTTTGATACTGTTGAATGCTGAAGGTTCTAAGCTTGGATCCTGATCTGTCTTTATTTCAAAGGGAGATTATCACAAGTTAGAGAGATGGTGGAAAGTCTATTAGTACTCAACTGAGTCTTCTTGAGAAGTGAGAAGGGTTGAAAAGGATTAACTTTCTTGCTACAAGATTCAGTATGATTTAAAAGTGCATTCCAGTGCCACTTAAAATCACTTTCTCCAGACCACCCAAAGTGAGTCATCTACCACTTCGTATTCATACATTGCTGGTCCTATCTGCTGCTTGCCACCTTCTAGGAAACGATGTACTACATTGGTGGCTGCATAGTTAAAGCAGTCTAAGGGGATCGCCTCACAAACTGAGTGCACTCACATGCGTGCACAAACACGGTTCTCAAATATTAGCGTGCAACAGATTCCCTTGTAGGGCTTGTCGAACAACACAGTTTCTGACTCACCAGGCTGGGCACAGAGCCTCAATATTTGCATTTCTAATGAGATCCCAGGTAACACAGACACTGCTGCCAAAGACCACACTTGGAGGACCCATGAGCTCAGGGAGGGAAGAGCCAATGTATTGCTAACTTCAAAACAATGTCGCCTCCTCACTTTCGTTGATGCCAATCCATGCGGGTCTGTAGAGTAAGCAGAGGAATCGAGCAGAGCTGAAATCCAGATGAATTAAGATGCACACAGTTTTTAACCTTTACTCCAGCTAGGAGTACATCAGTTCCTACAAGTTGATCTGCCGCATCAAGTAAATAGATCTGCTCAGAGGAAAGGTCAGTACACATGTTCTGCTACAATGTAATTTCAGTCTATTGCCCTGTGCCCTATTACTCTCTCTGGTGCAAGAGATACAATGGTGAAAAGCTTGCATTTAATTGTCTCTTCTCTACTAAAAGCCTCTCGGCTCACAGAATATTCATGAGAACTAAGCAGATGAGCTCCGGAAGACAAGCCTGGCTGGCCTCAGGATCACACACACCACTTCTCCGTGGCTGCTGCTTCTCCAGATCCTCATCCGTGTTTGAGAGAGGGCTCCTTTTCCATCCTCAAGCAGTTCGCGACTCTGTTCTCCTGCCTCTTCACTCACTGCATGCCATTCCCAAGAACCAGAACTTAGGGATTCTTTCAGAAGGACGCTCTGATCCCTTCTTCCTGCGGGGTGCGAGCTATCTGCCAATTATGGAACTGTGTTTAGTTTCTATGACTTAATAATTACTTTAATTTCACTTCATACTGTTCTGGAGAACTCTTTTAGAATGAAGGACACTCAGCACACTCCTAGCGCTCGCCCGGAACAGACACAGCTAATCAGAATGTGTAGAATTAAATAAAAGAGCAATTATGGGAGGCTGTGATGTGTTATAACAGATGTACCAAACAAGACTCGATCAACTCATTGCTCGGAAGAGAAATAATGTATTAAGGCGGTTTCAGTACAGATCTTGCAAGCACAAGTGGGAACATTTAACAGGGTAGAGGAGGAGGAAAAAAAAAAAAACAACCCAAGGACATGAAGCATAGGATTTCATCAAATGATTCCAGATATTTCATTTATGTCATGTACTGATTTCCATCAGATGTATCTTCCCATGGTCTCCGGTGTTCAGTTCTGTCATGAATGATCTGTTCACAGGAGCTAGGTCCCTCCTTGGTTCAGATGACCATGAAGGAAAGGTCACTAAGGATAGAGACGAGTCCCTTGGGAGATATGCCCAGCCTTAAGAATCTGTATTAAGCCTCTGGTCAACCAAGTTACTCACCTCTCCCTTCTTTTGGGGTGACTCACGGTGCAGTAGGTGGGAAAGTCCAGGTGCGATTGGCAGCAGGCTGAATTTATGGCGCCTTGTTTCCCCAGTTGCTCTCAGGACCCCCATCTAAGTTATGCCAGCCTCTCAGGGAATGTTTTCCCTAAACATTGCGTGGTTAAAGCAGCTGGGTACTTAGAGCTCATTAGCTAAATTAGATTTATTTCAATACCAGTTTTATAGGACTTAGCTTTTGCTCTGGAGGCAAACTCTTGCTAGGGAAGATGAGGAGAGGAAGAAAAGGTAGAAAACAAGTTTTAGGTCCTCCGGAGGCTTATGATTCACTAATAAAGACAAGGCAAGCCCAAGCAATTCCAAATTTGAGAAGAGTTGTCTCTAATTGCCATTAAAAAAAAAAAAAAGCATCTAATTGTTCATACACAGCCTACAGGGTAGCAACTGCGATGCTTTTAGGAGGATCCGGGTCTTGACCTAGTGTTGGGAAAACCCTGAACTTCAGGCGATTTGCTATCATCTGACAGGTGTGATTCAGCAACAAGGGCTTAAAGATGCCATCTTTTCTTTGAAGCGCTTCTCCATTTGTCCTCTGTACAATTTGTGTGGTATTTTACCTCACATTGTGACAGCCACCTGCTCATCCACTTTGTCTCGAGCTCTTTTATCTGTGTATCTCTCATTCTATCTACATTTTATACAATTTATAATTGGGGCACCCTGCTAGCTCATTCGGAAGAGTGTGTGACTCTTGATCCCAGGGTTGTGAGTTTGAGCCCCACAGTGGGTGGAGAGATTACTTAAGTAAGTAAATGTATCCATAAACTTTAAAAAATATTATTATAGGGAAACCTGGGTGGCTCAGTTGCTTAAGCTGCTGCCTTTGGCTTGGGTCATGATCCCAAGATCCTGGGATCGAATCCGCATCAGGCTCCTTGTTCAGTGGGGAGCCTGCTTCTCTCTCTGCCTCTGCCTGCTTGTGCACTTGTTCTCTCTCTCTCTCTCTCTCTCTCTCTCTCTGTGGCAAATAAATAAATAAAATCTCTTTAAAAACATTATTATAAAATTATCATTTTTATAAAATTTGCAAAAGCGTACAGCACTTTTTTTCCTCCCGTTTGTCCTGTATCCACAACTAGGCATCATGCTTTTTAGGAGATGAGTAAGACTGCTCCTTCCTCTGTGTCCGTTTACCAGGGTGTTTAGAACAATGCTTCTTCCATAGAAACACTAAGTCTGCTGATTGAATAAAATGGAATAGAATGGCCTTGGCTCTCTAGGTCAGAAATAGCACAAATCTCAGGTATGGATAATGAGCAAAGGCTTCTTTCATTTACTTTTACCTTCTTTTGAGTTGTCTGACTGGTGCAGAATGAGGCCAGAGGGCCTGTGAGGGATGTAACGGTTGTAAGCTGAGTCAAGACACGATAAGCCACACCAGAAGAAACACGGTTTTCAATCCGAAGAGTGAGGCTCCAACGTCCCCCTCCACCCGCCCAAGATTGTACCAAGGTGAATTCCAGAACCCTCTTACCACTTGGTACACCAGCGTCCCCCTCCATCAAACAGGCTCCAGAATAGTCTTTGCCCTTGTTTCAAACATGGATTTGGTGGGGAGTCAGTGAAATAATATGTGAGAAACATGAAGAGAAGTTGTGATCCTGTACAAATAAATACAAATTGTTGTTTATGATGATAAAACCGAGAGAATGGAAACCTGCATTTAAACCTGCATAAACCAGTGTGATCAAGTCCAGACAGCCCGGCAGTTTCAATAAATCTCATGGCTTTGCAAAGTTTCTATTGTTTACTTGAAAAATCACAACATTTTCCAAAACAACAAATACGGGCCTCTTTCATTTGGGCTGCCCCACGGAATGAGGCATACAGATGGTTAGCAAATGGGCTGCTGGATTACCGAGAGGCCGCTGGATTAATCGTGCTTTTCATCAGGCTGGGCGATCTTGGCTGGAGAAAAACAGGGTTGCCCGGGACTTGCCCCATACCTGCGTGTGCCTGTCGAAATGCCACAGGCATGAGGGGATCTAGAATCTGTCCTCAGAATCCTGCTCCAAGCCAAGCCCTAATGAAAGCTTGGAAAAGGTGAGCCTAGTCATTGGTACTTACAGAGCCATCTGTGAGTTTTGTCTCCCTGACAGCCTTTTCCTTGAAGAAGGACCCTGTTCTCTCCACCCTGGGGAGGGTCATGTGACCCAAACGTGGCCAATCAGATTATGGCATTGGTCAGGCTTTTGAGGGTCCCTCACCAAGGCCATCCTGGGTCAAAGAGACCCCGTTCTAGAACTTGTATCCAAAGCCCTCTTTCTGTCCATGCTGGCAGGATATAAGATTGGAAAGCCCAAAGGCCTGGCATGTAGGAGAATACTCCTGGGAATGGGGCTGGTGCTAAGGAAAGCAAAGCCCAGAGATAAAGTCACCTGTGTTGTTTGGCATCTGGACGCTGGCCCCATCAGCAGGTCCATCCTTGGAGTGGACAGTGGGAGGACAGCCCACGTACATTTCTCAGAGGCCAGGGGGACAACAGGGTGCTGGGGGAGCCTTCTATACTGGGGCGGGCTTTATCCTCCTCTGAAAAGACAGCCTCCTCCACTCCACCTGGCCCATTCCTCCTAACTGAACCAGTTATAGGTTGTTTGTGATTTGCCCTTGAGGTCACTTTGTGTCCGACTTTTGACTCCCTAGCAGACTGACTTACCTTTGAGGGCAGGGTCTTCTGCGGGCTTGTGTTGTCTCTCCCCGGCCTACAGAGCTGCTGAAAGAGTCCAGCCTCAAGATTCATCTCTGCCGGGACGACTCGGGGAATGGGGATGTTTATGCAAATCTCAGAGGACAGTGGCTTCTTCGTGGTTCCTGTCGGGAACCCAGAGGGGACAGTTTGCTTGCCTTTGGCTAAGATTCTTCTTTCTTAACCAGCCCCAACAGACACAGGGAAGGAATGCTGCCGGAGCTTCTTTAGGGATTCCCAGGATTGAAGGGAGGAGGCAGAGGGCAGGGAGGGTTAGGTGAGTAGGTCTCCTACTTCCTTCTGCCTCTGCCATCTTGTGAAGAATTACCTCACCACCTCTGCTTCCTAAAGTGTAACCTCGTGACTGCCAGTGCTGCTCTGTGAGCGTGGAGAAGCAGGTCAGAGAGAACATGGCCCCTCAACAACCTTGTCTTCTAGGCTCCGGGTCGGGACGTTCACCCAAGGATCATGGAGTCATGGCTCATTTAGTCTCTCCCTATTTCTCTTTCCATGAGGCCCTCCGTCAGACCATTCAGGCTGACAAGGGGTCAAACGCTCTGTCATCACTCTGTTACCAAGACTTCTTTCCCTTCTTCCTATCACCCTCTACCCCCGAATCACTTCCTCTTCCTCTAGCCAGAAAACAAGAGGTCTGTTCATAGCCAGGGTTCCCCCAGTGGACACAACCAAGTCCCAGGGTCACCTGAGCCAGGGCATGGTTGTCTTAAAAACCACTATAAAATGGACCTTGATGACTGCTTTACAAAGTGCTTTCACTTCCACATACATAGGTCGTTAATGTTTTTATAATGCTGTGTTGAGTCAGGACCCTTGGTCCGTGAATGGCACCCGCAATCAAGAAGCTTGCAAAAGGCAGGAGCACGTTTAGAAAACACGTCTCCATAAAATCACTTCTCTTTCCACAACATCGGCTTCTGGGCCAAAAGATGGAGACCAAGCTCATGCTCCCCTAATCGTCCACAAAACTTTCTTCTTTAGCTCCTCTGGGTGGCTACAGAGCTCCCTCCTACCCTGTTCCATCTGTGGAACGTTGAGCCACTTGGAATGGAAATTCAATCCAATCTCCACTAGGTACGTGAACAGGGCCGCTAGCATCTCTCAGTGCTGACCAACCCTATCGGTTCCCAGGGACTCCAGGAGAGCGTTATGGTGGCATGGTCCCCCTGGAGCCAAATTCCTCCCTTGCCAGATGAGTTGTGATTATTATGAATGATAAAGAGGTTCAGTACTTTATTATTTTTACTTTTAAAAATTGTGAAGCAAATGTTTCTCTCTGCACCATAACTGATCATTTTAATTTCCTTGCTTTTGCTATAATAAAAATTGACGTTAAAGGATGCCTGAGGCAGGGTAATGAGAAAATGAAATTAGTTTTTCAGTTGACTGATCAAAAGCATTTTATATGTGATAATAAACAGTTTATTTTACTCTTTTGCTTATGACATAATTAATGGCAAAAATATTTTCCTGAAATTCATATTGTCTGCTGAACTCTCCTTCCAAGTTCCAGGAAAATAATATTTTTGTAATTCTCTAGACTGGATTAAAAAAAAAAAATAAACTTTACCACTCCCTTCTGAGGAGACTTTATAATCTTTGTTTAACCCTTCATGATTTGTGACTACTATTGGACCAACCGGGTCAGGGAAAATGCTTGTCTGCTGTATTTCCTTCCCAGGGGACAGCAATCTTTTTCTGTTGAAACTGGGGTCAGTCTTCCCAGTGGTCTTTATTGTAGGATCGCCCTTCCTTAAAGCCTGAGAAACTCAGGTTTGTTGTCAGGATTAAAAGGCACAGGATTTTTTTTTTTTTTTTTTTAAATATAGATGGGTTGTAAGCCAGTGAACTGGTCCTGAACTTCTTTGATTTTTGGCTTTGAAAAATGTGTCGCTTTTCTCCATAGCGAGATAAGAAAATGATGGATTTGAATGACTGCTGCATTGGGATTTGAAGTCCTGGCCACTAATCCCAAATATCTCCTTCTCCAACCATAAGGTTGGTATTGAAGTTTCATTTAGCTGTATCTCAGTTTCCTCATTTGGGTAACTTCCTAATTTGTCTTGGTAACAGTAAAAGTACCCATCCCCAGGACCTTGATGTGTGCCCGGCGCAGCAAGATGCAAATGCAAAGTCATTTCTTAAATCACGTTTGTAAGAAAACTGCAGTCACCCTGTATTGGTTAGCTTTTGCTGCCTAACACCTACTCCAAAAGGTAGGGGTGGAAAACAATAGCCATTTTATTCAGCTCATGATTCTGAGTTGACCACGTGGGTTTTTGGTCTTGGCTGACTTGGCGGATCTGCTTTTGGCTCCTGTGTCTGGCAGGGTTTGGGCTTGCAGCTGGATGGTCAGCTGGGAGAGCCACTCTCTGCTCCCTGTGTCTCTTACCCTCCAGTGGGTTAGCCTGAGCTCGATCACGTGGCATTCCCAAGATTCGAAGTGCCACAAGAGAGAGAAGGTCCCAGGGTATGATATCTTTAAGTATCTACTTGAATCAACATTTGATATAATCCCATCGGCCAAGGGAAGCCACGTGGTCTCCCTGCAGAGTCCAGAGAGTAGCATACCACCCAAGGGAAGGGAAACCTTGCAGCCTCTTTATCCAAAAGTCTACCCCATAACCTAAATAACCATCAGTGCCAAGAATGGCTGATTTAATTAGGGTTCATACTTTACTCTTTGCACAAAGTCTTTGATTATGCTCTCCTTTTTATTTGGAATGCAGTTTGAGACTGCTTCCTGGTTTTTTTGATCAGCTCAAATCCAATCTCTAAAGCTCTCACAAAGCTGTATATCTTTCTCTGGAACCCTTCCCACATTTGCAATATGACATTAATTTTCATGGTTACCTAATGGGTATTGGTTACCCCACCAGCCTGCAAGTTCAAGAATACAAGGATTGTGCTTCTTTTTACTTCACACTGTATCCTAAGCTGGCCAGAGTGTGTGGCATAGAACACCAAAGTTTTGTTAAGTAATTGTTTCAGATTATCTTTAATTTCTCTCCATATCATGTAGTTGTCACCAACGAAGTCTTACATATTTCATTAGATTTATCCCGAAGTACTTGATGTTTTCAGTAGATTTTTAAAAACTCTTTTTCCTTGTTGCTGGTAGATAGTAACATGATTGAGTTGTGTGTCAACCTTGTGAACAGAGACCTTGCTAGATTCACTAATTGATTTTAAGACTTTGTAGATTCTTTTGCACTTTCTTTATATGAAGTTATATCAACTGTAAATAATGACTTTTACTTTTTCCTTTTTATCTCATATCCCTTTTATTTTCTTGGCAACTTATACTGCCCAGACCCCTCATTATCATGTTCAGGAGAAGTGATATTGAGTATCCATATTTTGTTTATAGTATCAGAGAAAAGTATTCAGCAATTCACCATTAGAAAGAAGTCTGTTAAGTATTTCTTTTAAAATTCTACATCAAAGGTAGAAAGAATAGTATTATAAGCTCCATGTGCTATCACCAGGCTGTAATAATTGTCAATATCTTGCCATTCTTGTTTATCTACAATCCCACATTTTTATTTCTTTGCTCATAAAATAATTAAGCGTATTTTGAAAAAGTAATGAATACGGAATTCTATGTAACCATTAAATATAGAGTGGATCAATCTGTATGGGCATAGAAAAACGTCTACCATATAGTAAATTAGAAAATACATATACATACACACACATCCTATGTTTGTCTTAAAGCTACATATGTATATCTCTCTATATGTTTATATGCATAGAGAAAAGAAAGACATACATCAAGTAGTAACAGAGGTTACATCTGGCAAGTGAGATGGGAGTAGAGGATAGATATTGCCTCTTTTACTGTATACATTTCTGTGTTCTTAGAATTTCTTTTAAGGAGCATGCACTGCTTTTGTAATTTAAGAAAGCCAATAAAGGAAAACATATATTATTAGCCAGCTAGTTTGTGAGCATTGAGTAAAGAATGCAATGATCCAGGAGCTAACAAGTAATGCAGAACTAATTTCATTTCTTTTTTCCTCTTTTTTAAAAATACGATTATTATACTCATAGTTCAAGGGAATGCAGTACAATGGTGTATCTTAACATCCCTTAACCTGGTTTCTTGTGTTGCCCTTTTGGACAAGTTTGAGACCTGAAGGCTGAGAACTGTTTGATCATCTTCTGGTATTTATTAAGAACCTATTATATACCAGGCACTCTTCTAGGATCTGGAATACAACACCAAACAAGTCAGACAAGATCCTTGTCCCCAGATATCTTCCATTCTAACTGGAGGGGACAGTCACTATATAAATGAATAATTACTCATCAATAAGCCATCTCCTCTGAAGGGATTAAAGTAGAGAATGAGATGGAGAGCAATGAATTGGATACTGAGTGGTCAAGTTAAGTCTGGAAGAAAAAAAAAATCACTTGTTTAAAAAGATTTTATTTTTTATTTGAGAGAGAGAGAGAGAGAGCACATGTGAGCAGGGAGAGGGACCGAAAAAGGAGATAACAAGCTTCTGGCTGAATGGGGTTCTCCCTGTTGGGCTCAATCCCAGGACACTGAGCTGGAACCAAGAGTAAGCTGCTTAACCAACTGAGCCACCCAGGTGCCTCCAAAAAAATCACTTTTAAGCTGAGATCTGAGGGGTAAGAAGAACCATCCCCGTGGAAAACAGGAGGAAATCTACATTGTGGGCCCAAGTGATACAAGGGCCAGAAGTAGGGAATGAGCACAGTGGACTTGAGGAATAGCATGGAAATCAAGGAGGGTGCAGGACAGAGAACAAAGTGGAGAAGGGAGGGGGTCCTGCATAGCTCAATGGGTTAGCGTCTGACTCTTGATTTGGGCTCAGGTCATGATCTCAGAGTTGTGAGATGCAGCCCCGTTTCAGGCTCCATGATAGGTGTGGGGCCTGCTGAAGATTCCCTCCCCGTCCCTTTCCCCCTCCCTCTCTCAAAAAACAAACAAAAACAATAAAAAAAACCAAAACCCACAACAACAATAAAACCAAAACCAAAACCAAAATGAACAATGACAAATGGGGAAGTGGAAAAAGGAGAGGAGGGCAGGGAAGGAGGCAGAGTTCAGGTGAGGTTGGGCTGTGAAGCCAAGGTAAAGATTTGGATTTTAATCTACTTGCAGATGGGAAACCATTGAAGGATTTGAGTCAAGGAAGTGACATAACCATATGGTTTTTGTTTGTTTTCTTGTCCTGTTTTGTATTAATCACACTGGGAGCTCTGTTGAGAATGGATTGGAGTGGGGCTAAAGGAAGAGATATGAGGAGGGTGCTCTTCCAAGGAAAGGAAGATGCCAATTTGGGGCTAGAGTGGTGGTAGTTGAGTTGAATTTGTGAGACACATTGTGGGCAGAATCTCCCCGGTCTTACTAATGGATTGAATTCGATTAGGAAAGGATAGGGCTCAAGGGTGACTTCTTGTTTTTTGGCCTGGGAAAATGGCAGGAGTACCTTTTACTGAGATGGAGAAGGTGGAAGGTTTGTGAACATGCTAAGTCTGAGATATCTCCTGCATATCCAAGTGGAAATATCAAATAGAGAGCTTGGTCATCAAATCTGGAATCTACAGGGGAGGCCAAGCTTTTAAGGTAGATTTGGGACTCTTTGGCGATGTAGATTTGGGACTCTTTGGCAAACAGATGGTATTTAAAGTCGGTGATTTCATCTTTCCATTGAAAAATCTGCCTCTGAGGAGTGTGGATTAACCCAGGATTCCGCCATTGTTCTACCCCGTTCCACATATTTAATGACCTGGAAGAAAGGAGAACTTGTTCTGATCCTATCTGCGGCCACTAGTTGGCTTGGAGGAAAGCCTAGTGGGCTAGGTGAAAGAATGAAGATGTCGAAGTAGCAATGGGCAGGACTGACTCAAGGTCACAGGGATATGCATTAACTTTACTTCTGCCCCCACCCCCATCCCAACTCAGAGTGGAGGACTGAAACGGACTAGGTAAGTCCTTCTTATGGATAATGACCCTGGTCGTCCATAGGTTTAATATGTATCAGTAGTGTGTAAGGAAAATTTAGACCAATGACTAGGACCAGACCAAAACATCTAGGCCGTTAGGCAAGCTAATGGGGAAAATCTCTTTGACACTGTAGTCTGGGGTGGAGATCTAATGGAGGCCAAAGAGGGAGCCATGCAGGTGTCTGAGAGAATGGACTTTCAGGTATCAGAAACTGTAAGTTGCAGAGGGGCAACCTTGCCATTCTTGACTATGGTGCATGCCCAGCGCCTAGACATTCCCAGGTATGTAATAAATGACAGGTGTTTAATAAATGCTTTTTGAATGAAAAAAAAAAATACCCATTTGTTAACATCCACGTGGATCATGATAAATAGGGAAGGCAACTCCCCTTCTCTCCAGTTTTTTTTTTTTTTTTCATTATCCCTTCCCACACTGAGATTCTCTGAGACTTCCATGTGATGATTACCATCCAAAAGACATTCTTGAGTTCTTAATGCAAATGGGGCAGTGCTGAAAAATGTACAAAAAGAACTGTGTAGACCTTTCTAATTGTAGAATCCAAAATCTACTGTGGTAGTTCAATTGATGAACACATGTAAAATTGCGTAGCACAGTGCTTGGAATGTAACAGCTGTTCAAAAAGAAAGTGCTAGAAGCTGAGTCTCTTGTAGAAGAAAAAATGGATGGTGAATAGTCAAATATTATCCAGGAAAAGGATAAATGTATTGAATGACAAATTCTATTTTCTTCTCTATATATCCATAAAGTGATTATTATGTATTTGGAGTTTGGCTAAAGGAAGTGAAAAAATTCAGATGTATTGAGTGCTTGGTATGTGTCAGGAATTATACCAGATATCATATGTCTCAATCTTAAAACAATCACAAAGGTTGGTAATAGTCCTCATTTTCAACGGTGAAAATATGGTTCAGAGAATCAGGATCATTTGCTTATGGACACAATCTTTTTCCTCTTTGGAAGACTTAGCAATTGGCTAATTCTGTATACTTTTACTTTCTGAATCAAGTAAGGATCATTTGAAAAAAATCCTTTTGCACTTTAACCTTTTATTTTTAAAGGTTTGATAAAGGGCATATGTTATTTCCTTCACCTTAGCAAGTCCAAGGAAACACCATAACTTAAGTCCCCTGTAGAAAACCTGGGGTCTTAAAGGTCTACACATCATTCTTTTAAAGCAACTGAGTAATATAGATATATTCAAGTCATAGGAAGCTTTTAATCTACCATTTTAACCTGAAAATGTAACGATAGTTATTGGAAACAAATAATGAATGACAAATTCAACAATAAAACACTAGATTATACCAATAAAATAGATAGTAAGATAAAAATGTTGACAATCACCACTATTATTTAACATTTTGGGGTCTTCACCAATAAAACAAGGCATGAACTAGAAAATGAGAGATAAAATATTGGAAAGAATACAGTCATCATTTTTATAGGACATGATTGTCTCCATATACAGCCTCAAAAATAAATCAAATGAAAAACTGCAAAGACCAATAACAGAGTTCGATAAGAGTATCAGACTAGTATAGAAAGAGCACTTTCCTAAATTTCAGAAGCAATGAGCTAAAATAACAACAATAATCCACATTAATAAGAATATAAACACTAAAAATAGATGTAATAAATTATATTGGTTGAAATGCGGTCTTCATGAAACTTTTGACAACCACAGAAAATAATTGTATCTAAATTGCTGTACTGTTGGTCAGCTGTTTTAGAAGGAAAAAAAAAAATCCCTGTACTACTTTTTGAAATTGTCTTGATTTTTCAGCAATTTAAACTCAATCTAATGTAGTTCTGTGTAGAGAATGTCACTAGAGTTTTAAGTGTATATGTGTGTGGGTGCCGATAATTTTGTATTGTTTTGTGGGTGGAAAAGAAAAACAATTCAAGCTGAGAAAAGTATTCTTGAATATCCATTTTTTTAAAATTTTATTAAAGGATTTTTTTTTTAAACCACTGTCACAAAATGCAAAAGCTCTACAGAAAAACTGTAAAATTTCATAGCATAGCAACTTTATAGCTTAGGAAAGATCTGGATCTAAATGGAATAGCATACCTTACTCTATAATGAGAAGAATCGATACGTTTCAATTTCCACCACATCAATGTATACATTGCTTGCAATTTCGATGAAAATGCCAGTAAGATCTTTTTGTGGGTATCTTTGTGGGGAGGGGAAATTCAAGTTGATATTAAACATTATTGGGAGGAATAAACATAAAAGAACAGCCCTTTAAATTTTTGAAAAGGAAGCCTCATTAAGGGGAGGGTATCACCTAGCAGATTTCAGAATTACTTTTAAGATAGCAGAATAGGGACGCCTTGGGTGGCCCAGTTGGTTAAGTGTCTGCCTTCTGTTCAGGTCGTGATCCCAGGGTCCTGGAATCGAGTCCTGGGATCAAGTCCTGTAATGGGCTCCTTGCTCAGCAGGGAGTCTGCTTCTCCCTCTGCCTGCCGCTCCCCCTATTTGTGCTGTCCCTCTCTCTGTGTCTGACAAATAAAATCTTTTCAAAAAAATCAAGAGAGTAGAATAAATAATAAACAATTACTGATGAAGTTCCCACTCTGTGATCACCACTGAGCCAATAAGACATGATTGTGATGTCCCATCGTTCACCTCTCTTCAAAGGTCAGAGCAATCAGGTTCGACTTCCTTGGTTCTCTGAGCGCCCTTGTCTCGTTTTAAATCCCTTATTTGGGAACAAATTATTGTTCTGCTTCTCTTTCTAACTTGCCTCCTTAGAGGCAGAAATTTTGTCTTGGTCATATTTTATCCTTGGATATGGCACAACTTTTTTTTTACTCAGCTGATGCATTATTGTACCTTGGGATAAGGAGCAGTTTGAATGCCCATTCGATGGCCTCCCCTCCTCTCCCCTCCTCCCCTCCTCTCCCTTCCCCTCCCTCTCCTCCTCTCTTCTCTGATTAACGCAGAAGGGCTTCCTAGATGAGCTTAGATTACATGAGATCGCTGAAGGATCGCCAAGACTCAGAGAGCAGGGAAGGTGTTTAATTCGACTATGCTCTTCTAGAGAGGTTCAGCGGGAGCTGGGTGCTGGTGGTGTTTCTGGAGAGGTGGCCACAGTGTGCTAAACACTGAGAAAGGGGTGACTAGTCCATGCAGTTCTAACCCCTGCATACTCAGGGGCTCAGAAATGGCAACAACCCTTATACCCATGAGGGAGAAGAGAGACGCCCCACTGCTTGCTTTGGGAGACTCTGTGGGCGGGGCACTGCCCTTCTGATGGTGTGGAAGTGGATTGGGCTCCTGCTGTTCATCACTTCTTATGGGTTCCTGACTTGGCACAATGCCCAGTGGTCAGACTATGTGGAACGGTTACTCCATTATCCATTATCCATCTCATCCAACCCCCCATCGCGGTCACAGAGAGAAGTGTAGGCCATTTGTGGTGAGATAGACAGGTGCATTTTTCCCCCTATTGTGCAGCACAGTCATGGGGATGGGGAAGGGAAACTTGAACTTCTGATTTATTTTCATGACTACAAAGACGTGTTGAAAAGTTGAATAGTTTATTATTCAAATGGAGAGAGAATGTGAGAGGCACAGTCAGGAAGATGGCCCCAGCTCAGGCAGTGAGGATGGGTTCAGCTAGCCCCCCAGTGTTGATCGCTCTCGTCTGGCAGGTAGTGGCGAAGGATGGTGGCGGTCTTTGGGGCCTGGGGCTCTTTCATGAAGATGCGCTGAGGATCCGTCTTCCTCCCCTGCTCTACCATCATGTGGCACATGTCACGAGCCAGAAGACCCGGATGTGTCCGCAACGCCAAGTGAATAGTATTCCCTTGTCTTTATGTACATCGGGAGGTTATTGGGTATACTCTACTCACAATAATAACTACATGTAAGTGGATGCTGCGGGCAGGCAAATTTTGACCAAAATTCTCCAGCATTAGAATTCCTTATGTTGATGGAGACATCTAAGAAAGGCAGTCCACCATCACCAAGAGATATTACAGAAGGAGAGGACTGGGTTATTTTATTCTCAAGGACCCTGCCAATCTGAGATCCTGCAATCAATAGGAAAGGAGAGAAGAACATCCAAGAAAGTGGAGTCAGATACTTGCTGTGTGACCCTAAGTTAGTTACTTCCTGTCTCTGGGCTTCGGTGTCATTGTCTGTGGAATGAGGAATGATCCGGGTAAATATAGCATCAGAGTTTGCTCCAGAAATTTCTGTTTCTCTGGAGGTCTTGGGTTTTCTGGAGATGCTATTTCCTGGGACAAGAGGAACACAGACAAGAAGGCCCTTCCACCTGCCCCAGTATCTACCAGGATAATTCTGCTTCAATCTGTTTTATATTCATGAAGTCTCAATCAAGACTTTTTCTGGGGGGGAAAAAGTTCCATTTTTTTTTCTGTTTTTTTAATTTTTATGTTATTATTTTTGCTTAATTTTTATTTTTTATAAACATATAATATATTTTTATCCCCAGGGGTACAGGTCTGTGAACCACCAGGTTTACACACTTCACAGCACTCACCATAGCACATACCCTCCCCAATGTCCATGACCCCACCCCCCCTTCTCCCAACCCCCTTCCCCCAGCAACCCTCAGTTTGTTTTGTGAGATTAAGAGTCTCTTATGGTTTGCCTCCCTCCCAATCCCATCTTGTTTCATTTATTCTTCTCCTACCCCCTTAACCCCCCATGTTGCATCTCCACTTCCTCATATCAGGGAGATCATATCATAGTTGTCTTTCTCCAACTGACTTACTTCGCTAAGCATGATACCCTCTAGTTCCATCCACATCATCGCAAATGGCAAGATTTCATTTCTTTTGAAGGCTGCATAGTATTCCATTGTGTATATATACCACATCTTCTTGGTCCATTCATCTGTTGATGGACATCTAGGTTCTTTCCATAGTTTGGCTATTGTGGACATTGCTGCTATATACATTCGGGTGCACATGCCCCTTTGGATCACTACGTTTGTATCTTTGGGGTAAATACCCAGTAGTGCAATTGCTGGGTCATAGGATAGTTCTATTTTCAACATTTTGAGGAACCTCCATGCTGTTTTCCAGAGTGGTTGCACCAGCTTGCATTCCCACCAACAGTGTAGGAGGGTTCCCCTTTCTCCGCATCTTCGCCAGCATCTGTCATTTCCTGACTTGTTAATTTTAGCCATTCTGACTGGTGTGAGGTGATATCTCATTGTGGGTTTGATTTGTATTTCCCTGATGCTGAGTGATATGGAGCACTTTTTTTTAATCGAAACTAAACTAAACCAAATTCCCTGACCTAAGTAATGGTGGTTAACATATTTTGAGGGCTGGCCACTCTTCTAAGTATATTGCAAGTATTATATCTTCTAACTCTTACCATAACCCTATAATGTACCTAACATTATTGTTTTTAATTCAAGTATAATTAACATACAGTATTGTTTAGTTACAGGTGTATGATAGAGAGGTTCCATAGTTCTGTGTATTACTCAGTGCTCATCATGAAAAGTGCACTGTTAATCCTATTAATCCCCTTCATCTATTTCACCCATCCCCCATGCACCTGTACCTACCATTGTTATCTCCACTTCCCAGATGGGGAAACTGAGTCTGAGAGGAGTGTGATCTCTCAGAGTCCTACTTTTTATATGTGGAGTGCTTATCTGATTTCAGAGCCTGGCTTTGATGCTGCATTTGCCTCTGAAGGGAAAGCAGGAACCCAGATAATCTCGAGATCTCTTCAGATTTGGAAATTTGTTTCTGGGTTTGCTGTTCTAAATATGTTCAATTCATGCTGTTCAACATTCACGAATTCCGTCACTGAAGGAATAATTTTTGAGCCCTCTTTATGGACCAGGGTCTGGAAGCACAGAAGCAGAAGGCACCCCTGCCCTCAGGGAGCATCTGTCTTCTAACCAGCTGTCTGCACTGCCCAGGAAGCTGGGGCAGATGTGAACAGAGCCAGTGGGGGCCCCTGGGCTCTGGCTTTAATGGGCCACTCCTTATTCTTCCATGACCACGTGGCATGGTTCCGTAAAGCACAATTACTTTTTACCACTTCCTGACTGCAGGGGAATTGTCATCTGTCATTGAGACCACCACCATACCACCCTGGTGGGCTGCAGAAAGTTCTGGGCCAGCTCTGAGGAAGTCAGAGAGCCTGTCAGGTCAGGGTTTCTGCTTGGGGCCAAAGAGAAAACGACTGGAAACTCACAGGAACAAGTAAAATGGACAAGGACTAGTGGTCAGGGAAGGGGGACTGAAATTTAAAATCTTTTGAAAATGTCAACAGAGCCATTAAACCCTCCCAAGCTCTGGGTTCTTTGAAAATCACCTGGAGGGAGATAATCAATTCCAGAAACATCAGGGATCACCAGGCACTCAACATGGATAAATATAGGTTAATGAGGCACATTTAGTTAGATGATTTCAGAAGCACTGCTATGCAGATCTATTGATGGGAAGAAGAAGAAGAAGAAGGGGAAAAAAAGCACAGTTAAGCTCTGGCTAGAAAGAATTTTTCCCCCTGTGTGTATGCCCCAGCTTTACTCAGTAGTTTGGAAAAAGGAAATCTGATGAAATGTAAAATTACCCCATTTAATCTGAGTTTCTCATGCAATGCGTGTTAATATTTGTCTTCTTTTTTTTTCTTAAGTGGCTCAATCGTTACCTTTTCAATCACACAGGCACTGAATATGCAAAATATAAACCACAGGCAATTAAATGATAGCTAAGGTAGTAGGGCTGACTTGATTAGGCTGGGGTGTTATTAAGATTATAAACACAGCCCGGCCCAGCCACTGAATAAAATATATCTTGGCTGAGGGTCCCTTTTCTAAGAGGCAGCTAGCTTGTGCCTTGGGTGCTGGCAGACCCGAGTGTTTACGGAGTTTGAGAGGCATTTCCCGCCCCCCCCCACCCCAATTTCCGCCGCCATGTGCTACTTCAGCCCTCAACATTACGTTTCCTGGAGACACAAATTAAAATATAAATTCGTTATGGGGGACGGAGGAAGAACCACAGGAACGACAGAATGGAGTTTCCTCTTTTTCTTCCTGCCTTGTTGATGGCTCCTTCCCCATGTCCTTCTAGAGATCCTTGTCTTCTGTCTAAATCTTGGATGTAGGGGCTCCCCAATTTGCATTAATTCCTCCCTTCCTGGTGAGGAGTGAGAAGCTGAAACTAGAGGTCCACTCAGAAAATAGAGTTCTGTCGAGGACATTCATCAGGTCTAGGAGAGCTGTGAAGCCACAGGGAGGAAGACGAGGCAACTCAGAGTAGCAATGATAGAACCACCCCCGCACCACTGCTAGGGCAGGAGGAGTAATGGGAACTGGGGGATGTACCTGAGCCGAAAAAGCCAAGGTTGCTCATGGACGTGGGAGCCACTGCAGAGGCTGCCCACCTGGGAGCTGGAGCCACGGATGGAGAGGCAAGCCATGCCCGAGAAGTCATTAATACAAGTAGAGGCAGCGGGGCACCTGGTGGCTTCGTCAGGATAAGCGTCTGCCTTCGGCTCAGGTTATGATCTCAGGGTCCTGCAACCAAGACCCATGTTGGGTTCCTCCCACTTAGCCTGCTTCTCTCTCTCTTCTCACTCTCTTTCCCTTTCTCTCAAGTAAATAAGCAATATCTACTTATCTTCATCTAAATCTAACAAAAAAAGGAAGGAAGGAAGGAAGGAAGAAATGAAGACAGCAAATACCTTGGCTTTCCCTTCTCTGCTCCCCCGAGCCCCACCCCTCCAAACCCCGCCCCCCCGGCTCCCATCTCCTTCAGAAGCCATGACACCTGGGAACACACTACAACCAGCAAGGAGAGGCAGGGACTGGACCTAAGATGGAACAGGAAACAGCCAGCCACTAGTGTCCCCACTCACGCGGGGGCTCTTACTTGCTTCTGTCGGCTGGTGACTCGCTCTTTCCAGCCTGGACCTCTCTATTGAGCTACAGACCCCCTTGGCCACTGTTTCCCAGACATCTCCACCTGGATCTGCCCAAGTATGTGAGAGTCACATGCCCAGGACTAGCTCATTATTTCCCAATCCCTCTGTGTCCCCGGGGCTTCTTTGTTCTGATTAGATTGTTGAGTCGTTTGCCTGTTGATTTTTTTTTTTTTGAAAGGAAACAATACTTTGATTTATGTATTGATTTCACTGCGTTTCAGGGGTTTATCTTAATTATGCTTTTACCTTTACGATTTCTATTCTTCTGTTTTCTTTTTATTTGGCTTTGTTCCTGCTTTTTTGATGTGGGACTTTGTTTTCATGGCATCCCTTAATTTTTTTATTTTATTATTTTTTTATAGCATCACTTTATTGTTATAAATATTTAAGGCCCTGAATTTTCCTCAGGTCACCCCTTTCCTGAAACCCCACAAGAGATTCTGACATGTAATATGTTCAGTAACTTTCTTTTAGAAAGAAATTTTGGTTTATATTTCACCTTTCACCTGACTATGGGAAGAGAGGTGTTTTTAAATTTCAGAGCCAAGGACTTATTTTTACTTCATTGTTAATTTCTTGTTTTATTAGGAAAAGATCTGAGAATGTTATTTGTATCTTTTTATTTTATAGAATCTATTATGGCTTCTTCTGTGAAACAGTGTATCTTCAGTTGTCATGAATGATTCATTGTGCTCTTGAAAGAAAAATTCTCCCTTATTGGGGTGTACATTTCAATGTTTACCCTCAAGATCTGATCTTCCTTATGCTTACGCTGTTCAAATCTCTTATATCATGACTTACTTTAGGTCTACTTGACCACTGGGATTGGTCTGTTAAAGTCTTTTATTATTGGTTTCTATTTATTTCTACTTGGGTCTCTAGCATGCGAAACTTGAAAGTATACACCCCTTAGTGTTGGGCATTTAAGCTATATAAATTATGACATCTATTCAATGGGACAGCATAGAGCCATGAAACATGATAATGAAGAAAGCTATTTATTATAAAAAATATACCATTGAGAGGGACAGACATTGCATTATATGGTTAGCGTTTTATTAGAACACTTTTTTTCCAGACAACATTAAAAAAAAAAAAAGCTGTGTTGTTTAAATTTTCTATAAGAAACATGTATTGCCTATTTAAAGAAAGGAAAATAAAAACTTGAAACAAAGGCAATCATAGGTGAGTCGAGTTCCACGATATTTATTAATTTTCTAGAAAAAAAAATGAGCCAGGTGTGCATCCAGGGTGAATGAAACACAGTCCCAACCCTTAAAAAAGTCACATTCAAGGGGGCAGCTGGCTAATTTAGTGGGTTAAGCGACCGACTCTTGGTTTCGAGGTAAGGTCATGATCTCAGGGTTGTGCGATCAAGCCTCAGGTCAGACTCCAAGCTGAATGTGGAGCCTGCGTAAGATTCTCTCTCTCTCTCCCTCTGCCCCACCACCCCCACATGCTCACCCACTCTCTCTCTCTCTCTCAAAAAAAAAGTTCCATTCTAATGCTGAAGACATACTTAAAAAAAAAAAATTGCAACATACAACAATAGAATAAATGAAGAAATTGTTACCCAGAAGAGAGAGTGATTAATGCTTAACAGGCTAATGAATAGGCCCTTCATAGAGAAGACACCTGAGTAATCTAACTGGAAGGGGGTAAGCATGCATTTTTTAGCTTTAACCCCTACATGTATGTTTGAGTATGAAGCAAGCTGACAACGTGGCGATCCTTTAATTTTCTAGTGAGAAGATTAAAATAGTTGGATGGCTTGCTTAAATTTACGAACTTTTAGAATTATTTAGAAATAGTCAATACCTTATTGTACTCATGTTCTTAGTCTAATTAGATGTGCATATTTAAAATCATGAATTTGTAAAATAATACTACTTAGAAGTATCATGTTTTATATGCATACTTCAAGATATTTATTCTAACTCTTCCTTTAATCTTCACTTCAGTGTTTAATTATCTCCATAACCATAGTCTAAGATGTCTAATAATTTTTAGATCATGGTATTTGCTCCTGTCCAAGTTGTTCAAGATATAGCACCATTAGGGGGTTGAATTGTGTTTCCAGCTCAAATCCATATCCTAACCTCCACTACTTCAGAATGTGCCCTTATTTGGAAATGGGGTCTTAATAGAGGTAATCAAGTTAAAAGTAGGTCATTAGGGTGTGCTCTAATCCAATATGACTGGTGTCCTTATTGAAAGGTGACATTTGGAGATAGACAAGCATAGTAGAAGAAAGTGTGTGAACATCATGATGGCTACCTTTGGGCTGAGGAGAAAGACCTGGAATAGATCCCTTCCTCACAGCCCTCAGAAAGAACCAACCCTGCCTATGTTTTAACATCAGACTTCTCCCCTCCAGACCTGCGAGACAAGAAATTCCTGTTGTTTCAACCATTTAAGTTATGATACTTTATTATGGCAGCCCGAGCAAACAAATGCAAGCACTTCTCTTTCCTTCCTGAGAAAAATTATTTGTACAACAGGTAGACATTCACTCTTATTCCTCAGTTTGTGGCATATTATCATCTGTCCTATCTGAAAAATAGTTTCATCTTTACTGTACTTTTTCTTATTTTCTGCAACATTTTGCATCTCCAGTCCCACACGCCCTTTCTCTAGAGATGTCCGTGCTAATGTCTTAAATACACATCCTTCCCGTTCACCTTCCATTTGTTTATACATGCATAGCACACGTCCTTCAACTAGAATAGTGTTGTTTCCTGTGCGTTTGTTTTTAAAGTTGCATCATGATATTGTTGGGTGAATCTGATTCTGCTTCTAACTTGCTTTCCTCAACACTAGGATTCTGAAGTCTCTCTGTGTTGCTCGATTACTAGAGTTCTTTATTTCAAACTCCTGTGTTGTATTCCATCCCCCAGTACCTACTTGACTTATCTCCCTACCAAATAATGGATAGCCAGGACACATCTGGCTCCTTGACACCACTAAAAGTGTGATGAAATGGTTTTAAGGATTTTAATTACTTAACTAATTAGAGAGCAAGTGAGCAGGGGGAGGTGCAGAGGGAGAGAGAGAATCCCAAGCAGACCCCACGCTGAGCATGGAGCCTTATGCAGGGCTTGATCCCACACTCCTCAGATCATGACCTGAGCTGAAATCAAGAGTCAGCCACTTCACTGACTGGGCCACCCAGGTACCCCATGATCAAGCCCTTTTGAGTCCATACATGACCCTGTTGCAAAACATGCTTTGCTTAGGAATCCTCCCAAATAATGTATTTGTAAAATAACTCCTTTTGTTCAGATGAGATATTATTTCCGCCTGGCTGTCTTCATATTTGTCATGTCCGTGGGTACACTGATCATTCTGATAAGGTGGGTAAGGATGAAATTGTTGAGCTGATTCCACAGATGAATAAGCAGGTTAGAGATTTGGAGATGTTCAAGGCTTTCCACGTGGTCAGTGCTAGATGAAAATGGAATCCAGATCTCTTCTCTTCTAGACAGAAGTGACTGTAAAGTTGGCCTATGAGGAGAGTGGGAATGTGGATATGAAAACTGGAGTGTGTGTGTGTGTGTGTGTGCACATGTGTGCACATATTCCCCTAATTTAGCTACATTTTTTATAAGAGTGGGGGAAAATAGTTTTTTAAAAAAAGTAGATAAAGAATATTTATTTAAAGATTCTATGTACCTTTCTTAAACAGTTACCGTTTTGATCTCCTCATAATCTTGGTATGGAAATTTGGCCGTTTTAGCCCTTGACATTACTGCAGTATCAGGTCTAGAGTGAGAACCCGTTACAGGTTGACAGGATCTGCTGACCTTCTGGACGGATCTTCCTATTTTTTGAAGGTGGAGACAGTGCCTGGCTCAGATCATGTTATACCACCAGTGTTGGCTGATATGTGTTGTGGAGATCATTATTTTTATCTGTTTGTTTTTTTTCCAACAAATGTGTATTGTGCATTTTTCACATGCCTGACTGCTTGCTGAATTCTAGAGATATGCTAGCTAGGATGAAAGAGTTCCTCCCCTGAATGTTCTCCCTATCCAGAAGCCTGTTGGATAGATGGTTGGCTACTTGGTTTGGGAGAGGAAAGGTTGTGATAGGGACACAGACATGGGGACAAATTTCAGAGAGATCCCTATCTTCAAGACTCTTGTCCCCCACCCCCATGTAACCATTCTCTCTTCTTCCTTCTAATTCCTTGGAATTTGAGGTAGCCTATGAAAATTAAGCCCTCTCTGTTCCCAGGAACAGTGACAACTATGTTTGTGTTGTGAATATTTTTGGTCTTTAGGTTTAATGGACTAGTAAAGTCTATGAAGAAAGGGACAAAAGGAAGGGGTGTATTAGCAAAAAGGTAGGAACCTATGGGGACACAGGAGGAAAGGAGCGACCATTCCCTTGACTTTGGACAGGAGATGAGACCAATGGATATACTGAGAAGCTTGACCCAAGGGAAGCTTGGGCCAGCATCCTGAAGAGGTGGCCAGGGTTCAGAGAGTAGACTCCCATAATCTAAGTCAGGAGGAAGAGGTTCTCAGGCAGTAAACAGCTTTCCCAGACTTCTCATGGCATGGAAATGGGTAGCAGGAAGACTCCAAGGAACTAATGGAAAAGCAAAGAGGTTACCAGTAGGAAACATGGTAAGCTTGGGTCCAGAAGTCTTCCCTTCCTGTTGTTCTGCCTTCTGAATTTCAGTACAACTCCAATAAAGACTGAAAAAAGATTGCCCATTAACCTCTTGCAATGGAGGTTTAAAGGAAAAATTAAGTTGAATAAGGAAACATCAAGATTTGTGATAGGTATTGCCTGTCTGAGTCTTAGGACAGCTTCCAACCTGTGATGGGTGTATTTGATTGATTGTACATGGCCTCTGGCCACATGATCTACCATGATGGTTTTCCAGCTCAAACTTTTTGAAAGATGCCCCCCCCTTTTTTTTTTTCATAATTCACAGGATAATTCCTGGTCCCTCTGCCACCTTTACCCAGAGTTTATTCAGGAATTCCATATGCTCTCATTGGTGGCTTCCATGGAGGAAGGCAAATTTTCAAGCCTTAGGCTCTTCACCCAGGGAGCCTGTGCAGTAGAGTCTGACTCTGGCAGGAGTTACAAAGTTACCATCCCATTAATGGGTAATATGTACAGGGATAGGTTAGATTGCTTCCATTATTCAAGGAGCTCCATGTGCCTGGTAGCAACAATTACCAAGACGCATAAATACAACAAAGTTAATTAAAATGTTAGCTGATATAAATAACCTAAGGTTATTGAACATTGTTCCATTTTAAATTAATAAGTACGCAAAGGTAATGTTTATAATTAAAGCTATAATTTATCTTCATGCTCTGTTTATTTAATAGCAGTGGTAATATAACGCTACATGCAGAAATGTAGTAATAGATTTGTTTAGCACTGACATTATAAACAAATGTCTCAGTCTATTTATTCTAAGTTATGATACAGATCCTTTTCACATGCATCTGATGGCCTTTAAACTATTTAAAATGAACTGCATTAACGTAATCTAATCTTGATACTGAACATAACATTTCAGTTTGAATTATCCTGAATCCATGATCCATTTTATTACTCACAAAGCACTTTATACATTTATGATAATGGCAAACCTTGCTCTGTTATTTAAATCCCATTTCAAAAGGGATGTTATTTTTTTTAAAAAAAATAAATAAACCCCACACATTTGGGGTAGTAAAGTACAAATAAGGAAAAGTCAATGCCCAGCAAGCCCTTTAACAAAGCAAACAATTCAGATTTTTATGACATTAGCAAGTAATAAAGGGAAGAACTGACATTTACAGTTGATGAAATTTTATGTTATAACAGATGAGGAAAATGGAATGAAAATCACATGGAAAAATTTGTCCATGAGGTTCAGCCATTCTGGGGAAATCTTACCTGTGGACTGTCTTTGGGGACACTTTTCTGACTTCAACCTTTATTCAACCCTTGAAGATGTCCCAGGTTTACCCCCAGGGTGAGGTTTGTCCTGATCGCTGGGCATGGGCCAGCCCTTCTCATCTCCACGTGGTTGCCCTTCCCTTCAGCTCTCCCTACTCCCCCCTGCCCTCCCTCCCATTCAGGGAACACTTACTCACTTACTCTCCACCCTCTAATTTAAATTATAATAAGCAGCCAGTTTCCTCTCTCCTTTGCTTGCCTGAGGTGTCCAGGAGAGAGGAATAGAGTTTGGTATTTCTTTCTTGTGTGCTTCTAGCTTCTTTTCCTTAACGTACCTCCTTGTTTCTGTCTCTTCTTAATCCCTTTTAAAATAAATGTTTCTTCTGGGTTTATTTGCAGTTACTGAAAGAAGTTTCACTGGATTTTAGGATGCATATTTCATTGGATGTCTTAGAAACGGTTGCCCCTTAAGTCAAATAAACAACAAAAATAATTTTTTTTTTTTTAAAAAAGGCATTTCTCTATTTCTTTTAAAGGAAGTTAAAAATGTAGCAAGCCTATTTTTGGAGAAAGAATGGGCCGGAGAGTTGTTTTTTTTTTTTTTTTTTTTTTTTAAATTCTGAACAGATTACACACTTTGAAAAATCCTAAAAGGATTTTGATACTGGAACCTCTGAAAGTCAGGAAGGATTTAAATTCAGGATTATAAGCTATCCTACCGCAAAATCCTTCTGTGATCAAATATCACATTTTAGGAGACGAGTGTCTTTGTAGCTGCCACTCAGGCTGGTCCTTCTTGTTATGTGTGGTATTAATAAAACAGGAGGACTGAGGCTCAAGGCAAACTTTGCAGAGCCGGGGCTGGGCTGCGGGCTGGTGTGCTGTCAAAGGCTCAGGCTTCAGAAATAAGTCAGAGGGCTCCAGTCCTCCTCAGAGGCTCCGAGAGACCGCAGAAGCTGAACTGGTTGCCTGCATTAGTAGATCTGGGCTGCAAAATATTTCTGAGCAAAAATGCAAGAGTTTGAATCAGGGGAGGCCAAGGTCACAGAGAGCAGAGGTCGGGGAAACCAGAGCCTTCCCCTCCCGCTTTCCTTCCACCTTCTCACAGAGCCTACGAATTCTGGTCTTCTGATGGTACTTTATTCTAGGTCCTAGGTCCTTTCCCCTGGGGGTTGGATATATAAAATGAAGGAGAAACTGGTGGGCCTGCTACCCCAAGATAGGGAACATTGGCGTATGAACTATTTGAAGCTGAAGGAATCTGAGAAATGGCAGGTCTAGGAGGGGCTTTCTGACCTCTCCCTGAAGCAGGTCCTAAGACACTCATGTGAGAGGTGGTCTCACATCGAGAGGGAGGAAAGAGAGTCCTTACCTCTGGAGGCAGATGGACACCAATAGGAATCCAATGGAAGGCAACTTGCAAAATTTCCCTGAGTTACTCCTCTAAGTTTATACCCTTTTTTGTCTTTATGTTTGTTTGTTTTGTTTTGTTTTTTTTCTACAAGTCTGCATTCTTCATCAAAGCCAATATAAAGGGGCACCTGGGTGGTACAGTGGGTTAAGCCTCTGACTCTTGGTTTCCACTCAGGTCATGATCTCAGAGTCGTGAGATCGAACCCTAGGTTGGGCTCTGGGCCCGGTGTGGAGTCTGCTTGAGATGCGCTCTCCCTCTGCCCCTCTTCCTCGTGCTTTCTCTCTCTCTCTCTCTCTCAAAATAAAGAAATACATCTTTTTTTTTTTTTTAAAAAGATTTTATTTGTTTTATTTATTTGACAGACAGAGATCACAAGTAGACTGAGAGGCAGACAGAGAGAGAGAGGGAAGCAGGCTCCCCCTGCTCCCCGCAGAAAGCCCAATGTAGGACTCAATCCCAGAATCCTGGGATCATGACCTAAGCCAAAGGCAGAGGCTTAACCCACTGAGCCACCCAGGCACCCCAAGAAATAAATCTTAAAGCAATAATAACAACAACAGTATAGAAACACTGAAGTTAAACTGTTTCTTCAGGTCTCATTTTCTTAGGAAAGCCTCTAAGTCACTTGGAATTGACCTGAAATTCAGATGTATGTTTTTCTCTCATTAATCTGTCTTTGGGTGGTGGGGGAGGGGGGGCCGCAAGCTGAGAATTTGGGAAGGTAGAGGCATAAGCTACTTTTTCTTACCCAGAGGGTCAAATCCTTGCCCTCATTCAGTCTGGCTTCTAGGGGCCATTAAAATATTTTTGCACAGAAAATTATCTCTGTGTTAAAGGTTTTGCTAGAACACTGGAGCCTGAAGTTTCCTTGATGTTATCTGGTCTAGAGATTTTTCAGACTTTTGTAACATTATACACACTGACAAAGATTCTCTGCTTGACCAGACTTTAGTCAGGCTGCTGAATAGTCTCCTGGGCCCATCGGAACATTTCCTTGTAAAACCTAGTTTTAGCAAGAAATCTGTTCAGTCCATTTAACCAAATCCCCCGCCCTCGAGATCTGATAACTCCTGAGGTGAGACCAGGTTCCTCATCCTCTACCAAGGTGATGTCTGATCATCCTGGCCTATTTTCAGTGAGAATCCTAATAGGCTGGGTTAGCCAGAACCCCCATACTCCGGATACTTCCTTTTGTAATCTGTCCACTGACCCCCACCTTGCCCCTTGATGACACAATCCCAGTGCCCTTGCTGTATTCAGACTTTGGCCCAATCTCTCTCCCTCACGGGCTCCTTATTGTCCTTTAATACGTGTCATTGAGTTCCTTTTTTTTTTTTTCCTTTTTTTCTTTAAGGACAACACACACACATTTGATATTGAAACTTTATTTGGGGTGTGGAATAAATTTAACCTGGAAGCTTAGTATTTAGAATTGGTAAGAGAAAAACTCCTCTTGGCATAGTATTTGAACAGCAGGTTGAAGCTCATTTTCTCTCTTCTTCTAAGGTGATGCCTACGAAATCCTTATTTTTTAAAAATTTTTTAACGATTTTATTTATTTGAGGGAGAGAGAGAGAGAATGTGCATCAGTGGAAGGGGGTGGTTGAGGGAAAGGGAGAAGCAGAATCCTTCTGAGCAAGGAGCCCAATGCAGGACTCCATTCCAGGACCCTGGGATCATGACCTGAGCCAAAGACAGACGTTTACCTGACTAAGCCCCCCAGGGACCCCTACATTGCTTCATTAAACTCTGGAAATCCATACAAGGGTGTAAAGATCCTTAATTGGGCCCACCTTCTTCCTTCTCTGCTCTCCTACTGAAGGTCAAACAAGGAATCCTTGCCCATGGCGAGTAGGGGTGTCACCTGACAGCACTCAGTGGCCCAACAGCAGATCTGGGCCCCAAACCCACTTGCCCCCACTCTAAGCTTAAATCCTTTCCTCTAAGGTTGTATGCGCATGGCTCAGTTTTGCTCTCTGTCTGCATTGTAATAAAGAGAAAACCCCAAACTGGGCCTAAACGTGGTCCAATAAATTCGGTGATCAAATTTAGAGCTGGGAGATTTGATGGGGCGATGGGGAAGGGGCATGGGAATCATGGTGCAGGGCTGGTGGGGAGCACCACAGAGACTAGAGGCAGCGTGGGCAATAATCCTGCAGAGAAGCTTCTATGGCTCCCTTTGACCTCAGGTTACCACCTCTTCAGGAACTTGTTTTAGCATTAGCCTCCTTCCCCCTGTGATGCTCTAGGGCAGTGGATCTCAGCTGGGGTGATCTTGCTCGCCAGGGGATCTGTGGCAATATTTGAGACATCTTTGATGCTGCTAAACATCCTGCAATGAATGCATGGGAGATTCTCCTAAAACAAAGGATTGTCTGGCCCCACATGTCAATGGTGCCCGGGCTGCAATAACCTGCTTCAGAATTCAGCGATCATTCCCCAATATGTGGTCTCATAATTATCCAGTTGGATCCTGACCCTCACTCCCGATTCTCCATATAATTCAAACAACACTAAATAGGACAGTAAGTAGATACACAGACATGGTGAAGAGCCCAGCCTTTTGGCGGGGGGGGTGGGGGGGTGGGAGGCGGGGGTCCCCGTGCCGATGGGAGAGGTGGCCGGATCAACTGTGTGTCACAGGCAGGGGAGAGGAGAGAGGAGGGGTGTCTTCATCTCTGGCATTCTGCCTGTGTGGGAGGGGAGGTGAATGGTGTGTGTGCCTTTTGCTGGGGATCAGATGAGTCAGATAACTGCTTGGCTGTGATGCGGGGGTGGGGAGTGTGTTGGGGGGGTGGGTGAGGGAAGCAGGGGCTAAAAGAGAGGGAGCAAACCCATTTAGTTACTTAGGACCAGCATGGAATAAGAAAGAGCACCATGGAAAACAGGCAGGGAGAAAGGTTCTGGGTAACCTGGCCAGTCGTCCGTTAAAGGCACACACCAGTTAGGAGCAGCCTTTCCTGTGGGACCATCATCATGTAAACGGGGGGAGCTTAAAGGACTCCCCAAATCAGCCTTCAGCTTGGATCCTATTTCCTGAAAGCACTGCCCACTGCCTTGAAAAAAGAGCTTCTTCCTCCGCCAGCCCAGGAGACAAAGAGCAATGCTTTACAAAATCCATAAAACAAAAGACTCCAACAGTGTCAGGCCTCTTTAAACAATCACTTGTGCTATGAGGCAAAACAACTGAGACATCCGGATAAGCACTGTGGTGGTATTTTTCATGTTGATTGCAATAACACCATCAAAGCCATGCACATTCTGTGTAAAATCAATGTCTGCTTGTTGGAGGGGGGGTTGGGGAGAGGCCTGGGGATTTTATCTTGTAAGTCAGCTTTGCAGATAATCGCATGCCTCGGGCTTGGAAAAAATTGATGTTGGATCAGTGGTCAGGAGCCTGAACTGGGTTCATCTGTGACTGTACAGGGCCCAGGGTTAGCTTGGATGTTGGGGGGACTGGGACACTACTTTTGATTGGGCTGGTAAGGGCTTGGTATGATCCGCAAGGTAGCCGGAAGGATCACTCGGGGAGGGTACAGGTGTTAGAGATGATGACCCGTTAGTGGGAGAAAACTTCCAGGGGCTATAGGATGATCCTATCTAATAAGGGAGACCCGTGTGTGTGTGCGCGCGCGTGCGCGCGCGCACGTGTGTGTGAGTGTGTGTGTGTGTGTATTTGCACAAGCAACCCTTATACCCTTGAGGAAGACAAAGGAAACTTTTACAAGGTATGTATGCCTGGTCAGGGGTATCTGTCGGTTCCTTTTTTTCATGAGCTAGAGGAGTACACTGGCCCCGCCAGCTTGAACTGTCGAGTCCCATTTGGTACCAAGCTTCTAGTGTTTAGCTCATGGGGTTTCTACAGCTCTTCTTTACTGGTGGGGATGTTTAGGTGAGGGGACTAGAAAGGAAGGAAGGAAGGGAGGGAGGAGAGGAAGGGGTGGGGGGAGGGAGAAAGGAAGCTGCGAATAGGGTTCCTATAGGAGTGGACCTTTTCCCCCAGATTCCACGCTGAAGTGGTCTCTATTCTTTTCCATTGACGGCAGAAGAGAATGAGTTGCCTCCTCCTTTTGTCAAGGATTGAATGAGTTCTTTCATGTAACATACTTAACCCTAACTGAATACCCATTTCGAGTATTGTGTTTTCATTGCTTTTGCTCCCTGCCCCTTCCCATAAACAAGAGAGGTTCTGACAGCTCCTCACTTGATATTTCTGGGATAAATATCCAAATCATACAGAGTCAAGATGGGATGGGAAGGGAAAGAGGTGACAATCCAGCCCAGGAGGTGACAATCCAGCCCATGGTGGTGCTCCCACCTCTGGGTCACTGTGGCCTCACCAAGATCTTGGGCCAGTGCGTCCCTATGCATTCCTCCTGCTACCCCTGCTCCTCCCTCCCTACTTCTTCTGTCCTTTGAACTTGCACCTCTCTAGAGTTTGTCCTCTTTTCTGGTTTCCTGGCTTTCCCCCAGATGTCATAAACCCCAACCCTTTTTTTGTAGTCTATAACACTTCTGGTCTAATATTTATACATTTCTCTTTCCAGGGGCATTTTCTTTCCTCTCCTCTCTCTTCTTTTCTTTTCAGGGAGGGAGAGGGAGAGAGAGAATCCCAAGCAGGCTCCACACCGGCACGGAGCCCAATGCAGGATTTAATCTCACAATCCTGAGATCACGACCTTGAGATCACGACCTGAGCCAAAGCCAAGAGTCAGATGCTTAACTGACTCAACTACCCAGGTGCCCCTCTAGGGGGCACCTGTAAGAAGCCCCACCTGTAGAAGAGGCAGGAAGGATGTTGAAGACAATTCTCCACTCCAGATGTGTAGTCGACTTTCTGTTTTCCTTCATCATCTTCAAGAATGTGGAAAAGGAATTCATCATATCTGACAGCTTAATGCCCTATTTGAGGCCATATTGATCCCGCTTAGCAGAATATCCTTAGCCTTTAACACAGTTGTCCTTTTTTACGTCCTTTGGGTATACAACAAAATCGTCTTGAATGAACCCGATGCTAGAAGACACCTTCTCTCTACAACAGAGTGTGAAATGCAGGTGCTATGGGTGAGGTAGAAAGTACCCCTTACCAGACTGTAGTTGGTGCTCACTTAATCAGAGCCTGATCTGACATCGCTATCTCGACTCATGCTGATAGCTCTCTCTTCTCTGAAATAATGGCACCTTTCATCACTCATTGATTTGTTGCTGTGTTTTGCATTTTGCTCCCCAACTAGATGGTAAACTACTGAGGACCATGGCTCTCTCTTATGTACTTCAGTGTCCCACGGGGTGCTTAGCACAGTTTGGGGCTTGTGGCAAGCTTCAACACACAGCTCACCCCTGTGTGAGGGACCTTCACCACTTTCAAATTGGTGATGAAATTTACTAGTGATCTCATTTGATACCTTTTCTTCCTATCTTGTTAAGATTTTCTTTCTTGAGGCCTGAGGCCCCGTTAAAGTTTATTTATCCAACCCTGCCGTCCTCAACGCCATTTCTCATCACTTCCCCAAATTTAATTATTGGAAAACCATGTTCTGAAGCCATGAGAGATATTTATCATCTTGGAGATCAGGACTCACATGCCCTCTCTGAAGCCAGATTCTCTTTGTTTTTAATAATCATCACCACTGAACACGTGTGTCTTCAGAGGGAAAATCTTGAGAAATTAGATCCAGAGAGAGAGAGAGAGATCAGGCCATCCTAGGGAGTCATCCTAGGGTGTCAGTTACACAGGTATTAATTACGAATCTCAAACTAGAGGGAATTCCTGGTTCAGCACAGAAGGTCTCCACCAAAGATTCTGTTTGGTTCATATTTGAAAGTAGTTGCAAAGAAGTGGGGCTACAGGGTTTGTGTCCCAGTTGAGTTGAAGCCAAAGTATATGAAATATTAGCTGCTGTGTACCAGAGGCTTGAATCCAAACAGAGCACCAAGGTGTGGTGGGTCAGCCAGTTATGGTCCTAGGTGTACTTGGCCAACAGAAGCCAGCTGTCCAGTGGAGAAAGGAGCCCAGGAGATGAGCTTTGGCTTTAACCTCAGCCCTGAGGTGACTCAGCTATGGAACAGGGGACAGGTCACACAGTTCCTCAGGGCCTTACTCTTGTCTACCTCTAAATACAGTGGAATTAAGATTGGGAAGCTTTGGGAACTAGGTGACCTCTAAAATGCCTTCACTGGGAACTTAAAAATTTATGCTTAGCTGAAATACGAGAGAGGGATGGTATGATACAAGGTTCTGTTAGAACTTTGGCACCAAAAACTACATATTGTTTTCATGGAGACTCCTTCGTGGTGAAAAGATAAAATAGATTATTTATGGATCCTTCACTATGAGACTGCATTAAAAGTTACCCAAGCTCTTATAAGGCAATATTTTAAATTTGGAGGGTCAAGATCTTTTTGAGAGTTAAGACTTACAGGTCCTCTGTGCAGGACACACACAGGCATACACACTTGTTCATATAACTTCGGGGGAGTTCATGGACCCTGAAAAGGCAGCTGACCACTTGTAGACTGCCTGCTCAAAGATGAATAAGAAAGTGGGCTGGCCATAAGGACATTCTCCTTTGTGTTAGAGCAGATGGTTACTCTAGGTCTCTGCCTTTGGACTGGACTCAATCAAATTCAGTTTCTTCCCTTCGGTGATATAGTGTAGGACTGGAGAAAAAGAGGAACTAAAGGAAGTTCATAACGTTTTCTTATTCTCAGTGAGCTTTCAGAGTTGCCCAGAGTGTGACTTGGCCAAGTTACAGAACCTCAGCTTTTTCATCGCCAAAACGGGGATAACTGTATTTATGCCATAAGGTCATTGATAAAATCACCCAGGGGTCAACTAGGATGCGGAGCTGAGGAATTCTTGCAGGATTTTGAGAGAGTACCAGACAGTAATGAAGATAAATAATATTTGAATGCAATATTTTTAAAAATTTAAATTAATGCAAACAATCCACAGTCAACAAAATGTCACAATTTTGAGGAAAGATGAGATTGGAATCGCTGGTTTTTCCTTTTACCTTGCATTCCAATATGGCGGGCAGAGCACTATGATGAATCTTAAGAATTTGGTCGCTGAAAAATATCTGGTTGTGGCTAATCTAATCCAATTTTTTTCTGGAACCTTAATCTTGTCTAAAGCACATGGCTCTTTAGCCTCTCTGGCACACGACTGGGACAGAGCTAAACTCCTCTGAAGGACCACAGCTTTGTGACCAAGGGCATGTCCTCCAGGATAAGCTTCCCACCTTCTTCAGCTGCTTTCCACAGCACATAATGTCAAACCAAGAGGTCATAAGATTGTCTAATGTCCAGCCTAAAGCTGGATCCTAGAACCCAGCCACTTTGGTGTGATCTAAGGAGATCCAGGACAGATCTGGGGTTTAAGGGGTGGGTAGGGAGAAGAGAAATAGCTAGACTTGTCTTCTCTTTCCTTGCAAAGCTTAAAGGCTTGCTTAGAGAAGCCAAGTCTTGGAGACAGTGCAGCTGATGAGTTTTTTCCTCCCACGCTACCTTGGTGACATACCTAGACAGTCATATATAGGTAATTATGATCTGAAGTGTGTGTGAATTATGATTCTTGATGATATGTCCTTGTGATTTGCTGCAATATAAATAATGGTGATTTATGGTGGCTTCACCAACTGCTCTGTTGGTGATGGATCATAATAGTAGATCATGATAATTATGAACTCAGCACAGAGCTGTTTTCCCCTTGTAATGCCACCGTAACATGGCTGGCGGGGCTGCTGAACATCACAGCTTGTCTGCTGGATGCTGGATTGTGTTCAAGGGGGGCGCTTTTGTCTTTCATGTAATTCACAGCAGTTCATCTCTAATAATTGTCCAGGTGGTCGTAGTGTTACAGGCTGATGGCATTTGCTTGTACATTTTTATTCTAGATGCAAATGAAAATTCCAGAGTTTGTCTTTCCTGGACCAGAGGAATGAATAGGGAAATGCTGAAGGTCAGGAGTGAAGGTGGGAAGTAGGGGCCGAGCAGGTGACAGAATCCAGATCCCTCTCCTCCCCTTTCTGCCAGAGCCCCCTCCCTGACTCAGGCCTGGGCTATATCATGCAGACTGTGTCACCATGTTTATTAATTTTTCTGATTTACACGGAAGAACTTTTTCTCCAAAGACCACGTGATACCTGTCATTAGGACTCTGCAGTCAGCAACTCTGATCTACAAAAATCTGCTTCATTTAAGAACAATCAGTTCCCAAACGGAGAGTTAAAAATGCCAGATCCAGGGGTTCTGTAGGAAAAAAAGAGTACTTGTACTCAGCTAACTTTGGAAAATCCCAGGTTAACATAAATGAAAAATGTGTACATCCATTGATAAAAGATATATTTTTAAAAATTTTTAATTTTAATTTATTTCCTAAATAATCTCTATACCCCATGTGGAGCTCGAACTCCCAACCCCAAGATCCAGTGTCACACGCTCAACTGAGCGGGCCAGGCACCTCATAAAAGATACATTTTCGAAAAGGTAAGTGAAACCATGTTCTTCCCTTAAGGACTTCTGAGAGACCTTGGTAATGGGCACAGCTGAATATTTATGGAAAAGACATGGCACACCAGAACCCCTTAGCTATGATCAGTCCAAACCTCTGTGTGGTGGGTAAAGATGGTCATTAATTCTTTACCAATCCTCCCTTTAGCAGGTAGAGTCTAATTTCCCTACCCTTGAATCTGGGATGGCCGCGTGACTTGTTTTAACCAGCAGGTTGTGGCAGAAATGATACAGTAATTTTGGGGCTACCCTTACAAGATCTGAAGCTCCCATCTCCTTTTCTAGGAATACCCCTGCCAACCCGACCATGATGTTGATAAAGTTCAAGCAGACCCAAGGAAGTACTCATGTGGATGGATGGGGGCTTAGCTAGCCATGGTATTGAGGCCACTTTGGACCTTCTAGCCCATTCAGCAACCCCACCAATACCATGGGAAGCAGAAAAAACTTCTAGTCAATCAACAGAATTGGGAGAAAGAATAAGTGGCTGCTATTATAAGACACTGAATTTTGAGGTGGTTTATTATACACAAGAAATAACAGAAACACTCTGCCTCTTCCTCCTTTTTTTTTTTTTTTATGCCACGCTGCTCATTTCTTCTGTAGAATTTTGCACAACTTGTTTACTTGTTTAGTTTTCTTCCCTGCTGTAAGCTCTCCGAGCACAGCATCCGTATTTATTTTGTTTGCCTTTGTATATATCCACATCTAGCAGGGTGACTGGCACAGACTTGACCTTCACTAAAACACTTTGAATGAAAAAGCATCTTTTGGGAGACAGTTTGAAAAACAGTAGTCTAGTATATAGACAGAATTAGCGGATGACTAATTACATAACAGAAGGATCATTTGCTAAAGCAGAGATTAACAAAGACTCCCTTAAATATTGAGACCACATGCTACATCAAAAACAGGATTCAATGGGGAAAGCCCCAAATTACTGAAAATTCACTAGAAACATGAACCTGACCAAAAGACAATCATGTAGCCTTCACATCAGAAACAGCAATATTCCAAGTCATATGCCTCCCTTTTCTTCCCTTCTCAGGGGAAACAATATTCTGAGGTTATTGAGTATCACTGCCAAGATGTTTTTATTCTTTTACTAGATAGGCATATACATGGAAAAATACAGAATAAACACCAGATATTGTATTACACATTTCTTATCCACTTGTGCTTTTGTTTCATTTACTCTTAGGTTTTGAAAGTCATGTACCTTCGTATCTGTACGTCTAGTTTGTTCCTTTTTTAAAATTTTATTTTATTTATTCATTTGACAGACAGAGATCACAAGTAGGCAGAGAGGCAGGCAGAGAGAGGAGGAAGCAGGCTCCCCTCTGAGCAGAGAGCCCGATGCAGGGACTCGATCCCAGGACGCCGAGATCATGACCGGAGCTGAAGGCAGAGGCTTAATCCAGTGAGTCACCCAGGTACCCCTAGTTTGTTCCTTTTAACTGAGGTAGATTCTTCCATTTTATGACTAAAATCAGTCTTTTGTTCACTCTGCTATTGATGGATAGTTAAATTATTTCCCGTATTTATTAGGGTAAACCAGGCTATCTTGGACACCTTGGCATACAGCTGTGCATGGTAAGAGTTCATCATTGCCCTTTTCCAGATCAGGAACTTGAGGTTCATAGCACTTAGGGAACTTGTCTGATCTCAGAAGGTTTATCAGGTTAGGACCGGAATTTGAATTCCGACCATGCATCTCATTTGCTGCACTTAGCCTCCCAAAGGCCAACGGGGGTACACTGTTTGGAGAGGCATCTGAGAAAGGAGGTTTCATGGCTGCCTCAGGACATGGAGCGGAGAATTGCTCCAGTTTCCTGCTGCCAGTGGCGGAGCAAAGATGTATCAAGAAACTTGACAATGAGGAGACAGTACAGGGTTGGTGATCTCAAGTCACAGGATCAAGACCCAGCTTTGCCACTTCCAAGTCGTGGGACTCGGGGCCTGTTGCTTCGTTTTTCTGAAAGTCATCTGTAAAATGGGGTTCTAACTCTCTAACACTCAACAGCTCACCTGGGTTGTGAGCCTCAAGGAAGGGCTTGTGCAGGTGCTCTGCTGTCATTGTCCAACACAGATCTTCCCCTGGAACTGGCTTTTTCTGTTTTTTCTTTCTTTTTTTTTTTTTTTGTCAATAGCTGGTATTTTGGGGTCTCTCTGGGCAGGATGGGGTCGGTTAGGAGTCAGACTGTGTTCTCAGTGCCCCTCTGAAGTTTGACCAAGAGAGAAAGAGACTTTTTATATACAGCTTCCTCCACCCTGTTAGCCCAGTTTGGAAAGGGACATCATTTATCACTCACTTTGGCCAGCTTTTTCCTCCTACCAGAGATAGCAACAGCTGGTAATGCCTAATGGGAAGACTGTGTTGAGAACGATTCAGAGGCTGAATTAGATCTGTGATCCATTGTTGCTGTCTGCCATGAGTATGGGCATGGGGAGGGGTGGTGCCAATGGCATGTGTTTATGTTCCTCCTTACCTGACATCTCGAGAGTTCTCTTAGATACCTGCGAGAGGCAAAAATGGGCATGTGCAGATTTGCTGTAGTTGTTACAGAAACCATCACTCACATAAGGAATTTCTTCATTAACCCCAGGGGGGCACAGGGAGCAGGCTCTGCAACCTTCTTGTCTGTCTGCTTCCCTCTCATAGAACAGCTGACCTAGCTTCTGCTACTGACAACCTGACTAATTGTCACTCTCTCTACATTGAATCTTGGGAGCAGAAAGACTCAAAAACAAAAGCAAGAAATAAAAGAGCTGTCAGAAATAATCTACATAGAAGCCTGAAGTTGTGTTTTCATAACTGAATAAATAACTCCTTGAGCAATAATTTGTTTGCAAGCTGTTAATTAGCAGCATAATTAATTTCTGCAGATTATAAATAACAGAGCACAAAGTGGCATTCCCAGGAGAACCAATGAAAAATTACCTAAACCATTTTCAGAACCAAAAATAGTTCACAATGTAACAGATTTAAATGGGCTTTAGAATCTGGATGGTGCCACTTTCTTTTTCCTATCTGTTAAAGAAATAAATAAATAAAAGGGAGAAAGGGGAAAAAAAAATTCCCAGAAAACTCAACAACTATGAGCTTGTATCTGAAGTCAGAAATTTATTGGTGAAAAGCAGAGTTTCATTAATCACTGTGTTCCCTCTTATGCCTGGCATGTCAGGAAGGGAAAAAAAATTGTTTATCTCTGCTTCAAACAAACAGCCGAATAAGTAGATTATTCCCAATAGAAAGATTTTCCCTATACCCTAATCTCAGTGCAATCATTCACTGCTCTAAATGAGTACTTACTTAAAATGTTAGGAAGGGATGCTAATTAGCTCAAGGAAAGCCCTGCCAAGTATTTAATTTTCAGAAAGCAAAATAAAGATACGGAAGGCCTTTCAACCTTCTACCACCTGAAGCCATTGTTTCATATCCCATCATATGCCTTGGGCACCTTCCTAGTCATAGCATTTGGACTATGGGATGCTGGCTGAGTGGTACGAGTTGATCTGTAGGTTAAGAAACTTGGGTGGAAGAGTGTTCTTGGAGTTTGAGGAGAAAGATCCTTATAACCTTATTTATAACCCGGAATCTTTCCCAGAAGGATTTAAGGGAACTACCAAAGACACAACATTTTTAAAAAGTGATAACAGGGGCACCTGGGTGGCTCAGTGGGTTAAGCCTCTGCCTTCAGCTCAGGTCATGATCCCAGGGGTCCTGGGATCGAGCCCCGCATCAGGCTCTCTGCTCAGCAGGGAGCCTGCTTCCCCATCTCTCTCTGCCTGCCTCTCTGCCTACTTGTACTCTCTCTGTCAAATAAAAAATAAAATCTTAAAAAAAAAAAAGTGATAACATTAGTCTAAGGAAGACCAAAGAGGATGGAAGCTGGAAGGAAAGTGACCAAAGAGGAATGAAATTGATATTCCAGAGATAGCAGCCCACAGATGCTGTTGTTCAGCAGCATTTAGCTCTAAGCTTCCCATCAACCAAGGTGAGGAGGGCAATGTGGCACTAAAGGAGGACAGGTGAGAAGCTGAGAAGCATGGCCAGCAAGCTGTATATTGATGGTCAAGGCCTGGGCTCTAGAACTGGGAGAACAGTGGTTCATGTTATTTAACCTTCTGTGTTAAGCTATGTTATTTAACCTTCTGTGTTCCAGGATTCTTTCTTTCTTTCTTTCTTTTTTTTTTTCTTTAAAGATTTTATTTATTTATTTGACAGAGAAAGAGAAATCACAAGTAGGCAGAGAGGCAGGCAGAGAGAGAGGAGGAAGAGGCTCCCCGCTGAGCAGAGAGCCTGATGCGGGGCTCGATCCCAGGACCCTGGGATCATGAACCGACCTGAAGGCAGAGTCTTTAACCCACTGAGCCACCCAGGCGCCCTCCAGGATTCTTTCTTAAAGCAGAAAACAATCACTATTTTATCTGAAAAGTTTTCAACCCACAAGAAGTCATAGGAATAGCACAGAGAGCCGTCTTGCACACTTTCCCCCGGCCTCCTCCAACGATAATGTATTGATTGGATTCAATGATCAATACCATGAAAGGGACATTAATCACACCATCAACCAAATTATAGGCCATATTCGGATTTTACCAGTCCCAGATTTTGCTTTAAAAAAAAGAAAGTAAAATAATAATAATAATAAAATAAATGATGTTGATGATATGAAACCACAGGGTTTTTGTAAAAACTACATGGTATAACACATGTGACTGACTTAACTGGCCACATAACATGTACTCAGTGAACGGTAGTTACCACCTTCCTCTTCATTACTATATAGGGGTTAATGAGAAGGTCATCAGCCACAGAAGCTATGGAACATTTCTTTGACACCAAACAGGTCTAATCTTTGGCTATCAATGCTGGCTTCAGTGGGAAGACATCTATTTGCTCAAGTAGGACAAGGCTCTGACCATAAAGAGGGTCCATTTAAGACAGAGGAAATGCAGACTGGCACATGGACTCAGGGTTCTGGTGACAAGATGGAAATAATTGAAGGATCTTCATTTCTGTTTCAGACAGTGGGTTTATTTTCTGCTTCCCCAGCCACCCAGAAAGTAAGAGCTCCTTTCTCATCCCTCAGATATAAAAAGAACAAAATGCCTAATTATAGATAGTGCTTTTCTAAGATCCGAGCCAATGCCGCAGAGGAAGTGGGTATGAGTTTGCAGTTTTATTGTTGGCCCCTGTGTGTGTTTGAATGTTTCTGCAGATGCTTGTGCTATTCCATTCAATTCCATTTGACAGAGCTAAGCTTTTATTATATATGGGCATTTCACGGGGCTTGCTAGGCACCGCAGGAAGCGTAAGATTGAAAAAGAGATGACTTTTACCCCCAAGGAGCTTATAATCTAGTGAGGATCTGACGGACATACACTTTAATGTTATTTCTCATTGAATTTCTGTATTGCTAGCTATTTTATTCAACTCTTGAGTAATACTGTATCAGGCTCAGTTAGCTGGCTGTAAAAAGAATATCTGCTTTAGAAGGTGTTGCCCTGAAGCTGCTAACATTTTGGGAGGAAAAAGGAAGCAAATATTTATTTATCCAATATTTATTGAGCACATACTATGTGTTACGTAATTTTCTAGCTGTTAGGGGTTCAGCCATGAACAAGAAAGACAGTATTTCTGCTCTCATGGAGTGTATCTCCCCATAAAGGAGGAATATGGGAAATTAGGTAAATCAATGATGGAAACAGACTGAAGAGTAACTGGTCTGGGAGGGGCAGGATGCAATTGGCAGTTAATGACAAAGGAAGCCCTCTCTGCGGCAAGTTGACCTGACACCTGCACAATGGGGAAGATGACATTGCATGAAGTTGTGGGATGGGGGAAAACATGACACAGAGAGGGACCTACAAACGCAAAGACCCAAGCACAACCTTGTGTGATATGATTATAATGCTTTGTGTGATGTAGGCTTGTCATACTTATGAGCTGACTGATGGAAGTGCCAATGAGTGTGTTGAAAAGGTCAGAGACCAAAGGTGGTTCTTAGGTGGTGAGAGTGAGTTTCCTGGAAGAAGGAGACATTTAGCTTGGCTTTGAAGATGAAATATCTTGGATAGATGGACTTTCCCTGGGAAAAACCATAAACTAAAGCCCTTCTGTGGAAGGTCTTGTTTGGGAGATTGTCAAAATGGGTTAGAAAACTAAAAGGCACCATTATGGGGGCTAAAAAGCATCTATTACCGTAATCACAATGATGATAATGATGATGGTGACTTATTATAGGAATTATTGCTACTCATTGCTTATTATTCTTAATATTAAGGCATTTAATAATATGAAACATTTATTGAAATTTGGTTACGTGCCAAGGACTGTGATAAATATTATACCTTCACCACCTTGTTATTGTCCACATTTTGTTTTATTGTTGAACAAATTAGGGGTCAGAGAAGTTAAGTAACTTGCCCGAGGTCACATAATTTAGTGACAAAGGCAGGAAATGAAGCCACATCTGTCTGACTCGAAAGATCATGCCACAATATATGAAAATATAGCTTCTGGATATGTGCTGTTGAATGTTTCCCCAGATCATTGTCTCTGAGATCTCAGAGGAAATGACAAATTCTAACTAAGTTCTATGGAACAGCAAAAGAATACAGTACCTGTTAGTTAGTTGATTTTAGTATCATCACCAGCGATTATGATGTAATTTCATATTTATGCCATTATCTTGCCCAGTGTCAGTGGTGGTGATAGTAGTAATGGGGTATGTCAGGGAGGATTAAATGATATCTGGTAGAAGAGGGAGGTTGTACTGAGCACCTCATTTTCTTACTTGGCTCCTTGTGTGATAAGGGTAGTGCTTGGCTATGGTGGGAAAGCTCAGTATTGAAAACTGATACGCTGTGGTCCTGGAGTGAGTTTTTCTGTGCCAAGCAAATGGTTCTTGTATATGGCTGAGGTTGTCAACTGATAAAGCATGGCTGGTGCCTTTGAGACTGCCATGCTTTCTGGGCACAGATCCACAGTCATAATGCTAAAAGAAAGTGTCTGACTAGAGCATAGGGGCAAGAATAGCAAGACTGTGACTTTCTTCACACTGCACCCATGACCTAGTTAACACCGCTTAGCCCATGGCCGCAGTTATAGCCATGATCCTGGCACTTTATCATGTATACCTGTGCTGTTGTCCATAAAGGACACTGATCAAGAGCATAACTGATTCAGCACACTCATCAGACCTGAATTCTCTTCCAAAACAACAAGTGCAAAGCTGCAAGCACAATGCCTTGATGAATATGGCACAAATGCACTGAATAAATTGAATTTCTTGCCCTTTTCCAACCCTCTCCCTGCCCACCCTCCCTGGCTCTGGTGCTTACTTCTTTTGTGTTATTAGACAACTCATTTCCTCCTCTGAACTGTTGCTTTATCATCTCTAGATAAAGGTTGGTCAGGGAGGCAAATTCTGTTAATTTTACATGCCAACTTGGGTGTGTTTTAAAGAGCACTGAATAAAGGAGCCTTTTAGAGCTATGTCCGTGTTCAAAAGGAAAGAGTTCTGTGATTGATTGGTAATGTCTTCTATGGAGGTAGACAAGAAAAGTGTGTGTACGTATGCGGGTGCTTTGTAGTGTCCTTGTTGGTTTCTAGCTTTCTGCCATATTTGGTATTAAATTAAATATTGTCAAATCACATATCTGATTCTGTCTCAGCAACTCATCATTGCAGGAAACCCATCTATACTGGTCTGTTGGGAGTGGATTGGTAAAATCATCCTTATCTTTCAGAATAGCATGTTGTTATAACAACCTGAACGAGGTAAGAAAAATGCAAGTCTTGAGAGCTGTGAGAGGGAGGAGGCCAGGCTCTTGGAGTCATCCCAAACCCTTTTCTCCTGGGACTCTGGTCTTCTGGCAGTTGTGAGGACCACAAAGGCATTCTACCTTCTAGGAATGTTGTGGAAAAGCGCATGAGTGAAGGTCTGGTCCTTTGCCTGATATGGCTGATGAGATACCCCCACTATGATTAACGGTGAGCAGCATGGGAGGCACAGAAAACGTGGGTGTAGGGTGACCTTCATAAGGCTCTGATTCCCTCCCCGCCCTTGACTCTCAGCCTGGGCAGCACAGTCCTACCCTGACTTGATATTATTTAAAGTCTCAACCTCTTCTCTTCACCTTTTTCAACTCCCATTTTCCATTATGTTTTCCCATTTGGAGTGAACAAAGCTTCTTCTCCACTGGACTTTTTTGGGATTCTCAATTCTTCCTAGGTATTCCTAGGGTGTGGCAGGGGTGTGGTTATAGACTTCTGAGCAAGTCAGCCCTCTTTTTCATTCTACTCCATGCCATGTTCCATTATCTGAACGTCAAAGTCTGGACTCATAGAGACCTTCTTGGAGTGTTACAGAGTATTATAGATAGTAACCAACATATATAAAATGTCATACTTACGTGTACACACATATATGTTTTATGTATGTCACAGATTTTCCTAAAAGAGCATTTATCTTGTGATTTTATAGATTGCATGTTGGGCATGATCCACTTAATAATACAAAAGGCAACTCAGTAGAGTTATTTAGAGAAAATTTACCGAAGAAGAAATTGAAATGGCCAATAAGCATATGAAAAGATGCTTTACCTCTCACTACTAATCAGCAATTTTTTTTTTAAGTAGGCTCCACACCCAAGGTGGGGCTTGAAGTCACCACAGGATCCAGAATTTCGTGCTCTATTGACTGAATGAGCCAGCCATCCCCTACAATGTTTCTTTCTTTTTTAAAAAAATATTTTATTTATTTATTTGACAGAGATCACAAGTAGGCAGAGAGAGAGGAAGGGAAGTGGGCTTCCCACTGAGCAGACAGCCCGATGTGGGGCTCCATCCCAGGACCCTGGAACCATGACCTGAGCTGATGGCAGAGGCTTTAACCCACTGAGCCACCCAGGCACTCCTCCCTGCAATGTTTCTAATAAAAGATACAATGCAAACATTTTAAGTATATTATCACCCAATGCCAGTGACGGTGACGTGCCAAAGGAAAGGAGGCACTCACGTTCAAAACTCCTTTCCTCCACACCCCAGTCCGTATTCCTTTGCATCCATCTTGTTGGGGTTCTTCTTGTGGGTCATTCATTTCTAGGGGCTTAAGCCTTGGTAGTATTACCAATTTGGTGTTTCTGGCATCTTTCGTTAATTTTTATCACTGAAAAAGGCCAAAGGCAACATCAAGGACTTTTGGATTCTCCTATTATTACTTTTCCTCCCATCCATTATGTGGCAAAGACCCTCTTCATGGGAAAGATTGATCATCTTAGCCAACACTTTCTGTCGAGGAATATGAAGTGGCCGGTAGGGAGTCTCAACTTCATATTCAATGGAACAGTTTTGTCCTTTGTGGAAGGAAGCATTTCCTCCTGGAGTATGAAGATGCCCTAAATCAGCAAAGTCCAGAATTATGGAAATAAAAAGAGAATACTTTTTAGGTGGTTTATTATTAATTGAGATAGTCAGAGGAGCCATTGGTCCTCCCATTCAGATTTCCTGCTCCCTTATAGTCTGGCATTAAGAGAAATGACACCATAATATTGGTCTCTGATTTGCTCAGAGCATGTATTACAGCCTACAAGATAGTTATTTAGTCTGTCAAGATATTATCTCCAATAGTGATAATCCAGTAGGTCACTCTATCATTTTGGAAGACCAACTATTTATGGATGATGGGGTACATCGAAAGATAAGTAAACCCTAAGAACTTTAGAAACTGCCTTATTTCTTTTGCTATAAAATGAAGAGACAGTGTTTTATGTGATACCATGATCTCAAACAAAGCATTTAATGATTCCATGCCTGTTGGGACTGCCAGATATAGTGAACACGAAATACAAAACCCTGTAGAGAATTCCAGTAAGGACATTCCAGTAAGGACAAATTCTGCCCCTTCACAAAGGAAGGGTTCCAGTATAACCAGTTGCTGCCAGATAGCAGTCTGGTCCTCAGACAGTGATGCAGTATTAAAGACTCTGGTGCACTGAACAGTATAGTAACCAGAATTAATTTTGTTATTAAACCTGTGTATTACCTCTTTCTTTGCCACCATGACCACATTGTCTGTAAACCTATTCACTAGAGTGTCTGGAAAGAGATCAACAGACATCCACAGAGTATAATTTGCACATGATTATTGAGAACTTCCTACATAGTGAGGCCCTTTTCTGAGCACTCACATGGGACCAACTACGTTCTTATGCTGAGACCATTTGGAGTTGCTCAAATTTCATTAAAACCTTGTTACCAATCATCTAATCTTATTCTTTCCAAATGTCTGGACCTTGCATCACAAGACTAACGGCTTAAAATTCTACCTTTTGGAAAATTCTTCCTTTCTGTGTTGTCCTTCAAGGCCAATCTTGAGTGAGGCTGAAGGGGCACAGCAATGCATTTCTCACTGGCACCATAAACCAGGCTTGCTTATCCTCCTCATCCAACTGATCATAAGGAATGCTCAAGAGTTTTAGGACTGCAGTGCGGTAAGAGTAACTATGCTTGGAGTACGAGGCTCTGGTAAATAACCATCTTAATGATTTGCTCAAGCCTAATTCTATTTATATCATATCTCCTTGATGATGCACTGATCCTGGGCCTGCCTGAATTTATGGCGTGGTGGGTCAGACGACTTCCACTTCATGACAAACAGTTCAGTTTTCATGGATCCTTGGCATGCAAGTACATTGAAAAAGAGCTGCTTCTTAAAAGGAGAGAAGAGCATGGGCTTTCCTACCAATCTTGAAGGTCTGCAACTATGATTCTCCTAACACTTCTTTCCTTAAGCCTCATACAGTGATTTCATCAATTACAAATCAAACATCATTGGATCTGTATCACAAAGGCCAACTGGCTGAGTTGGGCCAGCTGGAGAACCTTCTCTTGCTCTAAACTCCCTCCAAATTGGCAGCCTTATGGTTACTTAATAATTACTTCTGGTATTTTCTGCTAATCGGGATAGAGAAAAATGCATTAGATGGATCAATATCTGCACACTAGGTGCCAGAGGCTGTATTGATTTGCTTCACTGAGAAGACTACATCTGGAATAGTAGCTACAATTGAAGTGAAACCTAATTAAACTTAGAATAAGCCATTGTAATTCTCCAAGATCCATCCATCTCCTGCACCAATTAAATAGGCAAACAAAATGGGATTGTGATAGGGTTGATTTTCCAAGACTTGGTTGGTAGCAATCTTTTTTTTATTCTTAAAGCTATTTTTATTGTTTTTGGTTTACTGTTTTCATATGGAGGAAAGCTCCAGGAGCTTTCCTTCAACTGAACTCAGGAACTAAGGAAATAACCAACATGGGTTCACATATCCACTGAATCACTGTTAGATGGCTCAGGCCTAAAGTCTGCTATCAGCTTCACTTCAACCCTTGGTCTACAATTGTGTTGTTAGGTCCCAGGAATTAATGATAACTCAGAATAATGCAGTCTAATGATGCCATAAAGGTCTATATATATCCTTTCTCCACACAATTACAATGGCACAGGGCCACAGTTTCCTTTAGGGAAGACTAGGAGGAAGATTTGAAACACATACACTTTGATATTATTGCATGCTCTTCCCTTGAGTGTATAAAGTTTTTCTCTCTCTTTTTTTTCCAAGGAATTTTGGGTCAATTCTGAGATTTAGGCCTCAGAATTGAACCAGACCATGATCCTTTGTCATGCTAATGCAAATCAAGCTTCTCTTTACCAGACTGAGTCTTTCAAGATATGGATCAAGTTGGACCTAGGTTAGCTGTCTTAAGGACCCCAGGAGAGAGACCTCTTCAGATCAAACCATTCTGATTGTCTTTTCAACTATGTGGCCTATTAGGATACTCATGCTCACCTTGCCTCTGGTGCTTGTGCCAGCCAATCAGCACCACTGAAATCAGAAAGCCCTTTTCAACAGCAGCATCTTGTGCTTTCACTTCTAGCTTAGAGCACAATCACTCCAGTGCTTTTCAAAGACTCTGACACTCCTCTCATCAATGTATTTCTCATTGCTTTGGTAAAGCAGTGTTTTTGAACCCTCTCAAAGGTGGGGGAGTGAATGGATTATAACAAATTTTCTCTAACATTCTTTTCTCCTTACATTATACCAAGGAATTACATGAATATTGACTTTATTTACAATATGCTATCCCTGAATCAAGGTTCCTTTTTATTTTTTAAATATCAAGTTTATTTAAGAAAAAATTTTTTTAATAATGTTATTTTTTTAAAGATTTTATTTATTTATTTGATAGAGAGAGAGAGAAAGACAGACAGTGAGAACAGGAGCACAAGCAGGGGGAGTGGGAGAGGGAAAGCAGGCTTCCCACTGAGCAGGGAACCTGATGTGGGGCTCAATCCCAGGACCCTGGAATCATGACTTGAGCTGAAGGCAGATGCTTAATGACTGAGCAACCCAGGCACCCTGAAAAAAAAAATTTTTTTAAGTTTATTTATTTGTGTGTGAGAGAGAGATTACAGAGGGAGAGGGAGAAGGAGAAGCAGACTCTCTGCTGAGAGGGAGCCCGATGTGTGGTTCCATCCCAGAACCCTGAGATCATGACTTGAGTCGAAGGCATATGCATAACCAACTGAGCCACCCAGGTGCCCTGAGTCAAGATTTTTATCAACCATTTAGAAGCACTCCCAGCTGCCTGGGTGAACCTACTGATTTTTTTTTTTAATTATTATTATTTTTTAATGCTTTGGTGAAAAACTTGTATTCTTCATGGTTCAAGCTTGTTTTAAGAAGGTGTGACATTTTTATTTATGGTTTGAAATAGACTTTCAGCTGTATTAAAAGATGGAGGGATAAACTAGTTACTTTATCAAAGTTAAGTGAAGCAGATTCAAGTTAAAAGTTAAATCACAGGTATTTCCTACCACACCAAAACCAGCTTTCCAGTACTCAGTGGTGGAGGCAAGAACCCCAGCAGCGAATTACCTCAGGTCAGGAAAGGGGCAGAACCTACCTGGGGGACAAAGGGCCTATACATTTCCAAAGCTTGATTCTACCCATTTTCTAAACTCCCCTAGAAAACATTGCAGATGAATTACAATATTGTATAGGTCTCCTGCTTGTGTTTTCCTAAACATCTCACACAGCAGAATTGCTACCCTGAACATAGGGTATTCAATGTGGGGTCAGACAAGCAAATACTAGATCAATTTCTCAGGACTGTGGAGCACTCCCTTCTGAATCATCTAGGAACTTGATCTTCATTTGGAACATTCCTTGTGATCCCTATAGACCAAGAGCCCAGAGGCACAATTTATAGGAATGAAACAAAACAAAAAGCCCATGGAAAGAATCTGGCTTAAAGGGAAGTGACTTCAGGCCATAGGTTAAGCACACTGCCAAAGGCTGAGTCAATGTCTTCAATGTGAAGTTCCACTCTGCCCTTCTCAGGGTTATCAGAAAAGCTTCAGTCCTGGTTAGCAGACCTACTGTCACGTGTTCTAAGTATCACATGTTCTCAGTTCCAAGAGATCTAAATAAGACTACGGTTTTGAAGGTAGATAGAATCCATTTCTTGGTTTGCAGTGTGGAGAAAATGACTACCCATCACTGAGTGCCAAAAATTGCAGCATCAGCACAGTGCATTGGCACAATATGTCAGCTCACAAACCTCCTCCCTTTCCCTAGTCACAGGCAAACTGGTAATGGTAACACTAGGGTTTATTAAGCTGTGCCTTAGTATAGGCACTGGGGGTTGCCCACCTTGCTCTTGATGTATAAAGCCTGGATATTCTGCCGATTCTTCTTGAGCAATGATACCAGGAAATTAATAGCTAAGTGGATGTTGTACATGAGCTCATCATCTGTCATCTTCATGTGCCCAACGACCACTGCCAGACACAGCACCTTCTTCATCTGGAATTTGATCATGGACTTCACTTCATCCACCTTAACCACCATGTTCTCATTGTGGGTCAGTAAGGAGGGGAACTTGCCTGCCTTATTCAGGCCTGAGCCCTGTATTCATGGGATCTGCTTGATCAGAGATTCTGAAGCCAAAAATGCATCATACTTCTCTTCCAGCTTCTGATCTCATTTTTTATTCATGTTGAGTTTTTTCAGTGCTTCAGTGTCCAGATGGGGAATATCCACAGCTTTGGCCTCATTATAGCACTGCTGATCCCCCAAAGTACATATGGAGAACTTGAGGCAGGGAGTGGACTTAAGCCTGGATGGTGCCCAAAAAACATTTCTCCTTCTGGGGGCATCATTCTTCAAGCTGATCTTCAGTTCCACTGTCTCCAAAAACTTTGGGCACTTGTCTTGGTTCCCGTGTAGGACTTCCCTCACTGCCTTGTATGGGGTGTCATGGGAGACTTTGCTGTTCATGGTACCCCTTGCCACAATAACTGGGAAAGAGACTTGTGAGTGCATTGGTTTTTAGAATTGCTGGTACATAAAATCATAGCACTAAATTCAGCTTCATTCAGAATTATATTACTCTCTCTTTAATCTGCGATCTTCTCTCATACATTCCCCAAATTTTGCTGACATAATTTAGCAAAATCTAATAGTTCTTTGCATGTGCCCCTTCTTTTATGGTTTTACTCTGTAAGTGATGCCCCAGGGCATGTTAATATCCAATTGCAATTTTAGGCCTGGAGCCACTGAGAGGTAGTACATTGAGGCAAGGGGATAATTGGTATTTCTGTGATGATAACTACCTCAGATGATGTCTTTGTTGGCTGTTCTAGTGGGCAAGGCCAGCTGCAACAGATAAAGAGGGGCTGCTTCCCTTGGTAATAGACAGTCAGATTTGGAAGATCAGATGTCCTCAGAATCATGCAAATCCTCTCAAATGTCACCACTTGTATTGTCAACATCCTATTCTTTCCTAGTCAGTGCTCTAACATGTACACAAGAGATCCAGTGAGGTTGTTTACTCAACCTATGTTGAATTTTGAGCAGCCCACAGAATTAGACTTGGCATCTTAGTTTTATAGCCACCTTCTTTTGAGCAGTCATAGAGACTCTGAATCTCTTACTATATCTTGAATAGAGAATTTAAATCTTCACCTTGTCATTTTATTTTTTAAACTTGCCTGTACAGTTGGAAGTAGCCAATTATTTTGGTTATCTATTACTGTCTAACAAATCACTTCAACACTCAGTGACTTAAAGTAATAACCCAGTCGTTATCTCTCACTATGTTGGGGACTGATGGTATTTAGCAGTGACTGATGAAATGACAAGCCCTGGAGGGTCACCAGGGCCTGGGACATTCAAAATGGTCAGTAGTTGATGTTGGATGTTGGTTGGAGAGTCAGCAGGGATTGCCAGCTAAGGAAACCTTGGTTCTCCTCCCTGTAGCTTGTCTTCACGGTTCCTTGGGCTTTCCCCCAGCTGAATCCCCAAAGGGAGTGTTCTAAGAGATAAAGGTAGATACTGCAGATCTAAGACCCAGCCTCTGAAGTTCACAGGATTAATTTTGCTATATTTCTATTCATTGAATAAAATAACAGGGATGGCCTATGTTCAAGGGAGAGGGAGGGAACAGAAGGATGAGTGACAAAAAATTTGTGACCATCTTAATCCCCATACCAATCCATTACCCATATAGAAGCAGCCATTTAGTCCTCCAAGGCCTACAAGAGTTCCACCATGTAATACTAACTAAATCTACATTGATTTCTAACCATAATCAATCTCACATTCCCATCTTCTTGAAGATTGATTGCCTATAATCACTTACTGTATTACTTAGGATCCTTAATTGCAGACCAAATAATGCACTCTAAGTAGTTTAAGCAGAAAAGGATTTATTACAGGCCATGAAGTCACTTACAAGAATGTCTAGGAGGGTCAGAGAAAGAAAATTGAATGCTCTGCAAGTAGGAGCAAATAAGCCAAGAGAAAAACCCAGTCATACCTGGGACACTTCCAGTGGGAACCTTGGTGCTGCTTACACTTGCCACTCAGAATCTAGGGATCAGAGACAAGAGCCAGAGCCCTACAGTGGCAGAAGAATGAAACAGCTCTGACAGTGAGTTTGCAGGAAGACCTTACAACTGAGATCTCATGGATCTCACTTCTGTTTCCAACTGAGCACATGAGGAAGCCTACCTGCAAAGATACCTTGGAAATATGATCTTGTTTTGCGGATTCTAGATCAGGGTTCTGAACTTTGATATTACTGACTTTTTAGGCCAGATGCTTTGTTGGGGGATAGGGAACATCTTGTATATTGCTGGATGTTTAGCAATATCGTTGGCTGTTATCCACCAGATGCCAATAACACCGGCCTGCTCCTCCTCACTCTTCTTCAGGTCGTGATAGTCAAAAACCTTTCCTGTCATTGCCAAAGGTCCCCGAGGGAGGGGCAAAACTGCCTCCTGCTGAGAAGAGTACTCTTGGGATTTTAAGGCATGACAGAGAGGAGTAGGAATGGGACCGAGTAAGCTGCTACAAAATAGATTAATGGGGTGTTAGTGTAGGAGAAAAAGAAATTCCATGCTATCTCAATGATCAGTGATACAAATACAAATGCCATGTTAGATATACTCACACCTGTTACCTGGGCGGAATGAAAAGACCCAACTAGGTTTTGGTGAATGAGATTGAGGTACATGCCAGGCGGGGTTTTTCAACGCTGTTAACAATTAGAGTTTGGAATAAGAAAAGGTCTTTGAACCTGGTTGCCCTCAGAGCAAACTCACTTTAGAACCCCCAGTGCTTGAGGTTCTGCCGACTGGGCAGGACCATTTTTACCACCCACAGGAGGACTGTCTGCATTTCTCACCATGAAACTATCTTGAAAAACCCAAGACCACTCCATTAATGCGATATTAACATTTGTGCCAGCTGACAGTTCACCACCAGTTCTATTCCTCACAGGACTTTCTTCCTTGAATCCAGTTTCTGCTGGGGGTGATTTTTTTTTTTTTTAAGATTTTTATTTATTTACTTGACAAACAGAGATCACAAGTAGGCAGAGAGGCAGGCAGAGAGAGAGGAGGAAGCAGGCACCCTGCTGAGCAGAGAGCCCGATGTGGGGCTCGATCCCAGGACCCTTGGATCATGACTTGAGCCGAAGGCAGAGGCTTTAACCCACTGAGCCACCCACGTGCCCTGCTGGGGGTAATTTTTAACAAGTGGTGATAGGAAACTGGTACGCTAGAGAAGTGAGGGAAGAGTGTCTACATTATTGTGGATAAGGAGGTTTTATTCTGTGCAGCTATAAGGATGTCAGTCTCGTGGGAAATTGCTTTTGATACAGAATCCCTGAAGAGACAGACGTGGAAGAGGCAGCAGTGTTATGTTGTGTGACAGCAGATGGTGAGGATGCAATTGGTCAGCCAGCTCTAATCTTTGCATTAAAACAAGCATGATGATAGGAAAGAAAATTGAGTTAACAGGTTTTAATCTGCTCATTCCTGATACATTGGTTGGTGCTGACATTATTTATTAAGCACTTACCGTGAGCTCAGGCAGTCCTAGGAAAGAGAAAAGAAAAAGAGAAGACACTGGCTTGCCATTAACAACCATCATCAATAATTCATCATTGTTTCCATGTAGTGAGAACTCACAACATGTCAAACATTGGTGGAACTGCTTTCCATGTCTTACCTCATTAAATGCTTGAAATAACATTATCAGGGATATACTTTTATTATTTCTGTTTTGCTTGGTAAGATGTTGTGATCAAAGTCTCATAATTGAGCTACACTTTGAAATCAGGTGTATGTACCTAACCACTATGTATACTGCATATGGAAGCCAAAAGAATCTAAACTCTCTTTAATCCTTACGTAGTAGTTCCATAGTTTCCAGGCCTATTCCTACCAACTTCAAGTCCAGAACAAAGAAAGAAGCTCTCTCAATAACCCTATGTTTCCCAATTGTCCCCACAAAAACCCCAATACTGAGTTACCTTGGATTGATTTCAGCCTTCTCTTGAAAAAACCACTGGAGGGGAAGGGTCAAATTACAGTGTTTGGCCAAGTCCAATGGTGACCTGAGTCTCTACCCTCATCTAGCATCATTGATCATGAAGAGGGCAGTGTAAATTGGAGCTAGTCTGCATTCCACTTTCCCTAATTCTGGAGGTCACTGGGGTTTTATTGGAGAGCTGAACCTCCCCCTCCAACCCACAGCAAAGAGAGCCAATGAGGCAGTATAAAGCAGGCTACTCGGCATTCTGCTTTCTGCACTCCTCTTCTGAGTTGCCACCCCCAACTGGCAACAACGGATAGAATGAGGCGATGAGAGATGCAGCTAATTGACACTTGACTCGCCACCCTTCATGACTAGGAACAGGTAGGGTGCTGAACTTCCCCTGCCCCTCTGCAAAAACAGAATGGTATGTTAGCCCTCTGCCTTGTAGCCTTCACCCTTCACCACATCAGTAGGGGGCTGAGCTTAGGCCCCCAGTTTAAGATAATGAGTTGGTTTGAGTTGGTGTACCACTTTGCACAGAAGATATTGATGGGCTAAGGATGGAGCTGAACTTCTACCCCATCCATCTGCAGCAAGGTGTGGCGGTGTGATGGGTGTCGTTGCTCTTCTCTTTGGAGATGATGTCAGTGCAGTCTGGCAGGAAGCTGAGCAAACCCACTCTGAGCAAACACACACAACTTCAAAAAAGGAGGCCTTCCTGCTTAAAAAGAGAAGATTAAATAGAACCCAGAGCCTCATTGTATATCCAAAATGTCGAGGATACAATTTAAAAAAAAAATCACTCGTTATACCAAGAAACAGGAAAATCTCAAAAATGAATGAGAAAAGACAATCAGAGATGCCAAAATCATGATTAATCAGAATTATCTGACTAGGATTTTAAAGTGGCCATCTTAAAAACGCTTCAACAAGCAATGATGAATTCTTCTTTTTTTTTTTTTTTTAATATTTTATTTATTTATTTGACGGAGAGATAGCACAAGTAGGCAGAGAGGCAGGTAGAGGGAGAAGGAGAAGCAGGCTCTCCAATGAGCAGGGAGCCCGATGTGGGGCTCGATCTCAGGACCCTGGGATCATGACCTGAGCCAAAGGCAGAGGCTTTAACCCACTGAGCCACCCAGGTGCCCCAATGAATTATTTTGAAACAAATGAAAAAGTACAAAATCTCAGCAAAAAAAAAAAAAAGTTATAAAAAAGAACAAAATGGAAATTCTAGAACTTAAAAAATAAAATAACTGAAATAAAAAATTCAGTTGATGAGCTCAGTGGTAGAGCAAGAGATGACAGAGGATAGAATCAATAAACCTGAAGATAGACCAATAAAGTTTACCCGATTTAAGCAACAGAAAAATATGTCTCTTCCTGTCTTCTATTTATTTTTTTAACTGAACTATTTTGTTCTTGGGGGTCAAGTTTTAAAAGTTCTATATATATTTTCGATACCAACCCTTTATCAGACATGTCATTTGTGAATATCTTCTCTCATTCTGAAGGTTGCCTTTTAGTCTTGTGGATTGTTTCCTTCACTGTGCAGAAGCTTTTATATCTTGATGAAGTCGCAATAGTTCATTTTTGGTTTTGTTTCCCTTGCCTCAGATGACGTATCGTAACAAGTTGCTATAGCTGATGTCAAAGAGGTTACTGCCTGTGTTTTCCTCTAGGATTGTGATGTTTTCCTGTCTCACATTTAGATCTTTCATCCATTTTGAATTTACCTTTGTGTGTGGTGTTAAGAAAGTGGTCCATAAGAGTCCTGGGTGGCTCAGTGGGTCAAGCCCCTGCCTTCAGCTCAGGTCACGATCTCGGGGATCTGGGATTGAGCCCCACATTAAGTTCTCTGCTCAGCAGGGAGCCTGCTTCCCCCTCTCTCTCTGCCTGTCTCGCTGCCTATTTGTGATCTCTCTCTCTGTCAAATAAATAAATAAAATCTTTTAAAAAAAAAAGAAAGTGGTTCAGATTCATTCTTTTGTGTATTGCTGTCCAGTTTTCCCAACATCATTTGTTGAAGAGAGTGTCTTTTTCCCATTAGATATTCTTTCCTGCTTTGTCAAATATTAGTTGACCATATAGTTTGGGGTCCATTTCTGGGTTTTCTATTCTGTGCCATTGATCTTTGTGTCTGTTTTTGTGCCAGTACCATACTGTCTTGATCACTGCAGTTTTGTGATAAACAACAGTAAGAAAACAGACTGAAAGAAAAGTGAACGATGTCTCAGAAACCTGTGGGACAGCAACAAAAGAGCTGACATCTGTGTTATTGGCATTCCAGAAGGAGAGCAAAGGGAAAGAAGTATTGACATGTTCAAAGGAAAAAGTCTGAAAACTTTCTAAATTTGGCCAAAGTTCTAAACCTCCCTCATCAGGAAACTGAGCTAACCCCACACAGTATACATACAAACAAGGCCCTATCTTTTAGCTTCTGAAATTGAGCTTCTGAAATTGAAACCTAAAGGAGACATCTTGAAAGAAGGTACTAAGAAAGTAGGCGTTGCAGATAAACACCAATTTGGATGGTAGTAGATTTCTCACTTGAAGCCATGGAGGTCAAAAAGAAGTGGGATAACATTTTTCAAGTGTTAAGATAAAATGACTGTCAATCATGAATTCTAGATCCAGTAAATTACATGGACATAGAGAGAAGGGAAGGGAGTTATACACAAAAGGTTCTGTTAACAGTAAAAGGGTACATGGCTACTGAGGAGATGAATACGTCACCTCAAATATAGCAGATAATTAAAGCCATTTTCCACATCAACTGAAATATTTTTGCTTATCTTACTTTTGCGATTATTTCTTTTAGAAAGAATTATTATATATCTCACATTGCTGACACATCTTGTGACATATACCATTCTACTTTTTCTTCCCACTGTGTAAAATTTTCTTTGCTTCTATGAGGGAGTTGTTTCTGACCCAGGCCAATTAGGCAAGACTTTATTAAGAATGGATGTCTCTCTGTGGTACCAAATAAGGCGCTTTTTGGATGAATTCCTTGACATGTCTTTCCTTTGGCCACCAGGGATTACCTTAGCAAACCATGTTTCTTTGAAAAAGAGGTTGTATTGAATTGTGTCACCAAATTCTTACCAAGATTAGACCTGTGCCATTCAGAGGGAAGAGGTATTTGGTTATTGAAAACACAAAAAGTTGGCTCATTTGATGCCCCTAGTGTAAGGACTTTAACAGATGGGCCTAATGGGAGGAAGATCAAATCAGAAAACAGAGGTGAGGAAGAAGTCTAGAAATATTAACCAGCAGGAAAGACAGGAAGTTCTGCCATTTCAGTTCAGATTAAATACACCCATGCCTGGATTCTCTTCCTGGAAGTTTTAAAGCACCTTTCACCATGCCAAATTCCATTTAGTAAACTTAATCTCATTTAACAGTCTTTAAATTCCTTAAATAGATTGGCCACCTATGATTGTACCCATTTCTTTTCTCTCTCTTTCTTTCTTTCTTTCTTTCTTTCTTTCTTTCTTTCTTTCTTTCTTTCTTTCTTTCTTTCTTTCTTTCTTTCTTTCTTTGTAAACATATAATGTATTATTAGCCCCAGGGTTACAGGTCTGTGAATTGCCAGGTTTACACACTTCACAGCACTCACCATACCACATACCCTCCCCAGTGTCCATAACCCCACCACCCTCTCCCTACCCCTCCTTTCCCCAGCCCCCCTCAGTTTGTTTTGTGAGATTAAGAGTCTCTTATGGTTTGTCTCCCTCCCACTCCCATCTTGTTTCATTTAGTCTTTTCCTACCCCCCGAACCCTCCATGTTGCATCTCCACTTCCTCATATCAGGGAGATCATATGATAGTTGTCTATCTCTGGTTAACTTATTTTGCTAAGCATAATACCCTCTAGTTCCACCCATGTCGTCGCAAATGGCAAGATTTCATTTCTTTTGATGACTGCATAGTATTCCATTGTGTATATATACCACATCTTCTTTATCCGTTCATTTGTTGATGGACATCTAGGTTCTTTCCATAGTTTGGCTATTGTGGACATTGCTGCTATAAACATTTGGGTGCACATGCCCCTTCAGATCACTATGTTTGTATCTTTAGGGTAAATATCCAGTAGTGTAATTGCTGGGTCATAAGGTAGCTGTCTTCTCAACTTTTTGAGGAACCTCCATGCTGTTTTCCAGGGTGGTTGCACCAGCTTGCATTCCCACCAACAATGTAGGAGAGTTCTCCTTTCTCTGCATCCTTGCCAGCATATGTCATTTTCTGACTTGTTAATTTTAGCCATTTTGACTGGTGTGAGGTGGTATCTCAATGTGGTTTTGATTTGTATTTCCATGATGCTAAGTGATGTGGAGCACTTTTTAATGTGTCTGTTGGCCATCTGGATGTCTTCTTTGCAGAAATGTCTGTTCATGTCCTCTGCCCATTTCTTGATTGGATTATTTGTTCTTTGGGTGTTGAGTTTGCTAAGCTCTTTATAGATTTTGGATACTAGCCCTTTATCTGATATGTCATTTGCAAATATCTTCTTCCATTCTGTCAGTTGTCTTTTGGTTTTGTTAACTGTTTCCTTTGCTGTGCAAAAGCTTTTGGTTTTGATGAAGTCCCAATAGTTAATTTTTGCCCTTGCTTCCCTTGCCTTTGGTGATGTTCCTGGGAAGAAGTTGCTGCAGCTGAGGTCGAAGAGGTTGCTGCCTGTGTCCTCCCCAAGGATTTTGATGAATTCCTTTCTCACATTGAGGTCCTTCATCCATTTTGAGTCTATTTTCGTGTGTGGTGTAAGGAAATGGTCCAATTTAATTTTTCTGCATGTGGCTGTCCAATTTTCCCAACACAGTTTGTTGAAAAGGCTGTCTTTTTTCCATTGGACATTCTTTCCTGCTTTGTCGAAGATTAGTTGACCATAGAGTTGAGGGTCTATTTCTGGGCTCTCTATTCTGTTCCATTGATCTATGTGTCTGTTTTTGTGCCAGTACCATACCGTCTTGACGATGACAGCTTTGTAATAGAGCTTGAAGTCTGGAATTGTGATGCCACCAACTTTGGCTTTCTTTTTCAATATTCCTTTGGCTATTCAAGGTCTTTTCTTGTTCCATATAAATTTTAGGATTATTTGTTCCATTTCTTTGAAAAAAATGGATGGTATTTTGATAAGAGTTGCATTAAATATGTAGATTGCTTTAGGTAGCATACACATTTTCACAGTATTTGTTCTTCCAATCCATGAGCATGGAACATTTTTCCATTTCTTTGTGTCTTTCTCAATTTCTTTCATGAGTACTTTTTAGCTTTCTGAGTATAGATTCTTTGTGTCTTTGGTTAGGTTAATTCCTAGGTTTCTTCTGGTTTTGGGTGCAATTGTAAATGGGATTGACTCCTTAATTTCTCTTTCTTCTGTCTTGTTATTGGTGTAAAGAAATGCAACTGATTCTGTGCATTGATTTTATATCCTGACACTTTACTGAATTTCTGTACAAGTTCTAGCAGATTTGGAGTGGAATCTTTTGGGTTTTCTACATATAGTATCATATCATCTGCAAAGAGTGATAATCTGACTTCTTTGCTGATTTGGATGCCTTTAATTTTTTTGTTGTTGTTGTCTGATTGCTGAGGCTAGATTGTACCCATTTCTATGATGAGAAAATCATTGCACAAATTTTACATGGTATGGGTGGCTGATGTTTTGACCTAAAACCCATTTCAGTATCCTACCTACTGTACCATAGACCTTAGCTATGGATTTAAATCTCCATGTGACTTAAATAATTCCTTCCATTCTGCTCCCTCGCTGACAAGTGGACTCCAAATAGACTTTGCCACTCAGTGATGAGGAGGTAATTCTGTCATGACTAAATGGATCTTGCAAAGAATCATTGAGGAGAGGCCCTTTTCACTTGGGAAACCACAGCTTGAAGGCTCAAAGCTGTGAAAGATAAATTAACCTTCTCTCGGACTTTGCCCAACCTGCCAAGCAAACTGGAAGTAATTATTTTATGTGGAATGCTTATTGCCATTACAGTGGCAAGGACTTGATTTCACCATTTAGCAGACCCATCTGGTCCTTCCTTGGCAGGCACTCTGATCGCATGTCACCTGGGGCCCTGGCACTCTTGGGCCTTGATTGCAGGGCATGTCTGAGCCTAAGATGTGGGACAGATAGAGAGTGAGAAGACCTGGCTTCCACCCTCAGTCTAGCTGGGGAGATGGGAATAAGTGTGAAATGATAAATACCCTTGGAGACTTGTTATCACCAAAAGAGTTGATTAGATAGTTCATATTTCAAAAATTAGCAATAATACACTATGGTCAGAGCCCAGGCCATGGTTCTACCGCTTGTTAACTCTGTGACCTTGGGCAGGTTATGTAACCTCTATGTGTCTCAATTTTCTCAATTACAAATGGGCATAACTGTGCTCACCTCATTGAGCATTGAACGAAAGTATGTAAAGTACTTAGCACATAATAAATATTTGGTAAATGTTAGCTTTTATGATATTATTCACAGGAGAGAGAAAGCTTTGGATTTGACAAAAAATGGTGTTTTGTCTTTCCTGTTCCATGTCCCCCTGGATTTCACAGCTGTGTCTGCCTCACTGGTCACACTGGGCTGGTCTAAGCACAGCCCTCAGACCAAAGCAGAGTCAATACTTATTCTTCCCAAGAAAACGTAAGACTGGAAAAGTCATCATCCCTCAGGGTGGCTGAGACGATAAGAAATAAAACTTGGGGAGATGGTGGCCAACTTTCTCTCTATATGGGCCAGAGAAGTCAGGATGGGGAACACTTTGAGTCCCAACTAAGGTTGTTAGTTCTTCATTTGGTGTAAAAACAAGACACAACATAACCCAGGTATTGGTGGGAGTCTCTGAGCAAGGACATGAAACCTGAAAATCCACATTTTAGGGAGGCCTCAATCTTTCATTCAGTCCTAGGAGGTCTATTTCCTAGAAAATACCTGCATTTTAAATGATGCCAAAATTTAGTGCTAACTCTAGATGCTGTAAAAAATTTGTGTTCGGGGTTTAGTAAAGTTAATGGCCTCCAGCTTCCAGCATATTGATTGTATTTTTCATTCATCAGGAAGTTTCTGCATCCTTGTCGTGCCTTAATTACCTTTCTGATTGACCCAATCTAATTTTTCAGTCTAGATAGCGACCTCTCATTTCCTTATGGGGAGAAGTTGCCCATGATTTTTATGTAGGTCAGGAGTCACTTGGTGTCGGGTACCACACGGCAGCAAGGAATGAGAAGCACGTACGAACCACCCCTTAAGTTCTTGCTGAGATGGTTTTGTTGTAGTGATGGAGAATACACATGAAAAAAACACTGTTACATCTTCATAAGCAACAAACCAGTTGTGACAAATGGCATTCCGCTGTGTTCCTGGAACTCTGATTTCTGACAGAGACCCTAATGAGAAGGAAATGGTTCTACAGTTCTTCTGACTTCTGTGTGCCAGGTAGCCTGGCCATGGTAGCCAGTCAGCATTGGCTTGGATGCCAGGTCTGTATCTATCTCTTAATAAGGGCTGGGAGGATTAGCTGGTAGAAGGCATCAGTAAAGGGCCTGGCACAGGGTAAATGCTTGACAAATGACAGGAATTAGTGTTATATTTAGTGATAGCTCTCCAGAATTTGCTAATTCTGTCCTTTTAGCTGGATCACAAATCTTCTTAAGCAGAGATGATAACACGTTGGCATCTTCTGAAGTCTTGGATTATTGATCCTGGACCATTTATTTTATTTCTTCTTTTTGTGTGTGTGCTTTTAAAAGTTAATGTGTTTGTGTAGGGAGTGCCTGGGTCGCTCCATTGTTTCCATGTCCAACTCTTGATTTCGGGTCAGGTCACGAACTCAGAGTTGTGAGATCTGGCTTTGTCCAGCTCAGTGCTGGGTGTGGAGCTTGCTTAAGATTCTTTCCTTTCCATCTCCCCTAATGCTCACATGTGCGCGCTCTCTCTCTTTCTCTCAAAAACAAAACTAAACAAATAAACAAATAAACAAAAAGCAAAAACAAACAAACAACCTCCCACCCAAAGAAGCCCCAAACTGGTGTATGTGTGTGTGAGTGTGTGTGTGTGTGTGTGTGTGTGTGTGTGTGTGTGTAGTTTGGCAAGTTTTTTTTTTTTTTTTAAGATTTTATTTATTATTTATTTGGCAGACAGAGATCACGAGTAGGCAGAGAGAGAAGAAGGGAAGCAGGCTCCCTGTAGAGCAGAGAGCTCTATACAGAGCTCAATCCCAGGACCCTGGGATCATGACATGAGCAGAAGGCAGAGGCTTTAACCCACTGAGCCACTCAGGTGCCCCGATTTGGCAAGTTTTTAGCACATTCACAGAATCATACAACCATCACCACAATCAGGATTCTATCACCTCCCTGAAGCCCCTTTGCAATGATCTTTTGCCAGTCAAATTTTCCCTCCAATCTTGGCAACCACCTATCTGTTTTCTATCCTTAGACTTTTGCCTTTTTCGGGATGTCATGTCAATGGAGCATATTAATGTAGTGTTTTGAGTTTTATGGGTTCATTGCTGTACTCTCAAGTCTATTCCACTTATCTGTATGCCTATCCTTGTGCTAGTCCCATAGAGTCATGATTACTGTTGCTTTGTAGGAAGTTTTGAAATTAGGAAATGTAAGCCCTCTTCCGAATTGGCCTCTTCTGAACTGGCCTCTTCGGAACCCCTTGCATTTTCATTTGAGTTTTAGGATTAGCTTGTCAATTGCTGCAAAGAAGTGATCTGAGAACTTGATGGGGATTACATTGAATCTGTAGATCAACTTGGGAGTGTTGACATCTTAAAAAAATTACATTTTCCAATCTATGATCATGGAATGTTTTTCCACTTTCTTTGATTTTCTTTAATTCCTTTCAACAATATTTTATAGTTTTCAGTGTATGAATTTGGTATTTCTTGCATTAATTTGTAAGCACTTTGTTCTTTTTTGATGCTACTGTAAATGGAATTGTCTTCTTGATTCTATTTTCTTATTGTCCATCGCTGAGGTATGGAAATACACTTGGTTTTTTTAAAAAATTCAACTGATATCCTGTAACTTGCTGAACTCTTCTTGTATTGGTGCTAATGATTTTTTAAGTGGATTTTTTTAATATAAAAGATTCTGGGATCTGTAAATAGAGACTTTGACCTCTACCTTTCCCGTCTGGATGCTATTTATTTCTTTTCTTGCCCAATTGCTGTGGCTAAAACCTCCAGCACCATGTCGAATAGAAGTAAGTGGTAAGAACAGCTTTCCTGGCCTTGTTCCTTATCCTAAAAGGGAAGTTCTCAGTCTTTTATGACTAAGTATGTTGTCAGTTGTGGGTTTTGCCATAAAATGCCATTTGTCATGTTGAGAGATTTCCCCTCTAGTTCTAGTTTTCTGTTGTCATGAAAGGTTATTGGATTTGGGAGGTAAAATGCCATGGTGCTTTCTTACCAAACTTCAGCCACCTTTACTTGATTTTTGTATAAGATGTGGGGTTTAGGTTAACATCTATTTTTGGTATCTGAACATCCTATTACTCCAACATCATTTGTTGAAAAGCCCATCCTTCCTTCATTGAATTGCCTTTCCATCTTTATTTAACATTTGCTTATATATATATATTATATATATGTATATGTATATATCACATATAAATATTTATATCTATATATCTGTATATGTTACCCCCAATCCCAACAGGTGTTTGATTGGAATAACATCAAATCTATAGATTGGTTTGGTTATAGATCAACTACACTAAGTGTTCTAATCCATTTATATGGCCCATCTCTGCATTTAATCAGAGTTTCTTTAATTTATTACACAAGTATTTTGTAGTTCTCAGTATATAGGGTTTGCACTTGCAGGTATACACTTGAACATCTCCAATTTTTTTTTTGGAGCTATTTTAAATTGTATTATCTTTAGTATCAAATTTCGGTTTCCAATTTTTCACTGATAATATGTAGAAATTTGATTTTTGGGGTAAATTTGTCTTTTAGTGCTGCTAAACTCTTGTGTTATTTCAAAGAACTCTCTCCTAGATTTATTAAATAGTTGTTTTTTTTAAATAGACAGGCATGTTGCCTGTGAATAGGACCAGTTTAATTTCTTCTTTTCTAATCTGTATGCCTTTTCATTTTACTTGACTTATTGTACTAAGTGGGACTTTCAGTATGATATTGAATAGGAGCACTGAGAGTTGACATCCTTGTCTGTTCTTGATCTTAGGAAAAAAAACATTCAGTTTTTGTCCATTATGTTGTCAGCAGTATGTCTTTTTGGATACCCTTTATCATATGATGGATGTTTTTCTTCCAAGTTTGGTGGAAGTTTTTATTTGAAATGAATGTCAGTCTTTCTTCTTCTCTGCATAATTTTATATGTTTATGTGTTTTTTGTTCTTTAGTCTATTAGCATGGTGGATTTCATTAAATTATTTTCATATGTTAAACTAGCTTTACATTCCTGGGATTAAGCCCATTTGTCACGGTGCATTATTCTTTTTATGTATTGCTGGATTTGATTTGCTAATATTGGGTTAAAGATTTTTCCTATGTTCATGAGGTATATTGGTTTGTGGTTTTCTTTTCTTTCACTGTCTGGCTTTGGGATGAGTGTAAGCCTGGCCTCTGTAAAAGGGTAATGCTAGCCTTGTAAATGAATCTGGAAGTATTCCCACCTTTCTTCTTTCAGTATCTGTGGTTTTGTAGTAAGAGTCCATTTTTCATTCCTGATATTGAAAATTAATGTCAGGGGAGAGGGACAAGATGGTGGAGAAGTAGGATACCCCGCCCCCAAAAAGAAAATTAATGTCTTCTCTCTCTTTCTTTCTTTCTCTCTCTCTTTTTTGGCCAATCTTGTGCCAATCAAATGTATAGGTCTTTTCAAAGAATAAACATTTGTTTTTATTATTTTTTTTCCCATTGGTTTATCATTTTAAATTTCATGATTTCTGCTGTTTGTTTCTTTTCTTCTGCTAGCTTTGGGTTTATTTTGCTCTTCTTTTAAAAATTCTGTAGGGTGGGAAAATGGACAGTTGACTTGAGATTTTTAAAATTTCCTAATGCAAACATTAACCATTAATTGTACTCTAAATCTTGCATTAGCTATTTCCAACAGATTAGGGTATGTTGCATTTTCAGTTTCTTTAACACTTTCCAATTCCTCTTGCCATTTACCCTTAAGTTATTTGTAAGTGTATTATTTAACTTTCATGTGTTGGGAGATTTCCAGTTATCATTCTATTATTTATTTCTAATTTAGTTCTCTTGTCATCAGAGAATATCCTTTATACACTTTCAAGCCTTTTAAATTTGTTAAAGTCTGTTTTACAACTCTGTTTTACATCTATGATTCCATAGATGCTTGTCAAAAGAATGTGTATTCTGCTGTTTGGCATAATGTTCTATAAATATTGATTTGTTCTAGTTTGCTGACAATGTTGTTTGGTTCTTCTATATACTAGTTGATTTTTATGTCTACTTGTTTTATTGATTACTGATAGAGAAATGTTGAAATTTTCAACTATAGTTGTGGGTTTGGCTGTTTCTTTTTTCAGTTATTTAAATTTTGATTAATAAATTTTTGAATCTTTATTGTTAAATGCATCCACACTTTGGGCTGTTCTGTCTTCTTGGTGAATTGCGAATTGATACTTTTATTTATTATAATTTCCCTTTTTATGCCCGGTAATTTTTATTGCCATAAGGTCTTCTTTGCCTAAAATTCAATAGGCCCTCCAGAGTTACTTTGATTAGTTTTTGCATGGCATTGCTTTTTCCATCATTTCACTTATAACCGGCTATATAATTATATTTATTTAAAGTAAGTTTCTTATGAATAACATATAGTTGGTTCTTGCTTTTCTTTTATCCATTATGGCAATCTATGCTTTTAAATTTGCGCATTTAGGCCACTTACATTTAATGTAATCAATAATATGTTTGGATTTAGCTCTATCATGGTATTGTTTCCTGTATTTTTATTTCTCTATATTCCCTTTCCTGTCTTCTTTTGATTATTTAAGTACCTTTGGTATTCCATTTTAATTTAATTTATTGAGTTTATAACCATATCTTCATATAATTTGTAGTGGTTGCTTCAGAGGTTAATATACATAAATATATAAAATATACATAAAATATACATACTTCATTTCTTATACACTATGCAGAATTAATATTTTCCTACTTTATGTGAAATGTATAAACCTTACCACTCTATGAAACACTTTATCTTCCACCATTTAACATCTCCCTCCATTTAAACTGCAGTTTCTCATATGTGTTACATCTATTGAATCATTGAAAATCCCACCAGAAAAAGTTACAATTTTTCCTTTCAATTGTCATGTCTATTTTTTTTTTAAACTTAAGAGGAAAAACAATCTATTCCATTTGCCCAGATATTACCATTTCTGTTGCTCTTCTTTCACTCCTGGTGTTCCATATTTCACTCTGGGATCAATTTCTTTTATTCTCAAGAACTTCCTTTAGTTTTTTAAGAGAAAATCTTTTGAAGATGATTTTTCTTAGTTTTCCTTCACCTCCAGATCTCATTCTTTCATCTTTATTTCTAAAGAATATTGATGGATATAAAACTTTGAGGTTGGCAATTTTTTTTCTTTCAGCAATTTAAATGTGTTGTTCCACTGTCTTCTGGCTCTCATGGTGTCAGACAAGAAATCTATATTCACTCAAATAATTGTTCCTTTATATTCAGACCCTTGTTTTTCTCTGGCTGCTTTCATTGTCATTAATCTCCAGCATTTTTATTATGATGTATCCAAGCTCCTTCCCCTTTTTCCTTCCTTCCTTCTTTCTTTCCTTCCTTCCTTCCATAGTTTGCTGAGCTTCTATAATTTGTTAATTTATGTTTCTCACCAGCTTTGGGGAGTTACAGCTATAATTTACTGTTTTTTTTTTAAATTTTTTGTACCACATTCTTTATCATCTTGTGGGATTCTAACAACATGAATGTTAGACCATTTGATACTGTCCGACAGGTCTCTGTGGCTCTGTCTTTTTTTTTTTTTTTGTCAAAAATTTTCCTTCTGTTATTTAGATTCAATATTTCTTTTGATCTATCTTTAAGTTTACTACCTTTCATCTCACATCCCCACTCTGCTATCAAGCCCATCAAGAAAATATTTTATTTGGTTCATTTTTTTTAAGTTCTAATATTTATATTTGGTTCTTTAAAAATCTTTTATACCTTCTATTTATCTGCTGAAACTTTCTATATTTTCACTTTTTTTTAAGACTATTCATTTACTGTTTGGAGCATGGCTACATACATGATTTAAAACTAGATCTGATAATTCCAGATTCTGTAGCATCTTTAGACTAGGATTTGTTAATTGTGTTTTCCCTTTCCAGATGTTCGGATTTTTCTGGTTATTTGTATATAGGTTAATTTTGAATTGTATCCTGGACTTTTTCAATACTATGTGAGGATATTCTTGCTTTTACTAAATCATATGGAAAAGGTTATTTATTTGCTTATCAGACAGTCAATCAGATTCTGTTCAGGTTACTAGTTCCTACCTGCCTCCTCTGAGCTATTGACCCTGTGTCAGTCAAGTTTCAAAGCTTCTGCAATGTTATTTGGTCTAGCCCATGTGAATGTCAGTCAGTTGCCAATTTGGAGTTGAGAGAGTGGTTTATCATATAGTTCAGTTCTGAAAGTTTTCTGGCCTATTGTTTGGCATCAGATCCATGTATGCATAGCTCAGGATGAGTGAAGGAGTTCATACAAAATATTTTGGCATCACTTTCACACGCTCTTTACTGTGTGACCTCCCAGACACTCACTGGCTCAAAGGAATTTCCTTTCTTGGTCTTTTGATTAGAAAGTTGCAACTTAATTCCTCCTCTCTGCCATGCCCTTCACACAACACTTCCGCTTCTGGGGCTAAGTGTCAAGAGGACATATATAGAAAAAAAGCTATAGGTATTATCCCTGTATTCTTGGGACCAGTCACTATGGTCAAAAAGAAGAATTTCTCCATTCTGAGTTTAAGCACTGTTCAGCTTCTGGTGTCATTATTAACAGTATCACAGTGTGATTGCCCTGGGGGGTGGGGTGAGAGAAAATGGGGAGAATGGGATTTTTTCAACTCTCTCTCTCTTTTTAAGGATTTTATTTATTTATTTGACAGAGAGAGAAAGTGAGAGAGGGAACCAAACAAGAGAAGTGAGAGAGGGAGAAGCAGGCTTCCTGCTGAGCAGGGAGCCCAATGCTGAGCTTGATCCCAAGACCCTGGGATCATGACCTGAGCTGAAGGCACTTAGTGGCTGAGCCACCCAGGGCTCCAACTCTCTTTTATCCAGAGAGTCCCCCCTTCCCACTTCTTAAACCAGAAGTTGAGCTTTATTTCCTCTCTCTCTCTCTTTTTAAAAAAAGATTTATCTGTTTATTTGAGAGAGAGAGTGCATGGTGGGAAGGCGCAGAAGTGGGGGAAGAGAATCTTAAGCAGACTCCCTGCTGAGCAAGGAGTCTGAAGAGGTGCTTGATCTCAAAACCCTGAGATGGTGACCTGAGCTGAAAACAAGAGTTGGACACTTAATCCACTGCACCACCTAGGCGCCCCTAGAAGTTGAGCTTTCTTGAAGCTCTTTCTGTCTGCTTTCCATCACAGTTCCAGGTTTCAGGATGACTGAATTTTGGTCAGGAATTACTGGAAGAGGAAAAGTGGGGAGCTTACCATTAGTATAGTATTATTTAGAGTTTTGTTTTTTTCCCCTAAACTTCCTGATGCCATTTCCTTTTCAGAATCCTTAGTTTCCATGCATTTTGTCTAGGGTTTTTAGTTCCACTGAATGGAAGAAACAGAATAGAATGTGCTTACTCCATTTTGAATACAATCTGAAATCTCCCTTGACAGAGGATTAAAAAAAAATAAAAATTAAAAAACAAAGATCTTCTGAGGCATTAGCTAAGCTCTAGTCCCCCCCCCTTTTTTAAATTATGAAAATTACCTAGAATGGCAGTAAAACACCTGAGCTTTGCAGACATATGCTTGGATTCAAATCTGAATTCTATCACTCTCTACAAGTACAACCTTCAGCAAGTTATTTGATCTCTGGGATTTAAAGAGATGTCTTTGACAATAATAGAAGATACTTCATAGGGTTAATATTACATGAGTTAATATTTTATAAAACATTAGAATGTCCTTAGCAACTAGTAAGTGATATGTAGGTGTTTGTTATATAAACTAATGTTTATGAGCCTCATAAAATATAAGTGTCTTTGAAGGAAGAAGTATCTCTTCTGTATTACCCAATTTCCTTGGTGTCTAACTTATCCTTTTGTTTGCAGAAGGTTACAGAATAGAGTGAAAAGTCCATTGGGCATTAGAATCATGATGACCTGAATATAAATCAAGTGTAAAATATCTAACCCAGTATCAGTCACATGTGGAGAAAAATGCAAATATTCCCTCCTCTGTAATTTAAAGAAAAATGTACTGTGCCTACTGTCTACCTTTTTTGATTATTACCCTGGTCTTCCTTCCTCATCCCTTTACCCATCAATTCATTTCTTTATTTGTTTATTGGCTCATTAATTCATCTGCTTATTTCTATAAAATATCTTAAGTACCAACTTTGTGCCAGTCCGGGTGCTAGATACCAGGGTAAGAGTGGTGAGGAAAATAGACATGGGTTCTGCCATTATGGAACTTACATCCATCAAAGAATCACCTAAATATATAATTACAAATTACAATGGTTATGTTGAAGAAAAAGTACATGGTGCTTTTTGAACTTGTAACAAAGGGATGTAACCAAATTGTGGGAGAATGAGAGAAGAAGGTGGTCAATAGCGACTTGAGCCAAGACCTGGATAATGAGTGGGAATTCTCTCGGTCAGCTGGGGGTGTGTGGCAGGGTAGGGAAGGGGAAGAGGAACTCTGGTAGAGAGGACAGCACCTTTTATGGCCCCGTGATGGGAGGAGAGTGGCATGTTAAGGAACAACTGATGTGATTGATGAGGTGGTTAATGAGGGAGTTCAGAGGAGAATGGCACCAGAATTGTGGGCAAAACAAGATGGAGAATTAGGCTGGACCAGATCTCTTAAGCTTTGTGAACGGCCGTATTTTAAGAACAAGATGAGGAAACTGAATTTTGTTTTTTAATGGGGTGAGTGGGATAGGAGGGACATTTCCAGGGTTACTCTGGAAAATGGTACAAATGATCACTCCATTTGGGGAAGAGTTTGAGGCTTACAGTCATTGTTCCAAGTCCACATTACCTTAGACAGAATGTCTTCCATGTTTGCTTCCTATGGGCTCTTAGGAGGCATTACCAACCTCTCCAGGAGGAAAGTCAAAAAGCTTGGCATCAGCATTCAGAAATATAGGTTGGGGATGATGTCCATGTCTCATGTTCTCCCCATGCCTTCTGGATGTATTTCATTGGGTTAAGCTAATCATTTTCCTCTGGAAGTTAACATCAAACTGCAGGCTTGAGTTCCCTTTGTGTGAAAACAAAAAACAAAACAAAAGGAAACATTCAGTAAGAGAGGTACAAATGGGAAATGAGAGTCCCTATGATATTTGAGTTTCTGGATCCAGTCAATCCTGAAACCACTTCCACTCCTTTTTTTCTCCCTCCACCCCATGGTTTGGGTTTCCTGAGTCAAAACATTTTTTTCTTTCTTCTTTCTTTCTTTCTTTCTTTTTTTTTTTTTTTTTTAGATTATTTATTTATTTATTTGACAGAGAGAGAGAGAGCGATCACAAGTAGGCAGAGAGGCAGGCAGAGAGAGGGGGGAAGCAGGCTTCCCACTGAGCAGCGAGCCCAATGTGGGGCACGATCCCAGGACCCTGAGATCATGACCTGAGGCAAAGGCAGAGGCCTTTCCCATTGAGCCACCCAGGAGCCCCAACACATTTCTTTCTAATGCATTCTTTTAGGAAGTTCTCAGGGACCATGTTTGGCTTTGTGTGCTAATTAATTTAACTCAAGGATTAGCTGGGGTTATCCTGTCCTTTGGATTTAAATAAAGTTTGGCACAAACTCCCAGGGCCAACACAGAGGGTAAGGGCACTGTTTTCTGTGTGTGTGTGTGTGTGTGTGTGTGTGTGTGTGTGTGTGTGTGGTGGGGGTGGTAGCGGGAGTTTGGGGAGGGGAATGGAGGAGTTGTGTGAAAGTTCTCTGGCAGCTGCTTCTGATCTGCCCTCAGTGAACTCCCAACAATATTCCATTCTCACATCTGGCTGCTGTTCTCTGCTTCTCAGATCAGGAACTACCCCTGTTACCTTGATTACCCCAAACCATTCTCCCTGGGCACTGGTGCACTGGGTAAGTCTTGCTCCAAGCCTGGATGGCGAAGATGTTGATGTTTCAAAATTGCAAATAACTTGAAAGTACACATTCGACATCAAAAACTCTTCAAAAATGCTGGAATTTCTCAATGGCCTCTCTTGGCAATACATGTCTCCCTGTCCTCATGCTCTTCTCATCTTACCCCTTGTTGTGTTGTCCTAAATTCGTTTGAACTTCCTATGCAGATGAGTTTATTATCTTCTGATTCCACTGTCTCCTCATAAAACCTCCCACGCTGAGTGGCCTGGAGACACACGCCACTGATTAGCCCCTCCTTATGGAAAACTCCCTGTTGGCTGTTAAATGAAGATTTTTTTTTTCCACCTCACTACACTATTTCCACCCTCTGCTTTTACTCTTTAATACCTCTTTTACTTTCTATCATTTGTTTTTGCCCCTTCCTCCCAAAGGCAGCAAAAAAACAAGCAAAAAACTCCTGGCATGATTCCTAATGGCATGCTTTGCTCTCATTGAGCAAATGGCTTTGAGAGGATCACTTTCACTCATCTGCTGGGATCTGGGGAGAGGCCCCAACTCTCTCGGCTCCTGCAACTTGCTAATTCTAAGGCAGCAACTTGGCATAAGCTCTGGGCAGTTTCTTTTGTGTCATGCAACCCTTCTCCTTTCCTCCCTGCCTCCATGCTCAATGGGAGCTTTGGCAAAAGAAAGAAAGAAAACCAACCTGAGTGGGTTCCAGCTCTTCTCTTGCCTTTTTTCCCCCTCCCAGGTCTCAAGTTACTTGAATGAGGGGCTCTCCGCCGATTGAACCTCCTGTGTTCAGCTTTTTAAGCTGACTGCTTCCCTTTCTTCTCCTGCCATGGGAAAACTTCCGGGGGTGCAGGCATATTCTCTCTTCTCTGGCATGGAGGAGGGACAATGCTCCCACTCAGGTTGGCCCAACAGGTATAGGATTGATCAGCCTCTGACCCCACAGGAGCTGGCCCTGGCACCGCTAGCCCTCCGCTGTCTGCTCATGCACCTCATTCTCGGACACACTAATAGTGCTGGATGATCTCTGATCCCAGGCAGAGCTTTCCTCTCCTTGGATGCAGGAGAAGGAAACCCAGAGAGGGCAGAGCAGGGCAGTGTGCCTTCTGCAGCACAAACACATGGCCAAGCTATGTCAGTGGTCAAGTAGATTTTCCAAACCACTTCAGCCAGGAAGAATGCCTGTAGGAAATAGAATAAGTCTGTAGGGGCACCAGCCTGGGAGGAGCTGGATGTGTATGAGAAACAGAAGGAAGGTCAGAATGATTGGAGAAGAACAGAGGAAGAGGGTAGTGAAGAGAGGAGAGGCTGGGGCTAGATGAACCAGGGCTTTGTAGGGCACTGAGGGCAGTTTGGGAAGCCATTGAAGGTTTTACTGCAGGAGATTGACATAATCCAATTTGCATTTTTAAATGAAGACACTGGCTCCTTTTGGGAGAATACATTGCCATGAGGCACTCTCAGAGGCAGGGAGAATCATAACATCCTACCTAATGTGGGCAGGAGGAAATGAAGGGCATTCAGAATAGGGAAACTGGAGTGGGGATACAGAGGAGAGGACAGATATAAGAACTTGGCCATTTTTTTTTTGACTGGGTTGCTTGTTTTTTTGTTTTTATCTTATTGAGTTCTGAGAGCTCTTTATATATTCTGGATATGCATCCTTCATCACATACCTGGTAGCAAATATTTTCTCCCAGCCGGTAGCCTTTCCTTAACTGTGTCTTCGAACAATAGAGATTCCTAATTTGAGGAAATCCAACTTATCAAATTTCCCTTTTATAAATTATGCTTTTAGTGTCATAGCTAAGAAATCCTTGACTAAGGTTACCCCCACCCCACCCTGTTTCTCCTGGAAGCTCTATAGTTTCAGCTTTTATGTATTGGTCTATGATGTGCTTTGATTTAATTTTTACATATGGTACAAAGTATGGATTGGCCTTATTTTTTTGTATATGAATATCTAATTGATGAAGCACCGTTTATGAGTGTTTATTCCTTTGCCAAAAATCAACTGCTCAGGGCGCCTGGGTGGCTCAGTGTGTTAAGCCGCTGCCTTCGGCTTGGGTCATGATCTCAGGGTCCTGGGATCGAGTCCCGCATCGGGCTCTCTGCTCAACAGGGAGCCTGCTTCCCTTCTTCTCTCTCTGCCTGCCTCTCTGCCTACTTGTGATCTCTCTCTGTCAAATAAATAAATAAAATTTAAAAAAAAATCAACTGCTCATATGTGTGTGCATCTATTTCTGGACTTCTTTCATTCTTTGGTTTATTCGTCTACCTTTATGCCAATGCCACACTGTCTGTCTTGATAACTAGTTTTATAAAAATTTATAAAATTTATAAAAATTCCCTTTTTTAAAAAGATTTTATTTATTTATTTGACAGAGATCACAAGCAGGCAGAGAGAGAGGAGGGGAAGTAGGCTCCCCACTGAGCAGAGAACCCGATGCAGGGCTCCATCCCAGGACCCTGGGATCATGATCTGAGCCGAAGGCAGAGGCTTAACCCACTGAGCCACCCAGGTGCCCCCAAATTTATAAAAATTCTTAAAGGGTTAGTCTCTCTTACTCTCTTTTTTGTTAATGAGGGAGGAGAGAGAATGTGGGGGAAGGGAGGGGGGAAGGGCGAGAGAGAATCTTAAGCAATCTCCATGCTCAGTGCAGAGTCCATTGCAGGGTTTTGTCTCATGACCTGAGATGAAATTGAGAGTTGGACACTTAACTGACTGAGCCACCTAGGTGCCCCGGATTAATCTCTCCTTTCAATAGATTTAAATAATAAATAATAAATATAAGAAATAATAATAAGATGAAGAAGAAATAAGAAAAATAATAAAAAAATAATTATAATAAGAAAAATATTATTTATTAATGTTGTTATCATTTTTAGTATTCCTTATTCCTTAGTGTAGATCTGTATTTCTATCTGGTATCACTTTTCCTTCTGCCTGAATGGCTTTCTTTAATACATCTGGGAGTATATATCTGACTATTGAATTTGACTTTCAGGTAGTGTTTTTGTTTGTTTGTTTTTGACGTCTGAAAAAATCTTCATTTTGCCTTTGGTTTTCAAAGATGTTTTGATTGCTATAGAATTCTAGTTTGATAGCTTTGTTTTCTAGGATTTTAAAGTTGTTGCTCCATGGTCTTCTCACTTGCCTTGTTTCCAGTGAGAAATCTACCGTCATGTTTATTTTCTTCCCCTGTGTACATACATTGTGTCTATTTAATCTGGCTTCTGTTAAGATTTTCTCTTTTTTCTAGTTTTAAGACATTTGATTATGTTGTGCTTTGGTATATGTATATTTTTTCATGTTTCTTATGCTTGGTGTTCATAGAGCTGCTAGGATTTCTAGGCTTATAGTTTTTATTAAATTGAAAAAATATGTAGCCATTATTTTTTTCAAATATTTTTTCTCTTCCTGTCTTCCTTTCAGCAAAACACACACATACTATATCACTTGAAGTTGTACCATATCTCACTGATGCTCTGTCCATTTTTCTTCTTTTTTCTTTCTTGTTTTCATTTCAGGTAATTTCCATTTTTGTGTCTTTAAATCCCCTAATCTTCTCTTCCTTGATGTCTCATCTGTCATTAATACCCTCCCGTACTTTTCCTTTTACACATTGTAGATACTTCTCCATGTTCAATTTGTTAGTCATTCTTTTGTTTTGTTTTGTTTTTTTGGTCCATATTTCTACTCAGCATGTTCAATCTTTCCTCTAGTTTTGTTTAAGAACCAGAATACAGTTATTATCATTTTAATGTCCTTTTCTAATAATTCTAAAATCTGGGTCAGTTCTGGGTTGGTTTCAATGGATTATTTTCCCTCATCATGGATTCTATTTTTCCATTATTTTTTCATGCCTGGTAATTTTTTATTAGATGCCAGACATTTGCCAGTAATATGCTGAATTCTCCAGGGGGCCTCTCTCCAGAGCTATAGAATCTCTGCCTGTGTAACTCTTTCCTTTCTGGTTCTCGGCCCTTGAACTCTAGTTGCCATGCTCTCCTCAGACCCTTACCTTCAGATCCTCAAGCAGGGAATTTGCCTTGCTCCAATGGGGACCCCCTTCCTATGCCATGGACTAGACATTCTCTCAATGGAGTAAGCTGGGGCAACTGTGGGGCTCCCCTTATTTGTTTCCTACTTTTAGGGGACCATTGTCCCTTGTTGACTGATACTCAGTGTCTTGAAAACCATTGTTTCACATCTTTTGCCTCTATTTGAGTGATTTCAGGAACAAGGTTCCCTGTTACTACATCTTAGCTGGAAATTAAAGACCTGGAGTTTATTTTTTAATGAACCACTTATAATAACAGGAAGGTTACTAATACTACATTATCCCTTTGGCTTTTGGATATCCCTTTGGGTAACTTAGCGTAGTAAGTGAGGGCATATTCATTACCTATTCATTATAAAAGGAAAGGAACATTTTACTTTTCACATGTTCTAATTTTAAGGTGCATTATTTGGGAGTATATGTAGCTGTGAAGTGTTTGAACACTGATTGACTAATCTTTCAGAACTCTGGGAGTTAAGCTTGATATAGTTTCAGGGAAGGTGTTCACAGTACACAGGACAATTACTGATGACAGCCCATTTATGGAGCTAATGGAACAAATAATGATTCTGTAAAGTTTTAGAACAGATGGACAGTTATTTCTGTTTCTGCAAAGTCGATGTTCAGGATCAGAGTAAATTAATTTTCTTCTAACCAGGGAATTTTGTTTATAATATGGGAAAAGCCATTCCTCATAAAGAACAGGAGGTAGCTTGTCATTGACTTAGAGGACCCAGAAAATTCTCAGGCAAATGATAATCACTTTCATAGATATTTATTGAACAAAAAATAGCATTATCTATCAGTCACAGGAATATCAAATTGGTGGTTTGTATGTAATATTTTTCCTGTTTGCAAAGCATTTTTAAAAATCAGGAGATTTCTCACAAAAATCCAGATTTTCCGTTTCTCTTTGATGAGAGACGCTCCGTGTTAGTCAAGTTGGCCTCTTTCGTTTGCTCATATGAGCTGCGTAGCCTGTGTACTCCTTTCAGTTGGCAAACCCTTCCTCAATACTTCATCCTTCTTAATCTTTTTCACTGAAATATCTCCCTAGTAAAGATAATGCCTAGAATATCGCACGTAGTAAAAGTCTATCATTGAAGCAGGATTGCTCTAAGAGGCACTCTAAAGTTATTACTTCCACCAATGGTTTAAAATAATGACCACAGAATCTTTGACACTACTCTCATTGAAAGAAGAGATTATGTTCCCTCTCCTTTTTTCCCTCCTCTGGAATAGAGACAGGCTTATGCCTCAACTGGCTCTAACAGAGTGTGGCCGAAGTAACACTGTGTCACTTTCTAGTGAAGGGAATAAAAGGCAGTGCTCTTTCCACGGGCCTAGCTTTGCCATTCAAGTAGCTCACCCACCCTGAGGCCGCCATATTGTACAGAAGCCCAGGCCACACAGAGTAGAGGCTTCAGCCAACAGCTCCACCTGTGGACCCAGCCGATGGCCGTCGTGAACTGCTAGATGTGAGGGAAGATGGCTCTGGGCGATTCCGATTGCAGCTACCAGATAAGTCTGAGCCATCACTAACTCCCAGCTGAGGCCTCAGACATTATGGGGCAGAACGTACTGTTCCCGCTGGGTCCTGCCTGGATTTTGACTCACAGAATGTGTACACATGAAAAAAAAATGATTGTTTAAAATTCTAAGTTATGGGTAGGTTTTCACCCACCAAGGGTAACTGAAACATGAGAATCTCAACATCTGTTCAAAATAATTCTGCATTAAAGAACACATAAAGATGAGAACACTGATCTGAACCTTTCTATCTGTAAAATGGGGATGATAGTTTCTATATTATTAAAGGAATAAAAGCATGTAAAATAACAATCCCTGTGCTGGTATGTGGTAGGTTCTTGCTTTTAGAAATAACTAAAACAGGGGCACCTGGGTGGCTCAGTCGGTTAAGCATCTGTCTTCCGCTCAGTTCATGATCTTAGGGTCCCGGGATCGAGTCCTGCATGGGGCTCCCTGCTTGGAGGGGAGTCTGCCTCTCCTTCTCCCTCTGCCCCTTCCCCCTGCTCGTGCTCTCTTTCTCTCTCTCAAATAAAATCTTTAAAAACATAATTAAAGCAAAAATAATCTGTCTTTATGTAACAGTGGCTCTGAAATAGAAATTTAGAAGGAATACTAAAGGTAAAATAATTTTATCTTGTCCTGTTGGTATTTCTCCTCCCCCTGCCCAAATCCTAACCTCTCATGACCAAATGAAACTAGTGCCAGATAAATTATTTGCATCCGGGGCGGGGGAGGAAAGGAAGATGCTGCATAAAGGCAGCATTCGAGGAAACTTTGGTGAAAGAACAAAACATGATATTTTTTATCCTTTAATCAGCTGTAACTGGGACTCGTTGGTTTTTCAACCAGATAATTGAAAAAGTCAGTCAACGCCAGGAATCACAAAACATTTGGGACCTTGGATACCTTAAACTTTTTCTTTTAACTAAACATATCCATCCCAACCCCCACACATAAAATTCATGTATAGTCTTTTTCTCCAGGATCGAGGCCTTTTCTTTAGGTCTGGGTCCCCTAATTGGCTTTGATATCGCCTTCCTCGCATTAAACCATACCTGCAGCGTACTGGCTATGATTTTTACTTCGATTTCTTTAGAGAGGAAAGAGAACTTAATGGAATTCAAGAACCAACTGAGTGTGGACTCCTTTTATATACTTGCGGCCTAATTAAATGGACATTTTTAAAGTCACTCATCACTTATTGATTCTCTTTGAAGCATTTGTTTTGGTTTAGAACACCTCTTCTCCTTTTGCACTCCTATTATAAATTAGTCATGGAAGCTGCCTCGAGTTCCTTATATCTTTGCATGTGTAACAGTTACATTCTACTGCCAGCTTGGAGCTGGGCCTCTCGGTGTGTGCCGCTTTGCAGCCGAGGATAAATCATCAAGGTTCTCTATCTCCCCTCTATGTTTGGGAAGACAGAACGTGAAGTCATCTGGAGAGCTCACCTCTGTCTTGGATTTACTCCCCACTTCTAGTCCCTTATTGGAAGCTTGCCCTTGTGTGTTGGAAGCCTGCCCTTGAAGAGGAAGTGACCAGAACAAAGAAAAACTGGGGGGCCCAGCACTCCCAGGGGTCATTTCTTTTTCTCTTCACTCACAACCCCCCACCCCCCAATTCTCTGGTGCAAAGACCACCGAGGCTGTTTCTTGGTCTCTGGAAGACATTTGGATAATACTGAGCTCTCTACACAGATGAGGAACACTTTATACAAAAGGCACATAGGCAACACCCCCTTTTAAATCACCGCACCCCAGTATGCATTTCCCCCAGGTGCTCGTCATCCAGAAAGACTCTGAAAGGAAATGGACACTTTCTGGGGAGCAGATGGAGAGGAAGCTCTTTCTCTAAGACACAGGGCTGACGGGGGCTTTGTCAGTGTGGGGCAACATCCCCAGCCGGAGCTCTCTGACACAGGTGCACACTTTCACTTCATCTTCCTGTCAGTTCACAACCAGCTGGCCTCAGGCCCTGCTTTGGCCAGGGTCTGCCCCTTCTCAGCCGGATAACCATTTTCGGCTGCTTTCCAAGCATGTAGACATGTGTCTGGATGCTTGAAAGCAGGCACTTAGATGCTGTGTAAAAGGTTAACTGACTTGTTGGAAATCTGGTTCCTAACTGTAGGGATTGAGATGACTCTGAGAACAGGATCATCAACATTGCAGAAAGACGGCCAAGAAGGCGGCTGTTCTCTCAACAAATGTTTGAGCACCTCCTCTCTCGCGAGGACTGGTCCAGGTCCAGGAGATAGAGATGCGAGCAAATCAGGCACAGATTCCTGGCCCCCTTGGAGCCTACATTCTATTGAGGCAGGGAGAGAGAGAGATGACACACAATAGAGTAAATAAAATACAGAACATTTTAGAGTATGATCCCTACTAGTGGAGAGAGAAAGTGGGGGTGGGAGTACAGGAAATGATGAGGGTAAAGGAGTTTGAAATACTAGATAGGGAGGCCAGGGAAGTCTTCCCGATAAGGTGACATTCTAGGAAATACACAAAGAAAGCAAGAGATCAGGTCATGTCTAGTGGAGGGATGTCCCAGGTGAAGGGCTCAGGAAATTCGAAAACCCTGAGATGACAAAGAGCAATCAACAGGCCAATGTGTTCGAATGAACTGTTTTCCCACAGTTGCTGATTTTCACCTTTTCTCTGTGTAGTGAAGGCGTGAGGTCTGACCGGAAGTTCCATATACTGACTGGATGATCATGAACTCTGGGGAACATTTGGAAAGTCTAGGTGCTTGAAACCCTGACCAAGCTGGGCCAGTTGAGTGGGTCTGGAGTGATAGCCAGGCACCTGTCCTTGCAGATAGCTTCTCATGTGGTATAGATGATCTGTAGGTCTGAGAATCGTTTATCTGGAATCAATCCACCATGGTCTCCACTTTCACCTTGGCTCCAGCACCCGCGGGTCCCCTTTTCAGGTCAAGGAAACATTGAGACCAACATGATTAGTGTTGGGTTCAGAGGTTTTATCAGTGTGGAAAAGGTGGAAGGAATGGTGAAGACAGGCTAATCCTTCTGTGTCTTACGATCAGGAATCACAACGCCACATGGGGTTTATAATAATTTCCAGTCCCACTCTGGGTTTGTGCTGTGCTCTGCTTTCCTTCCCTGAGACCTGGCCTTTGTCTTCAGCAGGTTCTCGTGACTCTATTCCGTGTCTCCCTGCATCCAAGGAAGGATTAAATAAGTGAAGTGTAAGTAAGTAGGGATATAAATAGAATTCACCAGGAAACTAAATACAAGTTGAAATAATCTGTCCTTGTTTAAAAAAAATTTTTTTTTAATTTTTTTGCTGTTATCTGCATTGTGCTCCATCATTTCCACAAAGAAGAAAACAGGGCCACCCCCAACCTTAAGTTTCATACCTGAGCTTCTGCCATAAGAGAGGGTCTGATTTCTACTCTCTGAGTCTCAAGTCTAACAGATGCCCAGGGAGGGAATCAGTCGCCGGTTCTTGCTCAGGTGCCTACTATTGAGTGGTTGAAACATGGCCAGTGTCAGGTAAGGCCATGACAGTTCCTCTGGTGGCCATCCACGATGATAGATGACAGTCCCCAGGAGACGGATGGGGTGAGGTGCAGAGGAATACTTCCCCTAAATGTTCCCCCCAGAGCTGAAATTGGCTTTGTAACTCATCTTCTGAAATTGATTTAGAGCTGGGGAATTCAAAACCCAAGTCCCGAAGATTGGGGAAACATCCCCACTATATCTAATTCCCTATTATTACTTTGCAAGTTCATCCCTGGACATTCTTCCTGTGCTTCTGACACTCTGGGCACGCTGGTGTATCCCCAAGCAAGGTCTTTGAACTTGTTACCACCGCCTGGAAAAGTCCTACCCCAGAAATCTAGATGGCTCCCTCTCTCACCTCCTTCTAGTCTTTGTTGCAATATCATTTTCTTAAGGACTCCTTCCCTGTCCACTTTATTGAAAATTGTCCTCTCTGCATTACCCTCTCCCCTCCCCCCACCCACCAGCTCCCAGGACTCTCCAGTCATTTTATTCACAGAACTCATTACCATATGGTACTGTGTCTTATGCATTTACTGTTTCTTGTCTGCTACGACATCAGCTCCATAAAACCAGGGATTTTCGTTTTACCGCTGTACCCACAGCACCTGGAACAGTGCCGGGCATAGGATAGGCACTTGGTAAATCATGAGTGACCAGTAAAGACCAATAAAGACCAATAAAGTTCATAAAGTTTTCTTGGACATACCTAGTTATATTCTTCAGCCATACTTCCGTCCATGACGAGGAACCCCCAGGTCGACAGCCCCACCTGAGCCTCCTTTGGATTGACTCCAATGACGATTCCAGGATTGACTCCAGTGATGATTCCAGAAAATAAACAGAGGAGCAGGAAAGCTAGAGGTGCTGGCAGAGCAGCTGCTGAGCTGGGAAGGGGGCAGCATCTGTATTTACTCAAACACAGCGGCATCCCTGGGGAGAGGGCAACCCAGAGTCTCTGCAGGTCTTTTCAATATCTTGGATTAAATGAACTGTGAAATATTTGTTTTATTGGAAGAGCTTGGGTCTGTGTCTGAGGCCCGAAATTGTGTCTGTTCTGGGCAGCTGGTAGGTCGCCGAGTGGAGTGTGCATGGTGTTTAGAGAACTCACTGGAATCTCTTCTGTCATTTGGGGCCCTTTCCCAGGGACCCCTCTCATTTGTCCTCCACTACCAGCAATTGCCTGGTTGGTACCAAGACCTGGAGGAGGAAGAGGTTCCGGTGGGTAGAGGAATGTGGAGAGGGCTCAGAGGAGCTTGGGTAATTCTTTTGCCTAGATGGCCACAGTCCATAGACTTTCAGACTGAGGCAAGTGCATAAGGCGAGGTCAGGACTTGGGGATGCCTGAAGAGTCAGTTCTTAAAACTAATAATTATCAGAGAGCTTTTTTATAGGACTTGAAGGGAAAGTGTACAGATGTTTACAGATGTGTGCAGATGTGCAGAATCCAGTTCTACAGCATTTCCTGCCAAGTGCGGTGCTCTTAAATTACATTTTCCACCTGTGTCTTGGAAAGCCAAGGGTCTCTGAGGTTGAGAAGGGAAGCCCTGCTTTCTCAGTGGGAAAGATAAAGCCCAAATCCCATGATGCGTTCCCATGTTTAATAGAATGGGAGCCTCCATCCTCTCAGCCAGGTACACTGCACTTATTCCCACCTATGACAGATTCGTCACTAATTTTTATTTGTATATGTATGAATATCTGTGTGTATTTGTGAAGGGATGTGTGCACAGGCATGGATGTACATGTACAGGTGCATGCGTGTGAACACACGTGTGCAGATGTGAGTGTGTTAAATGCAGGAGAGACATTTGGGAGTATATCCTCTCCCTATGGTTAAGGGTTTAGCCCTGGAAAGGGAAGGCATCTTTTTTTTTGCTATTGGAATCTATCCACGCATTATTTGTGTAGTTTTTAAAAAATTACAGGAAATTTTAAGTGACAAATAATTGTCTGAATGATACAATTAACCGAAGATAAAGGGACTGGTATTTCTTATTCTGTGCCTACTCCGTTTCCTGTCCATTCCAAATGACCACAATGGTGGTGAATTGGAGAGGGAAATCTAATCCCATCTTGTAGAATCATTGTTTCTCAAATACCACTGGCCTACTTTCCTCACGTATACCATTTTCCCCCTTGCCATCCATTATACCTAGAATGCATCCTTCCCCAGACCTTCATGTCTTCAACTGTCAAAATTGGGGTGTCCTTTAAGACTTGATTAAATCATCTGTGGACAGTTTTTTCCCATTTGTTCATAGTCCGTCTTCTCCATCCATCTATCCAACCTTTAGTGAATGCCTACGGGATGCCAAGTCTTGCGTGAAAACTTATAATACAGATATCATTCTTGCTCTCTTGAAGATAATATTATAAAGGGAAGACAACAGAAAACATATAATCGAACAAACAAATAAATATAAAATTTAAAATTGTAACGAATCTTAAACTAGAAAATCAACGTGGTGTCTTGATGGAGAATAGGGAAATGATACCTAATTAAACAGAGATGGCATTTATCCCAAGGCAGAAAAATGGAAAAAACTAGGAGGTTCCTGGCTGGCTCAGTCAGTAAAGCGTGGGACTGTTGATATTGGGATTATGAGTTCAAGCCCCATGTGGATATAGATATTACTTAAAGATGAAATCTTTAAAAAAATAGGAAAAATGAGAGACATGTTGAAGGATAATAGAAGGGAAGAGCAGGGATGTTTCCACGAGGGAACAATATATATGATCTATTTTGCTTCTGAAATCCTTCTATATTTGCTTATCCCATTGTTCATTGTATTTATCATGTATATATGTATATTATTTTCAAGCTTTTTGGAGGGGGGAACAGTTTTCAGTTGCCTCTCATGTAGTAGGAACTCAACAAACTGAACCATGCTTCTCTGTATTCCAAAGAATGAAGAAACAATCCCTTCGTATTATCTCAAGGACATCTGAAATTTCATTGATACCTCACTGGAGAGTCTCTAAAGACACAGATTATTTTCAAAATGATCTTTAGGACTGAATATTAAAATGATTTTATTTTTCCACATTTCTTCTCTGCCAGATCTTTACTCTGAACCTGGAAAGAAAGATGATCATTCTCTACGAATCTAATTTGATCCTTTACCCAATCTTCCTTTACAATCATTTAAAGTCCTGCAAATAGGAAGCACTTTTTTCCTTTTGTCGTCCCTTGGGTCTATGGTTTGTGTGTGTTTCTTTGTTTGTTTTGAGAAAAGAGAAAATACACTTTGGGAAAAAGTTATTTTCTTTAATGTAATATATGAATTATAGAACATATCCAGCCTCTTATCACCTCTCTGTGTCTCTAAATTGAGTTGGTGCTACTTTACCAACTTAATGAGTTGTCAGTCATTTTGGTTTTTCTCTAAGGAATGACCTTGATGCATGGAAAGGTTTTCTCTTTTCTTTTTTTTTCTAAGCCAGAAACCAGAAAATGTTTTTGCTTTCCCATTCTCTCAAGGATAGCATCTTCAAGATGAGGGATTAGAAAGAACAACTCCAATTCAGAGACATATGGCAGTCAGAATGAATTGGAAAATACCTTGACATCTCTGGAAAGTCATAGGATCTTAGAAATTATTCATATCACTCCCCTACCCAAGGCTGGAATTTGTTTATAAGGGCCCTTCACGACCATCTGTCTTGCTTACATGGGAATGTTTCCCTTGATGAAGAAACTTGGTACCTTGTATGAAAGACCAGTTGATTTTTTAGTTACTTCCGATTATTAGACATGACTTCTTTGCACCACTTTCATCCTATACCTTCAAGGAGACAAAATCTACATTTCTAACATTTCTCCAGTAATCCTAAGTGTGCTTCCTAAAAGAGTAAAGAACGTGTCTTATCTATTCATGGCCTAATAAGACTAAATTGGTCTGTGAAGCAGAAGATGCAAGTTACGGTTCCACCAATTAGTTGATCTTGGGCTAATTTTTAATTTCTGTGTCTCAATTCCCTCCTCTATAAAACATAGCTTGTACCTACCCCACCAAGCAATTGTGAGGATTAAATAGGAGAATGTGTGTGAAAATGCCCGATATATGTCTAATATCTAGTGGTGCTCAATACATTTTTTTGCCCTATTTTTCTTTTCTCATTAATTAAAAGCCCAATGACACCTGTATAGATAAGAAATGAACTTGGCAACAAGTATGTGACAGAAAATTCAGATAACATCGGCTTTAACATAAAGACATGCATTATTTAATTTAATAGGAAGCTCAATGATATGCAGCCTTAGGCTAAGTCTAGTAGCTCACTGATCTCATGAAGGACCCAAGCTCTACCTCTCTGCTTAATTATTCGTTGCATTACTGGCATTTTTCTTCATGCTTTCTATGCTGTTGCCCTAAGATGGTTGCCACAGCCCCAGCCATCATCAATGAATTCAAGGCAGGAAGAAAGAGAGAGGAGTGGAATCTCTAACTCTCTTTTCCTTTCCTTTCCTTTTCTCAGGATGTAAAATAATGTTCCCTAAAGTCCCCCCACAGACTTTTGATATCTTTCATTGGCCAGACTGGATGAAATGGCCACCCTTTGCTGCAAGGTGAACTGGGAAGGCAATGTAGACAAAAGGGAAAGAGGTTGGGGGCGATGCATTAGCCAACTAACCATAGCTGCTGCTGTGGCAGCTTTCATGTCACCCCAGGATCACGATTCCTCCAGGCTTATCATTTCCTGTGGCCTCAGCAGCTCTGAGAATGAACTATTGGTCTTCTTGTTGGGTTAGTTGTGATCAGAACCAGGTAATGGCTGTCCCCACTGGGGTTCAACTAAGGAGAAGAATATCTGTGAGTGTTATGGACTGCAGAATTGACAGGGGGATTAGATCTTACAAAATGTGGAAGGAGCTGGAGAACTAAGGTCCAGAAAATGTTGTTATAGGGTCAGAGAAGAGTTACCAACAACTCTCCTGAGACGTGGGCATAGGGGCACAAGTCATAACTTCTAGGGAGACCGGGGAAGCTAGGCATGTCCCAGCTGCCAGAGCAGGGTCACAAAAGGGATCTGGTAAAACAAACAAAATGAAACAAAACAAAAACTTTCTGGAAAGCTGTTGTTTCTGTGTCTAGTGGTGAACCAGGGTCACCATTATTCAGTCAGAAGTTGGTCAGGAAGAAGAGCTATGTGTAGGGAGAATCAAGGACAGGCTAGAAGCTGTTGTCACCTCCTTTTCTGTCTGTCATCTCATCCAACTTCAATGAATCTTCGAGTGATCTGAAGGGGTTCTGTGTTAGCTTGTTCAAACCAGGGAGTACCAAGTGTGGTAAAAGAGAATGGACTAATGCACCCAAATGGACTTTGGCCATTGTGAGTTTTCATTGCAGTGAGAAACACTTTTAGGGAGAGAAGATTCTCTGAAGGTGTACCAAATGATAAAAATAGGGCCTATCCCAAAGGTAGAGAATAGGATTAGTGTGGGGTATGAATGTAGGCTTATACAAATCCCACAAGGGAAAGAAAAGCAGGAACCTAGAATGTGAGTAGAAAGAAAGAAGAGAATGGAATATTGAAACAAGTACCATGCCCCCAATCACATCCCTACATGAGCGCCCCACATCTCCACTATTAAGTTTCGTTTCACTTATGTTTCAAAACCCCATGACAGCCGTTTTTCCTTAAGAGTATTTTTCCTTTGGAATGAAATCTTTTATCTTTGTCTTGACTTGTATATCAGTAAATGTTTAGCAGTATGTTAGCTGTTATCTTTTGTGTACTAAAGCACAAGATTGTTTAGTATAATTAAATCACAGGATGTCTCCCATACCCATCTTGGTGCTGATACGCTTTTCATCTAGGTGATAAAACCCAGACATACATTAATCCACATCAAATTGTCTCGTGATAACTTGAAAAATTATGAGAGAATGTTATCTAATCGTGAAAATAAGTTAAATTCCTCCTTTCCTATAAATAAGAGGGTTCCTCCCCCCTATTTACAAAGCAGACAGGAGATCAGTGAATAGGGCCATTTTTTTCTGTTCCATTATGGAACACATACGATATATTTATTGTTTCTAAGATTTGTTCCTTAAGGCTGATTTGTCAAAAGGACAGCCAGACCTATGTCTTCTCTGCACGGCAAACTGAACGTCAAACAAATGTCTCCTTCATTCCAGAGACACCATTTATTCTATTTAGGTAGAAGATGAGGCTGGTTTAACTTAACAGCAGGAAATTGCTTGACTGGAGTACCTTCTGATGGCAAGCTCCTTTCACAGACCTTTGTAGAGAAGGTAAGTTTTGATGTCGGTGCTAGTTAAAGCAAGAGTCCAACCTGATTTCCAATTATTATTGTCCAAATGGGAACATTCAAGTGCTGGGATTTCCTTATAAAAATTGTAATTCTAGAAAAGTCACATTTAGAAAAGCAACATGACTTAAGGGTATATACAAAAGCCAGCATTGTAAATTCCATATTGCTCTGGACTTGGGGAAATAAGCAGATGGAATATATTGGAAGGGTTGAGGGCACAGATGTCTTCTTGGCGTGGGTTCAGAGTGAAAGAAGAAGCCCATTTTGTAGCTGAGTCTGGGATAGGAAAGATCCAGATACACGAGGCCTGAAAAATCAAGTGCACAAGGTTTAATGAACTGTTTTTCAAGACAATTATTACAATATTTAAGCAACAGCTTATTGCTTGGAAAGGTACTCTTCCAAGTGACTCAAACATGTGTTTTGAGTGGGAAAAGCTTTTTAATGGTAGTTAAGCTACATGTGTATCCTTAGACCTTCATAGTTGGCCAAAACACAATTCACCCTGTTGACCCTCCAAGCCCTTTGTTCTTTACAAACGTTGTCTCTGTGATGCTTAATAAACTGGGAATGGATGTTGACCGTGTTGACCTTCCCTTTAAAAGCCAAAAAATAAAATCAGCTGCTATTCTCAGTTTAGGGACCATATTCTTAAAGGAGAAGCCATGGAAGGTAATTGGCTTTTATTATTTAGTTCTTGTTTAAAAAATGTATGCATTTTTATTGTAGAAAATGTAAGAAAATACAAAAAGAAAAAGTTCCAATCACCAGAAATCCTATCAGAACACAAAATTAACATTTTAGTTTTGTTTTGTTTTTGTTTTTCAAAGTTGACATTTTATTCTTCCGATCCATGAGCATGGAATATTTTTCCACCTCTTTGTGTCTTCCTCAGTTTCTTTCATAAGCATTCTATAGTTCAAAATTAGCATTTTAAAATAAAACTTTCCAATTATGCATGGAGTCACTGTGTCTTCTTTCTCCTATTTCTGCTGGTTTCTTTCGGCAATATTTTACAGAGGTTGTTCCTTGTCAATAAACACAAATATAAGTTGCCAGTTGTAAGGAATGCTTATATTTTATCTAATCTATAATTTATCTGACCTATCCACCATTGGTAGACTCTGATTGTTTTTACCTGTCAATCTATTTTCAGTAACAACATATCAATAATTGTTCAAATACTCCTCTGTGGGCCTAACTGATGATTTCCTTGAGTTGAATTTCCAGAAGTGGAATTGCTGGATTAACGGGTCTGCACACGTTTAACGTCGGATGGGTATTGCCAAATTGCCTGCCAAAATTTCATACCCACTGTCCTCCCTTCACCAGGGTATGGGAGTGTCTTTTCTCCATATGCTCCTGAACAGTGGGTGAGAGCAATCCAGTTCATCTTTTCTAAGCCAAAAGGCTAAAACACCATAGCATCGACACTCTTTGTTCTTATTTTTGTCTTTAAGATGGTTACTGACTTTGTGCATCTTGTTAGATGCTAATTAGCCCTTTGCACCGAACATTACGAATTGTCAAACTATGAACTCCCATTTACTGTGTTGAAAGCGACCACGTGATAGAGCCTGGAAGCTGGCCTTTAGCCCTGCTCGACACTATCTAAAGGGATTAGTCTACTTGTCCCCAGATGCAACTGTAAAATGGGAACAATCATAATCCACATAGAACATGAGGACTACTTTCTTCCATTATGTGATTAGGAAGAAGAGATGTTATATTTGTTTGCTTGGGGTTTGGGTTTCTTGTTTTTAAAATTACTGTTCACCCCCGTGGTAGGCGACCTAGAGATTGATCTCCCAGTGATTCCTCACTTCCTGGTGTACACATCTGGTGTGTAATCTGCCCTTGCATGTGAACTGGATCTAGAGACTCATTTCCAACTCCTAGAATCCAGCAGAAGTAATTGGATGTCCCTTGCAAGATTAGATTATAGAAGACTCTGGCTTCCATCTTGCTCGACATCTTCATGCTCTCCCACTGTCCGTTGTACTCTCTTGGAGCCCTGGTTCTGGGATGCAAGCTGCCACGTTGTGAGTAGCTATATGGAGCCATCCAAGGAGCAAGAAATTGATGTCTCCAGCAACAAACAGCAAAGAGCTGGGCCCTGCCAATAGCCACTGAGTAAGACTGGCAGCAGACCCAGCCCCAGTCCAGCCTAGAGACCACATCAACGTTAGCCTGTAACACCTGGTCACAGCCTCATGAGAGGCTCTGGGTCGGAGATACCCAACTAAGTTATGCCTGGGTTCTTGAGCCTCAGAAACTATGGGTAAATGTTTGTTTTAAGCCGCTAAGTCACAGAGTAATTTGTATCCAGCAAGAGATAACTAAGAGAGTCCTGAGTTATCCTCTTGGCCGTTACTATGAGGTGTCGTGTGCGCTGCCTCCTGCTGCTGGCTCAGCCCACACCACCCCTCTGTCATCACTGATCACCACCTAGAACTTGGAGGCCCTCATCTCAGTGTCCTTGGCCTAGCTTAGCAAAGGGGTCAGGAAAACCTGCCCTCCTGTATGAACCACATGTCTTATTTTCTGTATTTTGATGCTTTAACATCTTGAGGACCCTGGAAGGACTACCACCCAACAACCTGTGGCTAGTAATTTCCTGGAAATAGTTATCAGCTCTCCTGGGAGTGCACTTTGCCAGTTCAGGTCAACCTACCCAGAGCCCCCATCCCCAATCACCTCCTTTATGGGGCTTTCATACTGCCCTAATCAGCTCGGGGCAGGTGCCAGGACAACTAGCAGCCCCTGTACCCCAGAAATGATGCTAACTAGCTATCCCTAAGCCTCCTTAATCAGCCTCACCCATTTCTTCCCTCAGAAACCACAAGAAAGGCTCCTGTCCACAGTTTCCCCTCTCTGCCTCCTGACTGACCTGGCGCTTCCCTACTTGCTCTCCACTATTCCTAGCACTGGGTCCTCTTCGCGTTGGAATTTGTGAGTATAACAAAATTATCTTTTCTTTCTCTTTTCTTTTTTTTAAAGGTTGTATTTATTTATTTGAGGGAGAAAGAGAGAGAATGCGGCCAACTCTTCATTTTGGCTCAGGTCATGGTCTCAGGGTTATGAGATTGAGCCCACATTGGGGCTCTGCGCTGGCATGGAGTCTGCCTGAGATTCTTTCTCTCCCTTGCCTCCTCCTTTCTTTCTCTCTCTCTCCCTTTCTAAACAGGCACACACACTTACACACACACAGTAAGAAAGAGAAACACTTTTCTGTGCAGATTCCCTTGCCTACTAATATGCAAATCTTCATCAGTCCTCCTTTGTTTATTACAACCTCCAGATTCTCCATGTAAGGGGCTCGTTAGCGGATAGGTGGTTCCAAAATAGTTACTTTGTGTTACACAAAGACCGATGGAAAGTTCTCGAAGTACTACTTCTACAAATCGAATTACTTGCACGTCCTTCTGGCCTCTTGCCCCTGCAGGTAAGAGGAGGGAAAGGGTATAGGTTTCCTATTATTTTAGGAAGTCAAGGCCCAATTTAACCCTTAAAGTTGTTTGTGCATCGGTTCTGCCAGTGGTATAATGAAGGTCATGGATGCTGTTGTTTATGCTTTTGTCATTATGTTGTTTGTGGTTTTGTTTCCTTTTTGGGAGAAATAGCACTCCACTTCCCATGACTCTTAATCCTGTCTCAAATATTTTTTTTCCAATAAGTGGGGAATGTATCGGAGCATATTTTATGGAGACAGTCTTCAGGATTTCCCATACACGGTTTTTTTTCCTGAGCAAGATATCATCTTTTGTCTACAAACGGAATCTATTTTGAAATTATTCTAGAAGAAAGAAAAAGTGAAAGGCTGTGCCTTTGTAAAGTACAATCAAATTTTGTCACAATTTGTGCTAAGTAAGCCTATTTGTCAATATTGCATTGTATCTAAAGAAGCTTGTATCCTCTTGTTTGTCTTAGGTGGAACTAAATAGCATGTAATTTACTAAATCACTAAATCATGGAAAAGGAAAGAGAAATATTTCTGACTCTTTAAACCTTGTGTTTCAGGACTGTCTACCTTTTCTGAGTCTAGATCTGCTTTAGAAAAATTAAGATATTCTGATAGGCTATATTCTGATTCTTTTTTTTTTTTTTTTCTTGAGGACTCTTCTCTTTGTTTAGCGAACTGCCTCTTGAATAATGCTGTTCCTCGAGGAAGAGAACTATTGAATCATCGTGTGTGCGTTGACGAGCAAACACACATACATGGAAAAGTAGCTCGGCTTCTGTAACCAAGAGAAGTTTATGAAACATTGGATTGTTAAGGGAGTCACAGCATTTCGGAGACTGACCTTGAAGTTTTAAAAAAAAGTGAATTGATCCCCACTGGAACAAGTACAAAGCCAGCTTTGGTGCTAAATGTAAATTGTTAAAAATGGTACGGAATAACATCTGCCTTGTAGTATGCCTTAATCAGCACTGTGAAAAATGAAAGTTTAACGATCTACTATAGTGGCTTCTAAGTGAAGGATAAACAAAGGATGAAAGCGTTTCTTGCATGGTTTGTAACTGATGCCATGAAAAATGTCAAGAACCATCTGCCTCCAACTTATCCAAACTGTCATCAAGTATTCTAATCCAGTCAAACGAGATACAACTAGAACAACCTATGTAACTTGCTGAAGGCTTATCAAAAGAGTTGTAAATAAAGAAGAAAAAAACCCATCAACTGTGTAGCCACAGATTGCGACCAGCTTGCCTGTGGCTTTGAAATTCAATCCCATTTCTCTAGTCTGACAAACTGTACTAAATAGCAAAATGGATTTTTATTGCTCTCAGCCATTTTCACTTTCGTTGCTATCAGGAGATGAATACACAGTTTCCTAATAGAATGAGAATCATGATTTATTTTTTTAAAGACACAGTCTGGTTTGGACCTCACTGCTCAATCTGTAAGTAGGTACAAAGTGTGGGCAAGAGAAGCTAAGTGCCCCGTTTGTGTGGAGAAGAGATCACCCACCCACGTGGGGCCCAAGACCACCACATTTTTTTTTTTTTCCAATTGGAGCTTCTCTTCATGTTGCTTGCTAAATGGAATTTTCATAATCTACTCATTTAGAGTGGAGAGTTCAAAATCACAGTGATGGGGTTTAAATCCCAGCTCTGTCATTTGCTGGCTGAGTGATTCTAGGCAAGTTGCTTAACTTCTCTGAACTTCCTGTTGTCATCTGGAAGACTGAGATAATTATAATTACTTAGATTACAGGTACATGTGAGTTCATGCTTATGAAATTCCTGAAACATTGAAGACTATTATGGCAGAGGTAGGTAATGCTCACTAAGTATCCTTATGCTTCCCTTGGTTTCCCAGTCTTCTTCGCAAATAGGTGGGCACCAAGTCACTAGTTCTAGCCAGTGGACTGTTAGAGAAGGCATGCCTGAGCCAAGATATTTAACTGTCTGTGTGCCTCCTCTGTCTTCCTTCTTCTCTGCCAAGACAACCTTGAAATCAGTGTGTTCCAGACAAAACAGTTACAAGATGAAGAAAGGCCACTGGTCCCATGTTGGATTCCCCATGAGTAAGAGAAATGTCTTTGTTGGGTTTCAATGCTGACATTCAGTGTTATTTTGTATTGCACATGGCCAAGCTAGGTCTAATACATGAATCAGTAAGGGTTCATGTTTATAATTATATATATCTTCTTTGCTACCCATAGATAAACAATAAATATGTATTTAAATGGCATGTACTCTTCTGGCAGTTCTGTTCTCTTCAGCATTTTACCTGAACAGGAAAAGAATACGAGAAGAAAAAAGATGGTAATATAAATAACCACAGAACAAGGCAAAGTGGTAAAGCCACAGGGGTAGTTTTACAAAAGGACCCCTGAGCAGTCAGATGCGGTTACTTGTGGCTGAGATGTGCTGGAAAAGATTTCACGGATGTGGAGTCCCTTTGGTTCATCTTAAAAGACAACAGTGAAATAGGTAGGTGGACAGGTGTGCAGGACATCCTTGCCCCGTGTCCCCAAGATGGTGAACCATATGGAAGTCTTTCACGAAAGACGAGGAAATAGGAATGACCACTTTACAGGTATGAGAAGATAGCCACTCCCATTAATGAAAATAATCAAACTGAAATGAATAAAAATTGAGAGAAGCAGCCGATATCCTTTTTCCACCCATCAGACTGGCCGAAGTAAGATGACCGATCATACCCAGTTGTAGATCGGAGAATGGTGCTCTCCCTAACCTCAAGCGAGAGAGGGTAACTCACTGCACTTGTGAGTAATTTGGTATTAAATATCAGAAGCCTTAAAAGTGTGCTCAACTTTCACCCAGTGATTTCATAGAGATGATATTCATCACACAAAAGAGCTTACATTGTAAAAACAAACAAAATGACCCACAACAACAAGAAACAAACTAAATGTCCATCGGGAGGAGATTGATCGAATATATGCACTATATATGAGAATTTTATATTTGTTAAAATAATACATATAGAGAGGGTTTTCAGAAAACATGGAAGTGGCAGCAGCAGTTGGAGTTTCAACACTTTTGTGACAGTCTCTGGATGCCCTGTGAGAGGAAAGGAGAGGAAGCCACTATCCTTCCCTTCTCCCTTTCCCTCAGAGAGTATTACTCTGAGGGTATTACTAGAGAGTACCAGAGAGTATTACTAACTCTTCCTCTCCCCCAATGTCTTACATCCCTTCCTAGGAGATGAAGTGTATTCCTCCCTGGTTTACCAGTTAGTCGGATCCCCAGTGTGGTCTTTCCTTACAGGACCTGGTAGAGAAAGCAGTGCCAGGAAAATTGCAGTCACTGCTAGAAAGGCAGGACCAGCTTAGTGTGTCTGGAGGAAACCTACCACCTCCTATCTTTGAGGGTCAGCTACATCTTTAGGATGAGGGGTTTCAAGGCTGAGCTGAGCAGAAGCGCAATGAATTTGTCAGGCAGCTGGAGGTCAGTGAGGCAGAGTTCGGGGCCAAGTTTTACCAAGCAATGGTTGCTACAGCTCGTAAAGATTAATGGGCATTAAAGTCAAAGAAGATAATACCAATGGAGATGCAACTTTACAGTGAGAACTTCGAATGAGTCCCTTACAGGTCTAGGGATGGTGTCCTGATCCGCTGACGGAACTCGTTGACAGTACAGGCTTGGATTTTTTCTTTTTTTTTTTTTCTTTTTAAAAAATATTTTATTTATTTGACAGAGAGAAATCACAACTAGGCAGAGAGGCAGGCAGAGAGAGAGGAGGAAGCAGGCTCCCTGCGGAGCAGAGAGCTTGATGCAGGGCTCCATCCCAGGATCCCAGGATCATGACCTGAGCTGAAGGCAGAGGCCCTAACCCACTGAGCCACCCAGGTGCCCCCAGGCTTGGATTTTTTCAATGTTAACAGCCTATCAACTGGACTCCTCACATAAATGTTTTCCATCAAAGTAAATCCAGATCAACAGTCTGCCTCCTAGTTTGTTCATTTCTGGACGTCAGACCCTCAAGAACTAAATTGCTTCTTTTGCAAGTATAACCAGAAGGAACCTACACGTTACAACTCAAGCCTATAGCTAGCCCATGGGGCTATAAAGTAGAACCTTCCTACCCCAGAGCCAAGAGAGAAGGACAATGAAAGGTCATGTTTTTATAGTATAACTGGATTCAGATGGCTGGTTTCGCTACACTTACCAGACTCCGGCATACTTATGTGACATCCCAACTACTAGCGTTCCTAGTGATGATTTCATAAAATTATGGACAAGTCAGGAGGAGATAATTAGTTACTCCTTCCACACTGATGTTTGTTTAAACCCAAATAGAAATGACTTTTCCTAAAGCATATGTGATATTCTTGGAGCTGATAATGGATTCCTATTCCGTAAGTTTGCTCTACAATACGAAAATAAGTGACACTCTTTACAGGTTAATTTGTTGTATCAAAATGAAGAATGAATCTTCAGAAAAGAAAAAAGATACATAGATAAACCTACTGACATTTGAAGATCCACAGTACATAGTTAAATAAAAGGGTGTTTTAAATCATTCTGAACTATATGATCCTATTTTTGTCTTCATAAAATTCTATATTGTCTATGTTCTATTTTAATGTATTTTTATTTTTTCTAAGTTTTATTTTAGAATTTAGAATTATAATTGATAGAATTATATGTCTAATTTTATTTGCATACATATCGTATTTTATATACATTTATTTAGACTTCGATTGATTTAGATTGACATATATGTGGCTATCCGTTTCAGTTTTTCACATATCAAAATTTTAACAGATTATACTTAGGTGGTTTTAGAAGATAGGACCGTAAGTGAATTTATTTTTACTCTAAATTTTCTGAATTCTCTCCCATGTGTCTGTTACCTTTATAATAAGAAGAAAGCTACTTCCTAAAAAGATAAGGAAGAAGAAGAAGAGGAAGAAGGAGAAACTTTGCGAATGGCCTTCAAGTTTAGATGAGACTAAAGAGCTCCTCTAATGTCCTCACCCCACGTGTAATGGATACAATTTCTCCCAGTCCAGTTGTATCTACTCTTTGTATGAGGAGATGAGCTGCCCCTGGAAATGGGCCACTTCCTGCTTATGTGAATCCTTTTGCATTGAAAAACACTGCTCCCAACATAGTATGTGCCTACTTGGTATCACCTGCCTTTCCTTTAAAAGTAATTGTATCTCTAATGGGCTTGACAGGCCAAAAGAAGAGAGATGGATAAATAGTTTAAGAGCTAGAAGACTAGAAATCCCTGGCCTTGTACAATCAGGGCAAAGGAGTCTTAGTTTTGTTACATTTAAAATAACAGGTACCATTTATGGATACTTTGCATTTGGCACGTCTGCGCTGAGCAATTCCAACGCTGTATCTCATCCTCACCGCCATCCAACACGGTCAGCTCAATTATTACATCAATTTTATAGATGAAGAAACTGAGTTTAAGTGACTGATGGAGGTTCTGCAGCTAAAAAAGTGGCAGAGTCATTGTTTTGCCTGATAATTGAGAGACGATTAGATTCCAGATGGTAGAACAGCTTGATGAATGGAAAGAGATCAGATTAGGGATTAGATGATCTAGATCATATTGCTGCTAATTCTTGGTTGGTTTCTTCCCCTTGGGTCAGAGTAAATATGACAAATAGAATGCATGTGTATTTTCACACATGTTCACAGGCGAGTAAAGGAATAAAACCTACATATCTACCTATCTATCCGGATCCAGATCTTTACCAACAAGGACAAAGAATGGGAGCAGAGTGTCCATGGAGGAGAGATGTCAAGGCATTTTTGAAAGATTGAAAGCAGAACAGAGAGTAATAATTAACTTAGCAGAGTGGAGAGAATTAAAACATAAGTGCTTACCGTATAAGGAAATGACGCAAGGATATTTGCTCGGGAGGCTCTCGTGGAAGTTAAGAGATGGAAGTTGTCCCAAAGATAGATACATTTATTTCTCTCTTTAGCTGTCTTTCTCAGAATATTTTAATCCATTTTGTAGGATTCTTTTTTTTTCCTTTTGTTTGCTTTTCATTTTTGTTTCCATCCAAAAAGTTTTGAGGTTTTTAAGTCATGAAAGTATCATATTCCTATTGCAAGAACTTCAAATAATATAGAAGTACAGAAAGTAATAAAAAGAAAGTCTTTCACACCTCCATATGATTCTCTAGCTGTGCTACCCAATCTGGTATCCACTCGTTACATGTTGACATTTACATTTATTTAATTAAAATGAAGGAGAATGAAAACCCAGTGCCATATTTCAAAAGCTCAACTGTCAAGTGTGGTTAGTGGCTACTGTATTAAACAGTGCAGAACTCCATCCTGTCTATTATCATAGCGAGGATTTTGGACACTGTTGCTTTAGAGGTATTCACAGTTTACTGTACAAATTCTCAATTGTTTTACGATTGCACGTAGAAATAAGAATGTGTCACAATGCACGTACTCAAGATTTTACACAAATGATCCGGCTGCTTCTGAGGAAAAGCAGCATTGCTTTGCTCAATTCTTCCCTACTCCCAGAAGCACCTACAGGAAAATTTTTAACTCAAACAATAGTGTATGCATTGTCAGAAATGAAATAAGGCGGAAGCACAAGAAAAGAGCCCTCACCACCTCCCGTCCTATACTCCAAAAGCAAAATCCATTTAATGCTTCTAGGGTATTTTGTTGTTGTTGTTCTTTTGGTGACCATTTCCATAGCTTCATTTCTTAATTTATCAGTCAGTCAATATCTATTAACTCTCAATATGGAAGATGAGAGTCAGCTCACCCATATCAACCACTCCCCTTTGTTTCCTCCTCCCAGTGTTTGAAATTTATATTATTACATTTATTGGTTGCCTCTCTAACTCCAGAGAACATTATTTAACCTTTATTTATTTCATCACCTTTCCCTTGACTTGTAAAATTGCATTATCAACTCCTCCTCTCTCTGTCTCCCTCCCGTTCCCAAGTCCCGTTCCCTGCTACCCCCCACCGCCTGTACGTTGCTTGTACTGTCCACCCACCAAAGCTGACTTAGGGATGCTTTCCTCTTCAGCCAGCTTGAAAAGTCCAAAGTCACTTTGCAACATTCATCTAAAGCAAAATATGTGACTTGAACTAGGTGGGGGGTGCGCGTTGAGAGGCTTTGGGGGTCCCTGGGAGAAAAGCTACAGCAGTGTGATTCTGATCCCTTTGATTGTATACAGGCTTCCATATCCCAGATCTTTATTCAGACACTATCTCTCTGGCATGGCCTGGGGGCTGTGGATACTGCTTAGCTTTCTGATCTTCTAGAGGGTAAAAGATTCCCTCCACTGGGTAGCCGCACATGCCCTGAAAGGTATGGGGAGCAAAATTTCAATCCTGGAGATCTATGCAAATGCATGGAGACATCTATATTATATAGTCCATGAAAGTTGACACAAGTTATTTATAATTTCAATGACAATATTGGATTGCCTTTAATAGGCATGAGTTGAAAGGGGGAACTAACCAAAAGCTAATATTGGAGCTTGCTCTCGGGCTGCTGAGAGGCCCCCAACAATCTCATTGGCGGTCTCTTTTGAAGATCAGTTCTCCTATGTCCATTAAACCAAGATTAAATTAGTTTGTGGGAGCTGCTTTTAGCATTTGCGCTATTACATTATGCATGATTCCTGACTGCACATGTCATGTACAAACTAAGCTGAGCTCCATTAGTGAATTTTTAGGGCCGTGCTTAACTTGGAGATGGATTGATTTTGTGTAGGTTAATGTATAGCCATGATGCGGCTGTGTCCTTAAAAATACCCTCTTACATTTGATATCAATAGGCAAGCACTCTCTGGGGATTGTGACTCATTTTAAAAGGATAAATTATGCAGATTGCATGATTAGAGAGCAGGAGACCCTATCACAATATATTGTCTATCAGGGAAAAATACCAGTCTCCTCCTCCACAGCTTGGCGAGCTCGGGGGCACTTACGCAGTGTCCTTCCTTGCCAGAAAATTCCCCACGTGGGCAGAAGGGTATTCCCGGGATCATTCGGCAAATCAGGGCAGAGCCAAAAATTGAACTCAGATTGTTTAAATTCTGGTTATGAGAACCAGAAGACCACATTTTGGGGGACTTCAGACCATCCTTCCCACTAGAGGGCCAAACCCATTTTTTGTCCTTTGGTGGTGTTTTTGTCCTTTGGCCCCTTTGGAGCCATGGTGGTGTAGGTGTTGGTATATACTTGCCGAATTGAACCAAATATAATTCAGCCTCCTCATTTTATAGGGAAAGTGGATGGGACACAATGTCAATATTAGTGAAAGAGTGCTTTTACGAAAGTGTCCCCAAGACCAGGCACAAAGTTCGGTCAGCCACTGCGTTCAGTGGGGGAGCAGACCAGGTCCAAGTGATGACCCTGGAATGGGGGAGACAGCAGCAGGTGTGCTGGGAATACATAGGAGGGTCCTCCAGCCACTTTGGGATGACGACATCTGAGCTTAGTCACCAATGAGTTGGTGGGAGGCATCCAGGCAGGATAGGTGGGAACACAGGCAGGAGCATAGGTGCAAAGAGGAAACCATGCAGAAATGGTCAGGAGTCTATAAGCCAGGATGGAAAGTGGAGAGAGAAATCAAGAGAGGTAGGAGGTAACAGATGATCAGGGAGGAACTTCCCTGAAAAGGAGCTTGCTTTGCCCAAGAACGTCTGGTACTCACTCCCAGGAGCGGGAATTCAGACTCCCGGAATCGAATTCAGATTCCCAGAAATGCACCATCTTTTGCTGTGCTTACTGGGACAACTTCTGTTGCAGACCTTGCTTTTTATTCATCTTCTTTAATTAGAAAAGTGACACCTTTTAACCTCCTTTAAGGATGAAAGGATATAAAAAGGAAACCAAAAATGTCCTGCTTATTTACTTTTCCAATCTAGACATGCTCATGGTTTTGTACGTATCGTTCCAGACATATCGTCTGTGTGTAAGAAGCGTGGCATACATGTGGGCAATATGCATGGCTCAGGAAGTTGCTTTGGTTCATTTGGGAATAATGTCATACATCTTTCCATGGCCGTGTCGTTCTGCTTCGGTTTGAAAACATGGCTACATTGGGTGCCTGGGTGGCTCGGTTGGTTGAGCAACTGCCTTAGGCTCAGGTCCTTATCCAGGACTTCCAGGATTGAGTTTGTATGGGGCTCCCAGCTCCTTGGGGAGTCTGTTTCTCCCTCTGACCTTCTCCTCTCTCATGTTCTCTCTCACTCATTCTCTCTCAAATAAATAAATAAAATCTTTAAAAAAAATGTCTGCATAGTATTGCATGGCCCTTATTCATTTAACCGGCACCTTGTCGTCGAGCATGTGAAGGACTTTTTTCCTTTCCCTTTTTGTACATACACATACGCACACATATATGTAGACAATACACATATGTAATATACATAGTGTCTACATGTGTACTAAGAACCATACACACACACATATACTATATGTATAGTACATAAATATATACTATATACACTTATATAGGCATGTAACATATATGCATATAGTATACAGGTATATATGCTAATATACAGGTACACATATAGAGGTGTGTGGTGTATATATAATACATACTATACATAGCACATATAAATGGTAAGAAAACAAAACATGTATTAGATACACTCTGAAGTTATGAGAATGGTGTCTCAGAAGAAGGAATGAGGAGGAAAACATAAGCTCTTTGGTTTATCTATAAAGTTTTATTTCTTAAAAAAAATGTACATATATAGCAGATGAGGTAGATACATTGGTACTCTTATGTTATCCTTTGTGCTTCTCCTCTCTGTATCATTCAGTGCTACAGTTTATTTATAGAGCAGGCTGACATTTTCATCCTTTCCTACGCATCATTGTATTTCCTGCAGGCATACACTTGAAGAAACTGTCCATGAGGTCTCTAGACAAGCTCCTGGGATGGTCATCTCAGGATTAATGGAGAGCCTCTAAGTGTCTAGCTTGTTTTCCATCCCGAGAGCAACAGGAAGTAAGAGACAGGGGTATGTCAGACTGACAATTTCCCCCCTTTTCACTATGCTGTGGTTTCTTCCTGCAGTCCTTCTGGAAAAGTCCAGTGTGCCAAGCAAATCCACTTGCTGAGGGACCTGATGTGTTAGCCTGTGGCTCATTGTGATGTGGTGGCCTGGTCACAAACACAACCTCTCAAATGCTTTGCATTATTCCCCTTTTTCTTCACCTTTGTCACTGTGCTCTTGCACCACCCAAATCTAATACCAAGTCCTTGTTATTTAATGAAATATTAAATCCTTGTCTCACCTCTGCTTTCCAGAGTACTCAGTACATTCTCATGAGCCACATGTGGGTTCTGATGCAGAGTTCATGGGGAGCCCTGGGAAAGTTGGTCTGATAAGTTTCTAGAATCAGACAACATGGTTTAGGCAAAGGTTGATGTGATCATGGAGCCAGGTGTCCTAGCTGCAGACTTGGCTTTAGTTCTCATTAACTGGGTGACCTTTGACCTCTCTCAGCGGTCTCAGGGAAATCATATTACCTGCCTGCCTTATCCTGAAATGCCATCATCAAGATCAGGAGAGATAAGGTCTGAGAAGGTAATGTGTAAGCCATAAAGCAGCACACAAATGATAATTACTGCTACCAAACATGAATTTGGTCCAATGACCTCGACTGTTCTTTTCTGACAAAATACCAATGTTAAAACATAGTTCTAAAATTGGGGAAGCCTCAAATAACTTAGGTGTGTTATTTTGTTTTTAAAGAAATATTATCCTGTTAGAGCGGGGGTCATTCATCTCGGACCCACTGGTCAGATTCTGAGGGCAGTTCTGATTTTTGTAAATAAGGTGTTGTTGGAACTCAGCCATACTTGTTCGTTCACATATTATCTACAACCACCTTCACAGTACAGACCCAGAGTTGAGTATTAGTAGTTGTAACATAGAATGTCCGGCCTGCAAAGCCTGAGATATTTACTATTTGGCCCTTTATAGAAAAAGTTTGCTTGAACTGGAGGAAATGCCAGGTGCCTCATCCTGTTCCACTAACACTATATGTCTGAGCGGTGGCCTCCGGTCTACATGTAGCTGCTGAAGGATCGTCTCTGGGGGCCAGAAGAGAATATTATCATTTTGATTTTTTTATCTCCTTCTTTTCTACTTCCATTTTAGTGCATCCTTTAGAAAGCACAAAGTGACCAGTGTGATTGAACCTATATATAATTTATAAAGAAATACACATAAATAATTGCAGTTGAGGTAAAGAGTCAGAAGTATTTATCAGAACAAGTCTCTGAGATCTAACACGCAGAGCTGGTTATTTTGCCTGAACTACTCCTATGCGGTGCTCCATGATTTGGATAAACCACAATCTATGTATTAATTCCCCTTTGATTCATAGTTGGGCTGCTTCTAGTTCTTGCTGCTACAAACAAGAAGGCAGTGACCACATCTGATTTGCTTTCTTCCAGACCCGTGACTACTTTGTAAAGCCTGATGGCGGGAACTTACTCTGACCTTGACCACGTTTGAGAACCACATAGGACTAGGAAGATCCAGACCCAGACACAGCGGGGCCATTGCTACATTCTTCTTTGCTAACTGCAGATGTGCTTTATCTGCCTTGATAACAAATGAATGACACGGAAAATCTTCATCAGGTTCAGAAGATGTAGGGGAAAGAAAGATCTCAAAGGCACCACTAAGTTGGGTGTCTATAGGAAGAAAAAAACACTAAACTGAGGTGCCTCAGACACCCTACTTCTCACCTGTCCCCAGTTCTCGGACATCAGCGAGGGCTCTCACTTCCCTGTTGCTTCAGGGGTTAACCCCACCTTAACCATCCCTCACCCAGGCTGGCAGCTTCCACCCCTATGCTTGTTGTTTGTTTTGAATATTCTCTGTGCCTAGCATGGAGCCCAGTGCAGGGGTTGAACTCACAACCCTGAGATGGAGACCCAAGCTGCGATCAAGGTGCCCATCTGCCCTTTTTGATCAGACTGCATTTTTTCCTATCTCCGATTTTATGCAGAATTCTGGAAATTCTGTGAGTCTGTACTCCGATTTGAATTATTAACACAGGTCAGTGTTTGTACATTTAGAAGTAAGATTCTTTTTTTCAAACATCCCTATGATACAAAAAAAAGGAAATTTTCAACCACCAGTTACCTGCATGGATAGTCTTTTTATACTTTCTATGTTTTGGGGGTTTTTGGGGTAGTTTCTCCATTCCTTAGCTTGTCACTCTCTCCTTTCTTCCTTCCCTCTTTCTCCCTCTTTTTCCTTCTTGAGCATCCTCTTTTTCTGTTTGTCTCACTCTCTTAATATCATTTACTTGGCTGTGAGCCAAAGAGCATTCTATGGATTGTGGGTATGTGTGTGTTACTTTTTTCTCCTTCTTTTTGTTTGAGTGTTAGGTTAATATGACCAAAACCATGTTCATTCTTGGTACCAAAAATGAAACACTGGTTGGATCTCTGGGACCAAAGTTTTAGCTACAATGAAACTATAAGCTTTGTAAGGACCTGTTTTCGTCATCATTGGAACCCTACAGATAGAATATAGTAGATGTCTAATAATATTCATTGAATGAATGAATGAATGAATGAATGAACAACCAAGCACTGAAGTGGGAAATAGCTATAATGGGCCAGTCAGATTCAGCATCAAGGAGAAGACTCCTAACTGAGAGATTCCTCAATTATAAAACTTGGGCACTAAACTATAGAGAGATTGGGAGAACTGCCCTTCCATGTTCAGATTATATCTTTGATACTGTTTAGTTGCTAAAGAAATGGGGCAATTATTCCACACACTATTTACTCTAGAATTAAACTGACAATAAGGAAAGTTATATTGAGACTTTGTTTCAGAACAGCAGTCTTTGTGTCTTACATTCTCCCATTTACTATGAGTCTTTAGGCATGACACTTTACTCTTTGATGCTTTGGTTTGTTTATCTACAAAATAAACAAACAAAAAAAAAACACAGCATTTCCCTTACAGGTTGGTTCTGATGATTAAATGAAAGAATTATTGTAGCCTGAGTCGTGATAAGTTTTCAATAAATGTGAATTCCTTTCTCCATTTTTTTCTTCTTTTCCTTAGCCAAGATGATTCAGTTATTGGAATTCTGAAAGCCTTCTTTAAAGGATGGTTTCATCTCACAGATTTAAATGGCTGTTGTATGACTAAGTTATGATATATGTGGGATATGAGAAATGTTGAGTTTATTTTTTTTTTATTTTAATATTTTTATTTATTTATTTGACAGAGAGAGATCACAAGTAGGCAGAGGCAGGCAGAGAGAGAGAGAGAGGAGGAAGCAGGCTCCCTGCTGAGCAGAGAGCCCGACGCGGGACTCGATCCCAGGACCCCGAGATCATGACCTGAGCCGAAGGCAGCGGCTCAACCCACTGAGCCACCCAGGCGCCCGAAATGTTGAGTTTAAAAAGTGGAAATTTGAACATGGATCCTGGGGGGAGATTTCTAAGAGCTATTTATTTTGTTAATTAAAAACTGTAATTCTCTTCATATTGCTAACATCAAAGATCATACCACTGTATATACATGTATATCTATTTTTAAGAGTTTACACGATTATTTTAGATTGAATTATGTCACTCAAAAAGATATGTTGAAGTCCTAACCCCAGGTACTTTTGAATGTGACTTTATTTAGAAACAATCTTTGGAGATGTAATTCATGTTAAGAGGAGGTCATATAGGGTTAGGGCATAGGTTTCCTTATAAGAAGAGAGAGTTGGAGACACTCAAAGAGAAGATGGCCATATAGAGAGGGAGGCAGAGATGGTAGTTATGGTGCCAAAGCCAAGGAACTCCTGGCTGGAAAACCGGAAGAAATAGGGAATGATTCTAACCTTTTGAGGGATCAGGGTCTTGCTGGCATCTTGATTAGCTGGCATCTTGATTTTGGACTTCTAGCCTACAGAACTGTCTTAGAATAAGTTTCTGTTGTTTTAAGCCACTTGATATGTGGTGCTTTATTATGGCAGTCCTAGGAAACATACATAATGAACTACCTGAAGTTTTCCAATTTTATGAGATTTTTAACACCAATCTTGTATTGACTGAAAAGGGCAACAGAATTTGTTGGACCAAATTCATGTTTGGTAGTAATAATTATCATTTGTGTGCTGCTTTATGGCTTACACATTACTTTCTCAGACCTTATCTCTCCTGATCCTGATGATGGCATTTCAGGATAAGGCAGGCAGGTAATATGATTTCCATGAGACCACTGAGAGAGGTGAAAGTCCACACAGTTAATGAGAACTAGAGCCAAGAATGCAGCTAGGACACCTGGCTCCATGATCACATCAGCCTTGGCCTAAACCATGTTGTCTGATTCTAGAAACTCATCAGACCAACTTTTCCAGGACTCCCCATGAACTCTGCATCAGAACCCACATGTGGGTCATGAGAATGTGCTGAGTACTCTGGAAAGCAGAGGTGAGACAAGGATTTAATATTTCATTAAATAACAAGGACTTGGTATTAGATTTGGGTGGTGCAAGAGCGCAGTGACAAAGGTGAAGAAAAAGGGGAATAATGCAAAGCATTTGAGAGGATGTGTTTGTGACCAGGCCACCATGTCACAATGAGCCACAGGCTAACACATCAGGTCCCTCAGCAAGTGGACTTGCTTGGCACATTGGACTTTTCCAGAAGGTCTCCAAGAAGGAACCACAGCATGGTGAAAAGAGCAGGAAATTGTCAGTCTGACATCCCCGTCTCTTGCTTCCCATTGATTAATGTTCATCTTATGATAAGCTGACTATTCTTTGTTCCACTTTCAGGTGCCCTCATCGGGCCCTCTGTGGCTTAGATATATTCCAGAGTCACGATGGAAGGTCGCATGGCTCATGCATGCTCAACTCGGCGGTGAGTTTTTATTCGTGAATTTTACTTTTCTCTGGCCACTAGAATAGTTTTGCAGAACAAGTGAGGGAGCCAACCACCATTCTTTTAGAACCTTCTGCTCCCAAGGGAAAAAGGCAAAAAGAGGGGGTGTTGTGAGGCCTCTGCCAAAGCAGATCAAGATCAAGCGCTGTTCACAGGTTAAATGCTCATGTGTTCTCTGCTAAGTGTCTTCCACGCATCCTCTCCCTCAGTCATCCCTACTGTATAATGGGCACCTGCATTTTCTAGAGGAGGTCCAGTCATTTGAGAAAATCAACCAAAGGGATCTACTGTCAAGCTCAACTTTTGTCCTCAGGTTATTTGACATGAAAACCAGAGTTCATAAGCAGGGCGTTATACTACTTGATCGTTATCATACTTCATTGACTCTAAGACACCATTGACTGAAATCAGATTGTTATTTTATGTTGAATTGAGAACAATGAAGAAAACCAGCGTCCCAGAAATCGGAGCACTCAGAACTTTCATGTCTGACCTATTGAAAGATTTGTTTTACACTCACTTATTACCATAGAAAGGAAAGTCTAAGTGAAATGACTCAAGAGATTATTCCTAAAACATCTTCACTTCCGAGTAGTGTTTCATCTGGGTTGGCGAGGTCTCACAAAGAGTCTTGGTGATCAACATTCAGCTTGGGGAAGTCTACTGTTGTCTTCTTAGGATTTTCTTGCAAACTGGTTGCTACTAGGCTTCCACACGTGTTTGCCCCGAGCACACAATGACAAGTCAAGTACATCATGACCGCCACCTCTGTGATGAGGACATGCGCCCAATTTCAATTTCAGAAATGTGAGACTTCACATTTAGAATCTATAAAGTATGAGAATTTTATCCCTGGTCCTAATCTCAGTATTGTTTTCCATTTGGAATGCAATGCTTTCCTCCCATAACCCAGAGGATTTTCGCTGGCTGTGGAGGCTTATTTGGGGGAAAAAATGTAGAAAATCCCCCTGTTGCTGGGTTTCAGTAATCCCAGCAGCAGCATCAATGAATTGGATTATTTTATCGGTCAACCCAGCCCCCTCCATTCTTTGCAAGCGAGAAGATTTAACTGTGTTTGAGAAAGTTTTCCACTAAAACTCCTGGGCTTTTAACTTATGTGGAGTCTTAAGTACCATTCATCATCTTATCTAATCTGATAGCCAAGGATAGCTTTGTCAAAGCAGAGTCAAGTATTGGCAATCCCTCAGAAACCTCAGAAGAATGAATAAAAGAAAAATGATTTAAAGCTGGAAGATTTAAGTAGAAGTTTGAAATCTTTAAAAACTGAACAACGGACCCTTTCCTGAACCGGCTAATGCCGGCTTTGGAACATGAGTAGAAAAGCAGAGTCTGGGAGCTGAGATGGCTCTTGGGACATCAGCTTGTGTATTGCAAGAGGGGTACCTCACATCCTGGCCAGAGAATAATAATAACACACCGTCGTGATCCCAGAAGATTTCCACAAAGAACAGATTCCCAACCTGCAGTAACTGTGGGGTGCCTCAGTTTCCCCAAAAGAAATGCTCCAGAATGTTGTTGATGTCATTTGTCTTTACTCTCAGAAAACACGACCCTGTCCCTCATATAGCAAAGCAGCTGCAAGGGATAGCAGTTGAAAGTTTGATTTTGGGGGTGGGAGGGTTCCTGGGTGGCTCAGTCAGTTAAGCATGTGACTCTTGATTTTGGTTCAGGTCATGCATGCTCTTGAGGTATTGAGATCGAACCCCTTCTCTGGCTCTGTGCTCATCATTGTGGAGTCTGCTTAAGATTCTCTCTCTGTCCCACTGCCCCTCTCCCTGCTCATGCTCTCTCTCTCCTCTCTCTTTCAAAGTAAATAAGTAAAATCTTAAAAAAAAAAAAAAATAAGAAAAAGAAAGTTTGTTTCCAGACCCAAGTTTGAATCCCAGCTCTGGCATTTATTAGCTGTGTGACCTTGGGCTAATTCTGTAACCTTTCTGTGCCTTTGCATTTTCATCTATAAAGTGGGGAAAATAATTATGTCTCTTCAATGGTATGGTTATAAAAATTAGATGTGAATGTGTGTTAAGCTTAACACACAGTAAATACCTGACCCTAGTCAGTACTTTATAAATGCTTTTCAAATAAAACAAAAGCAACAACTGGTTTTTTTTTGACTGAGGTTCAAATAACTAGTATAATCTGAATTGGAGTCTTTTATTATGTCATATATCTATTGCTTCCCTCAATTTTAAAGGAAAAACAATGAATCAGTATAGTCACCTGGCTATTTTGCCATCAGCATATTTACCTCGGAGGACATACATACATGTTTTTTCCCGGAATTCTGATAAGTGGAGATGAGAATTTTCTGGACAAATATCCAACCTGCTCTGTGTGTAAAGGCAATATGCATATTTTGCTTTCTTTTCGGTTGACTTTCAGTTGCTGTTTCTTGCTACATTGGAACAGATGGAGCTTAGCGAATCTTCGGACCAAGGCAACTTGCCCTCTGCATTTGAAAGAAATGCTGCCTGGTACCAAAGTCAGAGCTCTAACTGCAAGACTGAAGGCTCTACCCTCCAAAGCTCTGCTCTAAGTGTGATTCAGCCCCACTCCAAGGGTTGCCTTCTCTCTATTCTCTTACCTCTTGGTAAAGTGTTTTTTTTTGTTTTTTTTTTGCCTTTAAAAAAAAAAAAGATTAAAGATTTAAAAAAAAAATTAAAGATTTTATTTATTTATTAATTTACTTACTTACTTAGAGTGTGAGATAGGAGAGGGGCAGAGGGAGAGAGGAAATCTCAGGCAGACTGAGCTGTACGGCTCACATCATGATCTCAGGGTCATGAGATTGAGTCCTGGGTGGGGCTCCACTCTGGGTGTGGAACCTGTTAAGATTCACTCTCTCCCTCTCCCTCTGTATCCCTCCTCACCTCCCCACCCTCCACGCTGGCTCTGCTCACTCTCTAAAAAAAGTAAACAAATAAATAGTGAAATCGTAAATAAATAACAATCATACCCTTTTCTTTCCTTGCCCTTGCAGGCTTACCTCAACCCTCAAAAGCGGCCTGTTAATAGTTTGGTGTCTGTGGTTTCAGGACACTTCTCTATGATAGGATACAAACATAGGTGTGTGTGTGTGTGTGCGTGTGCATGTATACATTTGCAGAGAGGCTGATATGTATATGAGGTGTGGATCTCAGGACACACACTCAAAAGATACTCAAGATACTCAAAGATACTCAAAAGATACACACTCAAAAAAATAAAATTCTTTATTTTCAATAAATCCCCATAATTTAACTCTGAACTTCTGTTTCCAAGCTGCCAGGAAATTCAAGCCCACGCTAAGGTCCCCCAGACCCCAAGGCTTGTGCAATGTCTGTTCTAGAAGGTTCTGAGTCATCATGAGGCCTTTCTCTCCATACTGGTTACTGCTGAGAGGTTCCATTCTCCCTTCCACGGACCTTTCCAGAAATCCTTGGCAAAACCTGTACGGGTGGCAAGAACACCGGAATGGGCAGAAGGAATGGCAGGAGAAACAGGGAGAAAATACCATTTACCATCTAAGAAGGCATTCTACCTACATATATTGATACTATTTCAGGAGAGCCAGAAATGAGGATATCATGGCACAAATCTCTCATAGGTAGCCAAAAAACTATTCTTAGATTATCAGTGAAATGATCTTGGTTGCTTTTCCTATTCTTCCTGAGAGTGAATTACCAGATTTCAATAAGAAGTAGAAAGCTGGGTAGGGCCCCTCTCTGGTTCATGTGTGCGTGAAGTTCTTCGCTAATGGATGCTTTCTAGCGGTGCTCAGAACTAAGCCTCATAATTCGATAGAGGCACAGTGAGCTGCAAACGGAGTGAATCATTACTTGAATAGTGAGAAAGGCACACTGCTTTACCCCTCGTATTCTCTCATTAGGTTTTTCTCTCCCCCACTCCCCTTCCTTTGCCGGTATATTGATTCGTTTTTTTATTTCTATTTTCTTTTCCGTCTGTTTGTTCTGCTCTCTGTCCTGATTTTCCTAACTGCAGTGGAAGCTTAGCCCATTCCACCGTGAGAGACGGAGTGTCTTAATGAAACAGTCGGCGATAAGGAGCCGGACTCCTCACACACTGTCAATAACTATCTTTGAAGTTTAAAGGAGAAGCATGAACCTTGTGAGCTTGGGGGAGACAACTCACTTTGTAATTTAGGCTGAGCAGGTTGAACGCTGTATTTGAGGTGCTGAGCGAGGGGGAGGCTTGACCCATTACACATTACATACCCAGCTTGAGTTCCAACTGATTTCCCAGGCTTCAGCGAAGTCAAGGAACTTTTAGAGCTCCAGGATTCACAAAGTACAAGTACAATCTGAGAGCATTCATCATGTTATCTTATCTGATGGTGCCATTTCCCCCTTCTGTTCACCGAAATAGAAAAGTCAGTGCATATGGGTGACGCACCCTTGGCATTGAGGCATAAGGCATCTTGGAGACGTTCTCTTGGCCGAGTTGATGTGTGCTGTTGGGGTATGGGAAGTCAGTTTTATCTCTCAGCTCCCAAAAGTTCTATCAATTGGAAGTGCAGCTGCTATCTGAAATCTCAATATCCTTCCAGATAACATGTCACCCTCTAAAATTTATATTAGAGTAGCTAATAAAGCTGGATATCGATCAAATGCTGTGTGTAGGGATGAGAAGGAAAATACAGAAAATTGGAATGCTTCATCTTTTTAGCATACTGCCTCGGTGGCTTTTTATTATGACCCATTCTGATCTTTTGCATTACCCTGAGAGAAAGGTACGGGATCCTGACCCATCTGTACCTCTTAATGGCCCCATACGATACGTGACTCAGTAAAGCCCCAAATTTGTTTCGATTTCCAATGCTTCTCCAACCTCCAGAACTGTGGCATTTGAGCTTCATGATCATCAGCAAAATATCCTATATCCTATTATTTGAACATTCTCTTCAGGATTGTGCTCTGAGACCTGGCTCCCCTTTGAGGAGATTGCTTCCCATGATCTTGGACCAGAGCCTGGAGATAGTTCATTTTATTTTCTTTCTCATTGCTCTTTCTAGATCACTTCCCGTCTCCTCTTCCCTAAACACCACTTGCTTTGAGATGCATGCTGTCAGACTATTTACTACTACTCCCTTTTTGCGCTGTTGTCTGTGAATGTCTGAGCCACTCCACATCCCCAAGCGCTGACAGTGTAAATAGCTCAGTAGGTCCTCCTCATAGTCATATGTTTATTCTTTGGGGGACAATGCAACATCTTCATTGGTAACCCATCCAACCTGTTGGTATCATTGTGTCTCTTCCTTCAAAAGGTTTTTTTTTTTTTTCCTTCATAACACCTGTTTTAGTCATCCTTTCTCATGATATCACTCTATATCCCTAAGCTCATTGCCACTTTTGCATTCAGCTGGGACATTTTCTTCAGATCTCTCATAGCCTGTCTCCTTTTATTCAGGTCTCTGTTGAAATGAAACTTCCTTGGAGAACTCTTTTGGACTATCCTCTCTAAAATAACCATTTGCTCTACCACTCACACCTCCCTATCTTCTTCACCTGTTTTGCTTTCTTCACACCTCTTATTACTGTCTTAAAAGTATGAAAGTATTTCCTATCTCCGTCCATGAGGAGAGGATTTTTGTCTGCTTGTTCACCACTGTGTTCTGAGCACCTACACTCTTGTCAACTCATATTAGACCCTAAATAGGTATTTGAGATTTAAATAATGAATAGATTATATGTGTTTATAGCCACGTACCAATTTACTAGGATACTTTCAGGCCATTTAGTGAATTATCACACTATCTCAATACTCAGATGGTAACTTTGATACATTAAGTGCATTCCTGGGAATAATTTCCATCAGAATTTTATTTCCCCTACTTGAAATTTTTCTGATGTGTTCTAATTAATCCAATCACATTCATAGCCTATCCTGAATTGCCGTGGAGATTCCTCGTGGGAGTAATTTTGAAACAGGCAGGCCAGCTCTTAATAATATTTCTAGCATAAGTTTTGATAATTCTCTTTATGCTGGATGAGAAAAATTGTATAAAAGGCAAGGGTGAGAGAACATGGGTCATTCTCATGAATGAGAAGATTTATTGCTTGCTTAATTCTCAAGGAAATACCTTTAACTCCTTCTTCAACTATGGGTCAACAGTTCTTCCTGTGTTTGTGTCGTAGCTTTATTCATGGTCTTGATATTTGGCCCCTTCTGGGAAGTTGTGAGATCCTGAATCAGAAAAGGGCTCTGCTTTGTGTACAAAGATGGTCTGTTGACTTGCCCATCATGAGGCCACCTGCTGGGCTCTTTCTTCAGAGGGGCGGACTTTTTTTTTTTTTTTCTTACTTTTTTAAGGCATTTACTAATTCCTTTCTGACTTTGCCTCTGATCAGTGGTCTGAATTTGTAAAACATCTAGCGGTATCCAAAGACGCAGACTAATGTGAAGCGAAAACTTCCCTTTCGTGCAACCCTAACTGGACTTCATACAGACTCTGACCTCATTAGCTCCTCTTTCTCAGCAATCCTGTAGTGTACTGTGGAGATTAAAAAGCATGGCTGAAGGCCTTCCCTAAGGTAACCTCCTCTGAAATTTAAATTTTATATTTAGAGACTAATGAATCTGATTCTGGTCGCCAGCATGTGAAGGTTTCCCCCCATACCCCCAAGCTGGGTGTCCTACAATTCAACTCAGTTCTGACACTATTCACCAGGAGATGGGGGCAGATCCCACAGGATAGGGGCTCAGTCCTACAAGATTCCCCACCTCCCCCCACCCCGACTTCAGATGCCAATTATAAGACCAGGTTGTCACCAGTGCTTGTGACTGACTGGCTATATAGATTGGAGGGTCCGCTAGCCCCCACTGCAAGGTTTGAGAAATGTGCCAGAGTGGCTCAGGGAACACAGGGAAACATTTTACGTATTCGGTTACTGGTTTATTATAAAAGGATATAACTCAGGAACAACCAGATGGAAGGGATGCTTAAGGCAAGGTTATGGGGAAAGGAGCTTCCATGCTTTCTCCAAGTGAATCATTCTCCCCAAATCCTGTCTTTTGATTTCTTAGGGAAGCTTCATGACACAGGCATGATTGATTAAATCATTGCCCCGTAAGAACTGAACTCAATTTCCAGCCCCTCTCTCCTCCCCTAATTTGGGGGTAGTGGGAGAGCTTGGGACCAAAAGTCTTTGGCTCTCCTGGCAACCTGCTCCAAATTTAAGTGACTAAAGGGGTTTCCAAAAGTTACTGTTGAACAAAAGAATAGACACTTCTATGGCTCTCATTACCTAAGAAATGGTTTTTAGGAGCTCTGTTCCAGGAGCAGGTCGAAGTCCAAATATATATTTCTTATTAAAAATCACAATATCACATGGAGAAAATCATAGGCCCTCCAAACTTGAGTAAGAAGGTACTGGACTTTCTCAAAGTTCATATTGAATAAATGCTAAGGAATTAATTGAATAATAATGGGGAAACCTTGGAGGTTAGAAAAGGATATGTTCCTCCCTGAGAAAGAACATTCTTATGTTTTGGAGGGATCTTTGTTAGTAGAAGTTTTAAAAATCAGACTCGGAAACTCTCCGCTTCAACGTTAATCACAGGCCTGGTAAGGAAGATAAGACTTTAATCGCATACATTCTCATATTAGTGTAATGGGGGAAATGCATGTATATTATCACCCCTTTTCTCTCATCCCCTGTTATTATGTCAGAAAGGAGAGAGTAACTTTAGTGAAGCAGAGAAAGGTGACCAGAAAGGTCAAAGAGCCATGTTGGATATATTTTTGGTAGATACTGTTTGGTGTGGGAAGTACTGAACACGAGAAAAAGAAGAGAATTTTAAAAATAATAAATAAAGGAATTGCTATAGTTTGTATGGTTATCTTCATTTTGTTTTTTCTCAAGAGTGTGTACTGATGATATAAACCATTTTCTTACCATTATTTTCCTGAACACACGTTTATGCCTTGTGGGGCCCAGTTTTACAGGGTTGTGTAAAGTGACCCACTGTTGGGGTTGTAATGGAGGAAAGGTCTTTCAGTCTATCTCTGGATGTTCATGTGATTACAGAGAGAGCTAGCATATTTTTTTAAAATTTTATTTTATTTCATTTATTTATTTGAGAGAGATCATGAGCAGGGAGAAGGGGCAATGGGAGAGGGAGACACAGACTCCCCACTGAGCAGGTAGTCCGATGTGTATCTTGACCTTAGCATGGAACCTGGAACCATGACCTTAGCAGAAGGCAGATGTTTAACCAACTGAGCCACCCGGGAACCCAAGAGAGCTGCCCTCTTATCTGGGGCATCAGAGAAGTCTTTTAGGGAGGGATAGTATTTTACTTAAGTCTTGAAGGATGGGTGGGGTATGGATGAACAGAGTTCATCTGAGCAGAGCTTCCAGATGGAGGCAATGATGAAACATACCAAGACAGTAAAGATAAGAGAAGGAGGCATGAGGAGTGCAGTGTGGCTGCAAATCTTTGCTTGGAATATGTCCTGCACCCCCAACCGACCCCATACTGTTACCCAGACAAGTCTTAATCATCTTCACTGTCTCAGTAGACCTCACTCCCTCCAGTAAGCATTCTCGACATACAGGATTACGTGAGGAGCTCCCAGATGTGAATTCGGCAATACCCAGGGCTTCTGTGTGCCCATTGACTCTCCTGTCTCCAGGAGGATGGGGGTCTCATGCTCATCATCATTTTCCCCCACATCTATCACAATACCAATTTCTTAATCATTGGATTTTTATCCCCCCAGAAATACTTAAATGAGATACTTTGTGACGGATACTTTCTGATGAAATCTTGGAAGATGTGGCATGACGAACACTGGCCTTCTTGGACCCCTTCCCCCCAGGTGAGCTGATGATTCAGACTTAGATACTATTGTTGGAAGGGTCTTTAGAAACACTAAGTCACTCCCTCATTATGACAGACATTTCAGAGTTGAGAAAACAGATAATGAGAAGGAAAGTATCTCAAAAAAACCCACACAATTAATGACAGTTGGAGTACTCATCATTGAGGCTTCACCGGTGCATTTTTCTCTGTGCCACGTGGTGACTTTACAAATAAGAACGGTGGTACTATTTTTATTTAAGAACCAGAAGTTTGCAATCCGAGATGCAAAAATAGTAGGAAAAAAATCATGGCTAATATGTCATGCCCTGCAGCGAAGCTAAGTCTCCCAGAAGTGACAGAATTTATTTGCCTGGAAATATTAAATATAGAATTACAGAATGTGATCAGCACATTCCCACTTCCCCTTCTTGCTTCTTCCTCCAGAATCTGTTGTCACTGTTGTCAATCACAGCCGTTCCATTTCTCACCCACTCCCACTTAAGTTGAATGTACCTCTATGACTCTAAGGTACAAGGACCCATAATAATAGGGAATTCATAGTAAACAATTTCTCCCTTTGAACATATAAACTCAGTAAAATATGATTTGAAGCAGCCAATGGGGGGATAATCCATATATTCATCATATTGGAAAATATATTGATCATCTCTATAAAAAGATGTGTTCCTTTAATTTTCTTGGGAGTTATAAGAGCAAAGACCTGGTTAAAAAAAAAATTATGTCTCCACAGTGGATTTTCCATACATATTTGTCCCACACTGATATAGCACTGTAGGTCTTGGCGAGCAGCAATGAAGAGCAGAGCTGGGTTCTCACTTCAGGATGTCACCATCTGGTGGGAGAGGTGGATAGTGACCACAAGATCAGAGGTGCAACTTTCTATCCCATGGGTGCTGTCTGGGTGCTGGAAGGAAGCATGCAGGTGTCCTGAGAACCTACACCAAGGGGGTTTTACAGAGATAGAAACAGAGAGATAGAGATAAGGACATACAGATACAGCTGTGAAAAGATCAACTTATCTATCTATCTATCTATCTATATAGATCCATTTATCCACTTATCTATCTGTCCATCCATTTATAGAGAGACAGAGAGAGAAAGAATTTTAAAAATTGGCTCTCATGACTGTGGAGGCTTGTTAAGCCCCAAATCTGCAAATCTGTAATAGTTTTTAGGGCTACCGTAATAAAATACTATTAAAATAAAGTAGGTGGCTCAAACAACAGAAATGTATTTTCTCACAAGTCTGAAGGCTAGAAAGGCCAAGACCAAGGTGTGCCAGCTTTGGTTTGTCCTGAGCCGTCTCCTTGGTTTGCAGATGGCCACTCACTCTCTGTGCTGGGTCCTCACATGGTCTCTCTGTTTGGTCTGTGTCCAGATTTCCTCTTCTTCTAAGGACATCAGTCAGATTGGATTAGGCCCCCCCAACTAATGACCTCCTTTGAATGTAATCACCACTTTAAAGACCCAATCTTGAAATAGAGTCCCATTTTGAGGTACTGGGGATTTGGGTCTCAACATATGAATTTTGGGAGGGACAGAGTTCAGCCTGTAACAGAATGTGGTGAATAGTTGGGATTTTCCAAGTGGGAAGGAGGTAGGGAAAGAAGGTCCATTTCCCAGAGAGAAAAAAGTCTTAAAAGGCCCTAAGTCTTTCTGGCTAGTTCAGTTCTGCACTAAGTTACTATTATTTTTTTGAAGTATACTTGGTACACAATGTCACATTAGTTTTAAGTGTAAAACATAGTCTATACGTCTATACATATATGTCTATACATTCTGCTGTGCTCCCCACAAGTGTAGCTACCATCTGTCACCATACAATGCTATTACAATACCATTGACTGTGTTCCCTCTACTGCACCTTTCATGTTCGTGACTTATACATTCTATAACTGCTCTAAAAGTTATTCTAACTCACATGATCTTGATGATAATCTGAACAGTGGGAGCCATCATTGCCCTGTCTTACTGGTGACTTCACCAGTAAGACATGGGTCTGTGACATGGGTCTTACTGGTGAAGTAAGACATGGGTGAAGTAAGTGGAGAGTTTAAGTAACTAGTTCAAAATCACGCAATTAGCTACTCAGTTGGGAAGCCAGGATTTGGCCCTTGGAAGTCTGGCCGCAGCTCTTGCTTCTAACCTCAACACCGGAATGCAGGTCTCTAGGCCAGAGCTCAAGGTCCACAAAATAAAAAGCATGCGGTGAGGGGTGCCTGAGTGGCTCAGTCTGTTGAGTGTTTGACTCTTGATTTCGGCTGACGTCAAGATCTCAGGAGCATGATATCAAGCCATGCGTTGGGCTCCCTGCTTAGCGGGGGTCTGCTTGAAAATTGTCTCCCTCTGCCCCTCCCCCCACTCACTAGCACTCTTTCTCTTGCCCTCTCCCTCTAGAATAAATAAATAAATCTTTAAAAAAGCCGGGGGTAGGGAGGAAGCTTGTGGTGAGATGAATCTGGAGAGAGAGAAAGATGCAAAAAAAAAAAAAAAAAAAAAATGCTGGGCCTTGAAGGCTTCCAGAAGGAATCGAGACTCCGTCTTGAGATCGGTGAGGAGCCTCTGAGGGATTTAACAATGGGGTGGTAGGATTAGAAGACTCCTCTTGTTGCCATTTGACGACAATGGTGCAAAGAGGGAGACCAAGATAGAGGCTTTCCCATTTGTCCAATGAGAGAGGACCTTGGCAATACAGATGGGGAGTCCCATAAATAAAATGTATTTTTATTTACCCATACATAAAAATTCCAGATGTATTTTGGCGGTAGAAGAAAGACGACCTGGTGATTAATTAGATGCTGGAAGATGAGCTTTTAAAAAATTATGGTGGCATCACGTAGTACTCAGTTGTATATTATCACACAAAATGTTTTAAAATCACAAAATATCCTGGTGATGACAGATAATTTAAGACATGCCGAATGTATTTCTGTTTGTCCAAATACAATCCTCTGTGTTTGCTTCTGTCTCCTTTTGCTTTCTCTTCCATTCCATTAAGAAAATATTGAAGAAAGAAAATGTACCACACGAAAGTCAGATTATACCCGAGTCTAAGCTCATGGGCTCATACTCTGGTTCAGTTCCCATAGTTTCTGTGCATATGCCTTTTTTTAAACATCTACAGTATGTGGAGACATAAAATGAGTCCATTTACAATGACACATTTAGCTCTAAGATGTGTTATCCTAGCCAATATGTTCATAGATGAACGGCCTTTTTGTAAAGTGTGCTTTCTTTATTACTGGTGAGAAGAGGTTTGGGACCCATCCCAAGGGACAGGGGTGAGATACAGTGAGATGGACCACAGATACATTCTCGATGGGCATGTAGGATGCATTCTGTCTCCTCAAAGAGATCCTTCCACGGGCAGTGTTCACTATGGTGGAGAGTGCCTGGTGCGTCTTTCCGAGGTGTAGTTCTGGCCCAGTTTTCCAGCTGAACTTCTCATGGGGCTGGCTTTGTCGTAGGGGACAATGGTGACACACAAAGAGTCCCCGATGAGAACAACACCTTTAGGGACAATGATTATGTGCTGAGCAAAATAATTCTAGGAAACAAATGCTAACTGGAGTGAGAAGGTGCCATAAAAACAATGCAGAACAAACCCAAATAGATAAATAGATAAATAAATAAATAAGTAAAAATGATTGAAGAGAGAATGGAACAGAGTTTCTTAGCTCCCTATACAAATACTTTGGCCTTGAGGACACTCAGACAAGCCTGGGAATTAGGCCTTCAGGGAAACCTGACCATGAGCCTTCCTGGCTTGTGCAGCCTAACCACATGATGTTTGCCTTGGCAGAGAGGTCAGAGCCACACCCACTCTGTGAGGCCAAGCTCAAGGGCTACTATTTCCAGGAAATCTTCCCCAATACCCCTTACCTCGTTCACCTTTCTCCTTAATTCCTCTGCTTCCCCCACTCATGTGGTCATGGATGAGATGTGATTGTTTTAGGTGGCACATGGACAAGGCTTTAGAGAATATTCCTTAGTGAGGAAGCTCTTGCCTTTTTCAATTTTCTTTCAGTTTCTTTATTTAAATCAAGGAAGGAAGTTCAAGTTTGGTGCTAAGGTATCTTTAACAATTCTTTGGTCTTTGCTGGTCACTTAGTTGTTTGTTTGTTTTGTTTTTTAACAAAGAGAGAGCCCACCTTTGACTTAAAGCCTTGCCAGGGAACAGCGTTGAGCTAGAATTTAATAACATTGTTACTCTCTGTTTACCGTGAGGAATGCTGGTGTTCCATTTATGTCCCTGATACAGATCTTCTTTTAAACATGGATGTATTTAAGGGGAAAGGGGAGTTAATGGGAAGCACTAAGTATTTGTAGAGGGGCTATGCAAATAGAGCAAAGACTGTAAATAACTTAAGTTTAAGAAACAGTTGTAGCAGAAAGTAAGTTCTGTCGAACAGATAGCCACCTCTTTCGTATGTAAAAGTCCTAAAAGGTATGGACAAGAAGTAAGTGCAGTCAGCAGACTTGAGAACTAAAATATTACATTTCTGAAGTTTGGTGCACTTTCTTTCATTTTCTTCTTCGACCCTTCAACTCCCAGTCAAACGTGGTCCAATGAACATTCAACTAAGGATTAAGATTTGGGGCTTCTGCCACACCTTAAGGAGGGTCATACTTGAGCATTTTTGAGTTCATGAGAACCCAATGTGTTTTTATTTAAACATCTTATTTATTTATTTCCAGGGGGGTGGCAAGGAAGGAGCAGGTTCCCCACTGAGCAGGGAGCCCAATGTGGGGCTCGATCCCAGGACCCTGAGATATGACCCAAGCTGAAGGCAGATGCTTAGCTGATGGAGCCACTCAGGCACCCTGAGTTCTTTTTTCATCTTTTATTCATTTTTGTTCTTTAGAGGCGAAGCACAATAAAATTGCTTAGTGCTTGAGCAACTTGTTTTGAAGATGGGAACAAGCTTCAGAGATGGTTTGGAAGAGGTCAAGCCACTAGTGGTGAAGGGGTGTCTGTGTAAGCAGCACAGAACTGAATACTAAAAGGAAATTGACCTTTCCAAAGTTAGCGATACATGATGCTCCTGCTACATAACTTCAAATTCCGACTTGATCTTCAAGTGTTATTTGGTAATTTATAAATTGTGAGTTTCCTCAACAAAAATTAAGCTAAAGAGCCTAAGTCCCTAAAACTTAGGGACTTTTCTTACTGCTTTTACTACCAATCCTGATTTGGGGTGGGAATATGGACCCTTTACCTTCCCAGCATCTCTTATTTTGTACGGGGCACCCCCAAGATCCTTTTCGGGAATTACTCTTAGTCCAGTCCATTAGCCATCCCAGGCTCCATGTATGGGTGCCTGACTCACACCTGTATAAGCAAATTACCATATCCCATTGGTCAGTAGCTCATTGCGAGTGGGCACATAATCCATCCTGGACCAATAAGAACAGTACTTGGGGTTTTCCTTGAACTTTTAGAACAAATGAATTTTATTTCCACTGCTAAGTGAGTGAAATGTAAGCCTAGAACTACCAGGGCTATCATCTAGAGAAATTCTGGCAAAGAACGGAGCCAATGCAGAGAAAAAGCAGAGCCTTGAGTAATGGAGAGAGTAATAAAATCTGGAGAACTTTTTGTGGTGCTGGGATTTCCAGTCATTCTTGCAAGCATTACCTTGAACTTTCCAGTTATATGAACCAGCCAGTCTTCTCTACCTCACATCTCTTTTGATATTTAGGCTAGGCTCAGTTGGGTGTTTGAATTTTGCTTCCGAAAGAGTCCTCACCAATACACATACACACACCCCTGCCCACCAAGCAACCTAACACAGTGCCAGGCATGTGATGTGTACACTATAAATACTTGCTGATGTCCGTGGTTCCAGGTCCCTAGGTTTAAGACACAGTATGATGTAGTCTGAAGGTCATTGCGATAAAAGTCTTGGCATGTCAGTCATTCCTTCATTTAACACATTTTTACCGAGCACCTACTTTATGCCAGGCCCTGCTCCAGGTGCTGGGGATGCATCAGTAAACAAACAAGGAGTTCTCATTTTAATGGAAATGATATTCCAGTAGAAAAACAGATAACATACCAGCAGGTAAAAAATCATGTGTAGCTTTTTAAAATATTTATTTATTTGTTTGTTTGTTTATTTATTTATTTATTGGTTAGGCGGACAGAGAGGAGGAGGGAGAGATTCATAAGCAGTCTCCACGCTCAGTGTGGGGGTGGGGCTTGATCTCACAACCTGAGATCATGACCTGCAAGAGTTAGATGCTCAACCCACCTAGCCGCCCAGGCGCCCCATTTCATATACAGCTCTGAGAGACTTACAGCTGTGTATGAGACCTTGAGCAAGCCGCTTTCATCTTTCTGGGGTGTAGTTTCCTTTTATGTAGTAAAAGAGAGCTGCAATTCTCACTGATTTTTTCCCCCTTTTCCCCACCATCATCACCAATGAAAACCACAATATTTTCATTTCTTGACACACGTTCATGAACTTGGATTGTGCATCTCATTGAAACATACAGTTGCTGGTAGTTGACATTCCCAGGAAATTTTTCCGTGTTCCTATGCTTACTGGGACACTTTGCTCCTGCCTCGTTTCCAGAGCTCTGAATTCTTTCTTGTTCAGGTTTCCCAGAAAGAAGCTGGATTCCCATGGGAATTGGGGGCTGCCTCCACGAGCTGGATTCCCTTGAGGTCTTCACCTGAAAGCTGTATCTGAATCTCCCTGTTCTGTCCACGAGCTTTCCCTGAAATCAATGACAGTCACCTTGCATTTGGTGAAATGTTTCTGTTATCTCTGAACCTTGGCGAAGTTGAGTCTCCTTCCCCACCCCCCCAGCTTCTCAGTTAATCACTTTTACTTATCGCAATCTCTGGTCTTGCCTGCATCTCCCTGCAAGTTTCAGAGTCCTCAGAACTTGGCTCCCCATGGAAATGGTCTCTGTGGCATTATCGTTGAGGACTTTTAAAGTGATACCTTAAATATAATTTGACTCTGAGAAGCAAATGCTTCCTATGTTTCTCAAGGGCTTCTTTTAGACCTTTCATCCATATTTGTATATTCTTTTTTTTTTTTTTTTTTGACAGAGAGAAAGAGAGAGCACAAGCAGGCAGAGCAGCAGGCAGAGGGAGAAGGAGAAGCAGGCTTTCCACCGGGCGGGAAGCCTGATGCAGGGCTTGATCCCAGGACCCTGGGATCATGACCTGAGCTGAAGGCAGCCACTTACCTGACTGAGCCACCCAGGTGCCCCTAGTATATTCTTTTAACAAATATTTATCGAATATAGGCTATGTGCCAGTGGATACTGCGTGGGTTGAGAACTTCCGGTACAAGTAGGAGAGAATTATATTTGATTTGGGGCGACCGCTTTCTTATTCTCACCTTGCTGCTGTTGTGTCCCTCTATGGGCTACTTAGGCTTCACTCCCCATCCCTCCCCACTCCTACACCTCAGGCAGGGCTGTATCTCCAGCCATTCCCATCTAAGGCCATTCCCAGGATGCCTCGTTAGGCCACTGGGATATCAGACTCTTGGAAAAGCATATTTTTTATTTTTTTTTGTTTTTCTTGAAAGCTGTTTCAGAAGGTAACCGTGAGTTCTCTAGGAGTGATTCCTCAAGAAGCAATGTTGAAGCTTGGGCATGTGGTAAATCCCTCACAAACACTTCCTGATCATTCTTCCCCAAGTACTAGCTAATTTAGGCTGAAAGCTTTGGAATGTCCACTGAACGGATGTGAAGTTTCCACTTACCCAGAACCGGCAGGTGTTTGACGGCTGTGGTTTTGCGGTCTTCAGCGTCAACATGGTAGGTTATAGACCCGTATCCTGCTGAGTGAGTCACATAGTCTCTGCCATGTTTGTCCCTGTATAATGCACATTGGAATCGCTCTGCTGGTCCCATGCTCACGCTATTTGGGGACATTTCTTCCAAGGAGGCAGAATGCATCTTATGTCTCTTAATCTTCCCAGCACCGCACACACTGTTTTGGCATGCGATGAGTGCCCAGTGAATGTTTTGACAATTGGATTTTGAATCAGTTGCTTTCTTGGAAGGCTGTTGACAATATCCCAGCTTCTTGATAAAGTAAAACCTTATGTTAGTCATTGAATTTCTATCAAAGGCATTGCAAACTGGTTATTGATTTTTTTTTTTTTTTTTTTGGAAAAAAGAGAGAAATAAATCTACCGCTTCGTATTTACTCTTGCACTAAAAATGTGAGCTAAGGCAACCAGATGTGACTCAGAAGTTAGATGGAGCCCCTACGAAATTAATAATAACATAAATAAAGGAATAGCATGAAATGGGGATTTAATTAACTTTAAGCCACAGCTAATTACACCATCTGGAGGAAGTGTCCAGCACCGCCCACGGTTTTGGGAAGGGTTTAGGGCTTGACACCATGTCTTTTCTATTGTCCCATTTCCTTCTTCACCTGTGCTGCTCCCGTTCTATCCCACCCTGAATCACCCCCAGCAAGAAGCTCAGTATCTTCACCGTTTCTGCCCAAAATGTATTGAAATACAAGCCTTTAATGCATTTCCTAACACTGTTAAAAACCTGGGAGAGAAGCCAAGAGGCGATGGTTTCGCAATCTTTCTGGCTATACCCATCGCTTTCCCTTTCTCATCGTCCTCCCTCCCTCAGTGGAAAGTGACTTAATTCTTTAACCTGTCCCCACCAAACTCCCCCACCCGTATCTGCACCTCCTTCAACCCCAAGCACTTTTCTTTAAAAAAAAAAAAAAAAAGAATTTATTTATTAGAGAGAGAGCACAGTGGGAGAGGGAGGGGACGAGCAGATTCCATGCTGAGCACCAAGCCCCACATGGGGCTCGATCCCAGGACCCTGAGATCATGACCTGAGCCAAAATCAAGAGTTAGATGCTCAACGGGCTAAGGCCCCCCAGGAGTCCTGATCAAAGCACTTTTCCAAACAGACTCCATCTGTCCCAAGAGACCTGGTAAAATAAAAACATCTCCATCTTATGACACAGAAAATGGGTCTCCTGTATCTAATAGGAGCTTCCAGAGGAGCTAGCTGTCATTTGAAACTGCTTCTTCAAAAGACAACACTCTAGGAATGAGGTGAGCTTGTCGACCAAGTGGAACACCAAAATACCAAAAAAAAAAAAAAAAAAAAAAAAAGGAACTGATGTTCGGCCTCCTAACTTCAAAAAGAAGCTGCTCAACCACTGATTCCTCCCTGTTCCGCTTTAGCACAGAACCTCTCGCCCCTAAGAGGCCTCTGGAGTTCCGTAGCACAACATCTAAAGAGCTGTGTAGAGGCTGGGAGAGAGTTTATTCTCATCCGGAAGCCAGTGCCCTAGCTCTGATAGGGACATCTCCGCACATCCCACCTGCGCCTTGGGCAGGAAGTGCAAAGTTGGCCATGACCAGTTACATAATGGGTCTCCATCAGTGGCTCCGGGTTTTAACAAAACCCGGGCAGTCCCTGGAGGCTCCTCCTTCACCCATCAGAAAGGAATGGTACACAGTCCCAATTTTTATTGCCAGAAGTTTCTTGCGTGCAAGTATAGCAATTTTCTACTTCTCTGCAGGATGAATTACATGAAGGGCCCTCAAAAAATGCTTGTGAATGACGACGCTCTGGCGGCAGAGGCACAGATGCATGCTTGGGTTCAGCATGGTGCGGACTCTTGTTCTTCCGGTGGGAACGCAATAGCTCTGCCAACACTCGTCTCTCCGCAGCTTTCGGGGAGCTTTTGCTCTCAGCCGTAGTGCAGCCCTGCAGTAGCTTGTGTAGAGTGAGGGGGGCAAATCAAGGATGGGGGACCACCGAGTTGGCCAAAGGAAATGGGGTCAATGTGTCACTGAATTCTTTGGTCAAACCAAAGAATGTATTAGATTGTGGAAACTCCAGGGCTAAGGTCTCCAGACCAGGACTCAACAAGCAATAGTCTCTGGGCCAAAATCGGCCACCATGTGTTTTTGTATAGCCTGCACCTAAGAATGGTTTTTACATTTGTAAAGGGTTTTTAAAAAACCAAAGAGCTTGTTACAGAGAATGTAGTTCATAACCTACAAAGCCTTAAAATATTTAAGATTTGGCCCTTCCCAGGAAAACTCTGTCAACCCCTGCTCTAGACCAATGGTATTCCATCTGAGCTACATACTGAAGCCAACTGGGGAGTCTTCAAAAACACAACGACACAAATAGACCAGTAGAGAACTCTGCCCTAAACGAACCTTCTGAATTGCGCTCTCCAAAATGTTTGCATTTCATAAACTTTCACAGGTTTTTCTGAGGGTATTGAAAATGATGTAGATCTTTTACTTTTCAAAGTTGCCTGATGGCTGGCCTTGTACTCTCTCTCCCATTAATAGAGCATCTGGCCTATGTTGGGTTACTCACAGCAGAAGCGATGTCTAGGGCAGGATTAAATGAGAGAATAACCCTAAGAAAGTCTTTACCTTAGCCCAGAGAAAAATCTGAATTCGCTAAACACTTTACATATTTTTACAATGATTCTGCACTCCTCTATGAAATAAATTATTATTATGAAGCAACTGAGACTTCAGAATATTCAATAACACGTCCAGGGTTACCCAGTTATCAAGGCAGAGCTGGGATTTGAACCTGGGCGCACTTGCCACAAGCACCGAATTCTTAACCCATGTGGTTTGCTCTCAGGCTGTCTGTGGGTGGAACCACCAACCCCCGGAGATCTGACAGACCATTCTGGGAGCCAATGGGGAAGACTATGTGAAATTTGTTGATGGGTGTTTGTGCTCTCACATAGAACCACAGATGCTGGCAACATGGGGCCTTCCCGAGGGCTGTCTTGGAGAGGAATGCGGGGGGGGGCAGGGAGTGTCCAGAGTTAAGCCCCTTCCTCATCTGAAATATTTATGCACTGTTGTTACCTTCTAGCCCTTCCAGGTCTAAAACACTGCCCGCAGATGCCTGTCTCTGCCCTTTTGGCCCCCAGGGCATTGTAGAAGACAGGTATATACTCACTAAAATGAAGGCAAGCAAATAGGCTCTAACCTCCAATGATGCCTTCAGGAGTTATCCTATGCAGAGGCCCCCGTATTGCCTAATTTTATGGAGGAAACTGAACCTTATGGAGTTGAATGACCTTGCTCCAAGTCACCGATTCTAAGGTGACATCCGTCTAGGGCCTGTGCTCTTTCTGTATCATCATGGCCTTGCCTGGTGCCAGGTGGGGGGCCAGCCTGATTCAGAAAGTCTTGTCTTCCCTTCTCCATCCATTTCTTTGGTAAATCTGTCAGGGCTTTTCCCAATAAAGGGACAGCCGGGTGATTCCTGGGGCCTCCTCACGAGGCCTGGGAATGAGCTGTCCCTTCTTGGGCCTCTCAGTGGCCTGGTCTCTGTTGAAGATTTTCCCCTTCAGGAGGCCCAACTGCCGCCACATTGTCAATTGCTGGCTGGTTACCATGGAAACAGGTCTCAAGAGGGATCTGCTTTTCTCCCTCCTTGAATGAGGAGGAGTACAGGGCTTTGTGAGGGGGTCGCTCTTCTCCCTTCGTGGCCAGGAGAAGGACTGCCTTTGGGTGATGGGGCTTGCATGATTTTGCCTAAGGACCCCACTCTTTGTCAGCATAGGATGGCCAATTCTTCATTCTGGAGAGCCACCGTCCTTATTTAGAGCACATATTTTTTTTCTCCTTTTGACGGTGAAAAATGCCTTTTCTTTCATGCAATGATTATGATAGTAGAAGGAATGGTTTGAAAGATGTCATCACTTGGTAACGTAAAAAGTTTGTTAATACATGCAACAATATGGATGAGTCTCAAAATCCTTATGCTGAGTGAAATAAGACTTGCAGAAAAAAAAAGTGCATGCTGTATGATTCCATTTACATAAAATTCTAGAAACTGCTAACTAACCAATCTCCAGTGACAGAAATCAGACAAGTGGTTTTGAGGGGTGGGGTAGAGAGAGGGATGGATTATAAAAGGACATGAGGAAACTTTTGGAGGTGATAAAAAGATTCCTTATCTGATTGTGGTGATGGTTTCACAGAGGTGAAAATGGCAATTTTAAATTTTAAATATGTGCAATTTAGTGTATTCATTTCATGTATTCATTTATATATTTTAAATATGTGCCATTTAGTGTATTTCATTTTATACCTCAGTGACACTGGAACAACATAGCAGCCTTTTTGGTGGTCCTCGATTTTTATTTTTACTTTTTTGGAATTTAAATTATCTGTGGAGCAGAGAAGCTAAGGAAAGTACAGCATAGGCCATATAGTCAGTAAGATTATAAACATGCATACATATATATACATGCATATATGCCAACATATAAGCTAACTATCTGTGGACAACCCAAGTGTGGGAAGCTTAAGGCCTTGGTAGTTACATTTCTTAATACAGTAATGAAGGCGGTATAGTCTTCTCTGTCATCTTCAGATTCAATCCCCATCCCTAGAGCTCCACTGATAGAACATGATTCCATAGGCTAATTGGCACTAAAAGTGTCTAGAGACTTAATGGAGTTTGTCTCTTATTAGTATTTACATTTTTCAAGGAATTCTTGGGTGATTCATGTTCAACTTGAACGCATTGACTTCCAGTGGAGGAATCTTAAGGCCCAATGTCACTAGTCAAGATGATACTTTGAGACTCTTGTTAGAGTGTTCTGTAATAATGGTATCTTCTGTTTTCCTGGAATCTTTGGTTGTTTTAAAGCTCATCATCCTTATCACTTCTGTTCTCAATGATCATCTGCCTAGAGTTTACATAAATGTGACCTATATAGATCTATCTAGATCTTTGTCACATGAATACACATAATTATATTTAGAACTATCATTTTAACCAATGGTAAGAAGATATTTGCAGGCCACATGATCTGTTACATGTATTTGTTCAACACCAAAATAAACCTCATCACCTACTATGTGCTCATAACTCTTCTAGAAACTAGGGATACAAGTGAAAATAAGTCATTGTCCCTAACATGACTTGGAGGCAGTAATAATGTGGTAGGGGGAGTACTCTACCCTCATGACCTAATTACTTCCCAAAGGCCCTACTTCCTAATACTATCAAATTGGAGGTTAGGATTGCAACACACATTTGATGTTAGATCGACAGAGTAGATTCAACAGAGTGACTGGACATGAGTAAGAGTCCTAGAGGAGGGAAAGATAGGAATGATGCCCCAGTATGGCCTTAGACAACTGTGTGGTTAGGTAATGGAAGATGGGGCCCCATTTATGTAAGTTATAGGGGAGATGGTCAGTCCAGCTGGGAACGTGGTAAGTTGGAGGAACCAGCGAGGCATCTAGAAGGTTAAGAAGGAAGTCAAACTTAAGGATCTGGAACTCAGGAGGTGACTCCAGTCCATATAGATTTAGCACGTTGATGGTGCATGAAATCATCCAGAGAAAATGAAACAGTAAATGCATGTTGAATTAAGTTCACTGTGGTCAGTTTTCATGCTCCACAGGTGACTCCTTGCTTCCACAAGGGGGAAAAGAAGGTAGAACTGACAAAGCGTGCTCTTGTGACTGTACGGAAGGGTTTGGCTGTGGGAGTTTGCAATAAATTTACCAAAAATCCTCATTCCTACAGTTTTCATCTGATCATACACTTTTGGATTTTTAGAAAATATTCTCTCATTGATGTTCTCACTGCACTTGCTACACACTTCCACGAGAGTAATTTTTACCTTTGGCTGCCAATAGGCATTTGAGCAGCTGTTTCCCCTTGTGCCTTGAGCCCCCTAAGGCCAGGTACCATGCGTAACTTACTTAAGCTTTGGCTTGCATTGAAGGATGGTGTGCTAGACTGAGTGATCCCTCTCTGCATTCCTATGTTGAGTTTCTAGCAAATTACTCTTGACTATCGCATTGACATGTGTGGATTCCTGGGAGTAAATTTAAGTGGGGAGGTATATGAACCCAATACAAAGGAGAATTTTACTCCTTCCCACATGAGGAAGAAATAAGTTTTATATGTTTTAAAATGTGTGGAGCCCTAAATTTAAAAGCGTGTCTTCGCTGCATACTATACATCTGAACTAGATAAGATGCTTCTCTCGGTTTTCCGTGCAAGTACCCAAGAGATCCTTTTAATTTGGTTCATGGACTTTCTCAGATTCCTCGGAGCTTGCCAGACCACAGCTTAGTTCTTTAAAATCATCCAGAAAAGAAAAGTAACCAAAGATATCATCGTTTCTGCTAAATGATAAGATGTAAACCAACGGCATCAGGACGTTGTCCATTTGTGTTTACATCTTAATTTTAAGCCAACTGTTCTTGTGTTTACAGTCTGCATTAATTAATTTAGGACATCATGAAAACGGTTTATGTCTGCTGGGTGAGTTTCATAACGAGTGGAATTTCTGCATGGATTTCTTACTCATTTAACAGTTGAGAACGTCATTATTTTATAAGTACCACTGATAAATCATTTGGCAAATACTTCTCCGTCCTTTAAAATAATTTTTATTTCCTGTGATTTCAATTGTCTCTGCATTTTTCCTTGTAAATAGTTGAAGAGTAAGCACATTTTCAAAGAGCTGTAGGGAGGCTAAGATGCCAGTTGCATTTTAACGATATAGGGCATTATCGTTCTTACTGTAGCCAATTCTCTTTTAAATCATTGCAGTTTCTGCTCTAGCCTCCAGCTATAGAATTCTTTTCAAGCTGGCAGTGAACTTGGCAGGCTGCCAGAAGAAATATAAAGGTGTTTTGGTCCACCAAAGTATTTTGAGTGGTTCTTAGTGATACAGTTTTCTTCAGTACATCTGCAAAACATTTTTCTGAAGTGAATTTTCATGTGAAAAGGCTCCTTAATCATCACTGGCATTGTTTGTTTCAATGCAGTTATTTAAGTGCCCCCCTGGGTGTCTACAAAATAAACAAGGGAATCTTTTAAAGAGTTTTAAAAGTGGCAGGTGCTGAGGCCTGTGCCCTATTCACTTCGTTTGCAATGACATTTTTGTGCTAATCTATAGACAAACAAGAGACAGGTGACACACCAAATCAAGTACAATGAAGAAGAGAAGACGATTTTGGCCAATGGGGTCAGCGCTAGATAAAATGCTTTGGAGGCAAATACAAGGCAAGAAGCAGCCCCTTTTTAACCCTCTTGCTGTTTGCATTGTGGCTGTAAACATCTGATACTGAAACTTGAGATGGTACCTCAACTTTTTTGGTTTTAAGTGAAAACAAATGGAGATTTGAGATTAAAATAGCGTATCTGTGTGTTTGTAAATTATGTGGGGGGTGTATTTATGTACGTAGACACATGCATATACATTTTCATGTAAAGAAAAGAAACACCATGATAAAGCATTACATGTGAAAATGACCATTTGTTTGCTATTTTGCCTGGGAGTTCAGTCCACATTTGTCCTATTTCCACAACAAACCACCGTATTGACACACCAAACACCAACACACACGATGAAACTTAGGAAATAAATGATTTAGCACGCTTTTATATTGTCTCCTATTTATTGATTGTCATGTGTATGTGCAAATTCTGTTTCTAGGGCACCGATTTTCTTTTTTAAATGTTGGATTAGTCATCTATTTAGAGCTACTTGATGGAAAGTTGAGATACTAAATTTTAATGCAAATTATTAACCACCACCCTCCTATTACTTTTTAAAAATGATCCTAACACATGAGTTGGTGATAAAAAGAGTTCTGTGGAAGATTCTTAAAACAAAACAAAACAAAAAACAAAAAAACCTCACAAAAACAGCTCTATACTTTTTGTAAAAAATGAAGCATACCTATTGTAAATAATACTGAATGCACAAAAACACTATAAAACCATTAAACTATTCTGTTGCACTGAGGATGAAGTTTTGAGGGCATTTACCCACTGCTTAGGAGGGGTTAAAGGTCGAGCTTTTGATCCTACCTCCTCCAAAAGGGAAAGAAAGACCAGACAGTGACATTTTATCCAGCCCGTTCAACCTTACGAAGGCTTGGCAAGGTCAACTTTGATTCTTGTGATCAGAAACAAGAAGTACTGACTTTGTTGTTGGTTAGATCTTCAATATCATTATGTTTCAAGCCCTGGGTCTATTGGTTTGGGCTCAGCTGCTTCCACGACCATCAGCCTCAGTTTACAGAAATGTATTATTTACCAAGTGGCTAACAGAAACAAACACATACCCCTTTGTAAGAAGCATGGCGACCCCAGCATTTAAGACCTCAGGGAAACTTAGGTATCATTTATATGACACGGGGAGAGTAAGAACTGCAATACAGTTGAACTGGGAATCCATGAACCAAATGCAGCAATTCATCTGATTTGGTTTGATCTTGTTTGCGAGAAAGGTGCAGTCCTCTGCTACCATTTGGGATGGCTGCCTGATGATCCAGTGGCGAGAAGCATGGCAGAGGTCCCACTGCCATCACTAGCAGGATTGCAGCATCCTGAGTTTTATCAGGAGACTCTCAGCCAACTAGGTAATAAGTCAGTGCAGAGAAGGGAGCTGTCTACTGGCCGGTCTGCAGCAAGGCTATAAGAGCTGTCAAGTGTGTATGCTACTTTCCCTGTGGAACATATTATGATTGTTTCTCCATCAAAGAATGTATCAGGATTTATCAAAACAGTAAACATCCCGGTTGCCATCTTTGGACCTTGGCCTTCAGAGTTACCCTCCCAATGTTCAACGAAATATCAATATTTCAATGCCTGCCAGAGAATGAGAGTAAATGGAATAGAAACATAAGGGGGCGCCTGGGTGGCTCAGTGGGTTAAAGCCTCTGCCTTCGGCTCAGGTCATGATCCCAGGGTCTTAGGATCGAGCCCCGCATCGGGCTCTCTGCTCAGCAGGGAGCCTGCTTCCTCCTCTCCCTCTGCCTGCTTCTCTGCCTACTTGTGATCTCTATCTGTCAAATAAATAAAAATAAAAAAAATCTTAAAAAAAAAAAAAAGAAACATAAGGAAGCTTTGCAGGAATAAATACCTTTAAGGGATATGTGGTCTGAGATAAGGCAGTTCTATTTAAATATATTGCAGGTGTCCCTTCCATTTGAAAATGGGAATAATTACAATGAGATACAGATTAGGTAGGTGATGTACAACCATGGAAGGGAGATAATGCGTCTCACTAAGAGGAAATGGCTGGGTCATGGGTCTCTTGTGTTTTGTCGAAATGTATGCGCTCTTTGTGTACACGCACCCACACATGCTTGCACATGCTTGCACACACACACACATTTGTATTTACGACACAATAATAAATAAACACACATACATGATACAACTTTAGGGGAAACAGAATCCTTCCTTGAAGTGAATCCTGGGCCTCCCCTGGGACTGTGGACACCAGGGTGAGGACCTGGTGTCCAGTAATTTTATGTGTGAGAGCACATATAATATTGCCAATACATCGGGTGGGGGGAAAGGGAAGGGCATTAAATTTTGCTTTGCATGTGAAGATTTGATTTATTCTTGTGACGGCGGGCACAGAGTGGATGCAGAGAACCAGCATGAACTGTGTACTCATGTAACCAAGACCACTTGCAATTCCATAGGGCTTTGTACTTTTGAAGCCACGTTCCCATCTATAGTTTTGCTCAGCAAAGAGCAGGTACTGGAGTAGTATCTCCATTTTACAGGAGAATAAACAAATGTGAGAGTAAGGCGCCTGCCCTCTGGGCCAGGGATCCCAAACTTCGCACTCCTGCCGCCACATAGCTCTGACAAGAGCTTTGTTTGAATCTGAATCAAATCCTTGTTCAAACTTGACTTTTCTTTTTTACTTTTTTTTTTTGGTTTTCAAGCACTTAGAGTAGGCCTACGGTTTTGATATAACCCACCTGTGTTCTTTCCTATGCTCTTTGAGCAGATGATATTGGTTTTAGGTGTTTTAAACAGGCTGGTATTGGGAGGATTTTCTAGAGCCAAAGAAAACACATCACTTTCTCCCTAAATAAGACACTTGTCATTACCAAATTCAACTTCTATAGCTTCATTTGCCTGTACTCCTTTTTTTCCTTTTTTTTTTTTTTTAAGATTTATTTATATGAGAGAGAGAGACCATGAACAAGCATCAGGGGAGAGGGTCAGAGAGAGAGAAGCAGACACCCAATGAGCGGGGAGCCCGATGCAGGGCTCGACCCCAGAACTGTGAGATCACTACCTAAGCTGAAGGCAGATGCTTAACCAACTGAGCCACCCAGGCGCCCCTACCTGTACTCTTCAGAATCCCCAAATCATGGTCCTGTAGTTCAAGCATTTCATTTCAGAATACCCAATAGAAAAGGAAATTGAGAAGAGTGAAATTTTCCAGGTGACTCAGGGAGACTGGAGACAAGAAAACAAGAATGAGAACATGATTTCTACTTGAAATATCCAAATAATTGAGGCAAATCTGACTCACCCTATGGGACCCCCCCCCCCCCCCAGGCCCTTCCTGGGGCCCTGATGCTCAGAAGAGGCATCTCTCTGCCTCTTTCATCATTTACAGAAGGTTGCTTGTTTAGAAAGGCAGTCAGAACGCTCAGCAAAAATAACCACACTTGCTATTTATCCCATCTCTTTTCGTGTGCAATGTGAGCTTGGGTCTATTTTCTCCCGTGCTTCTCACAACAGCTTTAGAAGGTGCTCGATTTAGGATGGTTACAACTCATTTGACAGGGCACTCTCAGACCCTGAGAAGTCAGATGTGATTCAGTCTGTTGTCTTTACTGGGCCCAGACCACCCGCTCAAAAAACGAGAAATTCGACCAACTCTCTGGAAGTCGGTCGAATCCCGTATGCATCGATGGTGGATGGACAAAATATTTTCACGCCTGTGGTTTCGTCTCATCCTCGTATATGGAATCACGGCACAGGAAGCGGGCATCAAGTGTTACAGATGGGACGGCCGAGGCAGAGAGAGAGGCCAAGGAAACGAGCTAACCTAGAACCAAGGTCGTCTTAATTCCAGGCTTTCCATTGTCTTGGAGTCATTGGTCCATTTTACTGATATGATTGTTATACTAGGGAAGGGCCACTGACGTTGGTTCTTATTTTATACCTATTTCTTCTGACCCTTCTATGTCCTTGCAGGCAGCACCTCAATTGACTTTCAAGATTCAGGTAACCGATTTTCTTGCTGTTTGCTTAAGAGCACTCGTTCTGAAGTACACGAAACTGGCTTAGACTGTTAGACAGATCCCCAGGGGATGACTTATGTGTGCAGTGGTGAAAGTCGATTTAACAAAACCATTAATTTGAGTTTCTGGGAATAAACAGTAGCTGTCACCCACCATCAGAAAATACACAGATAGCGCTTTGTAATCCAAATTGCAAAGTGCCTGAGAAAACGACGGAATCAAGGAAAATAACTTTGGTGGTTGTTCAAGTCTGTGTATTGTTTTAACTTTCTGGCCAGGATGGTTCATTTCAGCGTGGTTTTCAGAAAACTAGATATTGGGTTGTGCCTGCCACATTTCATCAGTCACGCCGCATTACGAGCATTAGGAGGCCCTATGAATTCTTTTGGTCTCAGATTTACTGCAAGATGAGGCAGAAATCCATTTATGAATCCAAGGAAAGAGACTGTTACAGAGAGTCCCCCTTCACCAGGGGAGACAGCGCATGCTTTTCTCCCACCGATCTCTTGTGACAATCCCGCCAAAGCCAGTCCCTTCCCCCAAATGAAAAGGCAACGCCAGCAAAGCTGAATTCAAATAGAGGGAGAATATTTCTCAGAGACCCATGGCCAACTGTAAAAATGTCTTTATATTTTTAAGGAGTCCACAGTAGGTAGCCTTACTGCCGTGAACGTAAGAAACAGCTTTGACAACCCACGGGCTGATGAGCTGGCGAGAGAAGGGCTACTGATATTCTCAGACGCCTGAAGTCCATGCTCCTGTATGAGTCCAGTTCGTTGACCTTCCGTTTCAAAATTATTAAAAAAGTATTTAGGGGCACCTGGGTGGTTCAGTGGGTTAAAGCCTCTGCCTTCGGCTCAGGTCATGATCCCGGGGTCCTGGGATCGAGCCCCGCATCGGGCTCTCTGCTCAGCAGGGAGCCTGCTTGCCCCTCTCTCTCTCTTTGCCTGCCTCTCTGCCTCCTTGTGATCTCTCTCTGTCAAATAAATAAATAAAAATCTTTAAAAAAAATAAAAAAAGTATTTAATATGGAATATTCCAGACACAAAAAAATAGAGAATACCATACCTCACACTATCTAACCAATGTGAACATTTTGCTGTATTTTCTTCAGATCTCGGTTTCTTACATAAGCAGCACAATATTGTGTACACACACACACACACACAAATAGACATACATATGTCCATACACACATATACATACATCCGTGTGGGTATATACATACATATAGATTTATAGCTTTATATATCGTATATGCGTATAGAACTGGCTAGAGATCAAACTCACTAAAGTCATAATTCATATGCATACTGTTTTGGGGATTGAGGCTTTCTATATATACCTGAAACCTTAAAGCCCTTATGTAGCATGTCTGCTAATAATTATTTTATAAAGAACATCTCAAAAAAAAAGAGAACATCTCTTTACAAACTCTCTTTGTATGTCTGACAGCGTCCTTATTTTTGGCCTTCTATTTAAATGAAGAGTTAGCAAAACAGAACTTTCTAGGTTGGCAGGAATTGTTTGTATATTGTTTATTTTTTCCCTTTCAACTTAATGTATACTCCACTCCCTTCTGCCATCTCCTGCTGCTTTGCCTCAGTCTGCCACTTTGCATGGGTTACATTTAGACTCATATACTCAGCGGGAGCCAAATCTTAGCCACTGATGTAAGGTTCCCAACATTACCTCAGTCCGTGCTCTGCCTTTATCCACCGAGGAGATGCTAATCTTGTTTCTGTTTCTGACTACATCTCTTATTTATTTATTTCTTCTTCTCATGTTCTACCTAGGTAGAGGAGTCAGAGGGGTTTTCATGGACCAGACCATACACCACTCTTGGTCGCCTACGGAAATGGGTCTAACAGAGAAAACAGGGGTAAAAGTCAAATTTTAAACTATTAGTCTCTTTATGATGGAATGGTAACTTTGAGAAGTAAGAGCATCAGTTGCTTAAAAAGAGAAGAAGTAATTGGTGGACAAGAAAAAAATTCGTAGGCAATAAATGTTTGATGGGAAAAATTAATAATAGAACACAGACACCGAGTAGCTGAACAGTGAAACTGTAAACCGATACGCTAGCACAAGACTTTCTTTCAAAGTGCAAAGCCAAGAGACAAAAATTAAAATTATGGATAAAAGGGAGGAAGCCCAGGATAAAGCTAAGAAATGGGATGTCTATGGGCTTTACATAAGAATAATATATAAGAGGGGGAAGAAATTTTTTTAAAGGTGATAATAGAAAAACTGGATAAAATTCGTCTGATGAAGAAATTATGAAGTCTCTAGCTCAAAAGGCACACATTTAGCATTTCAGCAAGGCAGGGGCTGGGAAAAGTGATGCACACAGACATACCCTCGTGTGAGTTTTTAAATTACTGGGATATGTAGAGAAAAGTATACATAATATCAGAGTAAGAAAGAATATGGTGACCATTCAGGCAGGAGAGTCAGTCTCACTTATGACACAAAAATTTTAACAGTAATAGGAAAGTCACCCCAAAATTCTGGACAAGAACTAATTCTGAACTCTGCCTCTGCCTTCTTAAGTCCTCTCAAGCTATTCCTCCTGTATAAGAACATAGAAAAAGAAGATAATAGAATAATGGTTATAACAACAAAGTTCACAAGTCATTGTTTAATTAAGTATCATTTTGGTTCAGGTTGCCGGCAGGAGTGTGCATAGATATTGTTTAATCCTTTCTTTTTAGAGATTTTATTTATTTATTTATTTATTTGAGCGGAAGAGATCAAGTGTGAGTGTATGAGCAGGGGGAGGAGCAGAGGAGGAGAAAGCGGGGAGAGGGAAAGAATTTTAAACAGACTCTCCAGTGTGCGTGGAGCCCACACAGGGCTTTAATCTCACAACCCTGAGATCATGACCTGAGCCAAGAGTCAGACGCTTAACCAACCAAGTCACCTGGGCACCTGCCGCTTAATTCTTGGTGGAGAAATGAAACCTTGTTTATATTTGTTAATGTTCTAGTAATGATCATGGTTTGCACGGAATGGAAACCTACTAAAACAAGCGCACAAAAGGAGGCTTATTTTAAGGATTTGCAAGCCAACTCAGAGTCACAGCTAGCTCTGCAGGAACTAGAAATTAGAAGCCAGAGCAAATCAAAGCCTTGTCCTCGGTTTCAGGAGCTGCTTGGTGCTGTCGCTCTCCCTTGCTGGCCACACGGTCCGTCACACCTCTTTTTCTTGGTGGCTTCTCTTTGAGCTGCCTATGTCTGTGCACACACAACCTGAGTCTACAAACTGGACACTTCCAGGACCGAACAGCCACAGTCTCTGTGACTCTTCATTCAGATTCTCAGGAGAGACACCCCAACTCGTTGCCAGCCAGTCCGCGATTGCCGGGCTTCAAGTTATGTGTCTCATCTAGGACCTAGGCTGTTGTGGGGTGGGAGCAGTGTGGGATTATGAGGCTGAGTGGACCCATCTCTTCCCAGGGCATAAGGATAAAGGTCATTGTCAGAGAAGTGAGCTGGTGGCAAAGACAAGAAAACATGCCAGTAAGGTGAAAAACTGTATGACTGGCCACTGGCAGCATGGAGATAGGATAGCTCAGTGATTCACAATGCAGCTAGCCTCTTATGGGGACATTGTGCCAAGCAGAAATTTCTTTCTAATGTCAAATTAAAATGTGTCTTATATTTAGCCAGATATGCTTTCTCAAGCGACTCAAAGAAATACTATCCTCCCTTCTTCGGGCTAGCTCGTCAGCTATCTGAAGATAGCAATTGATATCCATAGCCTCTCCCATTATCTTTTTTCCAGGTTAAAAACATTTGCCTAAGATTTATTAATTTTAAGATTTTTAAGGGAAAGGGGTGCCTGGGTGGCTCAGTGGGTTAAAGCCTCTGCCTTCAGCTCGGATTATGATCCCAGGGTCCTGGGATCGAGCCCCACATCAGGCTGTCTGCTCAGTGGGAAGCCTGTTTCCTCCTCTCTCTCTGCCTGTCTCTCTGCCCACTTGTGATCTCTATCTGTCAAATTAATAAATAAAATCTAAAAAAAAAAAAAGATTTTTAAGGGAGAAGGAAAAAACTGTATGTCTCTTGCCTCTTGTAGATACTTCTAAAATAACACTTGTCTCACTGTTTGGTAATAATTGTATTCGCTTTGCCTCCTAGATCTTGAGCTTTCTGATACGTTGTGTCCAATTAACTTTTCCACCTCCAACAATCTGACCTTACGCCAGGAACATAGTAGGGGCATAAAGAAATAAATGTGTAAGTCAAAATAATCTTCGTTTTGAATCCTAAGGCATTTTGGATTTAAATTCTAGACAATTCTATCCTGTCTGCATATCCTATGCATTTTATTAAGTGCCCTCTTAACAGGGGCACTTTTTAGCAGTTGATACACATGGGAATCTATCACACGGAGTTCTCCAAGGCACACCAGAAGGGAAGTTAGCAAAAGGGCAGAGGGACAGTGTCACTTTTCGTGTGAAGCTGCTTGATCATTTGGGGCCAGTGTAAGAAAAGGGAAGGAAGTGCCGTTACTGATTTGGCTCATCGGGGTATGTAATGCTAGCCATTGGTTTTAAGTCATAAGTGGCACTTTGAAAAATGACAACAGCAACAACAACACAGTTCTGGTTTGTCTGAGTTACCCAGAGGTACCAAGTAGCAAGGGATGAGTTTAGTCCATGAGACGTTCACCTCTGGAATCCTGTGACCCCGGGAACTCACTGCTATAGCAACCTGCTGTTTATTTAGAAAGATGGAGTAGCTTAAGGTTGACAGTTGGAATACAGGAGCAGGTGCACTGTTCAAACTCTGAACCAAATGCGTTCCAAGGAAATGTCCATTCATATAAGTACGTAGTATCTAGAAAAAATAGTCTAATCCAAACCGCACTGGCCATTTGCTGCTCCGTAGACACACTTAAGGAGCCTAATGAGAAATTAATACAAATACCTTCCATGATAGGATTTAAAGAGTGCTACTGCTCCCAAGCCTGCTTATTACAACCTTACATTGTTCCTTATGTGACCCAGATTTTGAGTCACTACTCTGAACTTAATTTAAGGAGTGGTTCAGTGTAATGAGTTTCCAACTCTGTGCAGAAAACAAATTTGCATTTTTCCAAATGATTAGTTTCTCTACTGATTAACTCAGCAAGGTCAACTTTTGGTCACTGATGATGCTGATACGCGCAGTTGGTGTTTTCCACTCTCAGAGCTGGGAGGCCCAATGGGAAGCTGTCGTTCTCATGACTGAAGGACAGACTACAACATTCCAGAAGGGAAGGAGATGCCGGAGCACCTGCGCATCTACTTGGGTTTTATTATCCTCTGTTGCTCAAGTGCCACTCACCCCTTCTGCACTCCTAACTCCCATTACAGAGCCCTCCTAGAGAATTTCCCAAGATGGCCCATGCTTTGATTTCATGCTTTCAATGGAAACATAGTATACAGTAGGAAACATGGGGTTGGGGTACAGGAGGAACTGGACTGGGGTCCCTAGTTCCATCACTTTCGAAGTTGTGCAAACTCGAATCAGTTTCCTCATCTATAAAATGGGCACAATAGCTGTTCCCTTATGTTATGAGGCTCAAACGAGGAACCATATGTGAAAATGCCTTGCTTAGTGCTTGGTACACAGTAAGTAATTAGGAGATGTTACTTGTCTTCTGCTACTGAAGTCCTAGGTCAGATATGATGGCTAATTAAGAAAGTGAAGTTAACACCACTTATCCTGCCCCTATGTCTCAGCTCTTCCCTGTAAATGTTCAGAGCATTTCTGCTCTGGGCCCAAGAGTAGGACAATCCTATCAACTCAAGCTCCACTCAGATGCTACAACTGCCACTGGAACCTCAGCAGGTCATCTGGTCCACAGATCACTCCTTTTTCTGAATGCCTTTTACCATTACTTTCTAACTCGTAGTTCTCTATGGGACACATACTATTGGCAGTGCCGGGATGACTTTGGGCAGAAGAAAAATGATTGGAGATGATACGCAGCCGTAGCAGGTCTCAGCTTTCAGCAGGCAAAAATATCTAGTTGCAATTTTATTACATTGTTTTATTTTTAGTGTATTTCCTTTTATACTTATGAACTTATGGGAAATGATGTTTCCATTTATGGTAGGGATCTTTGAGTTTCCTTTGACTATGGGGTTGTTTAAGGAAAAAAAAAACTGCTTCAGTTACATAAAAATATTGAATAAATAATTCCTGATGCATATCAGAACAGCAAAAAAACCCAAAAACCAAAAATCATGGATTCAATTAGCATGCATGTGACTGAAATTTAAGAAATATCAGTCTCTTCTACATAAAAAGTATGTTCAAATGGTCTGGGGTCACTAAGGTTTTCACACTGCTTTTCTACTCTGAGTCCTTTCCCCTTGCCTCGTATAGACTGCTAACCTCTTGGAAGAGAATGTTTGGTATTTTTTGAACTTTCCATCCTGTCTAGTAGTTCTATAACACATTAACTACTTATCATGTGATTGGAGAAGAAAGAAACTTATTTCTTTACCCAGCCACAATCCAAAGAAAAACAGTTACACTGTGAACAATGAAGCATGTATATGTAATTAAGAATGTACACATAGTTACAAATATATATATATATATTTTATATATATATATATATATAAAATCAAGAACACATATAATTAATGCATAATGAAGAATCATAATAAAAATGAAAAAAAACCTCACCTACTGCTATTTTTCTTCCTTTCAGGCGTCTCTTAATTATTATTATTTTTAAAGATTTTATTTATTTATTTGACATTTCAGATCACAAGTAGGCAGAGAGGCAGGCAGAGAGAGAGAGGGAAGCGGGCTCCCTGCTGAGCAGAGAGCCCAATGGGGGACTTGATCCCAGGACCCTGAGCCGAAAGCAGAGGCTTAATCCACTGAGCCACTGAGGCGCCCCCAGGCGTCTCTTAATACTTGTTGGGCACAGAGAATTTGTATGAGCCGGGCAATCACGAGAAAAGCTAGAACACAATCCTACTGGCTATTAGATTTAAACTAAGTTTATCTTAGAGGCTCTACAACCGGGACCGTGTACTCAGTCAACCAGTAATGAGCGGCATCTGGAGAGAGGAGAATTTTGATGTGGTGGCCCTTGTCAGCCCCTATTTGTCATAGGGATTATTCTCCACTTGGTTTCTTGGGAGTAGTTCTGGTGCCAAAGAACACGAAAGAAAATTTTCCTTAAATGTGTATGGCCCATGCAGTCTCACACCTCAGAAATGGCTCCTGCACCCTCTTCAGCAAGCAGTTTTATTTGGTTAAAATTAAGGCTCTGTCTGTCGTGAAGGATTCCTCTTCATCAGTTATTCAGAGATTCCTCATCCTGCACGATCAGATCAGGGCTTGGGCGATACAGCAACAACCCACTCGCCACTAATGCAGGCTTCACATTCATCTCCGTGGATTCCCAGAGTGCCCCCACTCTCAAGTTAAAAGTGGCTGCCTCTTCCCCCTTCAATTTCTTTTTTAAAATGATGTAGTTAGAGCGCGGAGATTGATTCTTTAATCAAACCCGGCCTGTAAGATGGCCCTCACTTTATAAACAGATAGCACATCAACCTTTTCATTTTCCATTATTCACATGTACAGAAAAGAGCAGTCATTCTTACGGCGTTATATAGGCTTTTTAGGGTTAGTATTACAGTTTTTATTTTTCTTTTTCCAGGTGGTTAACCTCCATGCTGTGGGCTGAGTAGAAATCATCACAGGAAAAAAATGCTTTTCTTGTACGATCTTGCTGCTGCTTTGAACTGACCCTCTGGTGTAGTGTGGCAGTCACAAAATTAGGACGGTGTTTATGGATCCCGGTGACTTCACGTTTAGCCGGGAAGAATAAAATCATGATTTGAAGAGTGGAATTTGATTACATATAGGATATGGATCTATAACCAGATACTAGATGGCATTGGGTTTTTTTACTCTTTTACTGTTTGACTTTTGGTGCTTCTAGGGGAAAAGCCTGAAGACCCATTTTAAGCATCTAAGAACAGAGTGGTGATGATGGAGTTAATTTGCAGAGAGCATTAATCAGGGATCTTTTATTTGCTAATGGAAGAAGCCAGTTCAAACTAGCCAGAGCCACAGTAACTTTTTGTGGAGGGGTGTTCACATGGCTTGTGAAGGGTGGGTATTTAGGCTCCTGGCTTCAGATGACCGGAAACAACTACAGGGATCTATCTTCTTTTCTGAACATTGACCTCATTCTTTATAATTTCAAAAGAGCTTCACAAGTCAAGAAATCTCTGTTTCACAAGAGAGACCATGCCTATTCTTTAGGAAGTGTCCAGAAAAGAACACTGACTTTCCCAGCTCGTGTCTCATGCCTATTTCTTGGGCAGTCACTGTGGTCACGAAAGCAGGGTCCTCTATAGAGAGAGATGCATTTCACATTTTGATCTCATGTTAGAATTCTGCAAGGAGATTAGGCAGTTGGTAGCAGCATCCCAAAAGAAGGAGGTGGCTCAAACAAGGTCTTGGAGGGCCACGGTCACCCCAATTTGTAGGTACCATAAAGAACCGAGGAAGGACAATGAGATTCAAGACAAGGTTAGGACGGTGATGAAACTGAATAAATGGTAGGAGGTGAAGTTATCTCTTGATATCATGCTGACCAAAATCTAATGCGTGAGTTAGGGAAAGCCTACACTGCAGTAAAAAAGAGGCCCTCAAATACAAATTTATGATAAACATTTTTTTCTTTCTTATATTATACTCCAGAATTGGGCAGGAGGTACAGGTTGGTTAAGTTACTTTGTTCCATAAGAATCATCTAAGGATCTAGGTTACCTCTATCTTGCTGCTATGCTATGCACTGAGTATAGCTCTGAATGGTTAAATCTGGCCCACTCCATTACCTTTGTACAACAGCCCACAGGAAGAAAAAGCAGGGAGTAGAGGGGGAAGAACCTCTTTACCAAAAAAACAAAACAAAACAAAACAAACAAAAAACATGATCTGCAAGCTATGTACATAGCTTCTGCCTGAATCTCACATGGTCACACCTACCTACCAGGAAGCTGGGAAAAGTAATCTTTCTATGTGCAGTCACGGGCCCAGGTAAAGTGCAAGTGGTTTTTATGGAATCTGGGAAACCATTCCCATCTACTGTACCTCCAAAGTCGGAGATCTCTGATAATGCTCTACCTTCATAAAAATGGTGAGGAAGGAAAAATGTATTCAATGTTTGTAATTGTGATTCAAATGTGGGCAAGCAAGTGTAGATCCATCCCACATGTAGAATGAGTTTATGTATCTCTATCTTTTGTTTACCCTCTTAACTAACAAATGTACCCTTTGTTTTGCCACTGAAGCTATATTCATTTTGTTTTTTAAAAATCGTGTCTATTAAAACAAAAGGTAGATGGGGGTCATGGTATCATGATATTGTGTTCAATTTAAGTCTTGGTAATAAGAGTGAAAGGTAGACATAGGCTTCCTTGGCTGGGAAGAAATGACATGCATCGTGGCATTTATAATACACTCATTTGTACCATTATTATTGTTTTGTCTCTCTTGTGTAATTTTTCCTAGGCATTCTCTGGCAGTTTCCAGGAGTAGAAAATGCTGGCCCTCATAACATCTCTCTTGTCTTGGGCTAAACCAGCCTTCTCTTTCCAGGTCGCCAAGCAACAGAATCTTAAAAATGAAATATTCATTTTCTGAAACTAATTTAATTCCAGCAATGACTGGGTTGCAGAGCTTATCAGATCACAGAATCTGAAAAATTCTCGGAATTAACAGTTCTCTTCTACTGATGGAGTCCTTAAAAATTTCATTCATTCATCCATTCATTCATTCATTCATTCATCATTCACTCATTCCATTTGCTGCACCTTGTTAAAATGTACACATTCAGTTTTAACCTTGGTTTGTCTGACAGTGATTTACTCATTTGTGATCTACAAGTAATGAGAAACACTGTAGGCAATCATCTTGCTGTCAATAAATGAAATACATTGTTATTTTTCTAAAACAGGGATTAGTGTTCCTTCCAAATGTAGCTTCTACCTTTACTGAGAAACAAATGATATTTTTAGTTTTATTTTTGGAGCAAATTCTGAGGTATGGTAGTAAGGAATTTATCTTTCATAACTTCTGGAGCTGATGAGTCATTACTGACATGTAATATCCAATTAAAGCAGTGACAAATGTAATTGTGTGTCATGCACTGTGGGGGTGATAAATTGTACCATATTCTGAAAGCCATGTTTTGGTAAATGCTTTTTTTGCTGAGAGATTGCAATTACAGCCTGCTTTGAATGGGTGCCTTTGTTTTAAACACAGGGTAAGGAGTTCTAAATAGAGAGATCAGGTTAACAAAAGACATTTTAGAGAAGGGTATATAACCAAGCTAACCAGCAATGGAAATTTTCTACTGCTATCATTTCCACCTGCAGCCAGAATCTATTATAATTCCTCAAAGTATGGTTGTTCCTAAAATGTTTGGTTCAGTTGACTTCACTTCTTTCTTAAAATCATGGCCCACTTGGGCTAATTCTATCTTCTTGGAATTGTGTGACATTGCAGTTTCCTAAGACAAAACAGAAATGCAAGAAACCCTCTCACTGGCTTATAGTTAGATAAATGGGAAGAGTTTACATCCTTTGACATTTGTCCTTCTCTAAAATATTTAAGCAGAAAAGGTAGACAACTCCACTGAATTTTGAATTTATTGGATAATTTTTCACCTCTTTGGTTTAGCTACATAAACCTTTCTTTGGTAGCATGTGTATTTTATGATTGTGTCACACTGTTTTATGTGTGTGTCTGGTCTGAAACTAGATCATTCCTGATTTTAATAAGAAGATTAAGATAAGTAGTGATGATTATAACCTAAGTTTTTTTAGGTAAGAAAGAATCAAGCATTTAGTTTTACATAATGATTGCTTGGTCCATTAAACTAAGTTCACTGAATTTGGTAAATAACTAAGCCATTCTCAGCCAATTATACTACTGTGACAATTTTCTTCATTGTTTTGCTGAGAGCTATCTTACAGAAATATAATAAGGCACTTGCAATAACAGTGATAGTAACAGACTATATTAATTGAGAACATTTAATGTGCTTAAAATGATAATTTTAGTGATTTTTCAAGCTGCATGAATAAGCTTTCAGTACTTAGATCCAAATCTCCTTCTCCACTGAAAGATACATTGTCAATGTCTTTAAGAAGGTTACTATATACAAATAGAACAAATAGAGTACAATAAAAGAATACACAGGTGTTTTCATATAGCACAAGTATTCCTAACAATATTTGAATATGAGATAGGTTAAGTAAAGAATGCCATTTGTACTTACCAGTCAGATATTTATTACATTATGGAGATCACTTCCATTTCCACCTATCACAGATAAGCAGACCAATCCTCCCGCTAAGAACATTCAGAAACACTGAACAAAGTTTAAAAAGGTATCTTTTTGAAAGTATCAGAGAGATGCCAAGGTAAGGAGATGAGAGGTCAAGACCCTGGAGGAGAAGAATGAACAGAGAAGTAAGCCCAATAGTCTACCCACTTTCCACCTAAAGCAACTGCCAATTCAAAAGCAGTTCAAGGCAAAGAGTAGGAAAACACAAGCAGAAAGTGTCAGAAGAAAGCTTCTAAAAGGATGAGAATCTGAATGGAAACTCTTGACAACTTAGATGAAATGGATAAATTGATAAAAATACAACTTACCAAAACTGATGTAAGAAGAAAGAAAAAAATCTGGATAGTCCTGTATCTAATAAAGAAAAAGAATCCTCACAAAGAAATTCTGGCCTCAGCTGGGATGACCAGTGAATCTGCCCATTTAGTTGAGGAATAAATATTACCAGTCTTATGTAAATGGAGAGAATACTTTGATTCATTTTATGAAAGTCGCATAACCTTGACAGCAAAGTCTGACAAAGCATTACAAAAAAGGTAATATGCAGATGGATCTCCCCCCAAAATATTATAGACTTAAAAATTTCATGCCAAAATTCTAGCAAATGAAATCAACAGATGTGTAAAAGGAAATCTAAGCTTATGGTCACATTTTGAAGTCACATAATATGTCACGTGAGTGGAATAAAGGAGAATAATATCAGTAGATTGTATAATTATCTCAATACATAGAGGAAATACCTTTGGTTAAATTCAGCATCTGTTTTCATGAAAAATTCTTTAAAAGACTATAAAGAAAAGGGAAATTCTTACATGGTCAGAGGTTATGTACAAAAAACATTTACACTATATATGATTATTTAAGAGCGAAATGTTCAAAATTTTCTCCTTGGACAACGGTGACTGCCATCACCATACTTCGTGCCGTACCAGAGGTCCAATGAAATGAGGAAAGAGGGAAAAATGGAAGTACGTGGATTGGAGGAGAACTGAACTGAGAATGTCAACATATTCCCCGTTCACATGGTAGATTATATTTCATTCTAAAGTGAATTACCACCGAAGGCTTTCTGATCTCTCAGCTCTCCAGCATTTCGAAGGTAAAGAGAGTGATCTTGTTCAAGGTTATAACTCCTTCTCAGGGCAGTCTTATCTGAAGGCTGGGGACTGTGGGCATACAAAGTCCTGATTCCCTCACTTCAAATGAATCCTAATTTCACAGCTCCATACAGAGTTGTCTGAGGCCTTCATCCACACTGTCTCATAATCTCACTTCTCCCTCTGCTCAGTTCTCCTTCATTTCCCTTCCATGGGTGTGGATCCCCAAAGCTGCCCTAATAAATCTCCTGCATTTTTTTTTTAAGATTTTATTTATTTATTTGACAGAGAGAGATCACAAGTAGGCAGAGAGAGAGAGAGAGAGGAGGAAGCAGGCTCCCTGCTGAGCAGAGAGCCCGACGCGGGACTCAATCCCAGGACCCTGGCATCACGACCTGAGCTGAAGGCAGAGGCTTAACCCACTCAGGCGCCCCAATCTCCTGCATTCTGATCTTTGTCTCGGGTTCTGCCTTCTGGGGAACCAGACCCACAACAGTTGGTACCAGAAGTGGTGGGAGGAAGCAGATGCGAAGATGGGCTTTTGGAGCTGGATCACTGGCTGGCTGAGTGGCAAGAAGGACTCCTCGTTGTCGGTAAGTAGAACACAGACCCCGGCATGAGGCAACAGTGTGATTAGTAGAGTTGTCGCTGGTGGTAAACTGTGATAGCATACTGAGAGAAGGGAATTCATAAGCTTGTACACTATAGACATTTGAGAAACATGGTACAACCATAAGACAAAGGACAGTGGGCTTGGCTAGCTATTGCTAAGTCCCACTGATGCTTTGGAAAAAAGATAACAATGGTCTGAGTGGGAGAAATTGGCATTAAAAGTTAAGGAGAAAACCCAGATGGCTTCTTTGGTAGCATATAAGGAGGTCTGAATCTTCTACGTCCAGGACTCCTTCATGAGTGATGGAGCTCCAAAAGTTAAACTCTAAACTCTAAGACTTGGGCTATGGTCTGAATGTGTCCCTGCCCAAAAGTCATCTGTCACAACCTGACCCCTAAGGTGAAAGTATTTGGAGGTGGCGTCTTTGGGAGATCGGTAGGCCATGAGGGTAGAACCATCACGAAGGGGAAATAGGGCCAGTAGAGCTTTCTAGCTTCCTTCTGCTATGTGAGGACACATAGCAGGCACCCTCTAAGGGGAAGCAGGTTCCCGCCAGACACTGAATCTGCTGGCACTATAATTTTGGACTTTTCAGCCTCCAGAACTGTAACAGATACGTGTTCATTGTTTATAGGCCACTCAGTCTGTGATATTTTGTTATATCGGCCTGAACAGACTAAGATTTCATATCTGTTATGTCTTGGCCCTGATCAGGAAAGAAGAGAAATAAAGCAGGCTAAAGTCTTGAATCTCAACATTCCTCTGAAACTCTGAAACAGTGCATACTCCCCTTAATGGCCTGCTTCCCCTTATTTGAAGATTGTAGGTATTTCCCCCCTGCAAGTCACATGCCATTCTCTCCCCCTCCCCCAGGATTTTTGCCCCATTTCCTTCCAGCCAACAAGCTAGTAAGAAAGTAACAAGGGTCAAGTCCAAGATGACCTGGGCAGGGATATACTGGGATATACTGGGCCTGCTAGATTTGAAAGGAGAAGCAGGATCTCAACATGTGCCATTAGGAGCCAGAAAATATGCATGGGACTGTATTCTGAGGGTACTAGAACTAGGGGGGAAAGATTCTGTAAAACAGAGTTTATTGATTTGAGAAGACCTACAAGATATGCAAGCATACTGTTAGAGTGGCTTCTACAGGCATGGAAATAGTAACAGCCTACATTAAGGGAAGCAGAAAAGCCAGTGAAGCCAGAAACACCATAGGGAAGAATCACTATGGAGACAAGAGTGGGGTGGGGGGGAGGGTGAAAGGCTCGGAGAACTAGATATAGATATATGCTGCATGGCCAGATGCCTTTGGACCTGATGCAAGGCCTGGCCAATGACAATGTCCACTACAGTCCACCCCATGCCCCACTCAGATTCGCGTCATATAACTTCTGGAAGCAATACCCTGAGGACCCCCAGGAGTCTCCTTCCCAAGAGACACTTAAAAGGAGAAGGTCAGTGGGGAAATGTGCAGCCCCTGCCACTTGCAGGTGGTCTCAGATTGTCACTGAAAATCATTTTTCTCTTCTATAGCCATCCTAGACACTCCTCACCTTTGCTAGCACCTCTGCTAAGCTCAGTAGCCTACTTGTGGTGCGGGGGGGAGGAGTGGTCCCGATTCTTACTCCTGAGCCATCGGAGTTCCCGGTCACCACACTTTCAAGCCATGGCTGCTGCAACTGTGAATCTGCAGGTAAAATTAGCCAAGAGAGACCAACAAGCATCCAAGTGGATGACATGGGGACCAAACATTACTCTTTGTGGTCATTGTGTCATTGTAGCTCTACTTCATCGTGAGGCTTGGGTCAACAAGCATTTCTTTACAGGACATATAAAAAATTATCTCTAAGAGGGATGTCTGGGTGGCTTAGTCAGTTAAGCTTCTGACTTTGGCTCAGCTTATGATCCCAGGGTCCTGGGATCGAGTCCCGCATTGGGCTCCTTGCTCAGCAGGGAGCCTGCTTCTCTCTCTGCCTCTGCCTGCCACTCTGCCTGCTTGTGTTCTCTCTCTCTGACAAATGAATAAATAAATAAAATCTTTTAAAAAATTATCGCCAAGAGAAAAAAAAACCCTGATATATTTTATTATATGTGATTAAGGATTTTTGTAGATCAACCTTAAGGGAGCGTGGAAATACCCAGAGTTGTACTACTAGTTAGTACAACTACTTTGGCAGTATCTATAAAATTAGACATACAAATACTCTGTATAATAGACGGAAATACATACATATATGCACCAAAAGACTGGAATAAGAAAGTTTGTGACAGCTCTATTTTTAATCGTCCCAAACTGGAAAGAATCAAATGCCCATTAACAGGAGAGTGGAGAAATAAAATCATAATATAGTCAACGAGAGACAACCAAATATACCTCAGGATTCCATTTATACAGATATAAAAACTGAGCAAAACTGACCAACTAGTCATGGTGAAGGGGCATGAGGGAGACTTCTGGGGATGGGGAGCAATGATGTTCAATTTCTAATCAGGGTATACATATGGCTGTGTTCACTTGGAGAAAATTGTGTGTGATTCTGCACTTTGCTGCATATATGTTATACATCATATACATCAGTTTCAGTGTTAAAAATAAAGTTAGGCAACCAGCAGAGTCTAGGAACTAGCAATTTCTATTTATATAGGAAAGCAAAGCCCTGTCGTAGATGTGATGGAACCTTTTTGTCTGAGGGGCTTTGCACGTTACTGTTTGTATATTCCATAGGCTTGCTAAGCTTGTTCCTTACTCACAAATCCACGCATTCTCTAGCCTGTCAGCTTATTTTTCTTCATGGTACTAATTGGTGTCTGACGTTGTTTACTTGCCCTAGTATAATGTCTACTCAGTGCCATGAGGAATTGTCTCTTTTGTTTACTGTTGTATCCCTTGCATCAGTGCCTGGCACATAGTAGGAGCTCAATATTTGCTGAATGAATGAATGAATGAATGAAATAAAGGTGGTAAGAGTATGTATAAAAAGACAAAGGGCTTTGCTTGAGCAGAAGTTAAATTTATTCCAGTGATATTTACATTTCATAGCTATACACAAACATCTACTATTCTTAAAACGAGTGCAGAAAATGTAATCTGTTACTGTGATTCTGAAGCTCTCTATCCCCTAATTTCTATTTTCCCCATCAACACAATAGTATTTTAAACAGCATTTTTCACAATGATAATCTCTTAGGGATGCAACTATGCATTAAAATAGAAAAGACCAGATGTAATAAAGTAGCAAAGTAGAAAAGCTAGATTATAAGCACTACCAAAATTTGAGGAGGAAGGAATTTCCCTGGGGTTCAAGCAGCCAGGGAACTTTCTAGAAGAAGTTGTGTCTTGAGCTTTTGTAAAAGATGGATAGGATCTAAGAAGGGGTGGGGTATTTGGAAACACAGAAGAGGGGTCTCTGTTCATACTCTTCAGGTTGGCCTCCAGGGCAACCTGACAATAAACTTGACTGGAAGCTCAGAAGTAGGAGGAAATGTGGTTCAAGAGACCAACTTAATGTTTAAGCACCGGGGCAGCATCCTATTCTAGCTCACTGTCTACCTCTTCTATTCCCAGAATCACATTCATTATTATTGTTGATTCAAAAGAATCTTGAGGTTACCTTCCCTGGTGGGCCAGCCATAGGATATAATTGTAGTGATGATGTTACTGGTAAGGGGTGTGGGGTGTGTGTGTGTGTGTGTGTGTGTGCATGTGTACATGCTTGTGGTATCATACTGGTGTTTATTTGCTTCTCTAATTCACTAAATTTCTTCCTTTTAGAAGCAATGATACAGATCTCTCTATATTCATTAAGTAACAACTGAGCATCCATTGTGAGCTAGGGACTGGGAACACAGGATGAAAAGACAGTTTTAGCTTTTAAGGAGCACACTGTCCAGTACACAAATAACTACCATTCAGTGGAATGTATATGGTGTCAGGATTATATTTAAAGTACAACAGGAGGGGGGCCTGGGTGGCTCAGTAGGTTAAGCATCCTACTCTTGATTTCAGCTCAGTCATGATCTCAGGGTCCTGGGACCAAGCCCTGCATCAGGCTCTGTGCTCAGTGGGGAGTCCGTTTGAGGACCTTCTCCCTGTCACTCCCTTGCCACCCCTCCCCACCCTGGCTCATGTGCGCTTTCTCTTTCTCTCTAAAATGGACACATCTTTAAAAAAAAAAAAAAGATAAAAGATAAATAAAACAGTAACAGATGTAGACTAATAAAAACTGGTGCAGGGTTTTTTCAGGGACAAGGTAAAATAATTTGACATGGCCATTTGGAACTCCCAGGACATAATAATTTGGTTGTTTTGAGTAAGTGATGCTGTCACTGCCAGTCCTGAGTTCAAGACAAAGGAAAAAATGAAGGATAAGCAAGTCCACAGGTGATAGCTCAAGGGTTAAATCCAGCCAGGGGGCAAAAAAAGGCCTATTTGGCCTATAGAGTTTTAAAAAGACAGTAAAAAAAGATTAGTTATCATAATTCCAAAATAGTGAGATTACACAAAGATTGGGATTAACAGTTTCTCTTGCGATGATGGAAGACCTGGCAATAGCTGGTCCTTATTTTTTCATGGCAATGAGGGGACTGTGCTTTCTGGTTTGCCATTGTCCCCCTCCAGCCCCTCTCACGCAATGGATCCTCTTTCCTGGTCCCTGTGTGGATTTGAGTTTCATCTCTATTTAATGGGATGGTGGGGTTAAGGACAAATCAAAGGTATCTGTAGCACACAATACTGAGTAATAAAAATCTGTGCTTCAGGGTTATACCAAAGAATTATATACCCAACAGAGGGAACACACGATGATACTTTAAAAACACTTAGAGGGAAAAACTGGACAGCCACATGAGAAGAATGAAACTGGACCATTCTCTTACACTGTACAGAAAGATAAACTCAAAATGGATGGAAGACCTAACTGTGAGCCAGGAATTCATCAGAATCCTAGAGGAGAACATAAGCAGCAACTTCTTGCTAGACATGTCTCTAAAGGCAAGGGAAACAAAGGCAAAAAAATAAACTATTGGGACTTCATCAAGATAAAAAGCTTCTGCACAGCAAAGGAAACAATCAACAAAACTAAAAGACAACTCACGAAATGGGAGAACATATTTGCAAATGACATATCAGATAAATGGCAAGTATCCAAGATATAAAAAAAATTATCAAACTCAATACCCAAAACATAAATAATTCAGTCAAGAAATGGGCAGAAGACATGAACAGACATTTCTCCAAAGAAGACATACAATGGCCAACAGACACATGAAAAAATGCTCAATGTCACTTGTCATCAGGGAAATATAAATCAAAACCACAATGAGATACCACCTCACACCAGTCAGAATGGCTAAAATTAACAAGACAGGAAACAACAAATGTTGGCAAGGATGTGGAGAAAGAGGAAACCTCTGGTGGGAATGCAAGCTGGTACAGCCACTCTGGAAAAGTGTGAAGGTTCCTCAAGATATTAAAAATAGAGCCACCGTATGACGCAGCAGTTGCACTACTAGGTATTTACCCCGAAGATACAGATGTAGTGAAAAGAAGGGGCACCTGCACCCCCAATGTTTATTGCAGCAATATCCACAATAGCCAAACTGTGGAAGGAGCTGAGATGTCCTCCAACAGATAAAAGGATAAAGAAGATGTGGTTCATATCTACACAGGAATATTACTCAGCCATCAGAAAGGATGAATACTTACCATTCACATCCACATGGATGGAACTGGAGGGTATTATGCTAAGTGAAATAAGTCAATCAGAGAAAGACAATTGTCATATGGTTTCACTCATATGTGGAATATAAGAAACAGTGTAGAAGATCATAAGGGAAAGGAGAGAAAACTGAATGGGAAGAAACCTGAGAGGGAGACAAATCACGAGGGACTCTTAAGTCCAGGAAACAAACTGAGGGTTGCTGGAGGGATGGTAGGTGGGGGGCTGTAACTGGGTGATGGGCATTAAGGAGAGCATGTGATATGATAAGCATTGAGTGTTATATGCAACTGACAAAATACTGAACACTCTATCTGAAACTAATGATAAACTATATGTTGGCTAACTGAATTAAAAAAAAAAATTCAAGGGGTGCCTGGGTGGCTTAGTCAGTTAAGTATCCAGCTTTTGGTTTCAGCTCGGGTCATGACCTCAGGGTCATGAGATTGAGCCCTTTGTCAGGCTTGTGCTCAGCGCGGAGTTTGCTTAAGATTCTTTCCCTCTTCCTGCCCCCCTCACCCCCTCCCTGCTCTCCCTCCCTCTCTCTCTCAAATAAGTAAATAGATAATCTTAAAAAAATAAAAATATTTTAAAAACGTACTATGGAATTGTACATTCATTGATTAATTCAGAAATAACCTTAAGAAATGGAATCATTAGCAGCACTTATGTCCTTAACATAGTTCACTATTCCAAGATGAATCTGAGGATCAAAATAGGATAACAAATATAGAAATGTTCTATACAAGGGATGTGGTTTGCAAATATAAGAGAGGATATAAAGAACAAAACAAAAGATGCACTAAAACTTTCACAATGACAGAATAAATTTGAGTATGTGAAAGCCAGGGAAGAGAGTGGTGTCTGAGGAAGTTCTCTAAATTTTAACACATAAAATTTTTGTATTGGGTAGGCCAGGGAGGGCTTCCTCATAGTTCTTTCTGCATCAGAGGATGGCAATTGTGGGCAAATATGCCCAGACACTTATCATAACTGCTTACAAATTTATTATGGACTTTCTGTTCATGAATTTAAGCCTTTCTTGAGCCTGTTAAATGGTTCAAGAAAATCACAGATGAAAAAAAAATTGGAGAGCTAGTAGGCTCAAGCAGTATAGTGAACCAAAGTAGATTACAAACAGCAGTGAATGTATCTTTTCTTGGCATTTAATCCAGCAAGCAGAGATAGATTATAGTTAATATGTTGCTGAATATTTTCAGTTCCTCATCAGAAATTTTGCTTATTAAATAGCAACTCTTTTCTCCTAACTGGTAAAAGTAGAATTCATACAAACATTTAACAGGGTGTTCTTACAACTGATAAGAGTTTTCGTCTTTCCCTGGGTAAAAGGAACAGAAATGAAATGGTGGGTAGGGAGAGTAAGGGCAGGAGAAAAATTTCCTCCTATGAGCACATTTTCCAGAAGTTCCATCTTTTGTCAATTTGTATTATAAGCTAATATGATGACATCTATGGCTGTTGAGACTAGGATAAAAAGATATTAGAGGGAACAGTTCAAAAGGAAAACCCTGAGGAGGTAAAGCGGCCACGTTTAATATACTTATTCTCTCATCATCCAACAGAAACCCTAACCAGCCCCCAGTCTCCTCCCAAGCACCTTAGCTTAATAGCCCCAAGAATCTGGCGTGAGTTGGGGGAAGCTGGTTTGGTTAGCTAGAATGAGAGTTCTTGGGAGTGGGTACGTTTACCAAAAAATAGAAGGCAGGTACCTCAGGACTGCGGTTCTCAAACGTGACTGTCCAACAGAATCACTGGGGGAACTTGGGGAAAAACACCCCCCCCCCCAACTCGCATCACTTAGAACAGAATCTCTGGGGGAGGGGTCCAGGCACTCTGATGTTTTTACAGCTCCTCAGGTGATGTCCGACATGCAGTCTATATGAGAACCACAGCCGCGGGGATGTTGGGCAGTTCCCGCAGCCTTTGCAGGGTCTTTCAGGGGTGTCCCATCAGCTTTGTGGTCAGCAACCCCCTTCTGCCAGGATAGTACAACAGTAAACACAGTAAACACACATCTTAGGTCACCTTCCCTCTTGCTCTCCTCTTACTCTCATCCCAGTCCTCCGCGGCCGCCTCCTCTCTCCACTCGGGCAAACATCTGCCATTTTGCCAGGCCAGGACTTTCACACGCTCCTTCCAGGAAGAGCCCCTGCTTCCTGCAACCCCCTTCGGTCCCCAGTCCGCAGCTAGGAAGGTCGCGTGGTTGTGGCTCCGCCCAGAGGCGCCCTGGGACCCTGACCTGGCCAATCAGAATTCAAATTCCCACGGTCGGCGTGATTGCGGAAGGGGTGGGCACGTGACCGGGTCTGGGCCAATGAGGGACAAGTTCTTCGACAGCCCGGGCGGAGGCCTCGCGGGCTCTAGTCTGCGGCCAGGGTGCTTCCCGCCAACCAGTACCCATGCAGAACGCAGCCTGAAACGGAGCCCGCCGCGAGAAGTGCGGGTCCGCAGAGGGGAGGGAAGGCAAGTTGGAAGCATATTCAGTCCATGTTCATAGTTGGCTCCACCCGTGGACGTCCCAGCCAGGACAGCCTTCGTCTTCCTTTCTGGCTGAGATCGCCTGTGTTGGCCTTTCTGCCCCCTTTCAGCTCAGGTCCTGGCTGGCTAGCCTGCTGCCCTCTGGCTGGTGGAACTGGGGAGACGTCCAGAGGCCTCCTCCCCCGGAGGACCCTATGGGGCACAGCCTGCCCCCACCCCCACCGTGAGATTAAAAAAGGACACCGGCTCAGGGCTCACACGGCAACACGCATGGACAGTGGTGCCCCAACTCGGTTTCAGCCCCGTCGCTCCTCTGGGGGCTCTTGCGCCGGGAACAGCATGGACAGAGGCCTTGAGGAGAGCCTAGGCCTGGTGCACGTGCCTTGGACAGAAGCCTCTCGCTGAGGACCCTGCTGGGAGTGTCGCTGGTCCTCTGATTTCCTGTCCCGTAGATTCAGTGAAAACCAATTCAAGCTCACACCCCTCTCTCACGGTAAGGTGTCACAAGGGGTAAGCTGAGAGTATGTAGTCTTTAGTCTTCCAGTTGGCCGTCAGCTTTGAATAAAAGTGTGTACTAGGGAAGGCTCTGGCAGCTGTCAAACACTTATAGCTAAATATTTATTGAGGACTTACAGTGTATCAGATATCATATATATGAGACTCATATATAGTAGACTATATATCTCAGACTCTAGGTATACTAATATGCAATATTAATTTTCTTCTCATAACAACCATAGGGTATTGGTGATATTGTGTTCATTTTCTGCATGGGAAAACCGAGGCACAGAGAGTTTAAGTAGTTGGCTCACAGTCACACAGCCATCAAATTGCAGACTTGGGATTCCAACCCCACATTCAGCAGAGTGCTTAATCCTGGCCTCAAGGGTCCTTGCTCAGTTCAGAGCAATGGTGATTTATGGCAGAAAAGAAGAAAATGTTGCGGGATCCAAGGTAGGTGCTTTTGGCAAAGTAGTCATTTTTTTCCCCCCAGTGTATATGTATGCAGCCACCCTCCTTCCTTTCTTGAATGGAATGTTTGCTCTATTGAAAGTGGACATGGTTCTGTAAATATATATTTATCTGGAGAGCTACTCCAGGGTTGAGGGGCAAAGGAACTGGGGAATCAAATGAGCGTGACCTTGTTCCAGGTCCAGATACAGAACCTGATCAGTGAGGCCGTAAATGGTGTTTTGTTGACAGAAGGAAACATTTAGCAACTTTTTTTTTCTTTTTCATTTTAGTATGCAAGTAACAGTTGATTCCCTGGGCATTTTTTATTTCTAACTCTCACTCTGAAATGCAAACTAATTAGCAGCATTGCCTGGAAAGTGGAGCTTTCCTCTCCTAGGGAATGGGGGGCCTGTAGAGAGCACTTCTTGTCTGTTGTCCTCACTTGCTGTACACTGATTTCGGTTTGCTCAACTTGTCCCTCCTTGCCCCAAATAGCCCAGTGGAACAAAGAGAATATAATCTTATTTCCTGCCGCACCTTGCATTTTGCTCCTTTTTTTCCTTCTTGGGAAGGTTGAGAAACAAAGCATTTCAATGTGGCTATTCTCTCCTGTGGTTGGAGGCCGGCCGTGAGATTTCAAAGAAACCTCCTTTGTTCAAGATTTAAGAAAATAATCACTGCACAGCAAACATTGATATGACTTTTAATGGCCATTTACCTGATTAATATCCTTTCATGTTACAAGGCAGCATGAGACACAGTGCTTTAATGAAAGCCAACAACAAAGCGTGGACCAGGTGTGTTACTAAGAAACAATCTCTTGTGTGATTTAATTAGTCAAAGCATTGCATGGAGCAATTATAAGCAACCTTGCAGAAGTGGCAGCAGTATGGAGCCCTCTGTTATAAATTGGTCTTTTAAAGAAAGACATAATGATTTAATAACTGTGCATCTCTAGTGAAAGAAGAAACCCCTCTTTAATTGGGAGCAGTAGGGAAAAAAATAATGCACTAATCACAATTTTTAGATCTTCCCCCACTTCCCCTCATCTCTAATTGGGTACAAAAAAAACTTCCAACAATCTATAGGAGGACTTGAATGTGATTATTTCTGTTATTCTGTTATTTTTTTTCCCTGTTCTGTGAGCTACTCAGTACCATCTTTGAGATTGGCACTCTGATTTGTGTGACATCTTTGGAGAAAGCCTGGAAAAACTTGAGCTGGTCAGGCTGAATGTAGGACATCCTGTAATTTTAAGAGTTTCTGTTATTGTATTGTTACATATAAAAGAAATGGGAGTTGTGATGGTTTGATGGGGCCTTTTTTTTTTTTTTTTTCTAATCCTCATGCCTTGGTTTAATGATGTGTCAACCTGCCACAGAAAGATTGACTGGCATAATGCTTATTACTTAAGATAAAGATAGATTTCTTGTGTGATGTAGGAGCTTTACAATAGATAGGGTCTTATCAGAGAAAGTCTGTCTAACCCAGGTAGGATTTGTGACTGACTTCTACGTTTCACTTCTCTATACTTCTACTTATATTAAGGAGACAAGCATTCAGTGCAGAGAGACGGAAATACCGATTTGAGAACCCAAACTGAAACTTCCCTTTCCCATCTGGCTCCTGTGCATTTCCTCAGTTACAGGTCCAGAGTGAACTTGTTCCCATTGAGTATCTGAATTTCCTTGAGCATGGGAAGTTGAACATCACACAGTGTGAGAGAGTCCTTTATCTTTGGGTCACTGGGCAGTGTTGAGGTGGAGTTGCTTTGGGGCTTTTTTACTCTGTACAGATCTCCTCATCTGTGAGGTTGCATGTAGGACCCAGGAACTGATACCTAAGGCTAGGGATGAGCTAGCGAGCAATGAAGCATTGGCCACACTAGTTGTCATCCTCCCGAGTTTGTGAACTGTGGCCTCCTATTGTAAAGGATGTTTTATTGGAACATGGCCATGCCAGTTCACTGTACTGCACCAAAATGGCGGATTTCCATGGAGACCATGTGGCCTGCAAAGCCAAAAATACTCACTGTCTGGCCCTCTGTGAGAAAGTGTGCTGACCCCAGCAAGTTGTCAGAGTTGAGTTCTGCTGAGCAGTCCTTGCCTTTGTGGCCCTTTAGGTGGGAATGACCCTTGAGGGATTTCCCTGCCCTATTTCTCAGTATCCAAGTGGCTCAGGCTGACGGGGAAGATTGGATCTGGGATTCGAACAACAGGGAGTTAGTCCACCTCTGTGTCCCGCGAGGCCATTCCCAGGCTGGTGTGAGGGGGTTCCCCGGTGCATTTTGAGTCCACCTGAATGTGTTGAGAAAATATCCTCTAGCTTTTGGAAAATATGTGTTATGGATCAGTGGATCCTAGCCTGTGGACAACACGGCCAGTATTCACCAAGCTCTTTTTGTGGTCAAAATACATGAACTTTGTACATAGAATCGTTTTGTATATATACATTTTTAATTTCAAGAGAAATACCTGAATTCTTTTGCTAAAAATATTTGAACAGTAAAGATAAGGCTAATGACTAGGGGTGATATTCCCAATACTTAACAATAGTTGGGTGTGGGCGCTGGCCCATCAGAAGCAGGAATTCCCACCTGAGAGTCCATCCCAGTATAGTGTGCTTTCTGCTAATGACCCTTGTGACCACCCACCCCTGACTCTCATCCATTTTGTTCCCTTTCTCCTTGTTCTTGTCTTGGCATGTGACTTTCCAGAGACTGTTACATACTTTTATGTAGGCACTCAGTGAGTATGGAGTATTTGGGGGACAGTTTATATATGAATGGTATCGAAGTATAAACAGTTATTGCCGAACACCTCTTTTTAGTGATCTTTTAATGCTAATACAGATAGATCTACTTCATTCCTTTTAGTTGCTGTGTGATACAGTGTCGTATGGGTGTTTTAAATCTATAAAAACAATTTTTTCAAATGAATGCAGGTGTTATTGATAAAGCACTAGTTCATTTAAAATGTTACTAAATTTGCTATCTAAGCATCTGGAAGCAAAAATATAGCAGCTATCATGGGGATCTGAGAAATATTTCCTATGAAGTACAAATACAGAAAGTAAAACCAAACAAAAATTGTGTATATTCATATATTTGCCTGCTTGGGCCAAAGAATAAAGTCTTCGGAAGGACCCAAAAACCAAACCTGGAAACTGGTAAACTCGTTGTCTTTAAGTTATGAATAGTTGATGAATAGGCAATAATTATTTAGTGGATTTAGAATTTTGAGTCGTGTATGTTATTTGTTTATATGAATAAAATAAAATGGAGCAGAAGATTGTGTCTCGGTGGTTGACATAGGGATCCCCCGGTCAGGCTTGTGACCTCTAACAATTGTCCTCATATCAGACCAAATAATTGAGTACTTAAATTACTATCAACAACCTCTAGGGAGGTCTGGGGCTGGATTGAAAATCTTTTCTTGAAAAAAACTAAACATATAACATAGAACCACTAAATTAAAATCATTTCATTGAAACTTAAACAAATAATCCCCAGGGGACTCAGGAGGGCAAACACCAGCTGCTACTCCTTGGGGCCCTCCCCTTCCCAGCCTGTGTTTGACCTGTGAGGCCCTCGGGTCATCTGTTCAGATCCACTTCCCCAAACCCTTCCGGCCTGTGAGTGGCAGGGGAGAGAGGAGCAGCTGTTCCTGAGAGACGGTGGGTCCAGATGACAAGGTTGGGACCTGGAGCCTCAACTCCCCACCCCCTTCCCAGACAGAGGGTTAAGGAAGAAGGAACCTTTGTCTCTTTTGCTACCTCTAGGGCCCCATAAAACCTCATATCTAGGATGAGAGATTTATTTTTAAATGTCTTCTCATCATAGGGAATATGCTTATACCAACAGCTAGCATCTTTTTATTATCCTGTATAATAACAACAGATATTTATTGAACACTTACTATGTGCCAGGCATTTTGCCAATTCACTTGGCAAAATGAACATGGCCATGCCAGTTCACCTGGCAAAGTGAATTGGCAAAATACCACTTTGAATTCATTCGATTTGAATTCACTTTGCCAATTCACTATCTCAATTCACTTATCATTGAGATACATGTTGGTATTATACCCATTTTGCAGAACAGGAAGCTCAAGGTAGTGAAAAAAATAATCATCCAGCTCTTGGAGGTTGCGTTAGGATCTGGTCTCCAGAGCTAGTGCTTCGAACCACCCTATAATCATGCTTTTCTTTGTGTCCCAAAGGCTGACTCTCATATTTAGATGTGAGAATCAGTACTCCAATAAGGGATCAGATGCCCCAGAAATCCTGCATTGGGAGCCTCTAAAATGATTTGCTTAAGAGTCTAGTAGTAGCCATCAGGACCGAGAAATGTATACAGGATGTTCTTTATATAGGGAGCTGAGAGGGGTAAAGAAGTATAATAATATCCAGTATGTACTGAGCCCTTACAAAGTACCAGGTCCTGTTTTAAGATCCCCACTTATCACATTTACTCACAGTAATCCCATGGGAAGAGCTTTATTATTGCTCCCATTTTACAGAGAAGGAAAGTGAGGCCTATATTCAGTCCCCAAAGTACTAAATGATGGAGCTGGGATTCAAACCCAAGTCTCTTATATATATATCATATATTGTATCATAGGGTATCAACATGACTTATAACTGGTGATAATAGTCTTGGCCACGTTTTCAAGGCAGTGTCTGCCATCTTTCTCCACTACATAGTAACTGTCTTTCCCTCTCCATGCTCTATTCTTTGTCGGCAAGTCACTAAATTCAGTTCACATCCAAAGGGAGGGGAATTAAAGCTTTACCTTCTGGGTGGGGAATATTTCTTCCTGTTCACCATTTACTTGTTTATTCAAGCATTTATTTATATCTGTATGAATTCATGCATTCTTATTTTATACTTTCTTTATAATCTAATATTACATTATGTGTTTTTTTGTCTAAATTGTTCCAAGTTTGGCCATTGAGAGATCTGTCAGGTTGGCTCTTATGTCCTTTTGACATGCCCTCATCCTTTATTTTAATTTAATTTAATTTTTTTAGTGCTTTCTTACTGTCTGGCATGATAAGATGATCAAGCTCATCTTATATTTTCTGTGCTCCATCCCTGAATCAAATATTTCTCTGACGAGCCCAGATTCTTTATAATGGAGAGTGGTATTTAGAAACCAAGATATGGACACTGGGTGTGCTCAGTGTTCACTGGTGTGTCCCTGCTTCTAGGCTCTCAGTGGACAGAACTGGGAAATATATGCATGTACACTAACCAATGTAGACACTTACATCTATAATTATTTCTCTAGCTACTTATATATAAATTAAATGTAGATGATCTTATACTTGTCTCTGACTCTAATTCAGCACCACAGATTTATTTCCAGTTTTCTAATTTTTAATTCTAGTTTGCTTATTTGCACATTTCTTTCTCTGACAGTGAGAAATATGGATCCCATTATCTACCATTTATTTACATATTTTGTTCAACTCTAGCTCCAGATGGTCTCCCCGAGGCCTATCTAGATCACATGGCCTGTCTCATGTGGGCAGCTGCTGTTCATCCGCACTGACAGCTGCAATGTGGGAATGTGAGCTCAGTGTTCAGGATGAGAGTGTTTGGTATTAAGGTTCAGGTTGATCCCTGAAGGTGGAAGCTGTTTGAGACCACATCTTGGAGCAGGTGTCCTCAAGTTGAATCTCCAAGGAAAGGCAGAAGAGAGTGGGAATCAAATTTTAGGTGGATGTCATATAGACAAGAAGTGGCAGAAGAGGTTTACAGACTCAGGTCTATCTTACTCCCAATCCCACATTTTTACCCTTTACATAAGTGCGGTGCTGGCCCATTGGGATCTCTTTTCTCTGTTTCAGGGAGGCAAGAAGGCAACCTAACCCTGACTGTATTTAACAAGGTTTTGAAGACCTCAAGAGCAGTTGTACACTCTAATGCCCTTAGTGCCTGGCCAGTTAAATTGGTGAGTGAGCCTGGTAAAGGGCAGTAGGGAATGGATTGGACAGTAGGAAACTGGAGAGTGTGTGGCCCATCCCAAGTGGGCAGCTGCTGTTCATCTCTGCTGATGGCTGTCAGGTGGGAATGTGAATCAATCACATGCCATCATTCCTATTTACAAGGGAAATTGTAAATCCTGTGTTGTTTTTTTTTTTTAATATTCTGATATTTTAAAAACAGGACAAGCATAGCATCCAGGGCCATAATGTACATACAACTGGGTAAGTTGTGCTTTAGCTGAGGGTCCTAAAATAGGTCTAATCACATGTAGGAAGGCCTTTTCCTAATTCATATTCATACACAGGTGCATGTAGGGCTGCAGAAACCCTGATTAGGTTACATCCAGCCCACAGGCCTCCAATTTGAAGCCTCTGGTTTGGGGAAGTTTGCTTTCTCTGTTCCCAGCAAGACTTTCTCTAAGCTAGTGTGAATAGCTTACAAAGCACATCTGGTTCCATGCAGTCAGCCCTCTCACCTGTGTGTGAAGCCCTAGTTCCCCTGTGGCTGGTATCCAGGCCCACAGAGTGAGGGAGGTGTTGGAAGGCATTTTAAATTCTGGCTGCTGGGTGCTTCTAAACAGGTGCTATTTACCTGGTGCCTGTTTTCATGAACTACAGCATTACCTGATCTCATAGGCAGCCATGCTAATAGCATGATTCCTGTCCACCCGAAGGATGGACTAAAAACAAAAGCAGGGTACAATTATACATTATGAACACTCACTACACTGCATGCATTAACACTAGTAATTTGGAAGGGAGCAAGTGTCTACGCTATCATTAGAGGCTCTGATATATTTCTCTAGTAGTTTCACATAGCAGTTATTTCCTGAACCACTCTTCACTTGATTCTCTGTTTTTCCTTCCTTCTCTTGGACTGTATAGCTTCCAAGGCAACAAAGGAGGTGGAAAGGTATTTTGGGTTTCCCTTCCAGAACAACAGGCTTCCTTCCATTCTCCCTGCCGGGCTTCTGAGAAATACAGTCAAACCAAGCTTTCGGGGTGAGCGGTGGACTCGGAAGTATGCTCTGCCCTATGGGAAAGAGGAAGGAATTCACTGGCCTGAAGGGTAGGATGATGGTTGCAGATCTGTTTCACGGCCTTGTGGGGCCCAAGACTCCACTAGAGGCACCGAGCATCCCCAGGCTTTTGCCAGCTGGTCGTGACAGACCGAATACAGCATGCACTGAGTAGAGTCGGGGCCAATGGCTTCGATATAATTCAGGCATCCCAAGGACGCACAAGCCATAGTCTACTGTATCCACAGAGCACGCGGAGAAGAAATGTGAGGAGGTAAGGCTTCTGTTTTAAAGAAATCTTTTCTAGTACATTATTGAGAAGGCTTTCTTCTTTTCTTTCTTTTTTCCCCCCTTCCCTTCTCTTTTTGTTTTTGTTTCTCTTAATCTTCTTCTGCTGCCATTAGGTTCTGCCTTTGCTCCCAACATTACTCTTCACACTTACCCCCATGGGAGTTATTTTGAGCTATGATGTGCCTCAAGGGGGCCAATCTCCAAAAAGAAGAGAACAAGGAAAAAGAAAAACCTATTAGAAACCTAATGAGCCTCTTTAGTTCTGGGTGTTTTTGTTTTTTTTTTTCCCCCTTCCTGGCCTTGTGCATAATCAGGAGGAGAGAGAAGGCACTTGTGTACTTTGCTGTCAGGGCTGCTCAGTGGCATGGGGGTGGGGGACAGTATGGGATTAGCACTTAAAGTCAGTGGCTGGAGTTCAGTGGCTATTCAGTAATGCAGTGGTTCTCTACTTTATCTGGGTATTCGAAGCTCTCTGAAGATTTTTGACTCATAGTGGTCTAGGCCTCTGTAGTTTCTTAAATCTTCAAAGGAAATTTTGACAAATTGCCAAAGAAGGAAATGTCTATTTGTTAGATGGAGTGATAATTGAATTAAGGAAGGAATAAAAATGCAACTAGGCCAAGAAGCAATTGTATTAAAGTTGAGACAAGAATTCCTTAACATCACAATGTGAGCCTGATTTTTTTTTATTAACATACAATGTATTATTAGCCCCAGGGGTACAGGTTTGTGAATCATCAGGCTTAAACATTTCACAGCACTCACCATAACACATACTCTCCCCAATGTCCATGACCCAGCCACCCTATCCCAACCCCCACTACCCCCCAGCAACCCTCAGTTTGTTTTGTGAGATTAAGAGTCTCTTATGTTTTGTCTCCCTTCTGATCCCACCTTGTTTCATTTTTTTCCTTCCCTACCCCCACAACCACCTCCCTGCCTCTCAATATCCTCATATCAGGGAGATCATATGATAATTATCTTTCTCTGATTGACTTAGTTGACTCAGCATAATACCCTCTAGTTCCATCCACATTGCTGCAAATGGCAAGGGTTCATTTCTTTTGATGGCTGCATAGTATTCCATTGTGTGTGTGTGTGTGTGTGTGTGTGTGTGTGTATACATATATATACCCACATATTCTTTATCCATTTGTCTGTTGATGGACATCTAGGTTCTTTCCATAGTTTGGCTATTGTGGACAGGCTGCTATAAATATTTGGGTGCACGTGCCCCTTTGGAACATTACATTTGTATCTTTAGGGTTAATACCCAGTAGTGTGATTGCTGGGTTGTAGGGTATGTGAGCCTGAATTTAAAGAATTTCCTCTCTACTGGCATGTTATCAGTTTTGGCTGTGCTACAGCTTAATAAAGGATTAATAAGGTGGATTGGAAATGGGTGTATGTTGCACCACTCATTTACCCATTTAATCAGTATGTATTGTCATTCCCTTGAGTGGCCATAGAAAGCACACACACCAGATTACAAATCCGTTGAGAGGAAGAAATAGAATCCTAAAAAGTACTCTATGAGTAGAAGAGAAGGCAGGAAAAGAGGATCAAGGATCAGAGAACAGAAGAAGAAAAATAGAAAAAAAAATAACAAAATGATGGATTTCAGTCCAGTCTTTACCAATAAGTATATTATATTCAAATGGACATAAATACTCTGGTTATGAAGCTAAGATGATCAGGATGGCTAAAAAACTGAGTGCTGTCTGCTGTTGATGGACCTTGAATATGAACATGCAGGTAAATGGGAAGTCAAAAGAGGAAGAAGATGTACCATGCTGACACTTCTCCCAGAAAATTTGTATTCCTCTGCTAAACAGACAGAAAACCTCAAACCAGACAGAAGAGAGCGACATTCTGTAATCATAGAGCTAACTCATCAAAAAGACATAATCCTAAATATATGTCCATCTAATAGTGAATCAACCTACAAACAACAAAAATGGACAAAACTAAAGGGAGAAATAGATCGGTCCACAGAGTGGGAGACCTTGACATTCCTTTCTCCAAAACTGATAGAAAAGGAGATAGAAAATCCGAAAGGGTGTAGATGATCTGAACAACACCATCAACCAACATAACTTAATAGACATTATACAAGCCTTTTAATCAACTAGATGCAGAATATGTATTTTTTACCAAGGACACATTAAAGATGAACAAAATTTGAGACCAGTTTCTGGTATAAAACTCAACCCCCAGAATTTTAAAGATTGAAATCATACAAAATATGTTCTTTGATGAAGGGAAAATTAAATTAGAAATAAATAACAAAAATGTATCTATAAATTCCCCCAGTATTTGGAAATTAAACAATGCATGGTTCAAAGAATAAGGGGAATTAGAAAATATTTAGAGATAAATGATAGTTAAAATACAAGCATCAAATTTTGTAGGATATAACTAAAGTGATGTTAAGAGAGAAAATCCCATCTTGAAATGCTTATTATTAGCAAAGAAAAAAGAGCCAAAATAAATTAACTGAAGAAATTGGGAAAAATACAATCAAAGTAAGTAAAAAGAAGGAAATAATAAATTTAAGAATGGAAAAAAGTAGGGGCACCTGGGTGGCTCATTTAGTTAAGTGTCCAGTTGTTGATTTTGGCTTAGGTCATGATCTCAGGGTCATGAGATCAAGCCCTGCCTCAGGCTCTGTACTGTTCATGGAGCCTTCTTAAGATTCTCTTCCTCTGCTACTCCCCACCCCCTGTCCACATGTGCGTGCACTCTCTCTCTCTAAGAAATAAAAGGAATGGAAAACAGTAGATAAATATCAAGTCCAAAAGTTAATTATCATTTAACAAATCCTAGTAACACTGGTAAAATACTAACACGGATCAAGAGGAGAGAAAACACAGAACAAACATTAAGGATAAAAGAGGTTATTACTGTAGATCCTTTATGCCACCAAATTTTACAACTTTCATAAAAATACAGCTTATCAAAACTGATTAAAAGAGATAGATGACCTGAATAGCTCTAAATATTCATTAAAAATTAAACTCATAATTAAAATCCTTTCCACAAAGAAACTTCTGTCTCCAAAAACTTCAGTGGTGAATTCTATTAAATGTTTAAGGAAGAAATAACTTGAATCTGACACAAACTCATTAAAAAAAAAGAGAGAGATGAGGAGGAACTTTCTAATTCATTTTATAAAGCCAATATAACAAAACCTGAGAAGTGTTTTGCAAGAGAAGAAAACTGCAGGTCATAATCACTGATTAAATAGACCAAAAAAATCCTTAATGTATTATTATCAATTAGTATAGCAATATATAAAAAATATAATACATCATGACCAAGTGGGTTTAATTCCAGGAATGTAAGGTTGAATTAACATTCAAAAACCAATATAATTTACCATATGACAGAATAAAAGAGAAAAATCATATGATAGTCTCAAGAGGTACAGAAAAAGCATTCATGCAAAATCCAGCACGCATTTATGATGACAAAAGAGGAAGAGGAACTGCTGAGAAAATTTGGAATAGAAAAGAATATCTTCAATTTAATAAAGGGCATCTCTGAAAAAGATGTCACCATTCTTAATGGTAAAATATTGAAAACATTAACATCATTTGTTAACATCACTTTTAGTGGTGAAATATTGAAAACATTCGTTCTAAAATTGAGAACAGGCAAATATTTCTACTCTAACCCATTTCTCCTCAACATTTCAGTGGAGTTCAAAGCAATGAAACATTGATAATGATGAAGTAAAACTAGTCACAATGACATGACTGCATATATAAAGGAATCCTAAAATATTAATAGATCTGATATGTGACTTCAGTGAGATCTTAGGATAAAAAGCCAATGTACAGCAACCAATTTTACATCTGTATATTAGCAACAATCCAAGAATAGAATTTTAAAAATACCACTCATAATAGTATAAACCAGCAATTGTCTAGAAATAAATTTAACAAAAGTTATAAGACCCCTGTACTGAAATCCATAAAATACTTTTGAGAAAAAAGCAAAGACCTAACTGAATATGGATTTACTATGCTCATGGAGTTGGAAGAAAGTCCTGAAATAGATCCACACATGTATAGCCCATTGATTTTTCAAGAAAACACCAATGCAATTTGATGGAAAGAGGAAACTCTTCTCAACAAATGATGCTAGGTAACTGCATATCTGTATGAAAAAAATAAAATGAACTGCAAGTCATACCTCACACCATATACAAAATTAACTGGAAGTAGATTACAGCTCAAAATGTGAAAGTTGAAACTATGAATCTCTTAGATGGAAAAATAGGCAAATAGCTTTGTGACTTGGGCATAGGCAAAGATATTTTAGATCCAAAGCAAAATGCAAAGATCGTAAAAGAAAAAGATACTAACTTCACTGCATTAAAAGTGTTTTCTGTTCCTTAATAGTCATAGTTACAGAAATGAAAAGACAAACCAAAGAATGGGGAAAAATTTCACAATATTTTCCATAAAGTATTCCACACACAACCATAAGAAACCATAAGAAATTTTTATTAGTTCATAACCCTCTTGGGAGCTTCTTGAATGTAATCTGAAACTGGTCCCTTTTGTACTCAAGAAGGCAGAGAGATAGAAGAAAGAGGCCACTCCAGTTTTAATAAGTAAAGGGAAAGTTTTAATAACTGCCTTCTTAAAGGCAGTTTTAATAAGTAAAGGGAACTTACATATGAGGCTTGTCTTGGGTGGCACCAAGATGAATAGATCCCTGTACTGGCCTGCCAAGTCTTCAGATTTCATAAAGAGGCCTTGCCTGGATCTAGTCATGTGTACCAGGCAGATGTTTTCAACACAACATCATTATCTCAAAGGCTTGTCCTTGGAGCATCCTCTGGGAACAGGAAAGACAAATGGAACCCACATTCCATGGACAGGGTAGGGGGTAAGGAGCCTCTGAGTGCTTGAGATGACAGGTCAATTTGTGGTCATGTCTTTGATGACATTCCCTATTACTTATATCCAGAATATGTAAAGAACTCTTACAAATAAATAACAAAAAGAGAAGCAACCCACTACAAAATGGTCAAAGGACTTAGGACAATTCACAAAAGAGGATATATGAAAGACCACTAAGTACAAGAAAAGAGGCTCAACATTATAAGGCTGCCGGGAAATGCAAATTAAAACCATAAATAATAACAAACTATGATTGATTCACTAAAATCTATAACATTTAGAAGGATTAACAGTTATCTAAGGCTGTAAAGGGTGCAGAGCAACTGGACTGCTCATGTGGTGTTACTGGAGGTGTAAAATTGTAAAACTACTTTGAAAATCGCAGTGTCTCATAACATTAACATGCACCTACCCTATGACCCAGCAATTCAACTTCCACCTAGTTACCCAAGAAAAATGGAAGCACATTTCTACAAAATGACTTGTGTAAAAATGTTCATTGCAGCTTTATTCATAACAGTAAAAAATCCAAAACATGTTTAAATTTTCTTGTTGCCCATTAACAAGGAAATGGATAAATAAATTGTGGTAAATTCATGCAGTGGCATAGTGTGCAGCAAAAATGGAACAGATTACTCATTTATACAACATATGGGTAAATCTCAAAAACATGATGAGTTCATCAATCAAGATACAAAAGAGTTCATACTGTGTGTTTCCATTTATATAAAGCTAAAGGACAGACAGAACTCATCTATGAGGTTAGAAATCAAAATAGTGGTTGTCTCTAGTGGGAAGAGGGGTGAAACTAGAAAGGAACATAAGGATGGTGGTAAAGCTCTCTACCTTGATTGAGGTATTACTTAAATTGGTGCATCCACTTGCCCCACATCGTTGAAATGTATGCTTAGGATTTGCGCATTTTACTCTCTGCAGTTAAATCTAAGAAAGGAACGTATTGACATCCACTGTGTATTAGGTGCTGTGCTGGTCCCTGGGAGTAGTAGGTAGTGGAGCGACACAGACACAGTCCCAGTCCTCATGGATCTTAGTAAGAAGAGAAGGAGAACGAGATCAATGGGGAAAGTTGAAAATTACAGATGAGTGGAGTGTTTGAGCAGGAAGATGGTGTATAACAGGTATGAGCAGCTGTCCTTAAACTCAGATGGGCAACAAGTATGACATTCTTTCCTTTTAAAATCGGGGTCGTTGGGAAGTTCCATTTCCAGTTACCTTGTGGCTGCTTCCTTCTTTCTGGTCACTCCAGCCTAGGGACTCCTGGTGGTACCTGGACAGTGGAGGGAGGGCCTCCAGGTTCCAAGCTCTCATAGCTTTCACAATCATTGGTATCTTTTTGGGAGCAGTTCAGAAGTCTCTTTGGAGGACAGAGGCATGCTGCTATCGGACCCATAGGAAGTTCTCTAGAAATGCTATGTGGCCATTCTTTGGTGGTCTTGCTGTCTCTAGAGGGGACTGTCTGGGAGCAAAGAGAAGGTCTTCACTGCTTATAGGATATGTCACTCTCTCATGCTCTATTTCTGTGTCTCCTCTCTAGACGCCTGGGCTTAAGCTGCTGGCAAAGACGGGAGGCTTTTGCTCTTTGCTCTGCAAAACTTGATAATGCAAGAAGACTAAAAAGGCCAAGCTAGAGGCTTGAAATGTGAGAAGGAAAATTCACATACATATATGTAACCAAAAAGATTCCATAAATTATCCTGCCTGCAATTATATTCTGGAGCAAAGCAAGAAACAAGGGAAGAGGTTCTCTGAGGAACTAATGATTGGATCAGATTTTTTGAAATGCATTCTGGGGAAAGGAGTGTTTCAGGAAGTAAGACAGTATAGGAAAAGGCCATGTGTTGAAGGGGAGGGTGCCAAGTTCAAGGAACCGAAAGGAGGCTAGGGGAGCTTCTGCGCAGGGAGCAAAGTAAAGGGATACATGATGAGACCAGAGAGGCAGGCAGGAGCTTCATGCTAGAGGGCCAACTTTTCCATCCTTATCTTAGGGTAAATGGGAAGCCATTGAAGGGCTCTTTCTTTTCTTCCTCCCTTTAAAAAATACATGTGACTATAATCTTGATTTAAAGCAGGGCTGGTCCTCCGTTCTACCCACTGCTGACGCTGCTTTGAAATGGAGTCAGGAAACCCCAACACACTTTGTCGCTCTAGAAGGGCAGCCCACCTCAGAGCTGGGCGTGCCCCCACCAGCAGACACGAGTCACGTTGTACCCCAGCCAACTCTTACTGTTGCATGTTTCAGCAACTTGGGATATGCAATCATTTTCCCATTTGATTTGAAGTAGTTAGGTGAAATGGCTGGAGAAATAAAAGTAATTTAGGTTATAAATGAGAATGCTAACCATATGATAGGTTGCTATAAAGGAAGACCAACATTAATGTGCTGTAATATGCAATTTGAACTTGCAGAGGAGTGAATTATGTACTGCAGTAATAAGGAGGCAAAAAAGTTATAGGAGTACTTACTGTAGGGATAGCTCTTTCGACAGAGAGGCTTTTACAATCCGGGTGCATGTCTGTGCATAATTTCCATATGCTTCCCAGGTATCATATGTTATATCTAAAGACAGGAAGAGGTTAGTGTCCAAAGGAGGAAAAAATCTATTAAACTCATTAATTTGAGAGTTCTGGTTGTAGAATGATTGTGAAAGACAATCACTTCTTGGCTTGAATGTAGTCTTGGCTATAATTCTAAGTGTGAATGTGTGAAAATACTGAGGGCATCTGCTAAGTGAAGCAAAATGTAGCGTGAAACTTTATTTATTTAACCTTGTCTTGTCAGTAATAAGGATGGGGAGTCTATGAAGAAGGGAAGAGTCCGTCTTAAAATAGAAGCTGAAAGTAGGAATAAAATGGAGCGATGCACTTAAAATACTGAATAGAATCTGTTTTAATTTCTGTTTTCTAGCACCTCCAAGTACTTTAGAAGCACAGATTTACATATCAGTTATAAATCGGTAGCTTATTCCAAAAGTATTTTTATTAGGCAGTAGTTTGAACTTGTTATCATAGTTTGGATGTCTATATGTTCCTAAAAGTAACACAGCCAGCTGCATTTCTTTAAATATACTCCAGAATTTCTCCCGAACTCAGAATGGATGTCCTACTTTCCTAAGCCATTCTACCCACTGAAGCTTTGGTGGAAGTAGGAGACGTTCAACCTGGCATCGCTGGTTGGCCAACCCTAATGACCACGGAGAGCCAGAAGGCTGGGCCCCTGGGCCAGTACGGATAGCATTGTGCCGGGGTGGGAGCAGTGTTTCTTTGTCATGATGTCACTGGAAGGAGCGTTAATGGGGCAGCACAGCCCCATCACAGAGCTCCAGATCACTGGTTTGTCCCTCCGGGCTCCATTTCTTTATCAGTAGGACTGTTCCAGCTTTTAACATTGGCCGTTGTCCAGGCCTAGCCACTCATCAGATCTTACAGAGGACAGGGAAGGTATAAGGGAGAAGCTCCCTTGTAGATCCCCCTCCTTGAGGTCTTTTGTAAAGGCTGTGTTGTCTCTCCTTCCATTTATGAATGGCCAACACTCTCCCTTACCCATTCGCTTTTCTCTCATCTATTTTCAGTGTTCCCGCATTTACCTTTCCCTGCTCTGCTCTCCTCACAATTTCTCTCCTACGCTGAAAAAACCATAGCTCTGCAGGATTTAAGGGTTCGCCTTCTGGCTGTTGCCAACCTCCTCATTTTGCAAATTTACACCTTTTGTTGTAGATCAGACCAGGTAGGGAAGTACCCATTCAGGCTGCGACCTGAGACAGGGCTTTGGAGACCATTTCTCCCTCCAACCTTCCTTACTGGGCAGATGCCCAGCTGCCCTCTATTAACGCATCCCTGTCCGCCCCCCCCACCCACTTTTTTTTCTTCCTAATTTTTATTTGGTATTGTCAAATGTTTTGCCCTTCTTAAAAAATATACCAACTTTCAAAAACTGTGTGTCACATATGTTCGTTATAGCAAACAAGAGATATGTTTTAGCAAAGGATTCAAAAACAAAACTCCTCTTTTATCCTTTCAGATATTTTTTTCACACAAAACATACCTCCGTGATGTGGCACAGCAGTTAAGAGCATGGGCTATGGGCCAGCGTGTGTGAATTTAAAAGCCAAGCTCCGCCACTCATTGGCTGTGTGACCTCAGGCACATTAGTAACTTCTCTGTGCTCCAGCGGTTTCATCTCTTTGGTTTTTTTTCTTTTTTATTGAAGTATAGTTGACACACAATGTTACATTAGTTTCAGGTGTGCAGCATAGTGATTGGACAGGTCTATACTTTACGCTGTGCTCTGGACAGGTGTAGCTACCACCTGTCACCACACAACATTGCTATAATACCATTGTAGAATGAGATTATATCCTATTCTGTATCGTTCATCCTTGTGATTTACTCATTCCAAATCTGGAAGGCAGTACCTCCCACTCCTCTTCCCCCACAACCTCCTCCCCTTTGTCAACAACCAGTGTGTTCCCTATATTTACTGTGGTTTCAACTTTTTTTTTTTTTTAAAGATTTTATTTGTTTATTTGAAAGAAAGAGCGACCACAGGTAGGCAGAGAGGCAGGCAGTGGGGGCGGGGGAGCAGGATCCCTGCTGAGCAGAGAGCCGGAAGCGGGACTTGATCCCAGGACCCTGAGGTCATGACCTGAGCCGAAGGCAGAAGCTTAACCCCCTGAGCCACCCAGGCGCCCTGTGTTTTCAACGTTAAATCGGGGTAACAATAATAATTTTGTAAGGGTAAATGAGTTAATATTTATAAAATATTTAGAACCATACCTGGAATGGAGGAAACCTTTAATAAATGTGCTACTGTTATCTCATTTATGAAAAATGAGATCATGCTACATGTGCAACTTCAAGGCTTGCTTTTTCATTTACCATATATTTTGAACATTTTTCATGTCATACATTTCATGTCAATGACTGACTGATCTACTAGCCATATTTTATCTAAGCATCCTGTTTTAAATGTATAATGCTCCATTGTGTAGCTGAACTTGAGTTTATTTAATGTTCTTTAGATGAGTTATTTCCATATTTGTGAAACAAACAATGCAGCAATTAATATCCTAGTTCATGCCTACCTCTTTGTACATAGCCGCAGTTCCTAGAAATGCGATTTATGGGTCAACAGATATGCATATTTTAAAGACTTAATTTAAATTGCTAAAATGATCTCCAGATTATACTATTAGTAAAGTCAGTTAAAAAAAAAAACAAAACATTAATTCTTTCGATGACCCACAGGAATTTTACATTCACTGTATTGCACTGTGTCTGATGTGGCTAACTCGTCTGCGTACATGGCTTTCTAATAGCTATTATGCTGTATACCAGTCTTCAGATCGTCATTGCAAGGCATGGTCATGACTATAAATTTCAGGAAGGTGGTCCCTAGATTAGCTAAAGACCTTAGGAAGGCCTTGAGGTATAACGGAACCCTGTAGGTGCTCTTAATGAAGAAAGTCTCAAATATAGTTACATATTAGAGTCTCCCGGGAGAACTTTAAAAGAAGAAAAGAAATACAACAAAACACAATGCTTGGGTCTAGACTCAGGGGGTCTGAGGTAGGGCCCAGGCATTGAATGGTTTAAAAAGCCTTCCCTATGATACTAATACACAGTCTGGGTTGAAGACATTAATGGGTTGAATTTCTTTAATTACAGATGAGATTACCTGAATTCATCACATCTGTTTTCTTACACCTGCTGTAGGTATCATCTTGGTACTACATTCAGATCATTCCTTCTTTTTCTTTGTGAATATATAAAAAAGAACTATTTCCACAAATTGGCAGTATCTGAAAACTCGGGTGAAATCTATTCTTGCTATTCACTTTTCTCTTTCAGTTATGCCACAGCCAGCATCCTAACATTCATGTTACTGCTCACCCATCAATCATCTCTCTTTGATCAGACTCTTCTTCAAGACACTAACTATCTCTCTTTTCAGGTGACTCCGTCTCCTCTTGTGCTTCATGAGTTGAGTGTAATGCAAATGTCATTGGTTCTATTTTGTTGCTTCTATAAGACAACCTTAGCACTGGCCATATTTGTGGGAAATGTGAATTCTTGATGGAGCTCACTGAACCAGAGATTTGACTCTTTTGGAAATTTACAAGCTGTAGAAAATCACTTAGGTAATGATGCTCAGTGTAGAACTCGGGAAGGCATTTGATAAAAATGCTTTGCAATAACGTGTTCTTGAGTCTTCACAAGTTAATTCAGAAAAAAATACAAAGGGCTCATTTTCCTACCCAAAGAATATTTAGTCATACTGTATAAAGAAACAAGTAAAATTGATACTGGCATGTAGTCATTAGTAATCATTAAGAAGTCAGATAGTAAGTCGTGGGGCGCCTGGGTGGGTTGGTTGGTTAAACGTCTAGCTCTTGGTTTCTGCTCAGGTCATGATCTCGGGGTCAGGGGTTCAAGCCCCACGTTGAGCTCTACGCTCAGTATGGAGCCTGCTCAGATTTTTCTCCCTCTCCTTCTGCTTTTCCCTTGACTCACAACCTCTCTCTCATAAATAAATAAATAGAGTCTTAAAAAAACGAAGTTATATAGTAAGTTAATTTATAGGTGAGCATAACAAGGATAAAAGGGAATAAGTACTCTTATACAACTTTTGGTGAAAATGTAAATTGGTAAAATCATTTTGAAGAGCAATCTAGCAGTATTTATTAACATTAAAAATGAACTTCTCCTTTGACCCTGAAATTGCATATTTAGGAAATTACTTTAAGGATATGGTTATAAACCTATACCAAGACATATGCATGAGATTATGTATCAGAGCATTGAATGTGTTACATTCAAAAGCATTGGTAACAACCTACCTATCCACCAGCAGGGGACTGGCTGTATGAACATGGTACATCTGTCCAGCTATTGTAAATATGTGTTAGAGTGGTATGGGTAGACATAGAATTGCTCCCATGATGCATAAGTGATCTCTAAGATTGCATTTTATTTTAAAAATAAAATTCTAAATGTGGTTTTATGTCCTTTTTATCTGGGAGGATAAATGAGAAACAGTAATAGCTATCTTTGAAATGCAAAGAGTTGGGGAAGAAGAGAGATTTGTGCATTTTAATTTTATGCCTTCATGTAGTTTTTGGATTTTAAATTACATTTATAGATTATTTCTCTTTCAAAAATTAGGTTAAAAAATGATGATGATGGTAGGATCTGCTGAATCACTTTGAAAAAAAAAAGAGTAGAACACTTACAGAAAACGCTTTGCAAATATTTTTGAGGGGTTAATGAGAAAGAACACCATATTTGATGTTAAGTGGTCTGGCACAGTGTTCCCCCTGAACTAATTGTTCTTCAAAGCCTATGTTTCAAATGTGATCCTTTGGTGGTATACAAAAACTAATTATGTTATTCTATCTTTTTTTTTTTTTTTTGTATATCTGAAACATTTCCTTGAAAAATGTTACCCTCCTATGGCATCAAGTCATTTATGATTTGGAAAAGGAAGTTAGGATTGATAAACAGATTTTTCTCTTTTATCCTTTGTTCTCTTGTACTCAGTGTACTGGTTTTAAATTTTAAGTTTTAAATAGGGTGGTTTAGCATTAGTGTCATTCTCATTGTTTTAATTGTAGTCTGTATCACAAACATCTAGACATTTAGAGGAAAAAAAACCCAACGAATCTTTAAGTGAATGTCCTAATGACTCTTGAAAGGTAGTATTTCAAAAAAACACAGCAACCAAGCTTTTCATCTCTAATGTCAACCTTGTTCTTCTCCGTCTCTCTCTCCTCCCTGACCCTGTCCTTCCTATTCCGTGACCTTCTCATCAGTGTTGGCTATACCCATGGTTCCTTTCTGCCCAACCACCTCTCCTTCGGCCCTGTATGATCCCATGCCTGGGTTAAAGAACAGGAAATTTTTTGTTTCCTACTAATCTGTCTTGCAAAACCTACTGGAATCATTTCCCTGAAAGGTGATTTTATCCTGGTTCCTTGGATTCTGCATCACTAGAGGTTGCCTATGAGGTTGAGCCTACATTCCTTAGTTTGTAGTCACACTCATTCTAGATCCAGGAAGGCTTTCTTGGTTGAATCCCAAACTCCCACCCCTTGTATTCTCTCGCTAGTGAACTGAATTTCATGGTATCTTGAATGGAGTGATAAGCTGCTTTTGATGGTTATTTAAATGATGTGATGTAGATTTATACACATATGTACACATGAGGGCATGGAGACGTTCCTAAGGCCTGTTTTCCAAAAGCAGACTTAGTTACCCAGAGAGGACACTTTGAATCTGAAGACCTTGAAATGCCAAGAGACAGCATATCAAAATCCTGTCCCTCCCTCTTTTTGAGTAGGGTTAAGATGTCATCAAGAAGACGAGGTCAGCTACAGAAAATGGAGCAGCTGAGTTTCTGTACCTAACTTCAGAGTTCTAAGTAAATTTTCTATCTTGTTACATAGGACTGCTCTCGATAGAGTCCTTGAATGGAGTGGCCGTACCTTGCTGCTTTGGAATGCCCCCAGTACCCTATGTACTTCTGACAACAGTCGCCAGGACATCCAGTGTCAGAACCCAGGCCTTCTAGGTTCTGACAGGTTCTTATGTAGTTGTACTTCTGAGCCCAAGGAGGAAGTGTGAATCTGTAGGGTTCTGCAAATTAGAGTCAGTGGACAGAGTTATTGGTGGCTTATGAGACTGTGGTCCTTTCCCTATAGAAAGTACATACTTACAGAACATACTTATAGAATTGCCTACAGAACAAGTCAACACCCTCTGCTTCTTACCCATATCCACCATCTTTGGAATCGGTCTCCATCATCACTAGTATTAGGGAAGGCATCATTTCTTAACCATAGAAAAAAGATTGGATTAAGGCATGAACAGTAGCAGTGGGGTCCAAAAGCTATTTTCAGTACTGCAAAAAGCCTAATAGAGATTGTATACTTGCCTCCAGCGGCCCCGCATGGTTTATCACAGAGTAAATGCAGTTTGTTAGACACAATTTTGGCCAACGTGGAGTTTGTAAAGGGAAATGCATGGAAGCGGTCCTTGGTGGAGGCTAGCTGGTCTCTCTGCCCTTTCCAAGCCCCCTGGATAGTCTTTCATTCGACCCGACTGGTCCAGGAACCTGATCGTCTGGGCGAGGTACCCTCATTCCACTAGCCAATTCTTTTTCTTAAGAGCCTAAACACAGTCTTAGTGTTTGGGTGGTGACTCTGTACAGAGCAGATACCCTGACCTGAGTCTGACAGCCTCCCCCATCTATCTTGAATCTTCACACCTCTGTCTGAACCTAGAAGATTGGAAACCGGCCCCCCCACCCGCTCCCTCCCTTCCTCTTTCTCCCCTCCCCCGCTTCTTCTTTTTCTCCTTCCTCTCTCTCTCTCTCTCTTTCTCTCTCTCTCTCTTTCAGCTTGGACCTGTCAGCATTTTGTTTGTATTTCCTAGGTCTCCTCTCTGTTCGATGTATGCATCCTCTGATGTCTTTCCCTGAAGCTGTTCATGCTTTGCTCCGGCTGTTTCCAGATTCAACTTCACCAGCACAGCAGCCATAAAACCCACTTGTTTTCTTCTTTTAAAATGCTGACAATTATTTGGATATAGAGTTTCGGCAACGCACTGGTCACTGTAGGATGGCAATATGAAGCTGTGCTTCTCACAGCCCTCCTTATGATTATTCCCGGTAATTGTATAAATGCAGACTAACCAATAAGTTCCAATTAACATTTAATAATCAAAAATGTAAAGAGTCCATTGTACCTCCCTCATCGTAAGGATAAGCAAAACCTTTGATGTTGTGATGTCTTAACAGTTAGCTGCATGAGTGCTAAATGTTGCTTTTAATTAAACCATAAAGAATGTAACACCCTTTCTGGTATCATTATAAATTTTGATGTGGTACAACAATTTGATTCTTTAAAAATTAATTGCCTAGGAGTACGTTTAAGTAGTATTGATTATGTTGGTGCCTCGTGTTGATCTGTGATACTTAACCCAACATTTAAAATATCTTTTTTCCATTATATGTTGTGATGCAAGAATAAAAGCAAAGTACAAAACAAATAGGCACTTGAATTCTAATAGCAATAAGCAATAAATGTCAGGCATCTGGAAATTATGGTTGCAATTTCATCAGAGTACACTTTGTTCTTCTATTATGCCTGCATGAATTTTGCTACAGGCAAACTCTATTACAGATAACAGTTAAGAACCTTTCTAATCTACACAGATAGTCATGGCAAAATGCTAGAAAACTAAATGTTGGAAAATGTAATATTGCAGTGGAAAATTGACACTTGTGGAAAATAATGCGGTCCTATTTAGAACCACAAATGATAATCATTTCTTTAAGATCACGGTGTGGTAGATGATTCTGGGATGGGTGACCCAGATGAAGGACACAGCCCTGGGAATGAATTCTGTTCTGCTGCCTGGTGTGTACATGTGTAGGTAGATGCTTATCTGTAAATTGAGGGGTGGGGTGTGTGCTTAATGATTGCTACCTGAAATTGTTAATTACAAAGTCAGATTGCATGTGAGAAGCCTGGGTTTTTTCCACTGCCCTTGGGTACACTGGAGAGGAATATTTCTATTCTGGGGCCAGTTGACTCCCCTCAGGAGAAAGATTACTTAGTATTCACCACTCTTGATGGCACATAGCGACCCTGGATAGTTACTTGGTAAATTTACTAACTGAGGTTTCAGGAAATTGGCTTCTGGCTATTAACTTGGAGAAATGGCTTTTCTGCATTTAACTCCAGCTTAACCTGCATCTTCTAGGTCTCAGAGCATTAGAACTAGAGTTTGAAGGTGTGGAGCCAGCCATTTTTAACTTATCATCCTTATCCTCTTGATTTTTTGTACACCTTTAAAACATCACCGCCTGGGTCAGTTGTCTAACCCAGTGTAACCAACTACCCCCAGACTTAGCAGCTTAAAGTAACACATGTTTACCATATCACACCTTCCGTGGGTCAGGAATTTGGGAGCAGCTTTGATGGGTAGTTCTGGCTTGGGGTCTCATGAAGTTACGGTCAAGATGTCAGCCAAGGGTGCAGTCAGCTAAAGCCTTGATGTCAAGCTGGGCCTGGAGGATCATCTTCCCAAAGGAGAGCTGTTGGCAAGAGATCTCAGTTTCTCAGTTCCTGGAAGGTGCTTGGCGGGAGGCTTGTCTCTTCATAGGACTGCGTGAATGTACCCACAGCGTGGCAGCTCAGGAAGGGGCCCCATGCCCACAGCTGTCAGGGATAGAATGCAGGTGGTTGAGAGCAGGAGGGTACCAAGTCGGATTCCTCAACGTTAGAGCTAGAAAAACAAATGCGATAAGGGCATTTTCTGTCTTCTGCTCCTTGTTGCTTTCCACCCTGTAGTTATTCATGTCCAGTCTTGTCCCCGCTGAACGGGAGTCTCGCGATGGTGAGGAGGAGCAGCCGGATGGTGAGACGGAGAGCCCAGGATTCAGGGGGACAGTCCTGCATCCACTGATGGCACCACCAGCCAGTCACCACGAACAGCCGAAGACCCCCTCTACCTGGCTTAGAGGTTGCCTCTAGATGTGGATAACTTGTTTTTTGGAAAGGAAAAATAGGGCAAGGGAGGCTTTCTTAAAAATTGCATGTACAAAGCTAAACCCTACAATGATTTGCTATCACCATTGGAATAAAATCCAAATTTCTTCCCTTTTTTAAAAGATTTTATTTGTTTATGGCAAAGCGGGAGAGAGAGAGAGAGTGCACAAGCAGGGGGAGCAGCAGGCAGAGGGAGAGGGAGAAGGGGGCCCGATGCAGGCCTCGATCCCAGAACCCTGGGATCATGACCTGAGCTGAAGGCAGACACTTCACCTGACTGAGCCACCCAGGCATCCCTAAAATCCACATTTCTTACCATGTTGCCTGTTCTTCATGAACTGATCACAGCCCACCCCTCTGACCTCTTTTCCTTCAGTCGGTCTTCAGTCACTCCTCTCCATTTGTATTTATCTTCTTTCTGTCCCTTCAATCTGCCGACTTGGCCCTCTCTTTAGAGCCCTTACACTCCCATTTCCCTCTGCCTGGGAAGTTCTTCTGCCAAATCTTGGCGTGACCGTCCGTCTCCTTGTCATTCGGGTCTCCTGTCTGTGTGCTCACACAGATGTGTCCCTGACCCCCCTACTTTATGTGATTGTTTAACAGATTCAACCAATGGTAATCATCTTATTAATTTCTTAGTTTACTGGTTTATTGTCTGTTTCCTTCCCTGAAATGAGCGAGCTCCAAGAGAGCAGGGATTACATCCTGGCTCTTTCATTGCTGTCTTCTCAAGGCTGGGCCAGTGCCTGGCACAGAGGCAAATGTTCACTGAAGAAATGAAGCAATCTTGGCTCTGCCGCTTGCCACCTGTGTGACCTTGGGCAAGTCATTCTGTTTTCATTATGTTAGATTAGGTCATAAAATCTACTTGTGAAGATGAATAATATGTATATAAAATGCTTACAACGGTGCCAGGTTCATAGAATATGTTTAATAATTAGAATTTTTTTTCTGTAAGTCCTGAAGTGTGTGTGTGTGTGTGTGTGTGTGTGCGCGTGTGTGTGCACGCGCGCGCACTAATGAGCACATAAAGTAGGCACTGGATAAGTCTATGTCAATCGAACACAGTGAGTTCCCTAGATGATTCATTGCAGAGCCAGATCTTCATCCCAGGTTGCCTGATTCTCGGTCTGGGGTCTGCCCCATCTTTGGTAATGCCAAGCATGCCTGCGGGTTGGGTTCGAGAAAATGGGATTTATGGGGATGGAGCATTTTGACAAAGGAGGATAGGCCGGCTTTCTGGAAATGTCGCTTCTAGATGTGATTGTGCCTACAAGTAGGTGAGTCACTGAGGAAGCCAGGCTGAGTCTGTTGGCCTCTGTTTTTCCGATCTGTAAGGTGAAGATGATAATACCAGTTTTCCCTCCTTCTCATTAACAGATTCTAGTTGATTACCTGTTTTGCATCAGGATGGGAGGCATGATTCTGCCCACATGTTGCATGTGATCTGGTTGGGGAGACGTACTGTATGTAGGCAAGTGTTGCCAAGAACAACACAGACTCTCTCAACCAGTTGGGCATTATTTGTCACTGGAAGCTGTGATGGCTTAGAATGTTCTGGAAGAGAGACATACATTGACTCTTAAAGAACCTCACTTGGTAATTGTGAGAATAAGATGGTGTAAGTTATATGAAATCTTTGCAGTAGTATAAAGGGCTTCACAACCATGAAGTGTTAACATTACTATCCTCTTCCAGACCAACACACCTTATGCCAAGACAATAGGTCCAATTCTATATTCTTATCATGTATTATGCCTTCAGTAAAATGTGACCGGAAGATAAACCCTCCTTTCTTCCTATTCCTAACTGCATTGTGGAAGAGGGAAGCATCATAACTTAGCTCAGAAAGTTGGAACTCAAGTCTAGATTCTGTTCCTTAATATCTACTTGTGCCCTTGATGGTGTTGCATGAACCCTCCAAATCTCAGTTTTCTTCTCCATATAATGGAAATAGACCATCTACCACATAAGATTGTGCTGAGCCTTCAATTATGTTGTGAAATGAAAGGCACTATCCAGAAAGCTAGGACACTGCTTTAATTGTCTGAATAGCCTATTTAATATAGAAATATTCTAAGCAGTAGACAAGATGCTTCCTAAGATGCGGAAAATGCCTCAAAGGCAGAATCTATAATATTTGATTTTTTTTTGGTTTTCATTTCATCTTCCATATGGTGTCTGTTTGATGACTCAGTGGGCATAACTGTTGATTAGTCCTGAGCTAATCTCCGGGTGAATATCTTCCACATTTCTGCCAGAATCCCAGTTCAAACAGTGTTGTTTGTTTGTTTGGTGAGAGCAACTGGTTTGTATATAAAGGTGGGATCAATAGATTGTGGGCAGTTTTTGCTACTGGATCTTGAGGGAGATGTTAGTTTCCAGAATGGGCCACAATAAGTAGGTGCTCATTAGATGAGAAAGTTGAGGGCCTACATCGCTGAAATTTTGCAGCATTTTCAGAGAAGGGGTTTTTCAACATCTGTCTAAAGTGGCCTTCTCCCAAGTCACCCTCTAGACCATCATCCTGTCCATTTCCTTTAGGGAACTTAGAACTATTGAAAATTACCTTATTTGTTTACTTCTCTGCTATTCTTCTGCCCGACTAGAGTGCTCTACTAGTTGATGATAATAGGACCTTTATTCATTTCTCCTTTTAGCTTAGATTAATTCCAAATATATGGAGGTGGTCCAGAAATATTTTTAGTTAATCAGTAATTAAATGTAGTCACAGAGCTAGAAACCAAAACAGTTCAATTGTCCAGTTCTTCCTTTATTCCAAGGGTGTCTTCCCTTAGCTGCAAGCATAGATACACATGAGCATTCCATATTGGTTGAGTAGAAGTATAAAATCAGTGAGTCTCACACATACACAAAGAAACTCAACCAGAAGAACAATTACAGTGACCCAGGATAACTTCCCCAGTCCTGAACATGTGAAAACAGATTCAGCCTCTATCCTTCCTTAGGATGTGGTCGGCCACAGCAACCTTAATTTGCTGGCTTTCTTTTCAGTAGACCATACTCCCTCTACACTGTAAATGGCTTCTGAAAGAGAGTTAACTCTGCTTCCTTTTTGAGGACCAACTGCACAAAGCATGTTAAGTTCTCTGACACCAGGATTCTAAGGGTCCTGGGCTGGAACACGCAGTGATTAAACACTGTCAGAATGAGGGCCCCTCAGGCAAGGATCACCTTCCTTGTCCCAGAGCCTACATGGCATGTAACCCTTGGGACCAATGAAGTCTTTCTTAAAGATTTTGCACTGTGCTCAGGACCAGTAAGTTAATTTTCAGTTTGCAGTTAGTGGTGGTGGTAACTTCTGTATTAATGCAAAATTCTTCCTTGAATAGAATTATTCAGGTTAACATTCAGAGACACTCTGAATCCTCACGTCGATATCATCTTGAGTGCGAATAGTTGATCTGAATAACTACATTCAGAGGTGTTGATTATGGACTGAAGTTTTGTATTTTTATGTTAATTTCAGGTAAGCCCTTTCTCTCATGTATTTGACATTAACATAGCTGGATAATTTCAGAATTCTGGTGATTGTATTTTTAAAAGCGCAAAACAAAGTTCTAGTGCAAGTAGGCATTTTTTTTTTTTTCACCAACTGAAAGACTTGAGTGTGTTGTAAATACTGCAGAAAGGGTGTCATTCTGGTCCAGCTGTACTCCTATAGATTTATTTTCTGTGAACCCGAGATCTAAGCTTTGTAATGGGGCACTTACCGCCATCTACCTCGTCTGTCACCTCAGGCCATACTCAGTATTTCCTCACTTAAAGTCCATAAAGGTTTGGATGATCACATCTTTGCACACCGTGGTCCTTTGGGCATCCCTTTGATTCTTTTGAATTAGGAGATGTTAGAAGTGGAAAAGGCCAGGGATACATATAAACCAGCAGTGCCCAAACTCTTTTTGGTTGACTGACCGTGTTCAAGTCCAAACACCTGGGGCTCTTTCAAAACGTACAGATCCTAGGACTTCAACCCCCAGAAATTCTTATTTAGAAGGGCTGGGGTCTGGTCCTGTAATCTTTATTTTTAGAAAACTGGTGCTCAGTCGGATTTGGGAACAGATTGCCTCTAGTGCAACCGCCTGATTTTATAGACAGTAAACAGAGGCACAAAGGACAGAGGGAACATACCTGGACACACAGCTAGCCAGTGACCCAGCACAAATATCCTCGGTCTCTTTCCTGCTGATTTGGTCACCATTCATGACGTTGACCGTGTCCCAATCAATAATAATTTTGTCTACAACTACCACTCAACAGGTACACCTTGTGCCCCTCTTTTGGACATCATTTTCATTCATTCTCCTGCGAACGCTGCTGAGATATGCCTTCTCTGCCTCCCGGAATAACCAGGCCTCACAGTGCTTCCTCACACAACCAGGCACCTTTTAATGATGTTTTACGTGTTTCCCGATGACACTGTGAATGCCCGAGTCAGGAGGGTGTTAATACTTCACGCCTGGAAATGGACTCCGAGGGTTACAGTGCCCGTGGTTTGGAGCAGAGAGATCACGGACGTAGATAGGAGGGAGAGGCATTTTTAAAAGAGTCAAAGCTAATGGCTGTTCCTAAATCTTCCACTTTATTCAGGGGCTCTCACAATGGGTCATCACCACGTTTTAATCAGAAGCGGAAACTTTCTCGGCGACTCTCAAGGAGGCGAGTTCTCTGAGGTAAAATAATTTCCAGATTCAAACAAAACAACCACCTTCTCAAAATCTCTAAAAAAAAAAAAAAAAAAAAAAACCCAGAAAAAGCTCCATGCTTAGTAGATGTGTTATGGACTCATAAAAATGGAGCCTGAGACTCCCCAGAGTACTCTCCTGGCCAGGCTGCTGGGAGGATAGGATTTTTCCCCGAGTTGGATTTCCTCACAGGGAATCTGGAGAGAGGCTAGCTCTTCCTTTATGGGCATAAGGAGGGATGCGGGTGAGGGAGAAAAGAGAACATCCCTTTACGTGTGCAGCAACTGAACCTTCTCCCTGGTCTTCCCCTTCTTTCGGGAACACTCGGGACCGCTTTCCTTTTGGGGCAGGAGATCAAGCAAGCAGATCCACCCAGGATTTCAAAGCCCCTGCAGCTGGGCTGCCTTCTCTCAGCTTGGCCGATTTCTTTCTAATGTCATGGAATGTCATCCAGTATCAGTGAGATTCATTCTGGCTTTACCTGCTTTTCTCTAATTCTCAAGATGGTTTTTTTGAGTTGTAGTTTTTATTTTTGATCTTTGTATTTTGTTCTATTTTTCTTGTTATCAAAGTAATGCATTTTTTAAAAAGATTTCATTTACCAGAGAGGGAGAGAGTGAGTGAGTATGAGCTGGGGGGCGGGGGGAGCAGGCTCCCCACTGAGCAGGGAGCCCAATGCAGGCGGATCCCAGGACAATGAGATCAGGACCTGAGCTGAAGGCAGATGCTTAAACGACTGAGCCCCAAGGTGCCCCTATAGGAATACACTTTAAAATATAGGCTTTATTTTTTAGAGCAGTTTTAAGTTCACAGCAAAAACAAGCAGGGAGTACAGAGTATTCCCACATACCACCATCCCCACTCTCCCAACGAACATAGCCTCCCCTGTTAATATTATCCAGCACCAGGAGTACCATTTGTGCCAACATCAATGCATCATTATCATCTGAAGTCCACAGTTTACATTCGGGTTCACACTTTGTGTTGAACGTCATGCATCTTTATTGTGAGAGCTTTGAAACACTCAAAGAAACATCAAAAACTAAAGAAAATTAAAAACATCTATAATCCTCTACCCAGATTTAACTACTGGTAACATTTACTTATATACTTCACTCATTTCTTTGTGTGTGTGTGTGTGTGTGTGTGTGTGTGTGTGTATGTGTGTCTATGTATATGTTCTTCTTCCTTATCAAAGGAATTTTGGACACTTCTTTCAATTAATACTGAACTCAGATATCATTTGACATTCCTAAATATCCTAACAAATGATTTTCCATGGTTGCCTAGCTCCATATTGACTGTTTGACCGTGTTATTTCTACCTACAGATTATCATAAACACCAACGGCCTGAGCCTCCCTGTGCCCTTTTTCCTGTCCTTGGACAAAGTCCTAGGGGAGGAATTGGAAGGCAGAGGGCAGCCGACTCTTAGACTCAGTTCACAACAGCCTCCAGAAGGCTTCCACCCATATGGACCTTCCACCTGCGAAGTATGAAACTGTGCCTTTATCGACACACTTACCCGAAAGAGACATTTAAATTTAGAAAATTCTATTATAAGAACAATTTTTAAATATGCTATCTCAATTATAAATAAGGGAATGAATTATGTCTCCTTTACTCCCTGTCCCCAAATACCTAGTCATTTAAATGAACCTATTTAATAAGCACCTTTAACACCATCCTAATTGTTAGGGCCATTAAATAGATGAATAAGTCATTCTCTACCCTCACGTGTTTCATTCATTAGAGTGGAGATAGATAAGTATATAACTAAGCTATGTGAATGTGCTTAATTCTTTGCATATGGTTGGTATTCAATAGCTATTTTTTTGAATGGGTACTTAGATGAAGAGGACCAGTGGGCTGTGGAATTGCAAAGGGAGAAAGTCATTAATGTTTTGAGAGTGTGGTAAGAAGCCTCCCCGTGGAGGTGACTCGCTATCCCTTCCTTCTCAGCTGGCACTGGGCACTCTTCTTAGGTACTGGAGACACCGTGGTGATCAAGGCCAACAGAGTCCTTGACCTTCTGGACCTTCTGTTTTAGATGGGGGAAGACAGATGATAAGCCAAGAAGTAGAAAGAACATCATGCAAGGTCAGGGAGTGACAGTGATGTGAAGGAAATAGGCAAGTGAGGGGGATACAGAGAGGCTGCATAAGAGGAAGTGCTTCCAACTGACTTAAAAGTAGGGTTTTGTCGTGCCTGGGAAGGTGTGAGAGTCTGAACAAAGCCACAGGTGGGTGGAGTGGTCCAGGGAGCTGTGGGGTACATGGCAGGACCTGGACGGGGGTGAGGGTAGAGGAGGGGGTTAGTGATGGGAGGTGGAGGCGCAAAGGGCATCTGGGGAAGGATTTGTAAGGATGCCCTTCTTGGCTGAGAGAATGACCAGCTAAATAGGCTCCTGTCTTCTCTATTTCCTGCTGAGCATTTGAGGGACAAAGAGAACTTTGGTTTGATCACTGGCTCAAGGTACCTCCTACAAGGTAGGTACAAGGAAACATTTCATGTAGTTATTCTTTTTTTTTTTTTTTTTAAGATTTTATTTATTTATTTGACAGAGAGAGAGAGAGATCACAAGTGGGCAGGGAGGCAGGCAGAGAGAGACGGGGGAGCAGGCTCCCTGCTGAGCAGAGAGCCCGATGCGGAGCTCAATCCCAGGACCCTGAGATCATGACCTGAGTCGAAGGCAGAGGCTTAACCCACTGAGCCCCATATAGTTAACCTGTAGGCTCCACTGTGGCATCTCTCCCCCTGGTACCAATGACTATTTCTAAAAGCCCAACCAATCTTTGATGTGTTTTGGATCTTCAGAAAATTGAGGCCAAGTGAGATCAGCCATCGGGTTGTTAGATAAAATATAGGACACCGAGTTAGAGTTCTCTTTCAGATAAACATGCAATTATTTTTTAGTATAAGTAAGTCCCAAATATTGCATGTTTATGTGAAAGTTAAATTTAACTGGGTGTTCTCTATTTTCACTTGCTGAATCTGGCAACTGTATCAGGAGAGGCTGGAAAGCCAGAACTGGATGCCTACGTCATCTTGCTAGGGCTCTGAGAGTAATTGAGAGAACGCTGGAGAGGAACAATAGTCCTATTTTGGTTTTATTTTTCCCAGGACTGACTAAATTATTTGCTAGATAGTTTCTTTCTCCTGAGAAGCCAGAAAGATGATTGTTAACGAATATTCAACTAGAATAATGAGGAACCACTGCACTTTGGATAACTTTTGTGAGCGGGAACGGAAGGCCCTCATCAAGGTCTTGCGTTAGGAGATAGTGATGGTTGGGGGGGATGGTTACAAACTTCATAAATATGTTTCTTTGAAATTAAGTGGGGTTGAAGGGGGATTGATTATGTGTCCACTTGGCCCAAGACAGTCTTGACTTATGTTAGCCTAGAATAACTATGAATAGTTCACTTTTCACCCTCAAAAGTATCTTGGTTTTAGATAATAAGTAACATGGTCATTCCATGAGGTGGCCAAAGAACCCGACCGTTGGCCTGTACTTTGCTGGGCTGCGGATGCCCTGGAACCTCACTGGGCCTCCCATTCATTCATTCATTTATTCACTCAGTGAAGGGGCATTGAGCAAAAATTCTAAGCTCCCTCCCCAGCTTCTGTCTGTATATTTGATGTATGTCTTTGGGCAAACTGATAGTAAGAGGACATTTGTTCTCTTTTAGTTTGAGAATGATACGTACTGTGTTCTTCTGTTTGTTCATGTTAGCAGAGTATTTTAGGGTCCGAAACTCTTCGAAGAGTGAAACAAACCTGTTTTGTCCTTGGGATATCAAGACCATCAGGCCCGAAATAATGTAGTCTTAGTTAACAAACACAAGTGGCCAAGCAAACATTGACCAATTTGGGCAACTTTTTATACATTAAAAAACATTACACAGGCAGTAACAGAATATGGTGAAATTTCCACTTTCTCATCCCTCTCTCAGATCTGTGGCAGCCCCCAAACCAGTTGTAAATCCTTCTAGACCTTGTAAATACAGTTCTGTATTTGCATTCATTTGCATACGTATATATATACACACACACACACACATAGTTTTAAAAACCATACATTTTTAGCTTTTTTTGGCACATTGTTATTAATATTTCTTAGCCTCTCTTTCTCTTATTAAATATAGGGCTACCTCATTCTTTTTTTTTCTTAAGCTGTATGGTATTTCATAGTATGGATATACTAAAATATATCTAAGTAATACCTTGTTGATGGACATTTAGATTTTTTCCAGTTATCTGCTATAATATAAATAATGCTGCCATGAGTATCCTAATATGAATATATATGTATCTATATACACACACGCAAACATATATATATATATATATATATTTAATTTTTTATTTATGTGGGGTAGATTTCTAGAAACTACTTTGAATAATTATTATTAAATTGTTATTTTAAAAGGGTCTTCCAGTTTGCATGTCAAATGAAGGGTGCTTTGCTGGAACTTGAGAGAGAAATTTTGCAAGGCTTCAAGGTGTTGGTTCTTCCTGAAATTTAGCTCTGAGTAGCCTTTGGGGGCGGGGGAGTAGCGATTCCTTGACCTGTGCAATTGGATCAAAACTAGACCAAATTAAATCTTACTTATGTAGAAACTTGGTCTCCATGACCTTGCGTTTATCTGGGGAGTGATTTATTGGTGTAGGCTGCGGTCCGGCTATGAAGGACTCTGATGGGAGAACATACTTATCCCTCTATCTATAGGAGCTGAATTAGGCTTACTGGGATTAACTGAGACTGAAGGACTTGTTCATCTACTTTAATTATCCTTCCAATGAGAGCTTTTTTTCCCCAGACTGGATTTTGGATCAGGAGAACAGAGGCCAGAGGGAGTGATAGAACAGCTCAGTTAAAGATCTTATAGAAAAGGTGCTCAGAAGGGAAGCCTGTAGCCTAATGTAGGTAGTTAAGACTTTATTTTTTTCATTTTGAAATGAGAGGCCATATTTTCAAAAAGAAAAAGATACATTTTGTAAATTACTTTCGACTAATTTGGCTTGCCAACAAAATTATGTTTCCAAGGAATCACATCAGAAGAAAGGAAAAAAAGAATGGTTTTCCTTGCTCTAAAACAAACCAGGCTGCCCCATCCTGAAACTTGCACCCTTAAAGCCAAAGTTAACAAAAGGATGAAAGCTAGGAAAATTGAGGGACTTGGAGGGCTGGAGACAAAGGCTGGACAAAATGGCCATTGTGCCATCATTGTGTTCTCTGCTTCCCTCTAGTGGTCATGTGGGGGAGTCGGGTGTAAAAATGTCTCAAGGTCATCCTTTCCACAACTAGATTGTAGAAGAAAGAAAGGTGCCTGGAGGTACCTTAAAACTGCCCATCCTGTCAGCAGCCTGCCTAGCGATGAGAGAACAGATATTCTGGTCTAGGAACCAGAGAACAGCCATGTGTATGCTGCAGTGGGGCCACTTAATAGTGAAAAGGGAACATGGGAAGCAGGACGCTCCATTTAATTCAGTGCAACTCGCATGTATACGGTCCTGACTGTGCACTGGATTTCTGGTCCAGAGCTGAAGGTACGTGGAACAATTAAACCCGACCTCTGTTCTTGGGGAGACTGACATGTAGAGAGCAGGGCCCACCCCGACAAACCACAAGTTAGACTACAAATGGTGTTACAAGAGCCATTTGACAAGATGTTTATTCTTGATCGTAATTCTCAAGTGAGAGTGAGATTACGCCCTAAGCATTTTCATCTGTATTTGTTCCCAAAGAGGAAAATATTTCCTAGTGCTGGAGAGAGGAGATGGTACAGGGAATAGATGAAATTTTCTTTCTTCTTTCTCTTTTGTAAAACACTGGATTTGGACTGCTGAGAAGGTACAACTATGACCGCTCAAAGTCTCAGTCTTGGTCTGAAGATGAAAGCCAAACCGCATACATGAGTTCTTTATTCCTCTGCTCAATAAATGCCTCTGTGAGCAGCGAGGAAATAAAAGGCTGTATTGAGGGAGACAGTCCTGCTACATGGCAGCTGAGCCAGAGATGGTCACTTGTCCCACACATGTGTGCAGAGCTGCGTCTGATGCTCCTTAAGGAGTCCTTTCTAGACTCCTCTCCGTCATCAACCTTTAGAAGCTCTATTTCAAGACATGTAAGGAATCCTCTGTCCCAGTTCCTGTGCTAGCAGTTTTTGGATGGCATTTATTATCCCCCACTTTTTTGCATTAGCCAAGAAGCCAGAAAGGGCCCAAGAAGAGGGTGGAATTAAGCGGTAGGGTCCCACCTTCAGTATCTAGAGTAATGCTAATACAAGATGTGTGGATTTAGGGAATTTAATCTGGAATCCATTGGAAGACCAAGGGCTATACCTCTCGTGGATATTTTGTTTTTGCCCGACTAGTATCTACTCCACCATCAACCTATATCAACATTGGATTTTCGGTGGGCAACAACTTCTCCTTACTCTCTTTATTCATGACTTTAGAGTTCGGAACACTCTGCATATAAGCTATGCCTGGCCATTAGTGTTTGACATCTTCAGGTTACTGTGATAAGTTCGGGGAGGGGCCCAAGACCTAGGCTGAACGAGTTAGGGCACTTAGGACAAAAAGTCCATCCTGGGGCTTTTCTTGAAGCTATTAGGGGGAAAGCATTTGTGTGTGTGTGTGTGTGTGTGTGTGTGTGTGTGTGTGTATGTGTGTGCATTAGTCCAAAATATGGGTCATAAACCTGGTGCCGGTGACATCTTGTGAGACTTTAGCCACCCTAGAGGAGAAAAGAAAAATTTAGGCTCGGGTCCTAAAGACATTGTATGAGCTCCTAAATACAACCACATTGGAAGCTTCATATATCCATGGACTTTTGAGTTACATGAACCCATCTGTTTCTTTTTGGCTCTTGCTCAAATCAGTGTTCTCAGACTTTGGTGTGAATCTGCTGAAGGGGCTTGTTACCGTACGGGTTGGTGTGTCCCGTCTGCAAGTATGTCTAGCAGGTCAAGCAGACCCAAATCTTGCATTTCAGATAATCATTCAGGAGATGTGGATTGTGCTGGTCCAGGGACCATACTTTGAGAAGCTTTGATTTATAAGCCTCTTTTGATTTCTGCTGCTTATAACCAAAAGTGTCCCGACAGATACCAGAAGATCTTTTCTATGTGGGAAGGAATCTTATTCTTAGAAGGATTAATAGAATAAAATAAAATAATGTGTTTGGGAACGAGTCATTAAGCCCTTGAAAAGTGACAGGGCCATACTTTTTGACTGCATAGAACTGACCCTTTTTTCAGTCGAAGTTTGCTATCTCTACTCATGCTTGAGCCCCTCCTCTGGCTAGAGTCAAGGCCAATAGAGTACATGACAAACGAGCAAAAACAGCAGGACTAATACGTGTTTTGTCAAAGACTTAAAGCCTTCGCTGTGTTGAGAAAATGCACATTTTTTTTCCCCCCGCTCTGATCCAGTCTGTCAACAAAATGCTTTTCCTGAGAAACATCAAAGCCATTTCATCTGCAAATTTCATTTTTTGAATCCCTTAATCTAGACTGTTGACAAAAATTTCTGTCAAGTGCCTCAAACCATTGTATTAACAAATTTTGTTTTGTCAGTCATGATTTAGCCTGCTTGCAAATGCGTTTTGTAATATTCTGCCACGTCCTGCAGGGAAGAATACCTAACAGTCAGTCCCTCAATCTTAATATTGAAGGCAAGTGAGGAGGGAAAGCAGAAGGGGTGTCAATGCTGCTCATTTAGCACATGAATTGGATGTCCCCGTGCATTTTAAATAAACCCAGCTTCTCCGAAGTCTTCTCTGGGTGATGCAAGCGATCCTTCTCTGGGTGATGCAAGCGACCCTTCTCTGGGTGATGCAAGCGACCATGCGGGTAAGGATGTTGCATCGGAGAAATTACCCAGTGCTGTTCGTGTTTCCCAGTTTTGCGTCTGATCTGCTAATCACAGCCTTTCTGTCCTTACCTCGGAGTCGTCTTGCTGTGGCTGATCTTGGTGGCTTTTATGAAAGCATCACCCTTCAAAATTTTCTCTGATTTCCCTGATGAGGATGGCATGTACATGCCAGGTCTTCAGATTCTGATGTGTCTTTACTTCCATGATCATGCCACTGAAGTAAGTGGTAGTCACTGCTGTTTTCCAGAGATGCTGTAAGAAGCACCTCGCTATTTCTGCTCAAGAAGATGTGGTGGGTAATACCCCGCTCCAGATGTCTGTTTTCTGCCCAGCTTATCCCTGAATTCTTGGTGGTGATAAGATAAGAAGGCTGAATTTCCTGATAGTCTCTGACATGTTAAATGGCTAAATTTTCCTTAGGTACTTCAAAACAAGGTTGTCCTACGTTGGCATCACCAATGTTAATTATGGTGGATATGCCTGCAGTGAATTTACAGATGTCAATGTATTTTAGAAAGGATTGAACGTATCTTTTTTTTTTTTTTTTTGGCTTCTTTCTTTTTTTTTGTTTTTGTTTTGTTTTGTTTTGTTTTTAATTTATTTTTTATTTTCAGCATAACAGTATTCATTATTTTTACACCACACCCAGTGCTCCATGCAATCCGTGCCCTCCATAATACCCACCACCTGGGTCCCCCAACCTCCCACCCCCCCGCCACTTCAAACCCCTCAGATTGTTTTTCAGAGTCCATAGTCTCTCATGGTTCACCTCCCCTTCCAATTTCCCCCAACTCCCTTCTCCTCTCTATCTCCCCATGTCCTCCATGCTATTTGTTATGCTCCACAAATAAGTGAAACCATATGATAATTGACTCTCTCTGCTTGACTTATTTCACTTAGCATAATCTCTTCCAGTCCCGTCCATGTTGCTACAAAAGTTGAGTATTCATCCTTTCTGATGGAGGCACAATACTCCATAGTGTATATGGACCACATCTTCCTTATCCATTCGTCTGTTGAAGGGCATCTTGGTTCTTTCCACAGTTTGGTGACCGTGGCCATTGCTGCTATAAACATTGGGGTACAGATGGCCCTTCTTTTCCCTACATCTGTATCTTTGGGGTAAATACCCAGGAGTGCAATTGCAGGGTCATAGGGAAGCTCTATTTTTAATTTCTTGAGGAATCTCCCCACTGTTCTCCAAAGAGGCTGCACCAACTTGCATTCCCACCAACAGTGTAAGAGGGTTCCCCTTTCTCCACATCCCCTCCAACACATGTTGTTTCCTGTCTTGCTAATTTTGGCCATTCTAACTGGTGTAAGTTGCTATCTCAGTGTAGTTTTAATTTGAATCTCCCTGATGGCTAGTGATGATGAACACTTTTTCATGTGTCTGATAGCCATTTGTATGTCTTCATTGGAGAAGTGTCTGTAGAGCAGACAACAGTGAAGGATGTGCTGGGTTAAATATTGGCCAATCTGAATTTGAGTTCTGACTCAACTCACAGTAGCTGTTTGACCTTGAACAAGTCACTAGACTTCTCTCTTTCTGGAAATCTACACAGTAGAGCTGTTATAACTATTTGCCTTCCAGACTTTTCTGGTCATATGAGAAGATCAAAGGAAGTGAATTTATAAGTCTAAGTCTGGGTTAACTATCCAGCGCTACATTAATACAGGGCTGCATTGGATGTTGCTTCAGAAATCTTCTTTCATTTTAGCTATCTTCGAGGAGGCACTAGATATCAGCTAAAGGCAGAGTGGTGATATAGTTTGAGAACTCACTTCAGGTCTCTCCTGTGTGGACCTTTCTTACAGTTTGAAAACCTGCTCTCAGAGGGTCTTTGGACTCTGGCATGCAAAAGAG